>NW_027040524.1:70000-1557112 GCF_037179485.1 Ochlerotatus camptorhynchus
TTAATAAATAAATTCATAAAAAGAGAACAAAAAAACCAGAAAAATTGATATATAAATAACTTGATAAATAAATTAAAAATCAATCAACAAAAATATTAATGAATAAACTGAAATATAAACTAATAAAAAATAAAAAATAAAAAATAAACAAATAAAAAAAAATCAATAACTCAGAATATACATACATTCTATGATTTTGGTAAGGATTGTTCTGCATAGAATGTCAGTTTGGGATGTTACTAAGAAATTGTCGAGAAAATTCTGGAGAGATTCTCAAATTTATTTTAAAGGAATTCTGAAAAGAGCTCTGCGAAGCGAAATTATAAAAAAAACAATCCTGTATAGATTTCTTAGCGAAATATCAAGGTAATTAAAATGTAGACAAGATTAGTTGTGTTTGAAATTATGCAATTTACTTTAGTGATACTTAAGGTAAATTGCATTTGGCTCTTTTTTTCCTTGATTTGTTTTCCGTCGATCTTGTTTTTCTTGTTGAGCACCAATGCTACTGACGCCAGGAAGGCAGCTCCCACACCTGGACCCTACCTATCGACCCATCAACTCAATAAGCGGGGACCAACGGCTTTACTTCTCTTCCGAAGGAAGACGTGATCAGAGATGTTATGCCTCAGAACATCCCGGCGGCGCCGACTGGGATTGAACCCAGGCCTGCTGGGGTGAGAGGTTATCACGCTTACCACTACACCACCGGCGCCGCTGTTTGCATTTGGCTTATGAGGAATTTTAATGCACATCACAAATCCGGAAAAAGTCCTGGATGCCGGGAAAACAATCGGGAAATAGTCAAGTATATGCTGGACACCATCCAAATTTAAATTTCTGTAAAATTATAGTACTTATTCGCCCTAATAACATTCTGACCTATTCTCCCCATCCCCTCACTCCTATTTCGAAACCAAGCAAAGCCCTTGGTTGAATATGATTTGAAATCGTGGATGCCACGATTATCTGCATTGTGAATGGCGTGAAGGTTGCTTCTACAAACGAATTCGTTCGATATGACCCCATCGTTTATAAAACAATTCAATCTATGACACCCGTTGGCAAGGTGTCAACCGGCAGCTGCCTTCAATGATAATAGCATTTCCCAGCTCCAAACCATCCACTGAAGACCTATAACCAAGGCACCACTCCCGACAGAATCACTTTGTTTTGTGACTGAAGATTACAGTTGGATTCGTGATTCCTGAACAGTGGAACCTGCAACCAACTGAACAACACCAATAACAAGCATCCATTCCTTCCAGGCTGCACATGTTTCCCATTTACAAAACGCTAGACCATAACATTAACTTCATCCTCCAGACAGCACCGGATCCGGAAGCGTAGGATCATTTATTCACAACCCACCACCTATTCGCCTTCGTGCCTTCCAGTATTTGTTTGAACCCATCACTTCTGCTGATGCTTCCTGCTACTGTCTCCCTCTTATCGACCGAAAATGGACGACAACTGTTTGCATGCCGGGCTGCCTCCGGAAACGAACTCAAGACAGCATGACATTCGGTTGTATTGGGAATGGTTCCCATTAGTTCCGCTCGGAGGCAGCTCCAGGAACACCGAAGCAAGCAGGTTGACATCTTCCAGGAAATGGGTGCTTTTGTGTGTGTATGTCTTTGTAATATTTGCATAAATTTCTAATTTATCAGCAACATGTGCATTATCTCTTCAGAGTTCTGACTGCTCCTTCTCCGGATTCGTCTCAATCATCATAAACAGTGTGCTGTGTGTAGTAATTTGGTTCCGAAACGAGCAATGCTGCCTTCCTTCCCTTTCAGCATGATCATCCGAAAGGATCCGAAATTGGACCCGGGTAGCCCTTCTCGGTAGGCAACTGCTTCCAACTAAGTTTTGATAAAACCCAGAGCAAACGAACGACGCTCCTTGCGCTCGAGATGAATTGTCTGTGGTTTCCAACTCGACCAGAAAGTGAATTAAATCTGATGATGAGAAATTGTGTAATTGTGTTCCCTGCAGCGTGCCTCTCCAAGGATCCCTTTCGGTGTTGCTCCCGTGCACCGTTTTCAACCATTTGAAATGAAAACAAAAGCCGATGGAATGGAAGCATAAAACCACTAAATGTTGTACAGATGTACGAGGTTCCACAGCCATCCGGAGAGTGCAATCTGTTATACTGAGGACAAGCATCTGCCAGCCGCTGAGCCGAAAGTGTGCGTTGATTTATCGGATGAGTCTCGGAGCTCGATGGGATTCTGAATATTCGGTTCAGTAGTGTTGACGGATCTACTTCCATTGCTAACATTAGGCCATCGTATTATTAAGTGACAGCATCGAGCAGTCTACGCGCCAAAATGTATGCATTACGGAAATCAGATTGTCTTAAGGTATCAATCGCTTGTTCTCTTTGTTGTGCTTTCGGCTTAAAAAAAAATCTGCATAGTGCAAGTATAAAAGCTTGCAATTTTCAAGGGAAGTTTATGGAAAGCAACTTTCACCGTAAATATTGCAACAGTTGGTAATATATGCTTGTTTCTATACCATTCGCATCATCTTTAGCGAGGCAGAGCTTTAATGCACCCAGGTGCCCATAAATTTTACCATCCTTCCAGCAAATTTGTCACCATCATCCTCTACAGAAAAAGTTTCCACGGTGTTGCTGCGGCAAGAAGAATCTGTTTCCCTCACTTGATCTGGCCGGTTGTTGTTAGAAGCCAACACCAAACATTTTCCAAACCAGTTTGCCTTATCACATGGCTGACGACCTTCGACAAGTGAACCTTGTAAGCAACACGAAATAAAGCTAGCTCCCACTTGCGAGGAGGTTTCGCTTATCGACAAGACAACCTATGGGAAAACAGAACTTTCACTTACTGTACTCTTAGCTGCGTTCTGGTTGTTTGCTTTGTTGTTGTTACTTTGTTACACACACATACACACGAGTGCATATCCATCCGAAGTTGCAAGCAAACAAGTCATAAACTAGATCGGAAATTTTGCCACGGTGTTCGATCCGAGCTTTGTTTCCTCTGTTTGTCGTCTGGTGATCGAAACTTTGGTCGTTGTTTACGAAAATTGGGTACGATGGATTCTATAACGAAAAGAAAGGCAAAACTTTCTAGACGCAAGGGATTATTCGGGTGGAAAACAATGCTCTTAGACGCATCGCTAGGCGGATTGTTTTAACTTGTTTTGGCTGAATGTTAGACCAAGGCAATATCAACATTAATGTTTTCTATTCATCGAACAGTTTAGGTAGAAGATACTTGCGGGGTCATTAGACCGATTGTTACCTTGGTGCGTATCGAAATTGTAGGTAGGACAAATAGGTCGTTTTGAAGTGTCTTCTACATTTGTGTGTGTGTATTCCAAATGAAAAAAAAAACTACAAGCTACCGCCCTATAGGGTCGTACGCAATGGTGACGTAGGACTACATGGTCTTATATAATAAATCTTATTTTTTAACTGCAGCAGGAGCTTGTGTTTTGAGTAGGAATATGAATTTGAGCGGGGTTCTCTCTGTTAATACTCTTTGGTATAACACGCTAGACATAGATGGCCCACAACGACTCACGAAGAGCTGTTGATTCCGATCAATAGCGTTGCGGCTTCTTCCTCCTTCTATGGCTGCTAATGTGGGCTGCAGCTTGCTGCTTGCAGGCAGCCTTTCGTTGTGTACTGGAGAACATCACCACCCACCACGCGGTGATTGAATAAACACCGTTTGGTAAGACCTTCCTTCCATCAACTTTGAAACTTGTGTTAGGGAAATCACTTTTCGCAGGCAATCGGTGATAATTTTAATTATCATAGCAGCAGTTGCACATCCGTGCAATTTTCAATAGTGATGTTTTGAAAAATGAATAATTTTTTAAGAAGCGTAGAAATATTTCTTATCGTTTGGTGATAAAATTATTCAAATTGGTCCAGGGACAGCTGAGTTATTAACGTTCAAAATCTTTCGTATTTTTGTAGCATGTTCTATTTTTAGTTTTCACATAGTGTACCCCCATAAAGAAATCCCAGACGTAGTCCTACGTCAAAATAAAATAAAAACAATTTTATTTCACGAAGCGGAAGAAAAGGGAATCTGCATTGCAAAATTCGTTCTCAGGTTAAAATCATAACTCTTGGGAAAGTATGATGAATCTTCCTAAGGAAGTCGGTTGAAACTCCCGGGAGAATTTCGAATAAACTTCAGAGCATGTTTGGAATTCACGTTAGATTTCATCAAGACTTTTCCTCCAGAATATTTTGGAATTGTTCTCTTGTTCTTCTCCATAGAATTGATTTAAAATTTAGAATTTAAATGGAATGCTACCGAACATTCAATGAAATTTGCATAAAATTTGGAACGAGGATAATTCTTCCACTCTTCACGCTTCGTCACAGGCCTGTGGTCGTGGTTAGTCAATCGGTGACTAACCTGTCATTTTGGATGAACATATTTATTTTTACATTAGATTCACCCCCAGGAATTACTTATTATGGAAGTCCTGTGAACATTCACCCCACAAAAATGTATGGCTTCCTTAAGCTACCTTTGGAATCGCTTATTACGGAAGTCATGAGAATTTTCACCTCTAGAAATTGTTGGTTTCTTTACCCTGCCTTCTGGTCGTCCTCAGTAATCACTTATTATGGAAGTCCTGTGAATTTTCACCACAAGAGTATTTGGTTTGCTTCACCTGCCTTCTTGTCGACCCCATGAAACTTTTATCATGGAAGACCTGTGAATTTTCACCCCAAGAGACTTTTGGTTTCCTTAAGATGCCTTCTGTTCGCCCATAATTCACTTATTATGGAAGTCCAGTGAATTTTTACCACACGTGATTTATGGTTTCCTTCCACACTCCTTACACAGTCAATACACGGCATTCACCCCGACGACCAATTTAAAGCAAAAACTTGAAGTTCAAAATTAAGTTCTAAAGTTCTGTGCGAAGAGCATGGAAATTGGAAGTCGTTATCACTATAGGGGGGACCTTTTCCTTCTGGGTATTTACCCGCGAATGTTTAGTGGAATTTTGCCTTGTTGATGGATCATTATCATCATCCGTGAGCATATTGAATTGATTGCTCAAATAAATTTCATTAGAAAGGGGTCAAGAGATTGCCGTTTTCTTCTGCGCTTAGGCACCAGACACTATTTTCCAAATCAACTTCCAAGTAGATTATCTCGTGTAGGATATAAACAATGATCGAAAAGGAATAAGAATTGATTAAAGCAGAGGTCTCGACAGACAGTAAATGAAGATGTTTCAAGTTTGGTTAATCGACGCTACGCTTCTTCGTGTATCTTATCGGTTGGAAGTGCAAATGGCAAGCTAAAGAAGCCAAGGGGCCAGACAGCTTTAAATCATGAGTAATTTTTAAGCAAATTAAGCAAAATTGAGCATGATGACTGATGTTATTTTGTTTGTAAATACGAAAGATTGGAGAAAATTAAAATTATGGTTACTTTGTTATGTCATAGTTACTCAATGTTGATATATTAGCTCAGAGTACAGCTGACTTGCCCTTAGAAAGGATCTGATCACGCAAAAATAATGGGAAGGAGGAGAAAGAGTATTCAGGAACGATTTTGAATTGCAATGGGTCTAATTGTAGACAAACCTCGTTCGGGTGGAGCCGGTACATCTAACGACCGCAATATTGCGCGTAGTGGCGATTAAAAATAACGTCCACTCTTAAAATTGGGAGGGGTATCCTAGATTAAAATATGGTACGATTAATGAAAGTGCGGATTTGATAAATCCAATTGCAATAAATTCCTATACATAAATAGTACGTGAAATTAGAGCTTCTCAAATGTAAAAAAAACAGCTAAGAATGTGCGTAATCACTGTCAAAACAAGGAACGCAATCCGACACCACAACATTGCAACATCACACTGGCTTCGTTGAAATTTATTGCATCCTAATTCCACGAATTCCACCTCACAGCATGATTCCTTTTTTTTAAAAACCACACAAAGAGCCCAACGAGCCTCCATTTCTGCTCGTCCAGCTCTGATGTTATGTTTGTATAAATTTTTCATTTTATGGGTGCCTCGCAACGATGGATGGCGTAAAATCGTGCTGATTATTTTGTGCCACTGTGCCATAATAATACTGATTCCACACGTTCAACGCCGCCACCCCGGTTAACGTGGTCGGTAATGTTGTTTTAAACAAACATTTTGCCTATAATTTATGAGCCTTCCGGTGTGATCCCATGCTGGGGCGCGGGGGATATCAAAAATGTTTCAATTTTTATTTTCGATACAACAATGCTTGTGTCTTTTTTTTTCAACCATTCATTGAAATTTTTCGATTGAGTTGAAAACAATGTTGCTCAGATGATTGTGTAACCCACCCAAAAAACCACCTCACTACTGATCCTATCAGCCAGGTGCACTCAATGTAATTTGTCACCACTGCACAAACCAAGTTTTGACCGAGATCTTTTAATGGGTGGATATGCACATAACTTTCATAACATCAAGGTTATCTAACATCTCACAAATCCCTTGATTGATGGGTGCCCAAATGACTTTAAGTTGCCCTAAAAACCCATCATCCAACTGACGACGGTGGCCGCTAGTCACTCACTACCAAGCGATCGTTAGTGCACAGCTCGAAATTATAGATAATTAACCAATATAGGATAGTTTCATTTTTTTTTTCGGTTATGCAGCGGGTAGACCCGTTCCATTCAACTTGTTTGCAGCCTCCGCAACCCTTCCACCTTCTTAACAAAGCAAAACGATATTAATCCCCACAGACCCAAACCGACGATAGGATTTCGACCTGCTCGCCTTCTTGACGATTCAATGCTCATTTCACAAAATTGACAATGCTATTTTATGTAATCGAGAAACTGTGACAGCCATCGTCGAACAACAAAATGTGGTTGTTGATCCACTTTTACCATACAGGTAACTGGTTTTATTTTCGATGCTCGTGTGCGTGGTGGTTCCGCCTTTCATCGATACTCGTCGCCCCTAAAATGCGGTCGTGTTTTAATCATTTCTCCTGCCGAACAATGAGGGTGCTATTGAAACGTTGAAGTCAGATAGTAGATGTCAATTCTATAGGGTGAGATAAGATCAATGGTGGATCATGGTATGCTGTCAGGTTTTATTCCAGCGATATTGGTGTTGCTTCGCTAGAGAGCCTCAATACCTGTATAATAAAAGCATTAGTAATTCATTATATAATCGGGAAGATTTAGGACGACCTTCTACCAGAGATTTTTGGAAAATGAGGCAATAAATTAAACATACATTAATAAGACCCTACCCAAGCAACCAAAGGTTCCGCATTCAACGATAGAAGTTCAAGTTTCAAGTTTCATAAAGCGCATATAAAGCTCCAACAGAACTTTCTGGCTACATTAGAAGCTAAAGAAAGCATACGAGGAACTTCAGGCTCCAAAAAGTTCCAATGCGTATTCTTAGCAACTTGAAGTTCAAAAAACGTTCAAAAAAGCATCTTGAATGTTTCTAAAAAGGTCCATCAAAGCTCACATGAAACAATCCGCACAAGTCTTTATGTGGGATTCATCATCAGAGAATGTTAGTGGAGACTAGAAACACTGGAATAAGAGACCAGCGGAGACACTGTTATGATTCCAATCGAACTGTCCAAAGCGGTTCCAATCTGCAATGTTTACAAATGGTTTGCTTCAATTAGGGAGGAGTATTAAAATCGTTTAACAATGAATCATGATTATTTTTGTTATATTTAAATGTGAAATGGAATAATTTACAGCAATAATGGATACATACAGTAATAAAAATGGAATAATGTGATAATTATATTAGCGCAAACCTAGGGGCATCCCACTCTAAACTTTAGTACTAGTATATATTAAATATGTTTAAATTTCTCATAAGTATTCTTGAGTATTTTTAAGTATTTTTAATCTTGCATAATTTCCAATCATAGTTACCGGTTGCTAGTGTTGTTGTTTGTTCTTGTAAGCCCCGTCAATTGTATAGTTTTCGTCACTTATGAAATGAAATTAATTCTTGTTTTAATCTACTATAATTGCAATAAAATCATGATAATTGGTACATGTATTTCAATTATGCTTATCTAACAGTGTAAAAAATCGTGTGTTATTCGAATTACTGATGATTTAGAGTAGAGAGATTCTAGAACCTCTCTGGTTTTGAGCCGACTTTCCAGTGCGATATCATGAATTTGGACTCCTTTACAGAGCTGTTCCAGATTCCCAAGAAAATAATGAACCGTTGATTGACATGCCAGACCCAAGAATGTAACCAAAAGTGTTATCACAAGCTGTGCAAGTATGGAGAATAGACTGATGCAAAATTTGAAATTTTCGCTCCACAGTGCTCAAACGGTTCCAAATTGGATCCTGATTAGCCTCTCAAAATTTGAACTACTTTAGTAAAAAACTGACTTGGCACAAACCATTTCAAGTTTATATGGGAATTACTATGGGAGAACTTATGTTTTTGTTGATATCTATCTAACAATTCACCACATCATTATGCTTTTAAAAATGATAGCAGTGATTGTAGCAAATTTTCTCTGCTACATCTTTGTTGAAAACCACTTTTCAATCAAATGTAAGGATCAGTAGTTATTAATGATTCAAGTCACTGATGTCTTATGATTATGCTCATTCAACTGTTCAGCAGGCAACATTGGTGTTTCTGGTGCGAAGAATAGAGCACAAATATCATGGCTACTATGTCACACTGCAGAATCCAGTGTTGCCCACAAAATAGCTGCTTGATCATGCCATAAGATTATCAATCTCTTAAACAATTAATAACTATTTAATTTGACATTTGACTGAAAAACGATATTTCGCAAAGTTGTAGCTTAGAAAATTTTCCGTAAGAATAGTTATAGAAATTTTCGAAAAAGCAATATGGAAAATAGGTAGAAGACAATGAACAAAAAGTTTAGTTTTCCCATAGTAATTTCCATATAAACTTCAAATGGTTTGTGCCAAGTCAGTTTTTTACCAAATGAGATTAAATTTTGGGAGGCTAATCAGGACCTGATTTGAAACCGTTTGAGCAGTGTGGAGCAAAAATTTCAAATTTTGCATCAGTCTAATGGAGAAGCATAAGTTCTTGGCTGTGCCTATACAGGTCAAGGATACCAGGGTTACGCTGCGCATTTGCCCGTCGAACTACGACGATGAAGCGAACCTTTTGCAGTAGCAAATTGTACTGATTGCAATACGCTTTTCGGAGAACATTTGCATTTTGCTAAAAGTCGATGTTTTCATTTGAACATAAATTTTCCAGTTTTAGTAATTGGAACTACCAACGACAAGGTGCTGGTGATTGACGATTTCAAAAACACTAGCATCGTTATCATTCTGATCCGTAGTGGCAATAGATTATCCCGGTTTAATCGAAGCGTTTCATGCGAGACTTATACAGCTCGATCGTTCCAGAACGCGACACGTAAAAAGAGTTGATTGGTTGGTTGTTTGTATTTAAAAGTTTGAACAATCGATACTTATTTATTCACATGTCATGTGTTAAAATAAATTGATTAAATTTAAGTTTTACAATCGTTGCTGTTATCTGATAGAATCAATGAAAAAATGGATTCGACATCAACACATAGCATATATGGCTTATCCATCATGTCCAGCTCTAATAATGGCTTAACAGATGAGAATTGACGGTTCCAGGTTCCAAATCCAAGGAAATGTAGTTCATATTTACAACATGTTTACTATGTACGGCAAAGTGGCATAATTCTGAGCTGCTCCTAATTCCGTGCATTTCTTTAAAATTTTGCAGTATTTTACAGTTTTATCTAAATTTATATTTTTACCATGCACAGGTAGTTAATACCTAACATCATCGCCGGAGATGAACCAGCATCTGGCTGAAAATCTCCTTAATAAAGACAACCAACCAACCAACCAACCAACCAACCTACCATCATGTTCAATTCAATTCAAATTATATACAATTTCCAATTATTTTGCAAATTTTCAAAAGAGCCCGGAATTATGGTACTTTATGGCAGAATAAACACGTTCGGTGGGAAGCTACAAGATGGGACCCTCCAGATGCCACAAGCTCGACAACAAGTACAATGCGAATAGTGTGGAAAACCTTCTCAACTTCTTATTCAGATTCGATAGACCTAAGAGTCTTAAGTTAGTGATACATGCCCAAATCTTAACGGTCGAAAAGTACCTAATCTTATAACGCAACGATCGACTTGTTAACCTGACTTCTTCCTGTAACATGTCGAACGGATCATGCTAAATACGCATCAAAGTGTGACATATTTAATAGTGAGGTATAATGCGAAAAAGATGTAATTCGTTTCTAAATTGGAGAAATAATCAGCAGCTGTTTTTTTATCCACCGTTGACGATTCTTCAGCACTTTAATTTATAGGTGAATCATTTTTGCAATGATCTTCTCTTATTCGAAGACCATCACCCCTATTCTGTATTTCGTTTCGAACGAAATTCTCATACAAAAAAATATTTTTTGTATGAGAATTTCGTTCGAAACGAAATACAGAATAGGGGTGCATATCTTGATGCCTACAAAACATAAAGAAACATTTAAAATAGCTGTTGAAGCTTAAAATATTAACACTGCAGTTTTCAAATTTTCACACAAAATCCTTGACGACATCCGATAAATAAACAACTAAAATGTGTTTAGCAACGGTGGTAACAATCTAATGCAAAATATAGGTTAAGTATTTTTAAGTATTTCCAGGTACCTCAGGTATTTGTAGGAACTTTCTGAGTATAACGCGAGATATAAAAAGTTTAGAGTGGGATGCCCCTAGGCGCAAACAGTTAAACCTCCGTAAGTCGATTTCGACTTTGAGTAAAGCCCAAACTCAATGCGTAATTTTCCAGATTAGTGGACTTCATTGATTGAATTTCCTCAACCAACGGCTCAGGATCACTACGCATTGCACACCTCCGTAAAATTCCAAGTTGAATTTCAAGTATCTGTACTTCGTTTCTGTCCTCAACAGGATCACTCGTTGCACTTTGGACATCAAACCAGCAATTTGAACGACGTAAATGAACGATATTACTGCAACAACGAAAGAAGATTGTACTACTTTTTTTTATTGGAGGCAAAATGTTCCAAAATCGTTGCTATAGGAATTCCTATTTCGACGATTTCTGCGCGTTTTGTTTCCAATTAAGCAAGCATTATTTTCACGATAAGGCAGACTATCCCAATTATTACCGTAACTTTCTTCAGAATCAAGTCGCACTATATCAGTCATTTGCACAACGAACGAGTGAACAGGAACCGCTGACGGCTACTTAAGAACTTTACCTCCAATTTTTGAAAAATATAGATCATTGTGATCAAAATGGAGCTGAAATTTATATTAGTAATTAGACTCGTAATTAAAGCCAATCCCAGACACACAATTAAAAAGAAACTTACACCGTGTTGTTTCCGCCACTTGAAAATCCATCGGCAAGTCACAAAAGCTCAACCATTCGCTTTTCAAATCCCGTTTCTTCGGGAACCGGAAAAAGCTAGGATTGGAAAATCCCGCTTTCTGCTGCTTCCTTACGGAGTTCGAGCACAACTTATGGAAACACCTAATTTTCAAACAAAAAACTTCAAATTTTATGAATGGCAAGACGTAAACAAACTCGCTCGTCGGTGCATTGGCGAAGTCACTCGCAAGCAGTTACAAATGCAAGTGATGCCAGGATTGCTTTGATGTTTATTTTGTTGCCGAATAAATGTTTTTTTTCTCGGCTGGTCTCTTATTCCAGTGTTTCTAGTGGAGACCGCATGAACAGAAAAATGTGGAGTATATTAGTGATTATGGCGAAAAAAAAATTGGAAAAGATTTGCCAACTTTACTCGAACCACGAACGTTGAGATTATCAGACCTGTGCTTTCTTCACTGCTCTCTCCATGCTTCTGAATATGGATAGCCAAAAAGCAAACAAGAAGCGCTCATTTCCTCTCATACTCGACTTCGTATGCTTTTTCTGATGGAGAGATTCGAGGCAAGTGTATGCGTCTTTCTACAATGTTATAAATAAAAACTTTACTGGTATAGTCGAAAGCGTAGATAGAACACGAAATAAAAAAAGACAAAAAACCATTACATTGCCTGCAAGGTCAACTTTTAACATTCTCTGCGATGTTCATGGACAGAGGATGATAGGAAGTGGAACTGACATTCATTGTAATAAATTTTTGGTTTGCGTGTAGCTACAAAATGTCATGTATGTAAATAAAAAATTATCAGTGAATCAAATAAATTATAATTTTATATTTATGCAGTGCATAATTATTCTATACAAACATTAAAACAATAAAATTAACGAACAATTTCCTGGATTCGAACCCGTTCATTCGGCATGCAATCTACGATTCCGCCACAAGTGTGTGTGCTTATGGACGACATCCAGCTTCGTACCTCTGTTAGACGCGCTTACGAAGTTGAGAAGGAAATTGCTCTCAGTGGCCACAAGGAGATTGTCGAGAAATTAAAATCAGACATTATGTCTGAGTTCAAGCAGGAGATCCGTTCAAACTTCTCCGCTTTGGTCAACTCAAGCTCATTAAAGCCTATGTCCTCAACACGAACTGCTCGACGTCGTAGGCTTTTTGGTCAGCCTGAACCGAGCCACCCTAAGGTGAAGAACCAAAAGAATCTCATTTGCGGGACAGGTGAATCCTTATCGCCATCGCTTGGTCAATTCACCACGGAACCAAAGTTGTGGCTGTACTTGTCACGAATCTCTCATGACGTCACCACGTACGAGATCTCGCAATGAAACGCCTAGCTACAGAATATGTCGAGGTTGTCCGTCTGGTGGCAAAAGGAAAGGATGTAAATACTATGACGTTCATTTTCTTCAAAATCGGACTTAACCCGGACCTCAAGTCAAGAACCCTCTCAACGTCAACCTGGCCCAAGGGAGTCTAAAATAATTGAAGCCATCAGAGTGGAGGTGAGCACATCACTTGGCCCAATTACCATCATCGCGGCCTACTGCCCCAAGCAAACCAACATCAGGGACGGGTCGTCAGTGGCCCTCCGGAAAGACATCATCAAACTCACCCGGAGGAGCTTGAACTTCATTATCGCTGGCGATCTGAACGTAAAACACCAAGCTTGGGGCAACGGTCAGAGCAATAGAAACGGCATCATCCTCAATGAAGACCTGCAAGAGGGCCACTATACCATCTTGGCCCCGGACTCGCTCACCCGGTTGAGTCGGTCTGGGGTCCATGCGACCATCGACATCTTCGTAAGCAACATGGGACACAACGTCTCGCAACCTGTGGCATTCCAGGAGCTAAGCTCGAACCACTACCCGTAAACCGATTCGAAGCTTCCCGGCGCAACTACCATCGAGTCAACTGGGCGCAATATCAACACTGCGTCGACAAAACCATCGACTACGATGTCCAACCGGGGACGTCCGAAGATGTTGATCGGTGTCTAAAAACCATCGAGGAGGCGATTTCCCGGGCCAGGGAACAACACGTGCCAGTATCCAGACAGGTGAGTAACACTCTGAACCTTGACAGCCCTACCAAAGATCTCATTAGAATCCGTAACACCATTCGTAGGCAGTACCAGCGTACTGGCCTGCCTAACTTGAAGACCAATTGTAATCGATTAACAAAGATCATTCAGGCCAGGATGGTGGATCTCAGAAATAACGATTTTGCTAGTAAGATTGTGCTAAGCCCTTCTGGAAACTTACAAAAATTCTTTAAAAAAAGCCTACACAAAACAAGCGGCGACCCAGTGGTTCATCTGATAACTCCTGAAGAGAAGGCTGTCGCGATAGGTCAACACTTCGTCAGCTCCCTTAATCTCGGACAAAACATCGTCAGCCCTCATGAATCTGAGGTTGCTGGAAATGCAACCAATCTTCTTCAGATTCCTAACATTTTTACAGAGGAATCCGAGATTACGGCTAATGAACTTTTGGCTTATATCAAATCATCTAAAAACATGAAGGCCCCAGGTTTCGACAACATCCTGAATCTGGAACTGGAACACTTGAGTTCCAGATTCTACAGCCATCTGGCACTGATTTTTAATCAGTGCCTCAGACTTGGCTACTTCCCCTCGTGTTGGAGGTCAGTTAAAGTCATACCCATCTGGAAACCTGGAAAGGATCCGTCCTCTCCTTCAAGTTATCGACCAATCAGCCTTCTCTCAGGGTTATCAAAACTGTTCGAAAGATCACTGTACCACCGGCTCCTAACATCTGCCGATGAAAACAATTTGTTACTCGAGGAACAGTTTGGTTTTCGGAAAGGTCGTTCGACCGTCCACCAGCTGACTCAAGTAACAAACATTCTCAAACGGAACGAGTCTGTTTCAAAAACATCTGCCATGGCGTTGTTGGACGTTGAAAAAGCGTTCGACAATGTCTGGCATGATGGTCTGGTGTTCAAATTGCAGCAGTACGGTCTTCCAATCTTCCTAGGGAAGATAATAAACAACTATCTATCAGACAGGACGTTCCGAGTCTCTCTGAATGGCATCACATCGGATGCTTTCAACATCGGTGCCGGGGTTCCACAAGGAAGCATCCTTGGCCCCATCCTATTCAACCTGTTCACCTCCGATATGCCGGCTCTCCCTGATGGTGGATCGTTGTCTCTGTTCGCAGATGACACATCCATCGTCTACAAGGGTAGGGTCATCGGAGCTCTGACTGCCAAACTTCAGAGAGGCCTGGACGCCCTGTCTGATTATTTCAACAGCTGGAAGATCCGTATCAACGCGGCAAAGACCCAGGTCATTATTTTTCCACACTCAAAATCTCCCAGACTTGTTCCGTCGGAGAATAACAAGATCTGCCTGAACGGCACAGTGGTGGAATGGTCCAAAGAGGTCGTGTACCTCGGGCTAACACTAGACAGCAAGCTTTTTTTCAGGGAGCACGTTGACAAAACGAAAACCAAGTGCAACATCTTGATAAGATCGTTATATCCACTTATCAACAGGAAGTCAACCCTGTCCCTGAAAAATAAGCTTGTTGTCTACAAACAAATCATCCTTCCTGTAATCGAGTACGGTATGCCAATCTGGGAGAGTTGCGCAAAATGCCATCACCTTAAACCCCAAAGGATCCAGAACAAGATTCTTAGGATGATCCTAAACAGTCCTTCGCGGACTAGAAATTCTGAGATCCACCTCGTGGCTGGAATTCAGACATTAGAAGAACGGAGAGTATTCATCGGGAAAGGTTCACAGACACCTGTCTGAGATCAAGTCACCAGGTCATACGTGATCTAGCACGTTAGGTTAAGTTATGCTTGTAGTTAGGTAGGTTATCACTTTTTTTTCCGATTCAAACAAAACAAAACAAACCCCTTAAGGTGATACTCTAAGGTAGCCTTAGCGTGAAACTTCAAACGCACAAATGTCAGCTTCCACAAAACATACAAATTTGAAATTGCTACTCTCTGTTTGTAGTAGCACAGCAAACAAGGAGTAGCAATTTCAAATTTGTATGCTAGGCGGAAGCTGACATTTGTGCCTTTAAAGTATCACGCTAAGGCTTCCTTAGAGTATCACCTTAAGGGGTATGCTGTAAACTAGTTGCAAAACAAAAATATTAAATTAGGATAAAAAATTAAAAAAAGATGAAGAGCCGGCTAGGCTAATCAATTAAAATGATAAATCAATGTACTACCATAACCAACAGAAATAAACATAATTTTACTTCTACTACTACTACAGCCGATACGCAGCGAACTGGATGTGACAGCAATCTCTGCTGCCGTGTGAGAAGTAGTGTTGAACACTGCTCTGTTCCTACGAAATGTACGAAGTTCGTTCGCCGGCAATTTTTTGACAGTTCATTTGGCTGCATAAGACTATCATCCACCGAACTACGTACTGTGGTCTATAATCTAGCAGAGGTCAAAACGGTGACTATGGCACACTCCTGCATACCACGTTTATGGAGTACAAAGAGACATTCAGGCTAAGAGACTTATTAAAATGGATTAGATAAGTATTTAATATTAATTCAATAGGTGTCATTTCCAACTTCAGTGTCCCAACTTTATATAAACTTTCAGAAAAGGATTCAGATTCGCCTTGCGATATAACCCTTGTTCTTTCATTCCTTCCGGATGTCTTCTCTTGGATAGCCCGAGCAAGAAGACAGTTTTTAATCCAATTAATAATTCACCACCCCTGCCAAACTCGTACTACTGGGGAATTTTCTGTATAAAGTCTCACACCTGCCACAGCATGCCATAATTGACACTGACGGAGACACATTGAATAATGACAACAACAACAACAACAATGACGACGATCCAGTCTGCATCTTGCGTTTGTGTCTCATCGTTCGTTCGTTTATAAGAACCTATATCTCGATCGATATACTGGGGAAAGGGTGGAGAGTATGAATTAAATCACCATTAATTACCATACAATGCACACAGCGCTCAGAAAGAGGGTGTTTTAAAAACACTCATCATCGATTGAGCACCGATTGTATCGACACTGTGAGAACACCTACACTCAACTGAAAAACTAAACCTATGCTTCGACGAGGTAGATGATGGTACGGTTCGATAGCAGTTCGTATGTCTACTTTGTTTGATTCACGTTGGAGATGAGGAGGATATCTGATCGGTAGGTGGCGCCCACCCACACGATTGGAGTCTCTCTCTCACTGCATAGAGCTCTGGAGAGGGGTGATGCTTATGGGAAAACTATTAAATCGAACTGTGAGTGGATGCTTCGCTTTATAGGTACGATGGGCGATGTTGATGTAGTTCCAACTTATCGGCTATCAGCCGTTCGGTTTTAGTGCGCAATAAGCAAGCACTGTATCACTATAAAGTTGAGAGACGGTACAGCCAAAGTCGCTACACTGGATTATGGTTTATAGCCTCGACATGAGAGTTTTATGAGCTTCCGAAATCATCATCGCCGTATCATCGAGTGATTAGTTTTTAGTGCCTGCCGGTGCGAGCGTTTTTATCACGATTCCGATCAACACGATAACCAGATTGATGGCTGATCGCTGAAGGGAGTTCGACGGATGATTGTGTAGGCATTTCCTGTCTATTATTTTCGGTAAATATTTGCCTTCCGCATCCGAATTAAAGGCCAATAAGCTTCTTGACATGACACTGGCAGCATGCATTTTTATTTATCAATATTTCATCTCACACCAAATCTCTAATCAATTATGACAGATAAAATTAAATCGTGCACATTTATTCTTGGTGAAGCAAACCATTCAGGAAATTATTCATGACTATGGTTCACGCCGGTTTCGACACGTTCGAGAACGCCACCGGTCGGAAACCGTTGTCTTCAGTCCTTTCTCAACTTCGATCCCGAAACCGGGCTTCTTTAAAACAAAAACCTTCTCGAAACACCATTATCCTTCGGAATGTATGCAAATTTCGGCGTCGTCGGCCTTTTGAATCTGCTTTCAATCGGGAGGGGATGGGCCTACGGCCATAACAAGAGAGCTCGACTTTTCGCACGTTCATGAATTTTGAATTACCACTTTGACCACAACACAGGGACCGTGCAAAACCCAAACGGGCAATATAACTATATTTTCGAATTTGGGCAAACTGCCTTCCAATTTCACACCGACGACCGATGGTTGGGTTTGCTTGAGTTTCAAGAACATGCTTGTTTTTCACAGCCACAGTCCGGTTCAGGATTATGCTGCGTGCTGTGCTTGTTCTACAGAAATAGTTTCACTCACAAGCATGGACAACATAATAAAATCATTGGCTGCTATGGAAATTCCCCTCACACCACACCACCGCGACGCTTGAACAATACGGGAAAAGTGAAGACAGCTCGGCATTGCTGTTTCCTCAAGTACAAGTACAAGGAAAGCATTTGCATTTGCATTTAAGACACACTGTTTGAATTATAAAATTTTGCATATTATGGCTTTATTGGCGAAGCGGCAGGGCACAGGTTCATATGCAATGCATTCGCTCATATTTGCATGATGGACGGATAAACGGATGGAATACGAAATCGGGATGTTGTCTGAGGCGTGCGCTGCAGGATGGGCTTGGGTTTCCGGAATGGAATAGTAATGATTTAGGCACACCTAATAAATTTTCGGCAACATGGAAGAATTGGAGTGAATTTGCATGCTGGTCGTTCGGATTGGTTGCGAAAATTTTCCGTTCAATTTGGTTTGCTCGCTAGAGTGGAATCTGAGAAGTGGCAATAGGTTTTAATTTTCACTAAGGGCAATCTGGAATTTTCTGGATGAGTTGATGTTACACACATGTACTGGGGATACGCAAAATAACTAGGTCAACTTTGGAGTGTTGGAACCAGCTATTGGTTTAAAGCTTATCGGTATTAAAGGTATTAAAAATCGGTATTTATCGGTATTTACTATTTAATTAATTTTATATTTTTGCCGTTTTTTAAAGTGAAAATTTTAACGATGGGACTTGAGGGGAATTGCTTTGTTTAACGGCTTCCTCAGTCTTAAACCAGTCTTTGTTTTTTTAATTTTATTTTTAAAATTATCGTTGTCCTCAAGTCGTGATCAAAATCGTGAGAAAGTAGTTTTTTCAATTATATATCATTCAATGAAACCAAAATATGGAAAATCAGCCACAACAACGACTAAACTATTGCCAATAATACAATAGCTTTTGTACAATGATCGGAAAATTCCGGAAGAAAACTCCGGGGAATGTTTGAATTAGCTTCTGAACGAAGCCGAAAAAAACATCAATAGAAAGACGAAAGAAGCTCTTCTGGATGAAGTTCGATGAAAGTTCTAAGTAAAGTTGGAAAAACATCCGGGAAACTTCCAAGACACGAATTGAGAATCTTGTGGCGAAAATTAAATAAACTACCGGAAAAATCGGATGCCACATCTCAAGGTAGCCAGAAAAGTTTCGGAAACCGGAAGTAAATTTTCAGAAGTAGCCATTTCCAGGGAAAGCCATAAGAAACTCGGGAAAACCTTCCAATAGAAGTCGAACAAAAAAAAAACCTTTGGCTTATGGTCAAACTTCCAGAAGAAGACGAAATAAATTTCTAGGAGAATTAATTGAAATTCCTGGAGAAGACGAAAGAACCCAAGTAACAATTTTGGTTTTATCATGGTGTTGAAGAGATTTGTGAGGCTTAATATAGACTTGGGAAACTTCCTGGAGAGGCTGGCAGAAACTTCCTAAGGTAGATTGGAAAAAAAACATCTGAAGAAAGTCGGAAGCCAGCGCACTTACGGAACAGTCGAAAGAAACAAGGACATAATTCCGGAAGAAAGAGAATCCTGGGGGATGTTCTAATGATCCAGAAAATTTTCCTGATATTCATAACGCATCCCTGAAAACTCCGCAATTTTCCTGAAGTTTTCGGAACATTTCTGAAATGCACTTAGGAATATTCCATAAAATTTCTTGTAATTTTCCTGAAATAAGAGGCTGCATAGGAGTTCTCTGGTCTTTCTCGGAGTGCTCGGAACTTTCCTGATTATAAAAAGACTACCGGAATATCTCTAATCATCTTTGAAGGTCTCTGGACTATCTTGAAAATTACGAAATCTCTTAAGTGGTCTCACAATTTTCTTGAATTTATTGTAACATCAGCATTGAAGACCTCTGATCTTCCCGATTTTTTTTTAATTTTTAAAAGTTATCGACGCTGCTATTAAAAAGCATAGAACCCATAAAATGTTCTCACAATGTTCTAATCTTCATGTAACTTCCCTTACGTTTTCTAAATTTGCATGAGCCCCACATGACATTGCTGAAGATTTCGGAAATTGCCTGAGTTTCTCGGAACTCCTTTATAATTTCAGCAATTTTATTAATTAATTGATCAGTCCCGATGTTCTCTGAGCTTCGCTAAAGTTCCTGAAAACCATTAAATTTTTCCTTAAGTTCTTTGGACTTGTGAAGTTTCTAAAATATGTATGATGTTTCCTCAAGTTCACTCGAGTTCGCTCGACTATTCTAAAATTCCCGGGTTTTCGAATTTTAACAGAAGTTAATGAAACTGTCTTTAATTTATCGAAACTTACACAAAAGTCTGAACTTTTCTGAAGTTTCAGAACTTCTTAAATGTGCCTGCAACTAGTGTGGAAAAATATTTCTCGATTTCCTAGGAATTACCGGAAAGAGCCATCGACTATTTCTCGATTGATGGGTGGTCAAAAACGGCGAGGAAATGCAAGCATAAGACATATTGAGAGATGATTGTTTAGAATTTTGAAGGCTAAAAAAATATAAGGTATTCAAAAAGATACAAGTTTCTCACAAAAAAATTTCTCCGAAATTCAAGCGCGGACAGGTAATAATAATATTTATTTGAAAAAAAGGGTACAAATCGGTATAAAATCTTAAAATTCAGTATTCTTAGGAACCTTATCTGTATATTGGTATCTAGAGTTTGGAAATCGGTATAAATACTGATAAATCGGTATATCTGGCAACGCTGTTTGGAACTTCGTCAAATATGGTATAATTTTAATTCTTCCAAAGCATTTGACTGGAAAACTATAGTTTTCTGATGTAGCATAGCCATGGTCACCGGATGCCGGATAAATTTGTGATAATATGTTTTATAGGATGCCGGTTAAAAATATAAATTTTTATTTATGTTTTCCCTGGTTTGTCTTTCGTTGATCTTGTTTTCCGTGCTGAGCACCACTGCTACCGACGCACCAGGAAGGCAGCTCCCACACCTGGTCCCTACCTATCGACCCATCAACTCATGAACCGGGGACCAACGGCTTTACTTCCCTTCCGAAGGAAGGCGTGATTAGAGACGTTGTGCCCAAACATCCCGGCGGCCCCGACTGGGATTGAACCCAGGCCTGCTGGGGTGAGAGGTAATCACGCTTACCACTACGCCACCGGCACCGTTAGCTTACTGCGACATCTAAAATGTTATTTCCAGACTTGATAAAACTCCCTAAGCTCTAGGAGGCTGTGGTTTGACTCGCTCACAAAGAGTCAAATAAAAATAACCATGAGCCGAGCTAGAGCGATACCCCGAGAGAGTGAATTCAGACATCTGAGAGCTCAGCATAACATTGCTGAGTACTCTGTGAGGAGTTCCATCAAGCTTGTACTCTAATTCTCATAGAGTGCTTGCATTTGTGTTTTGAGTAGGTACCCACTATTAGGAGCAAAGCATGCTAGTACCTTCACAGCTCAGGGGGGAAAAATCAACCGCAAGTAATGTTATTCTTTTTCAGTGGCAAAGTCTGATCAATTGATAATCGAAAATGTATAAACTATGACAATACGCTGAGATGGGGAGAGTGAAGGGGTTCTGATATTAGAGTAATTTTAGTATTTTAACAACATATGTACAGTCCGCAATCCTTATTCCCGATAGGCACGGGGCGTGAATAAGGAACCAATCCTTATCGGCACTAATTACGTAACGGTTTATGGGGGAGGGGTAGCTTGGGAATCTATTTTGCGCCATATAAAATTTGTCGAATTTATTAGAAAAAAAAACTACAAGGGACAGACCTATGGGGTTGTACGCAATGGTGACGTAGGAGTACGTGGTCTTAATAAATGTTATTTGTTAACTCCAGCATGAGCTTATGTTTTGTGTAGGAATAGGAATTTTAGTATTTTAGTATGACTATGATTGCCCTGAAAAGAACCTTTTGATATGAATTTTAGTTGGGACATGTTAAGAAATTTAACTCTTTTGGAAAATCTTGGTGGCACTAAAAAGGGCCGATGGTAGGACAGGCTTAAAGCCTTTGAAAGATGATGATAACGTGCTGGATCAGCAAATCGGACCGGACAATCCCATATTATTCGGTTCAATGATTGGGCACTCGCATGAGTCTCGGATGGAGGTGGCTGCGACGGGTTGGAAGGACGCAGTGAAGGATACCTCAACGACGAATCGGCATTTGGAAGAGTCTCGGCCCGGCTACTGCTACGGGTTGACCCGGTGTTTCGAAAGGCGCAGCGAAGGATACCTCAACTACGAGAAGTGGGCTCTCAGAAGAGTCTCGGCCCGGTTGCTTCAGGACTAGAAGCTTGGTTGCTACCGTTTTGCTGGTTCCTTTTGCTGAATGTCGCGATGGTTCAACTTCCACACAGAGGTAGTTGCTTTGTTGGTAATACATCAGAGATTTTCGAAAATGTCATTGAGGTTTAGTGTTTACCTATGGTTACTTGATGATTAAATATAAATAATTGTGAAGGTGCTACGACGAATGGGTACTTGGAAGAGCCTCGCAGCAGCAGCTGACACGGGTGCTTCGTAGAGTACACTTGCTTTCAAGTTTGGTAACAGGATTACAACTCTGGAGAGCACTTTGTGTGGTCTTTGGGGGCGTGTGATTCTGAATATGGCGATGAGTGTGCAAAATGTTACGCAATTGCATCCTCCCTATTCGCACACGCCTGAAGATCTGTGGCGAATGCCACTTCGACTTGTTTCGTCTACTTACGACTATCTGATGACAGTGTTGGGGAAGCAGCAATGCTAAATCGACATGTTTCGTCTAGAAACGATTCTCTGATGACTGTGTTAAGGAAGCAGCATATTCATGTACGTAATTGGTGAATTTGTTAGTTATTTCGACGCTGTTGGACAATGATTGATATTCACCTCTTTTTCAATTGTTTCTTGTTAATCAACAGTCGGACGAATTTGTTTCGATGCGTAGACATATTTCTGATCGATTGGTGATAAAATTATTGAAATTAGTACAGGGGCAGCTGAGTTATGAACGTGCAAAATCTTTCATAATTTCGTTACATGTACACACTTAGAAATACCTAATATTACACGTGACGGAATCCATCTTTGACTTAAAGGATGAGACGTAAACAAACGTGTCATGTAAAATTAAGTGCTCCGAGACTGAAAAGTTCGAAACTACGTTTGATTGAGCTGAATTTCGCGTCTATTATGACTCAATTTTGTGTCAAAATTGACGCTCGTATATGTCAGTCTCAGAGCACCTAAATTTACATTAATTTTTCTAAGTGTGTACCATTTTCAGTTTTCAGTGTACCAATATATAGAAATCATAGACGTAGTCCTACGTCAAAAAAATCTTTCATGGGGGAAGAAGGGGTTGAAAACTTTCAAAATTGTCTGCCGTTATTATCTTTACGTTCCTGACGTATTTTGAACTCATCAATTTCGATGTTCGGTTGGCTCTAGTTTTCGCAATTTTTAACTGATTCAAGCTAAGTACCCCGGAACCCTCGATAAGTTATCAGAGTTCTATAGGACATAATTGTTGGTCACGTTGGATTAATGGTTCCGGATTTATGCGGAAATCCCGTGAGGTCTGTCATATGGCCGTTTTGATATTTTATTGATTTTTTTTTATTTCTTATGTGGAATATTTTTGCTATACAATCATAAACAAATCTTAAGTATGAACCCTCCTAACTAATCTTCCGAAGCCGCTGGCAGGTCCTCCAGAAGATCAGGAAAATCCGTAAAAGGGGTCAGTTCGTGAATTCGATCCTAGAACTCCGGGATTTTTTCTTATACATTTCTCGATTACTTTTTAAAGGGACGTATCAGCTTTTCTAAACAATGCATTTGATCGTCGATTTGGCGTATCTTTGCCCACGCATGCTAAAACTACCCTCAGATAGGAAAAAAATCCCTTCCTGCTAGTGGTTTTAGTAAGCGTGTGCGCATACTTGGCATGGACAGTTGTGCACACCAACTGCTCATATGTTAATAACTTTTCACTCAGTTATTGAAAATTGATTTTCTTTAAAGTTATTGATAGATAAGGATCATAGGTTACTATAGATATGCAAAAAATAGGTACATCTTAACAAATACAGTTTATTACTAGAATTGAAATCTACGTTTTATTACATACCTTTTACAAGCGCTATCTTTATTCTTTCACCTGTTTCAAACAGAACAATTTTTCGTCAACTGTGTGCAAAGCTATTAGCAAATGAGCAGTTCGTGACCAACACTGTGTACGCCAAGCATGCGTGTGCGAGCTACCAGTTACGCCAAATCGACGATCAAATGCATTGTTTACAAAAGCTGATACGTCCCTTTGAAAAAGTAATCGAGATTTTTTACCATGACCGAGCCATGAAGAATCAGTTTTGACCTGAATATAGACTCAAGTTTCCACTGGATGATTCTCCGGAAGATCCAGAACATCCGTAAAAGTTGTCATTTTGTTAATTTGATCCTAGAACTCTGGGATTTTTTCTAAAACTTTTTTTACCTTAACCGATACATGAAGAAACGGTTGTGATTTGAATATAGACTCAAGTGGTCACTGGAAGATCCGAAACATCCGTAAAAGTGGTCAATTTGTGAATTTGAAGCTGGATTTTTTCTAAAACACCTGTGGCTATATCCAAACCATGAAGAAACAGTTGTGACTTGTGTTTGAACCCAAATGGCCACTGGGTGACCTTCCAGAAGATCCGGAACCATTAAAAGTGTTCAATTCTTGAATTCGATCCTAGACCTCCGGAATTTTTGATAAAACATTTGTTACAGTCTCCGAGTCATTAAGAAACAGTTTTGAACTGAATTTAGGCTCAAGTGGCCACTGAACGATCCTTCGGAAGATTCAGAACATCCGCAAAAGTGGTAAATTTGTGAATTTGATCCGTGAACTCTGGGATTTTTTTTTTTCTAAAACACTTGTGGCTATGCCCGCACCATTTTCAAACACAGTTTTGACTTGTCTTTGAACTCAAGTGGCCACTGGATTGTCCTCCAGAAGATCTAGAATATTCGTTCTGCTTCTTCTTCTTCTTCTTCGCATTTCAAGCTTATTGCATGTCGCATATTAGCTTATTGCGTGCTCTCAACTTAGTGTTCTAGATGCACTTCCACAGTTATTAATTGAGAGCTTTCGATGCCCGTACCATTTTTGCATTGATATGATTGTGTGGCAAGTCCAATCATACTTCTATGCCCAGGGAAGTCGAGACATTTTACAAACCGAAAAATTCCTAGACCGGACCGGGAATCGAACCCAGCCACCTTCAGCATGGTCTTGCTTTGTACCTGCGCCTTTACCGACTGAGCTAAGGGAGGCCCCGGAATATTCGTTTAACGTGGTCGATTTTTAAATTTTTTAAAGGATCCTTTTCACAAATCTAACATTTTAACTGATTTTCCAAAGAGTGGTCACTCGAGTCCATATTCAATTCAAAATTGAATAATGATGGTTTGGTCACGGTAACAATTGTTTTTGAAAAAAAAAAATTCAAATTCACAAATTGAGCACTGTAAAGGATGTTATCGATTTTTTGCGAGACCGTCCGTCGGTCACTTGGGTTCATACATGGTTTTTCATGGTTTAAGAAAAAATTCCAGAGTTCTAGCATCAAATTCACCCCTGACCTTCCAGAGAATTATTCAGTGGCTGCAGGGTGGTTGGTTCCCATGTCAAACAATTTAAGGGGTGATAGAAGATTATATTTGATGAAAAAATATGTTCTACACATATGATCAAATCTCAAACGATACTGAGTTATTGAACTTTTTCTGTTTGGTCTATGCTTGCCTTAAATTGCCTCTCAACTCAAAAAGTATGCTACTTAGCACAAATGTCTTGCCTCCATTAGACAGTTTAGAAAATTTAATACTTAAAAGTGTTCTTTGTACTTCAAGTAAGCTATATTTAGTCACATTTTAGAGGTAAACATATAAAAAATTTGTGTTTTTCTACATAATTTCCATTATTATTTCATAAGATACGCAGTTTTGTCGAACCAAAAGATGCCTACTAAAGCGTTCTACAACTCTCCGTTTAACACCAACTTTCTATCTCGTTGCAATTTTGTTTTAAGCACATAATTTTGGGACGTTAATTGGCGGTTGCCTAGGCCATAAAGCATTATTTGTTTACTAAATTATGAGCACATCCATGGTCACACTTGTATAGTTTTAGGATGTGCTCATAATGTATTATTCAAATAATGCTCATGTTTATATTTTTTCATCCAAGTGTATCCGTGGCATTGACATTATTTGACATAAGGAACCAATTAGCCTGTTTATTCAGGTCGAAACTGTTTCTTTATGGCTCGGTCATGGTAACAATTGTTTTAGAATAAATCCCGGATTTCTAGGATCCAATTTAAAACTCGACATCTTTTACGGTTGTTACGGATCTTCCGGAGGACCATCCAGTGGCCACTTGGGTTCAAACACAAGTCAAAACTGTTTCTTCATTGTTAAGACTTAGTCACAACGGATTTATAAAAAAATCCAGAGTTCTAGCATTGAATTCACAAATTGAACACCTTTACGGATGTTCCGGGTCTTCCGAAGGATTGTCTTGGGTTCAAACACAAGTGATAACTGTTTCTTCATACTTCGAGCATTGCCTCAAGTGTTTAAAAAAAAAATTCCAGAGTTCTAGGATCAAATTCACAAAATGACCAATTTTACGGGTGTTCCGGATCTCCCGGAGGATCGTTCAGCGGTCACTCGAGCCTATGTTCAGTTCAAAGCTGTTCCGTCATGGCTCGGTCATTCTAACAAATGTACTAGAAAAAATCTCGGAATTATAGAATCGAATTCACGAACTGACTCCTTTTACGGATGTTCCGGATCTTCCGGAGGACCTGCCAGAGGCCTCGGAAGATTAGTTTGAGGGTACATTCTCATGATTCGTTTATGATTGTATAGCAAAAAAAAAATCAATTTCTATATACATAAAAAAAAAATCAAGAAAAAATCCTAAATGACCCTCGGGATTTCGGTATAAATCCGGAACCATTAATCCGACGTGACCAACGTGACGCCCTATGGAACTCTGATAATTTATCGATTTTTTGCAGGGTACTTGGCTTGAAGGCCTCTTATTGCCCCCTTATTAATTCGGAAATATTTGGCACTTCATCGGTTCAAGTCCGATTCTGGCCACATTTTCAGAGGCACCCGGAACATGCCTGGACTCTGACTACGTACTATTGCTACCTGGAACTGGTTTAGAATTTTGGTGTAATTTGTGTACAATATAAACTTTTACAACACGGGTTTCATTCGTTTCAGGACGGTTTCAGCCTCATAGCCAATACAAATCAATAGTCAAACCAATTAATAGTTATTATTTATTGAAGATAATTATTAGCCATCGTAAAGGCCTTCCATTACCGGCATCGGTGGTGTAGTGGTAAGCTTGATTATCTCTCACCCCAGCAGGCCTGGGTTTAATCCCAGTCGGCGCCACCAGGATGTTCTGAGGCATAACATCTCTGATCACGTCTTCCTTCGGAAAGGAAGTAAAGCCGTTGGTCCCCGGTTCAAGAGTTTGATGGGTCGATTGGTTAGGGTCCAGGTGTGGGAGCTGGCGTTGGTAGCATTGGTGCTTAGAACGGAAAACAAACAAAAAATAGCCTTCCATTAACAAGCATGATATTGCGTCAGAGTTATAAAAACACAACGGTGTAAGAAATCGAACAAAGTAATAAAAGTTACGCTAAGATTTTCTTACGCAATAAAAACAAGTATGCCACAGTTTTTAGTTTAGCTAATTTTAAATGGTTAACATAATAACCTTATAATATTTCAATTAATAGTAAATCAGAATTTACAATTCAAACACGCCTCTTTGAACAGTGATCCATTCAGTTTGATGAAAAGCAGGATTCTTAGATGTTCAGGGCTCAGTTTTGTGCGGTCATTTGTAAGAACCTTTCCAAGGCCACTGAAACCTCTCTCTCAAAATTCCTCGTTGAATTTTTCCTTCAGCTCTGTTGATGAAATCCTTTTGGGAGTTTATGCATTCAACCATTAGAAATGTATATCCCCATCGTGTGTCCAAATCGAGGAATGGTTTTCTGCGTCCATTTTCTCGGAAATTATTGACGTATGGTGGTTTTCTCATAATTTTAACTAACTCTTTGACTTGACCAAGTTCCTGTTGCAAGCTTTGGTCTTTGAACACATCATATACAGATAGCGGAACGTCATGAGCTCCACAACGAATCGATTGGAATACCGAAGGGTCATTTGAAAAATGAATGTCTTCGTCCGTGCGATTTCCATCTTGGGCATCGTCCAATTCCTCTAATTTCAGTGAAACTCAAACTGAAATACATTATATTGTCTATTTACATTATTTGTCTATTTACCTTTCATCTAGATCCGTTGGAACTACCGCCATCGTCGGTTCTGTTTCATCAAGAATTTCTCTTGCCGAAACTTTTAACTTCTGTTCCATCCTCAAAATTGAACCAGCTTTCAGGAAGTTGGAGCCGTTGTCCGTCGTAAACGTATAAAGATTTGGGATACTTAAGGAAAATCGTTTCAAAACAATAGTTGCAATTTCCAAACCTACGACTGGATGCCTTCCTTCAAATAACAATTGAAGTGCGGTAAAAATCGGTAGAACTGTTTCAAACACACAGTTGGTACTTGAACGGGTCGGTTTTCATCTCTTTTTGCCAGTGGTGGCGGGGGGGGGGGGGGGAGACACCCCTCACCATCCCTCTCCAAAGGGGGAGTTTGGTAAAGAGAGATGAAAAAACCGATTTGTACCTTCCTTAAAAGTTGTCCTAGTTCGCTATTCTAATATCTATATACAATCTTCACACTGGCGTACTCTAACGGAACTATCAACTCTATGCTTTCATCTACTCCATCTATCGTATAAAAATTACCACTACAGTCTGTTATTTGAAATTAGCATCTTCAACTATGTAAATCGTTGACTTCACGTAGAAGTAATACTAAAAACATATAGTCAAAGTACGTTTCAAAATATCCAATATCTTTTCTGCCAGGCGTTGTCCAGTATTTCGATCGAAGCGCTCGATCATCCCTGATGCTCTGATTATTATTTTTCCTTCCTTTACGTACTGTGCATTAATTCCTAGTACCGATCGTCCTTTTCGGGAGACAAGGTCAGCTTTTATGCAGACCAGGCGACCCCTGGCTTCATTAATAATGAACTTTTCGATGCGGTCTTGTACCACTTCAGCGTAGGTGATGATTCGAAAATTATATGTCTGATAACTGATTAACTCTTCTTACACGTTTTTCACGTAAAGAGTGTTGGCGTATCACCGGTCGTTTCAGTTTTTTTCGTAAAATACTGAGATATCGAATACGGATCGACGTTTTCGGGACATTTTGCTTTAAGAACGTACAAAACTGAAAGCGAGGTTTTGTTTATATTTGTAAAACTGACAACGACAGCAATGAGAAACCATGGGATTGAAAAAAAGAGAGAGAGAGAGAAAGTTGAATAGAATTATAAGGTACAACGAGGCACGTTGGAAAAAAAAGAGTTGCATGCTGAAATGGGTGGATCATTTATTAGCGGAAGTCATTGCCTGTATGTTTAAAAACCATTTTGCGCTACTGCATCATATTAAATTAAAAAATAGTGTATCGCAGAAAAGCGTGCATCTGATTGAAAAAAAAATGTTTGTTTCAATTTAGTACACCTTACTGAAAATTAGATTTTTATAGAAAAAAAACCTATTTTAACAATGACTGCAACTTCTTACATACTCAATCAAATATGCCCAGTTCTATACCGATGACCAATGATCTATCATGAAAAATATGTATGTAAAATGAAGCAGTAGACAAAACCTCATAAACCTGTCTTACCTGTCGTACAGTAGTTTTTTTTCCTAAAATTTAAGGAAGCACATTAAATTTTGTGGTACACTAATTAATTACATTAATTATTCCAAATCGCTTAAAGATAACTTATACCTATTTGAACTTGCTAGAACGTTTCAACTTGCCCCGGTGTACCTTAACGCTAGAGAGTATTTTTTCATCGATTCTTCTTCTATACTTCTACAATACCTTTCGCTCAGGTACTCACTACAGGATAAAAGAGGAAGGTGAGAGTTTAAGTTATATATTTCTTCCTCACAACTCGCAATTTCATTTTCTGAGATTCTTAATTTGTGAGTGTGAAGGGAAAACAAACTCCTCAGCGAATCCTCAACTCAGCTCGATTTGCGCTCGTGAGTGAGGCTCTATCAAGCCTGGTTATTTCGGTAGTGAAGGATGGTGGCTTTAAACAGCTCAAAACGTTTAATATCATCCGAAGTGTTTTTTTTTTCAATATTGTATTATAGAGATTTTTATCCGTAGGCAAGTTTATCTCTAACATTCGGAGTGGCATGCAGCAACAAAACACTATCCAGTTAATTTTCCACTTTAAAAGGCATCACAACTACATTGCATATTCGCTTCATATGTCACGCTCGATTCAAACGAGAACATCGTAGCCGATTAGCTCTGCATTTAGTCTCACTGTAATGTTAACACCTGTCCGAGTCTAATCAGTACTCTTATAACGATTAATAACTTTTTATCATCACCATTATGAGACCCATTAACATTAACCAGCTATCAGACATGCTCGATTTATAAATCTCCATTCTGCAAGCTATGTTGTGCATCAAGGTTCATGTGAGGGCCCCACGAAAAAGCGAAAGTAAAACACAAAACAGACTCCGAGTTTCGTCTCACCTAGTAGGCCACGAAAAGTTTGTATCTTAACGCATTATATAGTGCTGTTATTATTAGTATTATTATTGTTTCCGTACACAAAATTCAACCAAAGAAGCCCCGAAAACAAAACAAAAATTCCACGTGCACCCTAATGCGTGAGACATAAGAAGGTATCATGCACTGCGAAGTTCCCTACCTACCTACAAACCGAATTCAACATCCGTCGACGACGACGACCACGCTGGGAATGAAAGTAGTTTCACGAGATGGATCAGTTTAAGTTTTAATTAAGAAAGCATCATACATAGAAATCCGGTCTCCTTCCATTGCTAGCTGTCACTCAATGGCTTCGTGCGGTAGCGCTAGATAATTCAGATGTATGTTTGATGAGTAAACTGTGCAATGTCTACATCACAAGTTGGCGTGTTTCACGATTGATATATGATTGAGATTTGGATAAAAAGTTATTGTTTGTTTGCGTAGTTGCTCAAAAAAAAAAATGATGATTCAATAGACATTTTAGTAGTACCAATTCACAATTTGCATGGTCCACTGGAATTTGCGTGACTTCTACGAATTTGAGTCTTACCTCATCTACCACATGCTACCGTGACGGTCAAATTGATAACTTGAAGTTGATAGTTGAAAGATAGGGCCTTCCTTAGCTCAGTCAGAAAAGGTGCAGCCACAAAGCAAGACCATGCTGGAGGTGGCTGGGTTCAATTCCCGGTCCGGTATAGGAATTTTTCGATTTGGGAAATTTCTCACTTCCCTGGTACTGTACTTGGCACAAAATTATACTAATGCAAAAATGGTACAGACAGCAAAAGCTCTCAATTAATAACTGTAGAAGTGCATCTGGAACACTAAGTTAAGAGCACGCAATAAGTTTGAAATGTGAAGAAGAAGAAGAAGAAGAAGAAGAAGAAGAAGAAGAAGAAGAAGAAGAAGAAGAAGAAGAAATTGATAGTTGAAGTTTTTGTGGTTTTCCGTACTTTGAAAATTCATAACTTTTGAACCAATCATCGTAGAAAGTAAATCTTGTAATGATATGATAAGCAATCTATTAAAAAATAATATCAACAATAGGATTTTACGGCAGAGGAAAATCGAAAAGAAAAACAGGAAAATGTGTCTGTGTGAGTGTTTTATTAAACAAAAAATGGAAAGCTTTCACGCTTGTTGTGATGTTGATAGCAATTTCTTGTTCTGCTTCAAATCTTTTATGGTAAATTTACGGGATTCCATTAGTTTGGGCGTCTGACCAATTCAAAATTTTCTAAATTCAGCAGATCTTTCTTCATTGTTGGCGATTCTTAAACTTTCTGTATAATATCGCAAGAAACTTTAACCAAAACTATCCAATACACGAAAAAAGTAGAAGGGTCTGTGCCTAAGGGCACGAATATGTTGAGCCTTTAGTTCTTTTAATTGATCTATTATCTTAACTCTTTCCGTTTCTGAATTCGTGGCCCTGAGTGTGGAAAAATTATGACCTGGGTCTTCGCCATGTTGATACGGATTATCCAGCTGTTGATGTCCTGTTACTCAGACAGGACATCCAAGCCTCCCTGGAGCTTGGTGGTTAGAGCTCCGATGGTCCTACCCTTGTATTCGATGGATGTGTCGTCTGCGAACAGAGACAACGATCCAACATCAGCGAGAGCAGGATTATAGGAGGTGAATAGATTAAACAGGATGGGCCCAAGGATACTTCCTTAAGGCGCACCTGCACCGATGTTAAAGGCATCCGATGTTATGCCATTCAAGGAGACCTGGAACGTCCTGTCCGATAGAAAAGTTTTGTATGATCTTTATGAGGAAGATCGGAAGACCATATCGATGCAACTTGTATACCAGGCCATCATGCCAGACATTGTCAAACGGATTTTCAACGTCTAACAATGCCATAGCAGATGTTTTGGAAACAGCCTTGTTCCGCCTTTTTTTTATACAGGGGGCAATCTGCTCACAGACACCTGAGAAGGAACTCAGGGTGTGGGGATGGGAGAATTTCACTCCCGACCCACTAAACCTTACCCTGTGCGCTTGGCCCTTGACCTCCCCGGAACCGCCCGAAGGCATTACTTCGTGGGAGAGGCCGCTGTAGCGCTATGGCGCCTCTCTAGCAATACTCTATCGATCTAGTCGGGCAGTAGGCAACTGCTGCTCGGCACGCCACTGTCGTTGTAATTCCGAAACTATGTGGGTGACCGCAGTCACCACCGCGCTCCAGTTCTCGGTGGCGCCTCTCAAGCAGTTTCCCAGTGGTGTCCAGCAAACAAATGGGTCTGTATGCTGACGGGTCTCCAGGGGGTTTTCCTGGCTTCGGGAGCAGCACCAGCCTCTGCTGCTTCCACGCATCTGGGAAGATGCCTACGTCCAGACAGGTCTGAAAAACAGAACGGAACATGTCTGGATTTTCCGCAACGGCCGCCCTCAGAGCCACAACCGGGATCCCATCTGGGCCCGGGGCCTTGCCCACCACCAGCGACTTGGCAATACCGCCAAGTTCACTGTTCGTCACTCTAGACACTTCTCCCTGATCCGCGCCTGGGATCCGCGGCCAGGAGTCTACGTCCCTACGCGGGAACAGGAACCCAACGATCGTTGGGTGATCTCTCCGGGGGTGCCATCACGCCGCGGGTCTTTGCCAAGACCACTTTGTAGGCATCCCCCCCATGGGTTCGTGTTGGCGCTTTGGCATAAGCTGTCAAAGCACGCACGCTTGCGTCTGGCGATCTCTTTATTGAGGGTCGCCTTAGCCGCTCGGAGAGCGACACGGCGTTCCTCCCGAGATTCAGTCGTACGAGCTCGTTGCATCCTCCTTCTCGCCTGGAGGCAAGACGCCCTGAGGATAGCAATCGACTCACTCCACCAGTACACCGGTCTATGGTCATGCCTGGGATAGGCTCTCCTAGGTATGATTGTATTGCACGCCCTTGTCAGCGCTGCTACCAGTTCTTCCCCCGTCAGATCCAGGGTTATTCGCTCCCGCCTCAGTGCTTCGCCGAAGACCTCGTCCTCGAAGAACGACGTCCGCCAGCCTCGAGCGCAGGAAGGATTTCTTCCTGCCACTCGCCTCTCACCTGGCTCCACACTGTACCGATTCGCCTGATGGTCACTATGGGTGTAACCCTCATCGACCCTTCAGTGTAGGTTGCCCTCCAAACTCGGGCTGCAGTATGTCACGTCGATGACGGATTCTGCACCATTCCTTCTGTAGGTACTGACCGAGCCAGTGTTGGATAGTACAACGTCCAGCTTGGCCATTGCCTCCAGTAGGATGCATCCTCTCTGGTTGGTGTGGTGGCTGCCCCACTCCACCACCCATGCGTTAAAGTCGCCCGCAATGACCACCGGTCTTAGGCCGACAAGTACCGCAGTGAGTCTGTCCACCATCTGCGAGAACTGCTCGATAGACCACCTGGGCGGAGCATAACAGCTACATAAGTATACTCCATTAACCCTGGCGATCACGAATCCCTCGCTCGAGTTGGACACGACTACCTCCTGAATGGGGAAGCTCCCCATCGTGCATATCGCCGCCATCCCCGACGCGTCCGTGACCCAATTCCCGTTGCCGGTTGGGACGCGGTACGGGTCGGAGATGATTGCGACATCCACTCCCCATTCCGCTGCCGATTGCCACAGCAGTTGCTGGGCAGCCGAGCAGTGGTTCAGGTTCAACTGCGCTACCTCGAACATGGCTGAGCATTGCTCTTTGCCAGAGCAGCATTGCTCTTGGCCCACGGGCAGCATGGGCCACCTGCCATGTGGTTGGTAGGGGATTTCCCCTTCTCCGCGCATATAGTGAACCTCGGCGGCTTTTGGCAACCTCGCGCCTTATGGCCCTCCGAGCCACACCATCTGCAAAGCTTGCTCCTGACCGAAGCACCTAAAGCAAGCTGTAACCGGTCGGGGAATACTCACGGGGCAAACCGACCAGCCCACTCACACCTTCCCTGTGGCTACCGCCTTTCTGGCATCAGCTGCCGAGAGCTTGACGGTAGCCACTTGGGTGGACAACAGTTCCTTTCTCAAGATAACCGCTGTTTGCGGTACCTCGACTTGACACTGTTCCCGGAGCGCCGTGACTAGCTCGGTCACCTCCGTCACTTCGTCCAGGTCCTTGGCCTGGATGGTGATCGTCGAGCCTAGCGACTTCGCCTGCACCCCATTACCAACGACCTCCTTTGCCAGTTTCTGGTAGGTTGGTCCCTGATCTTTAGCACCACGCTTAAGCACCAGGAGCATATCGCCTGTACGAGTGCGCCTGATGCTCCTTACGTTGCTGCCCATCTCCGCAATACGCTCGTCCGTTCTCATCTTCTTCAAGACTTCCGCGTATTTCAACGCTTCCGTCTTGAAGATGAGAGCCTCGCCCTTCATCTTGTTCCTGTTCCGGGCAGCGCTGCTCTTGGGGGCAGTTTTGTCCGGGGGTTTCGGGGAAGCCCTTCTTACCACCCTGCTTCCCGCCCTGCTTGGAGCCGCTATTTTTCTCAACTGAGTTTCGATTGGCTATTCCAGCCCTCTTTTGCGGAACGTCCACTGATGCAGTGGACTGATGGGCCACCGCCACGCACTCCACCTGTGCAGAGACTTTCCGTCTCTTAGGGTGTGCCGCGCCCTTTACTGGCGAGGGTGAGGGTCGATCGCGCTTCTGTGGAGGGCCTCGTTGGCCATCGTGTTGTTGCCCGCGAAGTTGAAGGCGTCCGTCTGGGTAGACTTCAGCTCCTTCTGTTCCGCCCTCTCTGCGACCTCTAGTCGCTTCCTAAGCCGCTCGTGGTCGTCCTGGGCCTCGTTCACGGTTGCGCGGAGCTGTCGCAAGGCCTGCTTTAGGTCCTTCGCGATGTTGCTCCGCGTGCTCGTGAACTCAATGATGGCGCCGAGTTGTCCCGCGATTGCCAGCAACCTAGGGAGGGGCCCAAAGCTATTCATGGCTCTGATTAGCCCGGGCCAGTCCTTAGGCTGCTCCTCCGGCTGTCCACCGATCTCGACCGTTGTCTCTGCGTCACGCGGAGATTTCGACCGTTTGTTCGGATCACTATGTTGAGGAGATCTGGTTAGACCACCCTTGGATTCACGGTCGCCTCCTCGGCGACTTTTCTCTTCTTCTTGTGTTTTGAGCTGATTTTGATGATGATCCATCATCCCGACTATTGGGTCGCCCTTAGACCGCTATCCTACCGTGCAAATGGAATAGTCGCTGATTGATCCCCATGGGTGCCTATGCAAGCAGTGAGGTCCATGACAAGGGTTGACATCAGGCCTTCATGGGGCGTTATGTTCAGAGTCGGATCGCGTAAGACGGGAATAACTCAACCGAACTTATTCCCACCGCAGTCTCCCAACTGGGTGGCACGGAAGGAACGTATTCTAAGGCCTGCCAGGGTTTTATGGGACGGAGACGAACAAGGCATTAGCTCAAACGTCGTTTCGGTCGGTTCCACCCGACTGTACTAAGAAGATAAAATACCTTGGCTGCCAGCCCGTAGCGTGGTTTATGCGAAGTTTCCGCTCTGTTTCCTATATACTGCCAGTGTGTCAGTAAACATACTTGCGATCTTACTAACATCGATCGCAAGGCGCCGTCCGGCGCGTCCACTCGTTTGTTGTTCGATTAGCCGACTGGATCAGTACCGCAGCACTGGTGGTCCATGGTTTCCAGGGTGCACCACGAGGAGGCGAACAACTTAACACCCCAGCCTTGTTCCGTCTAAGAATGTTTGTTATTCGGATCAGTTGGTGGACGGTTGATCGACCTTTTCGAAAACCAAACTGTTTTCTTCGGAAGATTTAAGAACAGCTTGGATAACCCTGAGAGAAGACTGATGGGTCGGTAACTTTAAGGCGGTAGGAAGGATCCTTCCCAGGTTTCCGAATGGGGATGACTTTATCTAACTTCCAGCACTAGGGGAAGCAGCCAAATCAGAGGCTTGGAAATCAGTGCCAGATGGTTGTAGAATCTGAAACTCAAGTGCTTGAGCTCCAAATACAGGATGTTGTCGAAACCAAGGGCCTTTATGTTTTTGGAAGTTTTGATATAAGAACAGCCGTGATCTCGGATTCCTCGGGAAAGATGTTAGGAACCTGGTGGAGATTGGTTACATTTTCAGCAACCTCAGCTTCGTGAGGGCTGGTGATGTTTTGTCCGAGATTGTGGGAGCTGACGAAATATTGACCTATCGCGGCAGGCTTCTCTTCAGGTATAATCAGGTGAACCACTGAACCTTCGGGACAATTCCGTGTAACCAGCGGTGGAATAGGCCTCGGTTTAGTTTTGAGGACTTTTGTTAGTTTCCAAAAGGTTTTTACACAATCTGGGAGGGAATGGATGTTATTGGCAAAATTCTCATTAAAGCCAAAATGGTGGAACTAAGAAATTTTCTAAGTTCCACCATTTTTGCTTTGATGAGTTTGGTTAGACGGTTGGAATGGGTCTTCAAGGTAGGCAGTCCAGTTCTCTGGTACTGCCTAAATACGCATGGCGTTACGGAGTCTGATTAGGCTTTTAGTATTCTGATCAAGGTTCAGAGAATTACTCACCCGTCTGGAAGCTGGCACGTGTTGTTCGCGGGCTCGGGGTACCGCCTCCTCGACGGCTCACAGAGATCTATCGATGTCATCAGTCGTCTCCAGTAGGGCGCCGTAATCGATGGCTTCGTCGACGACTTTTTGGAACCGATCCCAGCGGGAGGCATGAAATCGATTAACGGAGAAGCCCCCCTTGGCCACCACTGGAAAGTGGTCCGAGCTTAACTCTTGGTGGGCTAACGGTTTGGAGATGTTTTCCATGTTTATGATGAAGATGTCGACGATGGAGTGCACGCCGAACCGGCTCAACCGGGTGGGAGCGTCCGGCGCCAGGATAGTGTACTGGGCCTCTTGCAGGTCGTCGTTCATGTTACCAGCGATGATGAACTTTCCACGGCGTCGTGTAATCTTGATAATATCCCTCCGCAGGTTTGCCACGGATCCATCTCTGGCGTTGGCTTGTTTCGGGCAATAGGCTGCAATGCCGACGGGTGTGGAGACTTCCACTCCCAATGCTTCAATCATTTTCAGCTGAAAACTGGGTGACAGCCGGCAGCAGATGTTTTTCCTGGTAGCGATGGCCACTCCACCACTCCCAGAGCTTGTCCAATCCAACCTCACGAGCCGAAATCCAGGAAGAAAAACGTTCATCTTCGATTTCAGGTGAGTTTCGGTGATGATGGCGATGTCGATGCTATGTTCGTTGAGGAAGTCAACGAACTCGATTATTTTGCTCTTGAGCGAGCAAGCGTTCCAGTTTGCGATTTTGATGAGCTCACGGTCCATAATTGAGCATGAAGGTAGCCACAGGTTGGAGCTGTTCGGATTTGTTCTAGATGGTGTTGGTAATGTCGTGCATCTTGAGAAAGTTCCGCTGAGGTGAACCACGAGCCATCGTTGATTTCTGGTTGCGGTAGGGACGGTCCATCCTGACGCCAGTTTAGCCCAGGGACTGTGGGGAGATTCTGCGGCTGTGCAGCAGCAATCGTCTGTTGACCTGAGTTTGCAGGGACTCCGGCAGTTTGAACTTGAGTGGTGAAAGCCGCCGCAGCATCAGCAGCAGCACGAGCAGCAGCCAATCGTTGATTGAGTGGCAGCGGTGGCAGCACTGTACTCGGTCGTCGTGGTACCGGTGGGAAGTTCTGATGATTAATTTTCGGCACTTTCTTGCGGCCGGGCTGGTTTTGTCGTCGATGCTTTCTTCCGTATCTCGATGTATTCGGTGCGCTTCGGGCAGGCCTGGGCTTGTAGCTTTGTGAACAGCACCTCAGTTGGCGCAAATGGGATCGGTTTCATCGAGTCTCTCGCAGGCGTCGGTTTTTGTTGTTTGCCACACTTGATGCAGCGGCTGACCATATGGAAATTCTTCGTTCCATGCTCGAACAGCATCAATTCGAGCATTGGGTGACTCCACGACTGACCGGCTTGTACCGGAGTGGAGTGGGAGCTACTTCACCACAATTTTGAACAGGACGTGGATGCCCTGGAGGTCCATCAAAGTTGTTGAGTTCTTCTCAAGGTGAACGGCCTTGTTGTGGCGGGCCATCTTGTGAATTTGGACCGGATTCAGTCCATTAGCCACCAGCTCTTCCAAGAGGACGGCTGTGTCCATGTCGTATAGTCCTCGCAGGACCACCTTGAACGGCTTAACAGCCTCGATGGCGTGGGAGAAGTACTTCACCTGTGCTTGGTCCAGTACAGTCTGTACCGCCTTGTAATATTTCAACGCCGGAACCATCAGTTTGTATCCTTCCATGCACAGCTGGATGGTGCACCGGACACCCTGCGTGATGTAGAAGTTTATTTTTTCCCGCAGACCGGAAGGGAAGCCTTTCACGTAGAAGGGTGACCTGTTGTTTCCGTCACCGACTCTGCACCGTCCTTCAGAACGGAGAACCGATTGTTGTCCAGCAGCTTCTTCGCAGCTGTCGCACTGTCACTGTTGTCTTCAGGCCTAGATTCAACGCGAGAAAAAAAAACAGAACCACGCAATCTAACGAACGAAGAGAGCGAGAGAAAACACGTCGGCTGTATTGCTCAACAGTCTGGCAACGAATGATGACTGACGAAGAAAACGAATTGGTAAGCGTTTTTATTGCCGCTGATTTTCTCCTCCCTACCATTCACTGGTGAAATGGTGAGCGGTCAACCGAGCGGTGAGTTCGCTCATGCGCAATGTGTCGTGTGCTTGATTTGCGATCTATATATTTTTCGTTACATATTTGAATTTTGATTTTATGAATGTGACCCCCAGTAAATAAATTACGTCCGGGAGCTTCAGATTAACGTTTTTAAAAAGAACTGTTCACAACTAACGCTTAACATCAAGTGAGCTTTATTCAATTTTGGTATTATAAAAAAGGTTCTACCTGTTAAACTGCCTATGCTGCATTTTCTGTTGCTGTTTACTCGACGCTGTGTGCCTATTCCTGAGGTTGCTTATGCTGGCGGTTTATCGTGGACTTCGGTTCCGTGGCTGCTTACCCTGGTGAATGTGCTGACCGGGTGTGATATCGATCGGGTGGTATCGACTGGGTTAATGGCCGGAATGCTGACTGCGCTGGCTGATGAACTGATCGAGGTGTTGGTTAGAATGTTGACTCTGCTAGCTGGTGCGATGATCGGGCGGTTGGCCGTGTTGGAAGTAAGTAGTGAATGCCCCTGGACGCGTGTCTATCAACAAGAGTGTCTATAGCAGCCCCCGGGAACGTTGATGACAGCTGCCAGTATGAGTGTGTATGAGTGCGTGAGAGTGAGAGACTGACGAAGCATAAATTGCTGATGTGTGTACAATTTATGTTTGTTGACTAGTCCATTGTAACTTGTAAATAAAGACGCACGTAGAACGTAGTCCGCGGTTGTTATTTTTCTTAGTTATCACGCGACTCCCGGGACGGGTGTTTATTGTCCGGTAGTTCGGTTTGGATAACCTGTGTACACCTGCGCTGGGATTCCCACAGGTTATGGGCCCAGATTCGTGAAGAAAATAATAGTGAAAAAGTGTTTTCCGCTGGAGGAGACATTTTGTGTGGACTGCTTTGCGTCTGTTTTGTTCGAGGAGGAGAAATTTTGTTTTTTGTGTTTCTCTCCTGTACGGGCTGAAGTGTAAACTTGTTGTTTGCTGGTCCGATTTCAAAAAGTGCGATTTTTTTGACTGAAGAAGATACGCTTCGTTCGAAAAAGTTTATATAGTGGAATCGGAAAGAACAAAGAACTTTGTGGAAAGTATCGAATTGTGAACATTGTTTTTTTTTGTTCTCTCGATTGTGAAGTTGTTTTCTTTGCCCGACTGCGCGTAGTGTTTTTTTTTCGTGAACAATGGCCGAATCAAAGGTTGTATTAGACTGGTTGAACGATTTCAACTGGGCAAGCTGGAAATTTAGGATGGAGTTGTTGCTGCTCGAGCTCGAGGGCTCGAGCGACGATCGGTTTGGCGCTAGAAGATGGTCAGCTGTGCCACATTATGGGAGCTGCTAGTGCAAAGGAGATGTGGGACAAGCTCAAAGGCTACCACGAGCGAGGATCGTTATCAAACAAGATCCATGTGTTGCGGAGGTTGTGCTCGATGCGTCTAACGGAAAATGGCAGTATGTCTGAACATCTAGTCCAAGTGTCGGAGTTGGTGCATCGACTAGCAAGCATGGGAGAAGCTTTGAAAGAGCATCTGGTTGTGGCGATTTTGTTATCGAGTTTGCCGGAGATGTACAACCCACTCGTCACTGCTCTGGAAGGTCGTCCGGAAGAAGACTTGAAGCTGGATTACGTTAAAGGTAAGCTTCTGGATGAGTGGCGGAGAAGATGCGAAGGTCGAGTGCACGAAAAGCTAGAAGAGAGGGCGCTGAAAACCACAGTACGAATGGAAGAAAGAAGAAGCGTTGTTCGGGTTTGCTACTACTGTAAACAGGAAGGACATTTGCGGCGAAATTGTCCTCTGTTGCTAGCGGAGAGGAATGCAAAGGAGCAACAAAACCAAACGAAGTCGATGGTGGTTAAGGACAAGCAATCGGATGCCGGTAGCAGTGGCAGTAGTCGAGGAGTGTGTTTCACGACGACGACTGCAAGTGATGTGTCGGTTGACGATCGTTGGATCATCGACACTGGCTGTTCGAAGCACATAACTGGATCGACTGTGAGCTTCGACAGTATGACATTCTGTGAAGAGAAGGTGACTTTGGCGGACGGAAGAACGGTAAAGGCAAGAGGAAGTGGTCAAGGAAGGATCACAGGTGTCGTATTGGAAGGCGGAGCTGTAGATATGAAGCTAAATGGATTGCTATACGTTCCTGGATTATCTGGAAGTGTGCTGTCGGTGAGTCGAATAACCAGCAATGGCTACGAAGTGCTGTTTGGTGCGAAGGACTGCAGAATTTTGAAAGCTGGCAAGGTTGTCGCTGTCGGTGATAGGAACGGAGGACTATACTACCTGAGGCAGCCAGTAGTAACGTAAAGCAGGAGGAGTGCTGTAAGTAGATGCAGTAGTGGGCTTCACTAAGGAGGAGTGTTGAAAGTAAGTAGTGAATGCCCCTGGACGCGTGTCTATCAACAAGAGTGTCTATAGCAGCCCCCGGGAACGTTGATGACAGCTGCCAGTATGAGTGTGTATGAGTGCGTGAGAGTGAGAGACTGACGAAGCATAAATTGCTGATGTGTGTACAATTTATGTTTGTTGACTAGTCCATTGTAACTTGTAAATAAAGACGCACGTAGAACGTAGTCCGCGGTTGTTATTTTTCTTCGTTATCACGCGACTCCCGGGACGGGTGTTTATTGTCCGGTAGTTCGGTTTGGATAACCTGTGTACACCTGCGCTGGGATTCCCACAGGCCGAAGTGCTGACCGTGCAGAGTGGTGTGTTGACTGATGTAATTGTTGGCTGTTCTGTGGCTGGTATGATGGCTGATGTGGTGGATGATATGATGGGACCGTTGGTAATTTATATATTGAAGATGTAGTCCTACATCAAAACGGAACACAATTAATATATTTGACGGGAGTAAAAAAATTTATAGGTCTATCTCGAACACCGCACACTTCCATCCTTTCATTGCTGTAAGAAAATAATATAGTGCAGAAAGTACGGGAACACACTTTTGCTCTTTGCTGTCTAGAATCTTACAGAGAAGCATGCACGGAAACATATCTCAAGTCTCTTCAAATTCTTCTTTCAGTTTCTTCTTAAAAATGTCTCTAAATTCAACAACAGGAGCAGTGTTGGGAAAATATCAAAAAATCAAATCTTACCAACGCCCAAGATCACGCTTGATTTTCGAAGACAAAAATCAACAAGCATACAACTGCGGTTGATTTTGCAAGCTGTGATATCGCAGCTCGGAATATCAAGCTCACCAAACTGTGGTGAGATTGAGTTTAATGATTTTTGCTTTACACCCGAATGCAACCGAAACTTCCATAACGGCTTGCAGCAGTCCCTTCGCGTCTGCCATCGGTGAAGAATAAAAAGAGATAGCAAACTATGCTTTCTCTTTCTAAGAAAACTATGTGCAATGGAATCATGTCTGTGTCGAGTCAACTCTTAGCTTCATTTTTGCACGTTGTGAATAGTCTCGCAATATCAAAGGAGCTTGTAAAATCAGTATCAAGCATGATATTTTGTTCCAATATCACGCGTGATATTGCGAGCGCATTAGAGCGGAAAAAAATCAATTGATTTCTGATTTTGCCAACACTGAACAGGAGAAACATTTTTGAATTTTTATCCCCAGTGTGCAGTACTTGTCGGCAGCTTTCATTTCCGGCTTTCCGTAGTATCCAACTGACCAACCGTCAGCTACGTCCTAAGGTTTCCGTTATTGCATTCTAATGATACCATTGGTGGAGCTCAGAATTCGAGATCCAGTTGAGAGTTGATGGCATGATTATGTAAACCCTCGAAACTAAGCATCCAGCTCATGTTTTCCCTAGATTCCACTATGGAAGCCATTGTAAATCCTGTATTCCCGATAAAAATAGGTGGCAGCGATGTAAAAGGATCCAATTCATTAAAAAAATAAATAGCATTCCTAGAACCCATAAATCAACTTCCCGAAAAAGGCAAAGCTGGACCTTTCAACAAAAATTCACCTCACACTACAGCCGGCAATAATGGTTTACAACGGGGTGGGCTCAGAATTATCCAATATGCATTTATTTTCATTCGCACACCTCGCCTTACTGTCGCCAAGTAAAAGCCTGCAAAATCCTGCCCACTGCACTCCGACAACGGTATAAATTAATTTGTTTCATTAAAAATGCATTTTAACGATGCATCGAGTGAAATAAATGGAATGATGAATTATTCGATTTTACATACAGATTTTCACCGCCTTCAGCACCGTGCTCCGACCAATATGGACACCAATTTATGAGCAGTTGTCCGGCGGAATGTTACTTTTAATCGCCTCCAACCCACCCACCAAATCCGTCGCACGCACCGATGCTCCGAACGTGATGACGATGAGATTACTGTTAAAATATTGCATTTTTCATGAACTCATATGAGGCAGCGACAGGGTTTATTTCGGCAACGAAATTGCATTGATGGACTGGTACAAAAATAATCCCCACCTGGTCAGAGGCGGAGGGGTCTCATATACTTTGAACCAGCCCAGGTGCACCTTATTTCGGAAGGCCACAAGCGTGCCAGACCAAGTCACCGGAAGCGGTCGTTTCCCGCTCGCCCCTGCAACCATCTGCTGCTATCTATCTCAAGCGAGGCATAAGTTGATCAGTGCAAAGTCGAGCAAAAAATTAAAAATGTGAGATTTGAGTCGGCTTCGTGACCTGCACAACAAGACGAGTGGATAAAAAATTGCAACTCGCCACGCTTTAATGGGAAATTAATTCTATTTCCGAGGGGGCTTTGGGGGAGATTGCATCATGGTGATGTGTTGTGTTTTTCGCGACCCGTCATTACGAGGGGGGGTGGACATCGTGGACAGAGAGAAAGAGCGAAACCGTTTCGTGTAATGGCAATTAAAAGTGACGTTTGATGTTGTAATCCCATTGTGTCGATGATTTGTGATTCGGTTGACGGGGGACGTTGTTTGGTGAGAATGCGGCAGTTCATAGATGCATCGGTAATTAGGGGCTATGGCTTTTGAAAGCAAACATTAATGATAGTGATGGTTAATACAGACTGATTTACGGATTTGCATAAATGATTCATTGCAATCAATGCAATGATTCGCCTTCAGGTGAAATGGAAATTATGCACATTTTGAAATATTCGCTAATTACACTAATTAAAACTGGATCTCAAGCTAAAAATGGCGCAATTTCCGTAAATATCAAACAAAACCGACAGTGTCTGCCACAAATCAACGCGGTTGCAAGTTTTGATTAGACCACGTGCGGCGATACCCATTGCATGACGTCGGACCGTACCGAAAGTATCCTTCCAATTTCAACTTCCACTGTTCGTTCTCTCTCTCTGCTTGGTCACGGCAATTCCGAATGGTGCATCATTTTTTGTTCACTTTGTTTTCCCAGAGTGCCAGAAAAAAAAAAAAAAAAACAAATTGCAAAAAATAACAAAATACAAATGTCCAGGAAAGCTTTGCTGAAAAACCGACGAAATGAAATGCAAATGTACCGCCATTAATATAAATTAGATTAGCCAGGCATTGCGTGGCGAGATTGGCTCGCCCGTCGTTTGGGCGATACTCGGACGGGTCGGCCGAAGTGTCCTGTCTCTCACGATGGCGATGGCGAGCAAGCCAACAGGCACGTGAAAGTGGCCAAATTGTGCGACGTGAAATTGATGGTAAAGTTTTAATTGAAAAAAGTTTGCCTTTACGGTTAACAGTTTGCCGGCCAGGGATGCTGCGGCCGGTTAGGTATCCAACACTTACCGATTTGTGCAGTGGAGTTGTCTTTTCGGACGTGGTAGTTTCAATAACCAAGTGGCTTCGAGCGGGGGACGTGGCTGTATTTAGTAATGAAATTTAAATAAGTAGAAATAGGTTTGAAAGTGATTAGTGTTACGTGACACTTTCCGGAGAACGATGGTAGCGGGTGATACGAGCCGAACGGAATGCTAATTGAAATTTTTCAAATCATCGTGGAATCCTTTGGCAGGAATTGTTCCTGATGATCTCCTCGTCAGTCCGTGCCAATTACTGAATTGAAGGATTTCATGCATTGACGTAACTATGACCAGGGATGTCAGATGGTTTTGATGATGTCTTCACCGTTACTCGACAAAGGCAGTGGCGCCGGTGGTGTAGTGGTAACCGTGATTATCTCTCAGCCCAGCAGGCCTAGGTTCAATCCCAGTCGGTGCCACCGGGATGTTCTGAGGCATAACATCTCTGATCACGCCTTCCTTCGGGAAGTAAAGCCGTTGGTTCCCGGTTCATGAGTTGATGGGTCGATAGGTAGGGTCCAGGTGTAGAAGCTGCCTCCCTGGCGTTGGTAGCACTGGTGCTCAGCACAGAAAACAAGGTCGACGGAAAACAAATCAAGGAAAAAACACTCGACAAAGGAATTGGCAGCCCCCTCTCAGATTTCAATGAAATTTTGTGGGTTGTGTAAATTTTGTCTACTTAAACAACTTTGCATACTTATTTTCTTAGAAAATAAGGGTGGAGTTGTGTACAAGACACGGCCACATGGTTGACGTAGACTACGTTGAGATGTTTAGTGAACTTCTCGTACATTTTACTTGATATTGATTTAAAATACAGTAGAAGTAGTTTATTTCCTCGATTTACTCATTTTCTTCTCCTTGACATGTCAATTTCATCACCCTTAGTTATTTTTCTGATTGTTTCTGGACTTTCCGTTAAGGATATTTCGGAATATGAAACACTTGTCTTTAATCCTTCGATGTAAAATATATTCCCCGTGCACACTTCAATGCCCATCCCATCTCCATTGAACTTTTTTTATGGATAACACGTTTCACCAAACGTTTGATCGCAGTGGGATACCTCCGGTGGGAAATCATTTACAAGCACGTATTTCACATCCCAGCCCAAGTAGCATTGCAAGTTTTATTGAGGTTCTACAAGTCTTAATCGTGGTCAAAAATTCGTCCATGCAAGCAGGATCATAATTCTAAATGTTCATTGGATAGCTTAACGTCCGAATTTATCCTGCTCTCCTGCCTCTGCTTTGTCTGTGCACATGATTCCCACACCGGAGCTGCGTAGAGGATCGCAGGTGCTATGATTTGTTTGTAGACGGCCAGTTTGTTCACCCTTGAGAGGCGGGATCTGCGGCAAATCAGCGGATACAGACACCTAACCAAGGTAGAACACTTGACTACAGTTTTGTCTACATGCGAACGGAAGAGGAGCTTTTCATCGAACAACATCCCGAGATAGGTTACTTCGGCAGACCACTCAACCCTTGTGCCATTCATGATTACAGTACAAGATGGAGCCGGTTTCAGTTTGGGCGATTGCCGATGGAGGAACATGATCGCTTGTGTTTTGGAGACATTGATTTTGATTTTCCACGTGGTGGCATAATCAGCAAAGGCGTTAAGGCATCGTTGAAGTTTGTTCGTTATTTCGCGAGGCATCCTTCCCTTGACGGTTATAGCAGTATCATCTGCGAACAGAAATAACACGCAACCGTTACCCAAGGGAGGAATGTCGGAAGTATAGATGCTGTAGAGCAAGGGGCCCAGCAGACTGCCTTGCGGAACACCTGCTGGGATGGAAAACGTGTCGGAAAGACAACCATTCAACGATACCTTAAACGACCTTTGCTGAAGGTAGTTACGGGTGATTTTAACCAGATGTAATGGGAAGTTGAAGTTACAAAGCTTGTACACAAGTCCGTCATGCCAAACATTGTCAAACGCCTTTTCAACGTCTAACAAGGCCATGGCTGTGGACTTGGATACAGCTTTGTTACTTCGGATGTTATTCATCACCCGTACTAGCTGATGATTGGTGGAGTGCCCCTTTCTGAATCCAAACTGTTCTGGAAGGAGAATGTTATTTTCCTCGACAAACTTGAGCAAACGATTGAGAATGAGTTTCTCGAACAATTTGCTCAGCGCTGAAAGGAGGCTGATTGGTCTGTAGCTTGAAGGCAATGTTGGATCCTTACCGGGTTTGCGGATTGGTATGATTTTTGCTACTTTCCAGATACTTGGAAAGTAGTGCAGTTCCAAACATCTGTTGAAGATAGCGGTTAGAAGAGACTGCACTTTCATGCTGAGTCTCTTCAAGATCAAGTTGAATATACCGTCAAACCCGGGAGCCTTCATGTTCTTGGTGCATTTCAGCGCTGAGCAAATTTGTTGTACTGTAATCATATCCGCCGGAGGCACGACACAAGGGGAGGCATCTAGGTTTTGAACGCATTGCGCAACCTGATCTTCGAGCGGACTTTGGATATTCGAGCCAAGCAAATGCGATGAAGCGACATGCTCGCCGATCGCATTTGCTTTCTGCTGTGGGGTGATTAAAAGCCGATCCTCATCATTTTCGACTCTGAGAGGTGGAATGGGTTTGGGATGAGTTTTCAGGACCTTGGCTACCTTCCAGAATGGTCTGGAGCGGTCGTCCAGATTCTGGACAACACGCCCGAAACTTTCATTTCGGAGTGAGTCCATTCTGGAAGCAATCTGTCTGTTCAGATCAGCCATTTCACGTTTTTTGCCCAGATCTCCAGTCCTCTGAAACTGGCGTCTACGAACATTTCTCAGGCGAATCAAAAGTTGGGTGTGGGAATCAATGGCAATAAACTTACCCCTCACAGGAACTCGTCGGACGCACGCCTCGTCAGCCACGGTTATGGCTTGGTGGAGTCCCTCCAACGCTCGGTCGATGTCCTCCACGGTGTCAAGCGGCGGGTTGTCGATGATGTGCCTGTCTACCACGCGTCCAAACTGGGCCCAGTTAACGCGATGGTAGTCCTTGCGCAGGCTTGAAGCAGGAGCCACGTTGCAGCCCAGTTTAGCCACCACCGGTTGGTGGTCGGAGCTGAGTTCGTTCAAGGCTACCGGCTTGGATAAGCCGATATTTGTCAGGAACAGGTCTAGCGTCGATGGGTTGCCCGCCGGTGAGATGAATGTTGGTTCATCTGAAAACCAAACGGAATACAGCCCATGCTGTGAGTGGTCGAACAGGAGACGACCGTTCTGGTTCTGCTGGTAGTTCCGCCAGGCCTCATGGCGAGCATTCAGATCTCCTCCAACTACGAAGCGGGAACCGGTACGGGTGATGGTGGTCAGGTCCTTCTTGAATTTAGCCGCTAGTCCACTGCTGGCGGCACACTGTCGAGGGCAGTAGACGGCGATGAACTGGACGTATCCAGTCGACGACTCCACCTCCACACCAAGGGCCTCGATGATAGAGGTGCGGATATGGGACAGAGTGTGGTATTTTATTCCTTTCTTGACGACGACCGCAACACCCCCCCCCCCCCCTGGAGCTGGTGCGATCAAGCCGGATAATGTTGTGGTCAGGCAACCAGAAGCTGTCGCCGGACTTTAGATGGGTCTCGGTTAGAAGGCCCACGTCGATGCTGTGCTTGCGGAGGAAGTCGGCAAGCTCAATCCTTTTTGCTCTTACGGAGCAAGCATTCCAGGTGACGATAGTTAGCGGTTTAGACGCCATACTGGATGATGAACTTACCGAGCACTTGGATCTGTTCGGGCTTATTGCGGCACTTACGAAGAGTACCGGACATGTTGACGAAAATTTCCATCAGTTCATCCGCTGAGAACAGATCGGGGTTGTTGTTTTGCGCTGGTGGTTGTCTCCAGAATCCAGGGGAGGATGGAGAGCTTTGGCCAGCAGAATCACCAGAAGTTGCTTGAGCGGAATGCACCCGCGAATTCGCTTGCCTTTGCTGAGGAGCACGAAGAGGCGGGAAATCCTCCGTCCGAAATTCCGGGGCTTTGTCCTTCTCCTTTTTGCGTCCTGGTTGGTTGTTAGCTGCCGCCTGTTTTCGGATGCATTTGAAGTCCTCGCGTTTGGAGCACTGTCTGTCGGAACCTTGGTGAGCACCACCACAGTTGGCGCATTTTAACGCCACGGCACCATCCGCAGGGCAGTCGGAAGTGGCATGATCTTGAGCGCAATTGCCGCAGCGTGGCTTAATGTTGCAGTTGCGGGTGCCGTGTCCAAAGTTCAGACACCGTTGGCACTGAGTCACATCGCGATGGCCGCCACGGTATGGCTCCCAGCGGACGATGATGCAATTGATGGAGCGGATGGCTTTCAGCGCGTTGAGCGTCACCGTTCCTTTCTGGAAGTGTACCAGGAAAAGGCAATCCGGATACGCCTTCACATTCTCGTCTCTTCTTGTCATCCGATAGACGGCACTTGGGGCCAGCTTGTATTGGTCCCTGATTTCAGCTTCGATATACTTCGGGTCGAAGTTTGGTAGGCCCCTGATGACGACCTTGAATGGTTTCTCACCGGGAATGTCGTGGGTGAAGAATTCCGTCTTAGAAGTCCTCAGGTGGCCGACGACCAAGTCATACTCCGCTTTGGTACGGAGCACCACCTTGGTGCCGACTCTGCCCAACTTGTATTCGGCTTTAACGCCCAGCGACGCTAAGTCCGCGATGAGCTCATTAAGATGAGCATTTTTCACTACCAATGGAGGTAGCTTCACTTTTGCCGCACTCGGGCCGGCAGAATTTGCGTTGTCGATGGCGTCGCCGAAATCACCGATGTCGCTGGCGTTCGTTGCAGTGACATCGGACTGGCCTCGGTTCTTCTTCCTTTTCTTGCTGCGTTTTTCCAACACAGCCGGCTGGATATTCCCATCCATGGGAAGAACAGCAAACCTGTTCGAGGTAGGCACACCGGAGCTTCCTTCACCGGAGTTCTGGACCTTCGCCGGACTTCGCGACCGATGCTTCCCCATTACGGGGCACACACACACGCACGACAAACCGCGAAAGAGAGAGCGCGAACAATATCGCCACGAACTTTTCAAACAACTCGAAAGAGCGAGCTAACACCGAACTGAACTGCTTGACGATCAAGCAGAGACGATGATGAGGCATGAGGCAGTTAAATGTTAGTTAGTTAAATGATCTTTATTTTAGTTTAACTTGGACGATTACCATATAAATTTTTTACTAAGTGATTTAATTGCTTTCTTCATCTTTAGGTATGGGCAAAATTTAAAATTTGTTTTACAGGATTAGTCCTAGACTTAGTACACGGTCGACCACCTTGGTGGGATTGGTTTGTTTTGTTTTTAGAATTTGAAGAGAAACTACTTAATACTACTATTTACAGCTTAAAACTAACCTACTCTACTATATACACTTAACCTACTATGTACAAATTGCTTATTAAAGCATGTTCAGAAAGATTGCATTTTTGAATAAATTTGGTTGTCATATCATCAATTTTGGAATCTACTTTGGGAATTTCTGCCTCTTGATGGAGGTCTGCTATTATTGTGTCAAATGGACGATCTAGGATCATCCTCAACACTCTATTCTGTGCAACCTGGATTTTGTTCCTGTGGGTCTGAGCGCACGATTCCCACACCGGGGCGGCATAGAAGATCGCGGGGGCTATGATTTGTTTGTAAACAGCCAGTTTGTTTTGCCTTGAGAGGCGGGATCTGCGGCAAATGAGCGGATACAAACACCTAACCAAGGCGGAGCACTTAACTAGGGTTTTCTCTATGTGCGAGCGGAACAGGAGCTTCTCATCGAACAACATCCCGAGATAAGTAACATCAGTGGACCACTCGACCCTTGTACCATCCATTATTACGGTACAGGAGGGAGACGGTTTAAGTTTTGGTGATTGTCTGTGAAGGAACATGATCGCTTGGGTTTTTGAGGCGTTGATTTTGATTTTCCACGAGGTGGCATAATCAGTAAAGGTGTCAAGGCATCGTTGCAGCTTGTTCGTAATTTCACGAGGCATCCTACCCTTGACGGCTATCGCGGTGTCATCTGCGAACAGAAAGAACACGCAACCGTCTCCTAGAGGAGGGATGTCCGACGTGTAGATGCTGTAAAGCAGTGGTCCCAGCAGACTCCCTTGCGGAACACCTGCTGGGATCGGAAATTGTCCCGAAAGGGAACTATTCAACGACACCCTGAACGACCTTTGCTGGAGATAGTTACGGGTGATTTTCACAAGGTATGGTGGAAAGTTGGAGTTACAAAGCTTGTATATAAGTCCGTCGTGCCAGACATTGTCAAACGCCTTTTCGACGTCTAACAAGGCCATGGCTGTGGACTTGGATACAGCTTTGTTACTTCGGATGTTATTCATCACCCGCACTAGCTGATGATTGGTGGAATGCCCCTTGCGGAACCCGAACTGTTCCGGAAGAAGAATGTCATGTTCCTCCACAAACTTGTTTAGTCGGCTGAGGATCAATTTTTCGAACAGCTTGCTCAGCACTGAGAGCAGGCTAATCGGTCTGTAGCTTGACGGTAGTGAAGGGTCTTTCCCAGGTTTGCGGATCGGGATGATTTTTGCCACCTTCCAGATGCTTGGAAAGTAGTGCAGCTCCAAGCATCTGTTGAGGATAGCAGCCAGCAGCGAGTGGACCCTCGGGCTGAGATTTTTCAACGCTAGGTTGAATATTCCGTCAAACCCGGGAGCCTTCATGTTTTTACTATATTTCAGCGCTGAGCAAATTTGTTCCTCTGTAATCCGTTCTTCTGGAGGGACGGCACAAGGGGAGGTATCTAACGTCTGGACGCACTGCACAACCTGGTTCTCGAGTGGACTTGGGATTGTAGAGCCAAGCAAATGCGATTGGGCAATGTGCTCCCCAATTGCATTGGCCTTCTCTTCGTTGGTGATAAGCCGTTCGTCATTGACTCTAAGTGGTGGAATGGGCTTGGGGTGAGACTTCAGCACCTTGGCAACCTTCCAGAATGGTCTGGAACGGTCGTCCAGGTTCTGAACGAGCCGCCCGAAACTCTCGTTCCGGATTGAGACCATTCTGGAAGCGATCTGCCGATTCAGATCGACCATTTCGTATTTACGCTGCAGATCCCCAGTCCGCTGAAACTGGCGTCTACGAACATTTCTGAGCCGAATCAAGAGTTTGGTGTGGGAATCAATTGCTTGAAACTTACCCCTCACAGGAACTCGTCGAACGCACTCTTCGTCAGCCACGGATATGGCTTGATGGAGACCCTCCAGAGCCCGGTCGATGTCCTCCACTGTGTCGAGTGGTGGGTTGTCGTCGATGTGGCGGTCGACCACGCGTCGAAACTGGACCCAGTTGACTCGATGGTAGTCCTTCCGCTGGCACGGTGCAGGGGCCACGTTGTAGCCCAGCTCGGTCAGCACCGGTTGGTGGTCCGAACTCAGGTCGTTGACGGCAACCGGCTTGGCTAATCTGGTGTTTGCCAAGAACAGGTCCAGCGTCGATGGGTTGCCCGCCGGTGATGTGAAGGTTGGTTCGTCCGGAAACCAGACGGAATAGAGACCATGCTGGGAATGGTCGAATAGCAGGCGGCCGTTTTGGTTCTGCTGGTAGTTCCGCCAGGCCTCGTGCCGGGCGTTCAGGTCCCCTCCGATTACGAAGCGGGCATTGGTGCGGGTTATGATGGCAAGGTCGTTCTTGAACTGCTGTGCTGTACCATTGCTAACGGTACATTGCCGGGGGCAGTAGACAACGATGAACCGGATGTTTCCGGTCGATGTTTCCACCTCAACGCCGACGGCCTCGATGATGGAAGTGCGGTAGTGGGGTAGGGTGCAGTACTTGATGCCTTTCTTGATGATGACCGCGACACCGCCCCCCCTGGAGCTGGTGCGATCAAGCCGGACAATGCTGTGGTCGGGCAGCCAGAAGCTGTCACCGGTCTTGAGGTGGGTCTCGGTGAGAAGGCCCACGTCGATGTCGTGCTTGCGGAGGAAGTCTGCAAGCTCAATGTTTTTCGCCCCTACGGAGCGAGCGTTCCAGTTGGCGATCTTTATGGGTTCACGGTCCATAATTAGCGACGAAGGAGATGATAGCTTGGAGCTGTTGTGTTCTTGTTGCGCAGGTGCGCTTGATGATGATGGCCTGGGCCAACAGTGTGACGATCTCATCCGTTGACAGCGGAGAATCGTCTGTAGCTTCACCGGTTGTACCGGCCAATCCCGGAGCAGGGGGATCCGTCGATGGGCCGGAGGCTTGACTGGGTACTGCAGCGGCAGCCGACTGGGCAGCAGCCAACTGTTGGTTGAGCGGGAGCGGCGCCAACACTGGAATTGGCCGTGGTTGGACCGGTGATAACGGAGGAAAGTTCTGCGCGTTGTTTTCCGGGACCTTCTTGCGACCGGGCTGGTTGTTGGACGAGGCCTTCTTCCGGATCTCGGCGTATTCGGCCCGCTTCGGACAGGCCTTACTCGTGGCCTTGTGGGCAGCACCGCAGTTGGCGCATGTGGGAGCGGCTTCCTCGATGCTGTCGCAGTCGTCGATCTTGTGGTTTTTGCCGCATTTGATGCAGCGGCTGGCCATGCGGCAGTTCCTGGTGCCGTGCCCGAACAATAGGCAGTTCGAGCACTGAGTGACGCCACGGTGGGTTGGCTTATACCGCTCCCACTTCACTACGATGTGGAACAGTGTGCGTGTCGTATGGAGATCCTTCACGGTTGTGGAGTTCTTCTGCAGATGGACCAAGTAGAGCTGGTCACGATACTTGATGGCCTTGCTGCGGGTCATCTTGTGGATTTCGACCGGCTTGAGGCCGTTCGCCTTAATCTCGTCCATTAAGGTGGTGGTGTCCATGTCGTGGAGCCCGCGCAGCACCACTTTCAGCGGCTTGGTGGCCTCGACGTCGTGGGAGAAGTACTCCAGCTTCATCCTGTCCAAGAGGGCCTGGACTGCGTTGTAGTGATTTTCGGCCGAGACCATCAGTTTGTAGCCTTCCGTGCACCGTTGAATGGTGCAGCGAAGGCCCTGCTTAATGTAGAAATCCAGCTGCTCCCATAGCCCGGGAGGGAAGCCCTTCACATAGAAGGGTGGCAACTTAACTTTTTTAGGCACCGTCTCAGGGTCCGACTGCGGCTGGGCTCCGTTCTGCAGGGCGGAGAACGGATTGTTGCTCAGCAGCTTTTTTGCTGCCGATGCGGTGGCGCTGATGTCTTCAGGTCTGGGTCGTTTAGTTCCGGGAGGCCCCGGCTGCGGGTCCGCAACGCCTGTCGGGACGGGCAATGGGGTTTTCTTCTGCTTCTTCTGAGCTGGCTCGGTGGTCGCGCCGTCTCCTGGGAGAGTCTGTTTTCCCGGTAAGCCGGCACTCGCGTTACCGCGCGATTTCTTACCCATGGCTGAATCAGCGAGAGCGTCACTATACAACGCGGAGCTAATTCGACTTGCGAACGAACGAACGAAACTAGAGAGAATTCAAATCGACTGAACTGCTCAACAGTCTGGCAGCGAATGTGTGATGAGGCATGAGGCATGAGAGCAGCGCTGATTTATATCTTTTCAGGTTCAAGCAGAATGATGTGCAACCAAGTGGTATTCGTTTATGATGACTGGGTTTGGGAAAAAGGCTTATTTCATGAAATCAGTGATAAAATTATCATTTGTACATTTTCAAAAGTTTAATTAAAGAAAAATTGGAAAAATATTTATTTCAACAGGTTCGTTATTTAATATCCTAACGATTGGCGTATTTGGATTTTAATTTCATCTATAAATGACAAAGTTACAAACGTTCAAAACCTAACACTCCTTCACCACACATATTTTTTGATTTGCACCCCAGTATAGTCGACAGAGACGTAGTTCTACGTCAAAAAAAAAATTCTGGTCAACATAGGAAAGCGGAGGGATCGGCCTCGACTTATTTTTCAAATTTTTGGTCATCTTCCAAAATGGTTTTGCACAATCTGGGAGAGAGCGAATCTTGTTGGCAAAATCGATATTTTTGAGTTCTACTATCCTGGCCTGGATAATGTTGGTTAGCCAATTGACATTGGTCTTCAATTTCCAGAACGCTGGAACTGCCTACGAATGGTGTTACAGAGCCTGGTAAGATCTTTGGTTGGGCTATCAAGGTTCAGAGTATGACTCACCTGTGTGGATGCTGGCACGTGTTGATCCCTGGCACGGGATATCGCCTCTTCGATGGTTTGCAGACACCGATCGACTTCTTCGAACGACTCCGGTAGGACGTCGTAGTCGATGGCTGTGTCAACACAGCGCTGATACTGCTGCCAGTTGACACGATGGTTGATTTCGCCGGGAAACTTGAAACCTATTGCTTAACAATTTTTGCACGAATGCAAAGTTGCTTAAGTAGACGAAATCTATACACTCACAAAGATTCACTGAAAACTGAGAGGGTGCTGCCAACCGTTTTTCGAGCTAGCGTGAAATTCGTCTATGGAAGTTACGGTATAGTATAGTGTCCTTTTTGCTAAAATAGGAAACCGTTAAATGATAGTATGTATAGCAAATTTGTATCACTCTTCAGTGACCAAATTGGCATAGATTCAAAACTACACATAAGAAGTGTCTTTGGTTGCAAAAAATTTACTCAACATAATTCCATGTTACTTGAGATGTGCCCAACCACAGTAATACAAATTTATTTTTACAACAGCTTTGTTCAACCACCCAAATTCATACCGTATGTACTTTATTACATTTATCACTGTCCAATGCCGTTGCATTGCAGTACCCAACGAGCATCTTTTAATTATTTCCACCGAGCACCGAACAGCTGCCGCACCCGTTGTTTGTAGGCCCTCACCGAACCAAACTCTAAGGGTTTTTAACAGCACCCATAACACACACACACACATTTTCAAGTCCACCTTTTACAATCACCATTTGGACGCAAACAAAGTCACTGAGTACCTACCGTTTTCAGTCGTCGTCGTCGTCGTCATCGTTGAGGGCCGTCAGGAAAAGGAGGCCAAGGAGCCCATAAATAAGTGCACTGAAGCTGCAAAAAGATTCCGGTAGCCAACAGTGCTTCGCAAGTAAACACAGGAAACTCCTCCCCCAAAAGGACATTATAAAGCACCTCACCTTTCTGTGTTTTGCAATGTTTTCACTTTACACACCTTGTTTTTACGACGAATCCTTGAAAATATGACCTCTTTGAAATGCGAGCTCATGCAAATCCGGCGTTGCTCCAGTTGTGGGTGCCCATTTTTATTGTTGTTGTTATTTCCCCCCCCCCCTTGTTGCTTCCAAATCGTTATCGTTTTACGGTTGCTCGTTTGTACTGGGATTTCCGAACCAGGATGCTTCGTTTTCTTTGCATTTTTTTGTGTGTATGAATATTCCATTACAGTAATGGATAATTTCATTATGAGCCTCGTTTCGTGAAATAAACATTAATTGGAATATAACGACACTTCAAGACGAATGTCAAGAACATGAACGAGATGGGGAAAACTTTATTGATCATTAAACATTCGGGAAAATGCGTTCATGTGAAAAAAGTGTTGAATTTCAAATTTATCCTCCTAGCAGAGCAACACGTGCGAAAGCATGCGGCAGATTATGTAATGAAGCAAACTCAAGTTCTGCAATGGTGCTGATAAGGCCGAGGCGCTTCCCGGAAAGTAAGTAGCAACCCAAAATGTTCCTCAGTATGAATGAATTATTCTAATGAAGTTCCCACTGCCTACGCTTTCCTTGCCCCGGTGACAGTGAACTTTACGGCAAGGTGAATAATTTCGGAAAATGTGTCCCAGAAGATCATTGCGCGAAAGGTGTGAAAGCATCAATATGCAAATGGCTGTGCCCTTTTGCTCCGGTAAAGGTGGTTCCGAGCACATGAGTACCTCGGCGAACGCCAGTATCGGGTGACGATGATTAAGGATGAAGGCTAGAAAAACAGATTTCTGAAAATTTTCAGCCTCGGTGTTTTTAATGTGTCAAACTATATAATTATCAAATATAGTAATTGATTTTTGTCGCAACAGATGTTGCCAACTGAAAAATGTTGAATTTTACGACTTTAAAGTTAATTTTTATTTTCGTCACTCATCTTCCCCCTTCGTGCTTTTTCAAAATTTTCTATACATTTGACCGCTTGCTCATAATCTCTGTAATGTTTAATTGGTACATAAGTAAATAAATAAATAAACAATGTTTTATAATTATTAAACTGATTTTTTAGAAATTGTATGATTTAACATCTTTTTCCAAAACTCTTTTGCATACTCGTATCATTACGATCATCGGGTTGTGATTGTCGTTCATACTTTTCAAACATAAATTTTCTAGTTCTAACTATCCCAAACTTTTCCAAACACTGTATTTATAGTTGAGTATGTACACTACTCGTCATAAGTACGAACTCACATAGCAAAGTATTGCAACACTCATTTGAATATTGCATCACCTTGAAAAGCTTAGTATCACCCAAACTGTTGGGTTACCGGACCCTTCCCAACACCATTTAGGGGGGAGGGGGGGGGGGTTAATAAAAGGCACTGCCGTTTCTGGGGTGGGACCTTCTTGGGCGCCTTTATAAGAGCGGATGTTGGCGCTTCGATTGGTTTCTTTTTGAGGTTCCTTCCATCCACATTCTTTATAACACAGCACATTCGTCCATTCAATCACACATCACATATATTTCCATGTATTCAATTGAGCCTGTACAAATAAAGTAATTAATAAAAAAAAATATATTTCCATGTCAAGTTAATACTATTAACATACAATTTATTTACAACACTTTACATATTTACAAGGTTCATTACACAACACACATTACATATTAAATCCTTGTGGCGCTACTCTATCCATCCTTCTTTGAGAGTCAAAGCCGACTGGCTATTCCTAAATATATTATAATTATCGATCCCTACACTGCTAGACGATCACCACAGTGACGTCATTCATCCCGATCGTAATCGCTACCTATTATTATCCAATCTGTTATCGGTTCCGTGGTAGTGTCCGTACGAGAGGAGGGATGGTTCGATTCTACGTGGTGAGAGTTTGGGAGAGTTTTGTACAAACGACAGTGGCATAGTTAGAGTAGGGTGAGGCTACTCCCGAACACAAACAGTTACTCGGAATTTCATCGGAAAGCAGTGACTCACTTCAGAAGTGGTTTTAATCACTTCGAAGAGTACTTAGTCGCTTTAGAAAAGTTTGGAATCAGTTCGGAAAGTACTGAGTCACTTAAGAAAAAGTTTCATTTAAATCACTTCAGAAATGTTCGAAATCAAATCAGAAAATACTGAATCACTTCTGGAATGTTTGCGATCACTTCGAAAAGGACTGAATCGCTTCACAGAAGTTCGGAATCACTTTGGAAAGTACTGAACTCTTTCTGAAAGCACTTAATCACGCATGAGAAGTTTAAAGTTTCACCTAGCGGCGCCTAGCGGTGGTGTAGTGGTAAGCGTGATTCAATCCCAGACGGCGCCGCCGGGATGTTCTGAGGCATAACACCTCTGATCAAGGAAAGTAAAGCCGTTGGTCCTCGGTTCATGAGTTGATGGGTCGATAGGTAGGGTCCAGGTGTGGGAGCTGCCTCCCTGGTAGCATTGGTGCTCAGCACGGAATACAAGATCGATGGAAAACAAATCAAGGAAAACAAAAGATTAAAGTCACTTCAGAAAGTACTGAATCCCTTTCGAAAAGTTTGGACGCACTTCGGAAAATACATAATCTGTTCTAAAATGTTTTAAATCACTTCGGAAAATACTGAAACATTCTGGATTCATTCTGGATTCACTTCGAAAAGTACTGAATCATGCCAAAAAAATTTGTTGTCACTATCGCAAGCACTTAATCAATTCGAAAAGAACTTAATCATTTTTTAAGTTAGAAAGTACTGAATTACTAAATTTGGTTGCACTTCGAGAAGTACAGAATCTGGGAAAGAACCCCTCCCCCTAAATTGATTCAGAAAAGTTTGGAATCACTTCAAAAAGATCGAAATCACTTAATAAATGTTTGGAGTCACTTAGGAGAGTACTGATTTACTTTGGAAAATTAAGGGATTACTTAAACATTATCTGAATGACTTCGGAAGAGCTTTGAATTACTTTGGAAAATACAGAACCATTCTGGATTCACTTCGAAAAGTACTGCATCGTTCCAGAAAAGTTTGTTATCTCTTCCGCATGTACTAAATCACTTCGAAAAGAACTGAATCAATTTCAAAAAGTTTGGAGACACTTCACAGAGTACTGAATACCTTCAGAAAACTTTGAAATCCTTTCAGAAAAATTCGAAAACAGCTCGGAAAGAAATGAATCATTGCGGAAAGTTTGTAATCACTTCCGCTAGCACTTTGGAAAGTACTGATCACTTTTACAAAGTTTTAAATCGCTTCAGAAGAACTGAATTACTTCGGAAAAGTTGGGAAGTACATAATCTGCGCAGAAATATTTTCAATCATTTCGGAAAGTACTATAACACATTAGAAGAGATTTAAATCACTTCAGAGAGTACTCAATGTTGCAAATCACTTCTGAATGTACTAGATTGATTCAGAAAAGTTTGGAATCACTTCAAAGAGTTGCGTATCATCAAGTAAATGTTTGGAGTCACTTAGGAGGGCAATGAGTCACTTCTGAATGTTCTAAATTGATTCCGAAAAGTTTGAAATCCCTTCAGAAAAATCGGAATCACTTCAGAAATGTATGGAGTCACTTACGAATCACTTTGGAAGAGTTATTAATCACTTCAAAGTTTACTGAATCACTTCAAAAGAACTAAGAATTACTTTGAAAAGTACTGAAACATTATGGATTCACATCAGAAAGTACTGAATCATTCCAGTATTCCAGTAACACTGGAACCTCCATTTACGAACCAAAACGGGGTTTTTAAATCGAATTAGTGAGTAAAAAAACCTCGTTATTTGGGATTTACTTCGTAAAAAGAGGCTTTTGAAAATATTGTCAAATACCCCACAATATGGGTATTTTTGAAATCAGGGTGACGTGTAGGAGCTGGAAATCGATGTGTGACGCCATTTTGAAATCCAAGATGGTGGCTTCCGGTTACAGGAAAACATGGAAATTCTGTCAAATACCCCGCAATATGGGTATTTCTGGAATCGGAGTGACGTGCAGGGACCGGAAATCGATGTGTGACGTCATTTTCAAATCCAAGATGGCGGCTTACGGTTACAAGAAAACAGAAAAACATCGTTAAATACACAACAATATGGATATTTTTGGAATCGGGGTGACCTGTGAGAACCGAGAATCCATGTCTGACGCCATTTCGAAATCCAAGATGGTGACATCCGGTTGCAGAAACACTGGGAAATACTGTCAAATACCCCACAATATGGGTTTTTTGAAACCGGGGGATTTCAAAATGGTGTCCGACATTGATTTCCGGTCCCTCAACGTCACTTCGATTTAAAAAAAATACCTATATTGTGGGGTATTTGGCAGAATTTCCATGTTTTTATGAAACCGGAAGTTGCCATCTTAGATTTAAAAATGGTGCCAGACATTGTATTTCGGTCTCACCTGTCACTCCGATTCCAAAAATACCCATATTGTGGGGTATTTGACAAAATTTCAATGTTTTCCTGTAACCGGAAGCCGCCATCTTGAATTTCAAATGTTTAAGTTTTTCTGTAACCGGAAGCCGCCATCTTGGATTTCAAAATGGCGTCACACATCGATTTCCAGTCCCTACACGTTACTCCGATTCCAAAAATACCCATATTGGGAGGTATTTCACAGTATATCCCAGTTTCTCAAAATCACAAAAAAAAACTCGTTATTTGGAATTTGCTTCGTAAAAAAACTACCTCGTTATTTGGGATTAACTTCGTAAAAGGAGAGACGTAAATTGAATACTGCGTAAAAAAAGACTTCGTAAACGGAGGTTTCAGTGTATCTTTTTCGCAAGTACTAAATCACTTCTAACAAAACTGAATCATTTTCAAAAAGTTTGGTGTCACTACACAAAGTACTGAAAACCTTCAGAAAAGTTCGGAATCTCTTCAGAAAACTTCGCATATACCTCGGAAAGTACTGAATCATTGCGGAAAGTTACTTTAGAAAGTACCGAACCATCTTTTTCAGAAAGTACTGAATTACTTCGGAAAGTTTGGACGCACTTCGGAAAGTACATAATCTGTTCAGAAATGTTTTCAATCACTTCGAGAAATACTTAAACACTTTAGAAAATATTTGAATCACTTCAGAAAGTAGTCAATCACTTTGGAATGCATTGTATCACTTTATAAATGATATAAAGCACTTCTGAAGGGCTTGAATCGATTCAGTTTGTAATCACTTCAGAAAGTTCTTAATCACTTTAGAAATGTTTGGAATCACTATGAAAAGTACTGAATTACTATGGAAAAGTTAAATACTATTTCAAGGTTTTCTGAATCTGAAACAGAAAAGCTTAGAATTACTTTGAAATTACTGAAATACTTCAGAAAATGTTGGATTCACTTCGAAATGTCTGAAGCATTCCAAAAAGTTTGTTATCACTTCCGCACTTAGGAGAGCTCTGAATCAATTTAGAAGAGTATGGGATTACTTCAGGTTTTACTGAATCACTTTGAAAGAGTTATTAATCACTTCCGAATTTATTGAATCACTTCAGAAGAGCTTAGAATTGCTTTGGAAATTAATGAACCATTCTGGATTCACTTGGAAAAGTAGTGAATCATTCCATAAAACTTGCTTATCTCTTCCGCATGTACTAAGTCACTTCGAAAAGAACTGAATCCGTTTCAAAAAGTTTGGAGATACTTCACCAAGTACTTAATAACGTCAGAAAAGTTCGAAATCACTTCAGAAAAATTCGGAAACACCTCGGAAAGTACTGAATCAGTGCGGAAAGTTTGTAATCACTTCCGCAAGTACTGAATCACTTTGGGAAGTACTGAATCATTTAAAAAAGTTTTAAATTACTTGAGAAGTACTGTATTACTTCGGGAAAGTTAGAAAGCATTCGAAAAGTACAAAATCTGTTCAGAAATGTTACTGAATCACTTAAGAAATAATTCTAATCACTTCGGAATGTATTGTATTAATTAATAAATGATCGAAATCACTTCTAAAGGTCTTGAATCTTGCCTTTATCGCAGTTCATCAAAAAGTACAGACGTAGTTTTTTGGTTGAAGTGTCGTTCGTGTGTAGCTTCCAGCTGGTTCTTGTGTGTACTGCCTTTGATTGGTCTTTGTCCAAACTGTTTCCGCGTTCAGAAGCACTTGCTTTCTGTGTGATTTTGTCCGCTAGTAATTTGTTCAGAACCAGAAGGAAACCCACCCTTTGTACAACAAGTTCATGAAGGCTCTCGATCTGGCCATTGAGATGCGCAACTCGCCACCGAAAGCCATGAAGTGCCTGCTGGAGGAATTCTGCCGCGTGAATGGTTACCCATCGCGTCGCCGTTCCCTAGTTGATGACGCCCGCTTTGAGACTATTGTGGTTAAGCAAACCAAGCCAACGGTTTTGGACGAGGCCCGCACTAAGGCCAACGAAGATCCCAGCTTGGAAGATACCGTCGCCCAGGCCGAAGAACAGCAGCCACAAGCTGACGATCTTCCATACAAATCGGAAGAGACCGAGTCCAACGACAATCAGGATGAAATTAACGACGCTGGCGTAACGGAGGAGGAAGTCGTTCTGCAGAACGCCGCTTCCGAATCACCCGAGGCCGAGAAGGAGTTGGTCCGTGCCGCCGTGGTGGTTCACCTACGTGGTGGCATGGGCTCTCTGGGACGTATCCTGAAGGCCGTTGAGATCTACCACGGAACTGTCGGAGTCATGTTCGACGTCCTCATCAAGGTCGACATGGCCCGGTCCAATCTGCTGCAGTTGATCCGTTCGCTGCGTCAAACCGCCTCGTTCGGCAGCGTTAGCCTGCTGGCCGAGAACAACGTCAACGTCAAGGCCCCGTGGTTCCCGAGCCATGCCTCCGAGCTGGACAACTGCAACCACCTGATGACCAAGTACGAACCAGATCTCGACATGAACCACCCCGGTTTCGCTGATCAGGTATACCGTGCCCGTAGGAAGGAGATTGCCGAAATCGCTTTCGGATACAAGTACGGAGACCCAATCCCACACATCAACTACACCGAAACCGAGAACAAGACCTGGTCGGCCGTGTTCATCCGCGTCAAGGAACTCATGACCAAGCACGCCTGCTCCGAGTACGTGACCGTGTTCAAAAAGCTCGAGGAAGAGAAGATCTTCGTCGTGGAACGCATTCCACAACTGCAGGAGATGAGCGACTTCCTCCGCATGAACACCGGCTTCACACTGCGTCCGGCTGCTGGTCTGCTGGCCGCCTGGGACTTCCTCGCTTCGTTGGCGTTCCGCATCTTCCAGAGCACCCAGTACGTCCGACACATCAACTCGCCATACCACACACCAGAACCCGACTGCATCCACGAACTGCTGGGCCATATGCCACTGCTGGTCGATCCGAGCTTCGCTCAGTTCTCCCGGGAGATTGGTCTTGCCTCGCTGGATGCGTCGGATGAGGAAATCGAGAAGCTATCTACGGTCTACTGGTTCACCGTAGAGTTCGGTCTGTGCAAGGAGAACAACGAAATCAAGGCCTACGGTGCCAGTCTGCTGTCGGCTTACGGAGAACTGCTGCATGCCATCAGTGAGAAGCCAGTGCACCGCGCATTCGATCCGACAAGCACCGCTGTCCAGTCCTACCAGGACCAAGAATACCAGACAATCTACTACGTCGCCGAGAGCTTCGAGGATGCCATGGAGAAGTTCCGCCGCTGGGTCTCGACCATGTCCCGGCCGTTCGAGGTCCGCTTAAGCCCACACACCGAGCGCGTTGAAGTGCTCGACTCCGTCGACAAGCTCGAAACCCTCGTGTCACAGCTCAACACCGAAATCCGGCATCTGACGAATGCGATCGCCAAGCTGCGACAACCGTTCTGCTAAAGACAGCTGCACTAAAAAACTATGCTGTGAATCCCCAGTCGTTCATCAAATGACATCATCAGAGAACCATCGGGTGGCGTCAGTCTTCGAAACTCGTCCCGTCCCCTGGCACTCGAGACCAAAACCCCAACGAAGCAAATGACGAACGACAGGACATTCCAGAAGGTTTTTGTTTTAACTACTACACACGATCAACAGCCAAAACCTGCAACAGGTCAAGAACAGTATTCTCACACCACTCTCTCTAATGGACCCATCCTGGGAAGCCACAATGGAGCAATACCCCTTTAATCCAACTCCCGAACCCCACCCGTGACGCAACAGATCAACACCCCAACAACCTTGAGGCAGCTCTCGTTCATATTTTCCGGAGAATATGGACGGCACCAATGAAGCAGGAGATCAACCCTGGTCTTTCGGGGCCGGGGTGGACAAAACACTTTCAGGCCAAACTTTTGGAATTCGACCAAAATTTCGCGATCTGAGTGTTCAGCGCATCACATCGCAAGCTCCAAAGAACTACCCGCAATTTTCAGACAGGCACTAGAACCCTTGTTGCAACCAACCCTTCCCCTCCCCTTGTAACGCCCTCTATTTTATATTTTCATAAAATATCCCTATTGTACATCGATCATTGTAGAGTAGATATACTTTGTAGTAAACTATCTTTTATTTAAAGATTCGTAATTTAAGTATTATTTACTATTTAAATTAGAGGTAAATCTTAAATAATATTATTTTTGAGCTAGAACGTGTTGCAGCTTCTTCTCTCAGACGACGCGGAGTGCCACTGCTCTGGTGTGAACCCCTTGTGGTTCTGGGCTTCTTGATTATGGGGGATCCCCGACGCGCGCCCGGCTGGAGTGCCTTGGCATCCTTGGAGCCAATCATGCAGTGGATCTTTCCACGCTCACGAAAAAGTGACTGCTTTTGTGACCAAAAACCATCATCCGGGAAGATCCATCCGCGACGTTGATCCTCGCAAAAGAGCGGTCCGGCTTTTCACACGAACACACATACGGCTATCACCGGAGCAAGCCTCCCACAAGATTAGTTAGCGGAATGTGCGCGTAAAACGTTAGATTAGTGAAAATGAACAGCAGCAAACGAACAGCCAAGCCTGCAACCATCCTCGACTGTCATTAATCTAAAATGTTAGTTTATTATTATTATTTTTATACGAAGCAAAAATTATATATTTATATTTTTTTTACCTAAGCACCCACACATTCAAGCAAAACTCATGACAACAAACATCCTAGCTATAAACACACAGACAACAGCAGCAAAACGCTATCAAAGCGGCAAAAACTATATATTTCAGTAAGTATTAAAAAATAAAAAACTTGTGTAAAGTGAATTAAACAAACGAAAAACGTATGTGTCTGCGATATTGTATAAGATTTTAAGAAGAGCGCTTATTTTTATCCCAATGCGCAAGCAAACAAAACGAATGATGATGCGAAGAATGAATCCGGTTGATATGCAAAAAAACACCGAATTTTAATTGTGAAGAATCGATTCAGTTTGGAAACACTTCAGAATGTTTGGAGTCACTTAGGAGAGTACTGAATCACTTTTGAAGCGTTATTAATCACTTCAGCACTTCATACGAATTAAGAATTACTTTGAAAAGTACTGAAACATTCTGGATTCACATCAGCAAGTACTGTATCATTCCAAAAAAGTTTGTTATCTCTTCCGCAAGTACTAAATCACTTCTAACAAAACTTGAATCATATTCAAAAAGTTTGGAGTCACTACACAAAGTACTGAAAACCTTCAGAAAAGTTCGGAATCTCTTCAGAAAACTTCGCATATACCTCAGAAAGTACTGAATCATTGCGGAAAGTCACTTTAGAAAGTACCAAACCACCTTTTTCAAAATTTAAATCACTTCAGAAAGAATCAATTTCTAAAAGTTTGGAGACATGTCACAAAATACTGAATAACTTCAGAAAAGTTCGAAACATCTTCAAAAAAATTCTGAAACACATTGGACAGTACTGAATAATTTTGGAAAGTACTGAATCACTTTTACAAAGTTTTAAATCACTTCAGAAGGATTGCATTACTTCGGAAAAGTTAGGAAGCAGTTCGAAAAGTACATAATCTGTTCAGAAATGTTTTTTATCACTTCGAAAAGTACTGAAACACTTTAGAAGTTATTTGAATCACTTCAGAAAGTACTCAAACACTTTGGAATGCATTGTATCACTTTATAAATGATCAAAATCACTTCTGAAGGTATTGAATCGATTCAGTTTGGAATCACTTCAGAAATTTATGAATCACTTTAGAAATGTTTGGAGTCACTTAGGAGAGAACTGAATCACTTTGAAAGAGTTATTAATCACTTCAAAATTTACTGAATCACTTCAGAAGAACTTAGATTTACTTTGGATAGTGCTGAAACATTATGGATTCACTTCAGAAAGTACTGAATAATTCCAGAAAAGCTTTTTATCTCGTCCACAATTACTAAATCACTTATAACAAAACTGAATCATTTTCGAAAAGTTTTGAGTCACTACACAAAGTACTCATTACCTTCATAAAAGATCGGAATCTCTTCAGAAAACTTCGCAAACACCTCGGAAAGTACTGAATAATTCCAGAAAAGTTTGTTGACTCTTCCGCAAGTACTAATTCACTTCTAACAAAACTGAATCATTTTCAAAAAGTTTGGAGTCACTTCACAAAGTACTGAATACCTTCAGAAAAGTTCGGAATCTCTACAGAAAACTTCGCAAACACATCGGAAAGTACTGAATCATTGTTAAAAATTTGTAATCACTTCCGCAATTACTTTGGAAAGTACTGAATCACTTTTACAAAGTTTGAAATCACTTCAGAAGTATTGAATTACTATGGAAAAGATTGGACGCACTTCGGAAAGTACATAATCTGTCCAGAAATATTTTCAATCACTTCGAGAAGTACGGAAACATTTCAGAAGTTATTTGAATCACTTAACAAAGTACTCAATCACTCAGAAATGTATTGTATCACTTTATAAATGATCCAAATCACTTCTGAAGGTATTGAGTCGATTCAGATTGGAATCACTTCAGAAATTTCTAAATCACTTTTGAAATATTTGGAATCACTTAGGAGAGTACTGAAAGTGATTCAAAAGAGTTAATAATCACTTCAAAATTTACTGAATCACTTCATAAGAACTTAGAGTTACTTTGGAAAGTACTAAACCATTCTGGATTCACATCGGAAAGTACTGCATCATTCCAAAAAAGTTCGCAAGTACTAAATCACTTAGAAAAAGTCTGAATCGATTTCGAAAATTTTGGAGTTACTTCACAAAGTACTGAATAACTTCAGAAAAGTTCGGAAACTCCTCGGAAAGTACTGAATCATTGCGGAAAGCTTGAAATCACTTAAGCAAGTACTGAATCGCTTTGGAAAGTACTGATTCATTGAAATTCCATGGTGAAAATTGACGTTACTTTGCTTGAAAGCGGTGAGTAGAGCAACGACGAGAAAATCCACACCCGTTCGTTCTAACTTTGCTGATAACCTAGCTAGGTGTTATACACTGAGATTATTAATCAAGCAAATTTCATAGAAATGTTGTATGATTTTTTTGCGACAAGATTTTATGTTGAATTTCATACGACCGAACTATGAAAAATTTACGATTTGTTTCAATCAGCTGTCGTATGATTTCCATACATATAACTATGAATTTCAATATAAACAAACGGTAGGTATCATTAGATATTTCAAACAATTTCGTATGACATTTCGTATGAAATTCATGCCGGAAATGCATGAAAAATATAGTTTTAAATGTTTAATTATTATAGTTTCCATATTCTGGCCTATTCTGCGTGGCAAATGAGGTGAGGTAACTTGTGAAGTGACAATGATCACCTCGTGGTGACGTGATACTCGATTTGATTTGCCTGTAGAGTTACGTCACCACGAGGTGACCATTGTCACTTCACTAGTTACCTCACCTTACTAGAATAGGCCTGATTGTTTATTTACATGATAAAATAATTATTACATTCTTAATTTTATTTTATCTCCTTGACAAATGTTTATAATTCTATTCGACAAATGTGTTCTTATTTCTAAATACAATTTGATTATTGACATCATGTAAACTTAATGGTGGACCATCTTTGTCTTCTAAGCCAACTAATAACATTGTCTTCTCTCTTTTTTTGCTTCGTATACAACGTCGGTGTGGGTACTGGATCGGCCGATATATATTATCTGCTGGAACTGGGGAAAGTTCAACGCAATCCTTCAAAACCGTCGTTGCATTAGCTTTTGTCGCAATCGGGGATGCTACCAACAATCAATACGAAACTAACGATTTTAAATTGGCTCACCACTTTAGTAGCCTATTGGTCCCAAGCAAACGATTAACGTACCCTATTCTAGTTGAAATTCTATTACTACACTATGTTTGTTTTGATTCGCTATGAAAGTTTGACAGATAACATCAGGGGTGTGTGGATTCATGCAGAACATGCAGGGGTGAGTGAAATAGCTTGGGACTGCTTGGGACCGTTGTTCTGGTACTGAGTGAAAAATAATAATGATTTTCTTCGGGACCCAGTGGTCTTAGAGTTACCTCTATGATGCTACTCGATCAGCCGATGCAACTATCAGAACTGGTAAATCTTCGATGCGATCAGTTGAAATTTGTAATGCTGATGCAACCAAGGATGCTACTCGGTCCGTTGAAGCAGCTGTGTTGATTGGCGAATCATCTGCGGAACCCGTGGAATCGTTCGCTGTGAAAGCTCTTAACCCTGCTGCAATCCGTGGAGTTACTCGACCTGTAACTTTAGAAAATTCGACGGAATTCGTCAAACCGTTTGTTGCACTAGCCTTCGTCGTTGATTCAATAGAGGAAGCAACTCTATCAGGCGATGTAGCTACAAAGAATGGTGAAACCCCGAGGCAGGTCGTGTTTACTGTGACAGCCGTCGAAACTGATACTATCGGTGAAGGTAGAGCTGGAGAAATAGGTACTGTTTTGTCCATGGTTTTGTCAGCTCTGGAGTGTCAGCTTTACTTAAAAGCTTTCCCAGCACGTCAATTTGTGGTAGCTAAGAAAAAATGATATTGATTAGTTTTGTCGGCATTGATTTGTGTTGTTTTGCCTTACATTTTCCAGGGACCTCAGCGTATTTCTTGTTTGAAGAACTTCATTTACTGTCAACTCTGTTGCCTTCAACACAGCAGAAATTGTTGATTCCAGCTGAATAACTGGAGCTGCGGCTGGTGTCAAAATTGATTCCGTTATTGAAGGTGATTCCGATTTCTGTAAACGAAAAAAGTAAAAATAACGAATCAGCTGGGATCTTTATACTTACGATTTTTCGGGTCCTCTTGTTTGCTGATACAATCATTGAGTCCGCTTCCTATTTAAATATTTTTACTGATGCATTAAATTATTAAAACAAAAATTGAATCTGACACTTACCCGATCAGGTTGTAACTTTTGACGTGTTGATGAAGCGGACATTGGTAACGCAGAAGCAGCAGCAGGTAGTTTAGGTGTCTGCAAATGTAAATAAAAGGGTAGACTACAATGGAACAATAAGATTTACATTTTACTTACGTGTTTGCGAATTCTTGTGCCACGTCGTGAAACTGGATCCGCCATCTTGTGTTTTGTTGATGTTTTGGTTTGCACTGTCTTAATAATGTTCATAAGATGATCGTATGGTTTTTTGCCTTAAGTTGCGCCAAAATAATTCATACGATGGGTTTATGAAATTTGAATGTTTTCCTTACACTTTTTATTGTATCGAATTATTAATACCATAAATGGAGTATGAAAACATAAGATACTTATGAAATCGGTTCAGGCTTATATTTCCATGCGTTCATACGATGGGGTTTATGAAATTTGTAGAGATAATTTCCACGTTGCATGAAAGAAGCAAAAGTTGAGTTCATTTTAGAGCTTCGCACATGTATAGCACCTCAGTGTTCACTCGGCTGTCGACAAAAGCAGGCCACTCTCGATGTGTGCTGCGCGATCGTCTGTTTTCTCGGCAGCAACAATTGTGTGGTCCTCCTCATTGTTCTTCATCAGCAGTTCTTTCGGTCGATGCGTCGTCGACTTTGGAAAGCAACCGTTTCGTGATGAGTGTGTGAGTGCTGACCACGTTTTGCGTCCATTGCTGCAATGGACGCGCTCTGACCCTCGTTGGCGTACAACAATTTGACATACAATGAAACTACTGGAAGCGGCTCCAGTTCTGATGGAGAAGGCTTTTTGGATAGCGGAAGATAAAGTGTTTATTGTGTTGTACCTTTTGACTATAGTTTTAAGATGTATTGTATAGTGACCAAGAATCCTCGGCTCTGTAAAGTTAATTCGGTTGAGCCTTATCAAATAAATTAATAAACAAAACAAACATGTATAGCACATAACAACGATGGTATTAGACTCATTGCCAAATAATAAAAGCTCTGTAGTGCCCTGGGGTCAATTTGACAAAGGCTTAAATTCTGAATGAACCCTTTACTCCATAGTTTACGAGCTGCAGCCGATTTGCCACCTACGCTGTCAACCATTCAATGTTGACTAAGTGCCGTTGATTCCCGTTCTAACTTCGAAACAAACATTCTGAAAACTGAGCAATAGTCACATTTATCCGCATTCCACACCAAGTTACAACCGGATAAATTTTGTGACAGTTTTACGAGCTAATATAATCAACGCCTCGCCCTCTATCTCTCCCTCTGTCTCGGTGTTATTATTTTAAACTTCCATCACTCGACTTTGCGGTGGAAAGCTTTTCTTTTGTGTGTGGATTCAAGAGTTACTACTGCGCTGCAATGTTACACAAGGACGACCAAAAGAATCTTTACTCTTGCACGAATGGAATGGGACCAGAAAGGGGGCATTCTGTCCAAGTTCCAAGTGGTGGCTACGGGTTGCGGGTTGCCGTCGCTGGTGCGGAAAATTGTTCGGTGCGGAGTTGCCCCTCCGACCATAAAGCAGATAATGACTAACCATTCTTTAAACTTTCAGATTGTATGCTTTTTATGGACTCTGCGGGGGAGGGGAGAGTATGAGATTTCTTTTCATCCTTTTTTTTTGCGCAGCCGAAAGGGTCGGTGGTGCCACGTTACCGCAATGCTGTGGCCATTGGAAAGAGTGTCGGCGGGGTGAAATGACTTTTGCCTGATAAGATAAGACTAATGTAAAGGGATTACACCTGGGTATCGCTCTCGCTTTGAAGTCCAGGTACAAGGTGATTTGCATTGGTAATGGGATTCCACCGTTACGAAGAACTGCTACTGCAGGGAGCGGGGGGTCGCGTGATTACAAATCCTGACAAATTATGCTACGAACTAAGATTCCAATTAATCAACTCCACAACAAATCCCATCCCAAGTCAGCGAACGTGCCTTCTTAACCAGCTAGATTTACAGTAAATTAAACCCGATTGTTGGCCGGGTTCAATCAGCGCCATCATTAATTAGATTAACTCATTAGCCCGTTGCCCGGACAAGTTCCTGTGACGAGTATGGTGTGGCGAGTGTCGTCAAGTGGTTTCAGTGCACGCTTGCTCGTTGACCTGCTGTTGCTGCTGCTGTTGAACGTCATCGTTGACCACCAATTTATCATCAACGCTCGGATTGAGTCACACTGTTGAGATCTAATTTTCTCGCCAATTAATTTTACAATCGCACCACCTTGGACTGGGTTCGCTACTAAGCGGAGGCTCCGTTCCTGCTCCTGATGATAGCAATGCAGTTATCTGTGGACAAAATCCCTTTTATCGGCTAGAAATCATAAATTCTCTTATACGAGAACATACGTTTAGGATGAATAGTCAAACAAACACAACCAACAGGCAGCGGATATTTTGTGATATTTTAAATTGTTTTCAAAATCTTCTTCTTTCCTTTATTTAACGTCGGTCTCTGTTCCGCAATCTAGTGCCAATCACCGACGGACATCGATTGCCATCCATTGACGGCAATCGAATGTGCAGGAAGGCAGCTTCCACACCTGCGTAGGATATCGCACCCATTCAACACACATGAGCCGGGACCAACGGCTTTACTTCCCTTCCGAAGGAAGACGTGACCAGAGATTTTTATGCCTCAGAAAAATCCCACCGACCTCGGCTGGGATTGAACCCAGACCCATCGGGGTGTTAGAAAGCAGTCACGCTTACCACTACACCACCGGCGCCGGCTATGTTTTCAAAATGAATCGCATAAATCGATATTGTATGAAGGTATACGCAAATTTTTGCCAATTTGCTGCAGTTTTTGGGCCTAGGGCCTGAATCAGATTGAAAATAAGTTTGCATGGTATTATTTGTATAGATTTATGGCAGAATATGGGTGCTGACCTTGTATCGAAAAAAAATTGTGAAGAATGAACAAATGAAAAATTAAATATAGGGTTAAATAGAGGATCACTTTCCAAGTAACAATTGGGTTCTTTAAGAGTATTGCGGTAAATGCATATTTGTAATTTTCATGTCAAGCCCTGCGCTTTGATCAGTTAGTTGTGGCACATTCCGAGTATGAGAAGGTGATTGCAGTTTGCTCAAAAGTGCCTGAGTACTTTCGATGATTACCCGTAGTTGCGATGGTGAAGATGTGTACCCATATTCTTGCTTATGTCCGGGCGTGTTTGCTATGCAGAAACCTTCTTATTTGATTTTGTGTGGGGGCTTGGGTTTCGGGTGTGGACGGGCATATGGGTGATAACATAAAGTTTTCGTTAGGATAAAGTTGAAACATTGAGAAATGTATCGCTTCAGTTTGAGAAGTACTTCACTTCGTAAGCGATAAACCATTCTGATGGCCCATATTACCGTGCAGGCGCCGTGGGTTGACAGGGTCCAATATGGGCTAGCTTGATGTTTATAAAGTACTATCAGTAAAAATTTATTTTTGAGCTTTATCTCTATATGTAATTTGGTGTTTCCTGCCAGATAGTTGTATTAACTAGTGTTCGCTAATTCAAAGAATAAATGGGATAAACACTGAGCTGTCTATAGTTGGGCGTTTTTGAACTTGCACAACATTTTATGTGAATATCCAAGTAACCAATCACATAATAACTTTAAATGTAGGTTCAGAGTGAGACAATGTCACTGAGATACGATATGGTTAGTTGGGAATTCAGATGAAACTATTACTTTAAAAAACTAATCCTGGATGTATCTCTTACTCGTTTGCATGAAACACTACTTGATATTACTAGCCATATCAAGTCTATGATGCACCGAGGGTGGTGGTGAGCCAACCTGAAGAAGAAGAAGATGATTAAAGGGTGTCCCACATTAAATTGCATCACGGAAAAAACGCTGTAGAAAATTACCCATAAGGTATTTTCTCTTAAAAAATTTGGGTAGAAGTAGTTTAGAGAGTATTGTTTACACTGTATTTTTATCGCTGTCAGTTTTTCGAAAGTTGGAAAAAATGGCGTCCCCCGAAAAGCAACGCCGCGAATTGATTTTGCGCAAGCACCTGGAAAATCCTCAACTCTCTCATCGGGACATCGGAAAACAACTCGGAATCAGTCAGAATGGATGTTCTTTTAGTGATCAGGATCACAAGCGTGTCGTGAAAGCGTTTAAGCGAAATCCCATTGCTTCGGTCAGGGATGTGGCCAAAAGTGGCATCTGTCCAAGTTTTTCGTTCAGAGAGCCAAGAACTGCATACATACAAAGTGCAGAAGGCTACAAATCGTGACGAACAGCAAAATACGATGGGAAAGTCACGGGCCCAGAGACTGTACACTCAGATGCTGACGAAGCCCCATTCTCTCATCATGGATGATGAGACTTACGTCAAAGCGGACTTCCGGCAGCTTCCGGGGCTACTGTTCTTCACCGCCCAGCACAAGTTTGATGTTCCGGAGGAAGTAAGGAAGCAGAAACTTTCAAAATTTGCCAAGAAATATATGATTTGGTAAGCGATCTGCTCATGTGGCTAACGGAGTGCGCCGTTCGTGGCTACCGGGACTGTAAACGGGGAGATCTACCTCAAGCAGTGTCTACAGAAGCGTCTGCTTCCTCTGTTGGAACAAAATGATGGCCCTACGATCTTCTGGCCGGAGCTAGCTTCATACCACTATTCAAATGTTGTCCTGGAATGGTACGAAGCCCCCCCCTCCCCCCAACGCACCGGAACTAAGGCCCATCGAAAAATACTGGGCTATTATGAAGCAAGCACTACGGAAACATCCCAAGGAGGTCAAATCTGAGGAAGACGAGTGTATTGTTAATGGACCTGGTCTGCGAATCAAGATTGTGTTTTGTAATGATTGGTATCACATTAAAGGTTAAATAGCTATTACCATCTTCATTGAAATGTAAGTATTATTAACAATAATCAGAACTAGATGAAATGCAAATTTATATGATAGGTAACTGGTTCAATGATATTAAAACATGCGCATTCAATCTCCACGACTTCTAATTCTGCATGTCAACAACTTTGACTTTCTTTTCTCTTATCCTTTACCTTTGCATCTACGCTTCTATGTTAAGAATCAACTTTGTGCCCATTTATTTTCGGCCGAACTCAATTTTTTAGAATTTAGTAGACGTTATGCTTCTTTTCTTTTAACTCTTTATTTTTTTCAAATTCAAAATAAATTACATTTTATTTTAGCCTAGGTGCTCCAGTTACTATAGTAACATATCAGCCTGTCGTTGTGCTTCTGATTATCTTATTATTATATATTATTATACCGTATATAAAAAAAAAATCGAGATGAGGAGGGACCATCGGGGCACCCAATTGAAGCGATTTGGATAGGGAGAGGGAAGATTTCAACTTCTGTTGATAAAATTTCGTGGATAAAGAGAAACTCTTCTCCTCCATTCATTGGGACATCTTCCGTTTGGATGGCTCGTTTTCTGATCAATTGGTTGATCATGTTTTTTTAAAGGAATTCCTTTACTGTCGCAAAGAAATGGATAGCCAAATTGCCTATCAATCCATCCATTCGTTTTTAGTCCTTCATACAGCAATTTGCTGATGACAATCAAAGGTTATTAAGGCTTGATCAAGTTCAACAGTGAGGCGAGCCCACAGCTGTCGGACTAGTTTCTGTGCGACAATGAGTGGTAGTCAAATTCGATTCCTGGAAGATCGAATGATTGCAGTCTCAGTCGCTGGCAATTCGTAAAGTTCAGGAGACCACCGATAAATGGGAAGAGGTATCTAGTCATCAAGACCAGAAGGTAGCGTCGCGGCTGAGGACAGGGCACACCAGGGTGTCCCTTCCGCAGGCAGTGCGACATCTGTGGAGTTATCTGCTCTCTTATCATCATCATAATCATCATCATAATCATCATCATCATCATCGTAATCGTAATCGTAATCGTAATCGTAATCGTAATCGTAATCGTAATCGTAATCGTAATCGTAATCGTAATCGTAATCGTAATCGTAATCGTAATCGTAATCGTAATCGTAATCGTAATCGTAATCGTAATCGTAATCGTAATCGTAATCGTAATCGTAATCGTAATCGTAATCGTAATCGTAATCGTAATCGTAATCGTAATCGTAATCGTAATCGTAATCGTAATCGTAATCGTAATCGTAATCGTAATCGTAATCGTAATCGTAATCGTAATCGTAATCGTAATCGTAATCGTAATCGTAATCGTAATCGTAATCGTAATCGTAATCGTAATCGTAATCGTAATCGTAATCGTAATCGTAATCGTAATCGTAATCGTAATCGTAATCGTAATCGTAATCGTAATCGTAATCGTAATCGTAATCGTAATCGTAATCGTAATCGTAATCGTAATCGTAATCGTAATCGTAATCGTAATCGTAATCGTAATCGTAATCGTAATCGTAATCGTAATCGTAATCGTAATCGTAATCGTAATCGTAATCGTAATCGTAATCGTAATCGTAATCGTAATCGTAATCGTAATCGTAATCGTAATCGTAATCGTAATCGTAATCGTAATCGTAATCGTAATCGTAATCGTAATCGTAATCGTAATCGTAATCGTAATCGTAATCGTAATCGTAATCGTAATCGTAATCGTAATCGTAATCGTAATCGTAATCGTAATCGTAATCGTAATCGTAATCGTAATCGTAATCGTAATCGTAATCGTAATCGTAATCGTAATCGTAATCGTAATCGTAATCGTAATCGTAATCGTAATCGTAATCGTAATCGTAATCGTAATCGTAATCGTAATCTGCGTGTCAAGTGGAACCGAAATCCAAAATTTCATCAGTTTTGAAGCACTGGAACTATTTAAATAAGCGTGATTACATTAGCAAAAATCACCATCTTAGCGCCTCGGTGGTACTTTACATGTCAGTAAGCTGTCAATTTGTTAGTTTAGTGTAAATAGTGAAGTGGTTATTTTGCTTTAAATCTTGTTAAAGTATAATCATTTTTGTATTACTTCATGTGTGAAGTTAACGATTTGACATAGTTGGAGATGCTAATTTCAAATAACAAACTAAAAAGGTAATTTTTATACGATAGATGAGGAGGAGATGAAAGTTTAGAATTGATAGTTCCGTTTAGAGTACGGCAGTGTGAAAATTGCATATAGAAGAGTAGATAGCGAGCTAGGACAACTTTTAGGAAGGTACAAATCGGTTTTATCATCTCTCATTACCAAACTCCCCCTTTGGAGATGGAGTAGCTGAGAATCAAAATTTCTCAGAGATTGTTCTAGAGCTCTACAGGTTGAATTCTGAGAGTACTTGCTGTTTTTAATGCAGCCGTTTAAATTTTTAATATTTTCAGAGTATCAGAATTTCTTGGAATTGTCAAGAGTCCTAAGGTTTGATACAGTTGCATCCTTTAGTTCTTGTAGCACCTAATGTTCCTGCCGTTCTACAGCTCTTGTACACACCTAGAAATACCTAATATTACACGTGACGGAATCCATCTTTGACATAAAGGATGAGACGGAAACAAACATGTCATGTAAAATTTAGTGCTCCGAGACCGAAAAGTTCGCAAGTGCGTTTGATTTTAAGCCAAAATTGACGTTCGTACATGTTAGTCTCAGAGCACCTAAATTAACTTAAATTTTTCTAAGTGTGTAATCGTTGAGTATCACAAGTGCATGGAGTTCTCAGGAGTTCTATACGTTTGCGAAGATGGAAACGTTTTTTTTTAGATACAGAAGATTGCCTTTAACAGTTTTCAGTGTACCAACATTCCTTGTAGTCTTAAGGAGAGCGGGACAATTTGCCGAAGGTCATTTCGCCGAATGGGTCATTTCACCCAAGGTCATTTCACAAATTTATAAATAATCAACATATGTACATGTGCTCCAAATTTATTTTAATTGTATATTGATTCATGATTAAAATTCGGCGAAAAGTTCCTCGGCGAAACGTCCTTTGTCGAAATGACACAGTCCTATCTGAAGGGTTTTAAGATTTGCAGGAGTTACAGAAGTTTCTTTAGAGATTACTTGCGCTCCAGTAAAAATAGCTTAAGATTAGGGAGATGCAACAAGTTTTGAAAGCGCTCAGAGTACTAAAATCTCAATTTCACAGTATTTGTATGGGTTGCTGGAGTTTCAAGGGTTTCTAAGAGTTCTTTCAGTTCTTAAGTTTTGAGTGGTTGAGGAAATTTAGAATGCTTTTAACTAGATTTTTGGAAGTTCTATATTGCTCTTGCTTGAGTTTCGGAAAATTTGGAGTATTATAATTTGTTGAAAGTCTTAAGCTTTCAAACCTTTGGTAGAATGATATCCCAGGAGTTCTACAGTCGTTATAGTCAGAGAGTACCAGAATGTCTTAGTGTTCCAACACTTTGGTGGTGATTGAGAAGTTCTTGGAAAAGAGGAATTGTTGGAAGTTGTGGAATCTCCAAAAGCACCAGATTTAGATTCCAGCGATTCCAAATGCTGCTGGGGAATGAGAAGTAGTTCCTGGAGTTCTAAAGTAACTATAGACGTGTTTAATATTTGCAAAGTTTAAGTTATCACGAGTTTTGAATAGCCGTTCGGGTTCCACAAATTCCTAGGATTCGTGCAATGCCTAATATTCCGGGTGATCTTTAATAGGACTTCCGAGAGCTCTAAACGTTGCTGATATCAAATTCCTGGACATTATAGATATGCTGGATGTTTAAGAAGTTTCGGAGTGCAATAATTTATTAGAGTTCTTAAAGATGATCCCAAAATGTATGATTCATGTCAAGTAGATTTTAAGATCCTAATAGTTCGTTAGGATTACTAGAGCTTAAGAAGTTCCTGGAGTTGTGATAGTTTAAGCTTTTTTAACGTTGTTTTTTTCACCTTACGGCCATCGAATGTACAGGAAGGCAGCATCTACACCTGCTTAGGATATCGCACCCATTCAACAACACACATGGGCCGGGACCAACGGCTTTACTTCCCTTCCGAAGGAAGAACTGACCAGAGATTTTTATGCCTCAGAAAAATCCCACCGACCTCGGCTGGGATTGAACCCAGACCTATTGGGGTGATGATAGTTTTAGCTGTTCCTAATGTTTCGGAAAGTCTATAGTATAGTGAGTAAGTTAAAAAAAAATATATTAAAAATTTTAGGCTTATGGATGACTTATGAATGTTTAGTAATCCTGGAATTTTCCACTATTTAAGAAGATCTTCTTTGTTAGATAAATCCTAAAAGTAGCTTAATTTTCCAAAGATAGCAAGATACATTGAAACCATTTCCTAATGAGCAATTTTCAGAGTTGCTGAAATTCATGTTATGCTGGAAGTTTATGGGATATGAAGGAAAGCATGATCAAAGATTCAAAGACTCTTAGAAATTGCAGCTCTCCATTCAGCCACTCATTTCCCTTGGGCATTTTCAAGAAAAATTTCCCCATTCATCTGATGAAAATCCCCGCAGTCATTTAGCGAACAACGTGACATCGCAGGACGATCGAAACGGCGCTGCTGCAGGTCCTGTTGCCTTGTCCGTCTTTTCCCGAGGGCACACGACAGCAAACCACATGCACATACACACAGTGACATCGTAGTCGTCGTCGTCATTTTCACCATCGTCATTGGTCGTAAAGCGACTTTACTGTGTCATAAACGCAGCAGCAACAGAGTGTCCTGAAGCATCCTCGTCACTCGTTTTTTCGTTGTTTTTGTTGCAATTCTCTGGTCTTCTCTCCATCTGGGCCGGAATGGCGGCCAGGGGGAAAGTATTATAAAATAAATTTAATTTAATATCTAATTAACTCGCTTAAAATTTTAATCAAGCGGCAATGATTTTATTAGTGTCAGCCAGGGTCGAGAGCTCGCTGCGGTTCCTGGCTCGGTGAAAGTCAGAATCCAAACTTGGTGGTAGTTACATTGTATCGTGTGATCTTTACGGTAGGTTGGCATGCTCTTCCTGGGTGTTTGAATACAAATTGAAAACATAAACTATCCGTCGTGATGCAAGCATGACTTTCCTCATGCAATTTCTCACTCTGATCTAAGCCGTATAATAGTCATTAAAATCACTCAATCAGCACTTAAAGCTTAAATAATTCGCTCAGGGTCTAATCAAATGAAAGCTCGCTAACTCACGCACAAACACACAGTTTTTACGTCCCGCTCGATGATGACTATAATCAATAACACATTTGATGGGCCTCCACCCGTCGTCGGCTGGCTCAGCGCATCAGATCACATTTGTGTTCAGTTCCGCCCGGGGAATGAAAAAAAAACCAAAGTGGGTCTTTCGGGTGATCCGACCCTCATCGCGTTTGGGCATGGTCCAGACAATGTTTCTGTTTTTTTTAGCTTAGAGCAATAGCATGCTTGTTTTTCCATCGAATTGAGAAATGTGAATGGTTCAGGAAGGGTTGTCATAAATTTTCCATTGCTTGGTCCTTCGTCAAAAAATTATCATATATATCATATTAACAATATGCTCCTCTCTTTCGCTTACCTGGCGAGTCGAATTTTTAGCGATGAATGCGCCTATGTGGCCAAAAAGGCTACCAATGTATTTTTTTGCGCCCCTCGATTGAAATTGGATTATTGTTGCTGACCTTTTCCAACGCATGGTGCGTGAAGTAATACTTTTCGAGTCGTCATTGCAATGTATCGAAATGGCATGAATTTATCATATTGTTAGTATAATGTATACGTAATTATGCAAGAACAGAATTTCTACAATCTTTGCCTTTGAAAATATTTAATATTCTACGAACCATTTTCATCAGCAGCTCAAGTTCGATCAAATCAAATCCCTTTGCCGGCGAAAGCCAGCAGTTGATTTTCATTTAATTACTATCCGATAATCATCAATCTGGAACGCGTAAAGATCGATCAAACCGATTGACTGCCGCAGCTTTTCGATGTGTGACTTCGGTTCGCCAAGTTTGTTGATTTTATTTTTTCATATGTTTTCGTTAATTATTCCGCCGGAATGGAGATTTACGCTTCCCGTCGTCGCTGCAGTGGCGGTTGGTAATTAATCAAGGGTAGCGATTAATGACCTTTCAACGGTTTGCCACCGAAATTGATGGAACTCGGGCGGATGTTAATTGGCTTTAAAGTTTGATCGTTAATGCTTAAACTGATGCTCCCGGGGGGGTTGAAAGGTAGTTGAAATTATGGATATGCAGAGATTCTAGATAGAAGTCAGTCTCATAAACTGACTGCGACTGCGGCAACCACCCTACTGTTTTCTCTCTGAGATGACCAAGTTGGTCATAACGAAAGGAGCAACACAATAGTTGGGTAAAGAAGAATTGCATTATAACACACCATCGACTGGAAATGCTCTCGCAACTTGGGGCTTTAGGTAGTGATGAAACGTCGTTAGAACTATTCCACAGCCGCAGTCAGTTTATGAGCAAAAGGAGGACGCACATTTTTTGCCTGTAGACTTGGAGACATATTTCAAGCCTCCGTGTACATTGTACGGGTTAGGCAAAAGATGTGCGTCTAACTTTAAAAACTGTCGCATTAATGGCCCTTTGCTCATTTTCAAGTTCTTTTCAATTTTCATACTGTCGTACTCTAACGGAACTATCCAGCTACTCTCTTCTAAAGATCATTCTCTAGCTAATAAATTATCACACTAAAGCTTCATGTTAGCATTGCACAAATCTTCATTACTAGCAAACGATCTCTTGAAGTTCATGCAAAGGTTGAGGTCAGTAAAATCATTTGTGTTCGTTTTGCGCAAGATTTATTTATTTTGACTCGATATTTTTATGTTACAGTATCTCAATCGCAAATAATCACAGCCATTTTTTTCGCTGAAAGCTTCCATACATATGTGTCATTAATGCCCAATAGATGCCATCACAGAATATTACAGAATGTGTTAACTTTCGTACCATGATATATTTGAATAATAATTGAAAAAAGTAAAAGAGTCTGTGCCTAGGGGCACGAAGCTTGACGTAGGACGTAGGACGCTAGTGGACGGAATAAATGTGAAGAGCATTTAGTTCTTTTAATTGATCAATTATCTATTATTTCAACTCTTTCCGTTTTTGAATTGTAGGCGTACCAAATATGTAGTAATTTTTTTCAAAGAGAAAGTTGATTAAGAGATTCAATCAAAATCACTTGCACCCCTGCTTCCAAGTTTGGTTACAAGATTACAACTCTGGAGAGCATTTTGTGTGGTCGTTGGGGGCTTGTGGTTCTGAATATGGAAAAACAAGCAAAGATAAATTCTATTCTAACGCATTACTGATGTAAGCTTGATGACCCTGAAAAGGGCCGTTTTATTGAAGAGGACATCCATGGCCACTTACGCTTGCCGTGTTTAGTGTAGGTGACAGCATCACGGACCTCAATTTCCAAGAACACCTTCAGCACACCTCGTAGATCAGACCGAAGATACGTTTGACACCACCACGGCGAGCCAGACGACCGATGGCGGTTATCTCGAAGAACTTTGCGATGACGCACTGAGCGCACGATCCCCGAGATAAGTAACATCAGTGGACCACTCGACCCTTGTACCATCCATTATTACGGTAAAGGAGGGAGACGGTTTAAGTTTTGGCGATTGTCTGTGAAGGAACATGATCGCTTGGGTTTTCGAGGCGTTGATTTTGATTTTCCACGTGGTGGCATAATCAGTAAAGGTGTCAAGGCATCGTTGGAGCTTGTTCGTAATTTCACGAGGCATCCTACCCTTGACGGCTATCGCGGTGTCATCTGCGAACAGGAAGAACACGCAACCGTCTCCTAGAGGAGGGATGTCCGACGTGTAGATGCTGTAAAGCAGTGGTCCCAGCAGACTCCCTTGCGGAACACCTGCTGGGATCGGAAATTGTCCCGAAAGGGAACTATTCAACGACACCCTGAACGACCGTTGCTGGAGGTAGTTACGGGTGATTTTCACAAGGTATGGTGGAAAGTTAGAGTTACAAAGCTTGTATATAAGTCCGTCGTGCCAGACATTGTCAAACGCCTTTTCGACGTCTAACAAAGCCATGGCTGTGGACTTGGATACAGCTTTGTTACTTCGGATGTTATTCATCACCCGCACTAGCTGATGATTGGTGGAATGCCCCTTGCGGAACCCGAACTGTTCCGGAAGAAGAATGTCATGTTCCTCCACAAACTTGTTTAGTCGGCTGAGGATCAATTTTTCGAACAGCTTGTTCAGCGCTGAGAGCAGGCTAATCGGTCTGTAGCTTGACGGTAGTGAAGGGTCTTTCCCAGGTTTGCGGATCGGGATGATTTTTGCCACCTTCCAGATGCTTGGAAAGTAGTGCAGCTCCAGGCACCTGTTGAGGATGGCAGCCAGCAGCGAGTGCACCCTCGCGCTGAGATTTTTCAACTCTAGATTGAATATTCCGTCAAACTCGGGAGCCTTCATGTTTTTACTATATTTCAGCGCTGAGCAAATTTGTTCCTCTGTAATCCGTTCTTCTGGAGGGACGGCACAAGGGGAGGCATCTAACGTCTGGACGCACTGCGCAACCTGGTTCTCGAGTGGACTTGGGATTTTGGAGCCAAGTAAATGCGACTGGGCAATGTGCACCCCAATCGCATTGGCTTTCTCTTCGTTGGTGATAAGCCGTTCGTCATTGACTCTAAGTGGTGGAATGGGCTTGGGGTGAGACTTTAGCACCTTGGCAACCTTCCAGAATGGTCTGGAACGGTCGTCCAGGTTCTGAACGAGCCGCCCGAAACTCTCGTTCCGGATTGAGACCATTCTGGAAGCGATCTGCTGATTCAGATCGACCATTTCGTTTTTACGCTGCAGATCCCCAGTCCACTGGAACTGGCGTCTACGAACATTTCTGAGTCGAATCAAGAGTTTGGTGTGGGAATCAATTGCTTGAAACTTACCCCTCACAGGAACTCGTCGAACGCACTCTTCGTCAGCCACGGATATGGTTTGATGGAGACCCTCCAGGGCCCGGTCGATGTCCTCCACTGTGTCGAGCGGTGGATTGTCGACGATGTGGCGGTCGCCCACGCGCCGAAACTGGACCCAGTTGACTCGATGGTAGTCCTTCCGCAGGCACGGTGCAGGGGCCACGTTGCAGCCCAGCTCGGTCAGCACCGGTTGGTGGTCCGAACTCAGGTCGTTGACGGCAACCGGCTTGGCTAATCCAGTGTTTGCCAAGAACAGGTCCAGCGTCGATGGGTTGCCCGCCGGTGATGTGAAGGTTGGTTCGTCCGGAAACCAGACGGAATAGAGACCATGCTGGGAATGGTCAAATAATAGGCGGCCGTTCTGGTTCTGCTGGTAGTTTCGCCAGGCCTCGTGCCGGGCGTTCAGGTCCCCTCCGATTACGAAGCGGGCATTGGTGCGGGTTATGATGGCAAGGTCGTTCTTGAACTGATGTGCTGTACTATTGCTAACGGTACATTGCCGGGGGCAGTAGGCGGCGATGAGCCGGACGTTTCCGGTCGATGTTTCCACCTCTCCGCCGACGGCCTCGATGATGGAAATGTGGTAGTGGGGTAGGGTGCAGTACTTGATGCCTTTCTTGATGATGACCGCGACACCGCCCCCCTGGAGCTGGTGCGATCAAGCCGGACAATGCTGTGGTCGGGCAGCCAGAGGCTGTCACCGGTCTTGAGGTGGGTCTCGGTGAGAAGGCCCATGTCGATGTCGTGCTTGCGGAGGAAGTCTGCAAGCTCAATGTTTTTCGCCCCTACGGAGCGAGCGTTCCAGTTAGCGATCTTTATGGCTTCACGGTCCATAATTAGCGACGAAGGAGATGATAGCTTGGAGCTGTTGTGTTCTTGTAGCGCAGGTGCGCTTGATGATGATGGCCTGGGCCAGCAGTGTGACGATCTCATCCGTTGACAGCGGAGAATCGTCGGATGCTTCGCCGGTTGGTCCGCAACGCCTGTCGGGACGGGCAATGGGGTTTTCTTCTGCTTCTTCTGGGCTGGCTCGGTGGTCGCGCCGTCTCCTGGGAGAGTCTGTTTTCCCGGTAAACCGGCACTCGCGTTACCGCACGATTTCTTACCCATGGCTGGGTCAGCGAGAGCGTCACTACACAACGCGGAGCTAATTTGACTTGCGAACGAACGAACGAAACTAGAGAGAATTCAAATCGACTGAACTGCTCAACAGTCTGGCAGCGAATGGGCTGTCTGATGAGGTAATGCCATACAGCAGCGCTCTTTAATATCTTTTCAGGTTAAAGCAGAATAATGTGCAACCAAGTGGAATAAAAGCTACAAAGACTCCTCCCATTATGAGTAGTTTGCTATCAAGTAGCGACACTGGCTCTTTTCCTTTTGCGTACACGGCGAATGAGAACGACCCAAATTTGAGTTTAGGTCACTCATAATCGCCAAAAGTGCAGGAACTCAGCGATGAGTAAATTTGTCTCATGGTTTCCTGTGGAAAACCTAAAAAATCTGCCAGAAAATGAGGAAACTGACGAAAATTTTATTCAGTCTCGGAGAAGTACCAATAGACGGAGTGAATCCAATCTTTACTTTTCTCAAAGTCTGGAATTTTTCCCTGGAAAATAATGGAAAAAACCTGGGAAAACATTAGGCAAATTTACTCATCGCTGAGTTATTTCTTATTTCTGAGAAAACTAAACTCAAATTTGGGTCGATCTCATTTGCCGTGATATCATTTTGAAAGATATCGGCGCCGGTGGTTAGCGTGATTACCTTTCACCCCAGCAGGCCTAAGTCCAATCTCAGTCGGCGCCACCGGCATGTTCTCAGGCATAACATCTCTGATCACGCCTTCCTTCAGGAAGTAAAGCCGTTGGTCCCCGGTTGAGTTGATGGGTCGATTGGTAGGGTCCAGATGTGGGAGTTGCCACCCTAGCGTCAGTAGCATTGGAGCTCAGTATGGAAAACAAATCTCGCGTCACTTTTCAATAGGTCCTATCTACATTGATCGATTCTCTTCATCGACATTCTCTTTCGTAAATAACTCGGCTTCACAAATGTTTCCTGCCGTCTTCGTCGAATTAGATGCTAGATTGTTGCTTCTTCCATCGAAAATATCCGGCCGTGGCGATTCAAAGTTGATCAAAATAATTTGTACCCCTGCTTCCAGTTTGATTACATGAGCATTTTGTGTGGTCGTTTTTTCTGAATATGGACAAACAGGCAGATGAATTCTATTCCTACTCTTTACTATAATAAGATTGGTGGCCCTGAAAAGAGCCGTTTTGTTGCCAAAGTTGGTGATGATTTAACCTCCGAAACCAAACAGAGTGCGTCGCTGTCACTTCAAAACTTAGATGACATCCATGGCCGCTTACGCTTGGCGTGTTTAGTGTAGGTGACAGCATCAGGGATCTCATTTTTCAGGAACACCTTCAGCACACCTTGTAAATCAGACAGGAGACAACGCCACGGCGAGCCAGACGACGGATGGTAGTTATCTCGAAGAATTTGCGTTTGGTTCTGAATATGGCGATGAGTGTGCAAAATATTACGCAATTCCATCCTCCCTTTTTGCACGCGCCCGAGGATCGGAGGCGAATGCCACTTCGACTTGTTTCGTCTACTTACTACTCTCTGACGACTGTGCTGGGGAAGCAGCATATGCATGTAGGTAATTGGTGGATTTGTTAGTAAATTCAACGCTTTTGGACAATGCTGGACATTTACCACTTTTTCAATAGTTTCTTGTTGAAAATCAACATTCGGAAGCATTTTTATCGATGCATAGCCGTATTTCTGATCGATTGGTGATACAATTATTGAAATTGGACCAGGGGCAGCAGAGTTATTAACGTTCAAAATCTTTCTTAATATGTTACATGTTCCATTTTCGGTTTTCACAACGTGTACCCCCATATAGAAGTCAAAGACGTAGTCCTACGTCAAAAAACGCCAAGCGCTGGAGGTCCAACACGAATACAGATTTATTTCACTAGTTATAACTTAATTTAAATTTAAGAAATTACCTTTTTTGTACAAATTCACTATTTAAATAAAACAGAACAGACTACGCGGTAATTATTACGGACTTATGTCCACTAAACAAAAAGAAAGGAAAACGTGTAAAAACCACTTTATGGAGAAAAAAAAACACTCTCTACTTGTACCTTCTAGCATCCAGGAAAACTTTAACGTATCTAAATTCAAATACCTCAAACTTTAAACCGTAAGAACACTAACGCACTTCTGTTCTCCAGCCGGTTCGTAAGTGAAATGGACGAGTCAGAATAATTCCGGGAGCAAGAAATTTCTTAATGACCTTTCCATTTTAAAAAAGGTCATCTTTAAAAATCAAATTTTTTTAATGTATAAATATTGCGCCAAACCATTTGCATGGCGATCCATTTCATGGCGGCTACAGAAAGTATGTAAATTTACAGCGGCTCACTGTATGCTTGAACTTTTATAGCAAAGTCGTAACCTCGACACAGGAATAATCTAATCTTATATATAAGTTTGAAATATTTCATTTCTAGAAAAGAAAAAACTAACTGTTATAGTTAAATTAATTCTATATTTAATTTAATTTAAACCAAAACTTTTTGGAAATAATCGCAACACGTTACAGTCTCCCTAACTTAATATAAAGTAAGGTTTAACACTATAAGCCCCGAGTTAAAATCAAAGGCCAATTTTAAATTTGCATGGTTATTTCTCAGCATTCAATGGATGGATTTTTAACTGCTTTCATCAATTTCCAGCTTTCTAGATGTGCACTGTTATGGTCGTATTTGTAAAATAGGGTAAATTTTAATGTTAATAATTTTTGAACTATTTGTAAACACACTTTTCAATAATATTTTTGCGCAGACAAAGACCTCGCAAAAAAAAAAAAAAAATGATGCCCTGTGAAAAATTTTACAAAAAATTTTATAAACAAGAAGTTTTACAATTTGTCCAAGAGTTGTTGTTCTATGATTAAGGTTAATTTTTAAGTGTTCAACTAAAGTGGCGCTAGTGGTGTAGTGGTAAGCGTGACTGCCTTTCACCCCAAAGGGACTGGGTTCAATCCCAGTTGGCGCCGCCGGGATTTTCTCAGGGATAAAATCTTTGATCACGCCTTCCATCGGAAGGGAAGTAAAGCCATTGGTCCCTGGTCCATGAGTTGATGGTTCGATAGGAAGGGATTAGGGTTGGGAGCTGCCTTCCCTGGCGTTGGTTCTCAGTACGGAAAATAAATCAGGGAAAAAAGGTTTCAACTTAAAATAAAAATAAAATTCTTAAGCTTTTTACTGAACAATATTCAGAGCATATTGAAAAAGATGGTTTTTTGTTTAAATCACATTTTTGATTTTTTTCCCAAATTTACAATAACAAAATTCAACGGTGTATATTTTTCCTGAATTGTAATTAAGTTGTTAACTTTGTCTCAAACCTCTTATGAGTTTCAACACACAATTTTGCAAAGTACACAGAAAAAAAAAAGTTGTTGAATATTACATTCAAACTGCTACAACCAGGTCAATCCATCGGTTGTGTAATATAATGTTGTACGATGTACATCGATTTTGCGATCAAAATTACATCCATTGATGTAATATTGTATCTGCTTTTTGCTATTACATCATTATTTCATACATCAGCTTGAATAACATTGATCGATATTACATTTTTTTTTTGCTGTGTTTAACGCATATCAGAGAATGTCGCGTCCGACCGATTCGTCATTTGCTGTGGAAATACGTAATTTCCCATAACCCAAATCATGGATAATATTCCACCTCTAATCACGTATCGCAATTTGTCGAATGACTGTATTACTTTTGCACGTGACACCTCAATAACCAACTCTTTCATTTATATATTTCTTGCATTTCATTACCTTCACGATTGCACAACAAACACAAAACGGATGACACGAAGATTAATACTGTCCTAAATACTTTCCTCGGACGTCTGCCGTCATCATCGCCGGTCACCGTGGACTTTACGCAATCCTATCGCATTCTGCTACCCGTTCGATACTCGGTAACAGCAATAAGTCCTACTTGAGCTGAATTAATCGCCTTTAAAGTGGAATGAAGAAAATGGCAAAAAGTGAAATATTTTTCTTTAAATTGCTGCTACCACTTGCGCGCCCGGCGATCCACTTGAATGCTGCTGTACATATTTGCATAATACAACGACAGGACGGTTTGCTGCCACCATCGCGTCGCATCGATTTTCCCATCGCTGTTCAAGTGTGGCAAGACGTGCGACATCCGCGTTGTGCTTCCGTACAGTATCATCTTCTTCGTTTGCCGTTTGATTTATTCTTTTATTGATAAACGATCAGATGGACTGGATTGCAGCAAGATGCCCTAGAGAAAGAGTAATGTTGTTTATGTGAGTGTGTATAGCGCTTCTGCATTGCCATAACCGGAGACGACGACGTTCTTCGTGTCTGTTGCGATCATTAGTACTCATCATTCGTCAGATGCTTCTTCCACCTTCCAAGGCACATCCCTTTAGGTCTGCACTGCATTGTCACCGACTGTGCATTGTTTGCCATGGATCCAACCCAACGTGGCACAGACAGACAACTCTCCCGTGTTGGGAGACTGCAGCTACGGCGCGCGGCAATACATCATTGGATAATTGGAGAAATTCGCGACACCTTTCTACGGTCGGCGTTCCAAGTCCAAGTGACACTCGAGAAAATATCGTTTGGAATGGACTTGAGTCACAAATCTAAATTTCACACCGTGTCGCATCCCATTGTTTCCAATCGCCGACCATCGTCGGAAGGGTCGGGACCCTGCATTCGATACCATCATCGGCAGAGGCGGAATGCAAATGAGTAACCCATAAATAGAGCCCATATCGCCGTGGAAGTGTCGAACTCAATCATTCAAAATTGCCAATGGGACACAAATTCGAACCATAGATCCCAGTGGCAACGCTACGGGATGGAGGAAAGATGGTAATGTGTCTGTCGTTGTCGTCGTCGATGCGGAGAAAACGCGAATTTGTGACGATGATCTGCATCGAGGGCATGGCCAGACGGCTGGTGGCTGACGAGTAGGAAAATAATATTTGATTACGTTGTTTTTGTCTTTCTTCCGGCCGTCCGTTCGTCCACCCATCCCTCCGGAGAAGTTTAGCAAGAGTTCGAGTTGTGGACCTGGGTGGATGGATTGTGCCGATGGCCTTTTTTTGTTTTGCGCTGTGTTACTTCATGTCGCAAATATTTGCTGAAGAGTAGTGAAGGTATCAACAATCATAATCCATCCATCGGAGTGAGTCGGATATCCTGGTTCCGCGTGACGATCGAATGATTGGCGATGAGATGAGCGGTGCCAGATACGGACTTTGGCGGGGTGGGTTGAATTTTGTTTGCCAACTTTGGATGAGGAATTTTGATTGTTGCGATTTGAATTTGTAATCAGAGGCGGATTAATCAAACGGACCTCGTAAAATTTGTGTGACAGAATAATTTACAACGAAATGCGATTGGTGAAAATTTAACGAGTGGAAGCTGTTTAGATTATAAAGCAAACTCAACCAAACGGATTGTTGTCAACTTGGGCGCAGTAGGCAGCAAACAATTAGAAAGGAAAATTAAATTGAAGCCGGTGCACATCAACCAAGGCATTTATATGCAGTACTTAAATGATTGGGAAATTATTGTTGGAGATCTTCCAGAAACATCACTTTGTCTTACGAAAAATTCCAACATCTACTGAAATGGATCACAAATTTTGAAATGTGTAATCGGTGTTTAAAACAGGCTTTTTTTTTCTAAGTGGATCTTTTGAAAAATCGCAGGAAAATCACCAAGCAGTGCAGCTGTTTCCGATGGGGATTTTTTGCTTGTAAGATGAAATTGTGGATTCTCAGGTGGATACAATCGAGTCAAACTGCTGAATCGCATTTAAACCTATCGAAAAGCACCCTAACTCGCTAAGAATTGTACGCTGCCTACGTGGCAAAGAAATACTATCATCAGATCGTTGAAGCACTCCAGGTTCACAACTCTTAACTGCCTAAATTATTAGGACCATCGCCAATATTCGCTGTTCATGTAATCAATTTCACTCATTGGTCTGAACATCCATAGAATACCTAAAAGAAGTTGCATGAACTTTCCACAGATTCAAAAACCAGAAAATAACAAGACTATCGGAAAACGCTCGTAAACCCGCTTACCAACACAATTTCTAGATCCTGCGGGAACGTTGCGGGTAAAGGGGAGATTATACACTACCCGTCATAAGTATGGACTAGCATAGAAAAGTATTGCAACACTCATTTGAACATTGTATCACCATGAACATTGTATCACCATTGAATCACTTCAGAACGTAGTTAATCACTTCAGAAATGATCGGAATCACTTCTTAAAGGACTGAGTCGCTTCACAAAAGTTCCGGATCATTTCAGAAACTACTGAATAACTTAGAAAATGTTTGAAATCATTAAAGGTAGTACTGAATCACTAAAGACAAGTTTGAACTTATTTCGGAAAGTACAGAATCACATCAGAAATATATTCAATCACTTCAGAAAGTACTGATTTAATTCAGAATGTATTGTATCGCTTTATAAATGCTTGGAATCACGTCAGGAATGTCCGGAATCAATTCTTAAAGGACTGAACCGCTTCATAAAAGTTCATTTAAGAAACTACTGAATAACTTATTAAAAAATTTAAATCACTTCAGAAAAGTTTGGACTAATTTCGGAAAGTACTGATTCACTTCGGACTGTATTGTATCACTTTAGAAATGCTCGGAGTCACTTCTAAAGGTACTGTATCGTTTCAAAAAGTAGTTAATCACTTTAGAAATGTTCGGAGTAATATTGAAAAGTACTGAATCACTTCGGAAAAGTTTGGAATTACTTCAGAATTCACTGAATCACTTCCGAAGAGTTTAGAATCACTTTGAAAAGTACTGATTAACTTCAGAAACATTTGGATACGCTTCGAAAAGTACTGAATCATTCCAGAAAAGTTTGTGATCACTTCCGCAAGTACTGAATCACTTCAAAAACTACTGAATCATTTAAGAAAAGTTTGGATTCACTTTGCAAAGTACTGAGTCAATGCGGAATGTTTGTAACCATTTCCGTGGGAACTGAATCATTTTAAAAATAATTGCCTCACATAGGAATGCACTGAATAACATCAGAAATGTTTGGAATCACTTCGGAAAACACTGAATAACTTTCAAAATGTTTGGAATTACTAAAACGCTTCAGAAATCTCATAATCACTTTGGAAAGTACTGAATCACTTTAGCAACATTCGAAATCTGTTCCGGAAGTACTTAATCAATTCAGACAAGTTCAGAATACGCCTCGGAAAGGGCTGAAGATCTTGAACATCACTTTGTCTCGTGAAATATTTTAATATCGTCTGAAACGGGGCATACATTTTTTTTCTAAATGGATCTTTTGAAAATTCGAGGGAAAATCATTAGGCAATCTAGTTGTTTTGTGTTTCCAATGGGGTCATCGGTTTATCTAATATCGATTCTTGCTGCCCAATTGGGATTTTTAGCATGTGTTGCATTCCAGATGGATACACCTGCTCGCTTTTCAATCCATTGAAGATCACACTACCTCGTTGAGAACTGTATAGTACACTGCCTCCACGGCAACAAAATACCATAATCTGATCGTTGAAGCACTCCAGATTCACAACCCTTAACCGCCTTCATTCTTCGGTTCATCACGAATTTTCGCAGTAAATCTAAGAAAGCTCAGAATTACAAAGTAACAATACCATCGTTTGTCGATCGTCAACCCGCTCACCGACACAATTTTTAGACCCTGGGGGAACGATGCAGGTAAAGGATAGACTCTATATATGTATCTGATTAGTCTTTTCTATCAAAATATAGGTATAGGGACAATAGATGTAATGTCGACCTAAGCACCTCTAATTTGAGCCTATACATAAATTCAGCAATCGACTAAATTTTCAATAGCGACCAAAAGTATCCATTATTACCATCCCAATGACGCGTTCATCTAGCTTACATTGATAAATAGCAGATTTTTAGCTATGGGCCCAATCTTAGATCCATAGGCTAACATTAGAGCCAATTCCCCTACGTCGATTACACTCACATTTTCGTAGCTGAAATGTCCATTAAATCGAAGTACGAAATAGTGTATTTATTATTTTTTATGTAGGATACGTCTCAGGGGAAGATACAGGGGTTAAATCGAAAAACTTAAATTGTGACCGTCACGAAAAGCTGTTAGGTGTTGAACGCTTATAACTTTGTCATTTATAGATGAAATTAGATCAAAATACAACAATCGATAGGAAATTACTCTACAAATCTGTTGAAATAAATACATTTGATTTTACATTCAAATGTTTGAAAAATCAGCAAATAACAAGTGATAATGTTGTGACTGTTTTCATAAAATAAACATTTTCCTCAACTCAAAGTCATAATCGAGTACCATGCATCGTTCTGCTTGAACCTGATAAGTTTTAAAATATCGGACTATGCTGCGTAATTGTGATGCTTCCTAAAAACCTAAACATCTAACAGGTGGAGATCCTGTATACGAAGTCGCGAAGTGTAAGATTTTCACAGTTGTTTGGAAATGCTATCTAACATAAAGCTTAAGTGTTATTATGAGCCAAATCAGACAGAATAAAAGGAACTTGTATGTTCAAGTGATCGATTGAACATAGAAATTCTTTAAGAAAACAACGGATCAGCAGAATGACGCTTCGGATCTCTTATCAAGAACTTTTTTGAAGATAATATTAGTAGATTTTAAATAAGCTATGCAGTTTTTTACATTATTGTACACTTCGAGATTTCAGTCTTTTGAAAATGAAACATTTCAAATTCTGCGTAGTTTTCAAGATCTGTGATTTTAAAAATCTCTACTTTTGGATTTGGAAAACATTTAAGGATTTTAACACTTTGAAGCATTGTTTAGAGATTTTTGATGATAATGTCAAATGAGAATTGAGGAGAATAGTAGAGGAATGCTTTTTTTTTTATATATCTTTATTAAGGAGACTTTCAGCCGTTGGCTGGCTCGTCTCTGATAGAGGAATGCTTCCAAGAGGATTCTGAGGAGAAGTTCCAAGCAATTTTGAAAACTTTACGTGAAATCCAGAATTCCAAGTTGTTCTAAATTCAGGGAATCCTAAAGCAAATGAGAAGGAAGTTCAGCATTCTAAGGAAATTTGGAGGAGTATGCAAAGTGAATTAAAATCTACGAAAAACCTAATGATAATAATGATAATCGCACCAAGCCTAAAATGATCACATGCAGCTGAAAATATTTTAATGCTAATCTATCATTAGATCAATCACGATTTCATAGAGAATAATTCTGAGGAGAGCTTTAAAATGGATATAAGTTCCAATTGAATTTTATTCAGAATAAAGCAATATATTTGCATAATTTGAAGCTATTTCCAAGGTAATTCCTAAGAGAATTCATAAAATTTTCAAGAGAATTTGTGACAGGGATTCACAGCAATTCACAGAAAAATTTGAGTATTTTTCTAAAGATTTTCGGAGTAGCGTACTGCGCTATTCTGAAGAAATTTCCAAGGGAATTGAAAGGAGAATTTAAAGTGAATTAAAAAAAAAACCCAATTTATCCACCTATGGTGCGATCAGACCCTTCTTACTTATTCAAGTTTATTTATTTTATTGTCATTTTCAGTGACCAAGCCCCCCACCCCCGTGTCATCCAGTGACGCTACGCCACTGCCTGGGGGTACCCGGAATATATCCGGGTGTAGTCTATTTGGTGAGGCTACCAATCACCTTATCATCGTATTTTAATGTGATTTAATGGGTTTTAATTCAATTCATATTCAAGCAACTTCCCCGGGGTACCCGGAACATGTCCAAGTGTGTCCAATGTTGTCTGGAACACTTAACACGACTGGCATTGATCTTATTTTTGAATTCTGTAGTAATTTGATGTGTCGCATGATGGTTTTGATACGTGTTCCGTTAAATCCAGCGTGAAGGCCCATATTCACCGGATCTTATTCTGGCCATATCTCCGGAACCGGTTCACCAATTCCAAAACCGTTCAATAGCATTCAATGGAACCTCAAGACCTATCATTTGGCGCCAAGTTTGTCCAAATCGGTTGAGCGGTTGCTGAGAAACGTGAGCGCATTCATTTCGTTACATACACACACACATACACACATACACACGTACACACACACACACACAGACATGTTCCGATCTCGTCGAGCTGAGTCGAATAGTATATGACACTCGGCTCTCGATTGTCGGTTTTTCAAGTGATATCTATACCCCTCTTTGTAAGAAGGGTAAAAACACCAAGAGGTTCTCTTAAGGAAATTTTGAGAAGAATTTCAAAGGAATTCTCAGGAAAGTGTCCTTGCGATTCTGAAGTAAATTCCATGGGAATTCTTGGAGATTTCTTTCTTTATTCAAAAGGCAAGTCAAGAGATTTCTGAAAAATATTCCATCTGAAATTCAAAAATAATTACGGAAAGAAATGGATGAAAATTCCTGCGCGAGTATTTTGCAGACGAAGATAATTGTAGAGCGAATTTCCAGAGTTTGATAAAGGTAATTTTGTAAGTGCTCCGCACAGATTTCCAAAACTGTTATGAATTTTATCTCTAGAGAATATCAGAGTAAATTATAAAATTATTGAAGCTTCTCTTAAGACAGTTTGAAATGCTCCTAAGGAAATAGCAATTGTCAAATGTATTCAGAGTATAAATCCAGAAATTAGAAATTTTCTAGGAAACTGAGGAGCTAGACATTTATGAAAAGTGTAGTGAGGGAATGAAACGTGTAACAGTGAGATGTGTGAGATATCAAACTTGTTAAAATCTTCTATAAGTCAGACGTGATTCCAATCATGGAAGAATTTGGTAGATTCTGTGATATGAAAAGATTTCAAGGTTATAAATTCAAAGAGGATTCTGAGGAGAAGTTCCAATCAATTTTGAGAACTTTTCGTGAAATCCAGAATTTCAAGATTGTTCTGAATTCAGGGAAATCTAGAAAGTTCTTTAAAATAAGCTTGGGAGATATTTGGGACTGAAACGGTTAGTGAAAGTTTCGTGAATATTGGGTCAGTTCTGAGCTTCAAGGAAGTTTCACGATCATCATTAATATAAGAGAACTTTCATGAACATCGTATTGTCGTAGTAGATCCGAAAAATTCAGAAGAGTTCAAAAAATTTCAAGGTCACCTGGAGAGCTTTAGGGAAGTTCCAGATGTGGGCGCTGCCTTCCTGGCGTCGGTAACATTGGTACTCAGTACGGAAATCAAGATCGACGGAAAACAAATCAAAGAAAAAAAAAGAGATTTTATGTCTGGATTGAACCCAGGTCCTTTGGAGTGAGAGGCAATCATCAAATCAGTGAGTGATGAGATGTTGGTAGAGTTACCTGACTAGATTTTCAATGTTGAATTTATCAGTGACTTTTATTTAAAAAAAAAATGGGGTTGTTTTGTTTTTCTTTCTGGCAGGATATTGTCATGAAACCGGGATTTTGATATTCGTGTGAATTTTTGTTGTATTTTTTCGGTTTTTTCATATAGAAATAAAGACGCGATAAAGTTTTTTTTATATATAAAGCAGTGGACTTGGGAGAGCGATTGATTTTATACTTATGAAACATTAGGAGGCCAGTTAATTACAGATCATGTGGATGAGATGCTTTCCATTCACATGTTTAAATTTCATTCAATCTTTACCAAATAACGTCTCAAAAAATAATTGAAGAGCTCGGCTTGCTTAATGGCTGCCACTTTTGCTTACTGAATAGAATATCATCGGCGTAAGATGGGATGATCGAAAATCCATATCAAATCCTTCTCAGGATCAGTTGCTGATGTCGGTGAGAGATCTAGTGGCAGCAAGTTGAACCGAAACTTGACCGAATTGTTTTTTGACTCGGTGCTCGGTGGCCTGAGCAAATGACCATGGATTCAAACCCAACCTCTTTTACATTGTAGAGTGTTGGTGTAAATCGGGTTTATGCTTAATATGAGATAAAGCGTATTGAAATACGGATTGAGGATTGAGTACGTAAAAGAAATAATATTCGAGTTCTCAAGAGTAGTTTTTATCCTCGTCATAGTGGTCGCCACCGGGACCGAAATCTAGTAACAGTAAGTTGAACGGGAACTTGGTCGTATTTTTTATGAAATATCCATCCCAAACTCCGACACATTATAGGGTTATGCTTCAATTTGGTTTTCTTTCATAATGTGATATAAAGCGTAATTAATTTCGGATGGAAGGACGGGAACATATAAGATGTAATATTTGATTTTTAGAAAAGATCGGTTAATCGGAAATCCATATGAAATCCTTTTCAAGAGCAATTGTTGTCGTCGTCGGTGAGGTCACCACCATGATCGAAACCTAGCAATAACAAATTAAACGGAAACTTGATCGTAATTGTTTTCTGATATAAGAAGCTCGGTGGTCTAGTGGCAACCAATTTTGCTTACCGAGCAAAAAACCATCGATTAAATCCCAAGCTCCTTCGCGCTATTGAATCGTTAGGTCATAAATTCAGCATATCGTTAACCAAAATGAATCCTGCTGCAATCCTAGCCCTTTTATCAAACATCCCAGTGATTTCTCGTAGAAGTGCAGAGGTGTTCTCGGTATTACACAGCAAAAAAATAATTTTGATATCACGTCAAAGTGGATGCACTACAATCATGTCGAAAATATGGTGTAATATTACTTGCTAAAAAGGACAAAATTGTCATTAATACAATGCATGAACTGACATTACGCTGCTTTTACTGCATTTGTTTATTTATGTGGTCATAAAAATTACATGAAATTTTCGACATGATTGTAGTGCATCCACTTTGATGTGATATCAAAATTATTTTTTTGCTGTGTAATTAAAGCGAGTATCACGTCAACATATTCCTACCCATTCCTTTCTTGACCAGCATTCGGACGTGGCTGGCTCTGGTATTGTCTAGTTTTAGATCACCAGCATTTACACATTGAGGATGATTGCTAGTCACAAGCGACGCCTATTGGTTCTGTGAGCAATTACAGCTGATCTGGCAATAACGGCGTTGCGTCCTCGGGCGGTCAATCATGCTTATGCTCATGCTCATGGGGAGAGGGTCCTTCTGATGGCACCACCATTGTTACTAAGTATTTTGGCCATTTACTCTCTCGAGGTTAGTTGGAAGAGCGATTTGGGATTCTTGAGATTTGAACCGGAATTAAGTTGCAGATTAGGGAATGCTCAGATTGAAAGATGTTTGAACAAAAAAAACGACAGAATATCCTGAAACCTAACTTCAAGAGTTTCCAGTCCATCCATTAAATAAAAGTTTAAATTTATGTGATTGAGCATAATGTACGATAATTGGCTACCACTCATTGTAGCACGAAAACTAAGTCCGATACACAGCAAAAAAATAATTTTGATATCACGTCAAAGTGGATGCACTACAATCATGTCGAAAATATGGTGTAATATTACTTGCTAAAAAGGACAAAATTATCATTAATACAATGCATGAACTGACATTACGCTGCTTTTACTGCATTTGTTTATTTATGTGGTCATAAAAATTAAGTTCCACTTTCACGCGACGTCATTTTCGAATATTAGGATTGACGACCATGCATTTCAGTTGCTGCTACTCCGTGATTGACCAGATCTAGCGAAATTTGAACAAATGACCATATGAATGGGGCTTGGGATTAGCAATTTATTCTCAGGAATAAACACATTTTTGGAAGAATTTACTTGTGTTTTATACAACTAGTATCAATGTTCATCAGCAGTTCTTTCGGTCGATGCGTCGTCGACTTTGGAAAGCAACCGTTTCGTGATGAGTGTGTGAGTGCTGACCACGTTTTGCGTCCATTGCTGCAATGGACGCGCTCTGACCCTCGTTGGCGTACAACAATTTGCCATACAATGAAACCACTGGAAGCGGCTCCAGTTCTGATGGAGGAGGCTTTTTGGATAGCGGAAGATAAAGTGTTTATTGTGTTGTACCTTTTGACTATAGTTTTAAGATGTATTGTATATTGACCAAGAATCCTCGGCTCTGTAAAGTTAATTCGGTTGAGCCTTATCAAATAAATTAATAAACATATATAGTATCAATGTTCTGTCATATCTTATCTTCAAGTGATCTTCATAAGCGCCTCATTTCGTTCAGTTTCTTTGGAACTACATTTGATGTAATATGAAACGCACCTTTTAAAGTAAATTGCACATAACAATGTTCATCACTTACTCACACATGAAATCTGCCTTGACTAACCTGTTAGAACGCGCCATAACCCTTACTGAACCATTATTTAACGTCGATCTCTGTTCCGCAATCTAGTGCCAATCACCGACGGACATCGATTGCCATCCATTGACGGCAATCAAATGTGCAGGAAGGCAGCTTCCACACCTGCGTAGGATATCGCACCCATTCAACACACATGGGCCGGGACCAACGGCTGTACTTCCCTTCCGAAGGAAGACGTGACCAGAGATTTTTATGCCTCAGAAAAATCCCACCGACCTCGGCTGAGATTGAACCCAGCCCCATTGGGATGAGAAAGCAGTTACGCTTACCACAACACCACCGGCGCCGGCTGGAAATTAATGTTTGAAGCCATTATGGAATTCAATTTGACAACTTCCGGTTTGCGCCGAATACCATACAATATGGATATTTAAGAAACGGGAACGATGTTTGATCACATTTTGGAATTCAACGACTTCCGGTTTTCTAAAATCCAAAATGACTACTTCCAGTTTGTGAATAATTGCCAAACACTCCACAATATGGGTATTTTCGGAACGAGGACATTGAGGTTGACACCATTCTGGAATCCAAGACAGCCGTCTTCCGGTTTGTAAAAACAGTCAAATACTCTACAATATGTCATCCCTAGTAACATTGCAAGTTTTATCACGGTTTTAAAGTATGCTACAAGTCTAATTCTTTGTCTACAGAACCCTCATAAAACCCTAATTGTTACTTGGGATGTTTCCCAGTATTTGACATATATTCGTTATGAGTCAGGTAAGACAGTAGATGTGAACTTAAAAGAAATGTCTAAATCTTTCAATTTATTGGAGTTCTCAAAATTGGGAGAAAGTCCTGGGATTTCTGCGGAATTCTAGGATCTTCCAGGAAGTTTTCGGGATTTTTAGAAAGGCCAATTGTGGGAAAACCTTCAAACTACAGAGAAGCATTCGGGAATCTTGTGGGAAGTGATTGGAAACTATGGGAAGAGTTAGGAAGATGTGTAAAGTGCTCAGAATTTCCTAATAATTCCCAAAATTTCTCGCATCTTCTGGGAAGATTTTGAAATTTCTGGAGCGTTTTTTTTTTTACTATTGTAAAGTTCTTCGAACTTCTAATAAGCTCTTGGGATTTCTAAAAAAATGCAGAACTTCTGAGAAGTTCTTGGAATTTCTGGGAAATTCGCCGATCTTCTGGGAAGTTCTCAGAATTTATGGGAAATTCAAGAATCTTCTGAACAGTTTTTGGAAGGAACTTATAGGAAGCTCACAGAAGTTGTGAGTAGATCTCTGATGTTCTTTGAAGTGTACGCATCTCGTAAGAATGCGTCGAAAATTCTGGAAAGTTATCGGAAATTCTGGGCAATTCTCTAAACTTTTGAGGAGTCCACAGAATTTCTTGTAAGTTCTAGGATCTTCTGGAAAATTCGTCAATCTTCTAAGAAGTTCTCTGAATTTCTGGCAAGCTTTCGGAAACTATGGAACAGTCTGGGAAGTTTTTGAAGTTTTTGAGAAACATTGCATCTTCTGGGGAAGCTCACGGAAACTCTGGGAAGTGGTTGAATCTTCTGGAAAGTTTTTGGAACTTCTGAAAAGCTCTCGGATTTTTTTTTTGTAAATGCACGGATTTTTTTTTTAAAGTTCTCAGACCTTGTTGGAACTTTTGAGATGCTCTCGAAAATTCTGGAGAGGTCTCAAAATTTCTAGGATGTACTTGGATCTTCTAGGAAGTAAAGTTCTAAGATTTTCCCTTATCTGCTTGGAAGTTAGGGGGTCTTCGAGGAACCCCCAGAATCTCTGGGACGTTCGGAAATATAGAAGATCTATAGAACTAGTAGTATCCGGAATTTATGAGAAGTACTACAGAACTTCTGAGAAGTTGTTGGATCTTCTGTGAAGTTCTCGAGATTTATGGGAAGTCCCTGGAACTTCTGTGCAGGACTTCTGTTTAGTTACCGGAACTTTTGAAAAGTTAAGTATATTTTTTTTTAATTTTCGGTAAATTCTCGGATTTTCTGAGAAGTCCTAAGATTTTTAGAGAAGTTTTCGGAAGTTGTAGAAGCTCCTGATAATTCTGAGAAGCTCGCGGTAGTGTTGGAAAATTTTAGTAATTTTCACGGAATTTGCGAGAAGTTCTCAAATCTTCAGAAAAATTCTTTTGAGTTTTTTGAAAAGTTCTCTTAATTTCCGGTAAGCTCTGAAATGTTTAGACTGTTCTGCGTAGTCCGAGTACTATACTATTCCTTGTGAATAAACAGTGGCTATAGTCTTGTTCTGTACTGTTTAGTATTGTATTCAATGATAGACGATAACAAATTAAAAGTCAATAGTTCGTATGCCTCTGCCATGGCAGGACGACCAAACAATCGGTCGTGTATTTTATTTTCATAACACAACGTCGAAAGGGTCCAACCCGTGCATAATTAACTCTAGATAAATTTAGAAGTTTTTAAGAGAACTTGTGGAACTTCCAATAATTCCATACAAATCCAGTGAAGATTATGAAATTATAGGAAAACTTTGAGATCGTGAAGAAATTTCTAAAAACTTCGGGAGATTTTAAAAGCTTTAATTATGCAGAAATATTGAAGTATTGTGGGAACTTCAGGGTAGATCATTGCAGTTTAATTTTTTCAGGAAGATCGGTAGAAGTTTTGAGAACTTCCCAGTATTCAGGCAGTTCAGAGAATTTCAGAGAAGCTTTTGCAAAAATTTCACAGAATACACTAAAGCCTCCGTTTACGGAGACTTGTTTATCCAGTATTCAGTTTACGTCCCTCTTTTTAAGAAGTAAATCCCAAATAACGAACTACAGAGAAATTCCCAGATCATCAGAGAAGAAAAAACAACGTCAGAGCAATTATGTTTAATGGCCTTTTACATATACGCTGGATCATTGGCTCAATCAGCTCAACCAACGAGCACGAATTTCAGTTGCTCCTGAAAGCTCATGCCAGTAGATGCTGACGCCCTGTTTACATTATGCTGACTGCTTTTTAGTAAAGTTCTAGTACACTCGCGTGTTCATACAAAATACAACAGTATGTTCCTTGAGGGCCAGTTTCCACGAAGTACTTGACATTCTCCAAAATATTCTTCAATTATTGGTCTATTGGAATTGGGTATTGAATTTCATGAAACATGTTTAGTTTCACGTTGAGCAAGCTCCAAAGTCAGTAGGTTTTTAATTTTTTATTCGTGTTGTACGTTTTGTAGAGTATCCATGTGCTAAGGCGGAAAAGCAAATTTAGGATTCATGGCTGTTGAAAGAAATGGCCGAGGGTGGAAATCTTCAGATTTATCAACATTTAATGGAAGCGGACTTTGTAAACAAACTACGCACACACACCTTGTTCAGCTCCCCGAACTCTAAGCTCCTGTCCTTGCCGTGAGGATACACGCTTGACCGCTGGAAACCTCGCACGTCCCCCATCCCATCGTTCCGTAAACAGAATCACTGTTCAATATTTCTCTCAAATGCCTGCCCCAGGCACCGGTGAAAATGTGAGCTTAACAAATAAGAACCACCGAGCCAACACCGGATGACACAGGAAACCATTAAGGGGGCCCCCATTTTGCGAAAGGTGTTGCTTATGGGTCGAATTTCCGTTTCTACTTTTTGGTCGTTAGAGGCTTAGACCTGGCGATCGGCTCCTCGCAGACTCCCTGAAAAAGCAAAAGAAGCCATCATTCGGTGTTACCTGAAAAAACAATCGCTACAGATTTTGATTTCCTTTTGGGGCCGCCCTCCACCCCGGAGAATAGGGGGAAGGGATCAAAAATGGAATATGGTTTCAAGGAAGCTCTAAATCAAATGAAATGCGTTCCGAGTCGTGGTGGCAGCAAAACCAAAAAAAAAATCCGGGCAAGTTTGCGTGTTTCGTAATGTCCTTCGGTTCTTTGTTTTTCTTATTTCCTCCGAGTGCGATTTATGGGTAGGTGTAGGTCTCGTGTTATTGCTCTGTCTTTCTCTGGGTTTGGTAGCGCTTCCCCCCTGGGCGACTTAAGGTGAAAAATTACACCAAGGCGACAAACGAATTGTTCAAAGGATTTATAATAAATAGTAAATAGTAAATAGTAGTAAATAATTTCGGGTCGTTTTGCCAAAAAGCAATCCATTCTGGGATTTGTTTCGAATGCTACCCAACGACCGTGTGGGATGGGAAAAGTCAATTTAATAATTGAAAAAACGGTTTTGATCCGCAGATTGCTTTCCTACACGCTTCAGCCTTGTGGCCATAGCTTCAACGTTTAGAATAGAACAAACAATAGTCAAATTGACCAACAAGAGAGCAATTACCGGTGCGAGCTGTCCTCCGCAACTGACAGCTGGTTGAACCGTTTATTTTTGATATATTTATTCACCCCGGGCCAGCACCGCCCTCGCTGCGCGGAAGGTCAGTTTTGCGAAATCTAGTTCGACGAACAGAAGGCACCAAATTTCCAACTACACGCCCGCAGCGAGCGTAGCGTGAGAACTGCTCCAAATTTTACGTGATGTATGATGGGAGCTAAAACGAAATAAAAACAAAACCTGGACAATTGCTTTGTTGATAGTCCACGACATTTTTTTCTGAGAGCGAACCGCCTACGATTCAAGAACGACGATGCAATTGTCCGAGATCCACGTTTAAAGCTAGCAGATTTATAGGGTAAACAATTTGCGAGTGGGTGCGAGCCTGTCACAAATGACCTGTTGGTTGAAATTATTTTCTTTATGTTATCAAGGGTTAACAAATATTCAAAACTAACTATAATGAGAGAGGCTGTCCACATTCATGGTTCCCCAGGTCTAACAAATTTACCCAGGTTCTTTTCAACATAATAAAGTAATTATCATTTGCCCGATGAAATCTTTGCAAATTTAATTAACAGTGCATGGGCGTAGCCAGATTTTAAATAAGCGGGGATGGCATAACAATTGTCAACATAGAGGATTAAGCCAGATGCCAACAGACTGAACACCATTTAGCCAAATGTTTTTAGACCGAAAAGTTTACTAGGTCAAATGAGTAATTTAACCGAAATTGAAATTTATATCAATCTGCCTAAAGGCCACTCCACGTCAAGTGACGGAGAAAAATTACAAAAGTGAAATTGACTTCTTCCGATTTGGACCATATTACAAAATACAAAATTTGTGTCTGAGCCGGGGAGCTCTCTCAAATATGGGGGCCCTGGCTTTAGCCCACCATCGCACTACCGTTAATACGGTACTGCCTAGATCCAGTAAAGCAATCTGTTAGCGACTGAATGTAGATAACCATCCAACATGGTATGCATACCAGCCGTTTGATAGGAAATCACCCAACACGCAGCAATAGACACACACTCAACTTACCTCAAAGAATATTCACTGCTCAATGATGACCAGCGTTGCCAGGTCATTTTCATAAAAATCTGGACCAGTTAAAATATAAAATCAGGAAAAATCTGGAAGGCTCCAAAAAATCCTGTTTTTAACATAATGCTGTTGAAATAAAAGTGAAGTGCCAATCTCCCGTAAAAATCGGTCAGTATGTGCATCTGGAAATTATTCAGTACCAGAATGTTTATGAATTACATGTTTAAATAAATAATATAAAACAAATAACTTGTTAGCATTGTTTAAATCGTCCAAAAGTTATGAAAATTATTGCCACAGTGTTCTAAAAAAGTTTGAATATCCATTACGCATTGAGTTAATTCGTTGGTAAAATACTGCAGAACATATTTTTTAAATTGCTTAATAAACTGTAACTTTTTTTTTAAAGAATGAAAAGCAATGAATCAAACAACTTTGATGGGATGGATTTTTAAACTAATAGTCGATGTAGTCCTTACTTTTTGATGCATTACCATAATATGTCTTAAACATTTTAATAGGTTGAGGTTGATCCAGACTGACAATGTAATTCCTGACATCATAGTAGGCAGTAGGCAATTTAATTTTAAAGTAAAATTCACCAGGCTGTCGTGGAAATCAAAGCCTTACATCGTGGTATTCACACACAGTTTACCTAAACTACAGGTAACTCAACTGTTTGCATTACCATTACGAATAATTTTATTATATAACTAAAATGAAAGCCTGAAAGCGGAATTTATATATTTCTTGGGTCCCAGATCATGAAACTTTTTGTTAGTCTGAATTTACATGGAACTCTTTACAGGATATCTTCGTCCTTTTCAGAGTTCCACTTGAATCATCCTGGATTCCCCTAAAATAATCTTGATAATATCCAATCGTTTTTTGAAACATTCTAAGAGTTCTCTTGTTATCTCTTATAAATCCCTCTCCGGTTCCACAACTACCTCAAACTAGCAACAATTTCCAAGAATTGGCATAATTTTGTTTTCATCTTTCTCTATGAAATTCCATTAGAATATTCTTAATAATTCCCTTGGCACACTCTTCAGAATGACCGTCACACTATTCTCAGACTTATCCGATAATTCCCTTTGAGCTGCTTTGTAGGTAAGGTCGAAATTGTTTTTGAGATCCTTTTCAGTATTTGGTAAGCACTCAAATACTTTGCGAAAATGGTATTGAAAGTCTCCCAGAAATTTCCAGATGTTATTTAGGCATAATTCCGATTAATTTTTTTTTAATTTTATAAAAAAAACTAACCTCAATAGAAACATTGAACAGGACTCCATTGAAATTATTCCCACGATTCGTATCAGCATGCTCCATAAGTTTCACCATAAGAACTTTCTTTGATTTCTCTTCCGAATTCTATTTCCATTCTTCACAACATCTCCATGCAATTGTCATAAGAGTTTTTAAAAGACAACTGGCACTGTCTTCAACCAGAGGTTGCACGGACTGAAAACTTAACACTAGAAAACTGACAACACACCACATTCAGTAGGCCAGTAGGGAAATTTTCAGGTTGTGAAAAGTTCCACTGGCTGGAGCGGGAATCGAACCCTCACTTCGTGGCCATCACAATACGCTTGAAAGACGGGTGACACCGCACGACCACGAAGCTTACAAAGATTGATGGAACTCTACTCAGAAGTAACTTGAAATTCTCCTTTGGTGTCGCAAAGAATTTGCCTCACACTTCACTGTAAACTGTTTTCAACATTACCTTAAAATTCTGAAATGTAACAAATTTGCTGCTGTAACTCAATGTTCACAGGTACTTAAAAATGCTAACTTTGATGCCATTCAAATTTTCCTTATGAATTTTCCTCAAAAATCTAACGGTGCCTGTGGTGTAGTGGTAAGCGTGATTACCTCTCACCCCAGCAGGCCTGGGTTCAATCCCAGCCGGCGCCACCGGGATGTTCTGAGGCATAACATCTCTGATCACGTCTTCCTTCGGATGGGAAGTAAAGCCGTTGGTCCCCGGTTCATGAGTTGATGGGTCGATAGTAGGGTCCAGGTGTGGGAGCTGCCTTCCTGGCACGTCGGTAGCATTGGTGCTCAGCACGGAAAACAAGATCGACGGAAAAAAACAAACCAAAGGAAAAAATAAATCCTCAAAAATCTTACAAACATACTTCAAAATCCTGGTGGTTGTCTAGATTCAAAAGCCTTGCTAATTTTCCAAAGCTGAATTTATTGTTTTCAATCCTGAACAGTTTTCGATATCTCTAAATTTAAAAAAAAAAATGGTGGGATTGTGTACAAGGCACGACCGCATGGTTGACGTAGACTACGTTAAGCTGTGTAGTGAAAATCACGTGCATTTTTCTAGATACTGATTTAAAATACAGTAGAAGTAACCTATGATTTCGGTCCTATGTACATATTTTGGATTGCCTACTTAGTAAAACCATAGAGGTAACTCTAAGACTAAGACTAAGAAGGTCCCGAAGAAACATGCTCAACTTTTTGGCTCAGCTCTGGTACTCTCTTCGGTCCAAAGCTAATCGATGCACCCCTCTAAACATAGGAAAAGCCCCGTAACGTGGGTAGATCACCTTTTCGTGGTACGTTACGGGATGTAAGATCTACCACCGACTACTTCAAACTAGGGGAACAGGATTTTTCAGTAATCCAAGGAACACATCTTAGTCCTTATTACTTTTTATGCCTTGTTGATAGTGACAAGACTCGGCCACCGGTCCACCGAGATTGTTTTTGAAACAAGGAAAAAATGAGTTAGTTAGTCTTCATCTATGTGATTCCTAATCTTCTATTCGTTGTTCTCTAGTTTGAAGTGGTTAAGACTAGGGTTCTGACGCATGGTCATTATCAATGTCATTCCTTAATTTTGTTGCTAAGGAATCCAATTTTGACTGACAAAGGGCGCGCCTTTGGAGGGTGTTTCAACACTCCGAAGGGTATAAATAGCGGAACCTTTCAATTAGAGTCGGATCCTTGCGATAAATGCAAGAGTGGTAACTGTAAAAAAAATCGAATGCTTAATCATTTCTCAATAGTGATGGAGTAATACGACATACACTAAACTAAGGACACGGGATATGGTCATTATCAATGTAATTCCTATTTTACAGAGGAAAAAAAGCATAGGAAAATCCACGAACCCCTCATTTTATCTGTCAAACTTTCATAGCAAATCAAAACAAACATAGTGTAGTACTAGAATGTCGACTATAATGGGGTACGTTAATCGATTTGCTAGGGACCAATAGGCTAGTCAAGTAGTGAGCCAATTTAAATCGTTTCTTTCCACGGTAAAGCTTGGTTAAATTCAGGACCTCATGAAAATGCGTATATATATATTCTATTACATTTGGTTCCTAAATTAAAGATATGAGTAAGGCTTTCTCCAGGTGATTCATTGTAGCATCCAACAATGTCTTCAAGATTTCTATAGAGATTTTCACGTCCGGTTGTATTGGTGCGATATGTGAGAGCATATTAGTGAATATCCGAGGAAAAAACATAACCAATTAATGTCAAACACATTTTGACATATCTATTTCAATACATTTTTTAGTCCTTTAAATTTGTCGAACCTCTTAACGGAATCCCTTTATGAAGAGCTTTGAGTGGGTTGGTTTATTTCCTTTAAATTCCGTTATAATTGCTTATCTTTTGACAGATACGCGTATTTCGTCTACTACTTGCAGACTTCATCAGTGCCAAGTACACTGGTGTTGAGTACTTGGCACTGATGAAGTCTGCAAGTAGTAGACGAAATACGCGTATCTGTCAAAAGATAAGCAATTATAACGGAATTTAAAGGAAATAAACCAACCCACTCAAAGCTCCACATTTTTTAGGTAAGCCAGAGGAAAATAATGAACAACTTTACAAGGCGTTGCTTCCACTAGTGTGCGTGCGTTAAACGTCACTAATTTCTATGGCACAAATCATGGACGGTTGTGACATCACTCATGAAATTGGAACTCCTTGTGTACTGCACTGCAGCAAACTTGAAGTTCCAGTTTCTTTGTTATAAGTTTTGTGAGAGCTGATATTTGTGCTGTTGAAATTTTTATGTGGTACTGAGATTGATCAGAAATAAGGTTTCCACAGCGATTCAATCTCCTTTCCTTTTCGTTTGACGTTCTACGATCACAATATCTCCAGGTTTGACTGTGCTTCTCTTAGCACCACGACGCCGATCTTCATGAGCTTTTCCCTCCAACTTCACATCATCACGATCTCTTGCACTTAGCAGTTGGTCATCGATATCAGACTTCCCATGTTCTAGTAAAGGTAAACCACGTTTTATCTTCCTCCCCATCATAACTGACTGTATTCTGAAGCTCGTCAGCATAACTGATTCCACTTGAAACTGCTGTAGACCTCGCTTTATTTACTACCTTCATAAAAATTTCCGCCAGCCCATTATGCTGAGGACAGAACGGTGTCATATTGATAGTCTGAATGCCACGATCTGAACAATATTGTTTATATTCTTCACCGTTGAATGGAGGCCCGTTGATAGTTTCGATAGATTTAGGGAAGCCTTCCCGTCGAAACACGTCATCCAAGACTTTGTTAGTGTATTCGAAAGCAGTAGACTTCACAGGTCAAGCGATTGCATAGCGGGACCTCAGGTCAATAATTACTAAGATGGATATCCCGCCAAACTTCACGTAAGGACCGTTAAAGTCCGTCGCTATAGTCTCCCAAACAGCCGGCGCCGGTGGTGTAGTGGTAAGCGTGACTGCTTTCTAACACCCCGATGGGTCTGGGTTCAATCCCAGCCGAGGTCGGTGGGATTTTTCTGAGGCATAAAAATCTCTGATCACGTCTTCCTTCGGAAGGGAAGTAAAGCCGTTGGTCCCGGCCCATGTGTGTTAAATGGGTGCGATATCCTACGCAGGTGTGGAAGCTGCCTTCCTGCACATTCGATTGCCGTCAATGGATGGCAATCGATGTCCGTTGGTGATTGGCACTAGATTGCGGAACAGAGACCGACGTTAAATAAAGGAAAGAAGATGGTCTCCCAAACCACTTTCGGTGCAAACGTGCGTTCCATTAAAGTATGACTCTCAGGTTTTCCATTTACAGCACAATGTACACAAGATTTAGCCCATTCCAGGCCACCAAACACGCTTCGCCAATATGCCTTTAAATTTGACTGTTAAAGGATGCCCTGCATGTGCTATTCCTAGTGCTTGCTCTCTAAGCTCGCTGGGAATAACCACACAAGCACTCCTTCTTTACCAGGCAAATCATTTGAAATTGCATTGAACTTTTGTAATTCCTGAGGCCAATCTCCAGTTTCCAATGAATATAACACTCGTTGAAGAGTGGTGTCGCGACCGGTAGACTCTTCAATCTCTGTTTCAAATTAAAACTGCACTGCACGTACTTTCCATCATATAGACGAAAAGTGTGCATATAGCCGAGAGCAATACGCAGACAATGATATTGAATTCGTTCCAGTTTTATTAGATGACATTTTCTTGCCGAGAGAAAGCAGAAAGAGCCGTACTCTAGAACAGAGAGAATTGTTGTTTTATAAAGCGTTATTAGGTCTCCCGGATGAGCACCCCACCATGTGCCACAAATTGAACGGAGAAAGCTGATCCTCTGTTGACATTTTTGCTTCAAATACGTAATGTGGGTATTCCTTTGGGTGCACTTTGAATCAAACCAGACCCCAAGGTACTTGAAAGACAATGATTGAATAATGTTTCTGCTCAAAAGATTAAGCTGCATTTGGGCTGGGAGGATTTATGGGTGGAGCGCAATCCAAAAAAAAAGGTAGAAAGCACTACAAATTCCGCACAATTAGGTCGGAAAGTAGATAATGAGGATACCCAAATAAAATGTTTGTCGAATAAAAAAAATCGCATTCCGTTAGTTTCCGTAATGAATGTTTTGAATTCTACAAAATAATTGTGTTGATTGATTGATTAGAATTCCCCGTTCAATGTGTGCACTGGTCTAAAGAGGTTTCTCACACATTTAGACATTATTATTTTTACACGAGACGTAATTCAGCTTTGACGTAAATCATGGAACGTAAACAACAATGGCATGTAAAATTAAGTGTCCTGAAACTGAAACACATGCAACTCGACGAAAAATGAGAATTGATTTTCCCGTCCTTTTCAACTGATTCTTATGTCAAAAGGGCCGCTTGCATGTGTCGGTCACAGGGCAGTGAAATTTACATGTCTTTTTCGTAGTGTGCACGTGTCGGTCTTTTGTTGTATGGTTGTACTCCAAATCGGACTGCTTGGGAATCTAGTCCTACATTTCTGTTCTGAAGCGTGTAGATTATTTTGTTTAGGAACAGGTGGCTACAGTGCATTCAGTCTGGTAGAAATATGGTTTCTGATTAGTTTTTTTTTGTTGGCTTTAGTGTTTCAAGCACTTAATGTCTACTAACTCGTTCCAATGATTTGTGTTAGACTGAACTTGCCCTAGGGTTTGAGTTTGCCGGGCATCCAAAACGACAAGTGATCCTCTGTTGAGGTGGCGCTTAAGTTATTTGTTTAAAACCCAACCTACGGAACGCTCGGGTAGACCGATTTAGGCTAGCCGATTTTATGCCGGCTACAGTTAATTCCTTTTCCTATAGCCATAAGACGGAACAATCCGTCTGCAGCTGTAAAATACGTCTCATTCTAATTTTACATGTCAACAAACTTGAGTCAGTAAAATTACAATTTTGCTTCCTTTTACGTCATGTAAAAATACTAACGGACGGAATTGTATATCATTTGAGTTTTTTCCCACTGTGAAATCCTTCTTGAAGCAATTGACTTCAAAATGGCCCCTTCTTGCAGCTATCATCTCCTTCGATGGATAATTTTCCAAACGAGGTCGGGGATTTGATCACTGTTCTACAGTGGAATTGTCGAAGTCTTATTCCGAAATTAGATTTGTTCAAGTATTTAGTCCACACACTTTGAAAAATTGATGTAAATGCTCCAATTCATGTTTTGCTCCAATTCACTATCGTTGGATTGCACTTGGCATGTAATCCAGGATCCGCACGGTAGTGATCATCTGCCGATCAAAATTTCGATTGCCAGTGGGTTCAACTCGTCAGATTCCGTTAACGTCGCGTATGATCTAACCCGTAACATCGATTGGACTAAGTTCCAATCCACGATAGGCGATACAGTATCGTCAGTGGAAGAGCTTCCGCCGTTGGAGGAATATAATTTCCTCTCTAATCTCATCGTCGACAGCGCACTTCAAGCTCAAACACGACCGGTGCCGCGATCGTCTATCCGTAAGAAAACACCATCGCTCTGGTGGGATCAACAATGCACGGAGGTTTACCGTAAAAAGTCCGACGCGTTTAAACTTTTTCGGAAACGCGGAACACGCGAGCATTTCGACGCATACACATCTCTTGAACGCGAACTCAAGAGCCTCATCAAGGCCAAAAAACGGGGTTACTGGCGGCAGTTTGTAGACGGATTGTCGCGCGAAACGTCTATGAATACGCTTTGGAGTACGGCGCGAAGAATGCGTAACCGGTCTACTAACAACGAAAGCAAGGAATGCTCGGATCAATGGATTCTTAAATTCGCGCGAAAAGTGTGTCCAGATTCCGTGCCGTCGCAGTTGATTCCTCACGAAACCGCGAATTCGGTAGACGAAATCAGTCAGCCTTTTTCAATGGTGGAACTTTCACTCGCTCTCCTTTCGTGTGGCAATTCTGCCCCGGGATCTGATAGAATCAAGTTCAACTTGCTGAAAAACCTCCCAGACGTCGCTAAGAGGCGCATGTTGAACTTGTACAATCAGTTCTTGGAGCTCAATATTGTTCCCGACGATTGGAGACGAGTAAGGGTGATAGCCATTAAAAAGCCTGATAAACCCGCGTCGGATCACAATTCGTATCGGCCCATCGCGATGCTGTCGTGTATTCGGAAATTGATGGAGAAAATGATCCTTTTTCGCCTCGACAAATGGGTTGAGACGAACCACCTTCTTTCAGATACTCAATTTGGTTTCCGTAGGGGTAAGGGAACGAACGACTGTCTCGCGTTGCTTTCCTCGGAAATTCAGTTAGCTTTTGCTAAGAAAGAGCAAATGGCTTCTGTGTTCTTGGATATCAAGGGGGCTTTTGATTCAGTATCCGTTGAAGTTCTTTCAGAGAAACTCCACGCTTGTGGATTGTCTCCATTAATGAATATTTTTTTGTACAATTTGCTGTCAGAAAAACATATGAGCTTTTCTCATGGAAACTCTACAGCTTTTCGATTTAGCTACATGGGTCTCCCCCAAGGCTCATGTTTAAGCCCCCTTTTGTACAATTTCTACGTTAGAGAAATTGACAATTGTCTTAGTGACAATTGCACGTTGAGACAACTTGCAGATGATGGCGTAGTGTCTATCATAGGGCCAAAAGAGGTTGACCTGCAAGGACCCTTACAGGATACCTTGGACAATTTGTCTACTTGGGCTATTCAGCTAGGTATCGAATTCTCCACGGAGAAAACTGAGTTGGTCGTTTTTTCTAGGAAGCATAGCCCAGCACAACCGAAGCTTCAACTTTTTGGTAAACCGATCACTCATTCCATGTCATTTAAATATCTCGGGGTCTGGTTCGATTCCAAATGCACCTGGAGATCCCACATTGAGTATCTGAGACGAAAATGCCAACTAAGGATCAATTTCCTTCGATCAATTACCGGAACGTGGTGGGGAGTCCATCCACAAGATCTTCTGACGTTGTACCGGACAACGATTTTATCGGTTTTAGAGTACGGTAGTTTTTGCTTCCAGTCGGCAGCTAAAACGCACATCATCAAGCTGGAACGGATCCAGTATCGTTGTCTTCGTATCGCGTTAGGATGCATGCACTCGACTCATACTATGAGTCTCGAAGTGCTGGTGGGCATGTTGCCACTATCCGTCCTTTTTTCAGAGTTATCTCTGAGGCTCCTCCCACTGGTGATCGAAAACTTTGAGAAGCTTCTGGAGCTAAATCCTCAAACATGTTTTATGACATTGTACTACCTATATTTAACACAGGATGTCAGCCCTTCAAGAAATATTCCCAATCGTGTAGTCTTCTCCGATTTCGGCAATTCAGTGAATTTTGATTTATCTATGACGCATGAAATCCGCGGAATTCCAGAGCATCATCGTCCTATGATTGCTCCGTCATTATACGCTGCAAAGTTTGGCCATGTTGATTCTGCAAGAACGTTTTTCACAGATGGATCTCTAATATATGAGTCCGCTGGTTTTGGTGTATTTAATGAATTTCATAGCGCCTCTCGAAAACTTGAAGCTCCTTGTTCTGTGTATGTGGCTGAACTGGCAGCAATTCACTACACTTTGGAAACTATTGCTTCACTTCTTCCACACCACTACTTTATTTTTACGGATAGTCTCAGTTCTGTCGAGGCTATCCGTTCCATTAGGCCGGTAAAGCACTTCTCGTATTTTCTCTTGAAAATACGAGAACTGCTTAGTGCTTTATCCGTGCGCTCTTTCATCATCACCTTCGCGTGGGTCCCTTCGCATTGCTCAATTTTGGGCAATGAGAAGGCGGATTCACTTGCGAAGGTGGGCGCTATGGAAGGCGACATTTATGATCGACAGATCGCCTATAATGAATTTTTCTCTATTTATCGTCAGCAGTCGCTCGTTAGCTGGCAACATCAATGGAGTGAAGGGAGCTTGGGACGAGGGCTACATTCAATTATCCCTAAGGTGTCGAAGTTTTCATGGTTCAAAGGGTTAGACTTGAGTCGAGACTTCATACGCGTGATGTCTCGTCTCATGTCCAATCACTATTGTCTAAACGCTCACTTGTTCCGTGTGGGGTTGGGAGACAGCAATCTCTGTGAATGTGGACAAGGCTACCAGGACGCTGATCACATCTTTTGGTCTTGTGCGGAGTATCGTGGAGTCAGATCACATTTTTATGATTCCCTTCGGGCTCGAGGTAGACAACCTAATGTTTCAGTTCAGGATATTTTGGCTAGACGCGATCTGGAGTTTATGAAACTCATATATGTTTACTTTAAGGATATTAACCTTAGATTGTAAGTTTGATTAACCTTGTGTTTAGTTTGTGTTTTGTACGTCTGGGGTTTTTTTTTTCAATGTTTGTTTTCAAGATGAATAGAAATAATTTCATGCTTTAGGATTAATTAAATAGTTATATCGTAAACCACATTTAAAACCTCCTTCTTCCCTTTTCCCATCCAAAAAATTGTAAATCTCCACTAACCTCGGTCCAGTTCCTTTAACTTTAAATATAAGACAGTAATAATGTATAACGCAAAGGATATCTCGGCTCTGTAAAGTTTATTCGATTGAGCCTGTACAAATAAAGTAATTACAAAAAAAAATCATTTGAGTTTTCGAAGTGTGCATTATGTGAGCCTTATGATCAAAGCAGCCCAACAACGTTCGACCTAATGGCCTTCGAAAAACTTCATGTTTCTGCATCCAGGGATCGACTAAAAACTCAGAGTGATGCAAACAAACACTAGTGCTACTCTCAAATACGGGAGTGCGTCCCTTATATTTGGAAGGAGAAAGAGACAATGGAGAGAGAGATTTCATACCTAGGAGAGAGTAGTTGGGCTGCACATGTGCTACTTGCGTATAGCACAATCGAGTAGTGTACGGTGTTCTGACGGGAGTAGTACTTGTCGTGGCTTAGATATTTACAGGAATGATTAAAAACATTAGTCCTTTAAATTTGTCGAATCTCTTAACGGAATCCCTTTATGAAGAGCTTCGAGTGGGTTGGTTTGTTTCCTTTAAATTCCGTTATAATTGCTTATCTTTTGACAGATACGCGTATTTCGTCTACTACTTGCAGACTTCATCAGTGCCAAGTACTCAACACCACTGAAGAATCCATCTTTTATCTACGAGTTATATACTAATCAATAGGTACTAAAAATCAGCAGGCATCCACTGCCATGTCAAAATTTACCTAACCAGGTACCTAAATTCAGTCTCCAACAGGTAGATACATGCTACGATGTGTTGTTTTAGGTAGCATGCTAAAGAGTCTCGAGTATCCGTTTCCTTGATCTCTAGAGCAATGCTGATGGATTATGTTTAAATATTTCTAGACTTTCAGCTACGTCTAGTTTCCAAGGCGAAGATACAGTCCGAAGGATATTACTGTTTTCCCTAGTCAAATTGTGCCCCTTTGTAACGATATGGATTTAAATTCAAAATGAAGTCCTTTATCCATCTATTTGTTAGCCTTTTTTACCTCTGAGATGTGTTCCTTAAACCTTGTTTCCAAAGTCCTTTTCGTCTGACCAATGTAGATTTTATTGCAATCTGGACAAGAGATTTTGTAGACTCCGGCTTTCCCTAAGACATTTATTGAATCTTTAGTTGATCCTAACAGTGACTTCAGCAGATTTATCCTACTGCTGAATACTAAATCTTGGCCAAAACTTCTAAACTTTGAAATCAATGGAAATTCACCGCTACCCGTTTTAAACCCTCAGTTACTGGTGTAAGAGTTGTTGAAATACGCCTAAAATGATCTCTTGTTCTTTTATCGATTACTGCTTGAAACATTAGGCTGGGTGCATAATATACCAATTTGGATGGTTATCCTAATGCACATCTTTTTGTATTTTCGATGTGTATTTTTGTTTTAATTGATGTGAACAAACTATTTTGGGTCAGTGTGGGATAAAAAAAATGTAGAAAACTTGTATTTTAGCATGCAAAACAGGCCACTAAATTTTATAGTATCAATCTTTAAACTAAGTTAGGTTATTTATTTGGTACAGTTTGCACACGCTGTGTCCGAAGTGACGGAAATAGGGCTCTGCATCACTGCGTAGTACTCCACTTCATTTCATCATACTACTAAAATCAATCATTTTACGCATGAGCGCAAATATTTCAAAATCAATTGTAATTAATCTGAAAAAGTTTTGTTTTCATGGTTTTTAGCACATTGAACGGAAACGACGAAGACCTTAATCAGAGACCTATTTGAATCAATTAATTTGACCGTAGTTTGCTATGTAAAAAAGTTGGAACGGCTCTGAGGAACCAAAACCTCCGTTTTTTAAATTACACCATTTGTTCCAAAAGAACATTTTACCAATTTGTGAATAAGCATCAAAACTAGCTTTAAGTGCTTACAACTCATGCACTGAAACAAACGGAGGTAATAATTCTATAAAATCCACGTATGAATTTTAGCCAGAACAAATCAGTATGAATTTCACTGATTTCCCTTTTGAAAAATAATGATGACTAAAAAATAATCAAACGGAGCAGACTGGAACATGGATGTTGAGATAACGACGCCTGTGTGTTGACCACTCGTCTTTTAACGCTGAGAAAAACTAAATGGTTATAGGCCTACACTTAGGTAAATGGACTTAAGAATTTCATAAGGCTCGACTTATGAACGACACATATGAATTTCATAAGCGTGACTTATGAAAGATTTTCGTCTAATATAAGGTAGCTCTTACACGTCTTTAACCATTCCATTTTCGCAAGCGTTGATAGACGAATGGTTTAGACACAGGACCCGTAATCTCAACGTCCATGGTTCGGTTCAAGTCTGCTCCGTTTAATTATTTTTTTTGTCGGCATTATATTTCATAAGGCAAATCTATGAAATTCATATCGATTTCTTGTGGCTAAAATTTATAAGTGGTTCTTATGAAATTCTTACGTTATTTTGCCTCGGTGTATCAGAGCTACCTCACGTTAGACAAAAATCACTCATAGGTCAAGCTTATGAAATTCATATGTCTCGTTGATAAGTCGAGCCTTATGAAATTCTTATGTTTATTCGCCTCAGTGTAGGTCCATGAATGTTAATCCACTACGGTACACTTAGCGAAGTAAACGATCGATCGAAAAATACGGGATGAATTTCATTAATTTCCCTTATGATAAATAATAATGTTAAAGAAAAATATTAAAACGGAGCAGACTGGAATTGAACCAAGGATGCTAATAATACAGGGCCCATGCCCTAACCACTCGTCTGTTAACGTTTGATAAATTAATTGAAGTAAAGGCGCCATAAAGCTACATCGTAGGTTAGCTATCCTACAGCGCTACTGCTATAGAAAAAAAAACACTCTCGGAGAAGCAAAAGAGAGAGAGAAAGAGAGTTAACACCGTTGGAGCGGCAACTCTCCAACACAAGAAGAATGAAATGTGTTGCACAATTTAAAATGCTCTTTCACGTCTTTTTGGAAATGAAAGTGCTGTCTCGTAAGAGCTTGTGTTTTACTCGCAGAAACTTGAGTAGCACCCGATCCCTGTCGGCATCTCAAGCAAATTCTGTGGTTCAGAACACATGAAACCTTTTTTTTATAGAGTTACAAAATTTTGACTTGGGGGCTTATTACGGATGTCACTTCACTGTGAAAACTTGTCACTTGTCGTCACGGTGAAGTGATTTCCATTTGATTTGTACGGCAATCACGGATCTTATCCTGAGTATCACTTCCTTATCACCGTGTAGTAGCACCCGTAATAAGGCCCTTGAAGCTTCAACATCTCTCAATAATTTTGAACTAATAAACAAAGAATGATGATGCAGGCCCTCCCTGTCCCTCTCTGGCTACGCCTATGCATCAGTGTCTGTTATTCACAACTCGTTGACATAGGTTGAACCTGAAAAAAAAAGAATCCTTTCTTGCTTGTTGCACCAGGAAAAGAAGGAACAAGACAGAACCCAGCAGTTTTTCTTTCGTATCGAGAAAATCTTGCTTGGGATAAAATTTCTTTTCCTTTTTATTACCAGCGATGAAAATCTGCTTTTAATTAGCTTCAACACTCAGTCCTTTCGTTTGCTGCAGTTAGGAACCAGGAACAGCGATGTCAACCTTCCAGATTTCTCTGGAAAATCCAGATTTTGTATCGCTCCACCAGACATCATTATTAGACAAGCCATAATCGCATAGGCATAAGCAATTTTAACTAATTGGAGTGTTTTGGTTGATCTCTTATAGTGAGTTATACCAACAATTCTTTGTGACTGGATAGAGCAATGTGGTGGTCTCAACCATACATTTTTAAATATATACATTGTCTTCGTCTTCTTCTTCTTCGTATTTCAAGCTTATTGCTTATTGCATATTAGCTTATTGCGTGTTCTCAACTTAGTATTCTAGACGGATTTCCACAGTTATTAATTGAGAGCATTCGATGCCTGGTACCATTTTTGCATTGGTATAATTGTGTTGAAAGTACAATCATACTCTATGCCCAGGGAAGTCGAGAAAATTTCCAACCCGAAAAAATCCTTAACCAGACCGGGGGAACCGAACCCAGCCGCCTCCAGCATGGTCTTTCTTTGTAGCTGCACCTTTACCGACTGAGCTAAGGGAATCCCCATATTTTTAAAGAGTATTGGCATCAAGCCTGAAAATCTTATCGAACAATTTTCCCATTTCAACCAGTAACCCTTCAGTGAACTTGCGACCAGCTGCTACTTGAGCAGACAATGTGACAATTGATTAGTTACGCTTGTCTTTCCTCAAAAATCCACAACAGATTAAGTAAACAATTCAATTTAAACGAATTCAAACAAACCCCATACAAATCCAATTATTTACCCGTGCATGCAAATCGACACTCAATTATACTTTCCGATTCGATCATCACCGTCTAACTCATTTATCTCAAGTGCCCATTCAACGCCCTCAACGGTTACACTCAATGTCTACAAAGTATAAATCGAAAGAAATTGCACAACGATTACGCCATTTCTGCCCGACGACGCGCACAGCCGACCGTCCGGATTTTCACACTTTACCATTCCAATTAGTGACAAACTCGGACATCGGGTTCAATTTCGACGTCACCTTTCAGTGCAAATTCAGCAATCAATCTTGGGCAGGCAGGCAGGCCGGCGAACTGCGAACGGTGAACCAGCTCATCGGGAGCTATAATCTAACGAACCGTGACGAACAGGCAGCACCTGAATGGGTTTCGATTCGGATTCGCACTGTCCGTGACTTGACTGCCGGCCGCGTACCCGCGGCAGCAATTGAAAGAACAAATTACCCTCGAGTCGGAGTCGATCGATTCAATTTCTTTTGTTAGCGCATTCATTCGCGGGATTTATTAGCGGAAGGAAGGCGAAGCCATTTTTCAATTCACTGCCGTCCTTGGTCCTCGTTCATCTCCGGCTTTTGGAGCGTGAATTTCCGTGACAAATGGCGATCGCAATGAGAAACATGATTGGCTTTAATGAGAGAGCGCCGCGATTTGGATTTCGTGCAAAAATCACTTACCAACGGACGCCGACGGAAGATGGGCAATTTGTGTCATTTTCACTTTTCCCTAGCCTCTGCCCGGGGTGGGACCTGGCCGAAACCGCAAAGGTGGGGAATAGTGTTTTCTTCGGCGCTAACGACAGTTTGATGCTTCGTCGGTTTGGAACTGTGGGGATGATCGTGTACGCGGAATCTTGCTGCAAGATCCCGGGAGTATATGGGTAATTCGTTTTCATTTGAGCCTCACGACAAAACAGCTTACCATGGACCATCGGTTTTGTTGTTGTGAATGTTGTGTGCAGTCTGAACTGACGATTATGGTGGCCATTAGAAAGTGAGAAAAGTGTCATTTCGGTTTTCTGTTTGCGGTTGACTTATGGTTGTGCAAAATGACCATTAGCGAGTCGTTTCTTCGGGGAGGTATGCTTAATAAATAGTTCCGCAGGAAATTTGCATTGTCTGTGGTGCAAATTGTTTGTGTGTGTGTGTGTGGTTTTAAACGTGTGAGATCTTTTGTGGTTGAGCTAAATTTATTGGACGTTCTAACAGAGTCGTTTGTGAAAATAGTTTATTCGATGTCATTTTTGTTTTACGTTCAAACTGGCTTTTCTCACTTACTAAAGCATGGCCCACTTAGTAATGGAACAATATCATTTGGGTCTATTAAGGATTTGAATTAACGGTTTTGAAAACGGGTATCACTATTCCTTATATTTTTAGAAAAGTATACGAAATGAATTTTTCGTCGCGGTTTCCAAGGATTTCTCGAACTTTTTCCTTATTAGAAAGCGGCGCACTGTTTTGGCGATTTTTGCCCACCATTTTTTTCATCTGAACTGCCGTTTTAATGACTGTTCCGTTTACCTTCAGCTTTCTCTTCATAATTGCCCAGTAGTTTTCAATGGGCCTAACCTGGGGACAATTGAGCGGATTGAGGGTTTTCGGAACAAACTGGACTCTGTTGTCATTGTACCATTGTTGTACTTCCCAGCTGTAATGACAACTCACGAGATCCGGCCAAAATGGCACCGGACCATCATATGACTGGATGAAAGGCAGAATTCGCTTCTGGAGACATTCGGTTTTGTAAACCTCCGAGTTCTTCATTTTCTCAGTGACGAAAACCTTCGTCTTCTGGCTGAAGCAGCAAATTCCCTGCCAGATTATCCGAAAAACAAATTTGAATCTACCAGGGACACCTCCTCGAGCCTTCGCCTTGTAAAATTTTGGTCCTGAAAGCTGTCCCAAGTCAGCGTTTACATAGGTTTACAGATTGTCATACATCTTTCGAACACGGGCTCTAACTATGGAATTCTGCTTGAGTGTTCGATTTGGTTTGGCCCGTAAGCCTTCGCTTTAGCGAATTCACGGCATCATACCTTTTACTCAAATCGCGATCGGACATATCTACTTGGGTCGCTTCAGATGAATCTCATGACCTTTCCATGGAGCTGACGGTTGGTGTTTACTTTGAGGATTCCGATTCGTCGTCAAGGTTTCCCTGTACGTTTTGAGCACGCGCCATATGGTTTTTCCAGGAAAATTCACACTTTACCCAGCTTGAACGCGGACCACAATGGATTTTCCAGGTGAATGTGCAAAATTTTTTTCTACGCTCCTCTTGCATGGTGACTGTCTCCAAAACAAGAGCGTTTTGTGAACTGAAGAATACACTGTTATTGTTATTGTTGTTGTCAAAAATAGACGTCAAAAGCTTCCGAAAATTTCCACTAGGAGTGCTGTAATAAGCAACACAGTTTGTTCCATTACTAAGTGAACCATTGGACATACCACTATAATGGATCCTGTGGTAGCAGCAGTCGATCGTTACTCAAGACAATTATCAGATTATCAAGTTAAAACATAGCCTGTATTAACAAAAAATATCGTTAAATATTACGCTTATTTTTCATTCAATATACCCACCATTTGCATTTATGACCGCTTACAGACGGCGCCTTAAGCTCATGCAGGCCTTGACGATATAATAACATGACATTTCTCTTGAATGATTTGCTATGGAGGTCCGCAGATAGTTCAATTTCGGGTGGAGATGTTCACAAACAAGTGCTTCAATATTCTGCGATACATTGAAATCCAGTGGATTTAAGTCAGGTGACCACATCTCTTTGGACCAGAATTGGGACATGTTGTCCTTCAACCACATTTCTGTTTTCTTTGACGTGTGGGAAGGGATTCCGTCTTCCAACATTCGCATTCTTGTCGTATGTATATGTAATCTAAGGCAAAACACGATCCTTAAGAATTCCTAAGTACCCATCCATGTACACTTTCAGACCTTTTTGGATGAAACAGGGTCAATTTTTTTGCCATCAGAAGCAACCAACCCGAACACCATTACCGCTGCTGAATGCTCGGTGAGAAACGTGAATTTGATGTTCACAGATACATCAGATGCTTTCTTTGAACTTATATACCGGTTAGTGTGACTTTTGGACATGCTATCGACAGTGAACATCTTCTCGTTCGTGAAGAAAATGACGGTGGATCTCTTTTTCAGTACACTGAGTAGTTTCTTGCTTCGCTCCAATCTAGCTGATTTAATTCTGTCAGTAATCAGGTGTCATTTAACTCGAATCCTGGATTTTCCATTTAAGTCATATTTCACCACTCTTCTAACCGTTGCTTCTGATACATTAGGCTGCTATGCCATTTTTCTAATGCTCGCTTACGACCACTTCCAGGTTTTCTTAGAACAGTTGAGAGCCCAATTGATGTTTTGACTCGAAATATAGTAGCTCTTGTACATTTTACAAGAGCCATGATATCCGAAACTAACTTCTGGGCGTGGATTAATAAAAGAATATCATTCTTGTCATACATTTTTAGCAAAATCTTTCTTTATCCACACACATTCAAACACACCAATCTGTTTGTAAACAATAACTGACATCTGGAGTATCTGGAGCGGTAAGATAGTATAAGTGAGAATCTCAAAATTTTCTGACGCATACTGCACGTACATTCTTTTTCTCTTATTATTTATCTTTAAGGGTGTCCCACATCAAATTGCATCACGGAAAAAACGCCGTTGAAAATTACCTAGTGGACCTATTCTTTTCAAACATTCAGGCAATATAATATAACCTATTAGTAAGCTTTTGACATATTTCCCAAGCAACACCATTTGTTTCTAAGCGAGTAACAACAACCTTAGTGTGACCAATAGACGGTCTAAATTATGGACAATGCACCGCATATAAAACTTCATTGTACCTTAAAAAGCGCAGAAGGTGGAGTCTCTTTGCAACTTATGTTTGTGGCATAAGGTGTTGCAAATAAGGTGCATGTAACATGATATTTGAATGACACAAGTTGTAAATGAGGTTTTAACTGACTTAACTGCAATGTTTTACTGGAATATTTAAAACAGTACTGTGATGTTTTTGAATACATGTAAATGACATTCAAGTTAACCACATAAATGTAATGGATATTTTTGTGAGGTAATGCGGAAAAGCATACTGATGTTCTTATTTAGACTGCAAAATCAGAGATGACAATCGTAGAAAAAGTCATTTGAATATAAGTATGAAATTAATTACTTTAAAATATTGATAACTAGTCCGCTTTTTTCAAACGCATCTAGTTTTATGGTGAAATTACACATTTTGCTTCGATTAAATATACACGCCTTCAAAAACTTACAAATTGATGCCACAAATTTGCAGCTTAAAAATATGCCGAAATAAAAAATTGATCTCTAAAAATATATATTTATATTTAAACTATTGGAAAACATTACAGCTGCAATAAGTATTTCATGTTTTCATATTAATAGGGTGTGAAACATGAATAAATTGAAAAATAAGTTGATTATGTTTATTTCTGGTGGATTACATATGGCTGCCAGTCTTACCAACAGCATTCTAATTGTGTACATTGTGGGCCAACATGTTCAGTACAACCATATTTATATGTATGTGCGGTTGTGTTTGCGAATGTGATTAATTTTTGGTTTCATTCTAACCGAACGAAATAAGCATGACGATGAGTTCTTAAAACTCAAAATTATGTTTTAAAAAAAGTATTAAACAATGGGATGGTCAGTGGTCACTCTACATAATGTACCATGGCACTTTTTCGGCTCTCTAAGGCAAGGCAGAGCTCTGTTGTGAGCCGATCACTGACAAGATATTCTGACAAGCTGGTAGATGCGACACTCCATCACATCAGTGGGCAACTAAAAAACACCTACCAGACCCCTATTTCATGAAGTGTCCGACCCGTAGCTGCAAACCTAAATTCTAATCAGCTTAGTTAATTTAAAATAAATAATTTACAAGTAACAATCAAAGCCTAATAAGTGATCAGCTTTTCTAAGCCAAATAAGCGTTTTTTATACAATACATAGAGATCCTATAAATTTTAATTTCTTAGCTGACAGAAAGTTTATTGAACGCAAAAATGCTTAAAAACTAATTTGAAGAAGTATTTTATGAATTTATTTAAACATAAACATTTTTTTTTAATAAAATAAACGTTATAATGTCACGTTATTATCAATTTTAAAAATCAATCAATCAATAAACAAATAAATAAATGAAATAAAAACAAATTTAAAAAGTCTGTTAACCAATTGGAATTAATGACTGAACCTCGCAAACCCCCACTGTCTTTCACTGAAAAAAGCTAAAACTTTCATAATTTCGTCATTTTTGAACAGAATATTTTTATCTATCCATTGCAATAGAACCGCAAACTCCTCAAGTTTTGATAAGCATTGCAGTATTTAAAAAATCTTTTGATTCTGAAAATATTATGAACTGAAATAGTGTAATTTTTTTTACATTGGGGATTTGAAAATCAAACGAAAGTTTACCGGTTCGATTTTTTTTTTCGGTGCGTTTTGATTTATCTAATAGGAAACCATACACAAATTATGTAAGGGTTTTTGAATGATCATTTAATCCCCCTCCCGTCCTTGTAAGAGTCTGTAAAATTTGTAGTTCGCAATCCTTCCCCCGAAAATCTTCCTAAGATTTTAAAATTTTCAGAAAATCGTTAGATATCGATTTGGGTAAATTTTTACATGCATTTGCGCATTTAATGTATTTGGAGGTGTTTTGGCATTAAATCTTTTAAGATAAAATTATTTTTTTCATCTAAATTGTATGTATGAAAATGCTAACCACCCTCTCCCCCTATTCCGTTACTTAATTTGTGGATGATCCCAAGTGTTGGAAAAGATATAAATAATCCAAAATAATCATTTTTTTTTTCAAAGATTTCAAAGAAAATTAGCATGTAAAATACGCTATCAATCTCATCGAAGAAAATTGAACTCCCAACAAAACCGAAAGGTTGATTTTCAGCGGCTTTTAAGTCCATCTTTGTGCGATGATATCTGAAAAAAAAAACGCATTTACCCGTCAATATTCTCTAAAAATTGAGAAGACTTGAGCGGTTACGGATTCCGAAGACGGTCGTTGGAGATCAGTTGTGGGACTCGTATGACTCCCGGAAACAAGAAACATAAATTCAACTCCAAATAAATATACCAGCTAGCTGCTGCGTATCATCAATGTCTGGTCAATACATAAATCCTTGCTTTTGACCCCTTGGTCGATCATAATATTACTATCCAATAATTAGTGAATGGGATCGATATTTCAACGCTTAGAGTTCTTACTTCAAACCCTAAGGATTCAAACTCCCAGTTTATTGCGCGAGAAGACTTCTTTTCATAATCATCTAGTCATCATTCACAAATCTTTTTAAAAATAGCTTATAGTTATAAAGCAAAGATTTCTATCGAAATTTTGACAAAATACAAATCAAAGCCTTCACCTTACCAACATTACATCATAAGAAAATAGAGGCAACCAAAATGGAGAACTCAATATAGTTCTTTAATGTCCTGCACCGATAACCAGTGCTGAGATTTGTCATTGTCATTGACAGACTTTTGAGCGATATTGACAAAATTATTTTTCACATAGTCAATGATAGACTTGATCCTCAAAAAAATCTTTGTCAAAATCTCATTCAGTTTTTCGTCAATGACAAACATTCACCTGGTAACAGAAAGTGTAATTTCTTGCATTCTAAGACACATTATTGTTATCCAAGCGGTTCAGGACGTAGACGCTTATTCACTTTAATGGCTCCATGTAATTGTTTTGCTCAAGCCATTTAATTTCATTTCAAATTTAGCTAATAAACAAATCAGCACATGTTCGTCACTGACAAAAATGCTACTGACAATTGAAATGGTTTGCCTTGATGATGACTGTTAGCTCAAACGAGTGACCAAAGCAGAATTTTGAGTATCACCGTGTATTGTCGAAATTTTGCAGCACTGCCGATAACACATGAAAACGCCCTCTCATAACCATTAACAAGTGTAAAATTCTGAATTGATTTAATTTTTTAATGTTTGGAATATTTGTGAACATTCTCCATTATAGCAACATAATTTCGGCCGGTAGTGTACGGTTCATTCAGATATAATGCAGCTCACCGAACTGTTGCAAATATGTTAATTAGTACGTAACATTAATGTAGCTATTTGTCAAGACATCATTAAAAGTTTACAACAAGTATTTTTTACGTTGCAGATGAGTGGATATTAAAATAATGATTCATATTGAACTGCAACAACACCGCAACGATTTGTCAACATAACTGCACCATTACGTATTATCGATGGTATCCATGTTCCAGTTATGTTGAAAATAAGTAGCAAATGCGTAGTTTGAACAATCATAAAATTTGTTGAGTACGTGACATTGAGTGGTAGCGACATCGGTGCAGCTCCTCCGTCAGCAGCCATCAGGTTTCGGCATTATGAGCCACTAGTTTTGGCAATCCACCCGCTATTTGGTACCGTTTCCAGTTCACCAGCTGTTCCGGCAATACGAGCTCCGTCTCTAACGGATCATCAACGGCCACATCTCCGTTCGGCGGTATCAACATATTTGGCCCCCAGCTCACGCAACAACCAATCCATCGTCACTTCAGGCTTCTCCCCGTTCTATTTAGCCCTTTGAAACACCCGGTCGGTTGAGAGACTACGGCCACGCCAGCCACTGTTGGCATCGACTTTAGTCACCATCGTCCCCCGCCATCCTATCGTCCTCGTCGTGGTCTTCTAATTCCTATGCAGATGTTAACACATGCATTACGATTCCTCTGCTTTTGCCAATGTTCTCCAAAAATATTTTACAAAATCAAAGTGACAAGACATATTTGAGCCATGGTAGATACTAGATGGTTACAACAAACCTTTACAGTGACAAATTGATTCAGTTGGTTGCAAAACGAAGCTTGAAAACTTATAGATTCATTCGCTTAATTGGAACAAGATTGCAAATAGGTTCTTCAACACATCTTGGTTCGTCAACTTTTAAGTAACATTTCGAAACAGTTGCTCAATAGGTACAAAAAACATATAGTTCACACTCTGTTGCACCAAAGTTTTACGAAACATAATGTTTTATGGAACTCTCATTCAACAAACACAACACAAGTTAGATTTGTTGCTCAAGTGTTTCATACAATATCACGTAGCATATAACTTCATACCAATTTGAGTGTAACATGTTTGCTCCTCCCATTTGAGGCATGATTTGACAGGTCATCCAAGCAGTACATTGAAACAGTTGAGTTTCATTATTGTGACCTAAAGTAAATGAAGCAACAAAGTTGAAACTTTGTCGTATCAATATGTATTTCCTGTACCATTTAAGGGATTTCTGGGCAACTTAAATAAAAAAATAAAAGAATTGAGATGTTTTCTGTGTTGCTTGATTTCAGTCAACTTCAATACCATAACCGTACGCTCGCACCTTACGCTTAACTCTACTCATTAGGTTCTGTACAACATCTGGCTGCAGCTTCTTCTGTACGGATACCTACTTTTTCTTCATGTCTTCCTCAGATTTGACCTCCTTGGGATGCTTCCGTAGTGCTTGCTTCATAATAGCCCAGTTTTTTCGATGTGGCACACCCTTTACACGCCTTAGTACCACTTTAATGTTTAGTATGACTGATTATGATTTGATAATTCCATGTTCAAATCATATTAATAACTGTTGATATAATAGTTTATCGTAACATGTTATCCATTTAAATTTTGATATGGCATGGTTACATGTTGAGTATATTATTCATCCCAAAATTAACTAATGTTTCGATATAACCTTCTTTTCTTATAGTATTCAGTTCCTGTACCCAGAACCCTAGTTTTAACAACTTCAAACTAGGGAACAACGAATAGAAGATTATGAATCACATAGATGAAGACTAACTAACTCATTTTTTCCTTGTTTCAAGATCATCCTCGGTGGACAAAGCCGAGTCTTGTCACTATCAACAAGCCATAAAAAGTAACAAGGACTAAGATGAGTTCCTTGGATTACTGAAAAATCCTGTTCCCCTAGTTTGAAGTAGTCAGGACTAGGAATCGGTGATAGATCTTACATCCCGTAACGTACCGCGAAAAGATGACCAGTTTTTTGCTACATGTCAATGTCTTTCAATTACTAAGACTTCAATCGGTCAGTACTTTAATAAAATCCATATCTCAATCTCTCCTGAAATAACCCAGATACAAGCTTAATCCTTCAAGACCTTTAATATGAGAATAATACGTCTCATCATTACTGTATTGTGGGCTGTTCGTTATGAGCATCACAAATTATGCATTTTCCTCAAATAACTTTTAGTTGAACGAATCATCAATAATAATTGTTTTTCTTTACATCTGGTTCCTACTAAATTCATAGTTTTGTTTATAGATTATAGTCACACGTCCTGACCACGGCAACTTTCAAATTGGTTGAACCTACGCTGATGATCAAACCTGCATAATTTTACCAAGCTATCAAACAATGCCCAAAACACATCTGTGAACAGCACTGAGCGTATCAATATCCTGAAGCATCAGCTGAAGCAAAGATGACAAAATAATCTCAATTGGCTGTGAATACATCTTCAGTTCTAACTTTCGAAACTTGCAGCATTACATCCATTGAACACAGCGATCGAATGATTAGGAACATCTCCCTGTCAGTTATTCAGCACATTTAAGTGACTTTAATCATAATTCTTAGTGAGTCTATTCAATCATTATTATCAGTAAACAATTAATTGAGGGGAAGTCACTCAGTACAGTGTGCCGAAAGTAGATTTAGCACAGCTTGAGTACTTCCATCGGCACATTTTCGAAATAATCTCGTAGGTATTGGATTGCTCATTAAATAAAATGGGAACACTGCTGGACAGCTGTCATTGAAGTTGTTCACAACATTACGTGCTGTTTGTCTGAGTATTTCAGAATTCAATTAGAGTGAATATACTAGAGGAACTCAGACCAGCAGTTCACTTCTCGGTTCACATTTAAATTCGAAATGTAGGCTTCCGAGGGCTGTCGATTGTTATCGATGCTGGTTACAACTCTTTCAGCTACTACGAAAATACGAAAATGGACTGTTCCACGAACCGGAATGATGGAATAATTTGGATGGATTGGATCATGCAGTGGTGATGGTTGGATATGGAAAACTCAAAGTAGAAGGCTAAATAATCAAGACCTCCTGGTCCAACTACTGGATATGCTTTGATGGCGGTGATAGGTAACTTATGGCCTTTCCACCGATTTGACGTATGTAAATTTGAAGTGAGATTTCTGTTAAAATTAGAATTAAGTAAAAGAATAGTTGGAAATGTGTCATCTTATACGAGATGGAATAAATGGATTTCTCCTTTTGTAACATAACATAAAAAATGTAAGCTAATTAGGTTGAGTGGAAACAATAGAAGTTCCGTGTGATTGTGCCGTGAAAAGTAGTTCAATATTATTCAAGTACCGTATGCGTGATAATGTTTGCACCATTAAGCAATATCAAAATTAAAAAAATTCTCAAAAATTTCGTTGTCGAGTTATTTTTTTTTTTTTCAAGAAGGGAATGTTTCTCAGAGTCTTAAACTTTGTTAATCATCGATTGAGTTTCCACTTGCTGCAATTACGGCCGCCACACGCTTTTGCAATGCACGGCAGGTTCTAATAATGTAGTCTGGATTCATTTTTCTCCAGGTACGGGTCAATGTTTGTCTGAGGCTTGCGTTGGCCTGCATGATGCGACATATTGAGTAATCCAGCGGATTAAGATCGGGGCTGGATGACGGCCACATATCCTTCGCCCAGAACGGAAGATGGTCCTGCAACCACTTCTGAGTGTGGTTCGAGGTGTGGCACGGAGCCCCATCTTGTTGAAATACATCTTTTGGCTTCAGACCGTACTGTTATTTGATCCACGGAAGAACATACTTACTTAAAATCCCGATGTAGACCTCCGTGTTGACCTTGTCACCTTCTGGAATGAACACCGGGTCCATTTTTTTGCCATCGGAAGCCACCAATCCAAACATCATAACGCTAGCAGGATGCTTGGTCAGATACACGTTCTTGTGCTAGTCGGCCACGTCTTTTACCGGGAGAGAACTAATATACCGGTTGGTTCTGGAATTTGATACGGGATCGACGGTAAACATGCTCTCATCGGTGAACAGGATTACCGGATTGTTTCACTTAAGGAAGTTCAAGATTTTCTTGCATCGTTCGACTCGTAGCTCTTGAATGCGGTTGGCAATCATGTGAGTTATTTTTCCGTGCCCTCGACTTCGCCCCGCAATCTTCCTTTACGATCTTCCGCACTGGATTCCCCTGAATCTTCCTTTTGATAGCAGTGATAACCCTCGGAACACGAGCTGACCTCGGACGACCTGTGGCCACCTTCGCGGATAGTTGTCCTTTCTTTTCTCGGTCTGAAACCCTTTTGAAGGTCCACCGGGACACTCCCACGGCGATTGAAATTTTTTTGCGACATTTGCGCGTGGGACAAATTACGAATACGCTGCCACTTCGTCATGGTGTAACTGTCAAACTAAGTAAATCATTTTCTTTTATACAACGCCTACTACGGTATGAGCTATAGGCTACGTGCATGCAAAGAAAACCAAGACATTGTATGCACATGTGAAACGGGAACCTTATTTGTACGATGGTGCAAACATTATCACGCATACGATAAGCCTAATTAGGTTACAATTTTTTAACGGAATTTCACTGTTTAAGGTACTACGATCCAAATCTCCCGTAGTGCTTTCGAATCATTTCCGTCGGAGCAGTAGAACTTGTAACGCGCACCCAGATGTTTTACTTTCTTATCAGCATCGATAATCTCCATGATGTGATCCTTGAGGTACTTGTAGAATACGTTTGCCGTCACCAGACAGGCCTTCTTGATGGTTATAGGCTCGATTTACTTCTTGGAGCCCATGATGTACCCGATTGAGACGCTGATGAACACCATGTCGAAGCTCTAGTCCTTGGCGAAGGCTCGCCACGATTCACAGAAATCACCCGGGAAGTTGTCCTTGGAGAAGACGCCCCGAAGCTTTTCAAAATTGTCCTTGTCTTTTTCGTTCTTATCCCGAACCAACAGCGTCACCGACGGAATGCCCTCTTCACCGTCCTTATCGATCTGCTTCAAAAAGTCGATCTTCTTCTTGCTGGTCAGGAAAAATATGGACTATTCGCACAGCACGTCGACCGCCGTCAGAATGCAATCCACCTTCTGCAGCGAATCATCATGGGAAAACTCTAGTTCCTTCCAGTTGGTGTAGAGGAGTTTTATTCGTCGGTACAAGGATTCCTTATCGAACACGATATTCGCTATTTTCGGGGTCGTTCAACTATTGCATCCAACGGTTTTCGATGCGGGCACACTTCCAGTAGCTCTCCGACTTTTTTCTTTGTTGTGTCCTGTTGGACGGCTGAGACCGCTCACGGTTCATCTTGCCTGCATTCCACCTTGGTTGTCACTAGACCGATAATTCCAAATAGACCATAATATTCGTATTTAACATACAAAACTTGCAACTTGTTCTATGACCGGCACTGCCGGCACACCTGCGGCACGCTGAGAAAAATGTTGACCCAATATTGGTGTGCGGAATAACCTACCCCTTGGGGTTACCTATTTTTAACCTTGTCGGGTATTTTCATCACTGCGACAATTGTTCAGATCGATTCCCTTTTTTTTTTGTTTAGCCATATCAAGATGCCGTATCACTTTTATTAGGAGCGATCACCATAGTTTGACTAATAGCAATATCTTAGCAAAGCATTACACTTCGAATAAAGTGGACTGCCGTACTGGGAGTTGCTCTCCAAACGTTAACCCTTTGTCGAAGAACTTACGCCTTTTATTGCAAATTTCCGGACAGTGGCATAGCAAATGTTCTGAATCTTTCTACGCCACAGAAGCGACAGCTTCAAGTGATAACGGCTCGGACAATGACCTGTTATAAGAGCTGTATATATGCTTAGATCTCTTTTAGAAAGTTCCAGGATTTTGTGGGTCACATAAATGTTTGGATTAATTAAGTGTTCTTCCAGTCTTCCTCCTCTTTTGAAGATTCCAAGTTTAGCAAGTTGCTAGTGCATCAGCTCTTTCATTTCCGTCAATCCCGCAATGACCAGGAACCCAATATAAGTTGACTTAATTATGACAAGACAATTTTGGAAGTGATTGAACACACTCCCAGACAAGTTTTGATGTACATGTCACCGACTTTAAAGCATTTAGAACAGCTTGATTGTCGGACATAATGCATATAGAGGAAATGGATGTAATGTCGGGCTAAATGCCCCTAATTTGGGCTCATATATAAATTCAGCAATCGGTTAAATTTTCAATAGCGACCAAAAATATCAATTAGTACCGTCTCAATGACGCGTTTATCTAGATACAATTGATAAATAGCAGATTTTTAGCGATGGGCCCAATGTTAGATCCATAGGCCAACATTAGAGCCATTTCTCCTATTTGATCTCTTACAGTTTCTACACAAACATATAATAGAACACTCTAAAATTGCTTGGATTTCAGCATGGAACACAGTTGCCCATCTGTCCATAGGAACGGATAAGTATATCCCTGGGCCAGTTACTTATGCTCCCATCTGTATAAAAATAATCGATCCTGGACGAAGAATCGTACCACCAAATTGCCATGAATTACGCCCAGAGTCAAATACTTGAAAAAATCGATTGAAATTGTATCTTTTCTCCATCCAGTCTTCGTTGTTCCTTACAAGAGAGTTGATACACTGAAAATAAAATTTCGTTTATACAACGAAATCGCTCGTTTGTACTACGAATCCATTCGTTGTTTTCTGCAACGAAATTGTTTCGTACTTTATACGAAGCGGTTTTCGTTTTGATTCCTAAAATCAATTGCATCTTAACATTTTTTTAGTTTACGAAGCGTTTCTAAAATATATATACGAATTATTCGTTTGAGAAAATCCAAGCATTGAAAAAAGTACGAATCATCCATAAAACATCATTCATTCAATGTACAAAAATCAGTACAATGACACGAACATTTCGTAAACAAATCAAATTGTTGTTTTGGATATCGTTGAAAGTACGAAAGCATTTCGTACAGCTATATTCTTTTATTCCATACCATAAACGAATTCAATTTGTACAATTTTTGTCGTTATGCTTCAATAATACGTCATTATGCTTTTAATATTACGGGGTTTTACAAAACATAAACGGCTTGGGTGTCTGGTGATGTCAGCTCCGATGCTAAACCGGACCGGGCTGAAGATCTCTCCACTTGTTGGTTTGTACCGCGGGGCAGCTGTATGACGGGGGTTTTGGTATTTCTACTTCCGAATGTAATCCGGGATTGACTCTTCGCACAGATCACTCAGTCTCGAAAAACATGATAAAAATTGTATGCTCAGTTCGTCAGTGATTCACTTCCGTATTCTGGTTTCCCTGTCTATTGCCTGCCATCTGAATAGAAAATCCTGCCTGTGACTGTTCATGATGTGCTTCGGTTTCACAGATTAATGGCAATCTAGAATCTGGGATATTTTAAGCCACGGCAAGGAACCTTGAAGGAGTATAACTTTTAGACATCGTTAGAATCATAAATAACTGCAAATAACTTACTATAGTTTGACTGATAAAATATCGCCATAAATTGTGCTGCAACGGAAATTACTGCGACCGAACACTTTCACGAACACATACAACAAACGAAAATCTAGTTGTTTGGAATTTAATGTCAGGCAACGAAATGTAATTCGAACTTCAAATGAATAATTTCATAGAGTTCACGAATAACACAGCGACAATAGCACGTATAGACGAAAGATTTTCGTATTGTATATGTATGTAGCTTGCATGTCAATACGAAACTCATTTAATTTATTTAACTATTTATGCGTAATATTGGCGATGAACCGAACGGCATACAATACGGATGTTTCGTACAATTAACGAAACAATTGTTTTATCTACGAATCACATGTTTACGAAATAAGCGTAAGAGAATTAACGAAAAAATATTTTCAGTGTACTAACATTTTTTAGAATCCTTAGGTGTTCCCTAAAGTCTCTGAGGTCTAAGGATTTAAACATCTGATACGGATTCAGGGAACCCAAATTTGGTATGAACAGTTACTAGAAATATACTTGACAGTAATTTGAGGGGTTGATCAATTTCCCCCCATATCGACATTGTCAAATTTGACATTTAAAAAATATCCTAAAAACAAATAAAACACTTAATATGATAAGTAACCATGCGAAACGATGGAAACTTAATAGTTACGGATTTTAATACCAATTTCGTATACTGAGGAAATTAATATCCATATTTACATTATTAAATGATCAATTTGCCCCTAGATTACAGTACGAACAAACTTCAAGAGAATTACGAAAACTTCAGGGTAGCTTTGTGTGAACATCAGTGAAGATCATTTAGCCTAAGGGCAGTTCAATTTACTTCAAAGAAATGTCTGGAACTTTACAGAAGTTCCAAGATACTTAGGGAATTTTCCAAGAACTTCATCAAAATTCTTCAGGGAAGTCCAGGGTGCAAGTGGTTTAAAGACTTTTAGACAGTTGAATTGTAGTTAGATATGTTCCAAGTATTTTTTTTAGGAAAATCATATTACTTCAGAGCTACTCCGTTAGCTAATTGCAGGATTTTTTCGAGAGGCGTTGAGAAATAATGAAATATTCCGAGAATTTATGGAATTTTTTTTTTTAATTTCTTGGAAATTGCGTGTTATTTAGGGTTGATGCATATATTATGTCACGCTCTAAGGGGGGAGGGAGGTGGTCTAAGATTTTGTGACACGCAATGCATTAAGTATAGGAAAAACGTCACGGGGAGGGGGTAATTTTTTGCTCGATTTAGCGTGACATAATTAATTCGTGGGCCCTTAGCGAAGTTCTAAGAAAATTACTGGAACGTAAGAGAAGTTCCAAGAGTTCAATGAAAAATCGTAAGCTTCAGACAAATTGTGGGAGTTTCAGGATAGATGCAACAATTTTAAGGTATTTCAATAAACTTCTTGAAATTGCGGGAACTTTTACAAAATTTGTGAGAAGTTCAAGGAAGAATTAAATTTAAGGTAAGAGATCTTTAGGAAAGGTTCCATAACTTTAGAGAGGTTCCGAAAAATCTAGAAAAGTCTAGACTTTCGAAAAAGTAGAAACACCTTGAAGAATTAGTAATTTTGCAGCGGGTTTTCAGTCTTCATGAAAAAGTGCTGGTTACAGTTTTATCGTCCTGGGGTTGAGATCTCCTTCAGGGTTAGTTTTAGAAGAAGACCAAGTCCATAGATCGTAATATCGGACCTACAAGATCGTAGCGTTTTGATCGACCAGTAATCAGAAAAGCCAAAGATAAAACAATTTCAAATTTTTAAAGTTCAAGGGGACTTGATTGCAGACGAGAGCAGAATCTTATGTCCCTTTAAATGAAGCGCCATGTTTAAATAGAGGGGGCAACTTCTTAAAATTTTATCGCGTCTGGGATTACAATTATTGTTTTTCCACGATATATTTTTTTGTCTTATTCAAATATTTCAAAATATTTTCCATGTCCTTGAGTGTGAATAGTCCCAGATCGAGAAACGAGATTTTAAGCAAACTTCCCGCGAAAGGTTCTCCAGGATGTCCCGGGGATAAAACACTACATAAAATATGTATGGGTCCATGGAATATCTGAAAGTGGGTCTCAATAAAAAAAATCGAGAACTGCTTTCTTAATGGATGAACAACTAATCAGGTTCCACTTCAGTAATCCGAGAAACTTGTCGGATAAAAACCAACTCAGACGCTATCCTTAGCATCCGCCTCTCGCTAGGAAATTGCATAACGACCTTCAGGAGCAGTTCCGATAGCCAGTCGAATTGTTGAACACTAAGCTGCTCCGAAACAACAAACCCATTCTCCGCACCAGTCTCTCGTCGTCGTTGAAAATCATTTCCCAGCCATTACCCATATTTGACCGGTCCGCAATCCACGCCGAACAAAGCCAAAACACCGATCATTCCTATTCATTTTCGATTACTGCCAAAAGAAAGCCAACACGACCAAAACAACAATCGCACGTAAGATCTGGCATTTTTCATCTCTTGCACCCCCTCCCCGGTGTACACCGATGGCCGCCTCATTGTCGTTTTGCGTTTTGTACCAGGAAGTAAACTGACCAAACTTGTCAAGTCAAGGCTTATCTTTCACCCGGAGCCGGACCGCACCTTGCTGCCGCTGCGCCACTTTCGCATCACAAGTGGCTCGTTGCCTCCCAATCCGAAAACCTGTTCACCGGAGTGTTCGAACTTGAGATTCGCCTCTGACCGCCTTCCACCTCTACGGATCGGCCGGTTGTTTGGTGTTTGTGCTCCCTCAGTTTTGGTTTTGGTCAGAGGACACCGTGTGCAAGTTTGAAATGTTCATTTTTTTTTTGGATCCGCTTCCAAACCGTTTCACACATGGTACGGTTAAGTTTTGGGCACGAGAGTAAAAGTGATGCGGGACTGCACACTGACTGGTCAAACGGCATGGCCATCCCGCAACGTCCTCAACGTCGTTTTGCTGAGAGTAGCTAGTCACGCGTCGTTGTGGTGGATGGAATTCTACGAAGAAGTAAAATATCCGTCTTTGATGATTTTGTGATTGGACTTTTATTTTGGCTTCATTCGAAGGTGTCGCCATCCAGGTGGTGGTGGCGGTGGCGGCAGAAAAAGCAAAAATCAAAAATCCGCCTCTGGTTGTGCACCGTCCGGATTGGTGCCGCCGTGTCACTACAATGGAATATTTTCCGGTTTTCGGCCACGACAACTTTCGATTTTGTTGATGGGCCGATATTTTTGTTTATCTTGGATTGTTTTCAGCTCAGAGGGGAGAGTGGAAAATGCTGTTTAAATTTACCTTGCTGTTTGTGTGATTCGCAAGTAAATTGTATGCGTTGACGATTTTTAATTAAATAAATTAAAGGTAGTAGGGTTAATTGAGACGATGTCAAATGAAAATATGTACTAATGAGGGGAATGTTAATAACCCCTATCATTAATGCTTAAACGAGTTAGCAACACCGTGACCCGCTTTCCCATAAATTTTTAAATCAATCTTTATCGATCAGTGAATAAAAGTGGAGCATAGCTCCAAGATTTTTGTTTTACCTTCTTCCAGGAAAATCCTTAACTCACGTTGCGCATAACATAGAACCTTCAAACTATGCTCTATTTCCATGCAATCCTCATATTTCACCATCCTAACCAACTGCATTTAGTGGAAGCATTTCCAGGAAATGTGCAACTCTTCATTTCCCAAATTTCCTCATCCAAGTCACGTCCTTGGCCATTATAAAGCACTCCATCGCCCGCTTGCTCATATCTCAATTAGTTCCAAAAACTTGGCAATTAGTGCACGCGCATGCACTCTCTACATCCACCCACTTGATGCCTTCAACACCACAACCACCATCATCGTCGTTCTCCTTGATGAATGCCAAAATCTCGCCGCCAGTGATTTTGCAAGTCCCGTCATAACATTTTCATTAACATGTGTTCGCTAGTTGGATTTGTTTTGACAGCCGCCAGTATCATCGCCGAGAGTTCCGTTCCACGTCCGGGACACGTGGCGTGGTGAGGTCGTTTCTGTTTGAGTAACTACGTTACTCGCGAAGTCTGCGTATGTTGCAATCGACGGTAAACCTTTACAAAATTGCACTCTGTCGAAAAATCACGATTGCGCTCTTAATTGTAGGACAGGAAGGATGTGATGTATTGTTGTTGTTTTTTTTTTTGTTAAAGTGCTCCTTTAGTACAAGGCCCCAACATAGCTGGAGCATGGAGAATAGTAACGTGCAATTCAGAGCGCGATGTTATTTTCGCGGTGATTACTGGCAATTTTTTCATCCGATAGTTTTTGTTGTTGTTTTGTTTTATTCCGTAATTTGTTGAATTTTATTTGGCATAAATGGTACAACGTTACGCGAGAATTGCACGCTGCTGGTCAAGTACGTATGTTGGTACTTGTGCATCTGCTGGAACCCGGTGGTGAAATTCGGTGCTGATTTATTTCGCAAATTAAGTTTCGGTTTCAACCTTGCCTGGGTCCAAATTGGTATGCTGCTGCCGCTGGGTGCTGGGTATTTGGCGTTCGGTTGCTGATGCTTGGTGTTATATTTGGTACACTAAAGAGCCGTCAGTGATGATCGGTGGTGCGATTACTTTTCCGCACGGAGGGTCTGCAAAAACAAGCAGTTCATTTGCTGTTAGGCGGCTAAATGGGGTTTCATCACCATTACGTGACGCGTGACTGAATCTCGCTGAATAATCTGAATTCGAGGTTTTGGACAATGGCAAGCATCATGTGCGAATTATGTTATGTAGGGCAGTGGTCTATTCGTTGCACCTGCACCAGCCCCCCTTGTCCCGAAGGGGGACCATAGTGCACAGCACTGTTTAGAGTCTCACGCTGGCACCAGGACGTTGATCAGCCGCTTCTACCATGGAGAACAGGCGCCGTTTTGAGCCACATCTCCATGGTGAACAGACGCTCGGAGACTGCACTCTCCGGAGAGAGGAGTCCCCCCCTTCCCTGTCAGCATACGACCAAGGTCCCACCGGAGTTGGTTACTCAATCTTCCCTATGGTAACTCGTACCCCAGCCGGCACCGCGGCGAGGTAGGGATAGGAGTTACTGGACAAGAGGCTAAGGACCGCTAGTGGGGTCTATTTTATACCTGCAGAAACGCGAAGTATCACTCGAGTTATCAACAAGACATTTCACGCATAAGTTTTTGTATTCTTTCAAGGAAGAACATTGCTAATAATGTAGATAAATAGAATCAAAGCAATTGATTTTTGGGTATTGATAAATTCCGGATAAACCATCACGCGGAATACCACAAACGTAACAGTTCTTATAAAAAAAGTTCTGTTTTCGATACTTCCTCCCTATCCAAATACAACTCAACAATTGTTCGTGCTTCAAAAAATATCCAAGCGTAATATTCAAAGAAAGGAGCCAAAATCCATCTTGACTGAACATAAAAACCAAATTTTAACAAAAATACGTAGTTTTGTCAATTTAAACCTGGCATTGGGTGTGCTTAAAAAAATAATCAACACATATGAATTCAGCAAGGTCAATTCTATAAAATCTAAGCATAATTTTCAAAGGACAGTATCAAAATCCAACTTAGCAGAAAAGGAAAACCAAAAAAAACCTTTTTTTGAAGAAATTCAGCCCTCACGTATGGATTCAGCAACTTCTATTTAAAAACAAGCCTATTTTTCAAAGATAGCAGTCAAAATTCAGTTCGGAAAAACAGAAAAATTAATTTTCTATGAAAATACCTTCTTGTATGCATATTAACCAGGTTCGTCCTTCCGGTATTCAGCAAGTTCCATTCTATAAAATCCAAGCACAAATTTCAAAAGATTGAACCGAAATCCAACCCAGTTTTTCTCAACAATTGTGCTTGCTTTAAAAAGACTCCTTTTGGAAAATATAAGCTCAAGACAGACAGACAGACAGACAGACAGACAGACAGACAGACAGACAGACAGACAGACAGACAGACAGACAGACAGACAGACAGACAGACAGACAGACAGACAGACAGACAGACAGACAGACAGACAGACAGACAGACAGACAGACAGACAGACAGACAGACAGACAGACAGACAGACAGACAGACAGACAGACAGACAGACAGACAGACAGACAGACAGACAGACAGACAGACAGACAGACAGACAGACAGACAGACAGACAGACAGACAGACAGACAGACAGACAGACAGACAGACAGACAGACAGACAGACAGACAGACAGACAGACAGACAGACAGACAGACAGACAGACAGACAGACAGACAGACAGACAGACAGACAGACAGACAGACAGACAGACAGACAGACAGACAGACAGACAGACAGACAGACAGACAGACAGACAGACAGACAGACAGACAGACAGACAGACAGACAGACAGACAGACAGACAGACAGACAGACAGACAGACAGACAGACAGACAGACAGACAGACAGACAGACAGACAGACAGACAGACAGACAGACAGACAGACAGACAGACAGACAGACAGACAGACAGACAGACAGACAGACAGACAGACAGACAGACAGACAGACAGACAGACAGACAGACAGACAGACAGACAGACAGACAGACAGACAGACAGACAGACAGACAGACAGACAGACAGACAGACAGACAGACAGACAGACAGACAGACAGACAGACAGACAGACAGACAGACAGACAGACAGACAGACAGACAGACAGACAGACAGACAGACAGACAGACAGACAGACAGACAGACAGACAGACAGACAGACAGACAGACAGACAGACAGACAGACAGACAGACAGACAGACAGACAGACAGACAGACAGACAGACAGACAGACAGACAGACAGACAGACAGACAGACAGACAGACAGACAGACAGACAGACAGACAGACAGACAGACAGACAGACAGACAGACAGACAGACAGACAGACAGACAGACAGACAGACAGACAGACAGACAGACAGACAGACAGACAGACAGACAGACAGACAGACAGACAGACAGACAGACAGACAGACAGACAGACAGACAGACAGACAGACAGACAGACAGACAGACAGACAGACAGACAGACAGACAGACAGACAGACAGACAGACAGACAGACAGACAGACAGACAGACAGACAGACAGACAGACAGACAGACAGACAGACAGACAGACAGACAGACAGACAGACAGACAGACAGACAGACAGACAGACAGACAGACAGACAGACAGACAGACAGACAGACAGACAGACAGACAGACAGACAGACAGACAGACAGACAGACAGACAGACAGACAGACAGACAGACAGACAGACAGACAGACAGACAGACAGACAGACAGACAGACAGACAGACAGACAGACAGACAGACAGACAGACAGACAGACAGACAGACAGACAGACAGACAGACAGACAGACAGACAGACAGACAGACAGACAGACAGACAGACAGACAGACAGACAGACAGACAGACAGACAGACAGACAGACAGACAGACAGACAGACAGACAGACAGACAGACAGACAGACAGACAGACAGACAGACAGACAGACAGACAGACAGACAGACAGACAGACAGACAGACAGACAGACAGACAGACAGACAGACAGACAGACAGACAGACAGACAGACAGACAGACAGACAGACAGACAGACAGACAGACAGACAGACAGACAGACAGACAGACAGACAGACAGACAGACAGACAGACAGACAGACAGACAGACAGACAGACAGACAGACAGACAGACAGACAGACAGACAGACAGACAGACAGACAGACAGACAGACAGACAGACAGACAGACAGACAGACAGACAGACAGACAGACAGACAGACAGACAGACAGACAGACAGACAGACAGACAGACAGACAGACAGACAGACAGACAGACAGACAGACAGACAGACAGACAGACAGACAGACAGACAGACAGACAGACAGACAGACAGACAGACAGACAGACAGACAGACAGACAGACAGACAGACAGACAGACAGACAGACAGACAGACAGACAGACAGACAGACAGACAGACAGACAGACAGACAGGCGTCGATACGACTTTCTTCGGACGCAGCTAACGAGCTGCTGAAGACTGGCCGAATCAAGGTTGGGTGGTCAGTGTGCCCGTTGAAAGCTATTCCTCGGGTATCTAAGAAAATGGAGAGATGCTACAAATGCATGGGCTTCGGTCACCAGGCGAGACACTGCAAAGGCCCTGACAGATCTGATCTGTGCAGGAAATGCGGAGAGAAGGGGCACGTTGCAAAAGACTGTACAAAGCAACCGAGGTGCATGCTCTGCAAAAAGGAGGACGGAAATGGCCATGTGACGGGAAGTTTCAGGTGCCCTGAGTTCAAGAAGGCGATGGTGGGCCAGCAATAATGAAGGTAACCCAAATAAATCTCAATCATTGTAACACAGCACAGCAACTGTTGTGGCAGTCAACAACGGAAACAAAGTGCGACGTTGCAATCATTGCAGAGCCATACCGAGTCCCTCTCGATAATGGTAACTGGGTGGCGGATAGAGCAGGAATGGCGGCCATACAAGTCATGGGCAGGTATCCCATACAACAAGTGGTGGCAAGCTCATATGAAGGTTTCGTGATCGCCAAAATCAATGGAATCTTTGTATGTAGTTGCTACGCACCCCCGAGATGGACAATTGAGCAGTTCCACCAGATGCTAGATGGGCTCACCGAAGAGCTCATTGGACGGAGACCAGTCGTCATCGCAGGAGACTTCAATGCTTGGGCAGTGGATTGGGGGAGCAGATGTACCAACGCAAGAGGGTATAGCCTGCTGGAAGCTCTGGCAAAGTTGAACGTCAGTCTGGCCAACGAAGGAACCATCAGCACCTTCCGCAAAGATGGTAGGGAATCCATTATCGACGTTACTTTCTGCAGTACGTCGCTAATGGCAAATATGAACTGGACAGTGTGCGAGGAGTACACCCATAGTGACCATCAGGCGATCCGGTACAGTATCGGCGAACGAACACCGGTGGAAATGCGGAGGACGAAAGTAAGCGAGCGGAAGTGGAAGACGAAGGCATTCAATAAGGATCTCTTCATCGAAGCTCTAAGGGTAGACAACAGCGTCCCGGGCCTAAGCGCGAATGAGTTGACCGAATTATTAGCAAGGGCATGTGACACAACTATGCCGAGAAAACTGGAGCCAACGAACAGGCGGCGTCCAGCCTACTGGTGGAACGAGGAAATTAGCACCCTCCGTGCTACTTGTCTTCTAGCCAGAAGGCGTGCTCAGAGAGCAAGAACAGAAGCAGACAGAGAGGAGCGCAGGGTGGTGTTCCGAGAGGCCAGGGCTGCACTGAAACGAAAGATAAAGCTGAGCAAGTCAAATAGTTTCAAGGAGTTGTGCCGCGATGCCGATGCCAACCCCTGGGGCAACGCATACCGAGTTGCGATGGCGAAGATCAGAGGCCCAACGATGCCGGTTGAAATGTGTCACAACAAGCTGAAAGTCATCGTGGAGGGACTTTTCCCACAGCATGACCCAACGAACTGGCCACCTACACCATATGGCGAGGTAGATGGAGACAACGTTGAACAAGTCTCCAACGAGGAACTCATAGCAGCAGCGAAAGGGTTGAAAGCGAATAAAGCTCCCGGCCCGGATGGAATTCCCAACGTGGCGTTGAAGGCGGCGATCCAGACGTTCCCGGACATGTTCAGGATGGTGCTGCAGAAATGTCTGGACGATGGTCAGTTCCCTGATAGGTGGAAGGTACAAAAGCTTGTGCTGTTGCCGAAGCCCGGAAAACCGCCGGGGGATCCTGCATCGTATAGGCCAATATGCTTGCTGGATACTGTAGGAAAGCTCTTAGAGAGGATCATCCTCAACAGGCTGACGAAATGCACGGAGAGTGAACACGGATTGTCGGAGAGACAGTTTGGATTCCGGAAAGGGAGATCGACGGTGGATGCAATTCGGACAGTGATTGACAGAGCCGAGAAAGCTTCCAAACAGAAGCGGAGAGGAAATCGATACTGCGCCGTGATTACGATCGATGTCAAGAATGCATTCAATAGCGCCAGCTGGGAGGCCATCGCCAAGGCGCTCCATAGGATGAGGGTTCCAGGCTACCTCTGCAGGATTCTAAGTAGTTATTTCCAGAACCGGGTCCTTGTCTACGTGACAGACACGGGGCAGAAATCGCTTAGAATCACGGCGGGGGTTCCCCAAGGCTCCATTCTAGGTCCCACGCTGTGGAACGGAATGTACAATGGCGTGCTGACGCTCAAGCTGCCCAAAGGAGTTGAGATCGTTGGCTTTGCGGACGATGTCATCTTGACGGTAACCGGTGAGACGCTGGAAGAAGTGGAAATGTTGGCGGCTGAGGCGATAGATACGATTGGTAACTGGATGCAAGGAGCGAAGCTGCAGATAGCCCACCACAAAACAGAAGTGATGTTGGTCAGTAACTGCAAAGCAGTGCAGCGGGCAGAAATTACCGTTGGAGAGCACACCATTGCTTCGAAGCGCATGCTTAAGTATCTGGGAGTGATGATCGACGACCGGTTAAATTTTAATAGCCACATCGAATATGCTTGCGAGAAGGCGACGAAGGTCATCAACGCAATAGCCAGAATCATGCCGAACAATTCTGGTCCAAGCAGCAGCAAGAGACGTCTTCTGGCTAGTGTTTCCTCATCAATACTAAGGTACGGAGGTTCAGCCTGGATTGAAGCGCTGAAAACGAAGCAGAACCAAAGGAAATTGAGCAGTACGTTCCGGCTCATGGCCATGCGAGTCGTGAGTGCGTACAGAACCATTTCGATGGAGGCAGTATGCGTTATCGCCGGTATGATCCCAATCGGCATCACCTTGGCGGAGGACTACGAGTGCTATATGACGAGAGAAACCAGAGGAGTACGAAAAATGGTGAGAACGGAGTCGATGGCTAAGTGGCAGCAGGAGTGGGATGCAGCAGAGAACGGTAGATGGACACACAGGCTAATACCGACTCTTTCGACCTGGGTGAACAGGAAGCATGGAGAAGTCAACTTCCACTTGACGCAGTTCCTGTCTGGTCATGGCTGCTTCAGGAAGTACCTGCATCGGTTCGGACACACAACGTCACCCTTCTGTCCGGAGTGTGGGAATGTGGAAGAATCACCAGAGCACGTGGTCTTCGAATGTCCTAGATTTGATGATGTGCGAGAGGATATGCTCGCCCTTAGCACGGAGAATGTCGTCGAAGAAATGTGTCGAGAGGAGGGCACCTTTAACGCCGTCAGCAGAGCAGTAACGCAGATCATGTCAGCGCTGCAGCGAAAATGGCGGGAAGACCAACTAGAAAGTAGTAATGTGCTCACACAAGTGCGAACTGAAAGCCGAAGCCGGGAGAACTCTCCGTCAGAGTAGGCTGTATCCACCACCAGGGATAACCGAGTAGAACGTGACGCTGGGAGATAAATGGCTCACAAATTGGAGAGACGATCAGCGAACTGGAAGCGCCAATTAGCTGAGGTAAAGTGAGGTGCGTAATGCACGGCCCCCTCCGAAGTAATACGACAAGTGGTTCCGGGGGAAAAGGGCAAGGCGTCTAAGGAGGTTTTAGTGCGGTAAGAATCCCACACACCGTGTCACCGCGACTGTGCGCCCAGTCGTCAAGCGGTGGCACGATGGCCTTTTTGAAGGTTTCCTCCTTGCCAAAAAAAAAAAAAAAAAAAAAAAACAGCAGACAGACAGACAGACAGACAGACAAACCCCCTCCACCTCCTCGATAGTTTCGATTGTTGTGAGACAAAAGTTAAAAAAAAAATCATTTGTTCCGGCTTAAGTCATATATAAATATCTTCACCCGATTCTCGACCAGCGTGTGCTACTCGGAAAGCTTCAAGCAATTTTTCAATTAAATTGTCCGCACTCCATCTAATCGACCTATCAACAGCAATCTATTTCTCCCCATCGCCAAAGACCAACCAACGGAGAGCGGTCCGGTAGCAGTTATTTGCAATTCATTGAGAATTTATGACATGATGCGCAAACACGCATAATTTTCTGCCCCGAGGGCTTTTGTTGCATTTAAGACCGGCCGTCAACGCGGCTGCCGCCGCCACCGATCCTCTTATTGAATTAAGCTCTCCCGACCAGCAGCGGTTCGAAGATCACTTTGACTGGGGTGTGCGTAAGCACGTAAATTGAAAAAAAAAAACTTGCATTGCAACGGAACACGCGCTCGGCTTAGCGCTCATAAATAAAATTACGGAACATGCAGGTCGTCGTCGTCGTCGTCGGTGTCTCATCTTCCGTCCCGGTTAGTTGGTCCATCCATAACAAACTTGAAAGCTAGTTAAACCTCATCTCGCGGTTTCGCGTTGATGTAATGAGCTGCCTCATTGAGGGGATGATTTTTAAGAGAAGTAACGGATGACGAAAACGCGAAATGTGCAGAAAGGTATCCCAGACCAGGTAGACTTAGAAATTGACAAACCTGCTAACAAGCAACAGCAATAGTCGGAATGTCAATAAAACGATGGGAAACTTCCTTTCACCTCTCTCTCTCTCTCTCTCTCTCTCTCTCTCTTGTTGTTGATTTCATCGCATGGCACTGTGGTTTCCATACTTACCGATCGTAAATTTGGAACAATCAATTTTTGATTCGCAATGAATGTTGTACAATTTGGCAAATTGCGATCAACTTGCTCAGTTTCATTCTTCATACACCTTATAAAGTATATAAAGTACATAAATATAAGACGTTCGTATTTTTGTGAAAAACTCTAAAATCAATAGCTTCTAATAGCTCATGTAGGATCTTCGAGATTGTATAAATACAGTGTTGGGGCATTTTGTTTATTTCTCACTCATTCTATGCTTAAATTCATAAGAATGATTAAAATTGGACTAGAATAATTTCATTGATGAAATCCAGGGACCACGTCCTATCTAAACCAAGAAAGTGCGAGCTAAAGGAACATAATTTAGTGATAAAACAATGAATACATTCATTTCCATGTGCTAGATAGAGAAAGACGATTGAACGTCAGAAAGGTCAATACATACATGTGTTTTTTCATGTGTGGTGCTTCGATTTTACAAGGTTTTAATCGGACGTTCATGGGGCATGGGCATTAGACTGATGAAAAATTTGAAATTTTCGCTCCACAGTGCTCAAACGGTTCCAAATTGGGCCCTGATGAGCCTCCCAAAATTCGAACTCATTTGGTGGGAAACTGACTTGGCACAAACCATTTGAAGTTTATATGGGAATTACTATGGAGAAACCATAATTTCGGTTCATATCGATCTCAAAATTCACCAGTTCACTCTACTTTCAAAAATGATAAATGAGCTTGTTGAAAATTTTCTCAGCTACAACTTTGTTAAAGACTACTTTTCAATCAAATGTAAGGAACAAACATTATTAATGATTCAAGTTACTGATGTCTTATGATTATGCTCAATCATCTGTTCAGCAGGCAACATTGGTGTTTATAGCGCGTAGAATAGGGCAACAAATCATGGCTGCTATGTCACACTGCAGAATACAGTGTTGCCCACAATACAGTTGCTGAATCTTGCCATAAGATTATCAGTCTCTTAAACAATTAATAGCTATTTAATTTGACGTTTGGCTGAAAAATGATTTTCTGCAAAGTTTTTAGCTGATAAAAATTCCCATAAGAATATCAATAGAATTGGTTAACAGAAAAATATGGAAAAAGGCTAGAAGACAATGAACAAAAAGTTTTGTTTCCCCATAGTAATTTCCATATAAACTTCAAATGGTTTGTGCCAAGTCAGTTTCTTATCAAATGAGTTTAAACTTTCGGAGGCTAATCAGGACCGGATTTGAAACCGTTTGAAAACTGTGGAGCGAAAATTTCAAATTTTGCATCAGTCTAATGGGCATGGCAACTCATTATTGATGATGATGAGAATCCCACCTCTAACCCCTTCAATGGTTTGAGTTGGAGGATTTTTTTTTCAAGATAGTTAAGTATGACAATATACATCCGAATATCCCGATTGGCATACAGCATTTCCCCGAACAGCAGGTTACCCAGTGAGTTCTACACACCGCTTTTTCTTGGCATCAGTTTTTTTGTTTTGTTGTTGAAAAAATATGCGGGAAACTCAAACAATTTTGTTCAAGAAATTTGAAACTTTGAATGAGTATATAATCAGAAACATCATAAGCAATAAGAAAACAACATTGAACTTGAACATTGAAATAAAATAAGAAGTTGTTTTCAACATTTAATAGTGATGGTTTCTAAATTATATATAGTTAAATCACCTTCAAATACAATGAAAGCATCGTTTTTACACAATTTGTTTCAATTAAATCGACAACACTGGATACGCTGATAGATTTTTTTTTTATCTGGTTCGTTTATTTGGAAGGCTCAATCGCGTTAGCTTTACGGAGCCGATAATTCATTGTTCACTGTGTGTAACAAGATTCACTTAATTCTATGTCTAGTAGGAGTTGGGCCGATTACTCGCGGCTTACTCGAAGTTAGAAGGGTACATTTTCGAAGGATAGGATCAGTACGCTGATAGATGATTCATACACACACCTTCGTAATGCGGTGTGTAGAAAATAGGGTAAACAAAACAGTATAAGCTTCCAAAATTATTCGCGGCTTGCGTTTTTAACGATGCAAATGATATTATTTAAGTAAATATCGTCTTTAAAAGTGAATTAACTTGAAAGTACTTATAGAAGCACGTGTCGTAATTTTTTTAAGTGTGGTTCTAAGAAGTGAAAGCTAGTGAAATCAGGCATTGTAATTTCATGCCATGAGCGGAACAAAATCGACTGATCGTACATTTAATGCAAATATTACGAATGCGTGAATGATTTGACAATATTTTGGTGGAAAAGTGCTAAAAATGTATCCTGATCTTACTCATACAATTCTGGCTCAATCTTTAAGGTTAAGATGTCTCGTACGCATACCAAAACACATTTATTTAATGATTGCGGGAATATTCGATTTACTGCAACCATATCGTGAGGGTGAATGTTTACCCATGAAGAGGTTTGAATTTAAATGATATTAGTATTGGTGAGAGAGAGCGATGGTCTTGATGACCATTACAGATGCCTAATTAATTTTTTAATAAAGTATCTCAATGTTTTGTTACGTTTTGCTGTTCTCATGATCATTTTTCCATGTAACCTTTGTAACTTCCGTAACATAGGTATTAAAATCGGATTTCACACGTCTTGCCGTCTGTGACCGATAGTCATCCACACAAGCTTTGTCACCTGTATAAAACATTCCCATTCGATAGATTTCTGCTCGATCTGGCTTTACAGTTTGATTACGACATCGTAGAATCAAATTGAATATGAAAAATCGACCCAGCAAGATAAAATTTGCTGATGATTGTATGTGCGTCTGTGGACGCGTTTCATCTAGGCAAGCTTATCCGATCAATCTGGTTGATACGTGCGTGGGTTATCCCCGTTTTTTTTTTCAGCGAAAGGTTTAATGTTTAGTTTGGGCGATATTATCTGAAAAAGAAACCGTACGCTTTTGTATTGTGTTGATGCCAAGAGTTTTCATACTTTACAATGTATCCCAATGAGTTGGAGGAAGTAAATTCATGTTTCTCTTCGATCCTTAACTCCTCCGGACATGGATATGACGATGACATCTACGATGATGACGACGATTATGAGGACGGCATAAATGTGACTCTGTTGTTGACAGCTGCTACTACTGAATCCAACGAGGAAAATGTTGGAATCAAGAAGACGGAAAAGGAGGTAAATGTTCTTTTATACTTGCTGCTAGCGGTAACTCTACTGAAGTTGATACCGAATCACCGATTGAGGCTACAGTCCCAAAAAAGGCCAAGCGTCTGAATGGAGCTGCTAAAAAGAGACTCAAATACTTGGTAACTCATGGTCATTCCTATGATGATGCTCGTGTATTGGCTGAGAAGCCTTTCAAAGTACCGTATTCGGATCCAAACAAGCGTCGCAGAAATGCAGAGCTAAGCGAATCCAATTGTAGCGATACCAATCCACCTAAAAGGATTGCTCTAAACGCTGATAGAGGAAATGCAAAGTCCTCGGTTCAGTCTCGGCTGGAGAGAGACAGACAACAAGGCAATGAAGACTCGTCAAACATAAAGGAGCCAACAAGTAACAATGGCTCCCCAAAACCGTCTTACAGTGAGGCACTAAACTTTGTTAGGATTGGAATTCTGCCCGATGGCTATCCAAGCATTGAGTTAACCACACAACAATTAGTTACCACCCAAACAGCAATCTTAACAAAAGTAGCTGGACAAAGGAAGGAAAGAATAAAACCAAAGTTCGGAAGCTGCCTCTTCCGGTCGGGTCACATGATTATCATCTGCAAGAATCACGACACCGCCAAGTGGTTAAAGGCTAGAATTCACAGTATTAAGCCATGGGAAGAAGCTCGTCTCATTGCAGTCGATGAGAAAGATATTCCTCGGCCTGAAATACTACTTGGCTTCTTTCCACGCAGTGTTGAGGACACAAATGAGGACATCCTTGCACATGTGGAAAGTCAAAATGAAGGGTTAATGGTTGATTCCTGGAGAATTATTAAGAGATGCACGGCCAAACAGCATCACGTGGAGCTTGTCTTCACTGTTGATGCTGTTTCTATGAAGACTCTGGAAGACTGCAAATTTACTGTGGATTACAAATTTGGAGTTGCCTATGTAAGGAAAAAAGCCTCCACGAAATCAGATGATACAAGAGATAAACAAGGTCTCAAAGAGGAAAAACCTGATGACAATAAGGGTAAGGGCAATGCAGAACAGTCCTGTTCAAGTTCTACAATCTGTGTAAATACTGAGGACGCTGAGATGCGTGATATTAACCGACAAAGAACAGAAGCTAGCGGTGAAAGCTGCAATGCTTCTGCAGATGTCGAGTTTAGTTTGCACAACGCTGATCAGTGCCCTCCTGGAACTAGTGGAGCAACAAATAATGGAAATTCTGTGTTGCCCACCTCCTGCTTCAAGTTCACGGATCCTCTGGGTAATCGACCTGATTTTGTAATAAAGGCAGACAATAATGCTAGTTTTGGTAAAAATAGTAACTCACAGAAATAGAAATGACCGGAACAAGTACCAAATCTATACAAGAAAACCTTCATCATGCAAAGGCAGCTTCCGCAATTCTAGGTAAGACTGGACGTAGCGCTTCTTCAAGAGCCTTGGACATATAACAGTAGGATTTTAGGAATGCCTACACAATCGTGTAAGTTAATCTATGACAATACTCAGCTTGTACGAAGAGCTGCAATTCTTGTGAACAGTAATGCTAAAATTACACCTATTACAGAATTTATCAACAGAGATATTGCTGCAATTTCGTTAGAGGTGCCAACTACGAAAGGAAAAACGGAGATTTTCATTGCATCCGCTTATTTTCCTGGCGACGTTGATGATACTGCAGAAGGCAAAATAAAGCCTTTATCATCGGATGTGATGCCAACGCTCATCATACGATATGGAGTAGTTCGGGAATCAACAAAAGGGGTGAGTCACTTTTTGATTTCATTTCTCAGTGAAATATTGATGTATGTAATAAAGGTAATTCGCCAACATTCATTAATTCAATAAGGGAAGAGGTGTTGGATCTAACACTTTGCAGTCCAACAATCCCAGATCGTATAGTAAATTGGCATGTATCGGATGACATTTCTTTATCTGATCATATGCAAATTATGTTTGAATTCACGGTTAATGATGTATTAAAGGAAACTTACAGAGATCCTCGTAAAACAAATTGGGAGCTATACAGCTTCAGTCTTCAGAGTCAAAATGAGCCTATTTTACAGGATTTTGATTCAATTTCTAAGCTAGAAAAAGCTGCTAATTGCTTAATAAGCAATATAAATCAGGCTTACAATATTAGTTGCCCTGCAAAGGTGCGCACGACTAACAGAAATGTGCCATGGTGGAATGATAGATTAGAAAAACTAAGGAAAAGGGCTAGGAAACTATTCAATTCTGCCAAATGCACAGCAAACTGGTCTCAGTATAAAGAGGCTCTAAGTGAGTATAACAGAGAAATAAGAAGATCCAAGCGAAAAGACTGGAGGCACATGTGTGAAAACATAGAAAGCACTCCTGAAACTGCAAGGCTTCATAAATTTCTCTCAAAGAACCATTCTAACGGCCTGGGAGCTCTTAAAAAAACTGATGGCTCTTTTACTATAAATGCAACAGAAACTTTGGAAATGATGATGCATTCTCATTTTCCAGGGTCTAGTCCTACTACTGACTGCATACAAGATACATCTCTAAGATGTGAAGAACAAAATGGTACTACTAGAATGAATAACTCTTGTGAACTAGTAGTGTTCAACAAGGAGGCTGTCAATCTAGCAAACGTTCTATTCACAGACTCTAGAATTGAATGGGCAATAGACTCTTTCAGTCCATTCAAATCCCCAGGTGTAGATGGAATTTTTCCAGCACATATCCAAAAGTGCAAAACTTTAATAATTCCTATTTTAATCAAGCTCTTCAAATCGAGCTTTCTTCTATGGAGGCAAGTCCGGGTGGTGTTCATACCTAAGGCAAACAAAAAAGACAAAACTTCACCGAAATCATTTAGACCAATAAGTCTTTCATCAATATTTTTGAAGTTAATAGAAAAACTTCCCAACAAACAATTTGAGCTGATTAAAAGCTGAATAAGCTATTTTTTTAGCTGAAGAAGCATAATTTTGCCTGAATAAGCTCTTATTCAACTTTCAATGTTTGTTGGGTTATAGATGAATATGTCAAATCAGATGTTCTTCATGGTAACCCACTATGTAGAGCCCAATTCACCTATCAGTCAGGCAAATCCACCATAACAGCTCTTCATATGCTAGTTACTAAAATAGAAAAAACCTTCACAGCAAAGGAAATTCTATTAGCAGCGTTTCTGGATATTGAAGGTGCATTTGACAATGCGTCTTTTTCGTCAATGATAAACGCCATGAGAAATCGTGGCTTTAATGAAAACATAATTAAATCAATTGTGGAGATGCTATCCAAAAGAGAAATATCAGCTAATCTTGGAGATGCACTAGTAAAAGTAACAGCTGTAAAAGGCTGTCCTCAAGGAGGAGTTCTTTCTCCACTTCTGTGGTCTCTGGTAGTTGATGATCTTCTTTTAAAGTTAAAGCATCAAGGATTTGAAGTAATCGGATTTGCTGACGACATTGTTATTAAAGTTCGCGGAAAATTTGATAAAATTGTATTTGATAGAATGCAAAAAGCATTAAAATTCACACTATCATGGTGCACACAAGAAGGACTGAACATAGATCCTACGTAGAGTCTCTACCACTGATCTTAAACTAGGAGATGTTAAATTATCACTGCCGTCAGAAGTTAAGTATTTGGGAGTAATCCTAGATAGTAAACTCTGCTGAAACAGACAAATGAAACAACAAATAGAAAAAAACAACAAATGCTTTTTGGGTCTGTAAAAGATCATTTGGTAAAAAATGGGGTCTAAAGCCGAAGATGATACATTGGATCTACTCGGTTATTGTTAAACCCAGAATCACTTATGCATCACTAATCTGGTGGCCGAAAACCAGACAACAAACGGCTTGAACAAGTTACAAAGACTTGTTACTCTTTCCATTACTGGAGCAATGCGTAGTACTCGTTCGAAGGCATTAGATGCTCTACTCAATATTCTTCATTTACATCAATTTATTCAAATGGATGCAATGAAAAGTGCTCTGAGGTTCAAACGGTCCATGAATTTCTTTGATGGAGATCTTATTGGACATCTGAGCATTTTAAAAGAGTTTCAAATAAGTCCACTAATTTTAATGAATGAAGTATGCGTAACAACTTCAATCACCAATTCAAAGTTCCTGAAGTGACTCGTTATGATTGGAATACAGGAGGGCCATCTTTTCGTCCTGGGTCAAAAGTATTCTATACGGATGGATCGAAACAAGATAATATGGTTGGGGCTGGAATAAGTGGTCCTGGGATCAGCCTATCGGTGCCGATGGGAAAATGGCCAACAGTTTTTCAAGCTGAAATATATGCCATCCTAGAATGTGCCACAATTTGCTTAAAAAGAAATTATAAAAATGCAAAAATATGTATTTGTTCAGATAGCCAAGCAGCGTTGAATGCTCTAAAGTCGAAAACTTGCACTTCAAAACTGGTTTGGGAATGCACTAAGCTATTGCAGCATTTGTCCTACTGTAATAAGGTTAACCTATACTGGGTTTCTGGTCATTGCGGAATCGAAGGGAACGAAAAAGCTGATCAATTGGCTAAAGTGGGACCATCAATGCAATTTATTGGACCTGAACCATTTTTAGGGTTATCTTTTTGTGCTCTTAAAATGGAGTTCAATAACTGGGAAAGAATAAAGGTACAGTGCAACTATAATAATAACTTAAATGCCCGGCAATCAAAACGTTTCAAAGAGCCCAAAAACTGCTGACCTTATCGAAACACGATTTGAGTACATATACTGGTTTGATTACAGGACACTGTCCTAGTAAATATCACCCTAAACTTATCGGAAAAGCTGATGAAGACAGATGCCGTTTTTGTAAACTAGAGAGTTAGAGCTCTAAACATTTGCTGTGTGACTGCGTTGCACTATTTCACAAACGACGTATATATCTAGATAAGGGGTTTATGGAACCCTGGGAAATCTGGGCTGCTTCTCCCAATCAAGTTATACATTTCATAAGGAATGCATTACCTGTTTGGGATAATTGCCAACAACAGTAGTAGTGGTTGCTCATATAAATAGCATCTTGCCATTGCGTTACGGCAAAATCAAAAGAGGATACACCACAATAGATCAAAGTTATGGTCGCGGTGGTATTATGTCCCCAACACAGGCAAAAAAAATCCCAATAAGACCAGTTGGATTTTGTCCCTTTAAAGTTGTTCTCGGCCTATGAAATTATAGTTCAGTTTATTCTTAATCTCAAAAAGTGCAAGAGCTCAGCGATGAATAAATTATCCCCATGTTTTAAAACCTCAATGAACTGCTGGAAAATGAGAAAATTTTACGTAAATTTTACTCAGTCTAGTAGTAGTAGGGTTAACCACCCCATTTCCGACCTAATAAGTACAACCCGCACTTAGTATTTCTTAATCTTGCGCAGTTTAGCACTAAACGGAATGTTATTATTACTCATGGCTTCCAAATTTATTTACCTTCCCGTACGTACCGTAAGATTTGATAAAGAGAAACCAATCGTTGAGATATTGTCAAAAGTCTAACACTGCTTCTTGATGCCAAACTCGGCCTACGGAATCTAAACTCGGTCTAACGCATTGAAACGCCATTGAAACGCCAATGAATTCACTTCAGCCTATCGGATGAGGATAACAATTGATTCGGTCAGAGCGCTTCTTTTGCTTTTGTGAATTATGGGTGCAAACCTTCATATCACGCATACTCATTGACTTAGTTCTGTAGCTTATTAACTATAGTATCTGACCAAACACATATTTGACTTGTTCACGCCGAAATCATGGATTTATTTGAAGTTTACTGCTTGATAGGCCCAAAATGTGCGATTAGACCGAAGTTGTTCTCTACCCTACCAATAGACCGAGAAAATCCAATCGTCACTGTTATCATATTCTGGAATTTTTCCCTTGAAAAGCACGAAAAAGCTGGAAAAAACATTAAGCAAATTTACTCATAGCTTTTTTATCTTTGTTTGGGAGATTTTTAGCCGTAGGCTAGTTCATCTCTTATTACTCATTGCTGAATTCCTGCACTTTTTGTGATTTATGAGTAAAGGAAAATCAAATTTGGGTTGATCTCGTTTTCCGTGTACAGCAAGTTTTTCCACCTTTCTGCACACGTTATTTCTAAACATCCAAATTTTAGTAAGATCTACTCATTTCCATTATTTAGAAGTAGGGCTACCCAATATTGAGCAAACAAGATTGCAACTGACAAGATAACAAATTAACATTCGGATTCCGGACGGTATTGTTCATTCGTCATCTTGTCAGTCTCAACTTTGTTTACTCAATTTTAGTGGATATGAGCAGATCCTACTAAAATTTGGGCTGTTTAAAAATAGCTTGCACCCGTGCATAAACTGAGCAATTCACATAACCCTGGGCTACTCTAATAAAAATGTGTATGGTTATTTTGCTTATTGGCGTGTTTGGGGTATCATCTAAACCGTTTGTGGAAAAGTTCGACAATTTGGGTTATCGTTCGTTTATGATATTTGTATATTAGGGTATGCATCTAAATAATAATACAGTTTATGTTTATGCAATCAATAATTTTGACAATACCTCCCAAATTTTTGTATGAATATATTGATAAGTGTAACTAGCGCTTTGAATCTTGGTCTATACATCATCCTCATTCTTACAATCGCTATCAGAACTGGTAAATCACGAACAAAACTAATGAGACAATAGCTTGTATAAAGAAACTGTGTCGGAAATAGCTGGTGTAGTGTTAAGCGTGATTACCTCTCACCCTAGCAGGCCTGGGTTCAATCCCAGTCGGCGCCGCCGGGATGTTATGAGGCATAACATCTCTCTCTCTCTCTCTCTGATCACGCCTTCCTTCGGAAAGGAACTAAAGCCGTTGATCCCCGTTTCATGAGCTGATTGGTCGATAGGTAGGGTCCAGGTGTGGGAGCTGCCTCCTTGGCGTCGGTAGCATTGGTGCTCAGCACGAGAAACAAGATCGACGGAAAACAAATCAAGGAAAAAAAGAAAATAAAATAGCTCGAACGTTTATACTGGTTGCAGGGACACTTGCCTTACCAACTTGTTGTTCTTGTTGCTTTCGAGAACCATTTTCACTTACGACGTGCCAGCCCACCGCAGTCGCCCAAATTTTGCAGTGTTGACGATGGATGGCTTTCCTAGAAGCTGATGCAATTCGTGGTTCATTCGCCTCCCCACGTTCCGTCATCCATCTACACTTCACCATACTTAGATGGTACGGAACACCTTCCGTTCGAAAACACGAGCATAGTCTATGTCTCGTGGCCGTAGAGGACCACTGTTCTAATTAGGGTCTTGTAGATAGTCCACTTCATGTGACGGTGAATTTTAATCGACCAGAGCGTCCTCCGGAGTTCAAAGTAGGCACGATTCCCTGCCGAAATGCTTCTTTGAATTTCTCTGCTGGTATCATTTTAGATCATCACCAGTGAGTTCACATACAGGAACTCACACGAACAACCTGAACTAGAGCTGGGAGGCTTACAGGGTCTTCTCTAGAACCTCTTCCTCTCATGTATTTCGTTTTCGATGAGTTAATGGCAATCCGCCTAGCTTCAGTCTTCAGTCTGATGTACTTTTCCGCCATCGTCTCAAAGTTCCGTGCCATAATGTCAATGTTATCGGCGAAGCCAAGAAGCTGGATGGACTTCCTGAAGATTGTGCCACTCGTGTCTATCCCAGCTCTTCTTACCACACCTTCTAACGTGATTTTAAAGCAGACACGAAAGTCCATCACTTTGCCGTAATCCTTTCGAGATTCAAAGGGACTCGAGAGTGTCCCCGATACTCAAACAACGTACATCACGCGATCCATCGTCGCCTATGTCAAGTTTATCCGGAAATCCATACTCGTGCATAATCTGCCATAGCTGGTCTTGATCGATTGTATCGTGTGCGGATTTGGTATTCAATTGGGCTGTGTAGAAACTGAGACCAATAAAAATAAAAACAACTATTTATTAAGGCCTCTTCTATCTAGGAATAATATCAAAATAGAGATTATACTGTGTAACAAAGCTTACAACTGCCCGGTGGATCAATATGGGTTTTTACATTTGGATGGGTTCCCCACCGCTCTTCAATGCTTAATGTGGTCCTCAAAACTGGACAAAATTTGAACGAATTTGGTTATAATCTCGAATAATGGAAGAAATTTAAATTTTGTATGGGACTGTATAGGAAACGAATCGATCCTTTTCATTTGCTTTCCAAAAAATCAAAATTCACCAAAACTCGGACTTTACTGAGAATACTTTACCAAACAGACCAAGCTGCAACCCACACAGTATCTCTCCCTAGCTTCTGTACAGCTGTAACACTTGAAAGGCATTTATTCAACCTTATCATGATTATCCAATAATCACTACACAGCTTTATCTTGAAGCCAAGTTAGATATTGTTAATTTTTTTGTTGGAGGAATTTATTGATTTTATTTTGCTGTGAATCACGACCGTATTGGCAAACCTTGACACTAATAACTACGCCAACACTTTGAACTTAGCTGCACCGGTGGTGTAGTGATAAGCGTGATTACCTCTCACCCCAGCAGGCCTGGTTTCCATCCCAGTTGGCGCCGCCGGGATGTTCTGAGACATAACATCTGTGATCACGCGTTCCTTCCGAAGGGCCGTTGGTCCCCGGTTCATGAGTTTGATGGGTCGATAGGTAGGGTCCATGTGTAGGAGCTGCCTCCCTGGCGTCGGTAGCATTGGTGCTCAGCACGGAAAACAAGATCGACGGAAAACAAATCAAGAAAAAAAAAAACCCCATTGAACTGGCGTAAAATAATCTACATGACCTTCTACAACAATATTGCTGAGTAGAGGCTTTATAATAGTACACATGAATCACTTTTCTCGAATAGTTGGTTCAGCTTTGTAAATAAGCAGAATAAAAGCTGCAAAACTACATAGATCTAAGAGTAAACCCAGGTGACTGTAAAATTGCTTCCAAAATAGCGCTAACACAGTTTATAACTGAGTACAGGTTGTTAAGGTGTTGAAAAAGCATTTTTGATGTTTATGTTATTCAGCAAGAATGGTTGGTTGTAGAATCTATCATATGAGTAAGATATTCACCTTTTTAGCCTTGTTTTGTAGCTACAAGTTGAAAGTTAATAATATTTGCATAGAAGTGATATTAGAGTTTATTGGCGGCAATGCGACTAACAAATTGAATTAATGGTTGTGAAAAAATTGAGTAAACACTCTATAAAACTGTTTGCTAGCTTCTGTTTTTAGCTGTATCTGCAGCTTTTTCCAGCGACTTTATAGCAATTTTTAGATTTTGAAAGGTATGAATTAAATAGTATGTCATGTAGTACATTCCCATGGAAAGTACCTTACATTTACTTGACATCATCCGACATTCGATTTTTTCCATGGAAAAACATAACAACACATCATCTAACTGACGCCTATTGCAACATCTTTTCCTTTAGCATGTTTTACCAGTTCCACCTATTATGCGATATGATTAATTTCACTTAATTCTTCGCGTTAAAAAATTAGCAAAACTCAAATTCCTCAAGACATGACACCATTTTCGCATCACCCGTTTATTACGCCACCATTTCTTCTTCCACCTTCAATCACTTAAGCTTTTACTTCCTATTTCGTAATGCCAATTCACTTGCCATAAACAGCGCCAAACAAAAAATATATCGTCATCTCATGGAATTCGTCAACGCAATGTTCGATCCGGCTGACTGACCTACTTCGCGGAGAAATATCCCTCACCCGGGAAAAATAAGCATCACCGACGGACGTTCGTTCCCACAGCGATCTTCAAAGGCGAAAGTCAAAACGAACGCCACAGCGAAAATATATAAAACTACTTGAAAACGAAAGTGAACGATGATCCGTCGTCAATCGCTGCTCGCCCACACCTCCGCCCCTAAAAAAAAAAAAACCAAATCCAAGTCACAAGAAAGCTGTTGTTGTAAAAGTGACAGCATCGACCCCACAGGTTCACAGGTATTCATTTTCATGGACCGCCAAGCTCAGGACCAAATCGTTTCGGATTTCTACCCTGACCGACGACGGCGACGACACACGTGTACGAACTTTGCACAGCCATAAATCAGGCTTCGGTTGCCCTGCACTGCTACTGCCATCGCGGTGCCTCAGAGAGGGCACCAACTGTGGTGTACCTTTTGCTGCTGATCGGACGCGGCTCTTGGAGGACAAAGAAAGTTTCTCTCTGATGACCGCGAGACAGCCACAAGTGACGGCAGCAGAACGCGTACCTCGAAACCTACATGACATCATATCGAACTGTAGGTACTTGTATCTGATCCTTGCTGACCGGACAAGTTCAGGTTGGTTCGTTGCAGTTGGCATCGTCTGTAGGAAGAAGGTTTCAACCTCGATGAGCAAACAGCTACCAGGTGGAATGCGTCACATGAAAGCGGTGAGATTTCGCATTGAATCGTTAAATTTATCGATTTCGATAGTGGCTTGTGTGTGTGTGTGTGTGAGTGAGTGAGTGAGCAGTTTAGCAAGTTTTTTTTTCGTTTGAACCAGCCACGGGATGATGATAATGAACATAATATTCAAGTTACACAACCAAACCAGGGTGGGAGAAGTTTTAAAAGATGTGGGATACTTTCTCGTTGGGACGTTGGATGACAGTCGAAAGTGAAACCGAAGGTGAGGAAGTGAATTGGCGAATTGGAATGGCTGCGATAAGATCCGTGTGGTGTAGATTTTTAAATTGATGCGTCATGATGTCATTGAAGGGAGGGGTTTCCGATCTAGCGCATCTGGATGATTTGACCGTTGGGGGTGAAGTTGAAGTTATCTGGACTTGACTTGTCAGTTGAGGATGTCGTTTTTTTTGGAGTAAAGGTGATGAAGGTCATCAAATCGATCTAAGGTCGTTTTTTGCCTTTTTATGGCTGATTTAGCAGTTGAGCAGTTCCACGCTAATTGACGAATAGATTAGACGTCTCATCGTTCTCAGATTTGCATAAAACATTGCATAATTATTTGCTAAGGGCAATCATTCACATTTGACATGGTGACCAGCGAATTCCGATCCGGGTTTTCCCGGAATTTCGTAAATTGTCCCGTTTGTGATATACATATAAATTAAACATCAAACAGAATACGAAAGAACCGAAGAGATAACTTGGTTAAATAGGTCACTACTAAGACAGCAGCACGTTTCCTGGATCTTGAATTTAGTTCTGCGACACGTTCGAAGTCTCCACAATTATTCTATGAAGCGTTTTCTTTAGAAGCATTTCGCTACACAGAGTTCTTTTCAGAATTCTTCTAAAATAAATGTTACGTTACCTCTGGGAGTCCATTTATCTTTATTTGTAGTAGTGAGTGTTGGGAAGACATCATTGAATCAAATCTCACCAATGCCAAAGATCACACTCGATTTTCGTAGGCAACAATCAACAAGCAAGCAATTGCGGATTATATGACAAACAATGATATCGTAGCTACGAATATCAAACCATTAAAACTCATCCGCAGTGATGACACCTTTTTTTTAATTCTAATCTGATCTAATTTTCTTCGCAAAATGTCTGGCTGACAAAAAAAAATTGTTTGATTTCTTTATGATGCCCTCAGTGCGAATTTTCTTAAATCTCCATTGAGTACATTCATAGTTCAGAAGGAGTTTGTACAATGTTTCTAATCTTGGAAAATTACTAAAGTTTGCTTTCTGAACATTTTTTTAAATTTCGGAGTCCTACAATCTTGATTCTTTAAAGTGATTTGTCTCTTTTCTACAAGTCTGAAAATATAAAACATTATGTTCCAGTAGGGAGAGACTGTTCCGGCTGAACATTTCCTGGGTTTGCTAAAATGGCTTGTTTACCAATTTGACCAAAAATATCGTTAATTAACCATCGTCACTATCACCATGTGACATGGTTACTCAAACAAAAAGAAAGTTAAAACGAGAAATTAGAACACCTGAGCATCAGAAATCCATTCAAAAGATTCCAAGTCCTTTTCAAAGAAAATACAATAATATTTTTTTTAGTGAAAAATAGATTTGGTCAAAGATTGAGTTAAACTGCACAAAAGGAAAACATGAATATTTATCAGAATACATAAATATAAGTAATAATTGAAAATATATTCCATTTAAATCAAAAATCTGTAATCTGTACATACAGTTATCTGCATCAAAATATTAAAAAAAAAAGTTTGATTACAGATAAATCTATATATCTGGCATCACTACTCATCAGCTACAATTCTAACCAAACCGTGGTGAGTTTGAGTTTCTTGATTTTTGCTTTACATCTGAATTGACTTCTTGATGCAAGATCTCACTAACACAACCTTGCTAGTGTATTCGTGTAAACTCGATTTGTTTATTATTTTCAACCACGAAATCAGCTGTCAAAGTGTTCGACTTGACAGCGGTTTGTTTTTTTATTTTCAACCAGTAAAACGCATGTATTAGTGAAACTGCTCACTAATACTAACGGTGGTAGAGAACTCTATGCGTCCCGAAACTACCGTCACTGCTGGCAGCAGTAGCTTTGTACTTGCCATCGGTGAAGAGTAAAGAGAGATAGAAAACTATGCTGTATCGGTCTAAGAAAACGATTTGCAATGGAATAATTTTTGTTTCGAGTCAACTCTCAGTTTCATTTTTACATGTTATGAATAGTCTCGCAATATCAAAGGAGCATTATCATCAATATCAAAGCACGATATTTTGTTCCAATATAACGCGTGATATTGAGAGCATATTAGAGTGTAAAAATATCATTTGATTGATGATTTTGCCTTCACTCATAGCAGTCCAGAAACTCTAAGCAGAATACTACATCAAATTCATGAAATTCATCCTGAGATTATTTAAACCTTTTTCATAAAAATCACTGAAAATTCATGTTTTTTTTATTCGTTTGAATTCTTCGTACAAATTTCATGCAATCCACCTCAACAATTGAAAACTGCCTATCAGCTTTTGCGAACAAAACATTTAATGCCCTTGTTGCACCTTCACAGCTCGGCACGGTCAGTGTTGATTTTGTTTCGCTCGCAACTATTTTTGCAAAAAAATAAGTGTTTTCGACCGAAATTGATATCAAAAGTGTACCAAAAGTGCTTCTGAACGTGTTTGGGTGTGGTAAAATTCGTGCATTCCCAGTTGATTTTCAGTGGAAATTTCGTATCATAAAACTGCTAACCGATTCCTTTTTTTGTCGTTCGACGATGACGACGGGTTTGGTTTCGCGAGAGTGACGTATATTGGATCCGTTTCTTTGCACGGGTGTGTTTTTGAAACCAGCGGTGTGTAAGTGTGCTTGTGATTTTGATTGTCTCCCGGGAGGCCGGTTCACCGTGTGCGGATGTCACGCTTTCGGCGTGTAGTTCTATCGACAGTCTCGTCACCGTGTGCAAGTTAGAACACGGTCCGGTTGGCAGATTAGCTGGAGAAAGTGCTGATAATGTGTCCGTCGCGAGTTTTGGTGGTGCTTCGGTAGCCGACGTTCATCAGCGAGTTTACGGCTTGCAAAAGTGCTCATCTGCTGGTCTCTCGCCAGTGTCGGAGATTGTGAGCAAGCTGAAGGATGCCTCGCTGGATAATTTAAGGGCTATAGAGCAACCGTTTTTGCTTAATGAGTAGAAGATCATGGATTAAAACACAAGCCTCATTACATTACTGAGTTGATCTATCATCCATGTCACCATTGTAGAAAAATGTTAATAACAGAAATTGGAGAAACGGCTCGCTGTTGATAATTATGTTCGGGATAGTAATGATTAGTTTTTCTCTGCCTGAAAACGTGGTCTCTGGTCCTTTTATATTAAAGAGATGTATGGTCAAATCGCTTGTTTATCGTGTATTGCTTACTGAGCAGAACATCATGAGTCTAATCCCCGGCCCATCCACATTCAAGATTCGTGAATCGTTTTATTTGATACTATGACTACATTATAATAACAGCAACTCTATGATTAAAAAATAGCTCGTTTGCTTGGTGGCAAACGTTTTTGCTTACTAATCAGAAGACCGTGGGTTCAATCCCAAACTCTTGCGCGTAATATGATCGTTAGGACATCAATTCAGCTATCGTTTACCAAACCGAAACCTGCTGCAAACCTTAACCTCTCACCCAATATCCCAGTGATTTCTCGTGGAAGTGCAGAGGTGTTCTCGGCTTCCATCAACGCGAGTGTCACGTATTACCTAGTTTGAGATCACCAGTTTTTACACATTGAGGATAATTGCTAGTCCCAAGCATCGTCTTTTGGTTCTCTGTGTAATTACAGCATATCTAGCAATAACAGAGTAGCAACCGTGGGTGGTCAATCATGCTCATGCTCAAAACATTTAATGCTCTTGTTTTAGCCTTAACTAAACCATTTTTCGCGTCGCGGTGTAGCTTCGCCTTCGACTAATGAGGCCGAATCCCCCGACTGCAAAATCAATGACCCCTCACACACGGGCATTTTTTAAGAATAGTTCGGTTCGTGTCTGCTACCGCACCGTAGTGGTATTCAGTTCTACTTGGCTCTACCAATCGCGTTGCACGTATCCTCGCATGGGTAAATAAAATGATGAACTTCCAGTGCGTGTTAAAACCCTTGGTCTTCATACGAACTTAAGCTCGACTATGCAAATCAAAAACAGCATCAAGTAAGGGAAAACCCAACTAACAATTATAGCTGCAAATTAGATTGTATAGGCAAAAATAGGCTTATACAAAGTTGGGAGGAAATGCTATACTAATATCAACATGAAGCTTTAGAAAGTTTTTTTTTTAAGACCGTGCATTTCGTAAGTTATTTCTCCGTGATTGATCAGAACTAATGCACTTGTACAGAGAACCACGTAGATGGTGCATGGGGTTAGCTTCTCATCTTCAATATACACGCACACTTATTCAATCTATTTATAGCAATCACAGCGCCGGCCACGTCCTCACGGTCTTTTGGGGAGGGAAGGATGATTAGTTCAACGTCCGTTGCTACTAGAGACCGAATACACCTCTGCATCTCCACGGCTTTCACGGGGAAGATAGTTGTGTTATTTTTAGATCAGGATTTAACTGTGGTAAGTGATGCGATCGGTTGGTTAAAGCAGAATTCGTTTTCATTTAAATCTAGTGGGGATAGAATAAGGCAAAGTGAAAAATTGCAAGGAAGGGGACGGGCCTGGGATTGAACTATCGACCTTCTGCTCAGTAAGCAGAAACAGTAACCGCTGAGCTATCAAGCCTCGATTGATAGTTCCGCTAGAGTACGGCACTGTGAAAATTGTACAGATGTTAAAATTGAGCGAAGGGCCATTAATGGCTCACTTGGTTGTTGATCTACACCTAACACGCTTTGTTGTTCTTCAGTCGACCGATTTCTTCCTCAACTTCTTGAAGATCAGGGTCCGGTAGCCTGTCGTCTTCTGCGCGTGCTCCAAGGTCTGTTGCCGTCCCACCTCCGTTTTCTGCTGCATCACCGTTGAGGTGCTCGTCATAGTACTGCTTCCACCTCTCAATTTTATGGAGTGATCATTTTACGGATGTTGTTGATCTTCCGGACGGCGGTCCCATGGCTATCTAGGTACATGTCTATTTCAGGACCACAAATTCATTTTTATATCACATCACTGACCACTTTTACGGGTTTTTCGGATCTTCCGCAGGACGGTCCGATGGCCATCTGAGTCTATGTTTATGTTACGATCCCAAATTCATTCTAATATCATAGTTCCTAATGTTTTCAAGAAAACCACAGAGCTCATTGATCAGTTTCATGAATTTTCTACTTTCACGGATTTTCCGGATCTTCCACAAGACAGTCTCATGGCCATCAAGGTCCATGTTTATGTCACGACCCCAAATTTATTCTATCTTCTTAGTTCTTCGTGTATTTTCAAAAAATGCGGAGTTCTAGGATCAGTTTTATGGATTGACCACTTTTACCGATGTTCGGATCTTCCGGAGGACGGTCCCATAGACATCCAGGTTCATTTTTATGTCACAACCAGGGCTGGCAAATGTCATTTCCATTGAAAGATCTCACGTGATATTTACAGAGATACTTCTGTCACTATCTTTGGATGAGAAAACAACGATAGAGATTTTCTTCAAAATCTCATCAAATTTTTCGTCATGACAGAACGTGACAGTGTTGTGATCATCGTAATTACTAGTTCATTTAATGCTATTAAAGTTATTTGAGGAAATCTTAATAATACAGTCACTCTACCGATCACATACGATTGTTTGCTTAAATGCATCTAAATTACCTAGAAATGTTGATGTCAAAACCGTATAAGAATTATTCTCATGAATGCTTGATCATTGAACAATGACAAGAAAGCTAATGGTAAGTAGTTTCGTCTCGTGATAGTGAGAAGACCTGTTTTCTCATCGTCATATGACGGCCGTTATATTTACCAGCGCTGGTCACAATCCCAAATTCTTTCTATCAGCTCCTAACGTTAAAAAGAACGTGTAGCTCTATGATCAGTTTCATGAATTGCCACTGTTACGGATGTTCCGGATCTTCTGGTGCACCATTTTATGGTGACCAGGATCCATTTTACGGTAACAACTCTGCATTCATTATGATAAGACATCTATGAGTGGTTTCGGAAAATCCGTGGAGCACTAAGATCTGTTTCGTGAATTTACCGCTTTTACGGATTTGACAGATGTTCCGAAGGACTATTCTTTGGTACAAAGAACGTAAATATTTACCTTTTTTGACAACACCCAGATAATCATGACGTTTGATTATTGAAAACAATATAAATGAAGAAAAGAGACCAACTGCTCTCATGATTACCGGAGATTTTTCAAATAATGTAAATATTTACATCGATTGTATCGAAGAATTACGTGGTCCAAATAACAGTCACAACTCCGAATTCATACTGATAAGACGTCTATAATAGATTTCGAAAAAAAAAAATCATGGAGTTCTAGGATCAGTTTCATGACTTGGGTTGTTTAGGGTTATTCTTCACAGCACACAGCGTAAATATTTACGATTTTTTATAAAAAAAATCAGGTAATCATGACAGATCCTGACGCAGTAGGTCTTTTTTCTCATGCGCGTTGTTTTCAAAGATCAAAATGTCACGATTACTTTACCAATCATGTAAATGTTTGCACGTCGTTTATTGAAGAATTAAGGTTAATATGTATTCGTTAGCTGCATTAAAAATGGAACCGAAATCCAAAATTTTATCAGTTTTGGTACACTGGAACTATTTTAAATAAGTACGATTACATTAGCAAAAATCATCATCTAAGCGCCCCTTGGTGGAACTTTGTATAGGAGCGAGCTGTCAACGAGCATGAGCATGATTGACTGCCCTCGGTTGCTACTCTGTTATTGCCAGACCAGCTGTAATTACACAGATAACCAATAGACGATGATTGGGACTAGAAATCATCCTCAATGTGTAAAAACTGGTGATCTCGAATTAGGCAATACCAGTGCCAGCCACGCCTGAACGCAGGTCAAGAAAGGAATGGGTAGGAATGTGTTGACGTGACACTCGCTTTGATGGAAGCCGAGGAGTCCTCTGCACTTCCACGAGGAATTACGGGGATGTTGGGTAAAAGGGGTTGGGTTTGCAGCAGGGTTCGTTTTGGTAAACGATAAGCTGAATTGATGTCCTAACGATCGTATAACGCGAAGGAGCTTTAAGCAAAAACTTTTGCCACTAGACAGACGAGCTCCTTTTTAATCATTGACGAATCTTGAATGTGGATGCGCTTGAGATTAGACTCATGATGTTCTGCTCAGTAAGCAAAAACGGTTGCTCTCAGGCCACCGAGCCTCTCATATCACATTATAGCGTTACTCAAGTTTTTATAATTGAATAGCCGGCACCGACGACAACGAAAAGTTTTACAAATTACACAATAAACAAGCGATCTTACTATGCATTTTTAATATGAAAGGATCTGGGACCGCGTTTTTCTCCTCAGTAAGCAAGCCACTGCAACCGACGATATTTGAAATCCTAAAACTAAAAGCTACGAAAGAGTACGTAGGCCTTCATTAAGATCCACTTTCACGCGACGTTCAATGTTTCGATTTTCTCTTTACGCATGGTTCAGACAATCATAACAAGCTATGACCAACGTGACGATTGTTTAAGACCTGATTAAACAAGCTATTCCAATGAAATTACGTTCTCAAATTTCACTTGGAATGTAATGAACAACAGAAATACGCGATAATTCATATTTTCAGCGGTTGATGTTTAATTTTAAATATAGTAACGGTACTGCCTACGACTACGACGGCGATTACGTCAGCGACTACGACGGTGCCTACGACACCGACAACAGAGAATTTGTAACTTACCATTTGTCTAGGATAAACACCTTTTCCCGGCACCTCCACTAGTTCTTTATGTCGATAGGAGCGAGCTGTTAACGAATAGATTTAGTGTCAACGATCAAGAATTTAAATATTGATTGAAAAATCGAGATGAATGTCTACGGGATCGATAAAAATATCGTTGTGCTGAGAAAACGAAGCTCTATCAGATAATGTATAAAATCGGCATATTTTTCGAAGTTAAACAACCCGATTTACCACTTTTTCGGATGTTCCGGATTTTCTGGATGACCAGACCTGTAACTTTCCGGATGCAAAGTTTTCCCAAAATGTGGTCATCTATCTTGTTATTAACTTTTCAGAAGACACCAGATAGTTATCTCTTCAAATTACTCTACAATAAGAGTTTGTACCCTTAGCTCTAATCCCATATGGTACGTGTATTCGTTAATTCTGCTTCCTATTGTGCGATCCCTATTGGTCGTGCTATAGCAATCTTAACTGTACTTTGATGGATGAGGGGATCACAGGAAAAGCTTTGAAGTCAAGGCGTGAGCAACCGTTCTCAATGCTGATGATGGTACAGCACGCTACACCACCCTACTGCTTCTCTCTGAGATGGCCACGTTGGTCATGACAAAAGAAGCAAAACACTAGTTGGGTTAAGAAGAGTTGCATTATAACACACCATTGCATTGCCTGGAAATGCTTTCGGCAACGTGGGGCTTTAGATAGTCATATACGTCGCTAAAAATATTCCACAGTATATGAGCAAGTCAAAAGCGCACTCTTTGCCTGAGAATTTGAGGACATATCTCAAATCCCATCATCCATCAATGCATGAGTTAAACTTCACGTATGAAGCACCACTTTGAATGATTATACGGCTTATTTTTGCCTACAAAACCTAGTCTGCCGCTTAAAGAATTCTCCCGCTTAGAATTGCCATACAATTTTGCTCATAAGTATCTTGGAGTTCTGCTCTGAATTCTTCTGAAACTCACTTGGAATTCTCCTTAAAAATCTATAAAAAATTGTTTCGAGCTGCGCTTGGAATTATCCTCTGAATTTTCTTACAAATCATTGGAGAGATTAATTGGATTTGTCCCGTTAGTAATTTTTCCCTTGATATTTTTCCCGAATTCAGGAATCCTGTTCACAGTCATGATGGAATTTTCCCAAAGCTACATAAAGTTCTTACCTCAAACTCACACAATTGACTTCTAATCCAAAACTTTATTAGGATATATCAAGAAATGGTCACTCTACAAACTTAATTTGAGTAAACTTTTTTCTGATGAAGAGAAGCCATTCAACTGACTTTTGTTTGCTTTTACAGCTCTTGTTTTTGTTTAGTTTTTCGAAACTTGAGATGACCCGTTCCGTTCCGAGATACGGACCTTGCCAAGACGATGCTGCATCGTTTGACGATGGAATGATTGGTGTAGCAGCCGCCGCCATGGATGGTATGTCTTCGAGCAGTTCCAGTCAGAGGTGAGGTCGGATGGTACAGTTATTGTTTGGTTTTTGGGTTTCCGACTAAAACTCAAACACCGCTGTCAGCTGTTCTTTGTTTTCTGTTCATCTAATGGACAGATAGACAGCAGATAGGAGAAAATATGGAGGGGACTGCCGAAATGATGTACCTACTATTTCGGACAGGCGTTAGGATTTGCGCTGATAATTTTATTTAAGAGAATCCATGGCGAAACTTGGTGGAGATTCACGGTTGTGTTTTGAAACAAAAAAATAGATTGTATTGTGGAAACATCAATAATAAATTTTGACACATTCATACTATACTGCGCAGGCGCAGAATATTTTCAGTGTTGCCAGTAGCTTTTGTTGCCATATGTGCCAAACAGTGACAACGACTGTGCCCAGGTGTGCTCAATATTGGGAAACATGCATAAATGACACAGCATGTGAGGCAAGGGGGGCGTCACATCTAAATATCAATTCCAGATGCTCGAAAAATCTCACATTCAATCTACAAAAAATCTTCTTTCATTTCTCGCATCTACTTGCATCGCACATCATTTTTTTTTTGCAGGAAATCTTTAGAAATTGTCATCGACCACACCAAAACAAAATCTTTCCTGCATCGTAGATATAGCCTGTCCCCCTCGATTTGAGGGGAGTGAGTGGGGTTTTAGAAATTGTGACCACCCAAGTAGCAATATATTGAACCGCTCTACCGTTCATACTGACGACACCGAAGCTCCACCCCAAGCCCCCTCCCCCTGATACTATCCTTCTACAATGTACCCCTCGAACCTCGGGTAAGCCGCGAGTATTCGGCCCAACTCCTACTAGGCACATTTCTAGTGAATTTTGTTGAACAATGAATTATCGGCACCGTAAAGCTAACACGATTGAGCCTTCCAAATAAACGATCAAGATATAAAAAATGTAACAATTTGGGTTTTATAAGGGTTCTGTAGAGTATGATTTAGACTTGTATAATTCTTTGAAACCTCAATAAAACTTGCGGCCTTGCATTAGGTTTAGCGAAATACGCGACGAGTTCTAAAATTGAATAACTCATTTATGTATGGTCATTTAGAGCAGTGTTTCTCAATGGGCTTGCATATTCACCATACTTGGTAGTCCTCCGCAGTTGATTCTGAAAGTCCTCCGCCCTCAAACTGAAAGATCATCATGCTTTCTTCCAAGGTTGCAAATACTTATTTCAGCTTAAACAATGTATTTTTTTTATATTATGAAGTAATTAGATGCCGTGATCATATTTTGAATTGGTAGGATACAAGAAGAGGTTGCAAAGAATGTGTTTGACATATTAAACCTGTTTATTTCACTTCATGAGAGTCACAATCAGCGATTTTTCACAAACTCACTAACTCACTCACTCACTCACTCAGCGATCCGAAAATCGCTGATTGTGACTCATAGAATGCAAAATTTACAGGTTTTATGTTTCCAACGCATACTTTGTAACCTCTTCTTGTAAGTTACAAGTAAAACATACCATCATACCATCTTTTGGTTTTATTATTCCGAAAAACATTATTTTAGCTGAAATGAGTACTTGCAACCTTGCTTTCTTCCATAGCACTTGTTCTTGAAGAGTTTTGAATTGATGAAGGATCGCCCAAAACGAAAGGATACCCAATAATGCAGAAATAAAACAGTAATTGAATGAAGGAATCAAAGCCAAAATTTATTTTATTTGACATACCACAGGTAAAGCTTCCCGATGAGCCGGCAAAAGTGCAGCAAAGTATGATGTAAGTGCAATTAATAGATTGTTGCTCAAATATGGTTTCTTTTAGCCATACCAAAAATGCCCAGCACGCCCAGTTGTCTCATTCTCTTAATACTATAGTGCTGCTAATATTGCACGATAATGAAATTAACCATGAGATGAAGAGGGTGCCAAATACGACAATAGCCATTCAAAAAGGTCGATTGCCTATTTTAAAGCTGCTTAATTTAAGTGGTTGACCTGGATAGCGTTTGTTGACCATATACTTTAATTTCAAATACCACAGAAAGGTTAAACCACGTGACGGGTAACTTAATTGACACAGATGGTTAATATTTGTTGATAATTCCTAATCATGTCATGTTAATATTTGAATACACAGTCAATTTGCGACTGTTTTTTTTTTTCGCAGACACCTACCACCGGCAGACCAGGATGCAAATGGCCTTGTGACATTCTTGTGGCTTTACTGTTGCTTCAAACCCAGCTAACCAAATCCGCAATGTGACACCATGCGTGAATCCATGTGTGTGTGTGTGTGAAGAAAATAGAGTGACTAACGCTGCAACAGTGACAGCGAACGACTCAATTGACTTGCGGTTGACATCACCCTCCACCTCACCTCCCTCTCCTCCCAAGTACTCAACTACCACCAGTGCACAGAACAGAAGGAGAAGTGCAAACAAATCGGTGAATCAAAAAGTGCTCGTTTTTCTGCTCAACGAGCGATGTGTTGTGGTAGCGTTCCACACGGGCTTTCTATGTGCACTCACACTATCATAGCATGCTGCCTATCTTAACTGCAGGCCGAAGATGCCTTCTACCGCTAGGTGCGCTAGTGTTCGCAAATGACAAGTGGAGCCACTTTCTGATTCGAAGTTCCACTCCTGTGACCAGTGTCTCCAATGCTCGTCAGCAACCATCGAGACAGCGAGTTCATAAATTCATTCCGCAGCCAGATCGGTCGAGTTGTGCAATAAAAACAAACACCAACCCAATTTGAGCTACCGCCATTTGGTTCGTACTTTGTATGATGATGGATTCATCTAGCAGGGTGATTTTTTTTTTTTTTCATTTCCACAGCTCGTGTTGATTAGTGATCGGACTCTTCAGAGAACGCCACACCCTTCGGATCCTCTGCACTGCATCGTGAGGTGTTGACTTGCACATACCTAGCCGCGCGATTCAATGCGTTCGATAATGATCTAGGCCACCGTCGTCGGTCGCCGTAGTCATCGTCTTCATCATAGCCGCAGAGTTGCAACGCCAGGATAATTTAAATATTGCACAGTGCCCGTCCCCCGTTCCGGCTTTGTTGGCAGAGACGCACTCCACGAGGAAATTCACTCACTCGCACGCTCGCAATTAGGCCCTAACACCGTGCAATTAATTTGTTGTATCAAACACAGAATCAAACGTTGCGTTGCGGCTCATGAATAATGCAAAGTTTGTTCATGGTTCTTCTTTTTTATTGTCTTTTGGACTTTTCTTCGTACAATCTAGTAGTGTGTCGTCAACAAGATCCAATCCATGAACACTCTCTCCCTCATGATCAACGCAGTTCCGTTTAATCGGTTTTTCTCATATGTAGGCTTCTTTATATCTCTCTCTTTGCTTCTCTTCTCTCGCAGTTGCAAATGAACACGGTAAAATGAGTGGAAAAAATTCACCACTTTCGCTTTCCGTTTTACTACTGTCTTCTCGTGTTTTACTACTTTCGCTCTTGCACTGCCTACAGAGGGACAAAGATTACACTGACGACGAACCCGGGAAGACTTGCTCGCTTCTAGGACAGGAACCGGCTTTTTTTTTTATGGCGCAGCAGTATCTCTAGCGTGGATATCGTTTGTTACCGAATGAGATGTGTGGTATGTGGCTGTGTGAACGGTGAAGTCATGCACGCCCATCCTAGTGTGGACTGGCTGTGGTTAGTGTAGCTGCATATGGGGTTACTTTATGCGTTTGCACAGCAATGCACTTTAATAGCTTAATTTGAGAGGATTCGTGTTACTTAACGGAAGACGGAGGAAATTTATGCGTCTGGTATCAAACAATGTGTTCGCAGTGTTTCTAGCTGGAAAGCAGGTAGTTGAAAATAAAGTTACTCCAGCAGCATGGAGGGCTTTAACAATGTCATCGAGAGCCCCCAAATGCTATTGGTTGTCCTTCAAATCAAGAGTTAAGTTGTGATGAGTTATCAGTATTTCTTAGCAATAAATTGAATAATAGAGTTCCAACCAGAATGTCCAATAAGCACGATAAAGGAATGCATATTATCTATTAATTACATCTTTTAACAAATTTATCGGTTACATCAGCTTTGCTGTACACGTTCCTTGCTAGCTGAATTTATACAGTGACTGTATTATTTTTACGCTACACCGACACTGATGGGAAATTCTGCTCATTACGAGGCAATAAACCAGATAAACAATAATTCCGCTAATTTACTCTTGGCATAGGTGGGCACAATTTCGCTAATCCGCTATCAGCTAATTAGCTGAACTAACATTTTCGTTAATGGTTATAGCTTTCCCCAATTTTTAGAACCATTATTGCTTTTGTTGGTTTTAGCTAAATTGATGTTTCGTTAAATAGTCCGCCAAATGTCTGCTCAAATGGTAAACTTAAGACCATACCTTTTAGGGTTGGCCAACTATATAACACCCGAAGCCTCAGAGCTCTTTCAGGTCCCCAAAAACTATGTCAAATTTGATGGGATTTTTTGCGATCTAGATTTGAGCCTTATTTTTGAAGTTATTAAGGGAAATTGATAAAAAATATTCAATGCATGATAAAATGAATGCACGCATTGCTCAATATTACCCACACCTAGGGTTTTAATTAATTGCATTTTGCAGAACAAGTTTGTTGAAGACTGCACCATCAAATTGATTACTTCTTTTCAAAAAGTTGTGAACCAGTTTATTATGGTTTATTTTGGGTTTCATAAAAGATAAGAGTTAACTACACGAGTAGTAGTCACATGGAATAGTTATTATCAGAAATTTAAACACATTAGAGCATTTCCAGCTGAAATTTGGCATGAATCTTTCTGATCTGAATGAAACTTTCAACATGTTTTGAGTCTTGGAGATTTTGACTCAACACTGGTTGTTAAAAAGGACGTATGTGGTTTCACATATTAATTTTAAGAAGCTTACTCTTAAACCGTTTATTGTATCATAATTGAGTCTTAATAGAAGTTGCAGAGAATTGATTGGACTTCAAAGGAAAAAAATACATACACTAGAAAGAAAATTGTAAGGGACAGCCCTATAGGGTTGTACGTAATGGTAACTTAAGACTACGTGCACGCAAACCAAAAATCTATTACAATGAATGTTAGTTCCGTTTCCTATCATCCTCTGTTCATGAACATCGCAACAAATGTTAGAAATTGACCATGCAGGCGATGTAATGGTTTTTTGTCTTTTTTTTATTTCGTGTTCCATCTACGCTTTTGACTATACCAGTAAGCTTGTAGAACGACGTACATTGTAGAACATTGTAGAACGACGCACACACTTGTCTCGAATCTCTCCAGCAGAAAAAGCATACGAAGTCGAGCATTTTTATTTCGGGTTCAATCTACGCTTTCGACGATACCAGTAAGCTTGTAGAACGACGTACATTGTAGAACATTGTAGAACGACGCACACACTTGTCTCGAATCTCTCCAGCAGAAAAAGCATACGAAGTCGAGCATTTTTATTTCGTGTTGCATCTACGCTTTCGACTATAGGTACCAGTAAGCTTGTAGAGCGACGCACACACTTAACTCGAATCTCTCCAGCAGAAAAAGCATACGAAGTCGAGCATGCGAGAAAATGAGCGCTTGATGTTTGCTTTTAGGCTGACCATATTCAGAAGCATAGAGAGAGCAGTGGAGAAAGCACAGGTCTGATAGTCGCAACGTCCGTGGTTCGAGTCCAGTCGGCAACCTATTTTCTATTTTTTTCGACATAATTAATTTCACTCACTAATACAACTCCACATTTTTCGGTCTCCAATTTTCTTACATCGGACCGCAGCTAGGTATATCGCATCCTCGGTTCATGCGGTCTCCACTTACATCCTCTGATGATGAATCCCACATAATTGTAAGCGAATCTTACATCCACCGGTTGGGTGTGGTCTTATATAATAAATATTTTTTGCTAACTCCAGCATGAGCTTGTGTTTGGTGTACGAATGGGAATTTGAGCGGGGTTCTCTCTGTTTATACTCTTTAGTATGACGCGCTTGGCATAGATGACCCACAGCGACTCACGAAGAGCTACTGATTCCGATCAATAGCAGGGGGCTCTTTGCTCCTTCGATGGATGCCCATGTGGGATGCAGCTTGCTGCTTGCCTTTCGTTGTGTAATGGAGAAAAATGTTTAACGGAACGCGCCGAAAGCAGTCTTCACGTAAACATGCACGGCGCTGAGCGTGAGTTCAAATTTCAGAAGTGCAAGTTCATTCAGAGCGCGTGTTCACTCTCAGGCTCATGTTTACACACGAACATCGAACTTGAGAGAAATGAACAACATCTGGGGTCGAGATGTTTTTAAGACAGGTAGGCAGGAACTCACGGTCTCCCAGTGTTGGTGAGTTCTTTACCGTTAATGTTCACGAAAAGTTCATTATTTTACCATACAGAAAGTCAAAACAAAATTTTTTATCTGCGGATTTGGACAGTTTTTGACCTGTTTCATACGACCGGAAGGTGTATGCTGGGTACAAATGCCGTGCCAAACTGATTTTCTACGCAATTAATCAATCTTTGATGTGAATTTCGCTAATAAACATGAGGAGCATTTCTTATAGCAAAACTTGCCATAACAAAATGGGCGGTTCATTTTAGTAAACAAACTAACACTTCTTCCGACTGTGGCACCTCTCTTATTCGCCTAGGGCCGAAAGTACTGCTACTGTTGCTGATACCAACGACAACACACCACCACACACGGTGATTGGAACTAAATATGATCAGCGGTTGTGAACACCCATGATAGCTAGCTGCTTGAGGGAAGCCTCTCGTTGTGTACTGGAGAACACCACCACTTACCACACGGTGATTGAATAGACACCTTTTGGCGAGACTGGATGGAATTCCACTTTGAAACCTGTGCTAGGGAAATCGCTTTTCATAGGCATCGGTGATCATTTTAATTATCATAAAAACAATTGCACATTCGTGCAATTTTCAAAAAAGGCATTTCGAAAAATGATAAAATCTTCAATTTAACAGATGCGTTGGAATATTTCTGATCGATTGGTAATAAAATTATTGAAATTGGTAAAGGGGCAGCTGAGTTATTAACGTTCAAAAGCTTTCATAATTTTGTTGCATGTTCCATTTTCGGTTTTCACAAAGTGTACCCTAGACTGAGGCAAAATTTTAAATTTTTGCTTCACCGTGTTCAAATGGTTTCAAATCGGGTCCTGATTAGCCTCCGAAAGTTTTAACTCATTTGATAAGAAACTGACTTGGCACAAACCATTTGAAGTTTGTATGGAAATTACTATGGTAAAACAAAACTTTCTGTTCATTGTCTTCTAACATTTTTTACATATTGTACTGTTAACACATTATATTGCTATTCTTATGGGAACTTTTCTCAGCTACAATTTTGCCGACAATCGTTTTTCAGCAAACGTCAAATTAAATAGTTACCAATTGTATAAGAGATTGATAACCTTATGGCAAGATTAAGCAACTGTATTGTCCCAAGTAAAATGTATGGTTTTATGGGGGTTCTGCAGACCGTAGTTAAGATTTGAAGAATACATTAAAACCATGATAAAACTTGCAATGTTGCTTGGGGTGTGACATAGTAGCCATGATTTTTGTCCTCTATTCCACGCGCCATAAACACCAATGCTGCCTGCTGAACAGTTGATTGAGCATAACCATAAGACATCAGTGACTTGAATCATTAATAATTGTTGTTCCTTACATTTGATCGAACAGTGGTATTTAACAAAGTTGTAGCTGGAAAAAAATTCAACAAGCTCAACTATCATTTTCTAAACTAGAATGAACTGGTGAGTTTTGAGATAGATATGAACCGAAATTATGGTTTCTCTATAGTAATTCCCAAATAAACTTCAAATGGTTTGTGCCAAGTCAGTTTCTCACTAAATGAGTTCACATTTTGGGAGGCTTATCAGGACCCACTTTGGAACCGTTTGAGCTCTGTGGAGCGAAAATTTCAAAATTTGCATCAGTCTAGTGTACCCCCATATAGAAAACAAAGACGTAGTCCTACGTAAAAAAATGTAAAGCGTGAATTTTTCTTCAGTCTAACGTATGATTTTCATTTCAAGACAATTTATAAAGGTTTATTCAAGATGGATCAATTCCACACAAAAAAAAGTTCCTAGAAGAAAAACTTTTCATGAATTTTTCAAACTTGATGAATTTGAATGAATAATAATATGATAATAATCGAATATGATCATTAAAAATCAAAATGATCTTGATGACCAACATCCTGAACGCAGCCATTTTTGATATATTGAAAAAATAATGTTAGGAAATTTTTATTTTCCCAAAAATAATCTGTTATACTCAAAATTAGGGACTACAATCTATCAACATATACACGCGAACCAAAAATTTATTTCAAAGAATGTTAGTTACATTTACTACATGAACATCGCAGCGAATGTAAGAAGTTGATCTTGCAGACGATGCAATAATTTTTAATCTATTTTTTTCGTGTTCTGTATATGCTTTCACCTACACAAGCAAGCATTTGCCTTGATTGTTATCTATAACATGGTAGAACGACGCACACACTTGCCACGATTCTCTCCAGCAGAAAGGCAAAAGAAGTTGATTATGCGAGGAATGAGCCCTCTTGTTTGCTTTAAGCCTATCCAGGGAGCAGTGGAGGTCTGATAATCGTAATGGTCGTGGTTCCTGGTGCCAATCCAAGGAAATGCAACGAAAATTGGTCAGACTTTAAATGCTAACAACTTGGCCATTAATCGATGTATTTTGGTGATTTTCATGTCGACAAAGTGTTATTTGTTAGCTGCAGCAGGAGCTTGTGTTTTTTGTAGGAATAGGAATTTGAGCGAGGTTCTCTCTGTTTATACTCTTTAGTATGACTATGATTGCCCTGAAAAGAACCTTTTGATATGAATTTTAGTTGGGGCATGTTCAGAAACTTAACTCTTTTGGAAAATGTTGGTGGCACTGAAATGGGCCGATGGTAGTACAGGTTTAAAGCCTTTGGAAGATGATGATGACGTGTATGCAGATCGGACCGGACAATCCCATATTATTCGGTTCAATGATTGGACATGTTTGGTTACAAGATTACAACTCTACCTTAGAACTTGAACTAGGTTGCCAAATCACGAATGATCTGGTGGTTTGATTGCAGGCAGGTGACTCTGAACCTTTCCAGCGTGGACATCTTTTGCTTCTCGAGTGTTTGAAGACCGGCCAGGTGGTGAATTTCAGAATTACGAGTTCGCGGTGAACTGCTAAGGATCATTCTGAGGATTTTGTTTTGCTGAAGCTTTAGGTGGTGGCTTTTAGCACAACTCTCCCAGATTGGCATACCATACTCAATAGCCGGCAGAATGATCTGCTTGTGGACAGCAAGCTTGTTTTTTAGGGACAGGGTGGACTTCCTGTTTATCAGAGGGTAGAGCGACCTGATCAAGATGTTGCACGTGGTGGATGTCTTGTCTACATGGGATCGGAATAGCAATTTGCTATCGAGGGTGAGACTAAGGTAGACTACTTCACTCGACCATTCAATGGGAGTGCTATCAAGATGGACCTTGTTGTTAGCAGGTGGAACAAGCCGAGGTGAATTCGAGTGTGGGAACAGAATGGTTTGTGTTTTAGCTGCATTGATACAAATCTTCCAGCTCTTAAAATAGTCGGACAAAACATCCAGGCCTGATTGTAGTTTACTCGCCAGAGCACGGATCACTCGACCCTTATAGATGATGGAGGTGTCAATCAATGGTGAATAGGATAGGCCCAAGCAGGCTACCCTGAAGGACCTCTGCATCAACGTTGAACGTATCAGAGGGGACATTGTTCAAGTAGACCTGGAATGATCTGCCCAACAAGTAATTTTTCATGATTTTCACGAGGTAGATCCGAAAGTTGTATCGATGCAGCTTGTACACTAGACCATCATGCCAGACATTGTCGAACGCCGTCCAACAATGCCATGGCAAATGTATTGGAGACGGACTTATTCCGCTTGATGACCTTGTGAGTTGGTGTATGGTAGAGTAGCCTTTCCTAAACCCGAATTGCTCTTTAAGAAAGACTTTATTATCATTTGAAAACACCAGCAGACGCCTGAGTATAAACTTTTCGAATAGCTTCGAGATAGAGGACAAGAGGCTGATGAGGCGATAGCTTTTGGTATTGGTAGGATTTTTGCCAGGCTTGTGTATTGGAATCACTTTGGCTAACTTCCAGCATGCAGGGAAGTAGCCAAGCTCCAAACATTTGTTGAAGATAAGGGCAAGATGGTTGAAGAAGTCAATACCCAAGTTTTTCAAGTCCTTCATGTTTTTAGTGCTTCTAATAGCTGCTATCACCTCATCAGCCGATATTCTTCTATCATCATGCACTACTACGGAGGTGTCACCGACTCTAGACCTTGCCTCCAGTACGGGAGGCTCATGGGGGCTCACCATGGTTTGGCCAAGATTATGTGAAATCACAAAATGTTGACCAAGAGCATTGGCCTTTTCAACTGGGGGTTATGAGTAGGGATGGGTCCGAGTTCTGGTCAACAGAGGAAAGCGAAGGGATCGGTCTTGACTTATTTTTCAAAATTTTGGTTTTGCACAATCTGGGAGAGAGCGAATCTTGTTGTTTATTTCTGAGTTCCACCATTCTGGCCTGGATAATTTTGGTTAGCCTATTGACATTGGTCTTCAGGTGGGGCAGCCCAGAACGCTGGAACTGCCTACGAATGGTGTTACGGAGCCTGATAAGATCTTTGGTTGGGCTGTCAAGGTTCAGAGTATGACTCACCTGTCTGGATGCTGGTACGTGTTGCTCCCTGGCACGGGATATCGCTTCTTCTATGGTTTGCAGACACCGATCGACTTCTTTGAACGACTCCGATTGCTGTGTCCACACAGCGTTGATACTGCTGCCAGTTGACACGATGGTTAATTTCGCCGGGAAACTTGAAACCTATTGGCCGAGGAACCTACTTCAGCCACCACCGGATAGTGGTCCGAGCTCAGTTCCTGATAGGCGATAGGTTGAGAGATGTTATCGCCAATGTTGCTGATAAAGATGCTGATGGTGGCATGAGCTCCGGATTGACTCAACTGGTTGGGAGTGTCCGGACACAGGATGTTGTAGTGGGCTTCCTGCAGATCGTTGTACAAGATTGCGCCGTTCTGGTTTCGCCAACTATTGCCCCAGGCTTGATGCTTGGCGTTCAGGTCGCCAGCGATGACGAAATTTTTGCCGCCGTCGTGTTAGCTTGATGATGTCTCTTCGGAGGTCTGCGGTCAAGCCGTCCCAAATGTTGGTTTGCTTGGAGCAGTAGACCGCGATGATGATGATTGGACCAAGCGATGTGCTCACCTCAACTCCGATGGCTTCTATAGTTTTCAGCTGGAAGCTTGGCAGTATCCGGCAGCTGATGGTGCGGTCAAGCCTTACGAGCCGAAAGATGGGAAGGAAGACGTTCAGCTCGGGTTTGAAGTGAGTCTCGGTGATGACGGCTATGTCGATATGCCGTTCGTTGAGATGGTCAACAAGCTCGATGTTTTTGCTCTTTAAGATGCAAGCATTCCAATTTTCGATCTTAAGGGCTTCACGGTCCATACTTAGTGACAAGGGACAGGGCAGCATGAAGCTGTTCAGATCGAGTTTTGCAGGTGCGCATGATGATGATGATCTCGGCCACGAGCGTCACAAGATCCTCCGAGGTGAACGGAGAATCGTCGACAGGTTCACCTGAGACAGCGCTAGCGTATGATAAACCAAGGGCGGTGGATTAACCTGGAATTGACTGAACTGTCCGACTGTTGGGAACCATTTGGATACTCGCAGGATTGGCTTGTTGGTTGTTGAGCGGAAGCGAGACTAGGTTCGAAACATGTCGACGGGGCTGGAGAGCTGGGTACTGGAATTCCGTGAGTACAGGAGGCGAACGATGATTACGGAGGCGACCGAGCTGGTTGTTGATTGGAGCCTTCCGACGGCACTCGCTTGGGACATCCGCAGTTGACACACGTTGGCTCGATGTCATCATCTTGTTCACAGGACGCAGTTGAGTGAGTTCCAGCACACTTGCCGCAGTTTGTCTTCATATGGCAGTTTTTGGTGCCATGGTCATAGGAGAGGCAGTTCATACACTGCGTTACATCACGATGTTGGGGTTTGTAATGCTCCTAACTGATGATGACCTGAAACAGGTCCCGAATTTTGGATCTCAGAGCCGCAAGACTGGTGGATCCCTTCGTAAAGTGCACCAGGAACAACTGGTCACGGAAGCTGGTGTTTTGGTTGGAATACCGGTTCATCTGGTACACCGCCTCAGGTTTGAGCCCAAGCCACTCCAGCTCAGATATCACCTCAGCCGCCTTAAACGACGGTAATCCACGCAAAACCACCTTCAGTTGCTTGTTCGATGGCAGATCATGCGTGAAGAAGTCCACGTTGTTGTCCTTCAGGAAACATCCTATTTTTTTGTACACCTTCAGGCTGGGGCACATGATTTCGGTACCAATGCTGCAAAGCTTGAAGCGGGGCAGCAGCTTGTGTTTTGCCAGTTCGGTACCCAGCTTGGCAACATCCTTCACTGACGTAAAAAGCGGAGGAATCCTTTCTCTTCTAGCAATAGGAACGGCGCCACCATCGCCATTTTCTTCCGGGAGTACTGCATACTGGTTGATTTGCAGTACCCGTTTTCCGGCGTCATCCTGCGACGCGCTGGGCTTGATTAGCACCTTCTTTGAAGGGCCCACTGCTGTCTCATTGACACGTTTACGCACCATTTGTTTCGTGTTTGCAAGTTCAAGTAAAGGGCGAACACGAAATTATTGCGACACATTCAACAGGGCATAACTTTTTTACCATTGGCTAAAAATCAACCAAATTTTGCACACTTTCTCATTGATGTGTATTGTGTACATGCTGTCAAACTCGAAGTCGTGTTTTTCGATTCACCAAAAATGGAGGTGAACCAACGCGAGTTGAGAGAACAAGTTCTTTCCAAACACCTGGAATTTCCTGACCTGTCGCACCGGCAGTTGGGAAAAATGTTGAAAATTCACCATTCAACCGTCTCCAGAGTGTTGAAGCGGTTCCAGGAGCGGTTGACGTTGGACCACGGCAAAGGAGCTGGAAGAAAACCGGGACCGGAGAACAAAAAGACGGAGGGAAAGGTGAAGCGGATGATTAAAGCAAATCCCAACGTCTCAAGCCGTGATTTGGCTAAAAAGATCGGCATGTCGCAGAGCTACGTCCAGAATGCAAAGAAGAGAGCTGGACTACATACATACAAGGTACAGAACTTCCCAAACCACGATGAGCGGCAACAATCGACGGCTAAAACTCGGGCACGGAAGCTCTACGAGAAGATGCTGACAAAATATGGCTGCTGTGTGATGGACGACGAAACGTATATAACAGCCAATTTTAAGCAAATTCCGGTGTTGGAGTTTTTCACCGGCAAGAGCAAGTTCGATGTGGACGACAAATTTAAGAAGAAGAAAATGTCGAAGTTCGCCTCCAAATATCTCATTTGGCAGGCCATCTGCTCTTGCGGACTGAGGAGTGAGCCTTTCGTGACAAAGGGCACAGTAAATGGCGAGATCTACAAATCTGAGTGCCTCGAGAAGCGCCTTTTGCCGTTCTTGCAGCAGCACGACGAAGCTCCGCTATTTTGGCCAGATTTGGCATCATGCCACTATTCTAAAAGTGTCCTGGAGCGGTATGAGGCCAATTCTGTCCATTTTGTTCCAAAGGACATGAATCCGCCAAACTGTCCGGAGCTGCGCCCGGTGGAGCAGTATTGGGCAATAATGAAGCGGGAACTTCGGAAGAGCAAGAAGACAGTCAAAGACGAGAAGGACATGTTAAGAAAATGGAAAAAAAAATGAGAAACTGGTACCGGATGACACTGTAAAGACTTTGATGGAGGGCATCAAGCGAAAATGCGTTCAATTTTACACTCAAGGCTCCATCGATTAACTTTTCTTTTGATTTTTGAAGTAAATATATGTTTAAAACTACCCTAAAATTTTGGTTTGATTCTAAACATTATAAGAAAGTTGGCATGACATTTTCGGTGTCGCAATAATTTCGTGTTCGCCCTTTAAACTTGCCAGAATGCGAGAAGGTGGCGACGCTTCCACGGTGCAACGCGACAGCATAAAACGAAACAAAATCGAAACGAGAACTCGAACAAAAATACGGATTCAACAGCTCAACAGTCGAGCAAAGGATCTGAGTTCTAAGTTGAGGCTAGACAGCAGTGGTGCTCGATTATGATGACTGAGTTTGGGAAGAACGTTAATTTCATGAAAACATTGATAAAATTATCACTTTTGATTTGTACATTGGACAATGACATTACCACTTTTTCAATAGTTTCTTGTTGAAAATTATCAGTCGAAGGCATTGTTTTTGATGCGTACAAATATTTCGGATCGATTGGTGATAAAATTATTGAAATTGGTCCAGGGGTAACTGAGTTATTAATGTCCAAAATCTTTCATAATGTTGTTACATGTTCCATTTTCGGTTTTTACAAAGTGTACCCCCATATAGAAATCACAGACCAAGTTTCAGCAGATTGTACAATATGCGTTTGTAAACATAAGCATTTTTATCATTGTTAGGAACAATAATAATAAGGATCGAAGTAGATCCAAATCGATATCCAAGCAGGATTACCTCAGGTAGGGTCCAAACAAGGATCGAAGAGGAAGAAGAGTCGAACAAGGTAGAACAATTTGCAGGTAATATTGAGCACTGAAAAGTGCTGTTTAAATTGGTTGCAGTAACACTTCCTTCAGCCAAAAGCAAATAGATCCGCACTGTAAAAGAGCACGATGCGAACTGGGGCTTGAATGATCAAATCCCCCAAAGTACAACGATTGGATAGGCCGCAAAAAATCGCTTCTACCACTCGTAATAAAATAGCCAGAAATCTTTTAATTTGAATTCCGGACGTTTGACGAAGTTCATAACTTAGAGCAACACTATTTAACAACTAGTTAATCAAGTTAAGGTCAACTTCAAAGCTGATTTCACAAAGGTGTAACAGGAAAATGGTTTGTTATGATCATTTCCGTTTTATTTTGTAGACCGCTCCTCTTAACTCCAGATGTAAAGGCAAGTGTGATGTGAATGTGATATGGCCGTAGACCGAATTTACTACTACTTGAAAATACGTCTTAGCTTGATGAGAGACACACTTGGAATGGCATTTTATTTCAGACTATGAGAATACATTTATTCGTAGGTTGCTTCGATTATTCGTCGCTTGCTAGGTTTCTACCTCCAACACTCCTCCTCGACGAAAGAATCATGGCTGCATCTCGAAACCGCGTTTGCTTGATACGTTGAAGAGGCTTCGTCATCATGTCTGCAATCATTTCGTTTGTTGGAAGGTACTATAGACTGATGATTCCTTGCTCCTTCAGTTGACGCGCATAGTGGTACTTCGTGTCAACATGCTTCGAACGTCGCTCGCTGGAGTTGGATTCGAGTTGGATTCCCAGATCATTGAATAGTCGTAATAGCCAGCATAACTCCTTGCAGCTCTCCGTTATAGCAACGTACTCGGCTTCCAAACTGCTCAATGTTACGCAATCTTGTTTCCTGGAACACCATCCAATCATACCACCTGCATACCGGATCAGGTAGCCTGTGGTTGACTTGCGATCTTTGGTGTCACCAGCCCAGTCGGCATCTACGTACACCTCCAATTGCGTGGAATCGGCTCCCAGGATTAGCTCGTGGTCAATAGTACCTTTTAAGTACCTCAGGATACGCTTCGCCTCCACCCAATCAGCCTGTGATGGGCAACTAGTTTTTCTCCCCAGGATTGAAACGGCTGCTGCAACATCAGGTCGAGTAAACATGGCCACGTACAACAACCCACCAATCAAGCTGGCATACTGATGGTTATTGGGCAGCGGGATCTCCTCCTTTGGATGTAGGTGGCCTGGGTCCAATGGTATAGCGGATGGCTTCGCGTTTTCCAAACCGAATCTGGTCAGAAGCTTCTGGATGTAGGCTCTCTGACTTAGTGCAACGTGTTTCTCGGAACGGAAGACCTGGATACCAAGGAAGTGCTGGATATCCCCGAGCGACGTCACCGTGAAATATTGGTTCAGCTCATTAACGATGGCCTTGTAGTCGTTTTCAGTCTCACATGCTATAATGAAATCGTCAACATATACAGCAATATAAGCGATTTTACCTCTGTTCTGCATGACGTAGAGACGAGCAAATACGAGCGGCTTGCTTCAACCCGTGCAATCCTTTGCGAAGACAACAAACCACGTTTTCTGCATCCGCTGTGCATCCAGGAGGCAACCGCATGTAGACGGGTTCTTGTAGCTCACCATTCAAGTACGCTGTCTTGACATCTGCATGTTTGATGAGAAGTTTCTTCTGGCAGGCGACGGAGAATAGTGTCCGGTACGTTGTTTGCTTCACCACGGGAGCAAAAACTTCGTCGTAGTCGACTCCATATTTCTGCGTAAACCCTTGAGCGACAAGCCGCGCCTTGTACCGGATGACCCTTCCATTTTCGTCCGTTTTCTTTTTGAAGATCCAGCGACATCCAATGGTTTTCTTACCAGCCGGCAGCATGGTCAACTCCCACACGTTGTTCTCGTACATCGATTGAAATTCATCCTGTATGGCTTGCTTCCACATGTCTTTCTCCAGACCAGTCACAGCTTCTTGATAGGTGTGTGGCTCGTCATTGTCGTAATGTGCAACCCGACTGTTGGCACAGTAGCGTTGAGGTGGAATACCCTTCGTCACCCTGGTTGATAGTTACTGTGTACCTACATCTTGCTCTACGTGGATTGGTACCGGCTCCTCCTGTGACTCACCTCCATCGAGTGCTTCTGCTTCATCAACATCTTCGTACAGGCTTTCATCCGAATGTTCTTCAACACCGTGGAGATCTTCCTCTTCCATGATTTCACGATCGATTGCTGGTTCAGGTTGTCTCAGCTCCTCCGGTGTATCCGTCTCACTACGGTTTTTATTAAATAGCGATAACGGAAAGAATAACGTACCTTCGTCCTCTGTGGAAATTTCCCCCTTGTCGATCATCGAAGGCAGGAATCGGGCATCCCGGCTAATCGTCACTTTGTTCGTCTTCATGCTGATGAAACGCCACGCTTTGTGTTGCAACGAGTAGCCGACAAAAGTAAGTTTTTCGGCTTTGGATTCGAGTTTCGATCGTTTGACTTCAGGAGCAAATACGTATGCTGAGTTTGATTAACCGCTTTCGTTGGCAACATGTTTAGCAGATGACTTGCTGTGTTTATTGCTTCTCCCCAGTAGCGATTGTGCATACCTGCTTCCAAAACCATACACCTGGCCATCTCCACCAAGGAACGGTTCATTCTTTCTGCGACTCCATTCTGCTGCGGTGAATATGCTGCCGTAGATTGTCGCTTGAGGAACGTCATGATCTTCGAGCCACGATATTCGCCTCCCTAGTCGGATCTCAGCACTTTCGGCGGTCTGCCAAACTTCGTCTTCATTTTCTGCACATAGTCCTGGATAGCGTCAAATGTTTTTGATTTTTCTCGCATCAGATACAGCGTTGTGTACCGGCTGTGGTCGTCAATAAGCGTCAGGAAATAACGACGACCACCCGGGGTCACCGTCCTCATTGGTCCACACAGGTCACTGTGTACCAGGTCCATCACAGCCGTCGTTTTCTTCGTTGTTTCCTTTGGAAATGGCAGTCGTGCCATCTTTCCCTGCAGACAGGTCTCACAAGGCAAAACCAAACCGCACTGCTTAATATTGATGCCCGTCGCCAATTGTCGTTGCTCCAGTTCTTGGACTGCCTTGACATCACGGTGACCGAGCTTACGGTGCCAGTCATGCAAACAGTTCTTATTATTGCAATGCTAAATTGCCGCACCCACGCGTTCCTCCATCTGCAAGTGGTAGAGACCGTTGCTACGCCTTGCTTGAGTTTCCCGACGGAAACGAGGTTCATATCCAGATCTGGGACGTACAGGACACCGGTGAGCACGATTTGCTTCGCTTCGCTGTCTTTCCCGTAGCAATAGATCTGGCAGTTCCCCACACCTTTCACGAATGCTTTCTTCCCATTAGCGACAGTAACGAAACTTGGGATATCATCTCGTGGTTTCTCAACGGATACGAAAAACTTTCGATTGGCGCACATGTGGGAGCTGGCTCCAGAATTCATGATCCATTTCGTCACTGGTCCTTCACGAGCGCTGAAAACGAAATCCTCTCCAGTGGACTCCGTTTTTCTTGCATTTGCCTGTTGCTTGGCAAACTTCTTGGTTTGCTTGGCAACCGATTTTTCACTTCGAGAAACTTCATCCTGGCTCTGCTTCTGCCAAATTCTGCAGTCTCGCTTCTTGTGGCCGACCTTCTGGCAGTGGTGGCACACAATGGATTTCGATTTCCCGGCCACCTTCAATACCGCTGAATCCGCCGGAACAGTCCCTTTTCGCTTCTGCACCTCATTGATAATTTTATCCTTTACAAGGGCCAGCGTCAGCTCGTCCTCCGACCGATTTTCGAGGGTACTCGTCAGCGCGTCGAAAGAGCTTGGTAGACTGCGGAACACCAGGATTACCTGCAAATCGTCGTCGAGCTTCGTACCAGCGTTGGCCAGTTTTTCAAACAAACTCTCGAATTCTACCAGGTGGTCCTCGATGTCGTCTCCTTCCTGGAACTTGAGATCGCAAATCCGCTTCAGCAGGTGAACCTTCGACGTTAGTGACTTCTTTTCATGTTGCTTCTCCAGATTCTTCCATACTTCCTTTGCGGTTTTTGTAGCCCGGATATGGCCGTGTTGACTCCTGCTCAGCAGCAGCCCACGATGTACTTCCATAGTCCTTCGCGAACCAGCAGGAATTCCACCTCCAGCTTCCAGGTTTCGTAGTTTTCGTTCGTCAGCTTCGTTTTTCCGAATCTTTCCATTTTGAACTTCTTCGGGCCCATAACCTCTTGAATGTGATATTGCCGTAGACCGGATTTACTACTACTTGAAAATACGTCTTAGCTTGATGAGAGACAAACTTGGAATGGCATTCTATTTCAGACTATGAGAATACATTTATTTGTAGGTTGCTTTGATTATTCGCCGCTTGCTAGGTTTCTACCTCCAGCAGATTCTTACATCAATAAACTGCCCATAAAAGCATATGGAATTTTGTCAGAAATGAGTTATCTATTAGAATCGATTGTAAACTACCGGAATTCTACACTGTTCACTAAAATTTACATAAGTTGTTCCAAAAATACCGTGAAAATACCAAAACTAGCTTGTCCCATCCATAAAAGCCAACGGAGGAATAAATTGGCAACAGCCTTTTACCCGGCTTGCTGTTTCTCCCTACCACAATCCACATGCATCTAGGCTATCTTTTCTCATTTAACATCAACAAAATTAACTTCCTGTCAGTAAATTATATGTAGTTAAACACTATTCTAAGCATGTTGAACTTATGGCAGTTTAACTGTTTTTCGTCAGTCAGGCTTTTTGCATATGCAATATACCTCTTAACCAGTTCAAAGAACATCGCCCAACCCGGATGCGTTCCAAGCCATTTTGTACCATTGCATAACTTGCCATCACCGCGGTTTCAGCCGTAGTTTATGTTCTCGAGTTAATTTAATCCTAATTAAGCACACTTTCATGCACCGCTTGCTCTCTCACTCAGGTCATTTCATCTGTCCCCCTTTTGCATCACCTTTCACACCGCGGCAACGTGTTCCGCTGAACTCGGCTTGGTGGTGAGTTCGTCGCTTATTCACCACCCGCCAAGTCTCCGCTCTTTGGTCTTACTCTCTGCGCAACCGAATGAACACCATGGCGGCGTCATCGGCTCACGGCAACCAACAGCACGCGGATGCTGGTCACGTTCTGCTGTTACTGTTGCTGCTCATTTCACTCTCACTCTCGTCTGCCCAAGTCACCTACCTTGGCAGTGAACAAGCGACGAACCTTTCCTAGCGATTCCGCTTGCCACCGGAGTGGGATCCTCTCTTCATCTGCTTCTTCGGATCGGGGAAAAAAAGATCCAAACTTGATCTGTATAATAGCGTTGCGCGGGTTAAATTTTGATGGCATTTAGCATATTAACGTCGGACTCGTCAGGTGGTTTTCGGAAACCCCATTCGCTTTTAGTATCAGTTTGGTTTGTTTTCCTTTTTCCTCTTTTCTGAAACGGCTTCGCTCCGGACGCCTTTCAGTGAAAGCCGGTCTAGAAAGGGCTCGAATCGGAAATTCGCTGCCAGCAAAAGAAAAAAAAAACAGCGAAAAGGGAACGAAGACGCAAGGATCTAAAGTGGAATCGTGCGTGATTGGAATAACAAATCGGAAAAAATAGGAAGGATCGGTGGAATTTAAAACGATTACCTGTTGTTGTTTTGGCCGTCCCAAAAATAGCTACGAACGAAAGATTTCAAACGTGAAAAAAAGGTGGACCAAGGAAGAAAGGGTTCGCCCGGAATTGTGCGAGAGTGTTTTAACGATTCAGAGCTCCAGGAAAAACGTGCAAAATAGTGGTTTTTGAACAAGCGAAAATTCTACCCGGGAAAAGAAGCGCCCGAGTGAAGTGAAAGCCTACATTCCGCCGTGCAGAATCAGAACCGGTCGGATTGTGCGGTGTTTGAGGATTATTTGAGCCCTTGTCGCCGACGAGCCGTTCTATCGCCGGAAGGATCCGGGAAAAGGAGACACACGTCGCGTGGATAAATTTTGCAAATCGAAAATGGTAAGTGAAAAAAGGGCTCCGCGCTTGTTTGGGAACGGGAAATGTATCTGGATTGTTTGCTTATTTCCGGTAAATGGTTTGTTAGTCTGCGAAGGCGGGGAAATGCTTGTGCCTCGGTGTTTCTGCGATAAGAACTTTACCGAACGAATTGCGATTCGATTGAGATGGTCGTCGGTCGTTGAAGAGGAACTTGCTGTCAGTGAACGTCGAGTGAAATTTATCGCTATTTAACGACCTGCCTTTTTTGTGTTGCGTGGATCTGTGGAGACAAGTGGACTAACGTCTATTTTTTCCTGTGAATAAACACTTTCCCGACCCTTCGGCAAACTGGGAACATCTGTGGGCGCACAAAGTGTGAATGCATTAGGGTTTTACCGCCTGTGCAAACACTCATCACGGGCTTAAAGTGAAATCTGTTGCCGTCAAAGAAAGGAAAAAAAAAGATCGACTCCTTAGTTCGAAAGAAAGTGAGAGCTATCAGTAATTCCGCATGACGACGACGACGACTCCAGTCGTCTGTTTAGCATATAAATCGCTTTTCTATGACTCTCCCAAGCCCCCGAGTTCGGTGCCGGTGGTGGATAGCTCAAAGGCTCATCATTCGATGCAGTTTGGGGCTTTTTTGTTTTCGATGCGATGGATTTGAATATTTTATTCCGGTTGTGATATGCACAGCACCGACCGGTGGCGATTCGTGGCGTGACTTTCGTTGTGATTTGGTTTCACCGGAATTGCATATCGAAGGACTGAGCAGAATATAAATAAATGCTGGTAGTGTGATGCAGGAGGTTGATTAGTTTTTTTTTTGCGACGTCGGTCATGATTAGATTGGGTGAACGCCTGGCGGTAGGGATTATAAATAATTCAAAACATTCATGCTAATTGAAAATGACTGGAATCAGCAATAAACGTCATCATGATGAGATGTGAATTTTCTTTCTATATCGACTGAATATGGCTAAAGGTCGATTACATCTACGCAAGATTTCCAAATTGCTATGGAACGATTGGATCGATAAATTAAACCAGTGGTCCCGCCGAGTGAATTTGTGCGGCCCGCAGAATGCTTTTGGTCTGTTTGGTTTATCAAATAAAAATTTCCTTGAATTTCATATCAGAGTTCGTCTGGAACTCTTTTTGAAACTTCTTTTTTCTTCATCCTCTGAGCTATTTTCAGAATTCTATCTAATTTTTTTTAATTCCTCTCGAATTTTCCATAAAATGTCGTGATTATTTGCCTCCGTTGGAATAGTCCCAAAACTCCGTTCTACATTTTTTTTTAATTCTATTTAATTCTCTTCAATCCTCGCATGGCACCATCCTCAGATGTTGTGAGTTTGAACTTCCTTGAAATTTAACTCAAAACTACTGCTAAATAACCTCTTCGTGACGCTGTCTAAAATATTAAATTTTCCTTAAGATTCCATTGGACTTTAATCAACTTTATATACAGATTCCCTTAGAATTCTCTTCACCATTCTTTTGAAATTAATGACAGAGCTCCTAAAAAGTCTTCTTGTCAATAGCTTTGATACTCTTGTCAGAACTTATTTGGAGTTGAGGAGTCTTGAATATTTTTTTTTGAATTATACTCTGAATTCTATATGAGTTCTTTTCAGAAATTCTGAAATTCTCCTGGATATTTCCTCAGAATTGCCATGTGATTGCACTATGAAATTGCCCAAGTATTTTCATGAAGCTTACTTCTCAAAGCCTATCAATTTCTTTTCAGAATTACTTTCTAGTCCCCTCAAAATTCCTTATGAATACCTTTCAGAGTTCCCTACAAGCTCATTTAGGAATAACCTTTGGATTATGCCAATTTTCATCGAAATTCCATTTCATTGTTTTCCTGTAAATACATTCTAATTCACGACAGATTCCATTATTTTTTCGAGCTCAAGGTCTCTAAAAAAAGTCCCACTACAATCTCTCACTTACCAAAATTCAACCGTGTTAACATGGCGTTCAGCATAGCAGCCTTCATGATTTTGTAGATCGGAAAATTTCGTAGGCCTAAATGAAGCCTGTGCTCATAAAATATGTATCAATCTATAGAAACAATATTTTTAATGAATCGTGATCTGTTTTTTTTTCAAGGTCTAAAAAATAAATTTGTTATTGATGCAATGAATTATGAGGAAAGTCACTAAATAAAAAACCTTGCCATTACCCCTGAAGCTTCCCAAGTAATCATAAGTTCTGATAAAAGGCTATTTGTGGCTTGAGCAGCTTGGTTGAAGGTGGTCTATAGAATTATAAGCAGCCTCATTTTTAAGTCGTTGTAAGAACTTGAAAGTTCCGGTACCATAATTGAAGAGCATTCTAAGCAGCTTCTGGTTGAACTTGAACGGAACTTTAAGAAAATAAGTTACACCAATTTTATATTTAGTTCGTACTTTATGAAAGTTATGTCTAAAGGCAGGTTTGAACGTGTATTGATTTATCAGCATTAGTATAAGTATTGAGCTCTTTGACGAGTTAAACCCAGTCCTTCTGCGTGAAAGCCCCAGCACAAACCGCTACCTCATCTGAAATATATTAATGTGAACTGTTGTCCCGTCTACTGTTGGAGTTTTCAGTGCCAGATTACTGACTTGAAAACGAAACACAACAACTTGATGGATTTTAAATTAGTGTTTGCCCGCATGGTATTCCAACACACTTGTGGCGCAGTGATTAGCCCCAGGTAACAATTTGATGCTTAACAAGTGTTGATTAATCGATTTCAATTGTACATAGACCACGTTAACCTTTTTCCAGCTTTTAAACATCTAAATCTGGTGATTTTAATCAGCCAAAAGCTTAACAGTATTATACATTATAAGCTTTTTAAGCCGTTAAACAACAGTTTATTCCAACCCTTGCTCAGCCTTCTAGTTTTATTTCAAAAATAATAATTAAAGACCGCTCCACATCTCATGCATTTATATGGAACTGCTTTAACTTGTTGCTGACTAATTGGATTAACATATTTATATGGTTAATATAAGTCTAAAAATTACCTTTGCATTTCGGGATTCGAACCGGCAGTCGCTGATTCATAGGCGTCAACCATACTTACTGGACCATTTAGGCATATGTGTGGCCAGGCATGGAAAATCATTTACATTCATTTCATGCATTAATTTACATTTATTTGCCTCTAACTTTTTTCATCAACAGTATACCGCAAAATGATGTATAGAGCTTTAGTTGGTTTTGTTATTAGCTTCTACTTTTGCTCATAATCCATATCTGTTATGGATCATGAATTAGAGCAGGCAGAACTTGTTACTGTTTTTCAGTGAATGTAAAATACATTCATTGAAAAACAGTAGTGGCTTCTGTTCACTCTGGTTCATCATGCATAAAAGATACGGATTTGAATTGTTAAAAAAAGGTGTACCTAATAACAAAACCTACAAAAGCTTCATACATTATTTTGTGGAATTCTGTTGATGAAAAAGTTAGGGGCAAATGAATGTAAATGAATGCACGAAATGAATGCAAATGATTTTCCATGTCTGTGTGTGGCAAAAGGTACGATCATTTACTTGAAGCACGTCAAATTTAATTTGAATAACAGCAACCGGAAGAGTATTATACAGCAATGCAGAATTGTAAGCATCAACTGGTGACAGTTAAACATTCCTCTCATTTTCAAGTGCACTTAACACAATGTGGACACAAGCATGCGATTTATTTTGACAGTCATTTGGATGCTATTTTAGTGCCATAATTGAGCGGTCTGAAAATTCAGTGCAATATAAAGTGGTGAACAGTTAAAACACAGAAGTACAAATGTTAATACTTCCGACGTCCTCGCAGACCACTTTTACCTTGAGCTATTCCTAAAAATCTCCTTTTCCTTGTCTCTACTGCTGCCACTGTCTGTAATTAAGAAAGTAGGTAGTGAATTTAGTAGAACTAAAATGCCAGACATGCAACGAGTGACACAGAAACCTACGACATTTAACAAATCAAGGTATCAAAATATGTGTAACGCATTGCTGATTGGTGGAGTTGTGTTAAGCTTAGATAAGGCTTGTTCAATCTTTGGATCAGCTAACCAATTGAGGTTGTATTATGTTGATACAATTGCACTACTAATCAAATATATATTCAGCCTGATATTAATCAGCTTTGTACACCTTAAATCAACCAATAATCAGCTTCTGTTCTTAATGTTCAGCTTGTATTGTTACTTGGGGCGTTCGTAGATTGCATGCCAAATGCATAGGTTTGAATCTAGAAAATTCCTCTTTAATTTGTTTATGTTTGGGTAGAATACTAATAAAGACTTGTGCAAATTGCTTCATGTGGGCTATGACGGACCTTTTAAGAAACTTTCGAGTTGCTTAAAAGCTCCGCGGGGAACTTGTTTGATACTTTAAAGTTGCTAAGAAGTTCCGCTGGGAGCTTGTTCGGAACTTTGTTGTGGACATGTTTTCAGCGTTGCCTGAAGTTCCCAAGAAGTTCTTAGGGATGCTTTTTGGAACTTTTTTTGAACATCAAGTTGCTAGGAGTACGCATTGGAATTTTATGGAACTTGAAAGTTCTGTCAGAACTTTATTCGAACCTTATGGAACTTGAAGGTTCTGTCAGAACTTTGTTTTAACTTTATGGAACTTGAAACTGAGTTTTATCGTTGAATGCAGAACTTTTGGGTACACAGCAAAAAATAAATTTTAATATTACGTCCAAGAGGATGCACTACAATCGTGTCGAAAATCTCATGTAATTTTTATGGCCACAATTATGAACAAATGCAGGAAAAGCAGTGTAAAGTGAGTTCATGCACTGTATTAATGATAATTTTGTCCTTTTTGGCAAGTAATATTACACCATATTTTCGACACGATTGAAGTGCATTCACTTTGATGTGATATTAAAATTAATTTTTTGCTGTGTACTTGGGCTGTCTCCCATGGTCGTTTTCATCATCGCCTTACTAAGATGCTGAGTGTGGCCCGCACTTTACGTAGAAACTTGCAATATGGCCCGCCATATGCCTTGAGTTGAGCACCACTGAATTAAAACTTCTTGAAGACTAATTGTAATCGTGGTATGAGTGAATTGCTGCAACATTTTATTTTATTACTAGATTGCATTACACAGCAAAACATTCTGAATTTTAATTGTGATGTAAACATTTATTCAAGTAAACTTGAATTTCATTTCACGCAAAGGAGCAACTTGTAAACAATGTTGTTTACAAAGATGGGCTTTTGTATACAATATTTTCAACTTTTCATGAAATGTATCAACAAATTTACATGATTTATAATGTAAAATTCTATGATATGTGACGCTCCATTTATGTGCATCATATTGAACAGAAATTTACACTACTTTTTCGAACTGTGTAGACCAAAAAGTATTTTACGTTATTTAATGCAATCTACCTACCTCTCCAAATGTAAATTTGAGTACACTTTTTATAACTACAACCTGGGCTGAGAAGTTGAAGTCGGAGTTGGAGTCGGACGAATTTTTGAGCATTACGAGTCGGGATTGGAGTCGAAGTCGCAAAAACAGTGCTGACTCCTTAGCCCATAATCAATTCGAATGAAATTTGAGTGCCTTTCACTGCGGAGTTAACTGTTGATTTCGAAGTTTGTATTATTTTATGAGCATGAGCATGATCAACCGCCCGAGGATGCTACTTCGTTATTGCCAGATCAGCTGTAATTACACAGAGAACCAATAGACTATGCTTGGGACTAGCATTCGTCCACAATGTGTATGAACTGATGATCTCATACTTTACAATAGGCAATACCAGAGGCCGCGTCCAGATGCAGGTGAAGAAAGGATTGGGTAGGAATTTGTTGATGTGACACTCGCTTTATTGGAAGCCGAGAACACCTCTGCACTTCCACGATGAATCACTGCACTAGGATGTTGGATAAAATGGATGAGTATAAAGCAGGATTCGTTTTGGTAAACGACAAACTGAATTGATGTCCTAACGATCCTATATCGCGAAAAAGCTTGGGATTGCTCAGTAAGAAAAATCGTTTGCCACTAGGTAAACGAGCTCCTTATCTTAAAACACACCACTTGTGATAGATTTGATGTTATTACCAAGTTCTTCTTCTTCTTATTCGCATTTCAAGCTTATTGCTAAGTGCATATTAGCTTATTGCGTGCTCTTAACTTAGTGTTCTAAATGCTCTTCCACAGTTTTTAATTGAGAGCTTTCGAGGCCAATACCAATGCATGAATTTGTATATTGTGTGGCTAGCACAATGATACTCTATGCCCAGGGAAGTCGAGAAAATCCACTCCAACCCAGAAACTTCCCTCGACCCTGCCTTTACTGACTAGGCTATGAGGCCCCAGCACCATGTATTCATATTAATAAATAATGCGGTTAACGAATCTTGAATGTGAAGGGGCCGGAGATTAAACCCATGATGTTCTGCTCAGTAATCAAGAACGGTCGCTCTAAGGCCATAGAGCCCCTCATATCACATAATACAGTCTACGATCGAGTTATTATAACCAATCGAACTGGGCACCGACGTTGACGACAAATTTTGCAAAACACATGATAGACAAGCGATGTGACTATAAATTTCCTTATTAAGAATGGATCTGAAACTGATCCTACGTTTTTCCTGCGAAGTAAGCAAAAGTGGCTGTCTAAGGCAGCCGAGTCCCTCATATCAGAACACACCATTCAACGGACACCAAACCAAAATTTGAGTTCACCCGATCGCAATACCACACCGCACTAGCCCCTCGAAGTCTACACGGGAAACACCATGGGAAAAGTGATCCTCCAATTCACCCCATCTCAACCCATCACAATAATAATCCACAGGGAAGCCTGCTATTTGCTTCATTGTGAATCATTATCAGCTACAGCCCCGCTGATTGTCACCCTTCTATCGAAAAGTGGCAACAAGTGGACGCTATTTATATTGATTTCTCGAAAGGCTTCGTCAAAGTGCCCCGCGAACTTGCCTTTCACAAAATAGATCACCTTGGTATACCATCTTGGATCATAAATTGACTGGGATCGTATCTATCTAAATCTGATGAGTTTTCAATTCCATCAGGTGTTCCACAAGGAAGTCCTTTAGGTCCCCTGATCTTTGTGTTATTCGTAAATGACCATATTCTGTGATCCGAAAATATTTCGAGCGATACAATCACCTCTGGACTGTTGTAGAGCACAAGCTGACGTAGAGTGGCTGTCTAAATGGTGCCAAGCAAATGGAATGCACAGGAACGTTGATAAATATGTTAAACATTTACGTGTGCTCGGTCTCTAATTGCGAAGGACTACATGCTGCTGCTTTCACTCTTAGAAAGAGTCAATTCAATCATGGATTTAGGAGTCATGAACACATCTCGTTAACAGTTGCTAATGCGTATGCGATTCTCGGAATCATGGGCCATAATACAGCTTATTTCGACGACATTTATACTTTGAATTCGCTGTATCGCATACCGTACAGGTTTGGATTTCATATCATAATATTCATATCCCACGAATCGAATGAGTTCAGAAATCGAACGCTTCGTCAGGTATGCTTTACGGGGTCTATCTTGGAATGATCCCTTCAAGCTACAACCTTACGATCAACGGTGTGCACTTATTGGAATGCAAACTTTAGAGAGCAGATGGTTTATGCTCCAGAGGTTGTACGTCTTCGACACTTTAACCGGCAACATCGACTGTAACAGTATACTACAAAATTTGCACTCACATACACCTGCCCACCAGCTACGAAATCAGCAAACCCTGGGGATTCCTAGTCACCGAACCAACTACGACCAACGGTCTGCCGGCAACGGTCTGCAGCACGCGTCTAATCCATTAGACGCGTGCTGCAGAACCTTCAATGTACAGTCTGCCATGTATATGATTTAACTGCCGCCAGTGGTGTAGTGGTAAGCGTGACTGCTTTCTCACCCCAATGGGCCTCAGTTCAATCCCAGCCTAGTTCGGTGGGATTTTTCTGAGGAATAAAAATCTCTTGTCACGTCTTTCTTCGGAAGAGAGGTAAAGCCGTTGGTCCCGGCCCATGTGTGTTTGAATGAGTGCGATATCCCACGCAGCTGTGGAAGCAGACTTCCTGCACATTCGATTGCCGGCAATGGATGGCAATCGATGTCCGTCGGTGATTGGCACTATATTGCGGACCAGAAACCGACGTTAAATAAAGCAAAGAAGATGTATTTGATTTCGTCATTAGTAAATTAGTCTTTAAGAATAGGATTTAGGTATTCTGTTGGAATACACACTTAGAAATTACGATTTTTACACGAGACGTAATTCAGCTTTAACGTAAATTATGGAACGTAAACAAACATGGCAAGCAAAATTAAGTGTCCTGAAACTGAAACATATGCAACAAGACGAAAAGTGCGTTTGATTGAATTGAATTTTTCGTCCTTTTCAACTAATTCTTATGTCAAAAGGGCCGCTTGCATGTGTCGGTCTCAGGGCACTTAAATTTACATGTCTTTTTCGTAGTGCGCATGTTTGAATCGAAGTGTGCCAAGAGAAAAATCGCGAATCTTTATTTTTCTTGTGCAACTCGGGCGAGTGGATGGCAGATGGAATTTACAAATGGTGCCCGATTTTTGAACCGTTTCAGAAGGAAAATCTTTGGTGAACTCATTTAATATTTTTATGATTAATATTTTATCAAAATTATGGGATGTATGTTTAGAGGAATACTCAGCTGATGACATAAAACACACACATTTTAGTAATTCAATATAAAATTTATAAAAGTGATAACGCAAATCCCAAAAGTCAGTGCTGTTAATTTTCACATCATTCAATTGAAGATGAACCAATACAACCATTCAATCAATTCTGTGAAAACCAATTCTCACATGTCCATAATTTGAAGAGTCCCTTTCTCATTCGAAGCTCATCGTCACTGTCATTTGAGTCACTCACTATCATTTGATATACGACAGTGGGGTATGGAAGAAACCCAGCAAAATGGTCCCGAACAGACAAGTCGACCCGATGTTGGATCAATGTTAGGCAAATTTAAGGTCGATATTAACCCAATGTCGCATTGTTGTCGAGTCAAATTTGAGTTTATGTTGGGTCAATTTCGGGTCAACATCGGGTTGGGGTTCGGTTGAAGCCAGGTTGGTATTGGGTTGGCTTAGCTTTTCCGTCAGAATGTCGACCAGAGCTCGGATTATGTGTAGGTTACACTCAATTGAATGCGTTTCTCAAATGAGAATGATTCATGCTTACGTCAAATGACTAAGCAACTGATATCACCCATTCGAAGGAAGTCCTCTTTGCTAGCGGATAGCTGCTTTCCTCAATTTCAGCAAAAAATTTTAATTGATTTTGAGAATTTGCAGCACAACCAACATAATTCGAATGACAATGTTCCATCGGAAGAATAGTTTTAAATCATGGCCAATCAAATGGAATTGACCGAATGCTTTTACTCATTTCATTTTACGATGGCCCTCAGGTTTTATTTGAGAATCTTTAAGGCATGAACCATTAACAGCTGCATATTGCTCACTTGGTATTCATTTAACTTAATTTATTACATTACGTGGGTTGAGAGTTACCATCAGGGCACCCGTTTGAAGCAATTAGGACAGCGAGAGTGGAATTTTCAGTTTCCTTACGTTAAAATTTCGTAGTTTGAGGGTGGGTTCTTCTCCCCCACATATTGGGACATCCTCTCGTACGTACACTCTTCCCCCGGAGAGCGCGAGTAATACGTACCGCGTAAATCGAATTCGCGTAAATGGAGTACACGTAGCATATGGGATTTGACCTAATAGGGACCAACAGGGAATATCTCACGATCCTGGACATATAGAAGGTTACTGTCTTCGGCGAAGTTGTTCAATAGGTCAAGATCTAAAGGTTGGTGGACAGAAGTTTGGATTTTTCTCACTACGCGGCGCTAGTGTGCATGAATTAATAATGCCCTTGTTTTTGTGATATCTTGATATCCTTGTCATCTTGGAAGTTGCTTTTTTGGGCGAAGTTGTTCAGTAGATCAAAACCTTATTGTTGGTGGACAGAAGTTTGGAATTTTCTCACTACGCGGCGCTAATGTACATTTATTTGTGATATCCTTGTTTGTGTGATATCTTAAAATCCTTGCCATTCTTCGGCGAAGTTGGGCGCTGGGAGTTGTTGATATGACGCAAACTGAGATTTATGAACTGATTGCAGAAAAGGAAACAAAGGTTGAAGAAGTACTTGGAGATCTTGAAACTCCTGGTGATTTGGACGATAGCCTTGAGATGCCAGCACCAAGCGCTCAATAATTTAAGGACCAACACCAAAAATTAACCGAGCTGCAGCGCTTTGCCACTCTCGACTAAGGCTTTCGAATAGCTGATGGAATGTGAAAGCCTTCTTTTGGGATGGAAGGAAGATGCTGAGATGTAATCGTTTGTACATATACATCAAATGTTAAAAGTACACTATCAGAAACCGAAATAAACATTGATTGATCAAAAACCAAATTCTCATTTAATTTTTTTTCAAAACGGAAAATTCAACATGATAGGCCACATACTAAACGTAGCAAATTTCCACCAAAAGGATTCTGTGCTTCGTTTTATTTCCTGATTATTTTTTTACAACCATACCAAATATGATTGTTATTTAAATTTCAACTATCTATACGCAAACTGATAAATAGCAGCTGGGTGAAAATTACAAAGGAATGATAAAAGTGATATTGCTGAATGACGAAGTCGACTCTCCTAGACTACTTTCCATGTTGAACTTTTGTGGTGCTCGAATTCGTCTCCTGCAGCAAACAATGTTTAAGGGCAGATTTCATAATGTTCTATTTTCCTAGAATGACAGGTTCTTGTTATAAAGCACGAAGAACATCTCACATATACAGCAGTAGGACGAAGTTGCCGAATCATCAACTAATTTGTTTAAAAAAATTAAGGTCTTGGCCCACTGAACGGCTTTGCCGAAGATTGCAACTTCCTAGATGGCAAGGATATCAAGAAATCACATGAACAAAGAAATCACAAATTCAAACACACTACCGCAGCGTAGTGAGAAAATTCCAAACTTCTGTCCACCAATCATTAGGTCTTAATCCAATGAACAACTTCACCAAATGCAACAACTTTCTAGATGGCAAAGATTTCAAGATATAACACAAACAAGGAAATCATAAATTCAAGCACACTAGCGCTGCGTAGTGAGAAACTTCCAAACTTCTGTATACCAATCATTAGGTCTTAATCCACTGAACAACTTCTCCCAAGACAGCATTTTTTTAGATGGCAAGTATTTCAAGATATCACATAAACAAGTAAATCACAAATTCAAGCACACTAGCGCCGCGTAGTGAGAAACTTCCAAACTTCTGTATATCAATCATTAGGTTTTGATCCAACGAACAACTTCATCAAGGGCAGCAACTTTCTAAATGGCAAGGATTTCAAGATAAGACATAAAAAAGGAAATCACTAATACATCACACAAGCGCCGCGCAGTGAGAAAATTTCAAACTTGTGCCCACCAACCATTAGATCTTGATCTTCTGTTGAACTTTGGCCAGGACTGTAACCTGCTATATGTCCAGGATCGCGAGATATTCCATGTTGGTCCCTATTAGGTCAAATCCCATATGCTACCCCAGGTAACATTGCAAGCTTTATAGAGGATTTATAGCATTCTACAAGTCTAAATCATGGTCTACAGAACCCTCATAAAACCAAAATTGTTACGTGTACTCCATTTATGCGATTCCCTCGCGTAAACGGAATCATTCAAGACCAACGTAAATGGAATTCATGTAGACCGAGTTCGCGTTCTTCGGGGGGAGAGTGTATCATTTATTCTTTTGTTTTTAAGAATGTACAATAATTTCCCTAGAATTGAGAATTGGAATTATCGGAATTGTTTCTCAGGATTCCAATAGTATATAAAAAATAATCGCAGACTTATATTCTAGATGCAGGATTCTAGAAGGACATTTGCTGAAAACTTTGGTCAGCTGAAGATCTGATGAATAATTCATGTTCAACTTGCCGCCTTAAGAGAATATCTGAGAGCCGTCTTTTAAAGTCTTGAACAAGTTGTTTACCCCAACTCATGAACCGGGGAATTAGAGATCAGAGATGTTATTTTTTTTTCATCATCGGACTTAATGTGTCTAAATGAAGTCTGATGGCGAAAAGCCTAGAAAAGGCGTAAAAACCCCATATCTTTTCGAAATACATGAATCACAATAATACAATACAATTACAACGAACATTAATCAAGTCTATAGCAAAAAAAATTTATCCTCATATGGCATAGAGTTGTCCGTGAATCAGGTAGAAGTCCTCGTCCTTCTCAGGAGTCTGCGTTGAATACGGTGACGAAAGGTTTCCGCTGCACAGTTAAAGTCGAGAACTCGTAAAACTCGTTGAAACGCTCAGACATGAACCGTATTGGGTCATGCAAGCTGTAGTTCGCAGCACGAGGTCCAAGATGCAGGAAACTCCTCGACCGAAGAACTCGTTCGGGTGCGTAGATTTCGAATTCAGCCAAGATTCCTGGAGAGTCGATATCACCAATAAGTACTTTCGCTGCGAACACGGCCTGACTAATCGTCCGCCTATGTTCTAGTGTTTCAAGACCCAGGAGTTGACAACGATCTTCGTACAGCGGAAGGTTCACAGGGTCATTCCAAGGAAGGTGACGAAAGGCATACCGAACAAATTTCCTTTGAACAGATTCAATCCTCGCTATCCAAACTGCTTGATACGGGCACCATACTACCGAGCTGAATTCCAAGATTGATCGCACTAGATAGCAGTATAGAGCTTTTAGACAGGCAGGATCGCGAAACTCGTCAGAGATCTTGAAAATGAACCCGAGTTGCCTGTTAGCTTTCGCAACGATGCCCGAGCAATGAAGCTTGAATGTTAAGGCGCAGTTCAGCGTGATTCTTAGGTCACGAACATTGTCCACACGTTGCAGAAGTTGGTGATTTATCGTATAGTTGAATGCCACTGGTTTCAGCTTGCGATGAAATGAGATAATATTACATTTTTGTACATTCAACGTGCGATAGTTCCTTGAGCGCCACTCTTCAAAAGTATCGATTAGATGCTGAAGCCGCAAGCAATCGGTGAAGCTACGAACAATCACATAGATCTTCACATCATCCGCGTAGAACGATTGGCAACCAGTTGGGAGGATCAGCCCGGCCTCATTCACAAAAATCGAGAATAGCAATGGTCCCAAAATGCTACCTTGAGGAACACCGGAGCTGTTTGTAAAATAGTCCGATTGCTCTGATCCGATTCTATCACAAAGTTCCCGATTGGTCGGATAGGACTTGAACCAACGAGTTAAACTCGTGGATACACCGAGTTTTTCAAGTTTAGCTAGCAGTATGTAGTATGCGTCGTTGATGATGATTTCGAAAACTTTAGAGCAGGCACTGAGTGATGTGATCCCTCGGTAATTTTCAACGTTTCTCTTGTCTCCTTTTTTGTAGATCGGGAACATGAATGACGATTTCCAACGCGTAGGGAACTCCCCCTGCTGTAATGAAATATTGAACAGCTTCGAAAGCGGTGTTGTAAGCTCTGAACAGCATCGCTTCAGGATGCTTCAGGGGATCCCGTCAGGGCCAGCAGCATTAGAAAATTTCAGCTTCTTGATGGTGGATTCGACGAGGTGTACTGTAACCGAGGTAATCGAAAAATTGAAAGCATCACTGGGAGTGTCCCTCACCGCTTCAGCAACTTGGGACAACGAAGCCGTAGTGTCATTGAAAATGCTTTTGAAATGTTCTGCCAGAAGATTACATTTCTCAAGGGAATTGCTGGCGATTCTATCACCCATGTGAATTTCGACTGGTAGCCCCTCCTCGTTTCGTTTGGTAGTCACGAATGACCAGAACTGCTTTGGATTAAGCCGTAAATTAGCCTGCACACGTTTCGTTGCTCGCTGTTGAAAATAATATACCTTATACCTCAGAACATCCCGGCGGCGCCGACTGGGATTGAACCCACCCAGCCTACTGGAGTAATCACGCTTACCACTACACCACCGGCGCCACTTAAGATGTTCATCTTGATAATCCTGTATTGCAAAATTATCCAGAGGGCTCTCTTGAAATCTTCGGTTAGCTGAAGATCTTTTGAAAAATTCCTGATGAACTAGCCATCCTGAGAGATGTTAGATAAATTCTTGCTAATCCGGAAGACTTGAAAATATCCAGACGGCATTACCGAATTCTTTGGACAGCTACCGGACTTTTGAATAATTTCCGGTGGGCGGTTGAAAATCAAACAGAATCAGCTTCCGCTTAACGATTTGCTCGAAATAAGAGTAATATGCCAACAATTGACCCCCTACCCTTATTTGAAGCCAAGACTTCACAGGCAGCAGTTTCAGCGCTGAGCTGAGCAACCTGAGTAGGCAGTTTCCAGGAGATGAAATTTTTCGAATCTCCAATTCTACTTTCCCGTTTTGCAATGGATATTCTAGGAATGGATGCCATCTTCAACGCTATCGAGTATTTGCAAGTCATCTATATTTTTGCATTTCTCATATTTTTCCCCCGTCCCATTTCCATAACCATTCACATCGTTTGAAGTGGGATCGACTGGCTGAGTGGAAAGTGAAATCCTTCCCTTCATTACGAAATGGATTGACCCTCGAAACTGGCGGCCCTTTTCCGTTTTTCTCATCCCGAAAGAAGTGTCTTCAATTTCCTACAGAACATCATCGTTTCGAATCGGTTTGAGAGCGAGAGTGGAAACAGTAGAGCCCTAACCTTTTCTTTTTTTTGCCACCGACCGACCGACCGTCCGATGAGAAATGGGTAGCAGCAGCCTAACAGCATTATATAACCATGTGGAGAATCGTAGATAATACTCCAACAGCCAAGCAAGAGTAGTCGAGCTGAAATTGAAAATGCACGGGTGTGGATCGTGAAGAGCGTGCTATTGAAATCCCCAGCGACGAACCCGCAAAACATAAAAAAAACCAGTCCCAAACCCAAGTCTCGTGCGATGATGATGATGATGATGATGGAGTAGTTTGATTTGGTTAAAAGAGCGTAGGCAAAACAAACCCGCAAAAAGAAGGGTCTTTAGTCGGTAGGCAGACGGGTGGCCAGCGAGAGAAACAAAACAAAAAAATCTTAGATGAAGATTGAAATTTGAAAGCGGGAAAAGCCACCACACACCACACAAAGATGATCGATTGAGGAAAACACGAAACGAATGCATGATTTAGTAACACCTTAGTGGTTTCCTTCTCTGTTGGTGGGGGACGGGGAAAGAAGGGGTATGTTTTGTTTCGTCTGCTCGGATGATTTGTTCACGGTAATGTACTTTTGTGCTTTGCTCGGGATGGGTTGCATGATGAACGTGATGCAGAATTCGAGCGGGTGGTGCAGCAAATTATGTCATGCAGTGTAGCAGTGGGGCATCCATCCGCACCTGACCCGGTGAGATTTTGGCATACTTTGTGCGGTGATGCAATGGTGGAATCTGGTGAAAGGGTTTTGTTGCAATTCGGGGATTAAGTAAGCGGAAATGTCAGAAACGTGAGAGCACTTCCGATCCGGGATGAACGTTTTATTTTTTTCATGATCATGAGTTGAGATGCAAGCTGATAACGAACGAATTGTCGTACAACCGCTGCGCTTGTAAAGTCACGACAGATCAATCCGCTGCGAACCGAGCTGTCTTCCCTTCCTCTTTTTTTTATTTTGGTTGGAAGAAGAAATGCCCTGAAGGTTAAATTAGCACGTCAAAGCGAAGCGCATACCTACTAAAAGTCACACTCTCCGTTGGATGTCTGTCTGTGAGTCAGACGCGGTGTGAAAGTGAAAATGATGGATGGGCTGTTTATCATACCAATTATGGGATTGATGAAATGAAGTCTTGTATGGTGAACCGAAATAATGGAAGCGACCCCGTTTCGATAAGTTATGTATTTTTCTGGGGTTTAATTGTTTAAAGCTGCTCACAGGAAAGTTGTGAGTCAGGAAGAGATCCCGGTGTGTATGGTAGGACAATATTATAATCTAAAAATATGCAGTACGGAATCCTTCACTATTCCAAGGTAAATCATGGAACGTTAACAAACTTGTCATGTAAAATTAAGTGTACCGAAATCGAAACATACGCTACTCGACGAAAAATGCGTTTGATTGAATTGATTTTCTCGTCTCTTTCAACTGATTTTTATGTCATAAGGGCCAGTTGCATGTGTCGGTCTCAGGGTACTATGGATTTTTCGTAGCGTAAATCAGTGGCTCAAATAAATCATAAATCTTATATTGATGCAGTGCATATTCTATCCAGCAATTTACTGGATTCGAACCCGTTGTTCAGCATATTCGTTCTATAGACCATCTTCAACCAAGCTGCTTAAGCGTCAAACAGCTTTTTATCAAAACTTTTGGTTACTTGGGCGAATCCAATAAGAATTGTTTTCAAGGACAAATCCCTTTACAGATTCTTTTAGAAAAAAAAAATTGATATTGGGCAACTTCCATCATCATCCCTTGATCGATTATTGATCTCTTTACCTTGAACTGTTGCAAGAAATGTGTGAAATATAAAAATAACTGCAACTTAAATATGTATGCGCGGGCAGGGACGGCGTTATATTAGTAAAGAAAAATGATAACTCCAAACCTGAAGTTATTAGGAATCGCTAAGATCTATGCAGTTTCATGAATTGCACTTTATCTTACTTATCTGCGGATTTTCCGTCTCCTAAGCGTAAGAGGAGCGACAAAAATGATTGTGTGAGTAAAGTTCTAATGTAAACCATTTACGTATATTACAGTGGAACATTAGAGGTATGAATGAACAGTGTATAACATACCAGGCCCATAAGCTCGAACATTCTTGATCATGATATTTGTAGAGTTGATGATATTCCAAGGCCAAGGAATGATACCATCCTTACTGATGTAAGTGACCTTATACTGTCTTTCAAGTTACACGATGCGAGGGAAAAAGTCACACTTACTAAAGAAGTCATTTATTGTCATAAGCTTGAAATGGAACAACATTATGTCAGCTTATAATTCGCTGCTAACTAAACACTTCAAAATCATTACCAGGCAAGTTAATACCAAAGGGAATTATTGTCCGTGGATGAATTTCAATTTGTGGTCATTGATCAGAATTAAAAAATAAACTACATTAATCAAGTGAAGAGACATCCTAATGATCATGTGTCCAATAAAGTTAGTTCTTTAAAAAAAACTACAAGGGACAGCCCTATGAGGTTGTACGCAATGATGACGTAGGACTACGTGTTCTTATATAATAAATGTTATTTGTTAATAACAGCAGGAGCTTGTGTTTTGTGTAGGAATAGGAATTTAAGTGTGGTTCTCTCTGATTAAACTCTTTAGTATGACTATGATTGCCCTGAAAAGAAACTTTTGGTATGAATTTTAGTTGGGACATGTTCAGAAATTTAACTATTTTGGAAAACCTTGGTGGCCCTGAAAAGGCCGCAGCGAAGGAAACCTCAACCTTGCAATGATGAATGGGCACTAGACTGATGCAAAATTTGACTTTTTCGCTCTAAAATGGTTTCAAATCGGGTCCTGATAAGCCTACCAAAGTTACAACTCATTTGGATAGAAACAGACTTCGCACAAGCCATTTGAAGTTTACATGTAAATTACTATGGGAAAGCTCAACTTTTTGTTCATTGCCTTCTAGTCTTTTTCCATATTGAGCTGCGGAACAGTTCTATAGTTCTATAACCATTCTTATGGAAAATTTTCTGAAGATCGTTTCTATGTAAAACGAGACAGGAAAAAGTTATTATTTATTTAAGAATTTGGTAAACTTATGACATGATCAAGTAGCTGCTCTGTAGGTAACACTGTATTTTGCAGTGTGAAATAGTAGCCATGATTTTTGTGTCCTATTCAACGCCCCAGAAACACCAATGTTGCCTGCTGAGCAGTTGATTGAGCATGATCATAAGACATCAGCGCATTGAACCATTGATAACTTTCGATTCTTGCATTTAATCAAAAAGTAGTCTTGAGCAAAGTTGTAGCTGGAAAAATTTCCTACAAGTACAGTTGAAGGCTTTTGAAGTAAACCGATATGGTGAATTATTAGATAGACATGAACAAAAATCTTGGTTTTACCATAGTAATTCCCATACAAACTTCAAATGGTTTGTGCCATCTCAGTTTCTCACCAAATGGGTTCAAGTTTTGAGAGGTTAGTCAGGATGCGATTTGGAATCGTTTAAGTATTGTGGAGCGAAAATTTCAAATTTTGCATCACTCTAATGGGCACTCGAATGAGTCTCGGCGCGGCTGCTGCTGGACATGGGTTGACTAGGTGGCTGACACGGTTTGGAAGGACTATTGAACTAACTCTGAGTAGTTCTGTCCTATCAACCTCTATCGTGAAGATAAATTGGTGGCCTTGAAAAGGGCCGTTTGTGTAAATTCAATCAGCGATTCAACCGTATCAGATGTGGCACGTGAGCAGAAACGAGCGACACGCTGAAGGTAACAAACAGTGTGTTACCAAGTACCCAAATTTTCCGGTCCATGAATAGTTTGTTGTTTCTCCGTTTTCTCTGGTGAGTGGTGGTGGTCTTCTGCTTCTGGTCATACACAAAAGCCTTTATAAGAGCAGCAATTTGCTGCTTGCAATTGTCCTAAAAATACTCCATAAGATTGGTAATTTGATGCCTGGAAATTCAGAAACTAGAATTGACAAGAGCACGGCTTCCTCTCGAACGGCGAATCATAGTTGTCGTCTTCAAAATTTTGAAGATAGTATTGACGATGAAATTTGATTCACCTGAGAGATGCAAAGATACTACAGGGAAAGCCTGTGATGCGATTCAATAGATAATACGGCACTGGAAATCGAACGAAACACTAGATGCTAACGACACCACCAAATGGGAGGAGCTTAGGTCAGCTACTGTATGGACGAAAGCAACAATTAAGAGCATATCAGCTCCTTATCTTTTAACGGTTTTGTCGCTTGTCAATGGGACATGAAGAAATAATCATTTTTCGAAAGTTAGAAAATCATGCCCCACCCATTTTGAGTATTTTATTACACACTTCATCTGCTGTGACTTTCTAAATTATGCGTTGTATAGAAACAGTCGGTAGAATATCAGTGTTCACCCATCGAAAGCTCCCTCCCTTTTAGTTTTTTTTTCTCGTTAAACTCCTTCTAATCTAATCTCTAATCTAATCTAATCTAACACCAACACAGCCAGTTCTTGAAAGCATCCTGGAAAATGATGGATATACCTCCATAATGTTTCTTGTCTATTTGATAAACGTATGTTTCACATCGAAGATGCGCCACACATATCAAAACGTCCAGGCCTACTGTGCAGTATTTAAGGGGCAAGATGATTCAGAAAACATCGAAGATTTAAACACGATGCTTCAGAATCCAATAAATGGAAGAATCTTGGAAATCTCGTACCGTACGTTCCGATTTTGGTAATTATATAATTGTTTGGTCGCTGGAAGCATCAAAGCTAGAACGGTTTAGTGATGCTCCATTTTCTTCTGACGGTTGGGACATGAGCACTAACTATTGGGCCAGCCTTTTATGGCTTATGGCTATTCAACAATATTTTGATTTGAAATATACAATATAGAAATGCATAACGGTGGTGGTCATTACCCGAGTCTTGTCACTATTATTAAGTAAAAAAAGTAACAAGCACTAAAATGTAATCCTTTGATTACTGGAAAATCCTGATTCCCTAGTTTGAAGTTGTCACGACTAGGGTTCGGTGGTAGATCTTATACCAGTTACGCACCACAAAAAGGTGATCTCCTAACGTTACTGGTTTGAAAAGATAAAAATTTACAAAATGGAACGAACTCACCTAGTTTAGGCAATTGAACCTGAAGGCTACATGACATGTGTAGAAGTCCAATTGGGGGTTTTTTTTAAGGGTATCGAGGTAAATGCATATTCGTAATCTGCATTAAAAATTGATCCCAAACCCAAAATTTTACATCCCTACATCCTATTCGTAGAGCGACAGCTGTCGTAATTAACTTGTTGGATTAAGCTTGAAAGCTGATGAGAATTTTTCTCAAGTTCATCGCATGTTTTCAACATCCTTTCAAGTTATTGACTCCAACTATAAGCTTTGAGTTGTATTGTTTCCATTCAGTTCTCCTAGGATCTCTTATAGTGTTGATTAGCTTCATAATCAAATATGACTTGCTTATGATCGGACAAAGATGCTGACAGAAATCGTTGGACTACATAGTGTCCTTACGTTGATAACATTGTTTCAAATACAAATTCAAACTCTACAGGTGGCGAAGGTAGCATTTACCATATAACAAAAACCCTTGAAATTATTCAAAATTTCTAAAAGTTCCATCAACATTTTCCAATCACCATCATTTTTGTTTTCTTATGTATCTAATATCGTATTTGACTTTCTCCAAATATCAGGAAAAACCTTGAACCATTCCTATAAATTTTCCTTAACATTTGTGGGCAAAGCTCCCAAATCAAAACCTCCACATTATGGCGCAACGGATTTTTGTTTCGTCCTGGCACTCAGTCGCCCTTCTTAAGTCTCAAGTATGAGGCTAATTAAGGGGAAGATTATGGATATGATTATAATTAAATTCAAAAAAATACCAACATAAAGCTACCTAACTATGCATTCGATTTATGCGTTTAACTTAGAATACCTCTGGCGTTTTACAAATCATTACCAATTTGGTTTATACGTTGCTCAGAGTTACGACCTATCACAATCACGATCGCCAAACAGCTGATGGTAGTAACGCTTTGTACATTCCTATCAATGTGCTCGTCGACGCTCTCTCCATGACCATCCATCAAGTTGACGAAAGAAGTAAAAATCAACTGGTGAATCTCGTCTTCTGACAATCACGACACTCATCTGTGCTCGTTTTGAAGCAGCTGCTGCTTTGCTTGCTTATGTGAGTGTGTTGGTGAGTGAGCCCAACAGCTTCCGTTTAATATTGCCTGCTTTGTTTGTATCTCACACAGTCGAGCCTGCCGAGATGAACTTGGAATGCGTAGGCATTGTTTTCATTTTCTTCTGTCGTTTCGCTTTTTCTCGTCATCTTACTGCAGAAGTCTTCACTGGTTTTCGTTGCACTTTTCATCATCAGCAGCGAGTGTAACGTTTTGCTTGTGAGCAGCGACCATTACTAGTGATTGTTGTCTGCCATGGCTCTACCTCTCACTGCGTGACAAAACGTTCTTTCAGCGATAGTCGGTTGATGTGTAGACGAGTGTCACGTGAGTGTCATGATATTTTGCATCACTGACGTTACTGTTCAATTTAAGCTGGAGGAAGTGGATTTATGACACCTTGAGTAGTTATAAATTATGACTACTGTTAAGATGACATAAATTAATCACCAGCATAAAAGAACAGCAACGATAAATATATGTTGATTCATGCAAAATGGCACATCCCATGTGGCTCTCGTATAAGAACCTCGTAAAGGAAACTTTTACTTAGGTAGGAAACCTCGTGAACCCAACCTTTGCTACTTTTAGCAAAAGTGGAATGCCAAACTCCCCGAGCATGTGTTTACAATTTTTTTTCCAAAGTTATTTAAAACTTCTGTAAGGTTCAGGACTGTTCGAAGTGATTTTGTACGTGCTAAGCTTTTTTTGAAATGGTTCAGTACTTTCCAAAGTAGTCAAGCTTTTCCTAGACACGACCGCAGTATGACGTAGCATTTCAATATTTCGGTTATGGTTCAATGTTGGTTCAAGTATTTTTCCGGGAATGTAATAAATTATGAAAATTCTGATTTGGAATTCTAAACAAGCCGTTATACATTTTGGAGTAGCACCCCAGTATAGTACACAACGAAGCCATGCATGTTGTTGGATAAAACAATTGCCAAAAAATACGTTAATTTTTTCAGTAGCTTTATCATTAGTTTTAAATAAGGTCTCTGAAGCAGAGAAGAGAGTGCAGGTTGCATTTTATGATAAATCATCAGGCAGTTATTTTCCTTATCAGAATACGGTACTTTCAATATTGAAAAAAAATGTTGGTTCAATTGTCAGCGAATTTGAAGAGGAAAGGGTATAAGGATCATACGGAGTTTAAGTACCTCTTTGTTCTCCAATTTGGAGGACAACCCTAACAAAAAATTATCATGCATCATCATTATTTTCGTAGAATGGTGCAAAATAGAATACTGTGACTTTTCTCAAATCAAACGTTTGGTTTCCAATAAGTATGTAGGTGCTTAGTACAACATTATCTGAAAATTAGGGGGATTCAGTTATTAAATTTCAAAGTCAGAGCAAAAGCTCGTATACAGGTTCTCCTCCTGTTCAATGTTTTGATAATAAGCATCATAGTTTAAGTACACCGAGGTAAGTTGAAACGGTACGTGTATCTCTTACCGGAAGGAAATATTCACTGTAATAGTTTTTGAAAGGCATTCCCAACCAACAATTTTCGCAATGTAAACGCTTTACTCATTTCATTTATACAGCCTCAAGTTGTATTCAAACGTTATACGATAACAGCAAGCCTTTACTCAACCTCTATGCAAGCAAATCCGGCGAACTTATTCAGCTACTTGAGGCTGTTGGGACGGTTGGGACAAGCTCTTATTCCATATCCTTGAACGCTTCTATACATCTGTTATCCTGCTGTTTAGTTGTATGTGAACTTGAAAGGCGCTTATTCAACCTTTTCCCGGTTATCCAATAATCACTACCCAGCTTTCTCTGGAAGCCGGGTTAAATATTGCTTACGCTATTTTTTTGAAGGAGGAATTTATTGAGTTTATTTTGCAGTGAATCAAATTAATCGAAATTAGTTACAAGCACACCATCAAATTATTTACCCTGCACCGGAACCTGGAATCGAACGACTACGATGGCAGGAATCAGTACACACGACTGCGTTGAGAGGCTTAGGGGCTTCCATGGGGCGGTAGGCAATGCGTTCTGGGCTGACAGTTTCAGAAACTTGGCAGCTACGGTTCGGTGCAGTATGTTCAGAATCGGTGTTATAAAGGAAGCCGTCATCGGTGGACTGCAGACCGTGGTGATGAGGATTGAAATAAGCAACATTGGAAATGCAAGACGTGCTGTAACTTGAAGGCATATCAGGCGAAGAATTGTCCTGATCACATTTGTACTTGCCTGTTGATGCAAGCTGGAAGACCCCTGATCCACATCTAGTCACAGGACCGGGACGACTGTGATGAGCGCTGGCAGGAATCAGCGGGACTGGACTAGAGGAACCAGGGGCTTCCAAAATGCAGTCCATAGTGTGACCCGTACGTGAAGTTTGGTGACTCATGCTGTACAGTGGTTGTTTAATGCCGTTGGCAACAGAAATTCTACTCAACAGGAGGAAGTTGGTGAAGGATTTGGTATCTAGAGGCGTAACACTGAAACTCGAAAACTGATTAGACAAATACCTGTTGCTACTGGAAGCATACTTGCCTGAACATGAAGGTTGGGGGACCTCACCGCCATACTCGACCGCAGGGCCAGAACGACTATGATGACTGGAAACAGCGTGCGTGACCGGATCGAGCGGAACGAGGTCCCGCATAGTGCGACAGGCAGTGCGTTCTGGTATACAGGAATTGGGAATAAAATCGACTTCATCAAGTGATGCTGCAGCTTCGATTGAGCAACGCTGCATGTAACTCGGAATTAGATGCCATCCATTCCGGCAACGGGAGTGGAATAATGCAAAGGACCCGGAACAGGAGAGAATGAGATGGTCGGCGTGTTCAAACGAGGCAACCACATGTTTTTTGAACTTGTGTCTTCGAATTCGCGGAACAAAATCCCCTCTGGCCAAGTATCCGAACTCAAAGCAATTTCGCGTAGTTTTGTAACCATTCCGACCTTGTACGAAATAAAGCTCATTCGACTCGTATTGGATCCCTTTTTCACAAGCGGCACAACCTTTATCGGATCTTCGCCCTGAACGCTAGTTTTGACTAGCTTCTCAATTGATTCCGGTTTCACGATCGGGTGAATACGGGAGAGGTACAGCCAGAACAACTCAGCAGGCTCAGGAACAGTCCGAACAACAGCATCAGTCACCACTTTAGTACCACCAACAAGTGGTTTGCTAGTCAGTAGGGCTTCATCACGGCGACGTTTCAATGGGGGTTGACGGGTGATATTTCCGGAATCCAGATTTGTCGGAGAGGATGACGCGATTCGTCTCGTCAACTGAGCAATTTGCTGTCCTTGTTTGGCCATTTCATGTCTGATCTCAGCATGTGCAAGTTCGGACTTGAGTGGATAATGTTCAGAAAAGCCTTGTTCAGCTTCGTGTTCGCGCACCTCATGTGTATTATCCTATCGCAGAAAGCCATGCAGGAAACGGACTCTTCATCGCCTTTAACAGGTTTTGCGCATTTGTCACAAGCAGAACTCATGATGAATATGATAGCAACTGAACACGCGTGTGGAGATGCTCTAATACGCTCGTCACTCGAACGGTGGAGGTGGATTCAGTAGTGCGTCTGATCTTGATAACAATAACACAGTAGTAAACACAAGATTTCCGATACGAAATTGATTCAACACTAATTTCACAACTCGAAATATACACTATAAACGATATTTCCACGACGATCTTCACTTCTCGCTGATTGCTGACGTGTTTATGCAACGATACACAACGGAGAAAATAATTGAAAATAATGTTCGGCTAATTGCAACCTAAAACAAATAAAACTTATCATGTGACACCTCAAATCACATTGGAATTCAAAAACTAGTTCAATGGTAGTCATTTTGGGGGGCCCAGTTCCACATTGGCTACACCTAGCCATTTTTCGATCCCCCAGAGAAGTGGCGAGTTCTGTATATGGTCAAAAACCAGTTCAATGGCAGTTATTACGAATAGCCAGGATCACGCTGGCCACATCCATTCGATTTCCGGAAACCCCTAGGGAAGTAGCCACTTTTAGACTTGGATCAAAATCCATCATGCGATGCCTCAAATCACATGAGAATTCATCGGCTTCCTCTATGCTCTGTTTAAGAAACTAGGAAAGTAAACAGAAAATCATGTTGATGCGCGCATAGGAAATTGTACACTACTTGACTAGCCTATTGGTCCCATGCAAATCGACAGTACCCCATTCTAGTCAAAATTCTAGTACTACACAATGTTTGTTTTGATTCGCTATGAAAATTTGACAGATGAAATGAGGTGATCGTGGATTTTCCTATGCTTCGAGGGGTGCATCGATTAGCTTGGTACCGAAGATAGAACCTGAGCTGAGTCAAAAAATTGAGCACGTTTATTCGGGACCTACTAGTCTTAGAGTTACCTCTATGGTAGTAGTACACTAGCGCTAGCAAATCCGCATAGATGTAAGCACTAAATTAATTGCTGACTTGCTCCTACTTCCCTACTTAAAATTGTATGGTTATTTTGCTTAACGACGTGTTCGGGGTATCATCCAAACCATTTGTGGAAAAATTCGACTATTTGAGTTATCGTTCGTTTATAGTATTTGATTATTAGGGTTGCTGCAGGACCTAGTACCATGCCGTCCGAAGTGGTAATGAGCAGAGGCACGACAGCAGCGCTATTTTATATCTTTTTAGGTTCAAGCAGAACGATGTGCAACTTAATGGCTTAGGGAAAACGTTTATTTCATCAAAAAAATAATTATTAAATTATCACTTGAACATTTCTCAAAAGTTTTTCTTTTAAGAAAATTGGAAAAATATTTGTTTCAGTCGATTTGTGCAGTAATATCCTATGAATTGGCATTTTTGGATTTTAATTTCATCTATTAATGACAAAGTTACAATCGTTCAAAAGCTAACACTATTTCACCACACATAAATTTTTGTTATTTTCACCCCAGTATAGTCGACAAAGACGTAGTTCTACGTTAAAAAAATTTTCATGATCCTTTGGTACATTATTTTCAAACTTAATTTTTCGATATAAAGTTTCTCCCTATACACACACCGTGTGATAAGTCATTCACGGTTTTCTAAACTCTTTATTCTAGTCACCCATTTGCTTCACCACCAGAGCAGAAGCCGAAACCATTACATTCCAGTTACTTCACGTCGACACCAAAAACATACCAACTGGAGCAAACAAACAAAACACATTTTCACTGTACGACACCGAGTGCACTTGTTCGAAAAATGTAACAGTAATTAGCACCTCCATTTCCTCGCATCCGATGCATTGCCCCCTCCCTTCTGGCTCAAATGGCTGCCCTGTAATAAAATTCCGATGTTTTAATTATCTCTCTTTTCCCCCACTGTTTTCTTTTTCTATCTTTTTGTGCACTCGGAATTCTTTCCAAGCCGCGTCCCTCAATGCTTCTTCTCGATGTTCTTGCCGATCCCATGCAACTCATCACTCTGGAGACCGGTTCTCCAGTAGCAGTCAGCTACAACGAAAAACACGATAATTGAAAAACGAATTTCGAATCAATTATGTTGTTAATGGGCATGCTGCTCAATTTCTTGCCGAACGCTCGCGCAAGGTTCTTTTTTTCTCCTGAATGTCTATCTTGTCCATTCGTCCGTCCGTCCGGCTGATTGTCTGTGTCGATTCCAACTAACCCCACCTTCCTGCATTTCTTCTCGATGGTGGGAAATGGTGTGCACCAGAGCACATTAATTCTGTTTTAGTTAGTTCCGCCGCACGACGACGACGACGACCGGCACAACAACCGAATTGGAATGGGTGGAAAAATAGACAGATATTCTAAAATGGGATCGAAGATATCGGAGCAAAAAGAAAAAAGTGCAAGTGAGAGTGATTCCCTTAGAGGTGGACCCTTTTTCAAGTGGATTTTTGAGCAAGCTCCAGTTTGGAAAGCGGCAAGACACAGCCTGAAATCTCGGTGCTCGTTCCGAATGTGCGATTCTAAGATTTCCCTTTGGGATCATTTTTTTTTCTGCTTTGGTTTGGTTCAGCTTTGCAAACAGAAGAAGTAGCTTTTTGGAACTTTGCCATCTCATGCTTAGTTGAAATTCAACTTTTGATGGCCCTCCGGGGGTTGATTTGATTTTAAAGACTTTATTTCGGGTGATGTCCGGTGGCGCAGCGAGCGGAGAGTGGGATGCTTTTGGAAGGAAATTGTTTTAGGGAGTGATTCGATAAGTTTTTGAATTTAGTTTAAATATGGACATAAGTATATCCTGGGGGATCTGACCCTTGCTGGCCTTAAATTGCCTGTATACAGTCACCCCAGTATTAGGGGTCACCCACAATTATGGGCCACTTCCATTTGATTAACACGCAGAACTGCCTGACCCATAATAGGGACTAGCTGGCCCATAATATTGGGATGACACAGAATGAACAGATAAACAGAAGTGATGTACTTCAGTCGGGGCATATCAATTTTCAAACACTGTTAGTGGAGGAAACACCGCCAACTATGTTAATTTACTATAAATTATGATTCCCGGTCTCGGAAATGTGAATTTTATTTTCCTGGGAGACTACTAATATTTAAGATAACACCACACAGCAAACCGTTTCTAGAAAATTTGATTTGAACATGCATTCTCATATAGGAAAATTCTGAGGATATTTTTATAACACCAATAGAAATTAATTTGTATGTTAGGTTTTTCATTTATCAACTATACTGTATTTTTGTAAGTATTTCTAAACTATCATTTGAAAACAGCGTAGCTCTAAAATGTAAACAAACCATATTTTGCCACATATAGAGATAACAGTTCACAAACTCTTCAATAAACACGAAAAAGTAGAAGAAAATATCACTTCAAATCATCAAAAACGTTTCTTCTTACATGGTGTTTTTCTAACTTTCCACTATATGATGCATCTGGTTGTTACGCCTTGCACCAGAACTACGAATTATATTGTTTCAATATGCCAAACGTACTGATTCTGTAATATCTAGTCACGCCCGATTCATTTGAAATGCATCCAATTGATATTTCACGTGTAAACAACGAGCAAAAAGAAGATTCTTCTTCTTCTTCTTTCCTTTATTTAAAGTCGGTCTCTGTTCCGCAATCTAGTGCCAATCACCGACGGACATCGATTGCCATCCATTGACGGCAATCGAATGTGCAGGAAGGCAGCTGCCACACCTGCGTGGATATCGCACCCATTCAACACACATGGGCCGGGACCAACGGCTTTACCTCCCCGTCCGAAGGAAGACGTGACCAGAGATTTTTATGCCTCAGAAAAATCCCACCGACCTCGGCTGGGATTGAACCCAGACCCATCGGGGTGTTAGAAAGCAGTCACGCTTACCACTACACCACCGGCGCCGGTCCGGGCGTAATTCCACTCTCACAAAATTTGCGAACGAAGAACCAAGGCGGAAAAAAACAAACAAAAAATCTCGAGGGTGTATTTCCACGGCGTATAACCAGTGTTGGCAGTTCAAAGGATGGAAGATCCGGGGGGTAACAACATGTAAGAAATTATCAGTGCGTATTACGTTTTATTCTCAATTTCACGACAAAGAAAACTTTTTTTTTGTGTTTTTAGTGATGCATGATTTTATGGATTACACTATTAGCTATATGTCAAGCTTATAACATTATTCAGAAAATGGAAAATCGTGAAACAGGATTAATTTTTAGGTCATCAAAATTCGGAAGCGATTTTCTCGATATGGTCATTTTGGAGTAACGCCCTTTTCAAATGTCAGTCTAGATTTAGTTAAGGGTTGACATTTATCTTACAAAGCTCAGATTGATTGTGATACCAGTGACTAGATTAAATTACAAATCGTGCTCTTCAAGAGACTATTAAATAGTAAATTTTACTTTCAGCTAAAATACGTACAACATGCGCTAACATGTTTGCAAAATGTATGAAGATTTTGATTTTTTTTAACAGCGCATACTGTAAATCAGATAACAAAATACAGTCAAAATTCCAATAGTGCAAATTCATTCTTGCCGGATTCCTACCAATACCTACCAAATACCATTTGGGCTATTGGGACCAAACACTGATTGTACGGCAATTTGAAGAGATAACTTCCTGATGCCTTTGGAGAAGTTGTTATGTAGATAGTTGGCAAACCTTTTAAGCAGAGTAGGACACAAGTCTGATCCTGTGGAAGAGCCGGAACATCTGTAAAAGTGGTCAATTCATGAAACTGATCCTAGAGCTCCGTGGTTTTTTAGAAACCACTCATAGACATCTTATCAGAATGAATTCGGAGTTGTGTTCGGAATATGGACTCTGGAGACTACGGGATAGTCCACCGGGAGGTCCGGAACATCCGTAAAAGTGGTCAATTCATGATACTGATCCTAGAGCTCTGTAGTTTTTTTTTTAGAATCCACTCATAGACGTCTTATCACAACAAATTCGGAGTTTTAACCATACAATAGATGCTAGGGACCACGGGATGCTCTACTCATAGATCCGAAACATCCGTAAAAGTGGGCAATTCATGAAACTGATCGTAGAGCTCCATTGTTTTTTTTTTTAGAAACCACTCATAGACATCTTATCAGAATGAATTCGGAGTTGTGTTCGGAATATGGACTCTGCATACTACGGGATAGTCCACCGGGAGGTCCGGAACATCCGTTAAAGTGGTCAATTCTTGAAACTGATGATAGAGCTCCGATTTTTTTTTCAAAACCACTCATAGACGTCTTATCACCATACATTTGAAGGAATGACCAGAAAATGTACGCTGGGGACCACGGGATGGTCCATCGGAAGATCTGGAAGATCTGGAACATCCGTTAAAGTGGTCAATTCATGAAACTGATCCTAGAGCTCTGTAGTTTTTTAGAAACCACTAATAGACATCTTAACAGAATGAATTCGGAGTTGTGACCGGCATAAGCACTCTGGATACGACGCACACTGGGGCAGATCAGTGAATTTCTCGGAAAAAAATAATAACTTTTGAACGAAGCATCTAATCATATTACTGTTATCAGTAAAGTTGCTTGTTTTAGTTAGGCGCTTCTTCTCAATAACGCGCGAATCTAACTTTTGAATAAAGCGTTCTAGACGTATGGTGTTCTCGACAAAGTTGCTTATCTATTAAAATGAAGCAAAATTGCGGAAGACATGAAACTTCCATAACCTTTATTTTGGGAGATATTATTCTTGCAGCTCGAGTAGACCCTTCCCAAGTAACATTGCAAGCTTTAAAGAGGTTTTATAGCATTCTACAAACCTAAATCGTAGTCTACAGAACCCTCATAAAACCAAAATTGTTACTTGGGTTCAGCGCTCAAGCTCATCTGAGCTACAAATTTTAATTCTTGTGAACAGTGGGTGGATCTCAGCTTCTAGGCTAGCTGTTAAGCACTTTCAGAGCATTTCTCAAAACTTTTCACTGGTCTATCGGCAGGTTTTTTTTTAGAAAAAAAAAAAATGAAATTGTGAAAAGTAATGAAAGCCTTACACCAGTGCAGATTCGTTTTTTAAGAAATTTGTCAATTTCTCCATTTGAATCCTTCTATCTTTTCTTGAAATCGGAAGCGACGAAGCTTAAACTTTTATTGTTCTCACCCGTATGATTAGTTTTAGCAATTTGTATGGAGTTAAATATATGCTTTTAGATGTATCAATTCACGATCGAATTCTGTGAACCCAGACCTTCTCATTTTTTTTGAAAACAAATTGAAGATTCAAAAAGTAATCCACGCATCCTGAACCCATAAAATCATCAATTCATTAATTCAAAATTCAAATTCAAAGGCAAAATACATTTATTTTACTTAAATCCATTGAGATTTTAAACTTTATTTTGATTTGAAACTCATGATATAAGAATGCATGTGACCGCTTATTTTTTTTTTATAGTCACTTTAACACTCTTGGGTCTTTCGTGACTTGTCCGGGGGTGAGATTTGAACTCGTGACTCCGGCGTGAGAGGTATGGATGCTAACCACTACGCCGAAGTCGCCCCCGATGTGTCTGCTTATACATTTCATTTGACATATGATCTACATTAACTTTTTACAAGGCATCTGCTTGTTAGTTGACTTATACATTTGATTAATAATCAGCAATAGAAATTTGCCAAAAGGTATAAGAAGATTTCTATCCGTGTACTGACAATGAAGCTATCCAAGTAGAATTCCACGAACACTATTGCTGCGTGTAAATTCGTAGGATTTTTCCAGTTCTCACAGGGGGAGAGAACTATGCTCATAATTAGGATGCTTTTTTTCAACGTTGGCAGCACCAAAATAGTCGGTTGGTTTGTACTTAGAACTGCAACCATCAAGCTTATCGCTTTTTCTTGATTTTGGGATGGGATGAAGCTTATCTCTATTTCTTGATGATGAAGCAAGATATTTAATACGTCACAATTTATTACGCTAAACATGCAGTTTGACTCTAAATTTTCACAAAAAACAACAAAATGTGTCATTTCAATTGCAATCAAAATTTTTTTATGAGTGTTCACTCGGCTGTCGACAGAAGCAGACCACTCTCAATGTGTGTCACGCGATCGTCTGTTTACTCGGCAGCAACCATTGTGTGGTCCTCTTCATTGTTCTTCATCAGCAGTTCTTTTGATCGATGCGTTATCGACTTTGGAAAGCAACCGTTTAGTGATATGTGTGTGAGTGCTAACCACGTTTTGCGTCCATTGCTGCAACGGAAGCGGTCTGACCCCCGTTGGCGAATCTGCCATACAATGAAACCACTGGAAGCGGCTCCTGTTCTGATAGCGGTGTCTTATTGGATAGCGGAAGATAAAGTGTTTATTGTGTTGTACCTTTTGACTATAGTTTTAAGATGTATTGTTTAGTTAACATGAATCCTCGGCTAATTCGGTTGAGCCTTATCAAATAACTTAATAAACAGCTGCGATTACCGAAGATACGTATATGGATGACGTGATCACGGGCTGCGATACTCTGGAGGAGACCAAGAAGCTGTAGAATCAATCTCGATCCAGAACCTTCCGTCAAGGCGTTAGGACTAACCTGGCTCCCTAATTCCGATGTTTTCCGGTTTCAGTTTGATATTCCGCCTATCAATCCTGACGAAGTACTCACCAAACGTCAGGTTCTCTCGATCATCGCCACGTTGTTTGATCCATTGGGATTCATCGGTGCCACTATTACAACTGCAGATTTTGTGGACTTTGGAGGATGAAGCCGGCAAGAGGTTAGATTGGGATAAGCCGATACCTTCGACGGTGGGATATCCGCATAGATCGTTGTGTGATCATTCCTCAAGCCATGCAGATCGAGATTCACTGCTTCTCGGATGCATCGACGAAGGCATACGGTGGATGCCTCTATATTCGAAGCCAGGATCAGGATGGAAATGTCAAGGTTCAACTACTTAGTTCCAAATCCAAAGTAGCTCCTCTGAAATCTCAATTAATTCCGCGATTGGAGCTTTGTGGTGCACTGTTAGCTGCACAAGTTCTTGAGAAGGTTCTACAGGTTACCAAACTTACTGTCCGCACGACGTTTTGGGTAGATTCAACGTGTGCTCTTCGCTGGATACAGGCTTCTCCATCTACTTGGTCTGTATTCGTCGCAAACAGAGTAGCGAAAATCCAGGCGATTGCGGAAGGTTGCGAATGAAGGCACATTGCGGGTGCTGACAATCCGGCAGATTTGGTTTCGAGGGGAATTGGACCGAAGGAGATACTCAACATCAACTTTTGGTGGCATGGACCAAGCTGGCTAGCTCAGGATCGAAACACTTGGTCAATCTCAGTCTGAGGAGGAATACGATGACGAAAAAAGACGAACGGCAGTTGTCACCTCAGCTTCAGCGGTTTGAAGAGTTCAACGAATGGTTCATTTCCAAGTCAGCTTCCTACATGGTACTGATTCGGCGCATCGCCATAAAGTTGCGATTGATGCGGTCACTTCGAAACTCAAGGGAAAATCGATCGGCTGGATTCCTGTCTTCAGAAGGCGGAGTTCGTTCTCATTCGGAAGGTCCAGGAAGAAGCGTTTCCAGAAGAGCTGAAAGCTGTCAGGAGAAATGAACCTGTTTCCAGGAGGTCACCCTTGTGCTGGTATAGCCCGTTTATTTGCGAAAAAGGCATTTTGAGGATTGGTAGGCGTTTGAAGAATTCAACAGACTCTGACGCCACCAAGCACCCTATGATATTGCCAGCACGTCATCGCTGTACCAAGATGCTCTTTGAGCAATATCACCTTCGTTTGCTTCACGCTGGTCCGCAACTTTTGTTGGGATCGAGCCGTCAACGCTTCTGGCCATTAGGAGGAAGAAATGTTGCCAGACAGGTAGTTCATCAATGCCTAACGTGCTTCAGGTTGAAACCAAAGCTGGTGCAGCAATTCATGGGAGAGTTAACATACGTATCCACGTTTGCACACCGAACTGGTGTCTGACTTGTCCACTGATAGGTTTCTGCAAGCACTCGTTTCATCGCACGTAGCGGAAAGTGTACCGATTTGTATTCGGACAACGGCACGAATTTCGTTGGAGCCCGAAACCAGCTGCAGGAACTGTTCGTATTGTGGAAGGAGAGACAACATCGAGATCAGGTGTCTAGGTTCTGCGCTGATGAAGGGCTTGAATGGCACTTCAACCCTCCCAGCGCACCCCACTCTCAAGGACTGTGGGAAGCAGCAGTACGATCGGCTAAACACCATCTCCTACGAGTCATCGGTTATAGCCCAGTCACACTGGAAGACATGAACACGCTGCTGGTTCAAGTAGAGGGTTGCTTGAATTCCAGGCCTCTGACTCCGATGTCCGATGATCCAAATGATCTGGATCCGTTAACCTCAGCTCATTTCTTGGTTGGAACATCCCTACAATCGTTTCCAGAAGAAGATCTTCAAACGGTACCGATGGTGTTGTTGATGGTGTTGTAAGAGTAGTTACACTCATAACTCGATCAGGAGCAATGAAGCGGCCAGTCAAGAGGATTTGTGTATTACCTGTTGCATACTCGACCCACGATAGCGAATAATAATTGTGTATACCTTTCCCCTATCCCATCCCAATCGGAGATGATTCTTTTATTATTATTTCAGAAACGAAGATGATTCTTTTATTATTATTTCAGAAATTTCCTTGATTTGTTTTCCGTCGATCTTGTTTTCCGTGCTGAGCACCAATGCTACCGACGCCAGGAAGGCAGCTCCCACACCTGGACCCTACCTATCGACCCATCAACTCATGAACCGGGAACCAAGGGCTTTACTTCCCTTCCGAAGGAAGGCGTGATCAGAGATGTTATTGCCTCAGAACATCCCGGCGGCGCCAACTGGGATTGAACCCAGGCCTGCTGGGGTGAGAGGTAATCACGCTTACCACTAAACTACCGGCACCGCTGACAGATCACTTTCGCTTTCTAAATGGATGAGTCTCACGGGAGATAAATGTATATTTAAGGCCGAGAGATTTGGTCTACGAACCGTTCGATGATGAAATTCACCACGTCCACGATCGTATAGTAGGATTGAGATAATTGGGTTTAGATACGAATTTGTATTTTTAGTAATAAGTGGCACAAGATCGAAGATGGTCCTGCGAGGCCAACAATAAATATAGTTGTTAATGTGAATAAATGTAGTGTTGTAGTGCGATTGTGTGAGTCCCAAGGAAACTGATGTGTTTTTTTGTTTGTGTGTGCCAAGAAGAAAGGTCTAAGAGCATGAAATTTGAGGCTCGCCTGTCCATCGCTGGGCCCATATCCCATCGGTCAACCAACCTACCACTTAAATCCGAAGCCGACGGTCAGAGTGTCCACCACCGAAGTTTAGCCACCTAGTCTCAGGTAATCCTACATAATTGGTATTATATCATAAAGTTGCATTGCAAAAGATACCTAAAGACAATTGTTGACCAAAAATTGAAAAGGCTATATCAGCTTTAGTGAGTAAAACTGTCACAGTCCTTTGATTGCAAACCGAAGGCAGTCTACGTAAACAAACAGTAATGACGAGTTGGGGTAATTGGTTACCGTGAAAGTTGCGTGGGTGGGCAAAACAAAAGCTGATAGGGTGGATTTGACTGAAGCATCGTTCCTTTAAATTGACGATGTTATCTATCTCCGTCGAATTCAATGAATCATTGACGATAACAAGCAATTATGCAAAGTTTCAATGCAGTTCAATATTTTGTTGCTTTTTGGCCTATAAATGCCCAATTGGAGGGGAGGGCATGTTGGAGAATCGTTGGCGGTAATCAGTCGACGTAAAACTATGGACGATCAACTTCATCAATGGGAGATCATACAAGGCTGACTCAAAAATTCCTACTGTTAAAGTCATCTCCACCAGCTTGCGACTGTTGTAAAACCGTTTTTGATGTCCGCATCATAAGCCTGTTTCCCTATCAATGTCTCGGGACAAAAGTTTCCAATTGTCAGTGGAATCATAAACATCGCTTCCCTCATCTTCAATGCATCGAAAGATCGATACTTGAACGCCCCGCCTAATTAAACATAAACAACATTCGAGGTTCACTGCATGCCGCAAGCACATCGGAAACAACAACATCTTAAACTAATTGAAAACAACCCGCTGACTGCTTCTGGGCCCAACAGAGCGGAGACGGGAGAATGGCTCCAAACAGGGCAACAACATTCGCTCCTAGTTGGCGCCACCCGATTAGATAAATATTTCCACCGATTGACCACTTCCGAGAGAGGAAGGGCCTTGGGACTCATCGGAAAACGCATTCAACGGCCCGGAACTGAAGATTTCCGAAAAGCGGGAAAGGGGGATGGGATGGGGTGAGATGGGAGATCTAAACTGAAAGAGATAGAAGCCATTGATATTAATTCGACGATTCAATTAAGTTTCACGACGACAAATTCCATTCGAGCTGTAGTGCCGTTTAGCCGGGGTAAGTAGGAAGCGATAATGGGACGTGTGCGATGCGGTTCATCAATAACCGTTTGTCGCGATGTTCGGTCGATTTTCCGGAACGTTGGTTGGGGAGTAAGTTGTTTTTCGGATCGAATTTTTCCCACCACCCAATGAAATCGTTTTGAATGGGGTGGTGAGGTTTTAAAATTCAAATCCCATGAAATATGACCCTTTCAGATTGTTGTTAAGGTGCCGGGGCGGTCACTTTTTCTTTCTCCTGATAGCCCGAGGCAGGAAACAACGATTGAGTGGATTAAACGACACACACACACAAACACACAGTATCACATTTGGTCAGTGCACAACTCAACCTCTGATGGAGAAAGGCGTCCATTTAAAGTCCATTTAAGAGCAGATAAAAGTATAGGTACGTAATCCGTGGCTCGCGCGCGTCCAAGTTCCACGAGCTCACCGAGATTGGACAAGAGATGAAAGTAAAAGTAAAAGATTAATCCACCGCGTGCATGAGGTTGGAAGGGACGGGGGAGGCTGCACAAGGGAAAGGATTAGAGCGCGGTGTGCAGAGTCTGGGGGTCCACGATTATATCATTAGGGGGGCTATTGTTTAACGAGATTGGACCAAATTGCTGTTGGCACCTGTTCGACCGGTTTGTTGATGCTTATTTTTGGCGGCTAATGTATGGGACTGGTAATTGGTTTGGCTGCGAGGCTTGATTTGTTATGAAACCGGAATTCTCTGGAAGCTGGGGAAGATTGGGGCGTTGATTTAGCTGAACATTCCGCAGTGGGATACTGATTGAAAGCATGAGATTTGATTGATGCCAGCTTAAAGTAGCAGCCAAAATCAACGAGAGATGCGTTTTAACGCAAATTCTGCAGAAGGGGATGTTATGGGTTTCGCTTCATTTGAATCTTGGTAGTTGGTGGAATTTTAACAATTTGAAGTTGAAACATGGCAAGTTAAACGAATTTCATACATATTTACTAATTCTGACCTTTTTCTCGTTTTCAGGTAAGCTTTCCGCAAAATCACTCTCTGATTTTCGTAAGTATGAAAAACTTGATGTGATGCTAAAATTCAAACCACATATTGCCTTTCCTGACGACGACAAGAGATAAATTTTCCTAATTGCCACCATCTTGTCCTCACACCCAGCCAGTTGTTCAACAGGTCACCCCTCTTCTCTCTAAATTAATCGACTATATCTCCAAGCACATCTGGACCTTGTCTAAAAGCTAACCTTACCAGATGTTATTTTGCCGATGCCTGTAATGGAGCAGCAACAGCTCATAACACTCGCACTAAAATTGAAACTTTAACGGTTCCCCTACTGCCATCAAGTGGTCTCCCGAGGCCGATAAAGTAACTTTTACTGCCGAACGGTTGAAAATTCAAATTGACCTTCTTCTGTCTGATCGTCGGGCACCTCTCACTTCCAATCCGGGCCCATTAATTGAAACATTAGCCACGGATCGAGTAAGATAAAAGCACCATTTGTCACTGCGCGATGAGCATGCAATTATTGGCGATTTAAACTTGTAGATGCCTCCACATTTGCCATTCACTCTCAGTGTACTCGCATTTGAAGCTTCTGCTACGGAGGTATCCTTTTATGATTGCGTTCTATCCCTCAGCCCCCCCCCCCCCCCCTCTTGAGAAGTCATGAAACGGAAAAAAATCAAGTCTCATCTCATAAATCTTACCAACGCTTCCACACGTTGCGCCATTCTCCAAGCATATTGCGCTATAGAGCGTCGAGCGAGATGTTGCTGCTGGTGCTGCTGCTGCAGCGCTCGTTTAACTTCATCTACAAGTACCGATCATTGATTCGGCAAATCGCTACACTAAATCAAGCGCCATGCCAAGGTGGTGGCAGTATTAGAAGTGGCTCCGCGATTTGCGTTCCGAACGACCGACGACGCAGCTTTTTGCTAGCATCATGTGTTTTGAAGAAGCGAACGACAATCTATGATCCATGCGAGTGGCAGTTAATCATAACGCTCTGCATGATGAAACTTTTGAAGCACCCGCTGACCACCTGCTCCCCCCTGCCCTGTTACAACTGAGTTGTCTGCTGTCGTTGTTGGGTGATGCTATTGCAGCAGAGTGAGTTCTCAGAGCAGACCTCTTCAACGGAACACGGAATGGTGCCTGTGGAGACCGAGTTAGCCACCCACTACTCCAGCGGTCGCAACTCTTCAGTATGGACAAGTGGTGGAAGAATTGACTTCAATATTACCTGGTTTTTATGGCGAAATATTGCATGCAGGTATTGGGGATGTAATCAGTCTTCATGTCTGTTAGTTGGCAAATGATAAATCTATGGGAGAAGCTGCGTGAGGGAATTGAATTTGATCCGTATTTTTTTTCTTTTTAAAGAGTGGAATGCGTAAATATTTATTTTAAGAAATAACTGGTACCAATGCAACTCGCAATAAATTTCACAATTATCGGAATATATAATTCATCTAAGGGTGCTTTTAAAAGTATAGTTAAATAACAATCAATAATGTACCTTATCCCAAGTCCACATCCAACCTGTTGAAAAATTGTTGGCCTTAACCTCGAGTAAGCCGCGAGTATTCGGTCCCCATTCTACTAACTTTAGTCATAAGAAATATTGCTATTTTTACATTTAATTACGACTCCACAAAGCTAACGCAATTGAACCTTTAAAAATAAATGATATTAGAGTAAATGGATCTAATGTTGGCCTATGAATTTATCGAGATCAACACGTCATTGGGACGGTAATAATGAATATTTTTGGTCGCTATTGAAAATTTAGTCGATTGCTGCATTTATGTATTGGCCCAAATTAGGGGAATTTAGGCCGAAAATACATCCATTTCTCCTATATAAAAAAAAAACAAACAATACAAATACAAAGCTTTTAAATTGGAATTGTTACTAGAAATCTAGAAAACGCAGATTTTTTCTTATAGAGAACAGTACTAGGATTGTTCGGATACATGGGACCGGAAGTCCAGCAGCTATCCATAATCCAGAAAAAATGTTCTGCTCCCGCTTCGGATTTCCGGAAAGCTGGATAATCGGATATCTGGATTTTTGATAGTATCGAATGTAATGGGCAATTGAATTCATTGTTAACAAAAAAAAAAGTTGCATCTTCAACATCGCCCAAGACATCTCTAACATAGTTTTTGTTTCATTGTGACTGCTGAATCCGTATTATCTCGAAGATGCTTCTCCGCTTACGTACGAATTTTCTTATGCAGTGCTGAGTCTTCTGAAAGCAGTGACTTTGTAACCGGCCAGCCTAACGAGTTTCCCGGGACTTAAGTAAGGTGGCTTATGCGCCACTCCTTTCGGAGACCACCTACCAGTTGACGGTTTGCCCGGCCGTTGAGGCCCTCAGGGAAGGGTTTAATTACTCCCGGAAGTGGGAAGGGAAACGAGCTGGCTAGCGCAAAGTCTCGGCAAAGGCCTCATTGGTTATACGACCTGAAAGTCGTGGAAAAGGAAACTTTACGTGATAGCAAAAGAATCCAGCTGACAACGGAAACTAAACCCACCGACTTCTCATCACTGGGAGACTTAGACGACCACCCCTTCCAACAGTACAAGACTCGAGAGTGGTCTTGGTTGATCTCGGTGCAACCTCCCCAGTAAAACGAATAAAGTAAAGAAGAGAATTACGACGCGATTAACATAGACGAGTGCACGGATGGATTTGAGTTCACTCACTCGACAAAAAGTGACACAACAGCGGGGCCCTGTTTACTAAAAATGAACACATGAATAATACTCGCGCAACATTTAAAACGGGCCTATCAACTTTTGTACACAAAACTTGTTAAGCCCTTTTCGTGTGAACCGAATACGCCCACACAAACTAACAACACCATCGGGTAGGGAAAAATCCCCCTTTCCAATAGTGCTCTTGGTTTGCATGGGCGTACTTCGGTTCTCGTGAAAAGGACCTAGGAAGTTGTTTACAGAAGTTGATAGGTCCTTTTCAAAAGTTACGGGAGCATTATTCATGTGTTTATATTAAGTGAACAGGCCCCCCTGGTTTTTAAACAGGGCTCCGCAAAGCTACGGCAAATGAGCCTGAAAAAAAAATAAACGCATTATAAAAAAATCAATTTATGGCTTCTACACATCGATCCGATTGAAACAAATATAAAAGGCGGTTCCCGCAATCCAGATTGGATTCTAAAATAACGTTATTTTTTGCTGTTTTATTTGAAGCATTCCGCTTAAAACCCAATTGCATTACTTTATTATGATGGCTACCAAGCCTATGAGGATTTTTCCTTATTGAAGATTTGTATCGATTTTTCTCCCTTAGTTTACTTGAATCTTTGAATTTGACGTAGGACTACGTCTGTGATTTCTATATGGGGGTACACTTTGTGGAAACCGAAAATGGAACATGAAACAAAATTGTGAAAGATTTTGTACGTTAACAACTCAGCTGCCCCTGGTCCAATTGCAAAAATTTTATCACCGATCGATCAACAATATTTCTACGCATCGATAGCTGAAAGTTGATTTTCACCAAAATTTGATTGTCCAAAAGCGTCGAATTACCTAATAAATTGACCAATTACGTACATGCTTATGCTGCTTTCATCAGTCATCAGTCATCAGTCATCAGAGAATCATGCCTAGACGAAACATGTCGATGTAGCATTATGACGAGGCTCAGTAGCTCAGTGGTTTCCGTTTCTGCTCACTGAGCAGAAGGTCGGGGTTCAATCCCAGGCCTATCTCCATCCTTGCAATTTTTCACTTTGCCTTACCCTATCCCCACTAGATTTAAATAAAAACAAATTCTGCTTTAACTGATCGCATCACTTACCACATGAATCCTGATCTAAAAATAACCTACCTCATTAAAAGAAATATCCTTCCCGCCGTGGAAATATTGAGGAATTCTCGGTCTCTAGTAACAACCGTTTTGTACAAGTTGATTAGTTCTGATCATTCACGAAGGAGCAACTAAGAAGGTCGGATAACGTTAACTCGACGGCCAACATTCATTGATACCATTGTTGTTGTGTATGATAGAAGAGAATAGCAGAAATAGTGCGAAAAAGGTTAGTGAAGCCATAATGATCACAAAAGAGGAAATCGATAGAGAATTGGCTTTCTTCCTTCTGCTTCTAAGCCCCTTACAGTCGTCGCCACAGCAATGAAAACTAGCATCGCACCGCTTTTGGTTCTAGGGCACTTGCCGGTTGCAATTTTAAGATCAGGATTCACTGTGATGCGATCAGTGAAAGCAGCTGAAATTTCCTTCCCAACTCTCTGGTGGAATATTTTAATGGCTCTGAAATGGGCCAGGTTTGTTAGCTTTCGACGGAGAAATTAAAAGCGTTCACCACGAATACGACGAGCCACCTGAATGTCCTTTGGCATAATTGTGACACGCTTGACGTGGATGGCACACAGGTTGGTATCTTCGAACAAATCGACCAGATAGACGAGCCATTGTGCTTAGTTACGGTGCAGTTACGATGAATCGAACACTCTTTCTCCTCTATTTTATAACATGTGAAAAAGGTCTAGAATCGTGTCCGGAGCCCCAAACTTTCTCTTTATAGTTCTTGCCTACTGAACTGTCACACTGGTTGTTTGCAAAATCCATGTTCAAGGCAGGTGATGTGCAAAAGGCAAAAAAAAAATCAACATCAAATTGCAAATGCAACAGCACTGAATTTTTTTTTATCGAAACAAACATTGAATGAAAATAATCGATACAGTCGATTATTGTCGTGTTTGAGATCGATTCAAAAAATCAATCAATCGAACCAAAAACCAAGATCGCCCATTGCTAGTAGTGACACCATATACGCCCTCAGGGCCTACTGGCCCAAAGAAAGATCCGGATTATCGATCGTTCCGGATCTTCCTTTGAGCCAGTAGAGGTTTCCTGACAATATAAACTAAATCGCAAGAATTTAGGACGATTTTCCTAATGTGGCCAGTTTATCGGTCAATCCGGATTATCCGGATTATAAAATGATTATTAAATCCGCTTTGATCTCGTGATTCTGAACAAACATAGGAAAAATCACAAGGTTCTAGGGCAATTTCTATGGTGTGGCCATTTTATCGGTCAATCCATGTTGAATACGCTTTGATCTCAGGATTCTGAACGACACAGAAAACAGCCGCAAGCATCTAGGAAATTTTTTATAATGAGGCCTCTTTATCGGTCAATCCGGATTAACCGGAGAACCAGGATATGGCCACTGTTCCCCAAAAAAATACACTTTCATCTCGTTATTCTAAACAGTATTGCAAAAATCACAAGGTTCTAGGACAATTTTTATATTTTTGGCCACATTATCGGTCGTTACGGATCTTCTTTTGAGTCAGTAGAGGTTTTCTGAGGGTGTTTATGGTGTCGTTATACCATATATGCTTAGTAATATCATTTTCCAGTCCAGACATCGACCAGGCCGATGTTATTTGGCTATCTTGCAGCTTCTGCGCTCCTGTTCCCTGCATATCGGTTCTTGGGTGCTTGATCCTGGTTGATGTCCTTGTGACGGATTTCTGTCTCGGTAGTTTACGCCTTGCCGGTGTTACTTGGTTGGCCGGATGATCCTTCCGGTGTTCACCAATTATGTTTGCGTTATTTGGATGACCTTTGGTACCGCTAATCGTGAATCCGTGGGATGGAACTCGCTGTGCTTACATGTACATGTATTGATTCCTTTCCTTGGTTGACCTGACTCCTCGGTTGCCCGGATGATCCTTTCGTGGTTCGCCCATTGGATGGTCTTCGGTTCTGCTATTCTCAAATGGCTCGCAGAATACGTCTTGCGGATGTCCTCAGGTTGGGTGAATATTCCATGTCCGTGTCCATGTGTGGGAAAATAATGTATGTAAAGGGTGTCCACGATGAAATTGCCACACACAAAATTGATTAGCAAAATTCGAGTTTTCATCCGATTGCCATCAAATTTTCAGGGATTGAGAAATAACTATTAAACTTCATTTTACCATTTTACTCGTATTTTATTTACAGTCCATACGCAAATGCCCGCACCTTGGCCTTAACCCCGGCCATAAGATTCTGCACAACCTGTGAATCAACCGTTTTTTGCATGTAAACCCATACTTTCTTCAGTTCCTCGACTGTCTTCACTACCTTAGGTCGTTTAAGAAGGTGCTGCTTCATAATCGCCCAGTACTTCTCGATGGGGCGGAGCTCCGGAGTGTTGGGAGGGTTGAACATTTTCGGCACGAAATTGACCTTATTGTCCGCATACCACTTCAGCACGTCCTTGGAGTAGTGGCATGAGGCCAAATCCGGCCAGAAGATTGTTGGGACGTTGTGGGCCTTCAGGAGAGGAAGCAGCCGCTTCTGGAGGCACTCTTTTATGTACACCTGTCCGTTCATCGTGTCCTGGGTCACGAAAGGTGCACTCCGCTTCCCGCACGTGCAGATGGCTTGCCAAACCAGGAATTTCTTCGCAAATTTGGACATCTTCTGAGTGCGGACATGCTCCGGAACGCTGAACTTATCCTTGGCCGTGAAAAACAGGTTGCCGGGGATCTGTTTGAAGTCGGCCTTCACATATGTTTCGTCGTCCATGATGCAGCATTCAACTTTCGCCAGCATGTTGAGGTACAACTTCCTGGCACGGGTTTTGGCGGACTTGTTCTGCTTCTCGTCGCGATTAGGGGCCTTTTGTACCTTGAACGTTCGAAGCCCAGCCTTAGTTTTGGCCTTCTGGACAAAACTTCGGCTTAGGTGCAGCTTCTTAGCCACATCCCTAACGGAGGCGTTCGGATTTCGGTTGAAGGCCCTAACTACGCGGTTGTGATTTTTGGTGTTGTACGGAATACTTTTTCCTTCACTTCTGGGCTTTCGATCGGTGGTCAACCGTTCCTCGAACCGCTTAATCACTCGCGACACCGTGGAATTCGCGATTCCCAACGTTTTAGCGATGGAACGATGCGAGAGATCCTTGTTCTCGTGATGAATGCGCAAGATTTTATCACGCACTAGCTGTTCTTTCGATTCCATTTTCGCGAGTTTTGATCACAGGACTTTAAAACTTGCAGGATGTAAATAATGCACTATGAACTAAATCCACCCAAATTTTCATTAAATTCTACCCAACGGTTAAAAAGTTAGAGCAATTTCATAGTGTGGCAATTTCATCGTGGACACCCTTTAATATCTGGAAATGTCGCTTCGGCTGGTACATATACTGTTATTACAAACCTGGTAAAACATATGATGTCGCCCACAGCCAGTTTTTGACGAAGTCCGGTAGATTCGCTCCAAATCGAATGTTGATACCAAATGTTTGAGGTGGATTGTCACCAACTATCCATATCCGTGCCAATATGGGACCATCCAACCAGTGACGATTAAGACGATTTGATTGATCTATATCGTCCGATTGGTTGTTTGCAGACACCCCAAATGTCTGCTGGTGATGAATACAGGACGCCCGCAGTCCTGTTCTTTCTGGTTTGAATGGAATGCTCCTGGATCCGAGAGGCAGACTGCAGACACCCCTAGTGCCTACAACTTTGGTTGTTGAATCACCTGTGGACACCCAGTGTCCGGTTGGAATTATACTTGAACATCCGTTATGTCCAAGCTAGTGTATCTAATCCATGGGCACTAGACTGATGCAAAATTTGAAATTTTCGCTCTACAGTGCTCAAACGGTTCCAAATTGGGTCCTGCTTAGCCTCCAAAAATTTGAACTACTTTAGTAAAAAACTGACTTGGCATAAACCATTTCAAGTTTATATGGGAATTACTATGGGAAAACTTATGTTTTTGTTCATATCTACCTAACAATTCACTACATCACTGTGCTTTTGAAAATCATAGCAGTGATTGTAGCAAATGTTCTCAGCTACATTTTTGTTTAAAACCACTTTTCAATCAAATGCACCGAACAAAAGTTATTAATGATTCAACTCACTGACGTCTTATGATTATGCTCATTCAACTGTTCAGCAAGCAACATTGGTGTTTCTGGTGAGAAGAATAGAGCACAAATATCATGGCTACTATGTCACACTGCAGAATACAGTGTTGCTAACAGAACAGCTGCTTGATCATGCCATAAGATTATCAATCTCTTAAACAATTAATAACTATTTAATTTGACATTTGGCTGAAAAACAATATTCCGCAAAGTTGAAGCTTAGAAAAATTACTGTAAGAATAGTTATAGAGCTTTTCGAAAAAGCAGTATGGAAAATGGGTAGAAGACAATGAACAAAAAGTTTGGTTTTTCCATAGTAATTTCCATATAAACTTCGAATGATTTGTGCCAAATCAGTTTCTTACCAAATGAGTTTAAATTTTGGGAGGCTAATCAGGACCTGATTTGAAGCCGTTTGAGCACTGTGGAGTGAAATTTTCAAATTTTGCATCAGTCTAATGGGCACTGTTTACCCAATCCGTGGTGTTTGATTTTGACCACCCTTTGCCCCCTGTCTATGGGGATTGGGTTTGAGCACCCTTGTACTCTTGCCTTGGATGAGTTTGCGCACCCTTTGTGTACAAACCGTGGGATGGCTGGAGGACACCCTTGTGTCCTTGCCTTGGAATGGGTTCGAACACCCATTGGAGTTTGCTAGAACACCCTTGCGTCTTAGCTTGGGATGTGAAGTTGAGCACCCTTTGTACTGAATCTTTGGATTGGCGAATAGACACCGTCGTGTTGGAACTTGGTAATGAGCACCGATGTGCCCAAACCGTGGAGTAGGTAGCAGACACCCTTGTGCCTGCTTGGATATTGATTGAGCACCCTGTGTACTCAAGCTGTGGTGTGGCAATCAAACACCCTTGTGTCTGACACCATTCGAACGCCCCTAGCGATTGAATTGGATTTGGATCCATCAGTGCTCTTAGTGATCACATGCCATCAAACATCCTGCGATTGCATGCATATCTTGATGTAGAATTTCCGTGTAGGTGATATTGGATAGTGGTAGGTGGTGTTATTGGTCCATGCTGAAGAATTCGTGAGTCCCTTCCGTTACATCAAAAGATCTTCAGACCAGGCAGAGAATAAAGACCATGGTGATCAACGCAGCTCGATTGGTCAAACGTGGGTATGGCTTCGTAGAATTCGAAAGCCCGGTTGTAAACGAAACCATTTCATGTGTCAGGCAGAGTCAGCGCAAATTGAAATCCTCTTCAAACGATCAGCTGATCGATGAGCCGTTTGCCTGTCTTCATACCAATGGAAAGCGAAGCTGTTCCGTGTGTTGCGTTGTCTCCAAGGTTTCCGAAGTAGTATGCCAAACGGTGGTGACGTCACTTTGTAGATGATTTTCGAGAAAGGATGGTTGGTGTTAGTGCCATGAAAGTAATGCCTGGCTCGGCTAGACATATACGTGTAAGCTGCTTACCTGACCAAGTAGGTGCAGCTTCCCGATTCCATCCGATCCTTGATAAGAGAGCATCCGTAGGTGTGACGTCATCGTAGAACCAATATTGCTCCAAGTCCGAGAGAATACGGTAGTGGAGATACGGTCCGATCCGAATCTTCTCCGTGAACTACTATACATATGCGTGAACTCAATGCTTGGCTCTCCTTCTTCGTGGCTACAGAGGTCCAAATCCGAAAGTGGAACGGAACTCAACCAATCTTCCACCGATCAGTTGCGTACCGTGACTGTGTCCAAACTGTATCCGATCACATCGTGGGTGTACCGAGTGTATTCCTTGGCTCGATTTGTTTCCGTGACGTCGAATTCGAGAAAAACAGCTGACCAGATATCAGCTGTGATCGTTGGCTGTTGTGGAACCCAAGCTGTTCGTTGCGAGATGATATTGTTGACATTCACTCCAAGTAGTGTTTTGTTGGTGACCGGTAAACAGTGAAAAAGTGTCAGTATTTGCATTCACACGTCCGTTGTATGAAGGATTTGTTTTGCTTGCATCCGATGGTGTAGTCCGTATCGGCCATCATAGACGATAATTGTGTCATATTGATTCAAAAGTGCAATGGAGATGACGAGGAAATAGATTGTGCCGCAGTGATGGCTGCTAATGGTATGCCTCCACAATAGCTCCTTACGTCATTTTTTTTCCAATTTGGCGGCCAAGCCATACGGTGACCAACGCTGGCAGTGTCCCTTGTCCGGTTTTCCGGATAATCCGGCTCGATAGACCATAATGTTGGGTTACCGGACCCTTCCCAACACCTTTTTGGGGGGGTAATAAAAGGCACTGCCGTTTCTGGGGTAGGACCTTCTTAGGCGCTTTTATAAGAGCGGATGTAAGCGTTTCGATTGGTTGTTTTTTGAAGTTCCGTCCATTCACATTCTTTATAACACAGCAAATTCGTCCATTCAATCACACATCACATATATTTCCATGTCAAGTTTATTCTATTAACATACAATTTATTTACAACACCCAAGTAACAATTTTGATTTTATGAGAGTTCTGTAGATCATGATTTGGACTTGTAGAATGCTATAGAACCTCGATAAAACCTGCAATGTTACTTGGACACTTTACATATTCACAAGGTTTATTACACAACACACATAACATATTAAATCCTTGTGGCTCTACTCTATCCATCCTTCTTTGAGAGTCAGAGCCGACTGGCTATTCCTAAGCATATTATAATTGTCGATCCCTACACTGCTGGACGATCAGCGCAGTGACGTCATTAGGCCCGATCGTTATCGCTACCTAATATTATACAATCTGTTATCGGTTTTGTGGTAGTGCCCGTACGAGAGGAGAGATGGTTTGATTCTACGTGGTGAGAGTTTGGGAGAGTTTCTGTACAAATTACAGTGGCGTAGCTAGGGTAGGGTGAGGTTACTCCCGAACATACGTAAAGTGAGATGTTAAACTATGTCGATAGATAGTGGCATTATCTACTTTACCGGAAACTCGGGTTGATCCCGGTCCAAAATTATCCGGTCAATGAGACTAGCACAAATCGATTCAGTAGAGTTTTTCCTTTAAGAATATGTACAACATGTTTACTGAAACCATTTGGCAACTGGTTTTGTCAATTTTTGTCCACTGTGTGATATTTTGCTTGAATTTATGTGAATTATCGTGTGAATTTACACCAATTTGGTCATCAACAACATGTTTTATTTATATTGCATAAATTAATATGAATGTTTTAAACGTTGATATTTCATTTATTATTCCCATGAATGTACAATTGTTTTGTGTTTTGTATAGTGAATTTTATGTTTTAATATTCTCTACACTAAACATGTTATCCTCGATGTTTTCATTCTCTTCGAAAATAAATTAAACGTCATCGGAGCTGTACAGTGTTCACTCGGCTGTCGACTGCAGCAGGTCACTCTCGATGTGTGTCACACGATCGTCTGTTTACTAGGCAGCAACCATTGTATGGTTCTCCTCATTGTTCTTCATCAGCAGTTCTTTCAGTCGATGCGTCGTCGTCTTTGGAAAGCAACCGTTTTGTGATGAATGTGTGAGTGCTGACCAAGTTTTGCGTCCATTGCTGCAATGAAAGCGCTCTGACCCCCGTTGGAGAATCTGCCATACAATGAAACCACTGGAAGCGGCTCCCGTTCTGATGAAGGAGGCTTATAGGATAGCGGAAGATAAATGTTTATTGTGTTGTACCTTTTGATCATAGTTTTTAGATGTGTGAACAGGAATCCTCGGCTCTGTAAAGTTAATTCGGTTGAGCCTTTTCAAATAAAAAAATCAGGAGCTGTACGCCGTTGTGTCGCAGAAGCTTTATTTAACGGAATTGTGTAACAACCATCAAACCGACACAGAAAGAGCGGAAAGCTCTAACGAGATGCCTCTTGTTCTTGAAAAAAACGAGACGTACTTTTTCTCCTGACAATCTGCTCAAATTTCACAATCAGCACTTGGAATGCGATAAATGTGCATCAACGTTAAAAATTGTGAACAATGTAGAACTCGGTTGGAAGGAAACTCCTTGCTTTGCTTCGACTGGGAAATCATTTCCATACAGGTGCAGAAATCTCGACCAACAGTGGAAATAGGCGTTAACAATGGCTTTTAACACAAAATTCTCGAGAACTAAAGCACTCCCACTCAATCTAACACCATCGTCTGAAAGAGTAAACTTCCTCTATCAAATGACGCTGTTAGTTTGCGTGGGAGTGATTTGATTCTCGAGAATTGTGTGTTGATTGTTCCGCCTGTTTCAATTGTTGGTCTTGAAATGTACGCACTATGTTTCGGAATAATGAACGAGAAGGGGGAAACACCGGTAACACCGGATTTGTCAACAGCCCTTGTAGAACTTTCCAGCTCGTCGAGTGAAATGTTGTTTGGAATTAAAAATTATCGCTTCCATAGCTTCACTCGCCAGGAGGAAGGAATTTCGCCGAACTTTTCGAGCTGGAAAAGCGAAGAAGCTCAGTAAATTAAGAGTCCTTTGGGAGGAATTTGGCTCGCAATTGTGTGATAATGCCTGATGCTGAAGATGGTGGATCGCATGTATGTGTGTTCGTATGCCACCAGTAAGGTGTTAATCGAATATTTTCCCTCCGGGTAGGCAAATTCCATGAATTTCATACGACTTTGAAGAAGTAACAAAGTTTATTTGGGAAGGATAATTTCATAAGCACGAGCTCAGGTCGTTGGAGTGGATCGATAAAAAGGTCCAAGTTGTGCTACAAGACGATTTAATGGGGTGGCAGGGCGAGATGGTTTAGGTTTTTAGTAGATGGATGCAATTGGATGTTCTTCTTTTTCGCAATTCAAACTTATTACTTATCGCATATTTGCTAATTTGCGTGCTCTCAACTTAGTGTACCAGATGCACTTTAACAGTTATTAATTGAGAGCTTTCGATGACTGTACCATTTTAAATTAGTATAATTCTGTACGCTATGCCCAGTTATGTCGAGAAATTTTCAAACCTGAAAAAATCCTAGAACAGACCAGGAATCGAACCCAGCCACCTACAGCATGGTCTTGCTTTGTAGCAAATCCTTTACCGACTGAGCTAAGGGAGGCCTGGATGATCTAAACTGTTTAAATTTGATTAGACTTCTTGGGCAAGGGCAAGATTGTACGCAGGTTTACAAACAGCCCTATCTCATTGTTGCATCAGAGCCACTCGTTTCTTCTTGAGTCAAGGCAAAGCGTCGGCACATATTCTTTGTTTACCACTTATTTTAACGATCTGTTAAGACAATATTGAAACCCTTCTCTAAAAACCTCAACAAACATCATCTTCGACTGACCAAAAAAAAAACAGGTGCAGTCTAAATGATCACCCATCACAAGCCCAATAAACTGTGCATTCCTATTTGACGAATAATTACAAGACCATCACCAATGCGTACGTGCGCCAAATGGAAATTTGTGATTCGATTCGGAACAAATGTCAGATTTATCTCTCTCGGTCGTTGGTCACATATTCATCGTCAAGGGCACCTATCATCATCATCACACGACGCACCGTCAAAAGGGACGCGATTTGGAAAAAAATGGTCATTATTATTTGTTCACACACGCACATGTCCATTTGTGCATCCAAAGTACCCTTCCACGAATTTGACGTCCATTCACTCGCACACGCTTGACGCTGGTGATCCCGTTAATGCGTCAGAGCTTAAATGCTGTGCATGGAGCCGATAATCACGAAGCCCTTGCCTATGACGACTGGGATTGCATAAGCATTCGGCTGGCTGACCTTTCGGTACTGGGTCAGTTGTACTGGCTAAATTTTAATGGGGGTCTAAAATTTCGATACCAGCAAGAATGGGAATTTAAAACTGCGTGATTGGATCATTTACCACCCATCGCTGCAATACTTCAAAGCGAAATTGTCCAATTCAGTCCCACGTTTATTAGCTACCGTTGCCAATTTTCCACTTTGTAGCGAATTTCAACCAGCCCTCGTGTCCCCAATTTACAAATCCCCCAAATTTAAAGCAGCTCAAATTCTTCTCGAACTTCAAACAGCCATCGAAACTGAAAGTCCTCATTCCGCCAAACCCTTCTCCGCCGGATTGTTATCGTAACAATCTCATTTTCCGCATCAACCTTCAAGGAAAGTAGAGGAGGGAAAAATCACGGCGCAACTGAACTCACCGACCCACATCTTGTTATGCTAATCTTTCTCACGCAAGTCTTTGTCGTATCATATTTCTTCGCCGCATCCCTTCCCCGCTGCCGGCTCCGAATCCCAAGATCGAGGTTTACTTTTTCCGCCTGGGTGACTTTTGCTCGGGAACATTTTTCACCGCTCGCTGGCTGCTCTCACTCTTCACCGTCTGTCAGCGAGTGGCACTTCCAGGCGGCTGGTGCTCTCGGTAAAAGGGGTAGGGGTGTGGATGTGAGGGCAAACCGTACCCTCCTATGCTTATGCTAGATGGCATGAAATTCAATATCACGAGTCACTGCTCGGGTCACCCAAGTTTCATAGTGACCACTACGGCGAGGTATCTCCGGTTATTTTTATACTCCCATTCGTTCCCTTGAAGCAACTACGTCGGGAGAAATGAGAACGGTTCAGATGGAGGAAATATTTGAGAGTTCACGTCAGTGATTGAGTTGTGAGCGTGACTGCTTTCTCAACCTAGTGTGTCTGGGTTAAATCCCGGGCGAGGTCGTTGGGATTTTTCTGGTCATCGTCTTCAGTAATTGGAATTGACCTTCTTCATGGGATACAAATTTGAACAGTCTTTTGTTCAGTGCAAAAACTTTACAATCTGAAACTTAATCAAGCCCTTATGATGATCCCAACCCCTGGAACTTGAACCAAAACAAATCTACTTATTCTACAAGATCTTTAATATTTGTCCGATGTTTTTGGTGCTCCCTTAAAGATCTCTGAACTTCAGTAACGTTCTCAAGAGCTTTAATAGGTTGTTCGACCGGTATGTAGGATTTGGATAACCCTAAACTGAGCAAAATCTCTATTCTCAAGAGTTTCCTGAATTCATCAGAACTTTATAAAAGTTAGTTAATACAACAGTGCAAGGAATGATATGCATTGGAAACGATTCATTAATATTTTATGAAAAACACGTTGAGGATGAGTGGCTGGAACTGCATCATTATTTCAAAATTATTTTTTTAATTGTCTCGGAACCTTACGAAATCATGGAGAGCATCGAATAAGGCCAAATTCGATTCATCGATTTTCTTAAAGGGTGTTCACGGGAGAAACGTTCGTTTGCAGGATGTGATTGACCGATTCTGGCTCACCATCGAAACCAAACTTCAAGATATCCGTCAACGTTTCGAGCCTAAGCGTGGTCCACGAAATCACCCAAAACCTCTGCCTGGACGATCCGTAACGATAAAACACTGCGGGCTAGAAAACGAACGGTCATTGAATCTGAATTAACATGACGAGGTCCACTTAGAACCTAAAAATGAAATGGTGAGATCCTCCCAATGAATAGAATTATGCGTGGCTTGAACGACCGTCAATCACAGTGGTTTGTCGTGAAGTAACGGGCTCGTTGGCCTAGTCGTGACCGTTTTTGCTTAATGAGCAGAAATTCGTGGCTTCTGTCCCAACCCCCTTACATTGTTGAGTTTATTAAGTAAGACACGGGTTACCAAACCCATTGGCTGCCCTCATTACTTCCTGTAATGCTCGTGAAAGTACAGAGTATTTCACAGAATCACACCAACAATTTCCTTGACCAGCATTTGAACGTGGTCGGGGCGACAGTATTGAATAAATGAGATCACTAGCATTTGTGCATAGAGGATAGGCGCTACTCCCAAATGGTAATGTGTTTTATTAAATTTTTAAGAAATTGCCCTTGGAATTCAGAAGAACTTCATTCTGGAATTCAGGAAAAATATCGTTCAGAATTCGTCAAAGAAGATAATTTTGGAATTATGGACAAATTGCATTGTTAAAAAATTTCATCTGAAATTCTTATTATTATTATTATTTAGCTTTATTAAGGAGGCTTTCAGCCTTGGGCTGGTTCGCCTCCACTCTGAAATTCTTGAACTTTTCCCGGACTTCTGCAGGAAGATCCAGAAATTTTGGAGAAATTTTAACCAAAATTCTGAAAAAAAAATCAATCAATTTCAGGAGATCTCCATTCTGAAATTCAGGAGATTCGTATGAAACTCGTTAAAGATTGTAATTTTTGAATTCAGGAAGAACTGCACTACTAAAAAATTTCATCTGAAATTCATAAAAAAAATCGGAGATGTCCGCGATTTGGAAAGACTGTCTTTTATGAATGCTTCATGTAATTGCCCCCGGAATTCATAAAAACTCCAATCTGGAATTTCCGAGAAATATCATCCCGAATTCGTCAAAGAAGACGATTTTTGAATTCTGGAAGAATTGAATTATTATTAAACTTCATCTGAAATTCATCAATAATACCATTCGAATTTCTGGAAGCTTTTTTTCCCAGAATTTCACAGGAGCTCAATCCTGGAGAAATTTCAACCGAGATTCGGAAAGAATTTTGAAATTAAATGTTTAGGAATTTCCCTCGATATCAGAAAAAAACGCCATTCTCGAAATTGGGAGAATTATCGTCCGGAATTAATCAAAGAAGATAATTTAGGAATTTTGGAAGAAGGGTATTTCAAAGAAATTTCTTCTGAAATTCATAAAGAATCCGTTCGGGAGTTTGCTTGGAGAAATACCCTTTGAATTTCTGGAAGCTATTTTCGCGGAATTTCATAAAAGCTTGATCCGCAGATTTGGGTGTAATTCCTTCCAAGATTCTGAAAATAATTTTAATCATTTTTTTTAGGAATTGCTCTCAGTATTCAAAAGAACTCCATTCTGGAATTTTGGAGAAATATCGTCTGGGATTCTCCAAAACGATGTTTGTTTTAATTCCGGAAGAATTTCTGCAAGCTTTTTTTCCGGAATTTCGCAGGAGACTCTGAATGAATTCGTTTATGACATTTTAAAGGAATTCCCATTCTGGAATTTGGAAGAAATATCATCCGGAATTCATCAAAGAAGACAATTTTGAAACTCTGAAAGAATTGAAATTCATAAAGTATCCTTTCGTGACTATTTTTGGAGAAATAACTTTTGCATTTCTGGAGGTTTTTCCCACAATTTCGCCGGAGCTACATCCAAAAATTTTGGAGAAATTTCTCCCGAGATTCTGAACGAAATTTTGTATAAAATGTTCAAGGAATTGCGTCCTGCATTCAGAGAACTCCATTCTGAAAATGGGGAGAAATATGCTCCGGAATTCGTTAGAGTAGATAATTTTGGTACTCTGGAAGAATTTTGTTACACTGGAACCTCCATTTACGAACCAAAACGTGGGTTCGTAAATCGAATTAGTGCGTAAAAAAAAAACCTCGTTATTTGGGATTTACTTCGTAAAAAGAGGTTTTTGAAAATAGTGTCAAATACCCCACAATATGGGTATTTTTGGAATCAGGGTGACGTGTAGGGACCGGAAATCGATGTCTGACGCCATTTTGAAATCCAAGATGGCGGCTTCCGGTTACTGAAAAACTTGGAAATTCTGTCAAATACCCCACAATATGGGTATTTTTGGAATCGGAGTGACGTGTAGGGACCGGATATCGATGTCTGACGCCATTTTGAAATCCAAGATGGCGACTTCCGGTTACAGAAAAACTTGGAAATTCTGCCAAATACCCGCATAATATGGGTATTTTTGGAATCAGGGTTATGTGCAGGGACCAGAAATCAATATCTGACGCCATTTTGAAATCCAAGGTGGTGGCTTCCGGTTACTGAAAAACTTGGTAATTCTGTCAAATACCCCACAATATGGGTATTTTTGGAATCGGAGTGACGTGTTGGGACCAGATATCGATGTCTGACGCCATTTCGAAATCCAAGATGGCGACTTCCGGTTACAGAAAAACTTGGAAATTCTGTCAAATAGTCCACAATATGGGTATTTTTGGAATCGAAGTGACGTGTAGGGACCGGAAATCGATGTGTGACGCTATTTTTTAATCCAAGATAGTGGGTTCCGGTTACAGGAAAACAGAAAAATACCGTTAAATGCACAACAATACGGATATTTTTGGAATCGGAGTAACCTGTGAGAACCGAGAATCCATGTCTGACGCCATTTCGAAATCCAAGATGGTGACATCCGGTTACAGAAACACTGGGAAATACTGTCAAATACCCCACAATATGGGTTTTTTGGAAGCGGGGTGACTTATTAGGACTGAAAACCCATGTTTGACGCCATTTTGAAATTCAATATGGTGACTTCCGTTTACATAAAAATAATGTTAAATAGCCTACAATACGGGTATCTTAAGAATCGGGGTGACGTGGTTGTATTTTCCATTTTTTCTGTAACCAGAAGCCGCCATCTTGGATTTCGAAATGACGCCAGACATTAATTTCCCGTTCTTACACGTCACTCCAATTCCAAAAATACACATATTGTGGGGTATTTGGCAGAATTTCCAAGTTTTTATGTAACCAGAAGTCACCATCTTGGATTTCAAAATGGCGTCAGACATTGATTTCCGTTCCCTATACATCACTCCGATTCCAAAAGTACCCATATTGTGGGCTATGTGACAGAATTTCGAAGTTTTTCTGTAACCGGAGGTTGCCATCTTGGATTTCAAAATGGTGTCAGATATAGATTTCTGGTCCCTGCACATCACCCTGATTCCAAAAATACCCATATAGTGGGGTATTGAAAGTATCTTCCAGTTTTTCATTAACCGTATGCCGCCATCTTGAATTTCAAAATGGCGTCAGACATGGGTTTCCGGTTCCTACATCTCACTCCGATTCCAAAGATACCCATATTGTGGGATATGTCATAGTTTTTCCCAGATTCCCATAATCGCAAAAAAAACTCGTTATTTGGGATTTTCTTCGTAAAACGAAACCTCGTTATTTGGGATTTACTGCGTAAAAAAAGACTTCGTAAACGGAGGTTTCAGTGTATTAAGAAATTTCATCTGAAATTCATATCGAATTCTTGCGGGACTATGTTTGGAGAAATATCCTTCGGACTTCTGAAAGCTTTCTTCTCGGAATTTTACAGGAGCTCCATCCAAATTTTTTGGAGAAATTTCATTCGACATTATGTAGGAGTTTAAAAAAAATCAGAACTACAATCTGGAATTTGGAAGAAATATCGTCTGAAATTTTTGAAGAAGATAATAGTTGAATTCTGAAAGAATTGCATTATTTAAAAATTTCATCTGAAATTCATAAAGAATCCTTTAGGAACTATGTTTTAAGAAATACCCTTTGAATTTCTGCAAGCTTTTTCCCGAAATTTAACAGGAGAGAGATTTTGGAGAATTTTTTTCCAAGATTTTGAAAGACCATTTTTATGGAATTTTTGAGGAATTTCCCTCAGAATTCAGAAAAACTCCGTTCGTGAATTTGGGGGAAATATCGTCCGGCATTCGTCACAGAAGATAATTTGGGAACTCCGGAAATAGGGGTTTGGTTCAATAATTATAACGAAATTGTATGATGAATTTTCATCGGATATTCGAAAGAAATCCAAGACTCAAAAAAATGTCTTCCAGAACTCGTTGAGCATTCCTGGATTTTTTTTTAATTATATACCTTTCTAGACAAATTCTTTCCTGATTACATCCATAATTATCAACTCTGGACAAATTCCTTCGGGCATTTCACTGATCCCAATTATTGAAGAATTTCCTTGTAGAATGCAGAAGGAACTATTACATGGACATGCACAATGTGTCGTTTGTTCGATTTACGCTCTATCGTTGCGTCCGTGTTTGGGATTTTTCGTTACATGACTGAAATTTGATTTTTTTATGTGACCCCCAGTATAGAAATTAAAGACGTAGTCCTACGTCAACACGAAGTCCCTCATTTTCTCATACTTCATTTGTGCCGAGTATGTAAAAAGGAGAGACTTCAGATGTAAATATAATTGCATAAATAAGGCTACCAAAAACTTTTGCAGTACGAGGTACTCTATTCTGAAGTCTGTGAAAGGGAAATCATAAATTGTATGCCATCAAAATACATGGCATGTTTATAGGTTGAGCTCGTGATAGGGAAAAAAGTGTAAGAGACAAAGTAGCTTACTCTCTTGGTAGCATTGATGGATCGCTCTTTTTGAACTTTTTCAATACTTTTTATTATAGAATGCTACCGTAAAGTTCAGTTGAATTTTCAGTTAACTCATCGTATAAAAGTTAGTTTAATGCTATTAATCTTCCTATTAAAATTCAAGATTACTGCACCACAGCGCAACACACTTTGTTTTCACTGAAAGCACACTTGAGAGCGCTCTCGAGTGCACCTTCTGTGATGAGTCAAATGAAAATTCAACTGAACTTTACGTTAGCATTCTATAATAAAAAAAAGTAATGAGAAATCTCCAAAAGAGCGATCCCTTACTGCTTGGTAGTAAGGTTGTATGGAACTGAACTGTTTTATTGATGTTACAGTTGAATATCAAGTTTATTTTAAAGTAAAAGTTCCAACCAAGATAGATAGTAACCCTCTCTATGCACTTGGCTAAATGAATTCTGATTGATGCTTGAATTGATTGAAAATTGGTTTTCTCTCTTCTCTTATACTGAATTTCAACGATGCCTACAACTGATACAGCACCATCTCTGGGAATACTTTCTTTGGGCATCACTTAATTGGAAATTCATATCATTGAGGCAACATTTACCCTCAGTGACCTGTCCAACCGAGTTCTTCTTCGAGTATCGATGCTTAGAATTTTGTGAACTTTCTTCGAAGAACTCAATCGTCTACTCTCCAATTTCCCGAAACTCCTCACATTACACACATGTAATTTTCTTCCATGCCCATGTTAAGTGACGGTAGATATATTTTTTTCGCACCAAACGAGACACCTATCCCATACCGGCAGCAGTAGGTTATCCACTCCGGCACTCCACTGCTGAGGTAATAATTTCACTTTCAACCAAATTAACTGACTTTATTACCGGTTAGTCTGTCGCTGCCGCCGGCCGCCGGCCGCCGCCTCAGTTCTGATGTTGGATAATACCGACTAAGAGTTGGGTAGGTCCCATTCAGCTCCGTCCGTCCGGACAACGAAGAAGGTGCTTCTCCCCTTTTTCTTCAACAACTCCCCCATGTAACAACTGAGTGCCGGCAGAGACGGAGCATTTTTCTGGTTTCGGTCAGCTTCTCCCGCATCGCATACACCGAGAGAAGGAAGCTTGAGCGAGATGGGGCTTTCGTTCAATTATGCTTTCATCCCCGGGGGAAGCTGCCGGGATGCGAGGCAATGATGATGTTTATTAAGTAACAGAAGAGAGTCTCGCGTGGTAAACAGCAGTATAATAGAACTATCATTATGATGAACGCATACTTGTCGGTTGGATGGTTAGTTGTGAAGATATCTTTTGCTTGAACTGAGAAAGAGATGTTTGCTGTGCTTTAATGCGAGGTGGGATCGGTTTCAGGAAATTGTAGGCGCCGGACGTTGCTGATGGAGTGGAATTCTCGGGTTGAAATTGATTCTCCTATTTCGATAAAGATGGTAATCGATATCGATATGCTACACCCACTTTACCTTCCTTTTTCCGACATCCTAATCAAGACAAATGCTGGATTCCACTTTCACCTTCAGAACGCAGCTGGTCTTTCCATTATTTTCTCAGCAGAAAAAGCACGGTAGTTACAGTTTTTAATGACTTTTTTCCTGAACCCTGCAACCCGTTATAAAACATCCCCCGTGTAGAACTACAGTTGAAACTACTTTCGGATTGAATTGGCACTTTGCGAACCCCGGAATGCCACCTGCCAGCCGTCTCTCATTTCGCCCACGCACGCCTTCCGTAATTCCGAACAAGCGTATGGTACTTGCTACACCTGCCATCAGCTTCTATTCCAATTTTTCGGTAACCAGTGATTATCCCATTAGCAAACAATGTTGGCGCCCTCGCCGTCGTCGTCGTCGTTGTGAACCAAACCAGTCAGCAGTAATGGTGAAAGGAAGAGGAAAAACTAACGGCCCCCCGCTGCTGCTGCAGTGTGTGTGTGTGACGAAAAAACGGCATCCAGAGTCCCAGTACTACCAACCCTACCAACCAAGATTAATGAGAAGGTACGAAACGGTTGGAAACTGTAATTATTTTTCCGTCTCTTGCCACGATTGTTGAGTGCTCTTGGCCAGCTCCAGCACCGCTGTAGGTAACCTAGATGATGGGCACAGGTGAGGGCAGATAAGCAGAGAGAGAGAGAGAGTGAAGAAAAAACAATGGAGGAAGGGTGGATCAGTTAGTGATGGATGGTTGGAAAATTGGATAGTTCGCTCGGTCTCTTCGGTTGGTAAAGAGACGAAGCCGAGGGGGAAAAAGAGGGTGTTTGTAAGTTATGATAACCATGATGATGGTAGGTAGCGAACAATGAATGCCGGAACATCGTGCTTTGTGACATAAGCCGGCTTTCGGCTGGGGAGGGAACTGAAAGAGCTTAGAGCAGGCGAATTCGCTTTCCTACGATGCTACGATGGGAAGTTCAGAGGTCTTGTCTAGGTCAGTCGGACCCAGCGTTATCAACCGGAATGGAAGTTTTATTTGTTTACATAAGCGAAATGGAGCGGATCCAATGCGGTACGGTTGAGTAGCTAGTTGTTGTGAGGCCAGTGATGCTGCTGAGCACTTACTAGCACACTGCGGTATCTGATAGTTCCAAGCAGTAATAGTTCATTGGCTTGATGTCAAATCCAAGTGAAGTTAAAGAACCTTGATATGAATGCATGTAAGGCTCAAATGTCAATAAATCAAGCGCTTACTTGTACTTGAAAAACAAATACAGCTACATCATAAATATATTTTCCATTTTGACGGGCGGGTAGTATTACAATTATGTTGCTTAATAGGAAAGGATATTTCAAAAACGGATTTGCATTTCGCACGGAACGAGTAAAGTATTTTATTCATATGACCTAATCATATCATATGATCAAATTAATAAGACGATTCCGTTTCCATTCTATTGGGATTCTCTGAAATTTATGTTGGGATTATACAAAATTTTACTTGAAATACTTTACTATCTATGGCTTTGTGAGATTGTCAGGGAATTCGCTAGAATCCTTTTTAGAGTACTTCGGTATTTATGATGCTAAGTTTTACCAAAACTTCTCTATGGATTCTCCAAAATTCCAAATTAGTTTTATCTGAGTTGGTTGGAAATGCTAACATTAAGCTTTAGTGTTATAATTTATTAGCTAGAGAATGATCTTGAGAAGAGGGTAGGTGGATAGTTCCGTTAGAGTACGGCAGTATGAAAATTGAATAGAAGTTGAAAATGTGCGAAGCGCCATTAATGCGACAGTTTTTAAAGATAGACGCAAAATCTTTTGCCTAACCCGTACGATGTACGCGGAGACTTGAAGTATGTCTCCAAGTGTACAGGCAAAAAATGTGCGTCCCTCTTTTGCTCATAAACTGACTGCGGCTGTGGAATAGTTCTAGCGACGTTTTCATCACTACCTAAGGCCCCACGTTGCGAGAGCCTTTCCAGTCGATGGTGTGTTATGATGCAATTCTTCTTTACCCAACTTTCCTCTTGTCATGACCAACTTGGTCATCTCAGAGAGAAGGCAGTAGGGTGGTTGTTGCGGTAGGTAGTGATGAAAACGTCGCTAGAACTATTCCACAGCCGCAGTCAGTTTATGAGCAAAAGAGGAACGCACATTTTTTGCCTGTAGACTTGGAGACATACTTCAAGTCTCCACGTACATCGTACGGGTTAGGCAAAAGATGTGCGTCTATCTTTAAAAACTGTCGCATTAATGGCGCTTCGCTCATTTTCAACTTCTATTCAATTTTCATACTGCCGTACTCTAACGGAACTATCCACCTACCCTCTTCTAAAGATCATTCTCTAGCTAATAAATTATCACACTAAAACTTCATGTTAGCATTTCCAACCAACTCTGAAAATCACTAACTTCGCGTATGAAGTAACATAAAAACACTTTGAAAGTTTTATCTCCTAAATTCCTCGTCGAATTCATCGGAATTCATTGTTATGTTCTTCACCTCCTATTAGCATTCTGTGGAATTTCGATTAAGATTATTTAGAATCTTCCTCGGAGTTGTTTGGAGTTCCTGTTTAACTAAGAGTGACACTTGGAACTCCCTATAATTTCATTTGGTTTTCTACAGAACTTAAAGTTCTTGGTTATCCCTCATAGAATTCTCTAGAATTCCTCTTTCGTTCTCCAGACTAACTCTGGTGATTCCCCGAACACCTTCTGGGATTGGTTGGTTGGTTGTAGGAATATCATGGTAATCCCTCTTGGAATACTTCAGGGCCACAATGTAGATTTATTCTTGAAGTTCACCGGAGTCTACCGTATATGTATCTTTATTGGAATATACTGGATTTCTCTTTAATTCCGTCGGGTTTCTCTTTAATTCCAATTTGCATAATACCGAAGACATCAAATCAACAGATACAACAAGACATCAGATACTATAGCGCTGCGTTCGAGCGAAGGTGGAAGTACTGCATAGAAAAATTAGCAATTACACAAACCATTCTTCTGAGGTTGTAATCTTTGCTATCAAGTTCGTTCGAAGCATTTACCTTTGCGCGGCAGATGACGCAATTGTATCCGTCTCATAGCGGTCGTATGATAAAATAGAAGGGTTGCCAGTCTTCCTTATATGTTGTCTTCGGTAATACGGAATCGAACTTGGAATTCTTCTGTATGCATCTTTAGATTTTATTGATTTTCGATTGTGATTTATATATAAAAAAACTTGCTTTTCCAAATGGTGCTGGTAATTTGCGTGGATGAGTCATTATTTCATGGAAAAACTGCTTTAAAAATAGTTGCCTTTCGGCCTAATTCTCACGTTGATCAAAAATTGTCGCTTCTTTGATCATGAATTATGAACCTTAAAAACTTTTTTTTTTACTAGTTCGTTTATTTGGAAGGCTCAATCGCGTTAGCTTTACGGAGCCGATAGTTCATTGTTCTTTGTTTGTAACAAAATTCTCTTAATTCTATGTCTAGTAGGAGTTGGGCCGAATACTCGCGGCTTACTCGAGGTTAGAGAGGTACATTGTCGAAGGATAGGATCAGGGGAGGAGCTTAGGGGTAAGGTTTTGTTGTCTCATCAGAGCGTTGTCACCAGTATGCCTTAAAAACCTGTATTATATTGTTTATTGAGTTCTTGGTAAGATGCGAAACCATACATACAGTAGTGGACATTCAAAAATAATACACCGTGATTTATTTTGTCTGTCCATTAAAGTTTAAAGAGCTGTTACTTTTCATATTTTACCTCAAAAACTGTGAAATTTTGGCTGCTGGCTGAAGAAGTATTCAAGGTTTATATTTGCGATTTTTTTGGATTGGTTTGTACGAAAAAAGAGAGAATTATTTTAATACAATGCTTCTTATTTGACTACCTCTTTTCAATCTGTTATTTTTTGAAAACAAATGATCATTATTTGCTAAAAAGTATCATTTGCAGTCAAATAAGTATTTATTTTTAATATTTTTAAAATAATACTTTAAAATATCGAACTCAGAAAAGGAAGCAATAAATTTTATTTAATTAAAAAAAAAACTTTACAATACGTTCTGAAATCTAAACTATCGGGAGCATGTTGAAAATATTGGCTGAAAAAAAAAAATCAACGCTACTGAATTTGAAAATAAGCCATTTTTCATAGACGGCTTAAAAAAAAGTCATACCGTTATTACTTTGAATATTTTAAAATAATTATGAATTGACTACAAATGATGTAAATTTGAAATTATTTCATTAATTGACATCATGAAGAAATACTAGGCAGTGACACATTTCAATCTAAATCCTGATGTGTTCAAAAATCTCACGCAATCGAATGTGTCATTGCAATCGTATTGCTCAACAGCAAAACAAAATCCTTACTGTACTGCATTTTAGATAGAGTCGCCCCCGCGGAAAAAATAACAAGTAGTCGTAGTCAAGTAATTAATTATTTACTTAAATTGTTCTAATTTGACTTTCGCGAAGCCACAAATTATGATGATACAATTTCGTACACGTCATCAAATAGCAGCCGAAATTACAAAAAGCTTCATGGCCACATTGCTTTCTAATCATTCATTGAGTCAATACAATCACGATTAATTTTTTAAAAGACCAGTGCTGTAGTCTGCTTAATCGAAAACTGTTTATCTATTATTTTCTGTTTAAATGCTTCATTTAATAAGGCATATTAAAAAGTAGAAGGGTCTGTGCCTATGGGCACGAACGGAAGCTTGACGTAGGACCGCTAGTGGACGGAACAAATGTGAACATTGAGTTCTTTTAAAACTTTTAAAACTCTTTCCGTTTTTTATTTGTAAGCGTATCAAATTTGTAGTATTTATTTCAAAGAGAAAGTTGATGAATGGAATCCAAGGGACTGTCAACTTGAGTATATTCGATTCATCTACCCGACTTTAAAAGGTGCATTTTGATTTTTTTTGTTATTTATGAATTTTTAAGTTTTGTGCATTTTGGTATTAAAGTGTATTCAATTCACCCCTCACAGGATTTCCTTCCGAATTATATGAATGGGGCGGGGCAGAAAGTATCGTTTGTGCAGAGTATGTAAAAAAGGAGGGACCTTCGAGAGATTGAACTCGTGAGAGCTTATTTTCTCACAAATTTGATTTTATTGGCTTTCTGGGGACTGAATATACACCCAAAGCGAATTATTCCCACTTCTCTCAAATTCTATATGGATTTTTAACACTTTCTACCAGCGTGTTCTGGAAAATTGTCGGACGATGATTAATCTCACCAATACATTCGGGCCTACAATTCCACACCTTCTATAGAGACTAGGTTGAGTCTTGATAGCTAGCTGCTTGCGGGAACTGATGACCTTGACAAATGTCCAAATAATACAAATAATACAAATTGATGGTGGTCCTGAAAAGTTCATTGCCGTTAAAGTTCACGAAAATAACGGCGCCGGTGGTGTAGTGGTAAGCGTGATTACCTCTCACCCCAGCAGGCCTGGGTTCAATCCCAGTCGGCACCGCCGGTATGTTCTGAGGCATAACATCTCTTATCACGCCTTCCTTCGGATGGGAAGTAAAGCCGTTGGTCCCCGGTTCATGAGTTGATGGGTCGATAGGTAGGGTCCAGGTGTGGGAGCTGCCTTCCTGGCACGTCAGTAGCATTGGTGCTCAGCACGGAAAACAAGATCGACGGAAAAAAAACAAACCAAAGGAAAAAAAAAAAAAAAAAGTTCACGAAAAGTACCATACAGAAATTCTAAAAAAAAAAATTTATGGGTGGATTTGGACAGTTTTTGACCTGTCTCATATGACCGGAAGGTGTATGCTGGTCACAAATGCCGTGCCAAACTGATTTCCTACGCAATTAATCAATCTTTGATGTGAATTTCGCTAATAAACACGAGGAGCATTTCTTAAAGCAAAACTTGCCATAACAAAATGGGCATAGTTCATTTTAGTAAACAAACTAACACTTCTTCCTCCTTCTCTATGGTTGTTCATATGAGCTCTGCAGCTCGCTGCTTGCAGGCAGCCTTTCGTTGTTGTTGTTGTTGAAAGCACTCCTGCTGCTGCTGATGCTACTACGGCTGCTGCTGGACTGGACATCACCACTTACGGTGATTGAATGAGCACCGTTTAGTGGGACCGCATCGAATTCGATTTTTAGGTCTGTGTTAGGGAATGCGCTGTTTTCAGACATTCGGTGATAATTTTGATCACCATTGCAACAGTTGGACATTTGGTATTTTTCAATAGTGACCTATTGAAAATTAACTAAGTGTTCATTTAGCAGATTGGTAGATAAATTTCCAATCGTTTGGCTTGTTTAGAATTAAAATTTATCTGCTATTGATCCAAAGCTGACCTCTTTTCGTAATACTGTGCATTTTGGTTTTTTGAAATTGCGTGGATTCTATTGATCCTGAGAAGATCTATCTAGCCCTGATGTATATGTTGGTGGAGGGAAAAATGTAAACTTTGCGGGAGACGATGTCTTAACACTCGAAAAGCAATTTTGTGAAATATGAAGTAAAACAAATCCTAGCTAGTTCTGCATGATGATTCTGTTTGATTTTATTTATTTGTAAAGTCGCCGGGAAATACCAGCTGGCGATTTGTTTTTTTATGATAACTCCTTACTTGAAAACAAACAAAAACTCACAAACAGGCTGCTTTTTCATGGTATACAGTGTGATAATTCAATAATCAATAAATTATCTCAACATTTAGTGGCAAACCATTCATAAATTTTGGTAACATACAAAAAATTCTATAATCCACATTAAATTTCATATGTAAGCGCCGATTGACACAATCTTTTCGACGTCACTACAAGGGTGATTGATTAAACGAAAGAAACGAATCGTGCGGAATAAAAGCTGAGGAAAAACTAATTGCACCAATATATTCAGGCCTACAATTCCACACCTCCTATAGAAAGGTTGAGCCTTGATAACTAGCTGCTTGCGGGAACTGATGACCTTGACCAATGTCCAAATAAAACTCTTTAACAAATTTTTGGTGGCCCTGAAAAGAACCGTTTTGTAGTGATGGTTGAGTAATTCTGAGCTGGGTGTTCAACACGGATGAGGCTGTCGAGCTGTATGTCGTTTGGAGCGAGGGTGACACACTTGGCATAGATGACCGACCCGCAGCGACTCACGAAGAGCTACTGATTCCGATCCATAGCATACCGGTGCAGCTTCTTTGATGGTTGCTTACGTGGGCTCTGCAGCTCGTTGCTTGCAGGCAGCCTTTCGTTGTTACTGGAGAACAATTTTCAACGCCACATGCCGAAAGCACTGCTACTGCTGCTACTGCTGCTACTAATTTCGACGACCGAACACCACCACACAGTGGTGTGGTCGTTGGGAGCGTGTGGTTCTGAGTATGACGATGAGTGTGCAAAATATTACGCAATTCCATCCTCCCTATTCGCACGCGCCCGAGGATCAGAAGCGAATGCCACTTCGACTTGTTTCGTCTACTTACTACTCTCTGACGACTGTGCTGGGGAAACAGCATATGCATGTAGGTAATTGGTGGATTTGTTAGTTAATTCGACGCTTTTGGACAATGCTGGACATTTACCAGTTTTTCAATAGTTTCTTGTTGAAAATCAACATTCAAGGACTGTTATCGATGCGTAGCCATATTTCTGATCGATTGGTGATAAAATTATTGAAATTGGACCAGGGGCAACTGAGTTATTAACGTTCAAAGCCTTTCTTAATTTGTTACATGTTCCATTTTCGGTTTTCACAAAGTGTACCCCCATATAGAAATCAAAGACATAGTTCTACGTCAAAAACGATATTGATCCAAAACTAGCAAAATGTGTAAAATAACAATTTGAAAATAAAATTTATATAAAAGCATAGCATCTAGTCCAAAAAAACAGTGCCCTGTTATATGGATCTTGTTTAGCTAAACTATTTTACCTAAGGCAGGAACTTGAAGTCGGAATAAGCACATCAGATACATCAATATCATCATTTTACTAAAATGCTTATCCATATCAATAACGTTACTGATGGCAATGAAACTGCAATTTGGTCACGATCCTACGTTATGATTACAAGAGCTCTATTTGAACTATGGCATCACCTAGCGAGTCAATTCCAAACTAATCTGATCACGCAACGGATATAGTCCACTTGAAAAATTTGTATGAAGAAAGCAAACTTGCCACGATTCGAAGTTACCACTTGAATGACATTGTTCGCTCTTTGAATCAATCCTATTTTGACAACTTTACAACTTATAATTTTAAACCAAGTTATCACTAGAAGAACAATTTCTGTACTAAGGAGTAAATTCCAAACTAAACTGATCACTATCGAACGGATCTTTGTTTTCCGTGCTGAGCACGAATACTACCGATGCCAGGGGGTAGCTCCCACACCTGGACCCATCTAACTATCATGAACGGCTTTACTTCCCGAAGAAAGGCGTGATCAGAGATTTTATGCCTCTGAAAATCCCGGTGGCTCCAACTGGGATTGGCCGGCACCGCTACGATTCTGAGCTATCACTAATATAAAGTTACGCGTACTCTGGCGTCACCTAACAAGTAAAATCTCAACTAAACTGTTTGCTGCCATAATGTTACTGAAGGCGCTGAAGGCAAATCAAATAATCTGGTCACGCCTCTGATTTATCACCAAAAGTAGATTTCAGCACAACTTTCTTATTCTCTCTCTAACCAGTCAATTCTCAATTAAACTTATCACTGCTGAATGCGTCTCGTCCATTCATTCTACTCTGACGCCATCTAGTGAGTTTAATCTCAACTAAACTGCTCAAGTAACAATTCTGCAACCATTTGGCATCCACTCTGATTTATGATGGTTTTATAATGGCAATGAATAATCCATTTAGTTTAAATACAGCATTTCACAGTGTAAAACGTTCCTGCTTAGTAGTTCACCTTTTCCCTGTTTTAAAAACCTTTTCCAGTCTGACGAGAAGTCAAAAACTATCATGTTTTGAAATTAAATTTAAAGTAGTTCTCAATCTCACCATAAAACTGTTCTATAAATCAATCATAAACTTCATTAGCATTGTTTTATTATTGCCTTGATAAAATACTCAATAAACCTGTTTTATCATTTTATAAGCAATCATAAAACCATTAAGTTTTAAATGAGAGCAAAAACCATATATTGTTGCCTTTTAGGCTTTTAAAAGTGTATCATAAAATCTCCTCTGTTTATAAATTGAACTTTAAGGATGGATCCTCATAGTGAATAAAAACCAAATTTATGTCAAGGATATCTCGAAAGATAAACGAAGTTGAAGGAAACATTCAAGCGATTCTAACGACCGAAGGGAAGTCGATTTCAGTAAAATTTAGTTCTTTAGAAGAAACAGCACGTCCGACGGAACGGGTACCATCAACGACTGAGCATCTGGTTGAGAAGAGTGAAGTGAGCGTGGTCCTTAAATCCATAAAACATTGTCAAAACATGAACATGCGAATACATGAAGATCGGAATAACTTGCGACAGCACCGACAGCAAACCACTGAAACTGTCAGTTAGCGGACACTAGTTGGTTTCCGATCCATAGCTGCGATTTTATTCGGCGAAAGAGTCATCACTTGGAAAAAAAAATCATTCAACTGTACATTCCTGCATCGTTTGATGGTGCACTTGCAGAACCATCCGGAAGAAGGGGATCTTTTCGGGAATGATCGAGGTTACAGCTGTGCAACATGTTGTGAACACTTTCTGAGTAACTGCTTCCAAGCCATCGGGAGAGAATCGCCTGGAAGAACGCTGAATTGCACAGCGCAACTATAGAAAGATAAACAAACTTTGACATTTAACATTTTGTAGGCAACATTGCCGCCATAGATGCTGCCATAAATCTGAACGGATTGGGATCAAACAAAATGGCTTTAGCTAATACAATACAGTCTACAAGTTTTCTTCATAAATGCCAATTCAAAACCTTATGAATCTGTCAAGGATTTCTTGAAAGCAAAATAACTTTGCCACAAATGGCCCATGAAAATCAATTTTTATGCCTCCGCCATATTACAATTATTTTGTTTGTTTTTTACAATCCTCGATTTTCAATATCTATATCCTTGGATATAACTTTATTTTAGTTAATTTAGCAATGATAAATATTTAGAATGCAAAAATCATGAGAAAAAAAATCTCGGCTAAGGTTAATGATCGATCTGAAGAATATATTTTATTTTCTTAATGTAAAATAATAAATAAAATCGATGTTTTCACTTAAGTTTTTCGATGTTTTCACATACATTTCACATCAAATTTTATATGGCACCTAAAACTAGGCCACTTCATGAGAACTATTTTATAATTTTGGAAATTCGGCAGGATATTTATACGATCAGTTAAATTATTTTGATAAGATCGGATGGTATTCAGAAATCCTTTTTTATCTTGATTGTTGTTTTTCTAGTGAACTTAGCAAGTGGCTAGGGTAAATGGCTCGGATAATGCTTTTAATTGTTGCCAAATAGCTTTTATTGTAGCCTAAATACGGTTTTGAAATGAATTTCAATGCGTTTATCATACAACCATTTTGCAGTAAATCAATCTTGAAGAGCTTCGAAAATACACCTTTCAGAACCTTCTCCAGGTTGAGCCAACTAGACAGATTCTAGCATCAATGAGGTTTTGCTGGACGCATCAATGGCAAAGCAGTCTTGATCAGGGTTTTATGAATGTTGTTTTATAGTAGCTTTGTAGCATTTCATAAAACTTAAAATGTTACTTGGGTGTTCACTACTTTGTTCGACATTGTTGGTACTAGGTAATATCTTCTTTCATCAAACTATGTGACGAACATAGCAAGAAATGTATTTACATGGTCGTGGTAGCCCAAGAGAAAGTCGATGAAGATAATCGATTTAGATAGGACCTATTGAAAAGTGATGCAAGAATTGATCCAGTGAGTGATGCAAATGTTACGCTTAAGTTCAATGAGACCTGGAAAGCAGTTTTGAAATAAATCTTGATTTATTCTCCAAAAGGTCCAATCCTGATGAAGGAGGTTCTCATCTAGCGTCCAGAACATCAAGTTCAGCAGGGAATGTTTTTGCAGAGGCTGAGTTATTAACGAAAGAGAAATCCGATGAAGGGAATCGAGCAAATCCGGCAGAAATTTTGAAATGTTCATCTAGAAATATCAGCAATGATGTAATAGGATTGTAGGACAAAAGGTAGAAAGACAAACATTCGAAGAACAAAAGGTCGAATGGACAAACGGTTGAATAGACAAAAGGTTGCACCACAACATTTTGATGGACAAAAGGTCGAATACAATACAATACAATCTACAATCTAATACAATCGCAGCCAGTACAAGAAAGCATCCTGGAAAATCATTAGGTTAGATAAGACCTACTCATTTTTTTGTCAACATTGATGTTTGCAGCATATCTGAGATGTGATCAAGGGGTAAGTCACTCAGCACATTGGTCCGGAACTATATTCTACACAGCTTGGGCACATCCATCGGCACATTTTCAGCATACCTTCGGCACAATCTCGTAGGCATTAGATTGTTGTAAATAAAATGGGAGCACTGCTGGACAACTGTCATTGAAGTTGTTCAGAACATTACGTGCTGTTTGACTGTATGTTCAGCAACATCTTCTAATTGAATATACCAGAGAAACTCAGACCAGCAGTTCACTTATAGATCTATATACGAAATGTAGGTTCTAGTGTGGACTCATGAGGAAGAGGCAGTTAATCAGACTTCATTAGTACCCTTAATTCAAATAATGCAGCAACTCACACAACACAAAATAAAGAAGTCAATTTCCCTCTATAGTCGGTATCCAGCAATACTCCCCACCGGTTCCAACTCTTTCCGAACGAAAGGCTAGGTTTCTGGTCTACCTTTGAGGGCATTATAAAACGCTAGAACACAGGACTTTTATAACCCTATGGATCACAAAACACCGAAATTTCGCACACCCGCTACTTCCCGCGTCATCCTCAATCCGGTTTATCATTGCGATTTCAAACCAAAACATTCAAGGTGTCAGAAATACCGGGTTGCCGGGATGGGTATTTTACAAACAATCGCAGCTTGCTCTACGACCGGCACAATCAGCATACTTGCGGCACACTGACAAAAAAGATGACTCAAAATTGGTGTGCGGAGTGACCTACCCCTTGGATATGACACAAACATCAAAACGGCTAGGCCTACTGCGTTGCATTTGCCGCAAAGAAGATTCTGTGAAAGGATTGGAGTGGAGGCACCATATTCGAAGCAGTTCCTAAAACGAAGCACTCCATAATGTTCGACTATTTTGAATCATTATTTTTGAAATGTTACTTCTGCAGATATTAGTTTCAGTGGTCTAGGGATGATGGTGTTACAAGGTTTAAAAAATATCTTGTCAAATAAGACGAGTGAGTCATCATTAGGAACGCGTCAAATATGGTGCTGGCATGGTATATCTAAACAGCGATGCATTTCTTGAATCTTCAGAGGTGGAAGGATGCGTGGACATACCGTACCAAATGCTTTGAGTTAGATTATGAGTGAATGTAACAGTAATATGCAATGTAATGAATGGTATATAAAACACAGTGTAATGGAAGAATCTCACCAAATGCCTCCAATGTTAACCAAATTCCCGATTTCCATTTGACGTTTGTCAGCTTCAAGCTTCTCTCTGGCACTTGAAAGTCCTACCTCGGCAACATGATCGCACTGAACGATGGGACGTTGGGGGTTTGCTGGCTTGACAGCGGCCCCAGGAACAAGCTGGGGGACAGGGTTACTTCAACTCACTTCCTATTAAAAAATGATTTTCTGAATTTTGAAATCATTCGATGTTATAATGATACTTTGTACTTGCTATATACAAGAAGAGGATGAAAGGCAAGTGTTTACAATAAGCAATTTTATGATTCGTGAGCGTTCACTCAGAGTGAGCGCTCGCGAGTCGTAAAATCGCTGATTGTGACTGTCTGAAAGCGAATTTGACACGTTTCATGTGTCAAACACTCGCGGTGTTCCGAATGGAAGATCTTCCGTTGCTGATGATTGGCCATTTGCGCCAGGAATTGAGCTGCTCGTGAAAATAACTTCTTGAATCTCGGCTTTGGTGGCGACCCAGAACCGGGCAATCGAATCCAGGTCCATCTGTGGTAGTTATTGACCGGATCAGCACCAAAGTATATATATAACACAGGACATCACTGGAATTTCGAATCGCGGAAAATGTGCTCCTATTACGAGACAAACTATCTCATATAAATTATTATTTTTTCTCGAATGGAAAAAAGGTCGAAAGACAAAAAGTCGAATGGACAAAGGTCGAAAGACAGACATTCTAATGATCAAAAGGTCGAATGCTTAAAGAATGGATTGGACATTAGGTCTTCTTTAGCATGCGCAGGACTTTGGGTAATTATTTCTCTCGCTTGGAGTTGATTCCTTCTTTACAAAATGAGTAGTTCCTTGAATAATTTGCAACTTTTGAACGCTGCAGCTGCTCAAAAGCTATATTTCACTTTTGGAGATTTCTGCTTGTTCATAACATGAGCAGTTCTTTGGCAAGTTAAATCTTTTGAATATTCCAACTGAAAATGCTCAAAAGGTATTTCTCACTCTTGGAGTTGACTCCTTCTTTATGACATGAGCAGTTCTTTAACAGATAAGAACCATTAGCATTTTGAATACATCGTCATTTTTTAGTTGCTTGCTTTAATTGTACAAACTCAACCGAATAAACATTACAGAGCCATGTTTTCTTTTTCACAAACCGTTACATACAATCTTAAAACAAGAGTTAAGCCTAGATCTTCATACAACATCCTCTGCAACTCGGTAAGTTGCTTACATTATCATGGAAATTGCTGTGAACTTAAGAAATATTCTGAGAACTTCAAGAACATTAAAAAAGAACTTCATAAAAATCTGCGTGCTTCAGGAACATTCAACGAGTTTCAGGAAAGTTCTGAACTTCATAAAAATCTGCGTACTTCTAATAAATTCTATTAACTTCTGGAAAATTAAACATACTTCAGAACATTTTAATTGATTGATGAGCGTTTTAGAAGAATAATTGTATACCTTTCAGGTTGTTTTTCCTGTTTATTCTAATAGTACTAGAATTAAAAATAAAAACAACTTTAGAGGTATATAATCCGAAAATCCCTTCAGACTGCAGGACAATTCTGTGAACTCTAGGAAAGTTCACATTGGCGTAGCTAATGGGGGTGCCAAGGGGGCCAGGCCCCCTCCAGGATTATCCAGCCCCCCCCCTTCCAGAATATTGGTAGATGATAGGTGTCTTTCCATAAGTGCACAGATGTTCAGAGATCTTCGTAGAATTACGATAGATGTAAAAGATAAGAATTTTGGAATAAATTCGTTCCCTGAGTTCGTAGAAAGTGAGGAAAATTTGTAAAACTTCAGGGAGTTTTGTGGATGTTCAAGAAACGTTGCATAAGTTACAGGATATTCTTCGAGACATCATCCTTCCTAGACAACAGGAAATATTCAAAGATCTCCATGTAGACGAAGATATTTGTATTTGTATTTGTTCTCTGGATATTTTTCCAAGGTTGATCAAGCTCTGGGCATCTCAAACTGTAAAATCATTCAAATATTTTTTCAATACTGTTGGTTGTTCAGGAATTTTTCATAATTTTCGAACTTTTTAAATCATATTTGTTCTTACTTTCTTATCTCGAAGAATTTTCCTCTCGAAAATTTACGTAAGTCTCACCATTTAGGTGTGTTTCTCAAGATCTTGAATTAAGTCCAGGAGATTCAACGCTTGTCTAAGCCTATGACATCAAAGCCTTCTTGAATCTCTAAAATTTATTTTGTGGAGTTGTTATAAATTTTCTGATTAGGTTAAACATATTATAATTGTTGAAATGCTAATTTCATTTGTTTTAAACATTCATATAGTAGATTTTTTTATGAAATGATTGTCTAGGAAGGATCTCAATTTTAACTTAGTATTACAATTATGACAATTGACTTTTGATTTCTTTGACTTTTATTAACATTAACAGCATTCGAAGAATTTATGCTGACAATCAGTATCAGAGATATCTATTTTTTCATAAAAAACTATTTTTATTTTAACGTTCAGAGTGTTAAGAATTGTACGTGGACAAATATCTTTAACATTTTCCTAAGTCCTAAATGTATAAAATTTATTATGTGTGCACTTTACCATGTTTCAAAGCCAGAGTTTTAGAAAATTATAAAATTCAAACTCCTAGAATTTCATTTTGGTTCCTATGTCTGAGGTTAACTAAAAGAAATTCATGGAATTATCTAACTCTGAGAATTTTCTTAATACTGATATGCCTAAACTTATGAGATCCGGACGCATTTCATTACAAAAAGCATGAACAAACGATCAATGACCGTTCAAAATCAGTAAGCTTTTAATGCTTTCACAATCGAGGTCCCAATCGTTGTTATGCAATAAATATAAACAAATTGATTGTTTCACCATTAAAATAATAGAAGCTATTATGGCCAATAGTATAACATTGAGCATATTATTGGTCACAGAAAACGATTACCCAATCATAAGTTACCTTGACGCAATTTGATTGAATAGCATCTTCGCGAGGTTATTATTTAACCGTAGTTTAGCAAATTATAAAATGCAACAATCTGGGGGTCCCCCCCCCCCCCAGATAAATTATCTAGTTACGCCAATGAAAGTTCTGTAAACTTCATGAAAATAATATGAACTTCACAAAAAAAATTAATGAACATCAGAAAAGTTCTACGAATTTCAAGAAAACTTTGCGACTTTTACTGAACTTTCCTGAAATTCGTAGAAAATTCCTGAAATTCACAGAATTTTTCAGAAGTTATCAGAATTTTCCATAAAATCGCAGAAATTTTCTGAAATTTGATGAATTTGTGTGGAGCTCACATAATTTTGCTGAAGTTCACATAATTTTGCTGAAGATAACAAAATTTTCCTGAAGTTTGCCGAGCTTTCCTAAAGTTTGCAGAATTTTCCAGAAGTTTGCAAAAACTTGCAGTACGTCCTAGAAGCCAGCAGAACTTCCCAGAGCTTTTAAAAAAAATGCGGGGCACTTTCCTTAGGTTCAAAGAATTTTCATGAAGTTCGCAGATATTTCCTGAAGCTTGCTAAACTTTTTTGAACTTCGCAGAATTTTCCTAAAGTCTGAAAATCTTTTTTGAAGTTTGTTTAATTTTCCATAAGTAAACAGAATTTTCCCGAAGTTTTCAGAATTTTGTTGAAGCTCGCATTATTTTCTTGAAGCACGCAAATTTTTACGAAGTTTTAAGAATTTTGCTGAAGTTTACAGGACTTTCCGGAAGTTCTACGAATATTTTTAAAGCTCACAAAACTTCCCTGAACTTAAATTTACTATTAGTATTAGACCCAAGCAACCACTTAGTTAAATATGTGGCCCTTTCTGTCTTAAACGGGCCTCATTAGCACTTACATTCACTGTTATAGTCTTTGCTCAGCTGTTTATACCGCTAAATACAATAAGTGACCAAAGTTCTCAAATGACATTCTCGATTCTATTAGACATTTTTATTTTTTTTATAGATGAGATACATTCGTCAACGATAATCAGTAATCGTACAACTTCCTATGTCAGTATTGATTTAAAGACATTCGGCTCCGTAATTTTTTTTCTTAACAGTGGATTCCTACCAAATAAACAGATTGAAAAAAAAAGCTAAGAAAATCAAAATTTAATCAGGTTCCAATATTCTTCTAGTCTTTTGGGTAGATAGGTAATTTTGGGCCCATTGGACACCATTAATACACGCGATTTTTGTAAATCAAATAGTAATATATAGCGAGCTTCAACTTCCTTCATACTGCTCTGGGTCTGCACGAGCTACTTTATTCGAAAGATTGGCCACTGAAGTGTTTGAAATCAATTCAATTTGTAATTACCTTGAAAAGTGAATGGCGTCCACTAGATTTTGATATATACATAACCTCACAACAGATATAATGTATGCTTCGTCAATAGGAATGGTATCTCTGACTAATATCATACCCCTCCAACCACAAAGTCCATCTCACAGTTCCACTATCGCATAAATACCCATCAAAGGCCACCAATCTAATGACCATCAAACACATAATCTCCAATCGAACAATTCAAAACGAATGAAAGCGGACATCTGGGCCGATGATGGGATCACCGACAACTGAAGCAAGGGCACGAAGGTCAGGTCAGAGCGCTGCTAGTTTCGCCGAAGAATTTGTATGTGAGTGAATTATGTGTTTTGGTTGCAGGCTGCCAGCGATTAGCATTATTTATGTGCCGTATAACTTTTATTGCAGCCATCGCATCGCATCGTGGCTATTGCTGCTGTTGGTCGTCAGCCAGCATAGGTGGGACTTTACGAGCCCATTGTTGGCCACGGCTTCCGAATAATTTGAAACCATTTGCGGTAGGATTAATCCACCACTGGGATGGTGATAATTTGCTGTTGATAACTAGTTCGCGCGCGATGGAACCGGTAATTTGATTAACGCTCTCTGGCATCTGAATTACGGTAATTTATTGAATCGCTGCTGGGCGTCCGGCGGTAGCAGCAACAGCTAGGGGAGGCGGAAAGCGCGATTTAACACCCACTTTAAAGCGCTTCGATGAACCTTCGATGGGTCTTCAAATTACGGCCCAGACAATGCAGCGAGCGATGGCAACGGTATGGGTTAACTCGATCCACCTGAATGGAGTGGGATGATGGGAATAAAGCACCATCCAGCAAGCTCATTTCGATTTATTTCAGTGACACCTTGTTACGCACCCCCTTCACGGTGGAGACGCTTTCGGAAGAAATTTGAAGATTCCGATATGGTAAGCCTAATACTAATACCGCTCTCGGAAAGTGGTTGCGCCGTTGCCCGTGAAAGTGGATTATCTCATCCGGCAAATCGACCGACATCATCACAGACAAACCATCCGTCCGTCCATTCAGACCTCACCGCACGATTTACCTCGTTGATGATTCGTGTGAATTTTTTCCCGTTTTTGCTTTGCTTTGGAGTTCGTCGTCGTCGTCGTCGGAACGATCTTTGTTTTTCATTATCTTTCTTTCTCCGCTGGAAAGAAAATATTATTGCTTAGGTTGAAATTACTAACCGACTCAGTGAAGAAGCTGACACCCTCTCCTTCACTGGGTCTCGATTGTTTTTGGAGCTTGATTGTTGTTATTTTCCCGCTGAGGAAGGCCTCTGTCAGCCAGTTCAACAGATTTCGGTAATTTGCCGGTGGTTTTATTGGTCTCGGAAATTCGCATGTAATTTAACGTAAGCCGAAGCGCCGGACGAGGGGTGTGGAGCAATTAGATTGAGTCGTAGTTGTTTAACTAATTTTTGTTTTAGTATGTTGTTGAATCATTAGCGATTGATCGTTTATAATATTGATCGCAAAGTTTGTTCAGTAAAACCCGATTGACGTTGAACAATTTCAAGTAAAATTAATCTTAGTTAATCTTTGACGGAATAAGTATTAATTATAACTTCTAAATTGTTTATTTTCAGGTAAGCAAAACAAACTGAGACGTCTACAATGGTTCCAGCATGTTAAAGAAAAGCACAATGCAAGTATGTGACCGACACAGTTTGGGTAACGAATTGCTTCTTTTGTAAGGAACTTTGCAATCAACAAATGAAACATTCAGTTTATCCTGATGCAATTAATAGAATAGAGTTCTGTCCGTCAAGTGCTAGGGAAGCTCCCATCTGCTGTTTCAACGTTACACGATCTCGTGTTGATCGAATATAAATATGTTATATATCTCGTGCGTTGGGAAAGGATTCTCAGTCTCGACCAAATTAAAATACTGCTCTTTTATTTATCTAGATGATGATGTTGTATAATTTGTCCGCCAGAGGCTACAAACAAGAAGCTTTTTTAATAATTAATTTATTTGATCAGACTCAAACGAATGCACTTGTTCCTGTTCACTTTACAATACAACAAATCATAAAACTATAGTTAAGAATTTCATAATAAAATATCAAATTTCTTTCATCAAAACGGGATTCACTTTCAGAGGTTTTACAATCGTGACAATCTTGCCAAAGGGAGACACAGCGATTTTGCACAGTAGGAATGGGAATTTAACCCGAATAAAGGGTGTCCCACATTAAATTGCATCACGGAAAACACGCAGTAGAAAATTACCTAGTTGATCTATCCTTTTCAAACTATCAGACAATAAAACTATAACTCATTAGCAAGCTTTTGGCATATTTATGTCATTCAACTTCAATACCATAACTGTACGCTCGCACCTTACGCTTAACTTGACTCATTAGGTTCTTTACAGCATCTGGCTACAGCTTCTTCTGTACCGAAATCCACTTTTTCTTAATGTCTTCCTCATAAGAGATGAACTAGCCTATAGCTAAAAATCTCTTTAATAAAGAAAAAAAAAAAAAAATAATGTCTTCCTCAGATTTGACCTCCTTGGGATGATTCATAATAGCCCAGTATCGATGGGCCTTAGTTCCGGTGCGTTGGGGGGATTCATGTCCTTGGGTACGAAAGTGACCTCGTTGGCTTCGTACCACTCCAGGACAACATTTGAATAGTGGCACGAAGCTAGATCCGGCCAGAAAATCGTAGGGCCCTCGTGTTGTTTCAACAGAAGATTGATTGATTGATTTCTTTATTATAGAGACTTCCCGCAACAGAGAAAGCAGACGCTTCTGCAGACACTCCTTGAGGTAGATCTCCTCGTTTACAGTCCCGGTAGTCACAAACAGCGCACTCTGTTTGCCACATGAGCAGATCGCTTGCCAAATAATGTATTTCTTGGCAAACTTTGAAATTTTCTGCTCCCTTACTTCCTCCGGAACGTCAAACTTGTGCTGGGCGGTGAAGAACAGTAGCCCCGGAAGCTGCCAAAAGTCCGCCTTGACGTAAGTATCATCATCCATGATGAGACAATGAGGCTTCGTCACGATTTGGAGCCTTCAGCACTTTGTACGTATGCAGTCCCTCCCGGTCCTTGGCACTCTGAACGAAAGACTTGGACAGATTCAGCTTTTTGGCCACATCCCTAACCGAAGCATTGGGATTCCGCTTAAACGCTTTCACGACACGCTTGTGATCCTGATCACTAATAGAACACTCATCCACTGACAACACACTGACTCAGCACTACGCAACCTCGAAGACATCACCCAAGCCTATCGTATCGCAGATTATGATTTCTACTACCATCAGTCAATTACACACGTTCAAGCCTATCAAGTTCACAATCCTTTGCAGATGTGATACCTTCCACAGGATACCACCAATCAAAACCAATGGCCAATACACCACCAGTGAAAACCATCTAATACAATACTCACGTCGTTTAGGCCCCCGTCACCGTAAAATAGGAATGTACGGCCGTTAATGGCACGCTTGTGTGTGTGTTTTTTTACTTAATTCATCAGTCTCTTTTTACGTTCCACGTGTTCTGCGTATCGTGTTGATAATGTTTTACCAGCTGGATGATGAGCGCATTACAATAAACTGGTTGGCGATAGGGTTAATGAGTTTGTACCCAATCTAAAAAAATGAATTTGCAATAAAGTAAATATTGAATAATTGAATTTTGAGTGGATCATGATTCTCGAATTCTATATAGAATTTCCGCCCGAATTGATTCAATGAGCGTCCTTTCACCACACACATTTATCTCTATACACATAGCATCCCCATCATACTACACTTGATGGCAGAGTTGATTATCTAAAGAAGTATGTAGAAACTGTTTTGATATTATATCCATTTGCAATGCAAATCCCGTATCACTGTGTTCATGTGGGGATGGTGAATGTTACATTTGTGTATGTGCGTATGCTCTGCGGTATACGTACCGTATCGTTGTCCCGTCGACAGTGCAATTTAAAGCGTATCTATTTTCTCCTATATATCTCGCTCTTGGCTATCTTGAACGTGCATGGATGTTGCAATTTCCTATCATTCGATATAAATACGCTTTCCTTGCTCTATCAGACACCTTTTGATGTACTGAAGCTGGTAGAGAACGGAAAGGAGTTGGCAATAACGTGTACGTGTATGTAAATCGTAACACAAAGCAGCATAGAATTCAAACATGGGAATTGAGCGATGTAAGGCTCGGCACACTTATATTTTACAAACTAGTTTCGCACAGATCATCGTCTCGTCTCAAATTAGAAAAAAACGATATGCATTTTGGGCGTTCTAGTTGATCGACACTTAACCTTCACGCAACACTTCCAGAGCATTAAGGATAGTTGCAAGATCCGCATAAACCTTATCAAAACAATCGAGCTATCCGACTACATGTAGCCAAGGCAGTTATTGACAGCCGTCTACTCTACGGTCTGTAGTTCACCACAATGGCCAAGGACAAACTGTTGCAAGTCCTCGCACCGGTTTACAATCGCAACATCCGGGTAGTCTCAGGTCTCCTGCCCTCGACGCCGGGTAACGAATGGATCTATCTCCTCGAGGAGGGGAAGAGAATCCTGCGTACAGCAGCCAATACCGACCTCCCCCCAATAGCCAAGAGCCACTGGCTGGGAGGAAAAAGTTGGCAATCGCGACCATTAAACATCGAAAGCCGAATTAAAGACCAGTTTAGGGCAGGAGACAACTCGGCGACGCTCAGACATTCCGTCCCGGAGATGCTAAACTCCGGGTACCCCAGGCATACGCATCGTTTTACGGACGGGTCCAACGACGGGCATTGCGGGAAAGATCTCGCCAACGAGCTTGAGTCTACCGCCACAATGCTCTGTTTTTTTTTCTGCAGAGGCAGCGGCGATTTTCGAAGCAGCAATCACACCATCCGACCGACCAGTTCTAATCCTCATGGATTCACACAGCGTAATTTCTGCTCTCCGGTCCAACATGCCCACTCATCCCTGGATTCAGAGGATCATCAGACAGGCCCCCCCAACACAGTATTCGCTTGGGTTCCGGGGCATTGTGGCATCACTGGCAATTCCGACGCTGACAGACTGGCCGGGGCGGGACCATCTAGTTCCAGGTACACCGATGAAGTTCCCCTTCCGGACGTCAAGCGATGGTTCGAAACATCCATGTAGGCTAGGTGGCAAGAAGAATGGTTGACAAACCAAGGATCGATTTTAAGGAAAATCAAGAAAAGCACGCGTCCATGGAAGGACCTTGGTAACCTGAAGGAGCAACGAGTCATCTCCAGGCTTTGCACAGGTCACACCCGGTCGTCTGTAATATTCCAGCCACCATCGAGCACATCTTCTGCGTGTGTCCAGATTACAAGCTCGTGCGGCAACACTACGGCCTTTTGGGGAATATCGGTGACATACTGGGCAACGAACCTTCGATCCTGGCTTCCTTGATCTCCTTCCTGAAAGACGCTGGTTTGTTTTTCTTTCGGCCGTCGAGGCATCTCTACCAGACGGGGGCACCGCCCTCCACGGTGGAGCTCTGCCTTGTTTGGATTAGTCAATAAGTTAACTCAATGTCAACGGTCTAGTTTGTTCTTCTGTGTTTCCCAAATTTTAAATATCGTCCAACCAAAACTCTGTAAATTCCAACTGTGTTTTTTCCCAAGGCAGGCCTTATACTTATGATATTTTTCCTGCAAAGTGAAGAACTAGCCAATGGCTAAAATTCACTAAAATAAAGGGAAAAAAATGCTAACAACCGAAGGGAAGTAGATTTCAGCAAATGTACTTCTAGCACTAGGGTGTCCCTCTCAACAGACCTCTAAATCTCCTAAACTCAAGGTTTTCGGTAGTCCATGATTCAATCAGTGTGGTTAAATTTGGACAGTACACACGCTAGAAAAGTCATGTTAATTTTGGTGCCCAGAGACCAACACATACATGTGGTTCATGTAACATAGGAATCAGTTGAAAGAAACGAGAAAATCAATTGAATCAAAAGCACTTTTCGTCGAGCAGCGTGTGTTTCGGTTTAGGAACACTTAGCTTTACATGACATGTTTGCTTTCGTTCCACGGTTTACGTCGAAGATAGATTACGTCTCGTGTAATAATAGTTATTTCTAAGTGTGTATGGTAGAGTTTCAACTTAAAGTATTGAGCAATAGAATAAGCAGGCACTTACTCTGACGTTTCAATCACAAGTAGGAACTCTCCAAATAACGCACCTTCCACAAAATTGTGCTGCAAAATTTTCACCAGCAGTGAAATGAACTGTTCTCACTAGACTTTCAACAGAAACTTGAACCATAAGCCTCTCAAGTCAATCCACTCACCACTATGAACGACCATCTCACTAAGCTCGCTGATGCTACTCTGCAGCCTCTTGCACCACCAGAGTATCACAGGGTTCCCCATTGACACCGAAAGTAGCATTGGTCTCCCAAAAATTTAACAATCACCTACTGAATTCTCCAATTCAACTCGTTCAATGATTGCATGGAACCTGCTCCTGGAACCACATTGACCGACCGTGGATGCAACCACAGCACCCGACCACCCTCTTCCGATCCAAGGCTGATGAAATGAGCCGCACGCGGAAATTGGCGGCTGCAGTTAAAATAACAATCGAGTAAAAATAAAAGCTGATTAAAATTAAGCGGTCCACGTGTGCGTATATTTGTGATGGCTCCTCATCCGCTGGAAAATATCGTTACGCAAATGATGATAGCCTGGAAGTGGATCGCGCAGACTGGTTCATTCGTTGAATCGTGCTTGCAATGAAATGTGATGTTAATTCGCTCGATTATCAAACTTCGGGAAATTTACGAACCTGCTCAGCTCCATACAGGGCTCCATACGATTCAAACGAAAGGTCCATTGATAATGGTCCTCCAATTTGCCAACATCATCGTGGTGGTGGTTGTTATGCATTGCAGCGTACATAGCGGCGTCGCCGTCGACGTCATCGTTGGTAATAACAACAACTATGGTAGTTAACCAAACAAGCCAAAAACCACCTGATGAGGAGCAATTGGGGAACTGCGTGCTTTTCCTACATGTAAGTATACTGCGCTCTTGCTGTGGCTTATGCGGACGTATGTGATGGGTAAAGGCAGCAACCATGAAGGTCATAATCATAATAAAATGCTACTGGCTTCGGAGGTTGGTTTCGAGCATCAGGGTGAAAGCCATCGGAGTGAGAAATTTTAGCTCGACATGAGGAAATTTGTTGCTACCAGTAATCATTGCAAATTCGTTCCGAGAAGGTTTGCTTGGATTGAACCGAGCGAGGTGATGGATCCGATCAAGTTGTTTAATCTAATTTTCATGATTCTAGATTTCTATCAGTGCTGTTGATGTGAGTGATCAAGGGTAACTAACCCTAAGCAACACACAAGTTCTATAACCGCTAATATAACCTTTGTATGACTGGTTTTGGTTTAGAAGGTTTAGAAGTTTACTCAACCTAATCCCATTAATAAGTGTTACTTGCGACGACTACTTAGCAGTAAATAAAAAACAAAAAAAAATACCTGAGAAACGCCAAAAATTCAAGAGTACGTAAAGCGAACTCATCAATAATTAATTTTTATTCAGAGTCTGAACTTAGTGTTTCTGGATTTTGCCACAACTTTTTACAGCTCATCAAGAATCACAACTTTCAGAGAAGTCTTTATGCTTTTTCTTAACGCCACACGCACATATGACGTGTTTGTTTATTTACATTTCCCAAGAAACAATTAAGGTTTTATGAGGGTTCTGTAGACCATAATTTGGACTTGTAGAATGCTATAAAACCTATATAAAGCTTGCAATGTTACTTGGGTTATCGGCTACATGCATCTCTATCCATTCCAATCCACAGAATTGTTTGAAAATTGTCTCTATCCATTCCAATCCACGGAATTGTTCAAAACTGTTTGAAAGCGTTTTTACAACGTTACGCAAATGATGCAACCTATCCATATGTTTTGCGTGTTAGCTAGCTGTTCTATTATCGGCAACTCGAAATCAGCCGCATTTGTAGTGCGTATATTTAATTTAAAAAACCATCTGGAATAACAGGATTGCTCAGTCGTAAAAATGTAGTCAGATTGAAGCAGAAAGAGTTAGAAATCGTTTGAATATATTCAGCGAAGTGTTTTGATGGGAAACTACATTGAAATTTAAATGTTGATTGCCGAAAAACAGTCAATGAGTACCGAAGTCAACAATTACTCTACCAATTCTTGAGGCTCCATTCAACTTTCTTATACTAAAATAATGCAATACATCGAAACGTTTTAAATTGATACAATTGTGCCAATATTTAATAATTTGTCTGTTTTTTGACAGCTTATGACTCATACCAAATATTTCAGACACAGGTTTCCAAACAAACAGGAGATCGGGAAAAACCGGGAATTAGGGAAAAAAAACAGCGATTATTTATTGTACAGCATCGAGTTGTGCGGCAATCATTAGTCTGCCGGGGAACCTTGTCTAAATTATACCAACCAGTGCTGATAAAAATAATTTATTTTACACTCAAATAAGATGAAAATCAAGGTCACCAACTATACTAACTACGTGCATGAATTTGAATTTTGACATGACAACATTCTCTTGATCAAGAAAATCAGTTTCTAAGTCAACATTTGTTTTGGTTCATTCGTCAATATCAATTTTCATTTTCATCTTAGCAGTGTTGAAAAAATAAAAAAAAATCAAATCTCGCTAATGCCCAAGATCACGCTTGATTTTCGTAGACAAAAATCAACAAGCAATCAACTGCGGTTGATTTTGCACGTTGTGATATCACAGCTTGGAATATCAAGTCAACTAAACTCACCAGCTGCAAATCGCACCAAACTGTGTTGAATTTTTTTTTTCGTTTGGTTTGTTTTTTCCGTCGATCTTGTTTTCCGTGCTGAGCACCAATGCTACCGACGTGCCAGGAAGGCAGCTTCACACCTGGACCCTACCTATCGACCCATCAACTCATGAACCGGGGACCAACGGCTTTACTTCCCATCCGAAGGAAGGCGTGATCAGAGATGTTATGCCTCAGAACATCCCGGCGGCGCCGACTGGGATTGAACCCAGGCCTTCTGGGGTGAGAGGTAATCACGCTTACCACTACACCACCGGCGCTGTTAACTGTGTTGAGATTGAGTTTAATGATTTTTGTTTACAAGAGAGCAAGTGAGAGGCATCAACTCAAAAGTAAGTTCAAAGAACTCAACCGTTGGGTAGTTTTGGTTCTCCGTGTACAGATTCGCGGAAGTCTAAATAGAGCTGGAATAAGGGCGTAACAGCTTGTGTAAACAATGAATTATCTCAATGATTTCTAGGAATTCAAGGCACGCCCACGCAAACCAACATTACAGTCTGGTAGAGGGAGTCTTGCCCTACCTGATGGTGATGTTGATTTGCTTGGGCGAGCCTTGAATTTCAAGACATCATCGAAAGAAATCATTGTTTAGAAAAGCTGTTACGCCCTAATTCCAGCTCTATCTTGAAGTGGTCATCTTGTGCCAATCGATCAGCGAGAACTGTCAAAATGTGAGCCAAACGTGCATTCTCTTTATAAATAATCAGAGGATTTCTTATTGAGTTGAAAGGTAATCGGGATGAAAGAAAATTCAAACTAAATGTTTAAAAATAAATTTAAAATTAGTTACAGCAGTAAAATGCGTATGTTAACAAAAGAGAGTTTTTAGCATAATTAACAATTATATAATAAATTGTGAATGGATATTTTTTAAAGATTTTACAGACCGTTAAAATTGCTATTTGCATCTGAGGCTGTCCAGCAAAAAAAAAAAATACAAAAAAGTGTGATAAAAGTGCACAATTCCGTCAAACCGTATTGCGTGTGCTCAAAGTGGTACTGGAAGAAGCATTCAATTTTAACTAGATACCACCAAATAATTATCATTGTAACATACACTGCACAAATGCATAGAATCCACTGGGGAAAAATCCAACGGTAGTCCACGGTAGTCCAACCAACTCACATTGTTACACTTCGTTTCACTTCCACAGGGTTGCAGGTTAGGACAAAACTTGGTAATGCACTTCATATTCAATAAATTTAATTCGAAATTTAAGGATAAGCATTTCACCAGTTCACATAGAATTCAAAAAACGTAATCAAACAAACTCGTAGCGTAGATAACGACAAAGTCACGCACAAAGCTGGAACATTTTGCACCGCGGTAAGTGTTGGTAGCTTTTGTAAACAAAACAAACCACGATGCCAAATCGTTGATAATATTTCCGCAAATCTTTGTTTATAGCCCAAGCAACACACATGTTCTATATCAGTTTATAAAACCTTTATATGACTGGTTTTGGTTGTATAGCAGTTTACTCAACATAATTCTATGAATTTGTGTTACTTGGGAGGATACCTAGATAGGTGCTGCTTGAATGGCTCTGGATTTGACAGTATCTTTGACTAAAAAACAGCCAGTCCACTCCTCTCTTATACTAGACCTTCTCTACTTTTGAGAATCGCTTCCGAAGTTGACAATTTTAGGTTCAAAACTCAAGCGGTGATGAACTTCCACAAAGACGAATTCGTCGATGGATAATGAATTCATTTGATCATCTCAGCGCTAGTCCTTGGGTGTGATGATAAATGATAAAAAGGAGTGATCCATTTATTATGTCACGCTAAATTGAGGAAAAATTATCCCATCCCCTCCCTTTGGCTTTACGTGACGCTTTTCCCATACCGAATGCATTGCTTGTCACAAAATCATTAGCCCCCCTCCCCCTTAGAGCGTGACATAATAAGTGCAGCACCCCAAACAACAATTGATCCCAACTTTAACCAGGTTTACTACGTCAGTAAAGATGGGACCATTGGAACTCCTCGAATTTCTTCAGCTTTCTCCTTGCTCTGGTCAGTCTGGATCCTATTAAGGATTCCTCCAGAATTCTATTAAGGATTCCTGCAGAATCCTTCTCGGATTGCCTAAACTATTTAATATTCCTTCAGAATCAGAATTTCTGCAGAACCCTACTCAGAATATATGCAGAACCTTACTCAAGATTCTTGCAGAATCCCACTCAGGATTCATGCAGAAACCTACTCAGGATTCCTGCAGAATCTTACTCAGGATTCCTGTAGAATCCTACTCAGGCTTCCTGCAGAATCCTACTCAGGATTCTTGCAGAATCCTACTCAAAATTCCTTCAGAATTCTACTCAGGATTACTGCAGAATCCTACTCAGGATTCCTCCAGAATCCTACTGATTCATTGACTGTGATGATAAATGATAAAAACTTAAATGTAGAAAGTAACCTGGTAACCAAAGATGAACAATCTAGCTCTGAATCCTATTCAAGATTCCTCCAGGATTCAACTAAGGATTCCTTCAGAATCCTACTCAAATTGCCTAAGGAATCCTATACAATATTCCTAAAGAATCCTACTCAGGATTTCTTCCAAATCATTCTCAGGATTCCTGCTTAATACAACTCGGGAATCCTGCAGAATCTTACTCAAGATTTCTACCGAATCCTACTCAGGATTTCTATCGAATCCTACTCAGGATTTCTGCTGAATCCTACTCAGAATTCCTGCAGAATCCTACTCAGGATATCTGCAGAATCTTACTCAGGATTACTGCAAAATATTACTCAGGATTTTTGCAGAACCGTACGCAGGATACCTGCAGAATCCTACTCGGAATTACTACAGAATCCTATTCAGGATTATTGCAGAATCCTACTCAGGATTCCTCCAGAATCCTACTGAGTAATTGAGAATGATAAAAACAAACACTGGTCCCAACTTTAACCAGGTTTAGTAGGTCGTTTATGGTGCGACCATCTGAGTTCGAGATAATTTTTGGACGTTTTTGAACTCCTCCAACTCCTTCAGCTTCACCCTGCTCTGGTTAGTCTGCTTCTTAAACGTAGAAAATAACCTGGTCACCAAAGATAAATAATCCAGCGCTGAATCCTAATCAAAATTGCTCCAGAATTCAACTCAGAATTCCTCCAGAATCCTACTCAAATTCCTTAAAGAATCCTATTCAATATTCCTTAAGAATACTACTCAAGATTGCTTCCAAATCATACTCAGGTTTCCTGCAGAATCCTACTCAGGATTCTTACAGAATCTTTCTCAGGATATCTGCAGAATTTTACTCAGGATTCTTGCAGAATCCTACTCAGGATTCATGCAAAAGCCTACTCGAAATTCTTACAGAACCCTAATCAGAATTCTTGCAGAATCCTACTCTTTACTCATGGAGAATCTTACTCAGTATTCCTAAAGAATCCTACTCAGGATTTCTGTTGAATCCTACTCCGGATTTTTGCCGAATCCTACTCAGGATTCCTGCAGAATCCTACTCGGGATTCCTGGAGAACACTTCTCAAAATTCCTGCATAATCCTACTCTGGATTTTTGCAGAATCCTACTCAGGATTATTGAAGAATATTACTCAGGATTCCTTAAGAAACCAAGTTAGGATTTTAGCAGAAACTTACCAAGGATTCGTATAGCATGCTACTGAGGATTTCTGCAGAATTTTACTCAGTATTCCTGCAGAATCCTACTCTGGATTCCTGGAGAATACTACTCAAGATTCCTGCAGAACGCTATTCAGGATTCCTGCAGAATCTTACTCAGGATTCCTGCAGAATATAACTCAGGATTTCTGCAGAAGCTTACTACGGATTCTTGTAGAATCCTAGTCAGTATTCTTGCAGAATCCTACTCACAATTCCTGCATAATCTTACTCAGGATACCTCTAGAAACCTACTCAGGAAGAATCCTATTTATAATTTCTGCAGAATCCTACTCAGTATAACCAACAATCAATACGAAACTAACGATTTCAAATTGGCTCACTACTTGACTAGCCTATTGGTCCCAAGCAAACGATTAACGCACCCCATTCTAGTTGAAATTCTAGTACTACGCAATGTTTGTTTTGATTAGCTATGAAAGTTTGACAGATAAAATGGGGGGTTATTGGTTTTTCCAATGTTTCGAGGGGTGAATCGATAAGCTTGGGACCAAAGAGAGTACCAGAGCTGAGCCAAAAAGTTGAGCACGTTATTTCGGGACCGTCTAGTCTTAGAGTTACCTCTATGGTATAACTGCAGAATCCTACTCAAAATTCCTGCAGAATTCTATTGAGGATTTCTCCAGAATCCTATTGAGGATTCATGCAGAATCCTACTAAGGATTCCTGCAGAATCCGACTTGAGATTCCTGCAGAATTCTACTCTGGATTCTTGCAGAATCCTACTCAGGACTATTGTAGAATATTTCTCAGGATTCTGGCAAAATCCTACTCATAATTCCTGCAGAATCCTACTCAGCATGCTTAAGAATAGTACTCAAAATTCCTCCAAAATCCTAATCTGCTTTCCTCCATAATCTAAGTAAGAATTCCTCCAGAATCCTACTCAGGATTGCATCAGAATCTTACTCAGGATTTCTGCAGAAGCTTACTCAAGCTTCCTGTAGAATGCTACTGAGGATTCCTGAAGAATCGTACTCAAAATTCCTGCAGAATCCTACTGAGGATTCCTCCAGAATCCTACTGAGGATTCCTCCAGAATCCTACCTAGGATTCCTGCAGAATTCTACTCTGAATTCTTGCAGAATCCTACTCAGGATTATTGTAGAATATTTTTCACGATCCCTGTAGAAACCTACTCAGGATTCTGGCAGAATCCTACTCATAATTCCTGCAGAATCCTACTCAGCATGCCTAAGAAAAGTACTCAAAATTCCTCCAAAATCCTAATCTGCTTTCCTCCATAATCTTAATGTAGAATTCCTCCAGAATCCTGCTCAGGATTGCATCAGAATCTTACTCAGGATTTCTGCAGAAGCTTACTCAAGATTCCTGTAGAATGCTACTGATGATTCCTGAAGAATCGTACTCAAAATTCCTGCAGAATCCTACTCATAATTCCTGCAGAATCCTACTTAGGCTTCCTGCAGAATTCTACTCTGAATTCTTGCAGAATCCTACTCAGGATTATTGTAGAATATTTTTCATGATCCCTGTAGAAACCTACTCAGGATTCTGGCAGAATCCTACTCATAATTCCTGCAGAATCCTACTCAGCATGCCTAAGAATAGTACTCAAAATTCCTCCAAAATCCTACTCTGCTTTCCTCCAGAATCCTAGCCAGAATTCCTCCAGAATCCTTCTCAGGATTGCATCAGAATCTCACTCAGGATTCCTGCAGAAGCTTACTCAAGATTCCTGTAGAATTCTACTGAGGATTCTTGCAGAATCCTACTCAAAATTCCTGCAGAATCCTACTGACGATTCCTGCAGAATCCTACTGACGATTCCTGCAGAATCCTACTGACGATTCCTGCAGAATCCTACTGACGATTCCTGCAGAATCCTACTGACGATTCCTGCAGAATCCTACTGACGATTCCTGCAGAATCCTACTCAGGATTCCTGCAGAATTCTACTTTGGATTCTTGCAGAATCCTTTTCAGGATTATTGCAGAATCTTACTCAGTATACTTCTAGAAACCTACTCAGGATTCTGGAAGAATCCTATTTATAATTCCTGCAGAGTCCTACTCAGTATTCCTGCAGAATCCTACTCAGAATTCATGCAGAATCCTACTGAGGATTTCTCCAGAATTCTACTCAGGATTACATCCTACTCAGGATTCCTGCAGAATTCTACTTTGGATTCTTGCAGAATCCTACTCAGGATTATTGCAGAATCTTACTCAGGATACCTTTAGAAACCTACTCAGGATTCTGGAAGAATCCTATTTATAATTTCTGCAGAATCCTACTCATTGTTACTGCAGAATCCTACTCAAAATTCCTGCAGAATCCTACTGACGATTCCTGCAGAATCCTACTCAGGATTCCTGCAGAATTCTACTTTGGATTCTTGCAGAATCCTACTCAGGATTATTGCAGAATCTTACTCAGTATACCTCTAGAAACCTACTCAGGATTCTGGAAGAATCCTATTTATAATTTCTGCAGAATCCTACTCAGTATTACTGCAGAATCCTACTCAAAATTCCTGCAGAATCCTACTCAAAATTCCTGAAAAATCCTACTGAGGATTCCTGCCAAATTCTCAGGATCCCTCTAGAAACCTACTCAGGATTCTGGCAGAATCCTACTCATAATTCCTGCAGAATCCTACTCAGCACGCCTAAGAATAGTACTCAAAATTCCTCCAAAATCCTACTCTGCTTTCCTCCAAAATCCTAGTCAAAATTCCTCCAGAATCCTACTCAGGATTGCATCAGAATCTTACTCAGGATTCCTGCAAAAGCTTACTCAGGATTCCTGTAGAATGCTGCTGAGGATTCCTGCAGAATATTAATCAGTATTCCTGCAGAATCCTACTCATAATTCCTGCAGAACCCTACTGAGGATTCTTGCACAATCCTACTGAGGATTCTTACAGAATTCTACTTATGATTCCTGCAGAATTCTACTCTGGATTCTTACAGAATCCTACTCAGGATGATAGTAGAATATTACTCAAGATCCCTCTAGAAACCTACTCAGGATTCTGGCAGAATCATACTCATAATTCCTGCAGAATCCTACAAAGCATGCTTTAGAATTGTACTCAGAATTCCTCCAGAACCCTACTCTCCTCCAGAATCTAGTCAGAATTTGTCCAGAATCCTACTCAGGATTGCATCACAATCTTACTCAGGATTCCTGCAGCATCCTACTGAGGATTTCTCCAGAATTCAACTCAGGATTGCATCAGAATCCTGCTCTGTATTCTATTTTAAATTATGCTCTGGATTCTATTAACACTCCGAACCAGTGTTGAGATCCCTCATTATCATTGACAGACTTTAGCGCGATATTGACAAAATTGCGTATCAAGTAGTCACTGATAAACTGATCCTGAAAAAAACCTTCGTTAAAATCTCATTCATTTTTTTGCCAATCACAAAGATTCATCTGGCAACAAAACGTTTAATTTCGTGCATTCTGAGTCACATTATTGTTCTCCAAACAGTTCAGGACGCAGATACTTGTTCGCTTTAACAGCTCCATGTAATTGTTTTGCGCATTTCATTCTGTTACAAATTTAGCTAATAAAAAATATGTACATGTTCGCCACTGACAGAATTGTTACTGACAATTGACATGGTTTGCCTTGACGATGACTGTTTGCTCAAATGAGTGCCCAAAGCAGAATTTTGAATATCGCCGTGTATTGTCGAGATTTTGCAGCACTGCTCCGAACACGATGCCTCCGGTAAAATGTGTAACGGCATATTGGCAGTGTTTGAAAAATCTTTACTCAGAAATTTATCAATGGATGTTAAACCTATTGATACCGAACAAATCTTTAAAGTATGCAGTTTCAAATGGTGTCAATAGATTTGAAATTCAGCAATAAATGACTGAGCTTTGATTTTTCAAACATTGCATGTTTTCGTTACATATTTTACCGAAATCATCGTGCGCGGAGTGTTAAAAACCTGCTCTGAAATATATTAGAATCCTGCATCAAAAATCTGTTCCAAAATTGCATCAGAATGCTATCGAGGACTCCATCAGAATTATTCTCAGGGTTTTTTTTACAGAATTCTCCTCGTTTTCCAAGAATCTTCCTTAGAAATCTCCTCAAGATTCCTTCAGAATCTAAAAGAATTCTTCTCTGGAGTCTATTGGAATTCTGTTCTGGAATCTATTTGTATCTTGCTCTGGATTACATTGCATCATCTTCCTTCACAGGACTTCATATGAATTTATTTCAGGATTCTTCCAGAATCCTCAGCGAAATTCCCCCCGAATCCTTTTGAGAATTTCTTCCGAATCTCCTCCAAAGTCCTGCTGAAACTTCCATTAAAATCATTAACTGAATTCTTTCCTTTACAAAATATACGAACGTCTACTTTTGACAAATCTGAAAGCTCAATCAAGTCGATATGTTTGCCGAAAATTGCACCATTGCTTGATGCATTAAATTTTACTGAGATCTCAGCTAACTTGGCATTTGAGACTCAGCAAAACATTTCCGGTTGTGTAGACGAACCAGCCCAGGGCTAAAAGTCTCCTTAATAAAGATATAAATAAAAATCCCGTGGCTCAGCTACCAATCGTCACTTTTGCTGAGATCTCGGCAAAACATGTTTGTCGGGACCTCGGCTGTGCAAATCTCAGCACAAATGGGCGAGTTTCGACAAACAAAATGAAGCGTGTAGGATCCTGTTCAGTATTCCATTCGCAAACTGACTTAGGAATCCATCAGAATTCTTCTCAGGACTCCATTAGAATTCTCCTCAGGATTCCATCAGAATCATGCTGTGGATTCTATTAGAATTATAATCATGCCTTCTTTAGAACCCTTGATTACGATTTTTCCAGAATCCTGACCAAGATTCCTCCAGAATTGTGATTCTTCTTGAATTCATTTTAAGATACTTCCAGAGTGTTGTTCAAGGTTTCTCAACAAAGCTGGTTCCAGATTTTTTTTTAAATCTTCTTCAGTATTCCTTCCGAATCCTGGATTTGTTTAAGATTCCTTCAGTGTCACAGGTAGGATAACATCAACAAAGAAACAATACGATCAAATGCAATTCAAGGTGTCTCGGGGTGCCCATCTTCCGTTTGAAGATGAGTTTCAAAATGTTCTATCGGGGGTCATTTTTACTTAAATTTGTTGGGTAGACGATCGAGAAAGTTTATTTTTGGACGTGATTTACACTTACAAATACGAAAACAACAATGTTATAGATCCCCCTAAACAACATTTCCATACTAGTCTCAAATAAAAGGTGTGACCCTAAGCTCCCAATTCAGCGCTGAATCCTACTCAAGATTCCTCCGGAATTCTACTGTGGATTCCTGCAGAATACTATTCCGGATTCCTGCAGAGTTCCAATATAGGTTTGTTCCAAAACTCAGCCCAGGAAATTTTCAGAATCATCATTACCATCACTACTGATTGTTTCTTATTGTATTCTAAGATCATGGTTGGCGTGAATATGAAACATGCCAACAACTTCATTTGGCGGATAATTTTTCGGTATTAGCCCAACGGTGATCGATCTTTGGTAGATCGATCCTTTTGATTTTTTTCATTACGCTTGTTTACGTTGGCACCCGTTGGTACGTTGGAATTTATTTCCTTTATAATATTCAATTAAATCACTGGCTAGAATTTTTCTTTGAATAAAATGAGTGCATAGCAACGAGCAAATGAAAACAAAGAGGAAATGAACGTCACTCTTGCTCACTGTCAATGTGTCTTCTCTGGATTCTTGCAGAATCCTACTTAAATTACTTAAAGAATCCTATTCAATATTCCTAAAGAATCTTACTCAGGATTCCTTCCAAATCATACTCAGGATTCCTTCCTGCAAAATCCAATTCAGAATTCCTGCAGAAGCCTACTCAGAATTTCTGCCGAATCCTACTCAGGATTCCTGCAGAATACTACCCTGGATTCCTGGAGAATACTACTCAGGATTCCTAAAGAATCCTACTAAGGGTTCCTGCTGAATCCTACTCAGGGTTCCTGCAGAATCCTACTCAGAATTTTTGCCGAATCCTACTCAGGATTCCTGCAGAATCGTACTCGGGATTCCTGGAGAATACTTCTCAAGATTGCTGCATAATCCTACTCAAGATTCCTGCAGAACCCTATTCAGAATTTCTACAGAATCTTACAAGAAACCTACCCAGGATTCTGGAATCCTACTGATAATTCCTGCATAATCCTACTCAACATTCTTTAAAATTGTAATCAGAACTCATCCAGAACCCTACTCTGCATTCCTCCAGAATCCTAGTCAGAATTCCTCCAGAATCCTACTCAGGATTGCATCAGAATATTACTCAGGATTCCTGCAGCACCCTACTGAGAATTTCACCAGAATTTTACTCAGGATTACATCAGAGTCCTGCTCTGGATTCTATTAAAATTCTGCTCACTGTCAATGTGTGTTCAGTTCATTAATAATTTTTTACCATTTTTGCGTAGTTTAATTAATCAATCAAAATGTATTATTCTGTTTCTTCGTGTAGCCAAATTGAGTCGGCAAGGAGCAATGAGCACAGGAGGGAGTTAGCGCAAACTAAAGGGACTGAATTGGGTAAAGAGGTGACACCTTATCCATTTGACAGGTCTTCTGCTCGATTGGAAAAGCTTTTCCTATGGGGGTGACCCCGGCGTAGTGGTTAGAATCCATACCTCTCACGCCAAAGTCACGAGCTCAAATCTCACCCCCAGTCAAGTAACGAATGACCCAAGACCGATGAAATGACTATAATACGAAAAAAAAACCTTTTCTATGACCTTGATAGATAATCGATTGTCCCAATTTTGATTTGTCGCCTCTTTATAAATTCAGGCTCTTTAGCGCAATCCTTTCAAATGTTGCTGTATTCGTGTAAATACACTTAAACAAATTTAAACCTTTTTTTAGGATCGAAAAGATCGAAAGAAAAAATCGATTTTTACGATCTCTTTGTTGACAAAGAATCGATCCGAAAAATCTGAAATCGGGATTAAAAAGATCGATCTTCCAAAGATCGATCCAAGATCGCCCAATTCTAATGCAATCACAAAGTTGCTTTGCTAACACTCTGAGGTGCTTTCCAGTCCTGGATGTGAGTGTATGTTATAATTTTTTTTTAAATTATCAAATCATTATATGTTACAATTCTAGTGTGTACTTGTAAAATACAATAAGAGGTTGTAAAGTACGTGTTTGACATATAAAACCTGTCATTTTCTTTTTCAGAGATTCCCAATCAGCAATTTTATAAATTTTTTTATCGTTTAAGGGGGGACACCTGTTGAGATCGTTACTCAAATGCGCGTTAAAAATTGAAAAGAATATCTTTAGACGTAAAATAACTTAATATTATTTTAAAAGAAATGTGGGGTCGAGAAAAACGCTTTTAAAGATTTGAGATATATCTGAGTGCGTTGGACATTTCCCGCTGTATCTTCGTAACGGCTTTGCGTATTGAATTGGCATTTTGAAACCACATTCTAAAAGGTGTAAGAATTACGATAATTAAAAAAAAAAAAAAACGATTTCTGAAATCAAACAACAGGTATCCCCCTTTAATCAGAGTGAGTTTCCAGTCGAATCCACCCTTAGTCACATTCTTTACAACAAGCAGAATATTCCCTATAGAGCAGTCCCAAAAAAAAAGGACTAATTCGAATCAAATTCGAAACTGGCGGAAAATTGAATGTGTTGTTGCTATCCAACGGAGGTTTCTGGTTCGTTAGTGGCGAATCAAGCAACATAGACACCCGTTCGCTACGGTTGCCACTTTTTGAGCTTTTCTCGGCTAGATTCCCACTCCGGAACATTCGTTAAAAATCGATGGAACCAATAGACAAAGGATTCGATCTAATTAAACCGACCCGTTTTCCCCAAACTGAAAACTTTTCCCAAACTCCTAAAGTTAATTAAGTTAAGCCGTGCAAACAATCGGCTGCCAACTAAATTGAACATGGCTGGCAATGAAAAAGCGATTGGGATCGAAGCTTCACGGCACTCAAGAATCAGGACACTAAAGTGCACTACTTTAAAGCTGTCTCGCTTCGGAGACGTTGGGCAATTATATCTGCATTTAGGGGTGGTTAAAAGTGCTTGAATTTCTGTCGCTTTGTCACAAGGAAAGCTCGCAATGATGTGCTCATGAAAAATTAATGAGGTTCACTTGCTAGACATGACACTGTTGTCGTCTGTGTTGGAGATTTTCCCCCTTAGCTGAGAATTTTTTGCGAATCGTTTTCATGGACCCATCGACTCGAGCAACGACGGGGAGACACTTTTATTTTGACTTTAGGAGAGAACATTTGTTCCGTTAATTGTTTTATTTTTTACGATGATTTTTCAGTTCACTAGCTTTAGGATGGCCGCATAGTTTGGAGCCGGATATTGAAGTGAAAGTGGACATGAGCAGCTGAAGTTTAAGAAACATTGAGGCGCAAACAGCTCTTTGAATGTTGATAAAAAGTCAAAAATGTAAAACTATTTTTTTCTGATTAAATGCGCCATTTGGTATGTACTGCCTATAATCGCATATCAGTCCCATATGGAAAAAGTAGGCATTGAGGAATTGGCAGTTTAAGTTACGAAGTGCAATTCCTATGTTAATATTTGAAAAATTATAGTGCATTTATTGATATTTTTTGAGTTAAAATCAGTTGCAATAAAGCTTGCATGTTTTGTTAAATCAGCGAAAAATATGGCTGTTTGAAAAACAGAACTTTAATTTAAGCTATGCACAATTGAATTCCAGGATGGGACTGATATGCGATTATTTTGCTTGATGGGACAAACTGACTTGACGATGTTTTCACATTTTTCATGATCAAAGTCCATAGTTTTATCACATAATATGGAAGTTACACTTCCATTTGGAACTTTGGATCGAGACCGGATGGAATTTTTCGGTTTTGAGCAAAGTTGCTCAAATAGACGATACCTGACGATAGCAGTTTCATTGGGAATTGGTTCACTAGCTGGCACCAGATTACAAATAAAGTTCTTCTTGTGATGACTCTGGATCGACACCAGATAGAACTATCATCTCGTCAGCAAAGTTGTTCAACTGGATGAGACCCTGAACGGCGCCGGTGGTGTAGTGGTAAGCGTGATTACCTCTCACCCCAGCAGGCCTGGGTTCAATACCAGTCGGCGCCGCCGGGATGTTCTGAGGCATAACATCTCTGATCACGCCTTCCTTCGGATGGGAAGTAAAGCCGTTGGTCCCCGGTTCATGAGTTGATGGGTCGATAGGTAGGGCCCAGATGTGGGAGCTGCCTTCCTGGCACGTCGATAGCATTGGTGCTCAGCAGCACCAGTATAGAAATAACTATGTTTTAGTGACTCAGTGGGTGGCGCCATAGTTCAAATAGAGTCCTTATAATGGTAAGGTAGTATCGTGACTGAACTGAAGTTTCGTATCATGAGCAACGTTGTTGATAAGGATATGAACATTTTGGTAAAATATAGATTTTGATTTACCTGATGCCCTTCATCCAACTTAAGGATCCTGCCTTGGGCAAAGATGTTTAGCTGGACAAGATCCATCAAGTAGTGAACTGAATATCTAGATCCTACGCTGGTAGGGTAAATTTCAACTACGGCACCCATTGACTGCTTTCGACAACCAAAATTTAAACGTAAATTTCACTTTACTGTCCCATCAAAACACTTCGTTGAATGTATTAACGCGATTCCTTAATCTTTCAGCTTAAGTCTGATTTAAGATTTACGACTGAGCAATCCTGTTATGTTATATTTTTCATTAAATGAAGTACATGCACTACATTCAAAATGCGGCTGATTTTGAGAGCTTCAGTGACAATCTCTGAACTACGTGAATTATCTGGATTAAGAATTTCAGGAAATTCAGGATGCATTCTGAAAGTGAATACGAAGAAAGATGGTTAATGGTTCATACTCGTGAAAGTCGGAAAATTTCTGATCCAGTACTTCTGTCATGACGGATAGCTTAGATTGCACCTATCTTGGCATCGAGAACCTTACAGGTGGCGACTCAATGAGCTTTTGAAAAGTAATTATCTGGCAAACTTCTACGCAGATCCCTTAATTGAAAGGAATATCCCTGAAGTACTAAGAAGTTTCCTAAGTAACAATTCAAGCTGAACAGTAAGAACAGAAGCTGATTAGTGTCTGATTTTAGGTGTACACAGTTGATTCACACCAAGATGAATATATAGTTGATTAGTAGTGCTTCAAGCGAATTGAATATCCATAATTCAACCGTAATAAGTTAGCAGATTAAAATATTGAACATGACTTATTTAAGCATAACACTACTCCACAAATCAGCACTGCGGTACAAGTATTTGGAACGGGATCGCGTGGATTTTCTTTCGAACAACGACGAGATATATAACGTGGACTTCACCCTGGATGAGCTTCTGTGGGCACTCGACAAGGGATGTAGTGTCTCTACATGCCCTGACTCGGTAGGGTATCCGATGATCCGACGTTTGCCTGTATCCGTCAAAATCCCGCTGTTGCATCTTCTAAACAGAGTCTGGCGTAGTGGCGTTTATCCTATCAGCTGGCGAACCGGAATAATAGTGCCGATTTCGAAGCCAAACTGTTCTGAATCTGAACCTGCTGCTTTTCGACCTATCACTTTGATCAACTGTATCGTAAAGGTGTTCGAACGTATAGTGAACCGCAGATTGACGACTGAGTTGGAGTCGAATGGACGACTGGACAAGAGACAGCAAGCCTTTAGAGCTGGGAGAGGCGTCGATACATACTTGGCGGAGTTGGATAGGTCATTGCCAAATCGGGACGAACACTGCTTGCTTGCATCGCTTGATCTGTCGAAAGCGTACGACACCACTTGGCGGTACGGTATCTTGCGCACTCTGCGTAAGTGGCAGATGGGTGGGCGCATGTTCAACGTACTAAACAGTTTCCTCACCGACAGATCTTTCCGAGTGAACGTGGAAGAACATTTATCGGGTGAAATGCCATTGGAGAACGGAGTCCTCCAAGGGTCAGTGTTGTCGGTCACGCTATTCCTTATAGCGATGCAGCCGATTTTCAGAGTGTTGCCGTATACTGTTGCCGTGCTTCTCTATGCGGACGATATTTTGCTGGTGGTACGAAGGAGTAAGGAGCGTCCTCTACGGCAGTCCCAACGCCCGTCGAGAACCCAGCAACTATATATTCATCGACCGTACAGCTGTACCGAGGACGAATCAACTGAAAGTTGTTGGCGTCAACCTCGACCGGTCGCTGTCCTTCAAACATCATTGCAAGGTAGTCAAAAACACGTGCGACTCTAGACTGCGGATCTTGAAGATGATCGGGGCTAAACTTCCGCGAGGGCAACGCGATTCTCTGTTATGTATCGGATCAGCAATCGTCACGTCGCGACTTATCTACGGTATCGGGCTCGTCAGTAGAGCGAAGGATTCGGTGGTACAGACTCTTGCACCCATCTACAACCGGATGGTCCGGTAAGCCTCAGGGGCGTACGTCATCAGTCCGATTCCAGCGATTATGGCTGAAGCAGGCACTTTGCCGTTCGATTTAATGGTTATGCTAGCCATAATTCGTGCTGCAATTCGTTTGATGGAGAAGGATACTAGGAATTTCGATCTTCCAGTTGTGGAACGAGCGTCCGATCGCCTGGCGACGATTGATGTAGAGCTTCCAAACATCGCTGTACGAACACGTCTCGCCAACCGAAAGTGGTATGAACCCAAGCCGCATATTGTTTGGGATGTGAAACGGAAGGTGAAAGCTGGGGATCCCCCGAATACAGTGCGTCCCATCGTGCAGGAGTTGCTGGTTAACCGGTTTAACCGTGCTTTGGCTATTTATACGGATGGTTCTAAATGCGAGATCATAGTTGGAGCAGGTGTATTTAGTAGCAGCATTCAGCAAGCAATAGGTCTTCGGCGGAGGCCTTTGCAATTAAGTCGGCCGTCATCGCTGCAAGAGCATCAACCGAATGTGAAATTCTGTCTGATTCGGCCAGCTGTCTTTCGGCCATAGAGAGTGGTAGATCGCAGCATCCGTGGATCCAGGAAATCGAGCGCTTACTACGTGGGCGGCCGATCCACCTTTGTTGGATCCCTGGTCATGCCAGAATTCGCGGTAACGAAGAAACATACCGTCTAGCCAGTGAAGCACGAAACAGTCCACCAATCAACGTCGCCGTACCAATGATTGATTCCATCAAGAACATGAACCAAGTCTTTCGTCAGCTATGGGAAGCACGTTGGGCATAATTGACAGATGTGAAGCTGAAGGAGGTCAAAAGGGAAACGAAGAAGTAGATCGATCAGTACAGCTCTGCCGATCAAATACAACATTGGGTCAGGGGCTTATCAAGGTTAGGATCTGGAATTACATCGAGTTTACGACAGTTTTTTACGTCTCAAAAATTGATAGCTAACAAAACGATTTGATTGGATGATAGGAATGACTTTCTGCTCTGAAAATAATTTCAAGTTTTATCGCAAGTTGATTACATACCAACTAAGCTGACATGTGTTCATACGTTCTTCCATTACAATTATGGACTCTTTGAAAGGGAGCGCATTAACTTAAGGTGGTCGAAGGCGGACAATGAAAATTCAGCAAGTAAATAACTCTCAATTTATCATAACATCACTGAATATAAGCACTTTTACTGCGATTAGTAAGCTTTTAGATTGATGAATTAAAATTCGCAGTGCTTTAGGGCGATTTCTGTTAAATGGACAATGCTCCTAAAATTGTGAATTGTCTGTAGCATTTGATGTCTAGAATCAGTAGTAGATCATTTCTTATGGATCGGCATGTTTTAGATTTGAAAAAAATAAAAACCACGCTTCCTGTAAAACGGCAAACTTTCCAAATGACCATCCAGTGACCATTATTCAGTTTCACTTCAATGTAAGCTCGTGTTGATCGATTTGCAATGGGCTAGGAAAATAATTAACAATTTAAATGGAAATTACGCATACCTTTGGTTCGAATCAAGAGCTGCTTCTGATGACCAATATGATCAAATTCACACGAACTCTAAGAAATATTGAGTCTAGAGAAGTAGTTTGACGGAATTTGTTTCGTTAAATGGTTTCATCAAAATGGCTGCATATTGTAACCGATTTTTTGTGGAAGCAGTGTCCATTTATTTCACTGGCTGAGAATGGATCCTTGAATTCTTACAAAAAACATGTCTACATCCTCAGGGATCAGCAAAACCTTTCAGTCTTTCCTTTCCATTTTTTTTATTCAACTCCAATCATCCACTTTTATGTGACGCTTCAAGTCTCGCAATTTTTCTGCTATATTTTTATTCGAAACGGCACCACAGGATAGATAAGCGGTGGCGATAAATGACACTTGTAAGGACAGAGCACTGCAGCTGCTGTTCTGTGTGCGCTACAAATATCCTTCTCAAGTGGACATGTACAGATAGAACACATGTTTGTCTGTACTGGTTGGCGAGTCCCATTTTCCCTTTGCTCCCCTTGAGAGGGCGAGTTGAGAAGTGCGGTCAGTGCGCAATGGGGAAAAATGAAAGATGTTTATCGTAAACGACACGTCGGTTGATGTATCACCCTTTCTCCCTGTGGGAGATTGCAGGATTCCGTCCCGAGGTGGGACACCACCCCATCGACCGATAACGTTGTATGTTTTGCGGTGTTTCTGGAGTGTTACTTGCAGTCCGGTAGGTTCTAGGTTCGAATCATTTAAAATAGAATATTCGCTCAAAACACTCTGATAATTCAAATCAAAAAATTGCCTTATCCAACATCTACAGAGACTCCATCAGGCAATCACAACTTTAACAAATAAAAATAAACATCAAACCACCCGTCCCAGCGAGTTGGATATCTCTTGTCGATTTGAGAAGACGTAACCGTATTTATGCTCCATATAAAGTATATTCATTCGTCTCGTTTCGTACCCTAGATATGGTGCCGAGTGCATCTTGTGCAGCGTGCATCTTCCCTAGGATGGAACACAGCAGGATCTCGGGCTGCTCCGCACTAGCAAAGTGAGGCAATCGAAATATATATCGTTACCGTTTCACTTGCTGCCAGGATCGGTATCAGATGACAGACATTTTCCGGTCAACGTCCCCCTTCTGCTCGAAACTAGCGTGTGCATGACGTTGCTCTGACGATATACTGCAAAGGGAAATTGCTTGAAAAGGGATCGAATCAAGAAGAAGGGCTGTCGTATCAAGATTTTATGCCGGGATAGGGCGATGAAAGCTTTAAGCGTTCGATAAGCCTGATTCCTGTCAGCAGGATTTTTAGTTGCGGGGCATGGAAAAAGGTCATTTTAAAAATGTCAATCATACTGGCCTGTAGAATTGCGGCAATCTTGGAACAAGGGTTTTCAGGATCACTATAGTCGTCATTTAAAAAATGCCAGAAACAGGTGAAACAGTCCTGGTTGGCTGTGGGTCATGGCGATGTTGCTGGCTTAAATTAGGCTCTGATAAATCTACTGACACGCTTAGGACGGAGAAGGAAGTTTTTGAAAAAAAGAAGAAGGTGTACCTTCAGGCCTCAACTGGTGGCAGACGTGCTGCATGGTCTTCATGGCATCATTGAGGGCTAGTTCAGGAGGAAGTCGATGAGAAACTTCTTGTTAAGGGGTTCCAGCATTCTGATCTTCTCAGCAATGGGTGAACTTTGGCTCTGCAAAAGGGAGCTTCCTCAGTTTGCAGGGCGAATGCTGTGTCGTTCGCGGGGTTGTTGATGTTGGCGATGGAGGATTTTTTAAAACTCTTATTAGCGATATTTTTAGCACTCTGGCTAGTTCATCTCGTTTAGTTGGACAAAAGGGGCCTCAGAAGGAGTGTTTTGAAGCAGAATTTTAAATACCACCTTAACTAGTAGATTTCTAGTTAAAACATAACAAATGGAAAAGTAGACTGGCAAGAACAAACAATTAACACAATCTGAACAAAACAGAGCCCCACTGAGGGAAAAAGTAAGAGGTTGTATCCAAGACATGACCGTAGATTTGACGTAGGATTACGAAGGGTAGTTTTGATGTCACAGCAAAAGTATAGCATATAATTAATTGATTTCTTAACTCGTTATCAGTGAAAAAGTTCGATAGGTTGAAATTCAGAAGCAATTTGTAAGTTCTGTTTGTGAGGTACTCTGTCGATGTCCATGTAGTACAAGCCAATCCTGGACGATATGTCTTGGATTCAAAATCTTACTTTTCAGGTAACTTTTATCAGTCCTTTATTTATTTATTTATTTATTTGTCTGCATCAACAGGCTGTGTATAGCCCCAATGATGATTTAAGTAACTTATATAGGTAAGTCAATAAATAAAAACTAAGAAAAGAATACATAAATAAAACACACAATCATTCACGGTTAACTGTGCCAGAAAAGAACGATGAGAAGTATCTTCGTAGCAGCTGTCGAGGCATATGGAAATCGAAGATGCCCGAGACTCGATTGAACACTCGTTGCAGCCCACCTATTGCACCGTTCATGCCATAGTTTGTGCGCTGAAGTGGCAATCTCAGCATAACGTTGGACGGGGTTGGACGTTAATGTTGACTTGCCCCAAGATTGCACTGCAATCAATTCTACCTTGTAAAGTGTCCGCAATTAACAGGGCCCTAGAGGTGTCTCTTCTAGTTTGGAGAGGCTCCAGATCAATCAGCTGGCAACGACTTTCATAGCTGGGCAGATGAAATGGGTCTCTCCAAGGCAGCTTCCGCAGAGCGAATCGAGGAAAACGGCGTTGAACGGACTCAACTCTCTCAGCACCATTGTTGTAGTTTGGACTCCAGACCACAGAACAATATTCCAGAATGGATCGCACCAAGGAACAGTACAGTGACTTCAAACAGTAGATATAGGAGAAATGCTTTGCTATCCTGAAGATAAATCCCAATGTCCTAGACGCCTTGTCGACAACGTACGAGATGTGCTGCTTGTACGTAAGTTGAGAATCCAGAATAACACCCAGATCTTTCACATGGTTCACACGGTCGATTACAGTGCCGATAAGTTTGTATTCAAATGTGATTGGTTCTTTCTTCCGAGTAAAAGTGATCACTGAACACTTAGTGGGGTTAAGCACCATTCGGTTCAAATTACATCAGCTGGCAAAGGCTTCGAACTGACGTTGAAGAAAGTGACAGTCATCAATCGAGCGGATTCGTAGGTAGATTTTAAGATCGTCTGCATACGATAGTCGTGGGCCTTCGATGACCAAGTTCACGTCATTGAAGTAGAGTAAGAAAATCAAAGGTCCCTCGTGTCTTCCTTGAGGTATTCCTGACGTAGCTAGATAGATATTGGACCGGTTGTCACCAATGGCAACCATCAGTTGCCGATCAGTGAGATATGAACGAAACCATCGCAAGAGGTTGCCGCTGACCCCAAGTTTATGCAACTTGGCAATTGCGATGGCATGGTTTAGCTTATCGAAGCCAGCTGACAAGTCGGTGTATATGACGTCTGTTTGAGTCCTCTCTGCCATGCTTTCCGTAAGATACGATGTCAAACACAGCAGATTTGTGGAAGTAGAACGACCGGAAGTGAAGCCGTGTTGATCACCACTAAGATACTGCTTACAATGAGTGAGTAGAGGCTCCATGATAACTAACTCGAATAACTTCGAAACTGCACTCAACGACGTAATTCCACGATAATTGTCCACATCCCGTTTGCTGCCCTTTTGTGGATAGGAAACATGTGTGCGAATTTCCAACAAGATGGAAATGTACCACTCGAGATGGACAATCGAAAAAGGTGAAGCATGGGCATCAGCAAGCTGGCGATATGCTTTTTCAGGAATACGGATGGAACGCCATCGGGTCCTGGATCGAAGGACGACTTGAGTTGTGATGCGGCAGTGGAAATCATCTCGACGTTGACATCCAACGCACCCAGTGTTTGACCGTACAATCGAACATTACTAGCTGCTAGGGTAACGTGTTCGTCAGTTAATCTCTCATTCGTGAAAACACTGGCGAACTTCTCAGAAAACAAGCGACAGATCTGCTGAGGAGTGGAAGCAACCGCTCCATTCAACACCATTGAAGAAGGTAGGCCGGATTCCTTGCACTGCTCATTTACGTAATTCCAGAATGACTTTGGGTGCGACTTGAGTTTCCTCTGAATCCCTCGGCTAACTCGCTTAAACTCATAATTGAGCCTAACGTAGTGACGTTTCAGCGAAAGTGTACGATACTTAGTGAATTTTCTTAATGCGGCTCTCTTCGTCGACTTTAACCTACGCAGTTCACTCGTCTGCCAGGGAGGATGAGAAATTTTACGGTGAACTCTTTTCGGAACGTGCCTGTCAATGACATAAGCCAAGACATGTGAAAATGTTTGCGCAGCGGTTTCAACATTATCAGGATCGAGGATGCTCTCCCAATCTATACTAGATAGCACGTTGACGATACTACGGTGATCGGCTTTCCGGAAATCGTATGACACGGTCATGGAAATGTCGTCAAAGACCCGATGATGATGTACTTGTTTTACTAGTGGAGAAGGTGCCGTGGAGATGAAAGGAGCGGTGTCCTGAACGGTAACGGAAGCAGAGGTCCAGGCTACGGTTGTTTTCGTTGACTACGTGGTTTGTGGTCCAGAAAAGGACCAATGGACAAAGGAAGCTAGGAAGCTAGTTTAGAACAATGCTGTGAAAATTTGTCCTCGATGTTCTTGGAGATGCTAGCGGTGTGGAAATGAAATGTGCATTAGAGAAAACACATCAATCACAGAATCTGAGCCTACCGGACGGTACCTACATTTATGCTTTTTAATGCTAACTTTAAGCATCTTCCATGAAGAGAATTCGGCAAGATTTTTTGGGCATAATTCCCTTAATAGGAGGGGCTTAAAATTAGCAACAAAAGCTTAAGGTTCAATTTACTTTGATGCTTTTTCGAAAAATTGAAGAGCAGTTTTTTTCAACGCATTAGTTCAGATTGCAAAATGCTTGCACTATTCGATTCCTTTTGCTATTCGAAACAAAATGACGCGAGCTTTTAGCAATCCGAAATAATGCGTCGAAAAAAACTGCTTTTGAATTTTTCGAAAATGCATCAAAGTAAATTGAACCTTAAAGATAGGTATGGTCTGGCATGCTCAGCGCTTGGTATCAATATTCGGCAACTGTGTTAGGGAAACCACTTTTCCCATCACGGAAACGCCTCGTTTTCGTGCACAAAACGCACAGAACTTTTGGTTTATTCAGTAGATAATAAAAAAAGCTAAAATTGATTGGGGAATTTCTTGTTAAAATTTTTCCAATCGTGAGATAACCGCGATCAATCATATAAATTCTGGATTTTTTTGCTGTTTCTATCGTCCTGGAGAAAACCTTACAAAGTGTCTCTGGTTAATTGACATGGTCATCTGGTATTCAGCCATTGCGAGAATTTTTATGTACCACTTCAATACTTGACGCATTTGACCACAAACGTTTTGTTGCTGGGTACATTATCAAAGAGCTTTGGGGGTGATGTGGCTGGCAGCAAGGCGAGCGAACGCCCAATGAAAATTAACTCTTAAACAACATTAATTTATGGTGGTCCTGAAAAGACCGTTTTGTCGTGATGGTTGAGTAATGCTGAGCTATTAGCTATTAGTTGTTTGGAACGACCGTGACGCGCTTGGCATAGATGATCCACAGCTGCTCACGATGAGCTACTGATTCCGATCAATGCGGTGCGGTTTCTTCCTCCTTCTTCGGTGAATGGACGCTCATGTGTGCCACACACGCCACGCGCCGAAAGCACTGCTGCTGCTGTCGACCGACCGGACACCACCACACACGGTGATTGAATGAGCACCGTTCAAGGAAACAGGATCGAATTCGATTTTGAAATCTGTGTTAGGGAATGCGCTGTTTTCAGACAATCGGTGATAATTTTGATCACTATTGCAACAGTTGAACATTTTGGTTACTTTCAGTAATGACGTATTGAAAATTAATAAAGTGTTCAATTTATCAGATTTGTAGCGAAATTTCTAATCGATTGGCTTGTTTAGAATTAAAATCCATGCACTATTGACAGAGTTATATGTGGTCAAAACCTGACCACTTTTCGTAATACGGTCAATTTTGTTTTTTTTTTTTTAATTTCACGTCAAAAGGGAGCCTCCATCCAGCAGAGAAGTCATGACAGCCGATATAATAAACATACACCAGGTTTGAAGATGTGCTGTACGACAAATTAGGTGTCAGAGCCCAGCGTCCTTGAGAAAAGCCATCACTTCTGCCAGGGTAGAAGGTTCATCGCCGAGAGTATTACGAACGTTGGCCGGAATGATTTTGATAATGATGATGGTCACACCTTTTACCCCATACAAAGGTTTGGGCTGGACGATTTATCTTTAAGATAATGAAGTATGACATCTTAACCAGATTAGCAAACAAAAAACGAACTGAACACAGAAAAAATGCCGTAGAGTCTCTCCAAAGCTGAAAGATCTTCTGGTCTCGATGACTGGATAGCTCTTCCTGTTTGTCGGTGGTCTCCTTAACTTTACGAATGGCCAGCGACCGTGACTGCGACCATTCGATCTTCCAAGCATCGCCTATCGAAGTGGCGATCCAGCGTTTGACGTCCTGTAGTGGTACTTTGCTAGAGTAGCGGGGGCCCGAGGATCCCACCCTGGCCAGGCTGTCCGCTTCTTCGTTACCAGGCGTATACTATGCTGGCAGGCGCAAAACGGATCACACTTTCGACCCATGGGTGTACTAGGACCTCGGACTGGAGAGCCTGGAAAGCACTGTGCGACTCCGTAAGTACCACCCCGGCTGTGACTGCGGCCGAAAATACCGAGCATTGCAGCGCTAGGCTGCTACTAACCGCTTCACTTGGGCCGCGTAGCTTCAATGGGTTTAACGGACTTACGGGATTGACTTATGTCGCCTATCGACTTTATCCGTTTGTTGATGATTTAGTGAGCCCAATGTAGATAATGGTGGTTCACTTTATAATCGGAGCCGTTTTAGTTCTAATGCAGCTTCATGCAGAAAAATACCGTTTAAAGACTTAACACTCGCACATCATAATTTATTCAAACTGAAATTAGACCACACTACTAGCACAAATATCAAATAGTCTTTTTACTTAAAATTAAGGCAATACAAAATCACATAAGTGATGTTTCACTTTCCTCGATCTTCGACCGTCTTCGATGCGAATAATAGTAGCACTGATCTATTGTAGCTACGATGAGGATTCGATGACCTGCTGGGTGTTCATTGGTGTCGGATGCCCATCGCCGTTCTTACTCTCCTTATCAGATCAACATTAGGTAGTAGTGGTAGAATGTTCTCTGAGCATGCCGTAAGTATTGAATGTAGTGGTCACTCATCATCCCGATCAATCCAGACTTTATTTCTTTCTCCCGTATAACTCGCTGTGTCACGTCGATCACGTACTGCTATTCAGGGCCATTTGCATATTGCATGCAAACAGGCCGGAAACGCTGATACCTACACCTGTTCGCAACCACGACCCGTTGGTGTAACGGAGCGTGTGGTTAGGGTAGATTTCTGCGGTCAGTTTTGCAGCCGACCTTCTCAGAGCCACGGAGATATCTCCTGCTTTCAAATTTTCCTTAATCCGGTTGTCGATTTGAGCTTGGGGTAGTTGCCAACTTCTTTCTCCAAGCCAGTGGCCCTTGTTCGCTGGAGGGGAGATTCGCGTTAGCGGCCGTGCGGAGGATTTTTTTCCCCTCCTCGAGGAGATAAATCCTGTCAGCGTCCGTGGTTTTAGCGGACAAGGCAGCGGCCTTGTTGGCAATAGTTACATATGTACGAACCCGGAAAGGGAGTATTCCAGCTTCGATGCAGGCTCCATCGGCGGGCAATGCGGACACAGCTGTTGAAGGTGGGAGCGAGGGTTTGAATCATTTTTTCAGCGGCTGAACAGATGAGGCTGAGGCCGTAGAGCATGCGACTGGTGATGATCGCTCGGTTTAGTCTACTATGACAGCTTGGAAGTGTGGCTCGAAGCTAAGCTTGCGGTCAATGAGGACGCCCAAGGCCTTCAATGTTTTCCGCAGCGGGATGGCAGTGATTTTGATCTGTGGTCTGGTCACCCGATTTTAAGAGGAGTGGACCTGAAGTCGGTTGGATGGGCCCATTTTGCAACAGCCGAGACGGCAGCCTGTGCCCTCATTCGGGTACGGGTCGAAGTTCAGCCGACATAAACCACGAGGACGTCGTCGCCGTAAACGAAAATGTATATGTTGCGTGGGAGTCGATTGAAGACTCCGTTCATGGCGATTGAAGACAGCGTCACAGTGATTACCCCCCCCCCCCCCCTGGGGAACACCCGTTTCCTCTTATAAAGACTGAGACCGCGTGTTACCAACCGTACAACAGAACGAGCGATCGGTGAGGAAGTTTTTCACGAACTGAACTATCGGGTCTTTACATAAATCCCCAACCGACGAGTTGCCTAAGCACGAGGGGAGTCCACGTCCTGTTAAAGGCCTTCGAGATGTCGAGAGAGACCATCTTGAAATGGCTGCCGTTGCTCATGGCTTCCCGGAGGACGTCTCCAAACGTCGGGAAGTATGTGCCAAAACGCATGTTGTCGGTTGTCGAGAAGGCAACCGTTCTCTAGGAACTGTTTCAGCCTACGGTTGACCATCCTCTCCATCACTTTGGCCATACAGCAGTTTTAGGGCGATGGGGCAGTACTTGGATATCTCACGGTGGCTTTATTGGCGATGGAGGATTTATACAAAATGGTTTCCAAAGACAGATATCTTCCTACTTTTTTGCATTTCAAGCTATTTGCTTATGGCATATTAGATTATTGCGCGCCCTCAACAAAGTGTTCTAGATGCACTTGCACAGTTGTTAATTAAGAGCTTTCGATGCCTGTACCATTTTTGCATTAGTATAATTGTGTGGCAAGTTCTATCATACTCTGTGCCCAGGGAAGTTGAGAAATTTTCCAGCCCGAAAAATTCCAAGATCGGGAATCAAACCCAGCCATCTCCAGCATGGTCTTGCTTTGTAGCTGCACCTTTACCGACTGAGCTAAGCCAGGGAGGCAGATACAAGGCAGTTATTTGTAGAATTTTGATGCATACTGATATATATCGGCAAGGCACGATCACTATAGATTCCCCTACTTTCATTATGCTTCTTGAACCTTAACTCAGGTCCATGAACTAAAACGAAGCTCCTTTAACTTCTTTAGTATCCATTGGATAAAGTTCCCACACGAAAATAAATTTCTTCTAGCATCCAATGTAAAGTTGGACTTATTAACAATGTAATGGCACGAGGTGATTTTCTAGACATAATGTATGTGGGGAAACAAATTTTGTTCGTAAAATATGCTATCATAAGGATTTAAATTTATTTAAAAAACTCTCCAACGACCACATTACTGAATCGATTCATGTCGTGAAGCGTTACAAATTATGCATATTTTTCATGCAAATCTTTAACAGAATCCTACATTTCCCGGTTGGGTGCAGCGTGTCTATGAACTTCTGGAAAGTGCTGTAAAATTTCCGGAAGTTCCCTGAACATCAACGACTTATACAAACTATCCTTAACTTCGAGGCAGTTCACTGAATTTCTACAAATGTTTTTGAACTTACGAATTTTCGCTGAATTCTCAAAAACTCTTTTTAATTACTGTGCTTCAATTTTTTGGAAAAATTCCATGGATGCCATTTTGAAAATTTTGAACGATCCAAATGGCCCAGTTTTAGCCAAAATTTTGATCATTGCCCATAACAAACAATTACGCAAAGTTTCATGCAAATCTGATCGCTATTTTGCCCCTGCATTTTATTCAATTCTTGCAAAATATGGACTAAAACATGAAACTATTAAAACAAACAAGTAATTCGAGACATCGCTATCTTGGCCTTATATTCTGTACTCTATATGTTAACCTCATCTTCATTTTTTTTTTCTGTTTCAGGTAAGCCACTTTCTGGATCACAATGGAATCACAATTTAAACCTCTTAAAAATTGGAAACAGCAGATGCTCGAAAACCGCAATTAAAAATCATGATCGAAAGGCGATCTCCAAGTAAATTTTTGATATTAACTCACATGTATGGATTTTCATGTCAAGGATACGAAGAAAATTGCTCAATGTTATGCAAATCTGAAACTAAGATTGTATAATAAATGATGCAGAATAAGCTTGCTGAACACTGCACATTGTCTGCTGTGCAAAAATTATGTTTTTAATAACGTTAGGCCTAGTGCTCTTCGAATATCAACAGGCTTACAGAAGCAAACACAGTACTTTTATTAAAACTTCAAAGTTACAGCATTAGATGGTTACATTTCTCCAGTTCGAACGAAATCTTGAACCTTCCTCTTGATGGAGCCCATCAGCGCCCGCACAGTGCATTTCTTCCATTTTGCCCGCATTTGCTGGATGTCCCTGATTGCCCCACCGCTTTCACAAAGTCACTGCTTTGAAATTGCCCAGTATTTTTCGATTGGTTGAAATTCCGGGCAATTCGGAGGATTCATTAGCTTGGGGACAAAATCGATCTTGTTGGCAGCATACCACTCCAAAACCACCTTGGAGTAGTGGCAGCTGGCCAAAAGATGACTTTGGCCCTATGTTTGCTGATGAACGGCAATACACGCTTTTTCAGGCATTCTTCGATGGAAACTTGGGATGTCATCGCCGAGGATGTGACGATGGTTCCGTTTTCAGGTCACAACTGCAAATCGCTTGCCAAATCATGGCCTTCTTCGCGAACTTGTCGGCAAACACGAACTTGAAGCTTCCCGGAACATCCTCACGTCCAGTCGTGATGTAAAATTTTTGACCGGGAAGCTGCCTAAAATCGAGTTTGACGTATGTTTCATCATCGGTCCAAGTGCAGCCCTTGTGTTTCGTCAAAACACGGTCGTACAAGAGCCTTGAACGCTTTTTGGCCACGGAATTCTGCTTCATGTGCTGCGTTGGATGTATAGAACTGGCTTTGTACGAGGTGTATCCTTCCCTGGCAAGGATGTTCCGCACTGTTTGAAAGTTGGCGTTGTAACTTCTGGCCACATCTCGGATCAAAATACCGGGGTTGGCTTTAACGCACCTTAACACCTTGTAGCTGAAAATCCCTGGTTTCAGTTTTTCGTAAGTCCGCTGATTCTTTTGCACACCAAATAACGCAAAAAATGGTCCCATCAATCGAATGATGCGACAGTATAATCTACACTGCGAAGTAATTAGCAACACTATGTCAAAAGATCAATTTAAAACCAGGAAGTAAGTACAACATTGTATTTTTTGTATGTAGTCTACTTTTGCTTGACGAAATAAAAAAAGTAAAAAAATAAATAATAAAATAAATAAAAAAAAAAATAAATAAGAAACTAAATAAAAAAAATAAATAAAATCTTGAGACTGGTTCATGAAATGTTTCCATTTTGTTCGTTGAACTTATTATATTACTTAACTATTTTCATTATGTGTACTATACATCAAAAAAATGCTGCATAAATTCTCCGTCGAATGACATATTGCATAACATATTTCCCATAAATGGTTGTGAGAAGTATGCGTTTGAAAACTGACCCATTTTCGTTACTTGCTTCATTTTTGATTTCGTAATGTGACCCTCAGTACAGTTGTCCTACGTCAAAAGAGTTGAATGTCTATTGGAGGTGACCCCAAATTTATGATCGGGAGCGTACATGTACATGTGCAGGTTGTAACGTTTTACGCTTTTTGTAAATAGTTTTTCGATTAAATCTAATTGAATTAACAATTAAATCATTTTTATGTCAATTGTGCTTAAAAATTAAATATTTCAACCGTGTAAATAAAATCAGACCATTGCTGTGTCGTTTTTACAACTTTGCCATATTTACTGTGTCTAGGCTACAACTTCACCATAAAAGCTCAAACTTATAGTGAGCTGTATTATATTGTACATGCTTTCTGGAGGCGCCATGAAGTCCGTCGCCATTTGAAAGGTTTGGCGCAACTCTCGAATAAAGAGGGAGTTTTTAAAAGATGACCTATTTGAAAAGGAGAAGGTCGTTAGGAATTTTCCTGCTCGCAAAGCTATTCTGACTCGTCCATTTCGCTTTCGAATCGGCTGGTGAACAGAAGTGCGCGAATTACGTTACGTTCTCTAGTTATATTAAAAAGGTATTAAATGGTAGTGAGTGAGTTTTTATAAACCAGTGGTTTTTTAAACGTTTTCCTTTCTTTTTGTTCAGTGGACATAAGTCCGTATTAAGGGGGGAGAGGTAGCTCATCGATTCTTCCGGTTCGCCTCCTAGCATCGTGCTATAAGGTACCAGGCGATAACCAGGGTAGTTGATCGATAGCTCGATGACGTCATTTCGTTGGCATCTGCAATGGGAAATTCTCATAGCAGGCGTTGACGATGGGACGTTGTCGAGTTGTTGAATAGCAACTATCGTGGTAACTCACCGATTACCTGTCGATCTGCCAAATTTGGAAAGACGTCTGCATTGAATTGTCTCATATAATAATATTCCGCCCACTATATCACAAGAAATTGCGAGTAGCTGAGTGGAATGGAGATAAGTTAAGCATTGGGTACAGGACCAAGTCTCCTCTGGGTGGTGCCAAAAGATGAGCGCAATAGAATCATCATGTTGCCATAAGGCACGGAATGAGACTATTGCATGGCTGGGTAGTCAAAGTCTTCCATTCGTTAGTCATTTCAGGTGGATTAGAACAGGTTTAGGTGGGCGTTGGCCAGATTTGGATTTTTCAGATGTTATCCTGGATAGGACCCTGTCATTGAACGTCGCGTGGTTTTTAGTTTTTGGATTTGAACGATCGTCGGTTACAGTGGCCTGCTTACTGAGCAGAAAAATGCTGTCCCAGGTCCTTACATATCAAAGAGATTTATGGTAAAATTGCGTATCGTGTATTTTGCGAAACTCGTTGTTGTCGTTGGTTCTGGGTTTGAATGGATACACAAATTTGAGCAACTGTATTATGTGATATGAGCGGCTCGGTGGCCTTAGAGCAACCGTTTTTGCTTACTGAGCAGAACATCGTGAGTCTAATCTCAGGCCCATCCACATTCAAGATTCGTGAATTGTTTTATTTGTTAATATGACTACATGGTAATAACAGCAACTCGGTGATTAAAAAGGTGCTCGTCTGCCTAGTGGCAAACGTTTTTGCTTACTGAGCAGAAGACCGTGGGTTTAGTCCCAAGCTCCTTCGCGTTATATGATCGTTAGGACATCAATTCAGCTTATCGTTTACCAAAACGAACCCTGCTGCAAACCCAACCCTCTTATCCAACATCCCAGTGAGTTCTCGGCTTCCGTCAAAGCGAGTGTCATGTCAATACAATCCTTCCCATTCCTTTCTTGACCTGTGTTCGGGCGCGGCCGGCGCTAGTATTGCCTAATTTAAGATCACCAGTTTTTACACATTGAGGATGATTACTAGTCCCATGCATCGTCTATTGGTTCTTTGTGTAATTACAGCTGATCTGGCAGTAACAGAGTAGCAACCGTGGGCGGTCAATCAAGCTCAAGCTCAAGCTCAAGTGGACATAAGTCCGTATTAAGTTCCGCGTAGTCTGTTCAGTGTGTTTATAAGTGAAATTGTACAAAAATGTAATTTTATTAAATTTTGTTAACTGTTAGAACTGTATAAATAATGTGAGTTCGCGTTGGATTTCCAGCGCTTCGCGCTTTTTTGTACGGGCTGGATATACGTTACGTTCCATTTGGCTATCGTCAACGCCGAATCGGGGGTTCCATCAGTGGCATCGCCATCATCGTTTGTGGGGGACGGACATTTCCTCTGACTCGTGCGCCCTGCTAAGGCCCGCCTTCTCGAAGGTAGCTAAGCGGAGGTGGGTGAAGTTCGCTAATCTGCGAAGCGAAATATCTTCCGACGGTCGCCAATCATCCGTCGACGAGGTCACTTCCACTACAGCCCCAGTGAACCATTATTTCCGAGAGCTCGGACCATGTGAGTGCGTCGCAAAAGCGTGCCGCGGTCCGGATTCAATCCAACGGGAGAGAGGGTTCATTTCATCACGGGCGGTCATAACGGAAACAAAGTACGCGAAGCCGTCCGAAGGTACGTTGGCCTCTTCTCTCTGCGGAGCAAATCTCCCGGGACTTTTCGTCGTAGCTCAGCTCTCGATTGCCAAATGGGAAGTCTTCCGTCCAGCCGCCACTGCGCGTCATACTGCAGCACGTGAGCGACACCATCACGTTTACGCCGCCATCGCCACACCGTCTGGGAAGTCGTCTATCGCCGCCATCATCGAATCGTCGAGCCCTCATCGGTCACCATTCATCGATTCATCGCGTCTTCAAATAAAACCTGTTTAGGTATGTTGAATTCATGGCCATGATTTGCTCTTTTCAGTACACCCCTCTCAGAAATCCAATGCGAATGAATGCTAAAATATGGTTTAAAGAAAAAGTTGAAGATTAGTTTTTCCAACGTTTTGAATGCTACTCCCTGAATAAAACACACTTACTACGTTACGTTCTGTTTTCTTTTGCTTCCGCTCAGTTGAGTGAGCATTCCTTCGTTCTGTTTTCGTTTCATTTCGTGGGTGAGTCATAGCAGCGTTGCCAGATATACCGATTTATGCATTTATGTCTTATGCTTGATACTCTTTCGACTAATGCTTCCATTTTCTCGCCATTTTTGGTTACCAAGGAGTCGAGAGACAGCTGATGGCTCATTCCGGTAATATATGGCAAGCGGGAAACACTTTTATTCAGTGGAAAAATAGGTCAATAAAAACGTTAATTTTTTAATTACCCCGTAAGCTATTTTCCGATCCCTTCCGGAAAGCTATTTTGACTTCCCTTGGAAGCTTCAGGAAGACTACAGGAACTTTCCAGAACATCTGAAACTTCAGAATAGTTCGGAATTTTGTGTAGGTTCCGATAAAATAAAGAAAGTTTAATTAACTTCTGTTCAAATTCAAGAACCCGGGAATCTCAGGAATGTCCAGAGAACTCCAATGAACTGAAGTATTTTGGAAACATCACAAGTCCAAAGAACTTCAAAGAAATTTATTGGTTTTCAGAACAGTTCCATTTGTTTCTGGAGAATTGAGATAACTTTATGGAAGCTCTGGACCTTTAAATGAGTTCCGAAAAACTCAGAGAATTTTCGAAAACTTCAGTAAAGTTCCGAGAGGTCCATGAAAATTTAGGAAACGTATGGGAAGTTACATGAACATTAGAAAATTGTGAGATCATTTTAAGGAAAATTCTGTGTTTTTTATCGGCAGTTTCCAGAACTTTAAAAAAAATAAATAAAAATCGAAAAGATCAGAGAATTTTAATGCTGCTGTTCATTAATTTAAGAAAATTAAAAGCGCTTAAGAAGATCCAGGGACTTTTATAAAAGAGATTTTCCGGTACTTTCATAATAGTTAGAGAAGTTTCGAGCACTTCAAGGATGATCAGTGAACTTCAAAACAGCCCCATTAACGTTGGGAAAATTGCAAGAACTTTCAAGGAAATCCAAGCAATTAAGGGATATTCCGAAATGCAATTCAGGAATGTTTCGAAAGCTTCAGGGACATTGTGGGGCTTTCAGGGATGTTTAATGAATATGAAATTTACTGAATCGATATAGCCTGTGAGGAACTTCAGGGAATATTGTGCTAACATCCCCCTGAAATCTATTTCTTCCAGATATTTTCCATCTTCTCATTGAAGTATCTTTCGAGTGTTCCGTAAGCCTGGCGTTCGACTTTTTCCAGAAGTTTCTTCCAATCTATCTTAGGAAGTTTCTCCCAGTGTATCCTGGAAGTTTCCTCCGTCTTCTCCAGGAAGTTCAATTAAAGTTCTACTGGATGTATTTATCGAGTATTCCCAGAAGTTTCTCTCATCTTCCTCTGGAAGTTTCTCAACAAAGGCACTCTCCGTGGGTTTTTTTCCGACTTATTGGAAGGTTTTTCCGAGCTTCTACTGGCACACTTCCACACTTTTCTTGCTTCTGGATTTTTTCGAAAGTTCTTATAGAACTTCCTTCAAACTTCCTCCACAAGATCTTCCTTATTCTTCCTCTGGAAGTTTTGTCGGTACCATTAAGAGACAAATTCAAATATTTCCCAGAAATTTCTTCCGACTTACATGGAAAAAATATAAAATTATTTAATAGTGAATATCGATAATTAACGATTTTTTTAATCATTTGATACCGATAACCATGGCATGAATCTGGCAACGCTGAGTCAGAGTAATATATTCGTATTATTTATTTGGTCCATGCACTCCATTCCCGTATTACTGAAGGACTTGGCATTTCCAAAAAGTTAGTAGTTTATTCATTGCCGTTAGTAACCAACGACCGTTCATGAGGTCCTCTAAGAGAAAAGTCTCATTTGTCGGGCAAAGTTTTAACGCGACCAGTAGTGGTCTCTCCTAATCGAGAGTGGCGCTTAAGCCACTGAGTTAGATCAAAACCTCAGCGAAATTACTCGAACGGTTACAAGGTAAATAAATGTTTGCAGAGATGTCAAATATATTTGTGATCTTCGACAAAGATATTCTGCATTGTTTTACAAATCTAGGTCGTGTTTCAAAATTTAGTAATTTTTCAACTGTTGACAAATAAATGAATGGTTTCAATCCGATTCCTTTGCATTTATCCATACTTCTAAAGAAAATTCAGTTCAATTTGTTATAATTACACGCACTAGTCTTTCAATACTACGCAGCCTGCTGACCAAATCAGTAAAATCTTTCTATTATTGCATTCAGTACTCTGAATACACTCTTTATTTCATTAAATACCTTGATTACTGACAAAAAATGATCTTATAATCATTTTCAATACATTTAAATTATTTTTTTATTAAATTAATTAAATAATTATTGACAGTAATACCACTGAAATTATTAAGATTCCAATTAATACTGTCTTCAAAGTATTTAAAATACTACGATGTATTTAAAGCATCCCGCACTCAAATCTGGAAGTGCGCGCCCTTTGTTTGGCACAGATGTTTTGGACCTCAATCGAAAAGCAGTGAAGTGCAGGGGTTATAAAGTTGACCCCACCCTAATGTATGTATACCCTAAAATGTACCCTTTTACTAAACCATCGCCAAGCACTCCAGGAGAGAGCTTAAGGTCTCTCGACAAGAAATTAGTTTTAAACTAGTAATCGATCATTATGTTTAGCACCACGTCAACTGTTACAATTAACCAATCAAATTAATCTCAGTTGAGTTGCTGACGCACTTTATGCGATGATGGGCGATTCAAAGCCATTTAGTAAGACTTTATTTTCAAGAGTAACAATTACAGTAAAATAGAGTAATTCTAGAAATTTTTAACATTTCAGAAATATTAATAAAAAGTTAAAAGAAAGAGCTAAATCCATGGACAATCAATACTCTGAACTGCATGCTTTACAAACAGTTAAAACCCTAATATCCTCCCCACTACACATGTAATACATGTGTAAAAAGGGATGAGAGTGGAAGGAGGTTGATAACACGGAGGAAGAGGTAAAGTTAAACTTGCGCTTACGAGCTTTTGTTTACTTCGTTCGATGGCTTTCAGTTGTCTGCCCCACTGTCGATTGGAGAGATTGTTCAACGCTGCTTATGACGATGATGATGATGATGACGGTGGTGTAAACTGTGCCAAGATGGTAGAGAGGGAGAGTGAGAGTGAAAGCTCCCTACCTAGCAAAGGAAAAGCAAGAGGAGCGATGATGCATTCCGGGAAACTCCTTCCCATTTTTCCTTGGGTTGTCAAAGTTTTAATGAAATTACTTGTTTTTTTTTCGGGAGGTTGAACCAAACAGTAACCGCTTGAAAATGTTTGCTTGTTTAGAAGCTTGGAAAAATGCTCTATGAACTGGATGATTGCACTACGGCGGACAACGAGGGTGGATGAGGGTGAAACCGAGCATTGCGGTTTTCCAGAGAAAATTGTTTTGCAATTGTATGGTGTTTGGTCCGTATTTAAAGGGGGGAATTGTTGGAAGTTGGCAGCGATTTTGGTTTTGTATCACGGAAGCACATTACTATTTACATCAACTGTGGACGACCACCCTTACGAGAGCGCATTTTTCTTCGTCACAAAACAACTTCCCTAGCGCCAACCATAACCTGAAACCGAGATCAATTTCGTGCGATCAGCCGCCCTTGTTCGAAGGCGTGAAAGCAGTTTATACGGATCAATTTCAGAAAGAAAAATACCAATCAACCGAGCGAAAGAGACCCAGCTAAACTACGCACTCTCAACGCACCTCAGCAAATTGCCATGTATCCTGAGACATTTAACTATCACCCCTCGAGGCCTGGCTCGTCAAACGCGTGCTTGGAGCGACTCATGATTTGATTGTTGTTGATGGCAACGGCGGCGGAACTAAGCAAAAGAGATCAACCCAACAGCAGCGTTGACGCACATGGAATTTCGACTCTCACCCGAAAAAAAAAACACAGAAACGAGACAGATCCGTAACCTGTGTCTGTGTGTCCCTATCGTGTCTGGTGATCGTGAGCGGAAAGGTGATCACTTTCACCCAAAGTCGCGCGCACTCAGCTGGTTATTGTAGATAGGCACTAGGCGCACATTCACTGGATGCTGAAGTAAGCTGCGCAAGTTTGTAAGACATACCTACAAAACAATTTGGATACGGACGTGGAGTGAGATCATAATCCGTACAAGCATGGGATTGCGCAATGCCGAAACATGTCGTTTGACTAACATGTGATCGGATTCAAACCAGCCAGGAGGGGAATGTTGCAATGCTGGATTAGCGACGCAATGCATTGCGGTTTGACTGCTGTCCTAAGGTCGTTAATTACAACTCTGTCAAAGTCGAGGTTCGACGGATGACGTATGACCATTTAAATGAGCATGCTTTTTTTGGGGAAACAAGCCAAAAACTACTCTATGTGATAGTATGCCAGTTACAGCATCATCTGAATGGGAGATGGCTAGAGGGGTAACTACATTTATGCCGTTAAGTCGTAATCAACCAAGTCTGGGAAACCGATCAGTGGGGGTTATGTTAAAAAAGTTTAGTTTAGTTAGTTTATGGGAAGGTACTGGGGGTAAATCAAAAATCTAAAATTGCGACCGTCACGAAAAGGTGTAGGGTTTTTAAGGCTTATAACTTTGTCATTTATAGATGAAATTAAAATCCAAATATGCCAATCGATAGGAAACAACTCGGTAGTGTAGTGGTATGCGTGATTACCTCTCACCCAGCAAGCCTGGGTTCAATCCCAGTTGGTGCCACCGGGATGTTCTGAGACATAACATATCTGATCACGCATGGCTTCGGATGGGAAGTAAAGCCGTTGGTCCCTGGTTCAAGAGTTGATGGATCGATAGGTAGGGTCCAGGTGTGGGAGCTGCCTCCCTGGTGTCGGTAGCACGGAAAACAAAATCGACGGAAAACAAATCAAGGAAAAAAAAACCTCCTTTATCAAACTATGTGATGTAATAGTATGAAATAAATCAAAGTAGAGAGGACGCGAATCTCTCCGATTTAAATGAAACTTTGTCTGTGTAAGGAGGAAAAATCATTCTTCCATAGCTATTGAGACCATTTTTGTACAAACATAATATTTTAAAAGGGTGCATGTATTTTCATGGGCAATATTTGAAAGATATTGCTCATGAAAATACATAAATCTTTTTAAAATATGCCGCTTGAGTTGAAATTGTGTACATAAATGTAGCAAATTCGTCGCCATGATTCATTTAAATCGGATGGACTCAAATTTGGTAATTTACCTATTTCGCGTCGAGCTGCTAGAATGTTGTCATTTTGTCATTTCACAGTTCTGATCAAGCAATGTCGTCGTTTTCCTTTCAACGTTCCTATTAAGCTACATTGCAGAAAGAGTCGTTGCAATCGTTTTGTCTATATTGTTGTTTCCTGGTGTTTTCATTCCCTGATAAATGCACAAACCTCTCGTTAACAGTTATCTGCCGTGTCACAGCAAGCGGCAAAACTAAACATTTTCAGAAGATGCTTTAATCCGATCAGGCAGTATAAGTAGGTGAATTTGCAACGCAGTTTGATTGCAATCGATAATTTTAACCCTACAGGGAGATTTGGAGTAGCTGCAACCAATTACACTAGTTTGAAATTCTCAATGGGTAAATCAGTATATGTTCAAGGATTTTTGTTTTAAAGTGTGTACACATGTCAGGTGGTATTGATAGTAGGATTTGAAATTTAATTCGCTTTCGGTTTCAAGTAGCCAATTGGAGGACGTTTTGATTCTGATATCTTTTAGGAACTGAAATCTTTTCGAATGAGTGAAACATTTATTTGCCGCATCATTATAGAGGTACACAGGCACTATATCGGTTCAATATTTGAGCTTAGACGCATTGCCTGGAATCCAGATGTGCTGAAACTAAAACGTCCGTGCCAGCTGTGGTTCATTATCGTGACAAATGTGGCTGGTAGTTCACGTAAATGGAGATATTTTTGAACTAAAGTATGTTAAGTCGAAGGTTATTTATGTAGTATACCTGGAATATACTAATATTAAAAATTCATGCAAGCGTTCAATCGTTATGGCCTACGTCTTTGTCGCCAATACTGAGGTGCAAATCAAAACATATGTGTGGTGAAATAGTGTTAGGTTTTGAAGACTTCTAACTATTTCATTGACAGATGAAATTAAAATCCAAATATGCCAAGCAATAGGATATTACATTACGAATCTGCTAAAAAAATATTTTTTTCAATCCTGCACAAAATAAAATACACAATTCTTTGCTTCACCGACAACCATATTAAAGCGTCTAGCATCAAAGTTGAATCTATTACATCTCAAAATCAAACGCATTATTTTATCCTTTTATCCCTGTAATCTCGATATTTGTGTTTCATTGGCCAAACATAAAATGGAAGGGCAAAAGTCTAGATGAGGAGAGGTGATTGATTTGTATAGCTATATTTTACTGGCAATAGTTGAATCGTTTTTCAGTCGACAAAAATTCCATAAAAACGATAATGATTCGTTTGATGATATGAGTGTACACTCAGCAGACACAGATGATTCTGGATTTATAAAATGTACAGAACTGGCAGAACTGGATTTATAAAATGTACAGAACAGCGAATATTGAGAACGCAGTAGGCTCTGCCCGCGAACGGTTGGTTTTGTTTTCGCGGGCGCTGATTTCATCTGTTTTCCGCATATTTTTTAATTGTGCCAAGCCAAAAATATTAGTTTACGCGTGTGGATAAGCGTAAATTAAAATCTATATCGTTTTAATAAGCTTTTAGTGATATTGTAATTAACTTGAAAACTCTGGGACAATAATTTATTTCGAGAAGCTGTGTTGCTGTGGTGTCGCGTTGGTCGGTTTTTCTTTTCGCTTGTTTTTGGTGCTTTGCCTCCCTCCCAAGAAGAGTTTTACCGGGTATTTTTTTCTTTTCTTGGTGCTGGCGTTCTGCCTTCCGGAGGATGACGCGAATGTGGTGTTAGGCAAAAATTCAGTGCAAATGAAAAACATCGCTTGTGATTCAAAATGTTGTGTTCGGTTGTAAAAGCAACGAGGAAGATTTTTTTCGATTACCGCGATTACCGCGAGTAAACAAACCGGTGCATTTTCGGAGGCAAAATTTGGTGAGATCCGTCTTATTATAAATCAATCATAAATGGATATTTCCAAATATTACTAAATACGGAAAAGCGTCGGAAAATTGACTCATTCTATGGGTGACGTACGTTTTCACGAATTTGAGTAACCTGAACCCAAATATGAGTAACACTTACTCAATTTTGAGCCGTGCATGTGGAATTTGTTTAGAAAAGTATGTCAAGTGCTTGTTGAAATTGCAGGGGTAGAGTCGTATGGCAAAGTGTTACCACAGACAAACAGACGTAACTCTTTGAAAAACTTGTTCTTGAAAACATAGTATCTCAAAACATATAACCTCAGTAACGACATCTATCTGGCTTCTCGCGGAAAACAAGCTTGCTCGCTAACTCGTAAACAATATTGCATAAAATTTCTATAGAATATATAGAAACGTCAAAGTGATCCGATGCCAGCGCTGCGGCGAGTAGTTCGCGGAACTGATAATATTCAAATCAACCGTTAAATGCATGAACGAAGATACACAATGAAGAGTTACGTCTGTTTGTCTGTGGTGTTACAAGCTTTTTATTAAGTATAAGAAAATTACGTTATGTAGGGATGGATAGTATTTAAAAGCAATCTGTTGCATTACGTAACATTTTAATTGGTCCTACACGGTTCCAAAAAGTAGTGTAAATTTCTGTTCAATGATGCACATAAAAGGAGCGTCGCATCTCATCGTGTAAAGTTGTGAGACATTTCATGAAATGTTGCAAATATTGTATACAAAAGCCCATTTTTGTAAACAACATTGCTTACAAGTTGCTCGTTTGCGTGAAATTAAATACAAGTTTACGTGAAGGAATGTTTACATCACAATTATAATAATTTTTTTGCTGTGTAGGAATTCTTTCATTTATTGAGCATTACACGTTATTAATATGTTGATAGCGATAAATTATATGCTTTTATCACTCTGATACATATTTGAATTTACACGCATTGTAGTGATAAAACTTTTTTTTTATGCATTTGATGATGATGTCTTTCGGTATATGTAGAATCCCACACAACTTCTTAGAGATTCAAAAATAATAAAAAAAAAGCTCAAATATCAACGTGTTGTTAATAATACTCACTTATTCACCTTTATGTAAATACAATCCTCGTCAGTAAGCCACTGCTTACTGCAAAACTCTATTTTTGCAAATGCTGTAATTGTCATGAATGAAGATTGTTTTATCCACATTGCTAGGGTGGATGCTTGACCGCATGCAGATACCGTCAGCCTAACTATGTTAAAAACTTGTTCACTTGGCGTGCTGGTGGCGGGCACACACAATACCTTGCGAACCAAGGCTGCCAACCAAGGATACTGCAGCTTTCTAATTTTCCAAAAGCATAGAATATCTCCATCTGCAACGTTGTTCGGGTATAACGTAACGCGCAGGATAAATAGGTGAGGCAGAAGGAACCTCTAGTTCACTGTTGCATTCATCCTGTATTTTCCTCAAATCGAGAGAAAGAAAGAATCAGCTAGTTTCCTTCTGCCTCATCTATAGATCTCGCTGATCGAGGCGAATCCACTTAACTGAGATTTTTGACGTTTGATCAGCGCATCAAAACACTTTCTCGAACAAGTGCGAGCAGGAGGAAACATAATGATTCATCCATGCATTCCTGTGTGCTAGATAGAGAAAGTGCGAACAAACGTCAAAAAACTAAATTGACACGCTCCTTTGAGGTTACTTAAAAATGAGCCAGACGTACTCATTTTCTTAACTACTTTTGAAACTTCAAATCATGAGTAGTTGTGATTTGGACACTTAAACAGAGACCCAGAGTTCGGTAAAAAAAAATACCTTCTTAGATCGGTAAGGCTAAAAATTACAGATGTTTCGGTATTTTCTCGCTTTTTTGCTGAAAACTGTAAATGAAATGACCTAATTTCGATAATTTCATTTTAATTTAACGTAAACGATAACATTTTACCGGCAGGTCTGTAAATCAGCTTCATCACTGACTTCGTGAAATATTTTACTGAAGGTTCGGTAAACAAAGCGTTTCATTACTAAGTTCGGTAAAGGTCTCGGTAAACGTCAAATCCACCATATTGTGATTTTATATCGACTTTGAAAACGTTCGTGTTTGTGAAAAATAAAAAAAAGGTGAAATCATGAAGTCTGTGATGCAACACAAAGATGAGCAAATTTTAGATATTTTCCGTAAGTAATTAATTTTCGTTATCCAAATACAAACCGATTACAGATTGGCGATGTTGTTGCTTGTTTTTCCTGTCGGTCCAAGTTCCATTCCCGTTGGCGACGATCTGGAAACAGCATTTGGAATCTTCATCCAATGCTTCCCAGTTTTCCGACAAAAACATGTTTTTGTTCATTGGTGGAGCAATTTGCAACACTAACACCTAACACATTGATCGCGACTGATGCCAAATTTTTGCATGGGTTGCAGTGACCGACACCTTGAAACAATTTTAAAGCAAATAAACTAAACTATCGATTCAAACTTTGGTGGTGAATAGCAGAAATTTTTGCCATTAGACATAGGAAGCGGAACACTTTTTCACTTTTCCTGATAAATTAGTTCATCTGAGATGCTCGAAAACTTAATCCACAGTTGAAAAATTTAATTCTGTAACGTTTTAGCAAAGATCCTACTGGTGTTCAGGAATATTTTTTGTTGAGAAAAATGGAAAATTAGAAAAGTGCCTTAGTGGTTATGATCTGCCGGATTTCTTGTGTGTGAATAGTTTTATGGGAATGAAAAGACATAACTCATCAACAAATTCATAGCCGTTTTACTCAAAATTCAGTTCTGGCTATATTACTCAATATATAGTAGATCTGGTTTTAAATAAAGTGGTTTCTCACTCAATTTTGAGTGGCCTCGAACGAGCGTGCACGCAAGTTTTAATTTAAACGCGTTCATGATGCGTTTTACCAAAAATATGTTACGGATTTTTCATCGGTGTGACATAAATTTATTCGGTGGCGTGAACCATTTTACTGCGGCGGCGCGCCGGCTCAATTTCATCGGCGGCGACGGCGTATGAAAATCGTCAGCGGCGGCGGCGCACAGGGGTGTTTGGGAAAATAAACAACAATGTTTAAAGAGATAATATTTTCCAAGAATGAAATTTAAAAGTGAACAGTTTATCAAAATATGCAAAATCTGTAACGTAAATAAATCACTCCGGCAGAAACGTCATCCACGAAAATTTTGCTTGAAACCAAAGTTGTTGATTCTTTGGCTCGATTATCTGCCAATCTAAGACAGCTGATGCAAACATTGAGAAATTATGCTCCGTCCACATAGATGTTTGATTTGTTGTGCGGCAAAATAATTGTGATAAATGTTCAACAAGTGCGTAAATGCAGGAATTAAACATTTATTATTTTAATTTTTAAATTAGGCAAGCTAATCATGTAAAATTCAAGTTTCATTAATGATCATTCACATAAGATTTTTCAACGCATACGTAACGTCAATGCACATATAAACATAGCATAAAAACTGTAGGCTACAGTGCTGACACCACAAATGGTGGTGACTTCAGCAACCCTCCTTCTTGGCAGAGGATTGAAATAAAACGACAGACATCCATATAAAATTCGTTTAAACAGCACACCGAACAGTAAAAAACCATACGAAATACTTCACATTGATGTCTTTTATCAGAACCCCTTAAATTTTTCACGGCAAAAGACAAGTTTTCAAGATTTGGCATCATAATTCCGATTAAATCAAGAGCAATTACGGACATAAGGAGAGCATTGCTCAAACTATTTTCCACGAAAGGCACACCAAGCTGGATCGTAAGCGACAACGAACCAGCTCTACGATCAGCTGAGATAAGAGGGCTAGCAAATAATTTGAACGTTCAGATGCACTTCGTGTCCGCGAATCATAGCGAAAGTAACGGTATGATCGAGAGATTTCTCTCAACACTAGCTGAAATCTTTCGATGCATTAAACAGCAATACGCGGATCTTTGTGACAAAGAAATATTTCTAATAACTTGTACACTGTACAATAATACGATTCACTCAGCTACCGGTTTAAAACCGAGAGAAGTATTCTTTGGTTTGAAGGACGGACACGAGCGGCCTCTTAATGTTGATTTGATGCTAGAGGAGAGAAACAAATTCTATGAAGAGGTTATTTTGGCCAATGAAAAAACAAAATTTAGCCTTCCATATCAAAAGTAGAGAAGAACAACCTCCCATAGAATAAAATAATACAGTGTACAATATAGTTGAAGGTATCAACAAAATGGATCACTCAAGCAGCTACACAGCTAAAAAAAGTAGTGTAAATTTCTGTTACTATGATGCACATAAATGGAGCGTCATATATCATACAAGTTTAAATTATAGATCGTGTTAATTTATGAGAAATGTCATGCAATATTCCATATATTGTATGCAACTATTCACTTTTGTTTGCAATATTTCTTGCAAGCTACTAGTTTACGTGAAAAGGAAGTTTACATGTATGAATGTTTGCATGCATGGATGTTTACATCGCCAGGAAAATTCGGAATTTTTTGGTGTGTAGAACCCGTGCTTGAAAGCTGTATGATAACCTGTTGACCATGACTGGTGGGGGCATATGATGAAACCTATGTAAATACCAACTTCGTTCAGCTTACAGGACCAACATTTTACAAGGCGAAGGGCGACCCTGGCACATTCAAATTTGTTTTTGCGGATAAATTCGCATGCAAATATATGATCTGGCAGGGAATTTGCAGCTGCGGCCAGAAACAAAGGTTTTCACCACTGAGAAAATTATGAACTCAGAGGTTTACAAAACCGAATGTCTTCTGAAGCGAATGCTGCCCTTTATCCACACAGTTCGAAAAAGTAGTGTAAATTTCTGTTCAGTATGATGCACATAAATGGAGCGTCACATATCATATAAGTTTACATTATATATCATGTAAAGTTCTGAGACATTACATGCAATGTAGAAAATATTGTATACAAAGGCCCATTGTTGTAAACAACATTGTTTACAAGCTACTCAGGTGGCGTGAAAAGAAATACAAGTTTACGTGAATGAATGTTTACATGACTATTAAAATTCAGGATTTTTATCTGTGCAGTCACTTGATGGTCCGGTGACATTTAAGCCGGATCTTGCGAGTTTTCCCTACAGCACGGAAGAACAACAATGATACAATGACAACGAAGTCCAGTTTGTTCCGAAAACCCTCAATCCACCCAATTATCTCCAGTTCAGGCCCATTGAAAACTACTGGGCAATTATGAAGAGGAAACTGAAGGTAAAAGGTACACCCAACAAACAATTTTAGCTGCAGAGTAGCCTATACAGGCTAAAATTTACTGCATAAACCAAATTTTGGCTGTACATATAAGCGAATCTGCAGCTAAAATTGTTAGTTGGACAGTCATCAAAACGGTAGCTCAGATGAAAAATTGGTGGGTTAAAATCGCCAAAACAGTGGACGAGACCGTTGTGCACCGCTTGATGGGTCGTATTAAGGGAAAAGTTCGAGACTTCCGCCGAAACCGCGACAATTAGCTCGTTTCGTATATTTATTGTTAAAATATAAGGAAAAGTATGCACTTGAGTGAAAACCATTTTCAAATCCGTTAATTCAAATCCGAAATAGACCCAAATTGTGTTGTTCCATTTCTTAGAAGGCCATGCTTTACTTTACGACTCTATGTCGATTTACTCGTCAGAATGACGATAGCTTTAAAATCCAGCCGCATAAATATATAGCACTTTCCATGGATCGATTACAATGTCTAAAACTTAAAAAATCATTGCATCCCCGCCTCTCAGCTCACTCTGCATGGGATTAAATCTACATTACCCGTTTCAAATATCCACCAGAAATTAGATACCCAAATATCCCTAAATCAAAGTCAAACAGCATCTGATTACCAGACATGTCCAATTCCTGACCCAACCCGAACCGATCCAATTCAATCCGATAGGAAAACGGTTTACTGCTACCCCACAGAAGAGCCGACCCGACAAAAAAAAAATCATTTCAAATTATGCCCCCGGGTAAACCGGAATCACGCCCATATGGACATGGGATCCTTGCTTCCGATTGCAATCATTTTTGGCCCACCCACAGCCGATGATTTCGACTAAAAAGAGGGATTTTTTTTAAATGATCATATGTGGGGACTAAAGGGAATGTACACAGCAAAAATTGGTAGACGAGATAAAAATCGTTGCCTCAGTTTTTGCCCTATTACGATTTATTTATTTTTTAAATCACAGAGCACAATCTATCCCACACAACTGCCCAGGAATTGGACTGTTGATGGTTAAAAGCTCTTGTTTTCATAATTTTCTATCGTTGGTGACTTTCCATCATGTCCAATCCGATGAAACTAGCCACTGAAAAATCTCGGCAAACTTTTGCCGTGTACAGCCATTTTCCACAAAGCATGGAATGGGTACGCTCTCGGCCCCCATGGATCGGTCTCGTGTCAGTAATGGTCGTAACTGAAACAATTTTATTTGCATGTTTTCTCACTTTTAACTTGGAACGGGAGGGCGGGTGGAATTTGGTACGAGAGAGCAGCCACCCAACCAGCGGCTTGGTGTGTTGTGTGTCGTAAAATCAATATTTAAAGTTTTCCCTCGTACAGCCCCGGGGTGGCTCGGCGCTCCGACAACAGTCGATAATGTTTCGTTCGATGCATATGAGGTTCGATGTTGGTTTTTACGTGCTGAAATTGAACGGAGGAGGAACAACGACTACGGTGACGCAGCGGCACCCGGATGCTATTAACGCTTTGTAGGATGCAAACCGCAAGCATAAAACGTTTATTTGAGTTCATTCGAATGTGGAGAAAATGGTTATGACAGTTGTCGCATTCAGGCTTTGTCGAAAGTCAGTTGAATGCTTGATTTAGGCGAACTTTGAAGTGGATGTTTGGGAAGTTCCTCAAGCAGTACCATCCTCCAACTGTAGTAATTGAAATTTCACTGCGCGCTGTATTAAATCCTTCAACGCCAGGCAGGATACATCGAAAGCCGTACGTCTGTCGCCAGGCCGCGTGCGAACAACGAGAGCTCTCGTTCGAATTTTAATTAATTTGTTTTTGTTTGCCTTTTTGCATTCATCAGCAAATTCCCCATCAAATTCAATCATCTCCCCCTTGGGTGGTTGGCAGCGAAGCCTCGGGAGCCCTTCCAGTGCTCTTTACTATCGCGTCGGCCGCCAATCAGCTCAGCGAATTAATGTGGCAAACAATGCAGGGTGGATGGTTTTGTGTGCGCGAAGAACGCACTTTTGTCCTGTGTATCGGAGGACGACGATGATGGTGATGGGAAACGATGAACCCGTACCGGAGACCGTCTGATCTACAGGGTATTATCGTTTTATGCAAATGACACCGATCCCGTTGAATATTAAACAGATTTCAGCGCCCGTTTTTGAACGATTCATTGCACACAGGGCTGCTGCTGCTGCTGCTGCTGTTGTTGAGGCCTGGTGCTTCCGACCGACCTACAACCAACGCCGTCGTCGGTTGTTGACAACACAATGATGATGGATGATCTCATTTCGGTTGTCAATTAATTAGCCGTCGATGGATTATGGACCTGCGACGGCGGCAGGCAGCAGGATGATACAAAGTAGCAACTTTTACGAGGCGCAACATCCGGTTCGGATCATCGTGTGCTCTGTGACGTAGTCAGGGACATTATAAATGAATCTGTTCGGACTAATTACCTCTACAGTGAAGCAAATTGCTTGCAGAAACTGAAACTGATGAACAAATGCAAACGGTTTGTTCGATCAACACAGCATACGGCTGACGAATGAATAACTACAAATGATGTAGGGCTCTAATGTTGGCCTATGGATCTTAGATTGGGCCCATCGCTAAAAATCTACTATTTATAAATTTTATCTAGATCAACGCGTCATTGGGACGGTACTAATGGATAATTTTGGTCGTTATTGAAAATTTAGTCAATTGCTGAATTTATGTATGGGCCCAAATTATGGGCCGACATTACTACCATTTCCCCTATGCTGTTTACAAGCTTAATTTGTAGTCGATGATTTTAACAACTGTGTCATGTATTGAATGAACTGCATTTTTGACGTAGGACTTCGTCTGTGATTTCTATATGGGGTTACACTTTTTGAAAACCGAAAATGGAACATGTAGCAAAATTATGAAAGATTTTGAACGTTAATAGCTCAGCTGCCCCTAGATCAATTTCAATAATTTTATCACCAATCGATCAGAAATATTCCAACGCATCTGTTAGAGTTAAAATGTCATTATTTAAAATAGCACGAATGTACAACTGGTGCTATGATAATTAAAATGCGAAAAGCGATTTCCCTAACACAGATTTCAAAGTTGAATTCTATCCGGTCTCACCAAACGGTGTTTATTCAATCACCGCGTGTAATGAGTGGTGTTGTTCTCCAGTACACAACGAAATCCTCCCCGCAAGCAGCTAGCTATCAAGGCTGGCCTCAACCGCTGATCGGATTCAGTTCCAATCACCGTGGCGTTGAACATTGTTAACGGCGGGTAACATTGCTGACTTAAAAATAATATAACACGGAAGAGAAAGAATGTTTATATTAGGGAATTGATTTATTCCGATTTGTAACAGCAAGTTTGAATGCACGGGCGGTTGGGATCAGAAGAGTGACCGAACAGCTAATGTGTGAGTGCTAATGGTGGGTGGATGGAATTCACTGAACCTGAATGAAGTTGGGGCGGAAACTCTCTCAGGGGAGAGCCAGTGAGCGCATGATCGGGAGCAGAGAACGACAACGGTGCGAAGGCAGTCGGGATCGAGCTACAGAAAGGAGATCACGGAGTGAACCTTGTTCGTGTAGTTTACGGAGGAAGAGTCTAAGTGACCAATTTCTGCCACCTCGACGTCGTGGCTTCGCCTTACCGCGAACGGTCTTTAAAAAAGCTGTGTTGGATGACCTTCCGTGCCTGCTCCGCCAAGCAACATCTATCGCGTCGGTAACGCTAACGAGCACCTACGCTGCTGGGGATCCGGCCCGCATCTGGTTTCAGGCGACCAGTCAACCTCCATCACCGCCGCCATTGTCTTGGCTATTACTAGTGCCAAGCCCTGTCCAGTGGCGTCCCCCCCCCCCCCCCATGCCCATGTAGTGGCCGCCATCACGTTCATCTCCACTTCACCCCGAAGTCTCTCCTGCACCGTTGCCATCGGTGCCCACCGCCCGCACAGTACCGGCGTCCTCTGGACCAGTGCCCCCTCCGAACTATCACCATCGCCGCCCACCGCCCGCAATGTACCGTCAAATCTTATAAACAGGTATTTAACCGTTTACATTGTGTTGGTTTGGTTCTCCCGTGTCAGAAAAGTCTCTCACGCATAAACGCCCTGAGACCTGGAACCTACAAAGGTCTTGAGTGCCATCCCTGGAAGCTGCCGTTGGTCAAGGCCAACAGCTTGGGGTTTAGAGGGTTCCCTTCAGGAACTCAGTGGTTCCAGGGCGGAAAGTAGTCTTATAACATTGTTCTCCAGTACACAACGAAAGGAGGAAGAAGCCGCACCGCTATTGATCGGAATCATGAATGTTATGCCTCAGAAAATCTGGACGGTGCCGGCTGGGATTGAAGCTGGGCCCTTTTTAAACTGATAGATAGTCACGCTTATCACTACACTGCTAAGCCGTGGCAACTTGTTACAGTTTTATTAGGATGTTTTTCATGACTTCCTTTGGAAGGTTGTTCTGACTTCCCGTGTGAGCTTTTTTGGCGTAGGACTACGTCTGTGATTTCTATATGGGGGTACACTTTGTTAAAACCGAAAATGAAACAGGTAACAAAACTATGAAAGATTTTGAACGTTAATAACTTAGCTGCACCTGGACCAATTTCAATAATTTTATCGCCAATCGATCAGAAATACTTCTACGCATCTGTATGATTTTAAACTTAACCGTTTTTAAAAATTTCACTATTGGAAATTGCACAATGTGCAACTGTTGCTATGATAGCTAAAATTATCACCGATTTCAATCACCGCGTGGTGAGTGGCAGTGTTCTCCAGTACACAACGAAAGGCTGCCTGCAAGCAGGGAGCTGCAGCCCACATGAGCATCCATAGAAGGAGGAAGAAGCCGCACCGCTATTGATCGGAATCAGTTGCTCTTCGTGAGTAGCTGTGGGCCATCTATGTCAAGCGTGTCATACTAAAGAGTATAAACAGAGAGAACTCCGTGCAAATTCCTATTCCTACAAAAACACAAGCTCCTGCTGCAGTTAACAAATAACATTTATTACATAAGACCACGTAGTTATACGCCACCAATGCGTACAACCCCATAGGGCTATCCTTTGTAGTTTTTTTTACATATCTACGTCAGTTTCTTGTCTATGTCACACATCAGAAATGCGCAACGCATATCAAAATGGTCAGGTTTACTGAGTGGCATTTAAGGGGCAAGATGATTCTGAAACATCGGTCTTGATCTTCAAAATTCAATAAATGGATGAAAAGTGGACACGTGATAGTACGAGCCGCACGTTTTCTTGCTTTTCTATTTATTTGTCTAGTCGAAAAAGGTTAAGTGATGCTTCTTTTCATTTGACGGTCGGGATAAGAGCATCAACTCTAGTCTCAGCCATTATTTGAAAAAGAAATGGAAAACTAAAAAGGAAAAAGGATCTTTTTTCCTAACCTTCCCTGTATGAAAATTGAGAAAATCTGGTATAATTTGATCAACAGGAAGAAGTTAGAGCCAAAGTAACGCACCTTCGAGAGGAGATCTACCCTAGTTATAGGTTGTAACAAGCTGCCAAGCCATTTTATGCGCAGTAGGCAAATCGTAGTCGGTTCGCTTGATGAGGATCAACGTCCGGTTTGTCTGTCTGGTAAAACGTGGATAAAATGTTCTCAATAGAGTCCTCTCTCTACAGATTTAGCACTTCTTAATGTGACCGGGCCATTGTCCGTTTGAGGTCATACTTCATTTTGGAATAAGATGGAGCTCTTGAAGGACGCTTTCTGTGTAGGTCAACTCGCTGTTACCGATAACACTCTCCCTTAGCCCTCCTTCTTCCAACAGACACTTGCCTTCTAGACCAGCAATTGAAATAGGCGGAACAACAAGACGTAAATTTTTCAAGAATCAGTTTCGGTGTTCTGCCTATTTAAATTGTTAGTCTAGACTTCCTCGTACCAACAAAAATACGACTCAACCTATACATTAAACACATGTAACACTCCTAACACGATGCCTCCGGTAAAATGTGTAACGGAAAGCTGGCAATGTTTGAAAAAACCTTAGCTCATCTAATTATTGACGAATTTCAAATCTATTGGTGCCATTCGCAATGTCACAATTGGAAGATTTTTCAAATTGACGTACACAAATATAGCGCTGAAGAACGTGTTAGGTTGGTTTAAACACAAAGATCGATGGCAAATTATTGGCTCATGCTGAATTAGTTTTTGGATCTGGGGTCGACAATATTCATAATTATTATGTTGCCCAAAACTAATTTGATTATTTTGCTTTTGAGGATCAATTCTGGTTTTGAAAATGTTGGGTTGGATAATCAGGCACTAATGAATATCAACAAAAGTATATTCGTTGATGTACAATGAACTATTTTGTTCATTTCACCCGTACGTAACAACAAAGATTTTCAAAAAAAAAAACGCCCAGTGCCAACGAAATCTCGAATCAGCCAACCGATCCAGTATCCAGTTGATCGACCTGTAGTTAATAATCCGACGTCAGGTGAGAACACTAACGGTTCTTCACAAGTCAGTAGCATTAATACTCGATTTAGTTTGGCAGTCGCAGCGACACCACCGTCAGCAATGACGCTTATTAATAGTAGAAGGAATTGGTATTACCTTACAAAGTTTCAACCTCACGAAACAGAAGCAAACATAATCAATTATATTGCTCACTATACCCATTGTGAACCTACTCTAATACCGTTCCATCGACTTATCCGCAGTGGTGAAGATAGGCCATTGTCATTCTTGTCGTTCAAACTCAATGTTCCTTCTAATATTGAGCAAACTTTGCTTTCGGATGGCTTTTGGCCAAATGGAGTATCCATAACTTCTTTTTTAGACCGGAGATCCAACAGCCACAAACCGGTTGGCACTCGAAAACAGGCTTGTTCGAACCGCCCTATGCCTATCGGGTATAATCAATCAACTCCTTCATTCCGACTACGAGATCCTCCACGTTTTTAACCTCCAAAGCCTACCACAACACCAATTCCACGACAAGAGCTTCAACGCCTTCAACCCCCAAAACCCACCACAGCTCCGCAGCAAACTCTACCGCGTCCTCCAAAGCCTCTGCTTCCCAATATCAGAGCCACTCTGGTATAAATGGATTACTATGTTACTATCAAAATCTTGGTCGCATGAACACTACTCTTGCTGACTATTCGCTTGCGTGCTCGGATGAGGCATACGACATATATGCTTTTACGGAAACCTGACTCAACTGCAATACACTTTCCACTCAGATTTTTGGACGTGTATATACTGTTTTCCGTTCTGACCGCACAAACCTGACAAGTACTAAAAAATCTGGTGGAGGTGTGCTTTTGGCTGTTCGTTCCAACTACAAATGTCGGCTATTGCAACCACCCAACTGCACTTCTGTCGAACAGGTGTGGGTGGAACTTTTCGTCCCTGGCTTCACATTATTCATCTGTGTCATTTACGTACCTCCTGACCGTATCATCATTGGCTTGGATTACCTCACGCATGTCTTTTGCAGACAAGATCCTCATCCTGGGTGATTTTAACATGCATTCTGTGAACTGGATTCAAAGTTCATCGGATTACCTGCATCCCGAGCTTGCGCACTCATCGATGAACCTAGTTCAAAATTAACTCCTGGATGATTATAGTACAGCGGGACTCATCCAGCTCAACTCTGTTCTGCAACTCCAACCATCGCTTGCTTGTTCTCTGTTTTGTTAGCCAAGATCTCAATCACGATACTACTGTTTCTGAAGCTCCAACCCCTCTTGTTAAGGAATGCCGCCATCATCCGTCTCTTCAATTGTTCATAAAGGAATGTGTTCCTTATGAATTCATCCCTGTCACCGAAGCCACTCGTTATACATTCAGAAAAACTGACTTCTCGACAATGAATCTATTTTTATCCTCTATCGGTTGGGATAACATGTTGCATGATTTGAGCGTCAAAACAACAGTTTAAGTCTTCACTTTCGTCGTAGCTTACGCCATAGACCACTTCACCCCACAAAATAGTGTGTAAAAATCCTGTGTACCCACCCTGGTCCAACAACCTTCTTAAGCGCCTGAAGTCGGTTAAAAGATCGGCTCTTAAAAAACTGTCCAAGAATCGTAACTCCTACATACGGTCGTTTGTACCTCGCCAGCCTCGAGATCAACAAACAACGTAATTCAACTTTACTCAACAGGGATCAAGGAAACGGACACACATGGCTTTTCAAGTTACTACCTAGGACACATCAACGAGTAAGCAGCGGAGTACCTGTTCCTACAGGAAATTAAATTTAAGTTTACCTAGTTTCTACGTGAAAATGTACTTGTGTTAATATATATTCGGTAAATGCGATGTTTTTCTTCAGTCGAGTATTAGTACAAGACACTGAAGAAGTCTGCACATTGTAGACGAAATACGCGTATCTGTCAAGGATAAGCAAATAAAGTAGTGGAATTAAATGGAAAACACTTATCCTTCTCTCTCTCATTATACAGGTAAGACGCCCACATACATCAGGGGTCAACCTAGTGCTCAAATGTTTTAAGCTCTCGTATGCCGATGACTTCAAACTCTACTTAACCTTTTTCCAAATGGTGCGCAACTAATCGTATTAGCTTGAATGCCAACAAATGCTCAGTAATTTCCTTTGGCCGTAAACGTTCTGTCATTATTGATTACGCCATTGCACAGTGGTCCAGAATGCAGATTTAGCTGGAATGATATGTTTTGAGCCTGAAATTGAAACTTTAGACTAAAAGTCTCTTCTACAAAGTTGTTCCTTATAGTTAGGCCCTCATTTTTATGACATTGAATTCTAGGGTGGTTCCTATTATCATTAAAATCAAAAATCTAACTTTTTTGTTTGAATAAATTAAGGTATACATTCTTCCGCAAAGTTATAGCTGAGCTAATTTCAAGCAACTGTGGTGAAAATAACTTTTTTGTATCTCTTAAATTGGCCAATTTAGAGCTATTTTCTTGAATTGAGTTAGGGTGGCTCTCAAAAAAACAGTTTTTTTGCTCTATTTTTCTTATTTCGAATTTCTCAGCAAAGGTGTCTTCAGATAACTTTTAGATCGCAAGAAGGCGCAAATTTTTGCTGCACAAAGCTTGTCAATATCTTTCGCCGATCAAGAGTTATTGATTTTTTTATACTAAAATTATGCACTTTTCAAATGTTAATATCTCTGGTTGGGGCAAACAAAAAAAAAGTTTTTTTGCAGCATTTGAAAGGGCGTATGTTATTCTCAATAATATGAAAAAATTGGAGGTATGTTATTTTTTTAACTCGTATAAAATCAATTTGAATTTATTCATATTTTTTACTATATTTGACTATATCTTTTTTATTAGAAGAGATACAGGCAACAAATTCAGCTATAAAACATTCGTCTTAAAGAGTTTTAAAAGTCTCTAGAAGATGACTTTCATGAGAAATTTCAAATAAAAAAGTTATTGGCAAAAGATGGATTTCATAGGACCACTCTAATGACAAATTTATATAAAATGTGCTAGTACATTTGTTTCAATATTTGGACATTTAGTGTCTTCGAAGAAGTTTTTGTTCTTAAAAATTCCCTTCTTTTGGTGTTTGCAGACGTCAGGGTGGTCCTCAAATTAAGGAATTTTTAAAACTAACTTTTTTGTTTTACAAAATATAAACATGTGTTGTTTGAAAAAGTTGTAGTTAAGTTACTTGCAAGCAACTTTGTCGAAGAAAATTTTTTTCTATCTCTTAAAGTTCTCATTTTAGAGTAATTTTTCGGAGTTGACTTAGGGTGTTCCTGGAAAAAATAGTTTTTTAGCAATAACTTTTTTATTTGAAAATTCTCATGAAAGTTATCTTGGAGAGCATTTTAAAACTCTTTAAGACGAATGTTTTATAGCTGAATTTGTTGCCTGTATCTCTTCTAATAAAAAAGATATAGTCAAATATAGTAAAAAATATGAATAAATTCAAATTGATTTTATACGAGTTTAAAAAATAACATACCTCCAATTTTTTCATATTATTGAGATTAACATACGCTCTTTCAAATGCTGCAAAAAAACTTTTTTTTTGTTTGCCCCAACCAGAGATATTAACATTTGAAAAGTGCATAATTTTAGTATAAAAAAATCAATAACTCTTGATCGGCGAAAGATATTGGCAAGCTTTGTGTAGCAAAAATTTGCGTCTTCTTAAGATCTAAAAGTTATCTGAAGACACCTTTGCTGAAAAATTCGAAATAAGAAAAACAGAGCAAAAAAACTGTTTTTTTAAGAGTCACCCTAACTCAATTCAAGAAAATAGCTCTAAATCGGCCAATTTAAGAGATACAAAAAAGTTATTTTCACCACAGTTGCTTGAAATTAGCTCAGCTATAACTTTGCCCAAGAATGTATACCTTAATTTATTCAAACAAAAAAGTTAGATTTTTGATTTTAATGATAATAGGAACCACCCTAGAATTCAATGTCATAAAAATGAGGGCCTAACTATAAGGAACAACTTTGTAGAAGAGACTTTTAGTCTAAAGTTTCAATTTCAGGCTCAAAACATATCATTCCAGCTAAATCTGCATTCTGTACCACTGTGCATTGCCGGAATATCTCTAAAGAGAGAATCTACTGTTAAGGATTTGGGTGTTCTATTAGATTCAAAACTTACTTTTAAAGATCATGTAGGATATATAACCTCCAAAGCTTCTAAATGCCAGGGCTTCATTTTTCGTGCTGCAAAAGAATTCTCGGATATTCACTGTTTGAAGACCCTGTATTGTTCTTTAGTTCGCTCTACATTGGAGTATGCAGTTGTGGTCTGGGGTCCTTACTATCAAAACAGCGTACAGCAAGTAGAAGCTATCCAACATAAGTTTATTCGCTTTGCTCTTCGACGTTTGCCTTGGAATGATCCATATAATCTCCCTAGATATGAAGATCGTTGTAAATTTATTGACCTTGACCTTCTGGAGGTTCGTTGTCGCTAAGGCTTGTTTCATATCTGATGTTGTTCAATCTCACATAGATTGTCCTACAGTGTTACGTGAGTTGAATTTTGATATTCGTCGACGTACTCTCCGTCCTCATCAGTTTATGCGTATATCGACATTCCGTACTAATTATGGCTATAATGAGCCTTTTAGTAGTATGTGTCGTGTGTTCAACCGTTGTTACCATGTCTTCGACTTTCATCTGTCACGTTCCATTAATAAAAATAGGTTCGGTGAAGGGCTCAGTTAGTAAATTATAGGTAGTAGTAAGAAATAGGTCGTATTTTGCTTAGTCTTAAGTTAATAATGTATCATTTTGAATGTACTGTTCTGTTGATGCGAAAAGATGAGGAGGTTTTATGCCCATTTGAGAAAAAAAGCTTTTATAAGCTCCACTCAAATGGGCTTTTCCCTACTCCCAATAATGAATAAAGAAAGAATAAAGAATAATCCACGGAGGAGCATACTTACCTAGGATGCCGATATACATCTCCGTATTCACTTTATCCCCTTCAGGAATGGTGAAAATATTATCACGCATACGGAATATGCTTCACATGATGATATCGGAGAATCATTCGGTGCATCCAACATAGACATTGTTAAGTTTGTAGAGCATCAAGATGTTAAACCAGATTGAATTATATAAGTAGATATATTATACCGACTCAAGCATGTATTATAAAACTACGGAATTTTCATGAAATGGAAGCCACTATAATGAAGTTGGAGTCACCATTTTGGATTTTCTAATGGCACCCGTAATTGATTATGTTTTACAAAATAATAGAGTTTCTAAAACATTTTCATTACTCGGAAGCACCTATTTCGATCGCAAGATCCTCCATGTTGAATTCCAAAATAGTGCTGGACAATGATTGATTTTTAACAATGATGAAAAGGTTGTGCTTACTCCTGACTAAATGTTCGTGATAAAACAAAACATATTCAAAAACGTACCTCTTAGGTCTGCATTGAAACCCAAACGTTCATTAACAAGCAACAAAATCACAGTTCATTCATTTCCTTCACACATCGTACCATTTCGCCATTCACCCCGGAAGAAAATTCAAAAATACTTATGACTTGCCAACCTCCCCGGTTAGATCGATTTGTTCCAAATCCGATCGCAGCACAATCGTCGTTTTGCTACACTTTTCATCCACGCCACATGCCACGAACGCCAAGACGAAACTGAATGATAAATGCATTCACCCAACTAGGGCCCAACGACGGTGGCTGCGGCATCGTCGGCTCGAAGAAGGTGTGGCCATTACTGATTCCAATTACCGACCTACCTCACAGACAAGCACGCGGGCGCGAGCCCGATGTCAGACCCTACAACAGAAGATAGACCGTTCAATTTCTTATTTCTCTCCATCTTCATTTTCTCTTCCAACAGCTGCGACCATCAGCATTGCTAATCTGTGCATTGGTGCTCACGACGGCGACTCAAGCAGTCGTCAATATCGAAGCCCAACGTCGTGAGGCACCGATTGCCGATACCTATGGACCACCACCCTCGTCTCCCGGTGACTCTTCATATGACCTGCCAGCACCAGTCTATGGAGCACCAGCCGTAGCACACTACCCGCCACCCCCACCGGACGTCCCGCCAGCAATCGTGCCACACAAGGAATACGGCGTCCCGGTGCAACACTTTGGACCCCCGAATATCAACATCGAATACGGGCCTCCACCTCAGGCTCCGAAACCTGTATACCATCCACCGAAGCCCGTTTACGGACCACCCCCGCACCCGCCAGCTCATTACCCTTCGTATCCACCGAAGAAGCAGTCGTCCTTCCTTGAATCACTGTTCTCGACTTTCGGATTTGGAGGTGAGGAGGAACACAATCACCATCGTCACCATCCCCAACAGCATCAGCCACAGCAGCATCAGCCCCAGCAGCATCAGCCCCAGCAGCATCAGCACTATCACCATGGACCTCCACCAAAACCAGTCTATGGGCCACCGGTACTTATCATTCCCCACTTTAATTCAATCAACATCCCTTGAATATCAACCATATTCCACAGAAACCATCCTACGGAGTTCCGTCATTCAACCAACCCGCCCCGAAACCTGTCTATGGGCCACCGAAACCCGCCTACGGTCCTCCGAAACCAGTTTACGGACCACCGGCACCAATTTTCACCGCTCAGCAATCTTTCGGTCATCACTCTTCGGCTCACGTGCCTCCAACTCCCCCAGAGATCAAATGCGACGGATGGAAACCGATTGCCGGTCCCGTCGGTCAAGGTCCACCGCCCAGCCACGTAGAAATTCACTCTCCAGATTCTTCCTATGGACCTCCACCCAGCGGTGACTTCCTCGGCGGACAACATCAAATCTCCGGTGGTGACATCGGTCTGCAGCTACCTCGCCTGGAACCTGGCCCATCTTTCAACAACGACCTGCACAGCGGACAGGAACTGCACAAGGGAAACAGCTTTGAGGTTTAGTTTCTCACGAGGTGTCTTATTAGTAACCATCATTAATCGATTCTTCCTCCACAGATTCATTCGAACTTCATTTCTGACTCTTATGGTGCTCCACCGCCAGACTCGTACGCCCCAGGTTCTTACAAGCCATCGTTCGTGCCAATGCCACAACCACCACAACCACCGAAACTCCAGTTCCCACCCTCTCCGGTTTACGCTGCTCCACAGCATCATCGCCCAGCATCGTACCAACACGGCCTTGCAATCTCCCATGGATCCGTCAGCGGTAATCTAAGACCCTGGTCCGGACCAGTGGCACCACCACGTCAACCTATTGCTTACCGTCCGCCAGTTCCGGCCGGTCTGATCGAATCCATCGGACATACAGTTGAACAGTTGGACAACTTTGGAAGCAAGCATCACTACAATGGCGATGTTTACCTACCACCACCAACCAGTGACATCCCAACTGCCCCGCACAGTCCCCAAGAGCTGTACACTCTCCCATCTGAACAACCACCGCAGCCATTCCTGACGCAGCACCAATTCCCGGAAGCTCTCGCTCAAGTTCAGCAACCTCGTAATCCCGATCTCAACGTGTTGCCCATTTCGAGCAGTGACTGCGGACATGGTCCAGAGCTATCCGGACACACCGGTGATCAGCAGACGGTTTACTTTGGATCTTCCGGAGCTCAGGCCTATACCAGCGAGGAATCCAACAGCATCGACTCTAGCTACGGTCCACCAGCTTCCGGAAACGTCGTCAGTGAGTACCGCACCGCACATCAATTGTCTGGTAGTGAATCCGTCTCCACAGCGGCCAGCCTTCCAGGTCTCAGCGGAGGTCTCGGTGGCCTGGAGCTTGTGTCCGCCCAAAAGTCACACAGTTTGACGATTCCGGTGCAAGGAAAGCTGGGATCCTACCAGCTGCAGTTCCAAGCTGCCAATCCGCTGGGCTCAGGTCACGGTGGATCCGGTGCTCCACACGAGCAAATCCTTTCCGAAGGACTGCTCCAATCGATTCTGTCTGCCATCGAGCAACCGCAGGGAAGCTTCCAGCACGAAGCATCCTCGTACGATCCGAACATCGACCACAGTGAGGTGTCCGTATTTCTCAAGAGCCCCGAAGGCCAGAAGACCCTGGCCGATCATCCCGGTTCGACGTCCGGTTCGTCAGTTCACAAGCGGTAGACGGCCATATGCCTTCCCGGGAAATAGTCAACGGGTTTGAGTTTGCGAGTTAGATTTTATAATTTCTAGAATGTTTCGTAGAATGTATAGCGATAGTTGTGTTTTGTAGAGATGAAAGGTACCATAATAGGCGAACTGTTCGGTGCGTACCGATAGCGGTTCGTATCGTCAATTTTAATTTATTTTCATCATCCCTTACCGTCAAGCGTCGGTCCGTGTGAATGAGCGAGTTTATGCGTCGAGTGGAAACAGGTGCTGCAAGTTGACATCCCCGGATCGCAGCACGGCGTGGCACAAATTATCAATTAAGAGTGCTGTAATCTCGTCACCATCTGTTGGGCGCGAAACCACCGGTGGCCAAATGAAGTTACCAAGATATGCTACTACTCTCGGGTGCGAGAAGTGGTACTGACGAACCCGTGTATGTGTGTGTATGTGGTGTAATGATGAATTGAGATGTTGAGATTGTGACCGTAGTAGTGACACGATTGCGTGGAAAAAAAAACAGTTGCAAACGTTGAAAAAATGCGGAGAGCAACTGCAAGAGGCACCAATTAGCAGCGTGAATGTCGAGAGAATACTGCATGAGTGATAATTAAGTATTTTAATTATGTCATTCAATGTGGAGCATGTGTATGATGCTTGAGAAGCACACACTATCCAAGATGTTGACGGGGGAGTTGAATGCAGTGCCAGAATGCGGATGTGAGCGTGAGTTAGATGATGAAAGTGGGTATTTATTATTTAAATGAAGAATAAATGAGTCAAATACATTGGTGGCATTCCCATGGCAGGAGTTGTAGCAATTAAAAGTGTATTATAAAAAAATATCACGGTATACTTATGTTCGGATTCAACAGCGAGATTGAAATTTTATGTAATAAATAAAAGTATTCAAAGAAGCTTCTACCTTTTTTCTGATACTGATGACATCCTAAAAAATAACTTTTTTTTTCCTTGATTTATTTTCCGTCGATCTTGTTTTCCGTGCTGAGCACCAGAGATGCCTGGTTTTTTTTTCAGAAGTCTGCGAAAAATGTCTGTGAATTTCAAAAATGTCTGTGAATTTCAAAAATGTCTGTGAGTTTCAAAAATGTCTGTAATTGGGCTGCATAAATTTTGCATAAGTTTTAAGTGTGATGAAAGGGGGGGAGGTGGGTCATGAAATAAATGCAAATTTTGAAATATCTGTAAAAGTCATATTCGAGCAAAAATGACATGATTTCATCTAATTGAATCTCATTGGAGTTGGGAATGCATCCATTTACACCGTATACGTTAAAAGCAATGAATAAAAAGATAAATTACAATTACACGACAAATGAGGTAAACTCAAAGTTGAGATTAGTTCAAACATATTCTTGAAAACATAGTTAACTCCTCGGTTAACTCATAGACTGAGTAAATTTCCCGAGTTTTTACAGGAATACGTTTTCTAATATGATCAACATCTCGATGTAATGTACATATGAAATAAGTACACAGAAAAAAAGTTTTCATGTAGTTTCTATTAGAAATGCACATAATATTTTTCCATTAACAAAACCAAAGATATTTATCTGAATATCGCATAACCTTCATGTGATCACATCCGTTCTATATGATAAATAACTTAAATTTAATTTGACGCATAAGGCTCATGTAATTTTGTGGTGAAATTCCCAATTATAATATCACATGAAAGTTATGTGAAATTCAAATAAATATTTTCTCAAATTCAGATGTGAGTTATTCTTTGAGTATTTACTTCTTAAGTGAGTAAATCTTTCATTGATTTTTATCATATTCGAAAAGATTTACGGCTCGGAAAATTTTACACAGTCTACAAGTAAACTACGTTTTCTAGAGTTTGGGTACATTAAACTTAAATTTGAGTTGATCTTATGTATCATGTAGTGTAGAAATCCGTTAGTTACTTAGTACTGCTCCTTTTGCACGCCAGCAGCGAAATGCATCGTGTGATACCTCAAATCACATGGAACTCAACATAATGATTAGTGCAAGTATTTAATGCTATTTATATTGATTTTCCTTAACTTATAGCTTACCTGATTCTTTGGAAAAATTCGTTATGAAGTCTTCTCTCGGGTTTCCTTTGACTTTTATCGCATTTTCCACATTTTTACGACTCTCATTCAGGCACAAAACGGCAAAAATTGCTGCTTCGTTCAGCACTAAAGCCAACCGGTGGAAAATAACGATTTAAAATTGGCTCACTACTTGACTAGCCTATTGTTCCCAAGCAAATCGATTAACGTACCCCATTCTAATCGAAATTCTAGTACTACATTATGTTTGTTTTGATTCGCTATGAAAGTTTGACAGATAAAATGAGGGGCTCGTTGATTTTCCTATGTTCCGAGGGGTGTATCGATTAGCTTGGGACCGAAGAGATTACCAGAGCTGAGCCAGAAAGTTGAGCAAGTTTCTTCGGGACCTTATAGTCTTAGAGTTACCTGTATGGTAAAACTGCATCCGGGGGTGGGTGTTCTTTAATAAAAAGATGGAATAGGATGGAAACACACTGTCTGTTTCATTCAAGGGGGACAAAAGCAATCTGCTTCACATTTCATATAACGGATTTCTATAAAATTTTCTTAAAAATTTCGATTTTTTAAGATAAATCGAGTCGTAATGAATAATAACAAGCACCTGCCGATATTATCCGATAACATACACTATTCATCGATAATCTTTTTTTTTTTTTTGTTCATTAATTTATTTGATAAGGCTCAACCGAATTAACTTTACAGAGCCGAGGATTCTTGGTCACTAAATATACAATACATCTTAAAACTATAGTCAAAAGGTACAACACAATAAACACTTTATCTTCCGCTATCCAAAAAGCCTCCTCCATCAGAAGTGGAGCCGCTTCCAGTGGTTTAATTGTATGGCAGTTACGCCATCGTGGGGCAAAGCGCTTCCATTGCAGCAATGGACGCAAAACGTGGTCAACACTCACACACTCATCACGAAACGGTTGCTTTCCAAAGTCGACGACGCATCGACCGAAAGAACTGCTGATGAAGAACAATGAGGAGGACCACACAATGGTTGCTGCCGAGAAAACAGACGATCGCATGGCACACATCGAGAGTGGCCTGCTTTTGTCGACAGCCGAGTGAACACTGTCATCGATAATCTTGGATGTGGTAGAATTATAGAACATTATGCTGATGTTGTTTTTAGTGTGTTTTGTGATGTGAACTGTCACTTTCTTGAGCACCTGGTATTATGATTGTTGCATGTTCAAACTCTGGAAGCAACGATATTTGCCCGGAGATTTGGCAACAGAATTGATGGTCAAACGTGACCAAGCCTTGACTCGACCAAACCCAAGACCAAACGATAGGTGCCATCGATGCTGATCTTCACAGGATGCCTGAGATTGGGGATGTCTGTTGAGGTAGTGTAGGAAATAAGTAATGACCTTGGAGATATCGGAGAATTCCCATTCGTGAAATATGCATTTCCGCACTTCCTATTATGCGTGTAATGCGCTATTCTATCACCTCAAAATTTCAATACCACAGCTGCCACAAAACAAACAATAATGAAACTGGAAATTCACATTTGATGCAGCAAACAGGGAGTTCCTATTTCATGAGTGATGTCACAACTGTGTCCGAAAATTGTGCTCTAGAACACTTGCCATCAATTTGTGGACTCTTCAAGGAATCACCATAAATGATTTTTGAACATACGATGTTTGAACAGATTTACAACAGACTTGACCAAACTGAAGCACGGTTATGCAAACCAATTCCACCATCGGATAGGAGATAATTTTCCCTAGCCGATGGTGGTGTTGATTTGACAAGGCGAGCTTCGATTTGCGAGAAAAGATCATTATAAGATTTGATTACAAAAGCTGATCCGCCTTTTTGAATTGTTGGTTGAGATTTTACGACGTTCCTTTCTAATAAATAAACGGCTGTCATCGTCACCTGTCATGATACTTATAGAGCTGTGACCCGATATAAGAGATGTGATCGATAAAAATCGATATTATTTGTTTTTATAGATTTAAGAACGATTGTAACGGATGAATCCGATTTAATGGATTTCTCCGACTATAAATCAATAAATCAAAATTTAGAGTAATTTTTGGCAAATTTTGAATAAATCTGGGACTTTTGTTCTCCTCGGTTTCATTCACTTTTTCAGTGACAGTGACTATAGACAGTCAAGTTATAGACCGGCCAACGTGAGTTGACGTAACAAAATTTATACCTGAAAAATGTTCTACGAATAACGAACGGATAAATAAGTTAGTTATTGTAATCAGTGCTGATAAAAATCATTTCTTCTACTCTCAAATCAATTGAAAATGAAGACAACCTTAACAGATTAACCAACTACCTGCACGAATTTGAATTTTGACATAGCAATATTATCTTGATCAAGGCAACCTCTGAACCCCATGCTGAATTTTTCGCTCTGGGATCGAACTTATTCAAAATAATCATTAGCAATAGCATCGAACAAGTTACACAATATCATAGGTGGTACGAATTCAAAACTATTAAAAGCAAGACGGATATCTGGAGGGCGCCGGTGGTGTAGTGGTAAGCGTGATTACCTCTCACCCCAGCAGGCCTGGGTTCAATCCCAGTCGGCGACGCCGGGATGTTCTGAGGCATAACATCTCTGATCACGCCTTCCTTCGGATGGGAAATAAAGCCGTTGGTCCCCGGGTCCAGGTGTAGGAGCTGCCTCTCTGGCGTCGGTAGCATTGGTGCTCAGCACGGAAATCAAGATCGAAGTTGCTTCATATTTTTTGTTCATTATTTTTATGTTCGTAAAATTAGGGTGGTCCATAAAATTGGAGAATTAAAAATGCAAACTTTTTTATTATTTGAGATAGATCAAAGCAGTTGTAGAACAATCAATTCGAAGTAGCTTTGTTGAAGACACAACGTTTTTATATCTTATAGTTCATGAGTTATGATTTTTTTCAACAAGCAGGTTAGGGTGGCCACTAAAATCGGGTTTGATGACGCATATTTTTACTCAAGCAACTAGGTTACTATGTATTGGTTAAAAAAAGGTAATATTTTTCAGCAAAAACTAGCCATAACTTTTCAAATAAAAGAGATAAGAACTCAACAAAAATATGCACCATAAAAAGTTTTTAAAGTGTCTAGTATAATTTTTTTTACGAGAAATGAGCGTATAAAAAGATATTTAAAGAATGCCAATTGTCTAGGGGCCACCCTAACCTGATGGTTTAAAAAAATATTACTCATGAACCATAAGAGATATATATGTATATGGTGCTTGTGTGTATGTGTGTGCGTGTTGGTGTGCTATGAAAAAGGCATTGTGAAGCTTGTTACAGTTTACACCGCAGATTATTTAACTTTGAAATGGATATTTTCCAAAGAACACTTAACTTATTATTCCTGATTTCAACATCTTTCAAAAAAAAAAAAACGCAAACCCATTAAAGCCTATCTCAAAGCTAATTTTTCTCGCTATCTTTGTGTTACTAAAGGATAGGGGGTGGATGTGTCCGTCATATGTTTTTCTTTCTTTTGGGGGTGACCCCGACGTAGTGGTTAACATCCATACCTCTCACGCCAAAGTCACGAATTCAAATCTCACCCCCGGACAAGTCACGAATAGTGTTAAGTGTTAAAGTGACTATAATAAAAAAATATTTTTCTTAGTCTAAATGTGAAAAAAGTATATTTTTGCAAATTTTTGATTAGAAACTGTCTCTTTAAACAGTGCAGACACTCTTTTTTACCATGAATTTGACGTGAAATAAGCCGAGGAATAATTCTTCTGAAGCAACCAAGTTGATAAGCACAGTACTAGGTTTTTATGTACACAGAACAGTACCACGAAACATTACGATTTTTTTTCAAAAATTTGTGGTATCACTACACTTTATCAACCATAAAACAATATTGTATCAACAGAACTGCACAAATCATTCAATTTAAGGTACTCTTAACATGTAAAAATGATAAAAAAATATTGAAATAAAAAAATATCAACTTTAATTTTTGAAGTTTTGGCCAGCCAGGAACCACTGTGAACTGGTAGGGATAGGAAAGGTATGTTAGTCCAACTTAAGAAAGATGCAGAGAACTCTACGATCCCTCATAAATGTCCCGGGAATTTAGGAATTATGTTAGTAGGGAAGGTAAGCCATAGTATACACCCAGTCAGTGTTGGTGGCAAATGTAGATTTTTTATAAATGTTGAAATTGCTGTCCAGAGCGTCTGCTGGAGGATAAGGTTACTGAAATAAAATGAAGATAAAACATAGTGAAATCATCATCGTTGTCACCTATCCAACGCAAATATTGCAAATGAACAAATCTTAATAAGTTTCCGTAGATCGTACAAACAAATCTTGAATTGAATGTTATTCAGAAATTACTACTTTGGCTTTAATTTAATTCTTGGACTCGAGCATAATTCAATCGTTTCCAAAAGTCAAAACCAACGTGTGCGAGGTTTCTTGGTGGTGGTCGACGAGTTCGTCCAGGTTCTCTGCTGAATGTTTGTTTTCACTTGTTGCTCTTCCGGCATCCGTGTTGCAATCTCAGCATCCATAGTCTGCCGTTTCTGATTAGCTTCACAATGTCCATTGCGTTGTATACCAGATGATACAACTAACGTTCCAAGGCTGGTAATGGATATTTGAATACACGCACTGGTTTCTGAAGCCTGCTTCAGATACTACTCTCGGACGGTTGACCAAATCCTGGCTGGGCAGGGGCAAGTAGCACAGGAACAGGAGGATAATAAGACTGGAACACAATGGCGGGAAATTGTTTGGAAAGGAGGGGATAGTCACATCAAACTCTAACATCAGACAAACAAAGGAATTCGTAGATCGCTTGCATGTAGGGAAGATCACGTGTTCCCAATACATCTCTTACTTCACGGAAGGGTTGTCTACCTCGGGCCACTAGGGTATCTAATAGTCGTGCTCTGGAGGCGTCATTACCCGGGCAATACCAAACTGCGTGATCGATGTCATCATAACCGGTTCTGCACCTACATATATTGCTGTCAACGAGGTTTATTCTATAGAGATGTGCGTCTAGCGACTAGTGGTTGGACATAAGTCTTGACATCACTCGAATGAATCCCCGACTTACATCCAGACCTTTGAACCACGCTCTCGAAGAAACATTTGGAATAATGGAATGTAACCACCGCCCAAGAGAATTACTTGTCCAATCGTTTTGCCAACTTAAAAGAATACTCTGACGTACTAATGGGAAAAATTCATCATGTGAAATTCTTCTGTCATAAATCTCGCCTTGTTGTGCCATAAATCTCGCCTTGTAGATAGGTCGAAGTTGATCTGGAACTCCTTGAATAGCCTGTTTCATGGAGAGATCATAATCAATGGGGGAACTGAAGTTAGGAAAGCATACACGAGAGGGGTTATAGCAAGGAAGGCTAATATCCAATGACATATAATTAAGATAGATTCACACGAATCTAGACTGGATGCTCAATTCGAGCATTTCTTCGAAATTTTCAATCACAAAGTTGTTACTGACACTAAATTTAATCAATATTCTTAATGAGAGCTCCCCTACTCGGTTCTGTAGGGGTTTTACGCCTGCTAGGACCTCTAGGCTCATATTGTGTGTTGAATGCATACAGCCAAGGGCAATACGTAAACAACAATGTTGCATGCGTTCCAATATAATTAGGAGCCTTTTTCTTGCTGAGAGGGAGCAAAAAGAGCCATACTCAAGAACTGAAAGAATAGTCGTTTTATATAGTTTAATGAGGTCTTCCGGGTGAGCACCCCACCATGTCCCGGAAATTGATCGTAGAAAGTTGATCCTTTGTTGACACTTTTGTTTCAAATACGTAATGTGGGTACCCCAAGTGCATTTTGAATCAAACCAGACTCCAAGGTATTTGAAGGTTAAATATTGGGTAATGTCTCTGCCCAAAAGATTTAGACGCAGGTGGGCTGGAAACCGCTTCCTTGTAAACACTACCAATTCAGTTTCTTTTGTGGTGAAAACTCGATCCCTAACTGATTATTTAGGGTATTTTGCAATGGTCTTTGCAAGATCTCCGCACGTGGACCTCTCATGGAAACCACGGCATCGTCTGCAAGCTGTCTAAGCGTGCATAGATTATCTAAGCAGTTATCAATATCTTTGACATAGAAATTATAAAGTAAGGGACTTAAACATGGGTAAGTCTATGTAGCTAATTCTAGAAGTTGTCAGTTGACCTAGATTGAAGGTCATTTGTTTTTCTGACAACAAATTATACAAGAAATTATTCAAAATACCGGGTAATCCACTACTGTGCAAATTGTCTGGCAGTATGTCTATGGAAACCGAATCAAATGCGCTCTTAATATCCAAAAAGACTGAAGCCAATTGCTCCTTGTGCGCAAAGGCCAGTTGAATATCAGATGAAAGCATCGCTAGACAATCGTTTGTTCCTTTACTCTTCCGGAAACCAAATGCGTATTTGAAAGTAGATTGTTTGATTCAACCCAATGTTCAAGTCTTAATAGGATATTTTTTTCTAATAATTTCCTCAGGCATGATAACATAGAGATCGGACGGTAAGAATTGTGATCAGACGCTGGTTTCCCAGGCTTTTGAATAGCTATTACCGTAACCTGTCTCCATGCTGGAGGAACTATATTGAATTCCATAAATGAAATATGTAGGTTAAGTAATCGTCTTTTGGCGATATCGGGGAGGTTTTTTAGAAGGTCGAATTTGATCATATCGCTTCCCGGAGCAGAGTTATTCGATGAAAAAAGTGCCATTGAAAATTCCTGTATTGTGAATGGTTCATCCAGAGAACCGTTACTTTGTTATTGATTCAAACATATATTATATCACTATTTCAACAAAACATATTTTTGAATCAACAAAATGGTTTTTCAAAATCAACAAACAGATTGACTCTACAACCGATTTGTTGATTCAAAAATATTTTTCTTTGCTGAGCCAAAAATACATCCATTTGAATTTAAAAATCATTTCTCTGCGTGTAGTAGTGACATTAGTGACTAAAATAACGAAAATAAAGACCAAACAGTTAAGCGAATTTGAAACAATAAAAAAGTGACCAATAGTGACATTTATTGATCGAAAAGATATGAAACATATGGATCCAACCTTCCGTTGATTGCGACCCGCATTGAGAAATATTATAAACTTACAACCCAACATGAGCATTTTTCAAGCTTCTATAAAATAAAACAAATGATTGAAGGATCCCATACATTTGTAATTCTTCTTCTTCTGTCTTTTGATTTATTATAGAGACTTTCAGCATTTAGCTGGTTCGTCTCTTTGAAGGGAAGGGGCTCCTGAGGGGGTCCCGGAGTGAAAAAAATAAATAAATTACATAAACGTTTGTTACAGAGTTTAAGGATCTCAGAGTTCTGTGTCGATTGTTGTAACAGTAAGGAAGGTGAACGAAGCTGTGGTTAATTTCCTAGAGTGAGTCAATGACCGTAGCCTGTTCGGTTGTCGTCGTTGTTCTTCCGTTTGTCATGTCATTTAGAGAGCTGGTGTTGGTCAAGTTCCGTCGTTCGTCCGTTGTCGTGTCATTGTTCGTTGCGGGGTTCTACGTAGATTGATAATAGCCGGTGTCTTTAAGAAAGTCGAGAAGTGATCTTTCCCTGTCTGGGTAATTGGATAATGCGTCTAGATATACACCGAGAACGCGGACCGCGGCCTCTAAAGGTATTTCTTCTCCGTCGATTTTGGGGGGAATCTTTTTTGCGCGGTTTTTTTCTAAGCATAGGTGGGAGAATTGACAATTGGATGGCGATAGTTCGAATCCGACGGATGATGCCCAAACATGTACTGCTTCGATAACGCTTTGGAGTTTCCTGCGGATCAAGGTGGGTCTATTCTCTGTTGAGAGAATGACATCCGCAAACACAAAAATGAAGATACCTTTTGGTAAGCAACCGAGGACTCCGTTCATGGCGATGAGGTAGAGAGTTTGATTTTGTATTTCCGATGTACAGCACCAACGACGAATACAACTTGGGCCGAGTAGAAATGAATTCCACAGCTTATGTGCTGATAGTCACATAACATATGTAGAATTTCATGCAAAGTAACTGACTAAAAGTTGACCCCTTTTTGTGTTGTCTCAGTTGTATAACTGGGACCGATCGGTCAAAATAAGTCAGAAATCTTTATTGCCTGGGTAACGGGGGAGTGAATAAGGAACCGCTAACAAGGATACCCACAGCTTATGGGATTTTCACTCATAGGGGCTGTGGTGGATTATCTCTTTTGTTACAATATATAAAGCTATGCTGTCTTGGACAAAGTTTTTGCACTGGGTTACACAACAAGCCTGTGTCATTGGATTAAGGTTTATTTGGGAACTACGCCACTAGGCATTGCTAATGTGCATGTGAACTTTTTATATAAACTGTATCTCGAGAACCTGGCCAAATAGAAAGTTGCTGTCTTTAGCAAAGTTGTTCAGGTGACCAAGTCTTTTCGGATGGTGCTCATATTAGTTCAGAGCTCTCTCACTAAGCGGTGCTAGTGTTCACATGACCCTCCTGTTCCTTAATGTGTTTTGTCTCGGAGCTTGTCCATATAAGCTGTGATCGAAGTAGGCTGCGCTTGAAGACTGACGTGTGAATTTTTGCTGCGTGTTTTTCTTCCGCTGATTTATCAATTTTTAATTTATTGCTGTAATGCTTGTAAAGTGTCGCGAAGCTTTTAAATCAATGTTGAAAAGTGCATAACAGAAACGCGTGTGAGTTGTGTGCAAGATGAGTGAGATTCAAAGCTCTTGCCGGGTAGCATGAGCAGCTGGCTTGTGGGGCACGAAGCAGAGGGTTTCCAATATGAATGTTTAGTTCTATTCCTCTAAGTTTCCCGAAATGTGCAGCCACTGGGAATCGTCAAAAGCCTGGAGTATAAGGATTTGAAAGGTTCATCCATTCAACATGACGGAAGAAGCAAACAAAGATAAGTTTAGTTCATTTCGAGGAATCTATCATTTGATGTTGACCCAAGCAACCATAGGCACGTTATTTCGCCTTTTTGGCTATATGCTGGCCTCATCAGAACATACAAACACTGATATAGTCGTTGTTCAGCTGTGCCTATGGTTACTTGGGCAGTTTATAGTCATGAGTACGTGCATGCGTGCAAAGAATCATTACCAACATAGGAGACAATTCGGTACGATCCTTCCATTGCATTATTTTATGATTCTTCAATATTGTACAAATATTTACACATTACACACAACTACACATAGTAACTCGGAGCGTTTTGTACGGTATGTCCACGCATCCTTCCACCCCTGTATATTCAAGAAATGTTCCCATTCATTTCCAAGAATCATATTTGCGGCAAATACAACGCAGTAGGCCTGGCTGTATTGATGTTTATATCTTATCTCAGATATGCTGTGAACATCAATTAGACAAGAAAAATTATTAGACCTCATATAACCTAATCATTTTCCAGGATTCTTTCTCGTACTGGCTGCGTTTGTATTATTTAGATTAGATTAGATTAGATTAGATTATATTAGATTAGGAGCTTGTCCATATAAGCTGTTGCTGTGTAATCTGAGAACAGACACCGGAAAAAAGATGACGTGTAGAGGACGGAAATCGATTGCGGATGCCATTTTAAAGTCAAAGATGGCGACCATCGGTTTATGAAACCTGTAAAATACCAAATACAATTTGGGTACATCCGGAAAAGGGACGAGGTGTAGAGGCTGGAATACAAAGCCGGTCATGAGTTGAAGATAAACTTTAACATTATTTACAATCTGGGTATTTCCAGAAAGGTGACAACGTGTAGAGGCCGACAATCGATGTCATACTACATTTTGTAATTCAAGATGGCAGCCATTGGTTCAAGAAAAACTGTCAAATACTCTACAATATGGGAATTTCCGAAAAGCGAACGATGTGTAGAGGCCGGAAATAAAATGTCCATATTATAGGGAATTTGTCAGTTTTTCTTGAACCGATGACCGCCATCTTGGATTTGAAAATGGCATCTTGTATCGATGGCTGCAATCTTGAATTCCAAAATGTAGTCTGGTATCGATCTCCGGCCCGTATACGTTATCACCTTTCTGGAAATACCCATATTGTAGGGTATGTTAGAGCTTTTCTTGAACTCATGACCGGCATTTTGGTTTCCAAAATTACGTCTGGCATCGTTTTCCGGTCTTTACACGTCATTTTATATTCCGGAAAGACCCATATTGTAGAATATATGTCAGTTTTTCTTTAACCAATGACCATCATCTTGGATTTTAAAATGGTGCCAGAAATCGCTTTCTGGCCTCTACACGTCATCCCTTTTCCGGTTACTGTTCTCACATTGCACAGCAAAATCTTATGTGGACAAGCTTTCTTTTTTTTCCTCGATTTGTTTTCCGTCGATCTTGTTTTCCGTAGAGCTTTGAGTGTGTTGGTTTATTTCCTTTAAATTCCGTTATAATTGCTTATTTTTTGACAGATACGCGTATTTCGTCTACTACTCGTATCTGTCAAAAGATAAGCAATTATGACGGAAATTAAAGGAAATAAACCAGCGGCGCCGGTGGTGTAGTGGCAAGCGTGATTGCCTCTCACCCCAGCGGGCCTGGGTTCAATCCTAGTCGGCGCCGCCGGGATGTTCTGAGGATGTAGGCTTTACTTCCCTTCCGAAGGAAGGCGTGATCAGAGATGTTATGTCTCAGAACATCCCGGCGGCGCCGACTGGGATTGAACCCAGGCCTGCTAGGGTGAGAGGCATGCTTGCCACGGCTTGTTGGTCCCCGGTTCATGAGTTGAGATGTGATGGGTCGATAAGTAGCGTCCAGGTGTGGGAGCTGCCTCCCTGGCGTCGGTAGCATTGGTGCTCAGCACATAAAACAAGATCAACAGAAAACAAATCAAGGAAAAAAAAGTAACTCATGAACCGGGGACCAACGGCTATTCTTCCCTTCCGAAGGAAGGCGTGATCAGAGATGTCATGCCTCAGAACATCTGACTGGGATTAAACCCAGGCCTGCTGGGCTGAGAGACAATCACGCGAGAAAATCACGCTTACCACTACACCACCAGCGCCGCTGCTACTACCGTTGAAACCACTTGAAATGAATGCTGATAGCGAGGCATCATTGTATTATTTATTGTATTTATTTCAAACACCCTTTAAACTTCCCTATTTCCAATCGATGAATCCAATTGTTTAAACTAAATGTTCAAACAGTTCCCATAAAGTACCCTGCCAAACACCGCTTTAACAGCAAACAAATTTTACCCAAACACATAAATAATTCAATTATTCCCCGTTCTATCGGCGCTCTCTTTAATACTATGCAACCACCGTGCCACAGTGAATCAAGTTTGAAGCAGCCAAATAGTTGAAATATTCTTCGAAATGTTCATAAACGAAATCCTCCCAAACCGGGCGTGGTGGTTTGTGCACCTTTTCCCTTCAACAGCAGCCGAATAGGGGAAAAACAAGTGCATCTCTCGCCTAGGTATAGTAGTTACCTACATACCGGCAATAACTATACCAACCGGTTGAATGCCCATCAGAGAGCTCAGGCTCACCTAGCTCTGAGCACATCATATCAAGCATCATCACACCATCACCAGACCGTACACGGTCCATACTGTTGCTTGTGTGTGTGTGTAGGGATTGGAAGCTTTTGTTGAAGCATAGTTGCTCAGCTCTTCTTCTTGTCGCCATACTAACCGGTATTATGCATATGATGCAAAATTGCTCAACTACCCGAGCCACAGGCAGTAATGTACCTTTGTGCTCATGAAACAGGTGCAGGATAAAGAAGAAAGCAGAACAAAAAATGGATGCAGTCATGGATGGGATGCTGTATAAAATTCAGAATTTCGGCTTATAATAGAGGAAGAATGAGACATATATTATCATATTTGGAACAGAATGCCACACGACCTGGCGTAAATCCTGTTCCAAGAGTTTTTAATCGTCCGGGTGACAGATGATCCCAGGCAAGTTGACATGAAGAGTATTTGTATGAATGACCCATGTGTTTATAGTCGCTAAAACTGGCCACTTTTAGCACAAGGTTCTTCAAAAGCATTTCTAGTATATGTATTGGATAGCTCTAGTTATGAACATAGAAAAATCGTTGTTCAGTATGTTGAATCGATTGACCGTTCGTTAACTACGGCCTCGAACAGTCTGAGAAAATATCATTGTTGGCAAATTATTCGATGATGCAAATCAATATATCTCTATAAAATCGTAATGTTCGAATACCATTCGAAAAGTAAACGTCAGGGTTTTCATTTCGTCAAGCTGTCTCTGGAAGCAAAACTGATTTTACAAAATCAGTATCACTGAAACACCCACCAAACGCAAACTTAGGGTCACCCCTTTCATTTGAGACTAGTATGACATTTGTTCAAACTCCAGTAGATTTATTTTTATTTTTTTTCGTATTTTTCAATCACGTATAAAAGTTGACTCTCTCGACAATTGAAGCCCAAAACATGAATGGGAAAATGAATTCCGATCGAACATATTTAAACGAAATAAGGGAACCGAAGATTTTGTTTGGTGGGTGTTTGAATGATACTAATTTTTTTATAAGCTAGAAAACAGCATGTAAGTTTAAGTTAAGTGCATTCTTTGATATCAAATACAAACATAAAGCTTATTGCACATTCAAAATTGTAAAATTAAAACCAACGACGCTATCTTGATAAATTTTCTTATAGTGGTGGGGTTAAACTAAACGGAGCCGTTGTAAAATGGGGTATTCAATGGTAAGGTTGGTTAGATGCATTTTCGATGCTTATTAAATAGATAAGTGATGCCTTAAGTAGGACCAGGATAACATGTTTAAAAAACGCGCATTTGAAAAAGCCTCTGCTTAAAAATAAACCATCCGAAATTATTGAACCTGATTTTCACAGATTTTTTTTACTCATATATATCGTTATATTTTAATTTAGGTAATTTAGGTGCGAGCGATTCTCATATGAAATCCTGAAATTTGACATGAAAGTGAAATGATGAGCTTGAGTGCGGTTCCATTCACTGCAGGAAAACTGCAAGAACTTTTCAGTGAACTTCAAGGCAGTTCTGAAAACTTCAGGTCAATTCAATGAATATCAGGAAAATGGCGGGAAATTAAGGAAAAAGCTTCACTACCGTTAAACGCATATCTGTCTCATGTAATACTGACGGACCATTATTTCGGCACTTATGCGAACAACGAAAGTTTATTGAAGTTCCAATAGTTTCAGGAAAATAGCCGGAACCTTCAATACGTTCCAATTATTAAAGGGTACTCCAGAGAACATTAGGAGCGTTTGGTGATTGTTGTGAATGTGATAAATTAGCAATAATTGAAGAACGTTCTCGAATCACCCAAGACGATGAAAAGAAATAAAAGTTCAAAGTCAAATATAAACAGCTGTTCTGTTTCATCATCCCTTTACTTAGCCAGGTTCAATGAACAAGAGAAAGGAACTACACGCTTTCACCAGCTTAGCTTAGGTATAGGCGCTGCGTAGGAGTCAAGTGCATCCTGGACATATGCATACATACGAGATTATTCTGGAAGGATTGCCTTGCTCTCAAAATGCATCACATGATCTTAAAGGAAAACGATGGATCAAGTTTGGATTAGGAATACTTTTTGTCTCTTTCGAACTTATCAACATTACGTTAGGAAGATCTTAGTAGGAGTCAAATCTTTCTAGGCTCAAACCGCTATATAAGTCAAATTTTCAACTTAATAAACACAATGTTTTCGTTAGTCTTAAATCGTCTGTTGATCTGTTAAGGTTCGAATTCCTTCCATCAATTACCTTCATCAGGTTTTAAGCTAAGATAACTGTTGAGACCAGAATCTCTAATTTAGTGAGAAGTTCAGTCCTCGATCTAAAATCAAAGTCCAAAAACATGATGCTAAAGGCACTCCTTTTCGGTCTATCAAAATTCTGAACCACGCTATTGTAACAGTCTCTTAATTCCGTTTCCTATCATCCTCTGTTCATGAACATCGCAACGAATGTTAGAGATTGACCATGCAAGCGATGTAATAATTTTTTTGTCTTTTTTATTTCGTATTCTATCTACGCTTTCGACTATACCAGTAAGTTGTAGAACGACGCACATTGTAGAACATTGTAGAACGACACACACACTTGCCTCGAATCTCTCCAGCAGAAAAAGCATACGAAGTCAAGTATGCGTGAAAATGAGCGCTTCATGTTTGCTTTTAGGCTATCCATATTCATAAGCATGGAGAGAGCAGTAGAGAAAGCACAGGTCTGATAATCGCAACGTTCGTGGTTTTCGAGTCCAGTCGGAAATCTGATTCCTATTTTTTTTTGACATAACTAATTTACCTCACTAATACACTCTACATTTTTCGGTCTCCAATTTTCTTGCATTGGACCGCAGCTAGGTATATCGCATTCTCGGTTCATGCGGTCTCCACTTACATCCTCTGATGATGAATCCCACATAATTGTAAGCGAATCTTACATCCACCGGTTGGGTGTAGAGTAACTGTCTTAGCGTCTTAAACAGTTTGTTTGATAGAATCGAGAAAAAAGGCACTTGCTCCAGCAGTCCCGACAGGGCAACGGCGTACCATCCAATCCTTTTCGGCGTGGTAAGTAAACCTTCGTGTGATTACACAAACTCGGGACAGCTTGTGTTTAAGTCCTCTGCCATCCGTGCCGAACAGTGATCTTATGAAAACATTTCGGGAACTTCACAGTTGATCCAAGATACTCCATGAAAGTCCAGAGAACTTTAGCATCATTAGGCCAGATCCATGAATTTCAGGACAATTCCAGAAACATGATTAGGAGGATTGCGAGAACTTTTTCGATGTTCCATGAACTTCAGGAATGAAAAGACTTCTTTGGGACGGTTCTATTATCTAGAAACTTTATAAACGTTCTAAGGAATGAAAGGAAAAGCCGAGATTTTCAAGGAAACTTCATATACATACTGCGGGAAGTTCCGACAACTTTTGGAAAATTCTGGAAACATCAGAGAAGCATCAATAATTTTGAGGTGGTACCGTTATCTTCAGGAAAACTTAAGGATATTTTAAAGATTTTTGAGAATTTTGGAGGTATCCAGAGAGCATCAAGGAAATCAAGAGAACTTGAGAGAAGAGACAACTTTAGCAACATTGTTGAAATTTTAAATAAGATCCAAACACCTCCAACCTCCAAGCACCGGTTTCAGGATTTTAAGGAGAGTCCAGACTTTCGAGTGAGGGTAAGTTCCGATAAATTTAAGACAGTTACATTAGCTACGGTAAAATTTAGTTCCAGTAATTCCACAAAAGCCTTGAGAACTAAAGAGAACTTAAGAAAATATCAGAAATATTACGGAAATTTCACAGAAGCCCATTGAAGTTCAGGAATGTTCAATGGTTTTCAGGACAATGCCAATGGTTTTCAGGAGATTTGAAAGAGCTTCAGCGAAGCTTCAAGAATATCTGGACAGATCGGAAAACCTAAGGGAAGTTCGATTAATTTCAGGAAAATGTATGGAACTTAAAAAGAAAACTAAACCGAGAGGTTCATGAAATGTTTGGAAACGTTAGGAAAGTTACTTGACCATGGTGACAATGTGAGAATACATTAAGGGAACCTTCATGATTTTTACGGCAGATTTGAGAAGTTCATTAAAAAATGCAGTGCCTTCAGCTAAGATTAGAGAATATCATGACAGTTCCATTAATTTTAGAAAAAATGCAAAATCTTTTAAGAAGGATTTCAAAGAATATCAGAGATTTTAAGGTAGTTAAATTATATTCAAGAGAGTTCCGAGTACTTTGAGGATGATCAGAGCAGTTCCATTAACTTTAACAAAATTGCAGCTTTTTAGAAGTTTCAAGGAATTATGGGATATTCCGAGAATTTTAAGGTTTCAGCCAAGATTAGAGCACATAAAGACAGTTCCATTAATTTCAAGAAAATCAAATATTTTTAGGTAGTTAAATTATATTCAGCGAAGCTCCGAATTCTTAGAGTATGATCAGAGAACTTCAGAGCAGGCACATTAACTATAGAAATATTGTAACTTTCAAGAAGTTCCGATGAATTATGGGAAATTCCGAGTATTTTAGGAACTTTCCTTATACTTCAAGGACATTGTGGGATCTTCAGGGAAGTTATATAAACATCAGGATAATTTTCGGAACATTTGAAAATTTAGAGAACTACAGGAGATCACAAAAAATCTATAGGCTATCTCATAGAATTTCGGTAAAATTAAGGGAAGGTTAAGCAAGTTAGTTCAGTTTTCTTTATTAACGAGACTTTCAGCGTTAAGGGAAAGTTAAGCAAGTTTCAAAGAAGCTTTAAGACTTTCAGGAAAATTACGGGTTGAAGTTCCCTTCTGGGAACTTCAAAGCAATTTAATTATCTTCTGAAGAACTCATGAACAGGCTGCGAACTGCAATAAGGCTTCGCGAACTTCAAATTGGTTCCATCAACAGTCAAGGAAGCTGCAGGATATTTTAATGTGTTCTAAGATCATCTGAAAACTCATGAAAGCTTCAGTGAAGTCCAGAGAACTTGATACTACATAAATTTTAACTTTGATTAAAAAAACCAATAGGTACTCCAACTCAAAGCTCTAGACACGAACTGAACACTGGAATCGTCGAGAACGGAATGATGATTTATAATTTCAATTTGAATGTCGATGAAAAAAATACAAAGGAATCTTATGTTACTAAAAGTTCTTATGCCTAATTATTACGATTACTTTTGTAATAGCTGCCTAACGTACATGCCACTGCTGCTGCCAAGCGGTGTCAGGTCATTGTTGTCTTCCTGGGTCTGCTGCTGATATTGCATCTTTTGATGTGTCGGTGCTATTTAGTGATTCGCAACTGAGCGAATGACGGTAGCATGCTGGCGACTTTGCTGGATCCGATGTATCTGAAGAACTAACTTTGGGGTCAGTGATGCAGAGTGGTCGTTTACTTATGTACATTACTAGAACCTCAGACGAGCTAGGTCTAGAGATATTCAAACAAGCGCAGAGATCTGAAGGTCAGTTCCAATCACTTCAAGAAAGTCTCGACTTTTACGGAAGTTTAAAGCTCTGTAAAGGTTAGTTTCGATAAAATTTGGACAACTCCCTGAATTTTAGGAAAATTTCGATTAATTTAAAGGGTTCTGGTATTTTCAGGGGAGTCTCGACAACTCCTGCAAAAAGCCCATAAATGTTCATAGAAAATAATTAGGAGAAGAACTTCATGAGAATTGCGCGAGCTTCCGAGTAGCTTTGAGAACATCAGAGAAGAACAATGAACCTCAATTTCGTTTAAATAACTTAATTAGAAGCTCAAGAAATTTCCGAATAGTTCGAAAAAGTTCTGGGATCATCAGAAAAGCCCCTCGGGGATTTTGTTTTAAATGTCATTAGTATTTAGGATGTTTCGATAAAAGAATGTTCACAGAACTTCCGAGCAATTTTATAAATAAACTGCAAGAAGGCTCAGACAGGACAGACAGGATAGACAGGACAGACAGGACAGAAATTCATTTTTATATAGAGATCGAAGTAGGTCGCGCTGGAACGTTTTTTTTTTTTTGCTCGAAATAGATCAGACCATGGCGGATGATAAATGAAAAAGAAAAAGAAAAAAGGAAGATCCTGGAGCGGTGTTTGTTGGAAGCTGCCTTAGGTGATGGGCAAGGAAGATCCCAAGATGATCACGATGGTGTGAATCCAACAGGCTTATAAAGAATACCGAGAGATGCCGGACTGTTGCAATTGATGCATCTCTTTCCGAGGGCTGGCAACGAGTAGCGGATTTCCTTAAACAAGATCCAAGAAACTTTTCTGAACTGTATTCGGGAGCTTCGAGGATTATTCGGGTGAGATCCTTCCTTTTTATTTATTTAGTTTGTAACATTATGTTCCATATAAATTTCACTAATACAGTACTAAGAAAACAAATTGTGGAACTCGGATCGTGGATTTATTATCAAATTCCTCAAAAAAGCTTTTGGTTGTATTGCCTGGTTGAGGCGTATCCTGACTTAATACCGTACCCAATAATCCTACTCCGTAGTACTTATGAGGGTGTCACTAATTTTGTGGCCTCTCGTTGAGTAACTACTACATCAACATTTCCTTTCCTATCCTTTACGTTACGGTAAATATAGGTGTGGCCGGGAATAGTGACAGTCATGCTTTTGGTATTCTTGTTTGGATTGGAAATAATGTTAACTTCCTATCATTATTCCTTAACGCAGTATGACTAAAAATTTCAGAAGAGACGTGAGTGTCACTAGTATGAACACTGACGCTAACGCTAATGTGTTGATTGGAATTACATATAAAATCCTTCTCAAGAGTAGTTGTTGTTGACGTCGGAAAGATCACCGTTGGGATCGAAATCTAGTGACAGCAAGTTGAACGGGAACTTGATCGTAATTTTTCTGTGATTTAAGGAGCTCGTTGGCCTTGTGGCGACCAATTTTGCTTATTGAGCAGAAAATCATGGGATCGAAAATTTTGGGCTTAATTTTTTCTGTCTTTCATTTTTTCAACGCGTTTTATCCCGAAATAATTTGCCACTCGATAATATAGTTCCAGAAAAGACCTTTAGTGCAAAGCAAGTGCAAGTGATCGGATGAAATGCATTTCAAAGTGTTTTTTTATCAGTATCCATAGACAAAACTGTTATTAGGCGATTGGCAAGTTGGCCCGATGATTCTGATTGGATTGGAGGCGGATTGTGCAAGAGTTTTTTTGTAGATCCGATGGAATGGTTTGAGGTGCTGAGCTAGAACTAGGAGATGCAACAGTCTTCCAAGTTTTTGCTTCACGGGCAAACCATCGTTCATTTGGTGAGTTCGTTCCTGTTTATAAATTCACCTGTTTCGGTTTCTACAACATCATTTCGAAGAGCCGCTTAAGTGCTGTATTTTGATGAGAAATCAAATGTCGAGTGCGCTATTGTCAAAGGTTGGGAACGAGTGGGTATGGCCAAGACAATTTTGCAACGTTTTATGAAGGTTTAGTGAAGCTTTAGAAGTTTTAGGAAACTTTTCCTGTAGATTGGGATTAGAGACCCGTTTTTTCAGTTTTTACACAAGGGAAGATAGAACTAGGGTTCCTTTCTCCTTTTCCTTTTTCCTACGGCCTTTCATTCCATTTTTTCTTTTCAGAAAGCGAGTAATGGCGCTATAACCATAAGCCATATAGGGCTAAGAAAAGAGCTAGAGCTCATGTCCCAACCACTCGAGGAAAATGGAGCATCATTTAACTTTTTTAGATTAGATGCTCCCAACGACCAATCATTTATAACACCGGAACATATGGTACGAAATGTCCACGTTTCATCCATTTATTGGATTCTGAAGCATCGTGTTTAAATCTTTGATTTGAACAGGCCCGATGTTTCTGAATCATCTTGCCCCTTAAATGCTGCACAGTAGGCCTGGCCGTTTTGATATATTTTGCGCGTCTCTGATATACACAATATACTATATAGACAAGAAAAAGGATGGAGGTGTTTTAGGTGTGTGAGTTAGGTGTTAGATTAGATTTATATATAGGGGAAATGGCTCTAATGTTGGCCTATGGATCTAAGATTGAGCCCATTGCTAAAAATTAACAATTCATCAATTTTATCTAGATGAACGCATCATTGGGACGATACTAATGGATATTTTTTGGTCGCTATTGAAAATTTAGTCGATTGCTGAATTTATGTATGAGCCCAAATTAGGGGCATTTAGGCCGACACTACATCCATTTCCCCTATAGAAGATTTAAGATTTATAAGACAGTTAAATATCTTGAAAATAAGCAAATTTACATCCGTACTTAAGACACCTTAACCGTTTCGACCGCCTCAGGCAGCAAGCTGCAACCAACAGCTGCAACAGTGCCAATGAGATCATGAGCACAGGTGCAAAAAGCAGAACGCAGCCATGCTCGCCAGAAACCTCCCTCTCACTCTCCTGCTAGCTCCTACTAGTGCCAGTAAATACCAGTTTGTAGGTGAACGGAAAACCGAGTCAAGGTTGTGCAGATTGCAGGTCACCGTATGCCGGTTGCACCCACTGCTGCTGTAGGACAGATGCCATCCACCCCTCCTTCATCGCACTACCGACCGGCACCGGAGAGAACGGATGATGGAAATAGAAGACGCCAGTCTGGGCCAGGATGCTTTTCCGTGTATTTACAGAGAAGCTGCCAGGTGAACAGCTGTGGCAGCTCTGGACAGGGCAAACAAGGGATTCCATTTTACAAGCTAGTGGTCACTCTGCAAACAAGCGGTAAATAGGCAAATTTCATGCTCGTTACACATGGCTTTGGTGCCTTGTTCGTCGAGCATGCAAGAGGACATTGTGTTCGAGCAGAGAGAGAGAGCAAAAAAAAAAAGACGTCCAGATTTTGAAACCGGCAATGCTGAAGCCAACAGAAATTAGGTCCTTTCATGAGCAGCATGAATGCGTAAGGTTTAAGATCCTTCATGGAACATTTCATCATAGAGCCAATTTGCTTCATTCATTTGTGCAACGCTTCAGAGCACTTCCAGGCCAAATAGAAAAAAAAAACATTTTTGGCTTGGCTTTCTCCGAATTGCTTTAAATTTTGCTTTACAACTGTGTCGCAGACGTCATTTCAATTGGAAGCGACATTTTCAAGCTGCGATTTATTTGAAAAAGGTCGAATACGAAAAGATGATTGAAAATGGTCGTATTTCAGCACACATGCGTATGATTACGCATAACAAACAATTATGCAAAGTGTCGTGCAAATCGGACAATGTCGAGTCTAGTCGATCCGTCATTTGGGGTGGAACTACTCTTCATCGACTCATTTTCGGATTTCCTTTCGGAAACACTTCGAAAACAACTTCCCCAGCAGCGTAAGTAAATAACGGTGCTTCAAGTTTGACAGCAACAGAAGCAGCACAAAGCGTTCCACCCCTATTCGCCCTAGGGGATGGGGGGGGGGGGGGGGGGGTGGGTACATTATGCTAATTTATGCATTAATGTTTCGCTGTTTGTTATCGGGTAATGGAATGCTCTTGGCGGGGGTTGGTGGTGATGCCGATCAATTGATCGATCTGTGTGCGAGGTCACACTGAACGTTTAGGAGTTTGTGGAGGGGGTTGGTGTTATTGTGAGGCGACAGTCATAAATTTCAAATCACATTAGACTCGACCGCCTCAGGGGGACGAGTGTTTAGAATTGACTGACTGTGGAGAATGAACGGATGTCTTCTACTGAGTTTTGTTTTATTACGCCCCCACTGGCACTTTACGTCGGCTCTCAATTTTGCGTTCTTTGAGTACTTTCACACTTGTTAATTGCATTAGTATTATTGTGTGGCAAGCCCAGGAAAGTCGAGAAATTTGTCAACCCACAACATTCCTAGACCGGACCAGGAATTGAACTCAGCTGCCTCCAGCATGGTCTTGCTTTGTAGCTGCGCCTGTACTGATTGAGCTGATGGAGGATCCGGATGTCGATATACGCTCAATTTGGCCCGAGAACGTATCAATCGAAAGCGTGCGCTGGACAGTTTAAAAGTTGGTTCCGAATGAATGAAGTCGGTGATTTATTCATTTAAGGTGTAGCTGTTGTTCAAGCAAACAGCTTCATGACAGTTTAGTTGCATAACTGCTTTTGAATGTTTAATGAATCTTTGAAGAGAGGGGTACATGTATCATAAGATTACTGAAAATCATAGCATCAATCTCGGTGCGATGTATTATTGCCAGGGTTCTGCATTTTCGAAACAAAGAAAAGAAAATGAGCTTTCCGCAGAACCGCTTCATTTTGAGCAATATCATTTTCGTGTAAGTCATTTTGTTTCTTGTTATCGAGTCACGATGAACACTCCTCCTGTCAATCATGGCATGACTATCGGTTGTTTCGTTCGTCAAGTGCATCAGTTAATTTCATTTGAAGCAATGACTGGTTTCAATTGACACAATGAATGACTCGAAAACTGCTTCCTACGTTTTTTTTTCCCACTTTCACTTCAATTCGGGGCTCATTCGACTTGTCACGCGTCACGTCATCACGCATCAAAATATGGTATCCAGATAGTCAATATCGGTTGCCGGTAGGGATGGCATTCGGATTATATTTGGTAATAAAATGTTATTTTCTATTAAACGAAAATTAAATTAACAAGGTCATTCTGGAGTCTAAGATGGCGGTCATCGGGCTCAGGAAAAGGCACAAATACCCTACAATATGGGTATTTTCGGAACGGGGACGACGCGTAGATGCCGAAAATCGATATGGAATCCAAGATGGCAGCCATCAGTTTTCAGTGAACGTGTCAAATATCCTACAATATGGTTATTTTTGGAACGGTGACTACGCGTAGATTCCGAAAATAGATATTCGACGTCAAGTTGGAATCCAAGATGGCGACCCTCGGTTTTCAAAAAAGTGTCAAATACCCTAGGATCTGGGTATTTTCGGAACGGGAACAACGTGTACATGCCGAGTTTCGATATCCAATGCCAGTTTGGAATTCAATATGGTGGCCATCAAGTTTCATCAAAAGTGTTACATACCCTACAATATGGGTATTTTTTGGAACGGAAACGGCGCATAAAAGCTGAAAATCAACACTCGACGCCATTTTGGAATTCAATTTAGTCGCCATTGGTATTCAGAAGTGTCAAATACCCTACAGAACGGGGACAACGCGTAGATGCCGAAAATCGATATTTGACGTTTCACGAAAAGTGTCAAATACCCTATGATCTGGGTATTTTCGAAACGGGAACGACGCGTGGATGCCAAAAATCGATATCCGTGCCATTTGTAGGGTATTTAACACTTCTGAAGAAATCGGAAGCCACCATCTTGAATTACAAGATGGCGTCATACATCGATTTCCGGCCTCTAGATATCACCTCGATTCCAAAAATACTCGCATTGATCGGTATTTGACAGTTTTTTACTATGTTTATGAAAAAGATTTTTAAATGCCGTCAAAAATCGTTTTCTGGCCGCTAGACGTTACTGGGATTTCGAAAGTATCCACATTGATGAGTATTTGATAGTATTTCCCACATGTGCTGAAACCAGAAATCGCCAAGATGGCGTCTGACATCGATTTCCGACCTCTACGTGTCATCTCCGTTCTGAAAATACCCATATTTTAGGGTTTTTGGTACTTTTTCTCAAATCGGAAGCCATCTATTCTGATTTAAAAATGGCGATATCGATTTCCTGCGTCAAACGTTAACCTGATTCTAAAATAAAAAAGATGTATGGTGTTTGATATAATTTATCATTTTTCTTAAACCAGAAGCCGCCGTCATAGATTTCAAAATGGCGTCGGATATCGATTTTTATTCTCTAGACGTCATCTCGATTCCATAAATTACCATATTGATGGGTATTTAACAGTATTTCCCACTTTTTCTCAAACTGGAAGCCACCATCTTGAATTAAAAAATGGCGTCGCATATCTTTTTCCAATCTCTAGCCCACCCCCCTCCCCCCCTCCCATTGCAAAAATACCCATATTGATGAGAATTTTCCAGTATTCAGTATTTTGACACTGAAGAAGTCTGCATATTGTAGACAAAATACGCGTTTCTGCCAAGGATAAGCAAATAAGATAGTGGAATTAAATGGAAATTAATATTTTGATCTTTTAATTAAATCGAAAGCTGTCATCTTAGATTTCAAAATGGCGTCGAATATTGAATTTCATTCTCTATAAACTCCCGAGCATAAGTTTAAGGACACCCCAAAAAAAAAACATGACAAATTTGTTATGTTCATATCTCTGTCATGTTACGTCCAATTTTCGTTCTCTTTAGAACATTTGAAAGGTATAGAATGAAACTTTCCTCGTAGGCAAATTGTTCAATATAATTTTCAAATTTTGTGTGCTAAAAGTTCACCCAAAGTTACAATATTTTGACTGATTTTCTCAGAATTGGGTTGGCCAAATTTTGAAATAAAAGTAGTAGTAGAACACTTAGGGATCGTCCATTAATTATGTCACACTTTTAGGGTGTAGGAGGGGGGGGGGGGGTTGGAAACTGTGATGAGCCTTACAAAAAACAATTAAGGTCCATATATAAAATGTGATAAAGGAGGGAGGGGGGGTTGAAAATGGGCAAATTTGCTTGACATAATTAATGGATCTTCCCTTATGCTATACCATTCATTCATATCTTAACTCATGCGTATGATTAAAAAACTGTGAACATGAGCATGAGCATGAGCATGATTGACCGCCCACGGTTGCTACTCTGTTATTGCCAGACCAGCTGTAATTACACAGAGAACCAATAGACGATGCTTGGGACTAGCAATCATCCTCAATGTGTAAAAACTGGTGATCTCGAATTAGGCAATACCAGCGCCAGCCGCGCCTGAACGCAGGTCAAGAAAGGAATGGGTAGGAATGTGTTGACGTGACACTCGCTTTATGGAAGCCGAGTTCCACGTTGGGTAAGAGGGTTGGGTTTGCAGCAGGGTTCGTTTTGGTAAACGATAAGCTGAATTGATGTCCTAACGATCGTATAACGCGAAGGAGCTTGGGATTGAACCCAGTCTTCTGCTCAGTAAGCAAAAGCTCCTTTTTAATCATCGAGTTGTTGTTATCACGATGTAGTCATATTAATATTCAATGCGAATGGGCTTGAGATTAGTCTCATGATGTTCTGCTCAGTAAGCAAAAACGGTTGCTCAAAGGCCACCGAGCCCCTCATATCACATCATACCGTTACTCAAGTTGTTATAACTATTCAAACCCGGCACCGACGACAACGAAAGGTTTAGCAAAATACACGATAAACAAGCGATCTTACCATACATGTTTAATATGAAAGGACCTGGGACCGCGTTTTTCTGCTCAGTAAGCAACCCACTGCAACCGACGATCTTTCAAATCCGAAAACAAAAGGCTACGAAAAAGTATTTAGGCCTTGATTAAATTCCACTATCACGCGACGTTCAATGTTTCAATTTGCTCTTTACGCATTGTTCAGGCAATCATAACAAGCTATGACCGACGTGACAATTGTTTAAAGTAATATGAGTAATATGAGTATTATTGTACAAAGTACAGTACATTGTAGAAGTTACCTCATTATTCTGCAGTGTCATCGGTTTTTATTTCTGGATCTTGAGTTGTTTTGGTGATATACTTACTTGCGGCATTCTATTTTGGGCGCCCATATAGGCGTGTACTATGTAGGGTAGCTCATCTATCTACGGAACTTGCAGAAACTCAAACGCAGCGTACGTCATCAGCACCGGAACGAAAAAAAAAACAAAAAGAAAATTAAATCCTTCCTCTTGTTGTCGTGGTCCTTTGTCACTTCCGCTCGCACAGGTCGATGGAAAATTGGAACCCTCTTCTTCTCTTTCTTCTTCGGTTGGCAGCCTGTAGTCGTTGCTCTGCTCTGCGATTTCAAGAGTCAAATTTTATTAGCTTTTGGGCTCGGCTCGGGCAATCCTACTCCGGAAGATGGATGGCTGGATCGGTGGCAGTTTCGCCAGAACAAAAAAGAGCACCACTCACACTCGGGACCACTTTTTCGATTGATGAACGATGGATTGCTGCAGGCTGTGCTCTTCTTCCTCCCTATCACTCACTCTCTCTATCTCTTTCTTTATGGATCCAGGGGAGTCCGCGTCGTGTGAAAATTCGGGGAAAAAGACGACGACTGCGAAGAACAATACACACTATCTTCCCCCACAATCCCTCGAACGGTGACACTTTGGACTTGAGCTCGCTTGAGGAAAAACACCAACACACTACAGCGCAATTATTGACTGTATGCAGTTTTTTAAATAGATCGCGATCCAGCGACACGCAACACTCGTCTAACTTCTTCTCACCGGGACCGATCTATGATAAAAAAAAAAACTGTGAACAGCAAAGTTTAAGGAAATTAATTGGGCTTTTTGTAAAAAATATTTTCAAGATTGAACACTCACGAATAACATCTCAAAAGAGCGAAAATTGCTCAAATTATGCGATAAATGAATTTTAACCTACGAGTATTTCGAAAATAACAACTATGGGCAATTTTAGCATTATTGAGCTTTTTTGTTGTAAATTTAATGTGTTTTAATATTAACACTATTTTAAAGATATTCGATACATATAGGTGGTATTTTGGAAAATACTTATTTTTTCAATAAAATTTTTTTTTTTTTTTTTCGTTTATGATTTGCCCAGCAAATGCACAATGTCAGTAGGTATTACTTTTTCTAAACTACAAAATAAATATAAAAAATAATCTGCAATCTGAGTAATTTTAATTTATTTTTATAATTTTGATTTTTTTTGTAAAAAAATATTATAATTTTTTACAGTGTATATTTTTTCTTGAAAGGCACAATACTTGTCCGCAACTTCTTATAAGACACCATCTCGATCAAAGAAATCGTTCACGAGATATATATTTTTCTATTGATGCGTATCATTTTTGCATAAGCCCTTTTCAAGTGTTAGTCGTGGGCAAAACTAGGGAACCATATATGCAAAATGGCATGTTGGGCATTAACAAACAACTATGCAAAGTTTCATCATAATCATAAAAGGTCGATCCGAAACGATTTGCGAATCTGTGTGGAACTGCTCTTCCACAGTTGTTAATCGAGAGCTTTCTAAGCGTGTACCATTTTTGCATTAGTATGACATTACAAGTACAATCATGCTCTAAATATGCCAAGGGAAGTCGAGAAATTTGTCTACCCGAAAAAATCCTACACCTGACTGGAAATCGAACCCAGCTGCTTTCAGCAGGGTCTTACATTGTAGCTGCAGGCCCCAATTTGTTCGTTGAATAGGCCCCTAAAACAAAATCAAGAACCAGATGCCGGTGCTCTGTATTGTAGCACTAATCAATGATGACTCACGAGATTGGATCCTGACGGAAAGCGGTGAGCTTTTACCGCCTCAATGCTTGGAACTGACCATTAATGGTCTCATCTGTCATATTGATCACTTGCCTTGCATAATTAACCAGCCCAATTGCCGATTACACCATCGAACCTGCCCCCGCTTATCAGCATTCACTCACAATCCTGCCTGCAATGTGCTACCCCAGGGCACACAACTTCTACGAATCCATCCGGCCGCTACTGGTGTTGGCTAAATTTTGTCTTTTCCTCTTCGAAACCTTCGACTTCCAGAAACGCGCCATTCGACGGACACTGTTGGATCAGTTTTGCTACGTGCTCACGGCCCTAGCTGACCTGTACTTGATGCAAGTCGGTATCCGAGGCAGTTCCGGATATCTGAACTTAACGGACTCGGCCCTTCTCAATGTTGGCAGCTACGGAGCAATCGTGGCGATTTACTTGACTGGTTTAAGCTTTACGTGGAGCATTCGCTTGAAGGGCTCTTCCATTTTCCAGCTGTTGGATAGTATAGGGCAGTTTGACGACGAAATGCTCGAGTTGGGGCTATCGGTCGATCATCAGCGATGGCAGCTTCGCAGTGTTCTGTCCACCGTGTTGGGGGGAGTGAGCTTGGCGGCGGGAGTTTTGTCCATTGCGTTGACCTTTGGCTCTGATAACGCCTGGCTGGATTTGTCCGCCATGTTTCCAGACCACTGGACGATGTTGGCATTTACTAGAGCAACGGTTGGAATTAATGTATTTGGTAGTGTTTTTAGTTTGATCCTGATATACATTAAAATTCGTTACAGTTTGCTCAACAAAGCTATGAAGTACGTGTTTATGGGTGAACTCAAGCCTAATAATTAGCTAGTTTATATTTTCAGGATGTTTTTTCAGACGAAATCAGGGACATTACATCAGGCAAAACATTCCATAATGATTCGAAAGTTTGCTGCTATTCATGATCGCCTCAGTTCGTCCATGGAATTGTTCAACAATTGCTTCGGTTTTAGAGCCATAATTGGCATCGGATCCACACTGGTGTTCATAACTTTTACAATATTTGGTTTGATCCATGCCTACGCTGCCAGTTCGGATGCCGCCACCGTACGAGTCGCTTGGGTCAACATGTTGTTCGTTGGATTTAACATTTGGTTTGTAATACAGTTGGTAGTGCCAGCTGCTTTGGTTAACGATGAGGTTAGTAAACCGTCAACCTTACGAACAACAAAAACACTTATAAAGATTCATGATTATTGCAGTGCAAAATGTCATCATCGTTGGTCCATAAAATAGTAAGTCATGTTCCATACCGCAGCCGTGTTCATAGGGAATTGCATCAGTTTTCGCAACAGTTGGGCCATCATACTCCAAAGATATCCTGCCCGTCGTTTGACTTTGATTGGACGCTACTCTACTCGGTTTTACCCCAGATACTGGTGATTGTATAGTTTGGCCAAACTAATGTTTTTTTTTTGGTTTCTTCAGATTGGTGGAACGTTGGTTACCTATTTGGTAATACTGCTGCAATTCGATATAGTCAACATAAACTATGCCATAATTACACAAAGGTCATCAATTCCAACGAATGTGTTGGCTTGAGGAGCAATTGACGATAAGAGATCATAAATATGCAGATTTTACCAATTTTTAATATTTTATTGCACTTAAATGTAGTTCTCGAGAAAACACTTAAATTGATGTAAGAACTTTTGTAAACAATGCGTAATGGTCCAGAAGCTGTATTAAGGTGGAATAAACTTATTGTACCTAAACCACAAGTGTCTTCGGGATAGTTTTTGACGTAGGACTACGTCTGTAATTTCTATATGGGGGTACACTTTGTGAAAACCGAAAATGTAACATGTAACGAAATTACGAAAGATTTTGAACGATAATAACTCATCTGCCCTTGGACCAATTTCAATAATTTTATCACCATTCGATCAGAAATATTTCGACGCATCGATAGTAATGCTTCCGACTGTTTATTTTCAACATGAAACTATTGAAAAAGTGGTAAATGTCTAGCATTGCCTATAAGCGTCGAAATAGCTAACAAATCCACCAATTTCATACATGCATCTACTGCTTCCCGAAAACTGTCATCAGAGAGTCTTTAGAAGACGAAACAAGCCGTAGTGACATTCGCCTCCGATCATCGGGCGTGTGTGAATAGGGAGGATGCAGTTGCGTAACATTTTTCACACTCATTGCCATATTCAGAACCACACGCCTCCAATGACCAAACAAAACGCTCTCCAGAGTTGTAATCCTGTAATCAAACTTGGAAGCATGGGTGCAAGTGATTTTGATCGACTTTCTGTTTCGATAATAACTCGACGGCAAATGCATTCATTGATACGTTTGTTGTTCTGGATGATAGAAGAGCATAGCAGAAATAGTGCGAAGTAGGTTAGTGAAGCCATGGTCATCACCCCTCTACTTCTAAGGCCCTTAATTCAGTCGTCGTCATAGCAATGAAAACTAGCATCGCACCGCTTTTGGTTCTTGAGTTACACTTGCTTGGTTGCAATTCTGCTTTTCGACATTTTCAAAGGACTACCAACAAACACGAAATTACACTATTTTCTAGGGATGTCTTAAGTCTAAATATTCGATAAACGACTAATTGTAAAGATTGTTCAAGCTATTCGATTAAATATTTCGTCCAAATTGAATTTTCAATTATTCAAAAGCGTAACCGACATCCCTTCTTATATCTTGTCGTTTGATTTAGTGCAGTATAGAAAATAAATTAAAGTACTAATTTATATGAACAGACATAGAGAAGAACCATGACCTGTTTCACGATCCAAATGTTAAGCGTCTTTCTGCTAAATGCTAAGATTTACCAACTTGTTGAGAGAAGGAGTTTAACGAGAAAAACTAAAAAGGGGAGGAGCTTTAGCTGGGTGGACATTGATGTTTTGCGACCTTCCAACCTGTCGCAGACACCAGTTTAACCCCTGTCCAGCAACAGACGGGCCGAGATGGGATGGGGGATTGTCCGGTTCGATTTGCTGATCCAGCTGCCCACACGGCATCATCATCTTCCAAAGGCTTTAAGCCTCTACTACCATCGGCCCTTCTCGGGGCCACCAAGATTTTCCAAAAGAGTTGAATATCTGAACATGTCCCAACTAAAATTCATATCAAAAAGTTCTTTTCAGGGCAATCACAGTCATACTAAAGAGTATTAACAGAGAGAAACCCGCTCAAATTCCTATTCCTACACCAAACACAAGCCGCTGCTGCAGTTAACAAATAACATTTATTATATAAGACCCCGTAGTCCTACGTCACCATTGCGTACAACCCCATATAGCTGTTTCTTGTAGTTTTTCATTTATTTTAGCCAATCTTTTGATGTTCAAGGCATTTGGATGGCCCTTATGATAAGTGCAAAATATCAATTTACTTATTCGAGCTTGACCAGCGTTATACTCGAATCGCGCATCGTGGAATTGCGGTTGAAAAGTGGTGACAGTGAGTAAGAGTGACTAAATACATTGTATTATTAATGATTGATTGAATCAACCGCAGTTGCGTGACTTTGATTTAATGAAGAACCTAATGGTGGTGGACATCCCGAAAAGGAGGGAGCCATTGAAGCCTACCGAGTTGCCAGAAACCAATTGCGAACCTCCTCGGCGAATACTTTGAGTCGCTGCCATGCATTGAGGCCTACAACGATGATTTCAGGAACGACGTAACGACGTCTCCACCTCAAGCATCGAGAACGTGACCATCCCCGATGACGAAGAAACACTCACAATTAACAGGCCCTTATCGTCCCCATCCCGAACAACCTCGGTCCAGCATTATCACCGAAGGATTTCCGGTCGATCTCCTTTACCAGGTGCTGCAGCAAAATAATGAAGCGTCTGGTCAACCGGAGATTAGCGAGATTCTTTGAGGGGAACAACCTACTAGACCACCGACAGCATGCTTTCCGCCCTGGCCACGGAACTGGTACATACTTTGATAGCCTTGGCCAGATAGTACAGTAGGCACCGTAAGGACCAGCACGTCAAGGTGACCTCTCTGGTTCTGGCCAAAGGTTACAACAGAGCCAGGACAGCCCAAGTACTACAGAAGCTAGCCAGATGGGGCCTCGGAGGAAATATCATTTACTTTTTCAAGAATTTCCTGCAAGGCAGAACCTTCCAGGTGACCGTGGGGAACCACCGCTCCAGCACCAGACGGGAAGATACCGGGGTTCCCCAGGGTTTCGTAATTGATGTGACCATCTTCCTGGTCGCAATGAACGGAGTCTTTATGGGGCTTCCTAAGGAGATTTACATTCTGGTCTATGCGGACGACATTTTGCTACTGATCATAAGGAAGACCCTGAAGGCCATGAGGGTAAAGCTCCAAGCTGCGGTCTCCGTTGTTGGCCGATGGTTCGCTAGGACCGGTTTTGAGATATCTGCACAAAAGAGCTCAATCTCCCACGTCTGCCGCCTTGGCCACCGGCCACTTCCGACACCAATCAAAATTAACAGCCACACTACCCCAAGAAAGAAGACCATACCCTCGGGGTCACGATTGACCGGAACTTTTGGTTCGGCTCCCATCTAATTGATCAGGACTAATTGTCGAACACGATTGGACATCCTCCGCTCCCTCTCCGGGCCGCATACATCAAGCAACAGAGCCATCGTACTCAATACCGCCAGAACCATTGTTCATAGCCGACTGACCTAAGGAATTGAGCTCCTCTGTGCGTCCAGCGATTCGGTCGTCACCCGACTAGCGTCAATACCAACTGCATTGAAATCGGAGTGCGCCCTTTCCGATATTACATTGCGGAAACAATCTGTTCCTGAGCCGTGGTTATCGACGAAAAATTAAGCGGAGACGTGGAATTCTATCTCCTCACAGAGGGGAAACGAATCCTCCAAGAAATCGCTCCACTCCACAGCTCCATGGCCAAGCAGTTCCGAGCAGGAGACAACTCTACGGCAATGAGATCCTGCCTCACCGAATTACTACAAACACGATACCACAACTACGATCTCCGTTTCACCGACGGCTCCAAGGTAGGAGGCAGGGTCGGCTTTGGAGTGACTGATGGACAGACCTCACACTTCTCCACCCCGATCAATGCTCGGTCTTCTCGGCCGAAAATGCAGCCCTTCGTTGCCATCCTCCTCTCCACTATGTGTACTAACCGACTCTGCTAGCGCCCTCGCGGCACTGGAATCTGCCACCGCCCGCCACCCCGGAAACAAAGAAGCAGACCACCTCACAGCCATTGGACGAAGTGGCCGACTCGCCAACACTTCGGTCCCCAGACAGGACCTGAAAATATGAATCAAGTCAACCCTCAGGACGGCATGGGACCACGAATGGTTCGCCAGTAGAGACCTCTTCATCCGGAAGACCAAAGGGTAACCCTGATGTCCCATGTCCCGGTTAAGAACCGGCCACACCCGCATCACCCACAACATGGAGAGCAGCAGTGGCGGAAACTTCCGCCAAAGATGCGACACCTGCAGATCAACAATGACGATCGATCACATACTAATAAACTGCCCTTGCTTCCACGGACCACGAGAACTCTACGGGATCCCGGGCAACATCCGAGACGCCCTCCAGAACGACCCGGTAGCAGAGGTACAATTGATATGTTTCGCGAAGGAGGCCGGAATCTACAGGAGAGTTTAACCCATATATATTGTTACACTAGGCCCAGCCTTCCCTGCTGGTAGCGGGTGCCATGTCTCTCCTGGCAGTTTCTAACGGTGGGACTCTGCTGGGGTCTTCAAAACAAAACAGAAAATACAAAAGATGACAGCAACATAGAACAGTTAGGCAAAATAAAAACAATTATAAATCTTAGTATTTGGGGGCGACTCCAGTGTAATAGTTAGAATCCATAGCTCTCACGCCAAATTCACGAGTTCAACCATCAGGGATCTCCCCTGCGGAATCCCTTTCGGGCATAGCCTCATTCAAGCATAGCATAGCATAGCATAGCATATGCGATTGTACAAATCGTGGGTGGCTATATAATGGTCAACTAATACGTTTTGCAGAAAATATCGAGTGTTGACGCAGAAAATATCACTTGGGATTAGTGATTTTCCCCACACGAAAATAAAATCTACAATACAAGCATCGCATTATACACCTGGCCACATCCTTACAATCGCAGGGGAAGGGAGGGAAAGTTTATCCAACATCTACTTAAGAAGGTGCAGGGAACCCATACTACCTTCATAGGTGTCACAGGAAGGAAAGAGTTGTGTCAGTGGGAGGGTGAATGATTTGGCAACTCTATTCGTCAATATAGAGCATTTGATAAATCAGTGACAAAAAATAAAATATAAATAGATAAATGGAAAGATCTCACCCGATTGGCCTAGAGCTTTCGGGCATAGCCTCATTCAACTCCGTAAAATAAAAACTCTGTACCTTCTCTCCTTTAGGGATGCCCCCTTCTGGTCTGGTCTCCTTAATAAAGATATAAAAAAACTAATGGTAAATTGATTAAATTTTATGTATGTAGTTTGAACTGAAAACCAGAGAGTGCTAGAAAATCTATTGTTGCAAAGTGATCAGGTGAAGATGACAAGTGGGTTAAAGGACCTGAAGCGCCAAGCGCGATATAATTCTATGAGATTCGAAGAAAAATCGAAGTAGTCTCGAAAGGTATCGACGAAAAGAGCGTAACGGAGTCCAAGGAAAGTGTCGAGGAAAGAACTGCTCGATTGGAGGTGTTGTCCGAGCGGCGTTGTCAAGAAAGTGCAGAAGTAATTCAAGAAACCGAGGACGTCTACTGTGAACTGTTGCAATCGCTCAAAGGAGAGCCGAACCCGGAAACAGCATCTACAAACCCTCTGGTAATTGCTTCGCAACAAGTAGCTAATCCGACATCAACAGTGAAATTTGACGGCGCCTGTAGTGGTAAGCGTGATTACCTCTCACCCCAGCAGGCCTGGGTTCAATCCCAGTCGGCGCCGCCGGGATGTTCTGAGACATAACATCTCTGATCACACCTTTCTTCGGATGGGAAGTAAAACCGTTGGTCCCCGGTTCATGAGTTGATGGGTCGATAGGTAGGGTCCAGGTGTGGGAGCTGCTTTCCTGGTACGTCGCTAGCATTGGTGCTTAGCACGGAAAAGAAGATCGACGGAAAAAACAAACCAAAGGAAAAAAAAAATCAACGATGAAACTCCCAGAACTACGATTGCCTAGCTTTGGAGGTCATCTTCGAGAATGGGTAACATTTCGTGACATGTTCCAAAGCTTAATCCACCGTAACCGCCAGCTGTTTGACATGGATAAGTTTAGCTACTGCGATCATCACTAGTAGGTCAAGCATTGCTGGAGATTGGAACACTGGTAATGACGTCAGCAAACTATGCGATTGCCTAGGATCTTCAACAAAAGCGCTATGAGAACAAAAAGCTTATAGTCAAGACACATCTAGATGCTTTGTTCGCAGTAGAACCGATGAAGTGTGAAAGCTAGGATGCTTTGAATCACCTTATCAGTAAATACGATCGAAATCTTCAGATGTTGGTGAAAATTGGAGAGGAGATCGCCAACTGTACCCAAGTACGATGATTTAATTTCACTTCTTCGGAAACAATGCTCTGTACTACAGTCAATTGCTCCAGAAAAATCCATCCACACCGATTTCCGAAAACCAAAGGCTTCTGTGAGTCATCCGTCAATGAAATCTTCTAATCGATGCCCCTTTTGTGGGGAAGCTCAGCATTCAGCGTTCAAGTGCCTACGATTCTTGAAAATGAAGGTGCCTGAAATAATATATGCTGCATCGTCACAGATCGGTTTCTCCGTCCCACCAGAACTAACTCGAACACAAAGAGCGAATAACCAACAAACACAGCCACACGCCCAGAACCAAATGACACCAAGTCAAAACACTAGACCAAATACAAGCTCATTCCAAATCGCAAGCACAAATTCACACCCACCATCCACCACAAATCGTACTCCCTCTCAGAACACAGACTCACTACCTGTCAGCATTCATACTGCATCCCGTCAAGTTCTGTTGGATAATGGATAATGGATAATGGATCAATATGGGAATGTGCAACATGCAAGAGCACTGCTAGATTCATGCTCTGAGTACTGCCTCATCACACGGAATCTTTGTCAAAAGCTAAAGCTGGCAGGATCTGCCAAACATTTGTCCATTGTTGGTATAAGAGGATCTTCTACGAATTCGGCAAGAATGGTGAGCACTGCACTCGCTGTTGTTAATTTTCTCTGTTTCCATAGCTTCGCGAGATCGCGTGGGACGTCGAGTCGATGAGGAGTTTATTGTGAATAAAAAGTGCACAGTGGACGTTATCGGTGGCAGTGAAGTGTCCTATTCAATGTTCTTAGTAATTAGTGCTGTGAGTGAGTAGTGAACATGACTAACGATCTTCGTGAACTTTAGAAGCAAGAAAGGAACATTCGAAGGACTCTCGATGGTATGCAGTATTTCGTGGATCATTATGAAAAGGAGCAGAGTGATCAGGTGGAAATCCACTTGCAAAGATTGGAGGAGGTGTTCAAGAAATTCCACACATTTCGTCGAATAATTGAGTTGTTGACGGATGACATTGTTCCTGCAGAAGAAGTTGAAATCAAGGTATCCAAGGAACAACTTCAAGCTCGCATAGATGCTGTGAAGAAGGCGAGAGAGGAAAAAAACGTGCAGATCGTTATGAAGATTGAAAACAGTTACTACAAGTTGAAGGCTGCTCTGTCAAGGTTAATGCCGAAGTCTGATCTTGTTGGAGTTAGACCGGTACTGCAAGCCGTTCCAGCCAATGATTCGAGAGTAAACTGGCCTGAAATAAGACTGCTGAATTTTAGTGGACAACTCGTTGAGTGGGTCACCATCCGAGACGCTTTTCGTAGCTTGATACACAATAACCAACAGTTGACAGCTATGGATAAGTTCTCGTACCTGCGATCTTCACTGACGGGCGAAGCTCTACAAGAGATCAAATCGGTGGAGATATCTGAAGGCAATCACGAGGTGGCTTGGACAACACTGGAACGGAGGTATGAAAACAAGAAGTTAATCGTCAAGGCACATTCGGATTCCTTGTTTGCGGTTGAAGTAATGAAGAAAGAAAGCTACAAATGACTGAGTAAGCTCGTTAGTGATTTCGAGAAATACTTGTTGATGCTGCAGAAAATCGGAGAGGAGACCGCCAATTGGAGCACCATATTAGTGCACAAGGCTCGCGCTTGGATTCTACTACTCTTCGACACTGGGAGACACATCACAACTGAATAGAGGTTCCCACATACACGAACCTAATCCAGTTTCTGCGTGGACACTTTTCCGTACTATAGTACAATCAGTCGCTCCCGTAAAGTCGAGAGAGTAATTCTGCAGTTCAATCGTGGAACAAGTGGACTGCATTCCACTGCATCAAGTTCCTGAAACTGAAGGTTCCCGAATGCTCCGACATGGCTCGACGAAACAAATTATGCTTCAACTGCTTATCAGCAGGACATCAGTCGAAGTCGTGTGTCCGGGCTCCTGCCACGATTACCAACATCATTCCCTGTTGCACAATGACTCGAATAAGTCTGTCAAATCCTCCGTCCCGTCGCAAGCAAACCCTTCATCAGCGAACCAACAGTAACACCAACCAAACCCTTCAACCTTCCACAAGCGCTCTCCCTATTAAACTCTCGCAGAACACTAAACCACTGTCCACCACAAACCAGACGTGCACTAGTCAGAACACAATTTCACTGTCATACAGTAACCAAAACCGTACTCGAGACGGGCTGCTATACACTGCTGTGGTGTGCGTTAAAGATCAGTACGGAGCGACACGAGAGCTTTACTACACACTACGAAAAAGACAAGTGAATTTCAGTGCCCTGAGACCGACACATGCAAGCGGCCCTTTTGACATAAGAATCAGTTGAAAAGGACGAGAAAATCAATTCAATCAAACGCACTTTTTGTCTAGTTGCAAAACATATGTAACATAAGTTTCAGGACACTTAATTTTACATGCCATGTTTTTTTACGTTCCACGATTTACGTCAAAGCTGAATTACGTCTCGTGTAAAAATAATAATTTGGAAGTGTGTAGATTCGTGTTCGCAATATTGCTTTATGAGCACCAACTTCTGTCAAAAGTTAAAACTTCAAGGATTCCCGGATTATTTGTCGGTCGTATACTGAAAACATGCCATTCTATGTGCTACCAGAGCTAACAGCAACACTTTCCGTTCGAAAGATCAGCACCGGTTAATGAATTCTTCCTAGCAGCATCGTGTTGGCAACTTGGCAGATCCTCAGTTCAGTGAACCAGGACCCATCGATGTCATCATTGGAGCGGAGTATTACTTTGATATCCTAACTGATGGGCGCAGCAAGGTATCGGAAACCGGACCAACACTGCAAAATACCGTCTTTGGCTTGGTCGAGTCCGGTCCCATTCCAAATCAACCAGTAAATCCGCCTCAAGCAGTGTCATATTCATGTACACTAGCGGACATCCAAGACCAGTTAGCACGATTTTGGCAGCTGGAATCCTACAAGTCCACCGCCATCTAATTTTTCAGATAATTCTTTCCATCGCCAACCCGTGGACACACCCGTGTCAGACCTCAAACCAGTTAGTCGAAGAAGATCGAAGTAATTCCATGCCAAGTTCCGGCAGTAGTTAGGTCGTAGCAGTCGTCCAGCAGTAGGCAGTAGTAGCAGTGTAGCAGGATCAAGGAGGAGAAGATAGTCCACGTCATTGTCAGGGGATCTTCACGTGGACACGGTCCACCCGTCGGTTCGTCAACCTACCGGCATGGCAGAGTAACCGCCATCGCACCGGCGTGTGAAACGCCATTGCTCGAGCTCCATTCAACGGATCACCGACGATCACTAACGAGTGTCGATAGGTCATCGATTGTGATCACGTAAGCCAGCGATCATCTAGTGAGTCAAGTCCATTTTTTTAATTTGGAGTGTGGCGCCCGGCGATGGCGCCTCAGAGTGATTTTTTGCCAGTCTAAGACTGAGGAGCGACTAGCGCAGAGTTTCCGTGACACGCTTTTCCGGAACTCATGATGTGGCATTCCCGCCTGTAAATTATGTGCGCGTTAGATTTCCGACGACACTTCATTCGTCACCACGAGCGCAGACTCGTTTAGAGCTGAGTTCGACATCACTTCGCGTTCTCCGTTGTAGTTTTTGGGTCACGTCCTCTTGTTGAGAGTTTGAATGTTGGGGAGAGTAGTCCACTTCCAGATCGGGATTTTGGTATGGGTGAGCTCTCACCGACTCTCTGAGTGATTATCGTGTTTGTGATTTTACGGAGATAATAGGGTTTTCCCGTTTGAACGGTTGAACACCGGCTTGCCTGATCCGTAAATCCTCTCTAGGAAATTCAATGGACTCGCCCTTAGGAGAGTCTCAACTAGGCAAATTTACATTGGGCGTGTGGTCGCCCTTGTGGAGTGGCGCTTAAGCCACACATTTTAAGTCGGATCGTCCGGGCTGGCTACATACTGACAGCAGTATCGAAGAAAGCAAGTGTTTATATTTGATTGAAATCACACACACTACCAAAAAGTCATGTAAATTTCCGTGCCCTGAGACCGACACATACAAGCGGCCCAAATGACATAAGAAGCAGTTGAAAGAAACGAGAAAATAAATTCAATCAATCGTACTTCCGGAGAACTTCGAGATTAGGGCGTAATTGCTTTTGTAAACAAACACGTCAATCACCGATTTCTCATTAATAAAAGCTCAATCTCGCAAACTAATAACACAATCAGGCATATGAATGATTCCTCTATCATTTGGTATACTTTATTCACGGAATTTAGCTTTTATTCGCGAAAAATCGACGATTGAAGTGTTTGTTTACAAAAGCAATTACGCCCAAATCTCAAAGTTCTCCGGACTTTTCGTCGAGCTACGTATGTTTCGGTTTGAGAACGCTTAATTTTACATGACATGTTTGTTTACGTTCCATAATTTACGTCAAAGATGGATTACGTCTCGTGTAAAATTAATTATTTTTAAGTGTGCAGAGATTCCAAGGTATATTTGAACATAAATAGAAGCACCCTACCACCAAACATGTTTCACAACGAAATTGTACTTCACCTACACTCTCACACAAAGCGAGCACGTCTTTTGGGTACCCTCTCACGATCCTCTCTTATCAGCTAATCTCCTTTCCACGAGTAGATTGTAGGTACGAGTGAACAGCTGATAAGGGCAATAAATGAGTTATCCACCAATCGCACGCATACACAGATGTGTTTATCATTACTCCTGTGACCTTTTTTGAAGAAGAGTAAATTCCAGACCAGTTGCAAATAATCGTAATTAGTGATTTAATACGGTGAAAGATTAAAATTGAAGGTCTGAAATCCAGTAAAACTACGGCGATTACGACAAAGTAGCGTTCAACCCTGTACGGCAAATAATCCGAAAAAAATTATGTGGTGTAACCACATGCCTCAAAGCATTCGGTTTTGTAGACCATTTATCCTACAATTCGTGAAGGAGAGTAGAGAGACCTAGGGAGTTATGAGTCACTTTTGGAGGCATTCGTCCATGTAGATTTATCCGTTGACGTCCCCAGATGTGAAGAATGGCTGTCCCATTTTACCACATCCGTAGATCGCTGGCCAGACAATTTCATCAGCTTCTTCTTCCGTACACTCTCAAGAACTGCCAACGTACAGGTGGTGTAATAGAAATGGTTGAATCATTTAATATCTGGACGCCAAAAAACCGATGTATCTCGGAACCATCTTGATGAAATCAAAAGGATGAGTTCTCAAAATGAAGGTAATTTATTGCACTTTAAAGGAAAAATAGCGAAAAACGTATTCCGATTTGGTTTTGATGAAATCTCGAACTTTTCTTCGAATATCACTCATCATATTTTGGACACTCAATTGTCAACTTGAGCGGCCGTTTGGTTTCAGGATCTCTTCATCTCTGTCACATCCCGAGTCACCTTTCCACTCTTCTTCAACTTCTGTTTGACAATTGCGCAATATTTCTCAATTGGGCGGAATTGAGGGCAGTTGGGTTGATTGATATCCTTTTCCCGTTGTCTCGATACCACTGTAGAACTTCTCCGCTGTAGTGGCAGCTTGCCAAATCAGGCCAAAACTTTACAGGTCCATTGTGAGCCTTAATGTACGGAAGATACGTTTTTTTCAGGCACTCCTGCTTGTACATTTCTACATCCATAGTCTTGTTTATCACGAAAACCTGGGTTTTTATCCACAGCTGCAAATACCTTGCCAAATCATAAGCTTTCTTGCAAATTCATCAGCAAAAACGAAATTGAACTTGCTAGGGACATCACCTCGACCAGTGGCTTTATAGATCTTTTGTCCGGGAAGCTGCCCATAATCTATCTTCACGTACGTTCCGTCATCCATGAGTATGCATCCTTCGTACTTTGTAAGCACCTCATTGTACAACTTCCGAGAACGTCTTTTGGCCACTAGATTCTACTTCAGTGTCCTGTTTGATTGCTTACTAGACCGGAAAGATCGAAATCCTTCTCGCTGACGAATCTTTCTGACGCTGTTTTGGCTGGCATTGAATTTCTTGGCGATATCATAATCTGACAGCCTTGGGTTTGCCCTAAGCGTTCTCAACACCTTCACAGGCAGGTTCCGATCCTTAGTTCCACTACGATGCTTGCTTTGATCCTGCCGATTGATAGTATGCCACTCACGGAAACGTTTGAGAACACTGCACACGGTCGATTTAGACAATTTCAACGACTTCGTGATTTTTGAACCTGACCACGTCGGATTTTTCAAGTGGTCGTAAAAAATTAATTTTCGGTTCGCGGATTCCATCAAGTATAACTTCTTCTAAACAAAATGAATCGTGGCGAACTTTTCAGCACTGAAAGAGAAAACATTTAAAAACAAACTGCTGTCAAAACATTCCAGATCCGACTGCTAGGAGCACTTCAGTGAAATAAACAGTGCGTCCAGATATTAAATTACTCAAGCTGATCAGAAGATCGTGGGCTAGAGACCAAGCCCCTGTGCATCACAGAGTTGATAGGGTCGCTAATCCCAAGCCTCATTCATATGATAGTGGCAACTTCGAAACGTATGGACGACAATGCTTATGCTAATGCTCAAGCTGAACTTACTGTCGCATCAGTATTTTGTTTTTGTTGTTGTTGTTGTTGTTGTTGCAGAAAACTAGATGCGGGAAAATATTGACAATGCCATCAGCTGTGAATTTCACCTTACTGAGCGTCAGCTTTATTGCAACTAACGTGAGATGGACTTTAATAAGCCGGTAATTGTAATTGCATTCATGCTCATGCATAATCCATCCCCGAAAGGGAGAATCCAAAGCCGTCCAGCCAGCCATCCCATCCATCGGTTGTCGGTTTGTATTAGTGCTGTAGTGTCACCGCAGGTACCTACGTAGAAACGCAAAAGCCCATTCGGAGCTAGGCTTCAACAACACAGCTGTGCGGACTGCCAGCCGAAGGGTTTCGATTATGCATCGCCGTCATATGCACTCGATATTGATGGAACGCTGTGCGTGAACAAACATCAAACGATGGTTGTTCGAAAGCGTTTTTTTTTTTCAATCCGAAAGGCTTCAGTTTGTGAGCATTTTTGTACCCTTTTACCTTTCTCGATTGCAGGGGGACGTTAATGCCGTGTGGAATTTCTTCATCAGAAGGCTCAGCACCGACGAGTGAAAGGTATCCATAGGATAGTTTCTTTTCATGCCTTATGGACTTCTATCTATTTTTTAACCAGTGATGGATGCATTTTAAGGGAAGCTACCTCCAGAAACATTTTAAAATCTCTGTTTAAATCGGATGGCGTTGATGATGGATATCACTATGCAAGATGCAATTGTGAATTGAGAATTACTCCATTCATTTAAGGGATGTTGTTGTCTTTCAAAACAGAGAATCAACACACTCGAATGTCCCCATCAGTTGAAATTCAGCACCTTCTTCGCCAATGTACAACTGATTGTGCCGTCTTTGATGTTGTCCTGACCTCATATACCTTCCACGCCACATTCCAAAGGTCACCGAAGAACTTTTCCGTTCGTTTTCACTGTCCGTTTGTTCGTCCCTGGTATCATGTAGCCTTTTTATCATTTGATGTTCCTCTCTATAAACCACTTCCTTTTTTTATCATCATTAAAATTAATGTTCCTTCACGCAGCTAATAATCGTAAAAAGGAGAAAATCCCCTGTCGGCGCGACCAACAATGGGACGAAGCGTGGCACGTGTTTCCATCATTGATGTTCATTTTTTTTCCACTGATGAAACTGAATCGTGAACTTGGTGTGGGAAAAAAAGTGGGGTGGCAAACAGCAATAACAATGATGTTCGAGAAGGCTGTTAAATCATTTTATTTCAATGCTTTGGTCTTCACACAAAAGTTCTTTTTCCTCTTATATACGTTGCGCGTTTCACGTGTTTTCACCAATGATGTTGGGGAGAAAAGCGAAAAATACCTGTAGGATTTTTCCGAAGGAGTTCTCCGAAGAAGTTTTCTCGCCCCATCAACTTTGGTTGAAAGCGAAGACCCGAGGAAGAAAGGTAAACATGGAGGGTTCTAAATGGATCGTTTCTATTGCTGTTTGTTACCCGATTTCTTTTTCATCTTGCGTGGTGTAGTATCCTAATGACGTAATTTGGTAAATAATTTGTTCATAACAGTTTTGTGGAGCTTCTGTTTGAATTTGCGAAGGTGCTTGCCTCAACGGAGGAAATTTTCCCTTCCAATGAAGGCAGGTTAAAATTACATTTTTTGGTAAATTTAAGAGATTGGTTCCCTTCTAGCGTGGGCACCAGAGCAGAGTGGACAGGAAAAAAATCAGCTTCAATTCTAATTGCAATTACGTCTTCAGTTCAGTTTCTTGGCTTAGTTATGACTACAATTAATTATGTTATCAAGCTTCTGCATTCATTTTCCACTGTTATTGATGCGGTGAAATCTATCGGAAACTATGCATAACCTGTTTTCCGTTGATCCTATTATTCTCAGACGTCTGGTAGGTTTCGAATAAGGTCAGAGCTCCGATGATCCTACCCTTATCGATGATGGATGTATCATCTGCGAACAGGGATAACGATCCACCATCAGGGAGTGCTGGAATATCGGAATGTCCTGTCTGAGACATTTCTAGACCAGGCCATCGTGCCAGACATTGTCGAACGCTTTTTCAACGTCCAGCGAAATAGCTGATCCATTTCGTCAAATGCAACGCAGCTACAGACAAGCTCCGTATGCAGCCTGGGAAGCATCGGAACCTCTATGCTGTCTGGCTCTGGAATCACGACACATCTCGGAATCCCTATGTTGCTCAGTTCATCTAAGGATGTCTGGAATTCTTCAAATCGTTGAAGAATCTCACCATCCAGAAGATCATCCCATCCTACACTGCAGGCTTAAAAACACTGCATTATAATTTTCGCTTCGACGATCACGGGAGCCAGCAGTCCCAAGGGGTCGAAAATTTTCGCTGGGATATAACCGATCGATTCGTCACTTGTTTACTATCTTTTACAAATAAACTACACGTAACAGGAACTGATCTTTTTTTTTAATCCCATAGGAGTCCTAGAGCCATAAGGGCTTGGTTCGCACTGGAGTCCTGAATCGATACTAGGTTCCACCATAGAGGTAACTCTAAGACTAGAAGGTCCCGAAATAACGTGCTCAACTTTTTTGGCTCAGCTCTGGTACTCTCTTCGGTCCCAAGCTAATCGATTCACCCCTCGAAACATAGGAAAATCCCCTAACCCCTAATTTTATCTGTCAAACTTTCATAGCGAATCAAAACAAACATTGTGTAGTAGTAGAATTTCGACAAGAATGGGGTACGTTAATCGTTTGCTTGGGGCCAATAGGCTAGTCAAGTAGTGAGCCAATTTAAAATCGTTAGTTTCGTATTGATTGTTGGTTCCACGATCTTCATCAGGAATTCCCTCTAGTACTTCCTCAGAATTGGAGCACCATTTTTTCACCGGAAATCCACCCTTCAGCATCATTTTTTCGAGGTTCTGACGCAGTCATTTTCCGCCAGACAGAATGTCATCCATATAAGAGTCGTACAAGATTGTCTCGCCCGCTTCTGGATGATTAGCTATTTCATCACGAGCTAACTGGATTAGTGACCTCACCGCAAGGAAGGAAACTGTCCAAGTCCCACTCTCAGTCCCACTCCAAAATCTAAAGCGCTTCTGATGAATTATCACGCCTGAAGATTCGTTGGTACCGATCTATAAGAATTTGCCTATACAGTCATCATTATTTTCTTGGAATTTTCCCAACATCTCTCTACCACCTTTTCGCGGGAATTTGCTCCAGTTTTTCCAACATCTTCAAAAAATACATCATTTTGCATACCATAAAAATACTCCACCATTTATTCCAAAAACGAATATTCCAACTTCACCCCAAAAAATACTCCACCTATTCCTACTTAATCAAAAAAAAAACTTCAACTTCATTCCATAAAATACTCTAACATCATTCAAAGCAGAATGCTTCAGAATTTTCTCAACAAAGTACGCTAACTTCATCCCCAAAAACTACTCCACGTTCATTCCATAAAATACTCAAATTTCATCCCAAAAAGAATACTCCATTATTTTTCCAAAAAATGCTACAACCTCATTCCAGAAAAAAAAAATAATCGAACTTCATTCAAATAATACTCCAACTTTAACCTGAATCACACTACTCAAACTTCATCCTAAAAAACAACTCCACCTTTATTCCATAAAATACTACAATTTTATTCCAAAAAGTATTCCATTATTTTCAAAAAAAAAAAAATCTCCTACCTCATTCCAGAAAAACAATTTGAACTTCATATAAAAATATACTCCCAATAAAATAATCACACTTCTTCCTCAATAAAATACTCCAACTTCATTAAAAAAAACACACCAACATAGACAAAATAAATACTCCATTATTTTCCCAATAACTAATCCAGCTCCATCCAAAAAACAATACTCCAACATCATCCTAATAAGATACATCATTTTCTTACGACAAAATACTCCACCAATTCAAAAAAAAATCCAACTTCACCCCAAAAAATACTCCATTTCAAAAAACCCAAAAAAATATTCCAACTTTATTCCATAAAATACTCCAATTTCAGGCCAAACAGAATACTCCATCATTTTCCCCAAAAAATGCTCCAACCTCAGCTTCATTAACAAAATCACGTCAGCATCGACAAAATAAATACTCTGTTATTATCCCCAAAGCTTCTCCAACTCCATCCCAAAAACAATACTTCAACATATTAAAAAATACATAATTTTCTTACCATAAAAATACTCCACCATTTTTTTTCAAAAACCAATATTCCAACTTCAGCCCAAAAAATACTCCATTTAAAAGACCTACTCCTACTTAATACCAAAAAAAAAACTCCAACTTCATTCCATAAAAAACGCTAACATAATTCAAAGCCGAATGCTTCAGAATTTTCTCAACAAAGTACGCAGTTATCCCAAAACTACTCCACTTTCATTCTATAAAATACTACAAGTTCATCCAAAACGAATACTCCATTATTTTCCCAAAAAATGCTCCTACCTCATTCCAGAAAAAATAATCGAACTTGATTAAAAAAATACAGCAACTTTAACCTAAAACACACTACTCCAACTTCAACCAACAAAAAAAAAAAACAACTCCACCTCTATTCCATAAAAACTCCAATTTCATACCAAAAAGTATTCCATTATTTTCAAAAAAAAAAACTCTTACCTCATTCCAGAAAATAATAATCTTAAAATAATACCACTTCTTCCTCAATTAAATACTCCAAATACATTTAAAAAAAAAAACACAACGGCATAGACAAATAAAATATTCTGTTATTATCTCCAAAACTTCTCCAACTCCATCCAAAAAACAATATTCCAACTTCACCACAAATATTACTCCATTTAAAAAAAACCAACTCTTCTCAATCCAAAAAAAAACTCCAGCTTCTTTGCATAAAATACTCCAACATCATTCAAAGCAGAATGCTCCAGAGTTTTCTCAAAAACTACAAGGGACAGCCCTATGGGGTTGTACGTAATGGTGACGTAGGACTACATGGTCTTATATAATAAATCTTATTTCTTAACTGCAGAAGAAGCTTGTGTTTTGTGTAGGAATAGGAATTTGAGGGTTCTCTCTGTTTACACTCTTAAGTATGACGTGCTTGACATATTTGGCCCACAGCAACTCACGAAGAGTTACTGATTCATATAAATAGCGGTGCGGCTTCTTCCTCCTTCTATGGATGCTCATGTGGGCTGCAGCTCGCTGCTTGCAGGCAGCCTTTCGTCGTGTACTGGAGAACACTACCATTGACCACGCGGTGAATTCAACTTCGAAATCTGTGTTAGTGAAATCGTTTTTCGCAGGCAATCGGGGATAATTTTAACTATCATAACAACAGTTCAATAGTTACATATTGAAAAATAATATAGTCTTAACTTTAACGGATTCGTAGAAAAAAATCCTATCGATTGGTGTATTAAGAATTAAAATCCATCATGTCCGGATCAAAATCAGACCACTTTCATGCCACGACCGATTTTGGTATTGAAAACTGCACCCCCAATGTTGCCTTAAAGCACATTGTTCTATGTTAGATTTAAACATATCAAGATAGAGCTGGAATAAGGCGTAATTCCAGCTCTATCTTGATATGGGAACTGACATCCGATTGATGACCTTTACAAATGTCCAAAAAATACTCTTTTACAAATTTATATAAGTCCTGAAAAGGATCGTTTTGTCGTGATGGTTGAGTAATGCTGAGCCATTATATTGTTAAACACAGATGCGTGTGTTGCTGGTGAGCTGTATGTTGTTTGGAATAAGGGTGACGCGCTTGGCATAGATGGCCCACAGCGACCCACGAAGAGCTACTGATTCCGATCAATAGCGGTACGGCTTCTTCCTCCTTCTATGGATGCTCATGTGGGCTGCAGCTCGCTGTTTGCAGGCAGCCTTCCGTTGTGTACTGGAGAACAATGTTCGATGCCACGCGCCGAAAGCACTGCTGCTGCTGCTGATGCTGACGACCGGACACCACCACACACGGTGATTGGACTGATTCCGATCAGCGGTTGAGGCCAGTCTTGATAGCTAGCTGCTTGCGTAGAGCCTTTAGTTATGTAATGGAGAACACTACCACTCACCACGTGGTGATTGAATAAACACCGTTTGGTGAGACCTGATGGAATTCAACTTGGAAATCTGTGTCAGGGAAATCGTTTTTCGCAGGCAATCGGTGATAACTTTATTTATTATATCAACAGCTGTAGATTCGTGCAATTTTCAATAATAATAGTTTGAAAAACGATAAAGTCTTATATTTGACAGATGCGTAGAAATATTTCTCACCGATTGGTGATAACATTATTGAAAATGGTCCAGGGGCAGCTGAGTTATTAACGCTCAAAATCTTTCATAATTTTGTTACATGTTCCGTTTTCGGTTTTCATAAAGTGTACCTCCATATGGAAATCACAGACGTCAAAGATGCGATATCATCAAGAAAATCCAGTGATCTTCATAGAAATTAAAGAACTTTCAGATGGCATCATGATATTCAACAAAGTACCGAGTACTTCGAGGACGATCAAGTAGCTTCAAGGCAAGCACATTAAATTAACAAAAAAAAATTAGAGACTTACAGTTAGATCCGTGAAATTATGGGATATTTCTTGAATTCTACGCATAATCCGAAAACTTCTTAAGTATCGGGGAATTATTAATATTTAGGAAACCTCAGAGAAGCATGGAAAACTTCAAATATGTCCAGGGAAGTTAAGGAAAATTAATGTTAAAAAAAAAAATCCGTGAGCATTTATGAAATTTACAAAATTTTAGGAAATAGGGAAAATGGCTCATATGTTGGCCTATGGATTTAAGATTGGGCCCATCGCTAAAATTCTGCTATTTATCAATTGTATCCAGATGAACGCGTCATTGCGACGGTAATGGGTATTTTTGGTTGCTATTGAAAATTTAGTCGATTGCTGAATTTATGTATGGGCTCAAATTAGAGGCATTTAGGCCGACATTACATCCATTTTCCCTTTATAAAGGCAATTAAACTAACATCAGTGAAATTGCGGGTTCTGAGAATACTGAGTCAGTTTTTATCACATGAGGGAAATCTAGGCTATTGGAAAATTATGAATTAGTGTCGCTAATTTTAGGGCAGTTCCATGAGCTCAAGAACTTCAGTGAAAATATTGAATTTTATTTTTTTTTTTGTGAGACAAAAGGATTTCTTTTGAAGGCGAAGTCTCATTTTTATACCACACTCCAGAAGGCGAGTGAAACATGGAGATCGATATGAGAACTTCTATGAAAATCTTAGATCTATATTAATTATTTCGATTTGATTCCAGAAAATTGAGGGAAGTGTCAAAAATTTCAGGGAAGTGAAGATATTTCAGAAATAAATCCAAAACCTTCACAGAAATCCAGAGGTTTTCAGAAAACTTCGAGAACTTCATAGAAGTCCATGGGACTTTAGGGAAGATTCGAGACCTCCACGAATTGTTCATGGATGTTAGGAAAATATATTTTCTATGATTTTTCTATGAAAACAACTCGTTCCAATAATTGGATACATAGATTTCTAGAGTTCCAGCTCTGGAACGTTACACAACATTCTCGAATCTCAGTGTCTCCTCCTGAAAATACTCATTCGATTATGCAACAGTAAGCGATAACATTCCAGAAGCTTTAGTTTTCATCGCACGCCACTCGACACAACCACCGAGCAACAAGGAGTTACCGACTTTCACAAACCTCACCAGCGCCCGTTGTTGGCTTGTTGTGAAAAATATAAATGCTGTCGAAAAGTCGTTCCACCGGACAAGTTGACCGAAAATCCGAAAGGAGCGGGAGATAAATAAAACTGCATCCAACTTCCAGCTTACCTGTTGCGTCATCATCACGCCACAGCAGACCAGCCCAGGTTCAGACGAAAATAAAATCCACCGCAGCCAGGAAACCAGCAGCCGTCGATCCGACCGAGTGATGAAGAAGACTTCAATGGGGAGAGAAAAATGCATGCTTGTTGCTGCTGCTGCTGCAGTTCCACCCGGCAGCACTCTCCTCCGGTTGCACATATTTTTTCCTCTTCGTGGATTTGCGGAAAGTGAAAGTTCTCGATAAGGCCAATGCTAAACTGCGATGTGCAATGCCGAAAGGCCATCGGTACAACACACCACGAACACAGGCAGCGGCATTTGCAACGGGGAAAGGTACCGTCCGCGTGTCTGGTGCATCTCCGAGGGTTGTTGGATTTTTTTTTAAATAAAAGGACACTGAGAAAAGTTCGATTCATTGGTGAATACTTCTCGGCACATGTTTTTCACGCAAATATTTCCTTCCGTGCTGCCTGGTGGATTACATAAAAAAGTATAACTGATTGGGCAGCGAGCTGCAAAATTAATGCTGAGAGCTATCCTTGCCTGCGAGCTTGCACCGCGAGTCAAGATGTCGTCGTCGGTGCCCGTGGAAGAGCCAGAATTGCATGCATTGATTATGTGTGCGGGAGTAGAGACAGTCAACATGCAACGAGCGACAACAACAGCAGCAGCAGCGCATCACCATCGGCGGTCGGAATGTTGAATGTCGAAAAGGTCGCTTTCTTCCGGTACGATTGTGGGAGGATGGAGCAAGCGAAATCAGCCACTTTCGGCGCATGTTTATATTTATAGCGACGATGAAGATGATGACGGTGCATGATTTTTATGGAAGATGATGCGTTTCTGCGATGATGGTCTTTTGATAGTGAAAGGTGCATTCGATCTAAAGGTAGCGACGTATCGATTTTATATTATATCCTCTCCGAATTCGATGAAACTTTGCCTAATCGTACACTAAGAGCAAGGGGCCAAGTTTGTGCTGGAATGCGGTCATTTTGACACACGCCTAATTTAAAAAAAATGGTGTATTCCATATTTTTCAATAAATCAAAGCACAAACAGGGCTCATCTTATCTAAATGATGTCTGAGAGAAAGTTGTAAGAAGCTGGATTGCATTTAAAAAAAAATACTGTTGAAAAATACCACAAATTGTTGTCAACAAACGATTTTTTCCCTTGATTTGTTTAACGTCGATATTGTCTTCCGTTCTGAGGACCAATGCTACCGACACCAGAGAGGCAGCTCCCACACCTGGACCCTACCTATCGACCCATCAACTCATGAACCGGGGACCAACGGCTTTACTTCTCGTCCGAAGGAAAACTTGATCAGAGATTTTAGGCATCAGAAAATCCCGGCCCTTTGGAATGAGAGGCAGCCACGCTTCCTCAAATTTTCGATATTATTTGTCCCATAAATTTGTTGAAACTTTCCTTCCGGTAATAAAAGTTCCAGTCAAGCGGGGATGAAGATGATGTGGAGGAAAAGTAAATCATATTTAATTATTGTGTGGCTACAATCTGATTTTTGGTGGTGATTCAGTGGCCGACGTTGCTGTGAATCAGCAAGTTTTCCACTTGCAAAAGTGCTCGGCTGCTGGTCTCTCACCGGTGTAGGAGATTGTGAGCCAGGTGAAGGATGCCTCGCTGGATACGCCCAAGACTGGACGGGCGGTAGCTGGTGGCCGCGAACGCTTCCTGGGGAAAGCACTAGATACGAACCTCCTCCCAGATGACCATGACAATGCAAGAAAGTTTGTTTTGGTTGAAGGAAGTATTACGACAAAGATAATTGCTATTAGATATTTTTGTAAACAGTGACATATAGCGAACATGAAGAACCCGGAGGTGCCGGGCAAAGGTGTTGCATCCTATACAAATGGTAAGTTCCAAATTCGATGTTGTCGTTGTCGTCGTATTCGCCATCGTAGTCACCGTAGGCAGTACCATTCGTATATTTAAAATTAACCATCAACCGCTGAAACTATATGAATTATCGCGTATTCCTGTTGTTCATTATTTAGGGGAAATGTATGTAGTGTCAGCTTAAATGCTCCTAACTTGGGCCCATACATAAATTAAGCAATAGACTAAATTTCCAATAGTGACCAAAATATCCATTATTACCGTCCCAATGACGCGTTCATCTAGATAAAATTGATCAATAGCAGATTTTTAGCGATGGGCCCAATCTTAGATCCATAGGCCAACATTAGAGCCCTTTCCCCTACCAAGCGAAAACTTAATCATATTTTGTCGTGGAGTGTTGTGGTTTTCAGATGCTTGATGAACCTGGGGGGATCGTTTTTTGCTTAGTGAGCAGAATATTATCGGTTTAATCTCAAGCTCTCCCACAACAGAATAAACCGTCATCGTTAGGTTCCGAGAGCATAAAGTGCAGTTAATTACCAAAAGTGGAGTTGCTTAAACCATGCATTTCAGAAAGGGTGTAGTTTGGAAGACATTGTAGCATGCTTTCGGGGACCTCGCTTCAATTGAATAACTTTTCGTTAAGTCGGTCGAACATTGTGGGGCACGGTGGCTTGGATTAAGACCCAAGTCTTGTTACAACCGGAACAGATGCTGCTCCACCTCTAACAGCCACTTAGTTTTCTCTACAATCAATCCGGGATGCACGCTGCAAGGTACAATGGAAGCCCCTTCTGCCTCCGTCACAGTCGAGTTTCAAGCCGTCGCTGCTTCCCGTCGGAGCTCAGCCGAAGTTCACCATTGTTCCCGCCATCAAAGTCGTCCCGGTCCTGTGTTCGGAGGAGAGGAAGGGCACTTCCCGGCAAGTATGCATGTTGTAGCGGTTTTTCGTTTCCTGACAAAGTTCCAAATTTCAGTATTTCACCCATCACACTAAATTTCATCACCCGACCGAATGTTGACTCCACTGGAACTGCTGATTTATGCAACCTAGCTGCAGCTGCTGTTCTTCGAAGTTGTTCCGATAATTCGACCGTTGTTCGTACAGAACCCGAGCTATCACATCCGAGACGCACCATGGAAAGCTTGATGGAAGCCCCCAATCTCTCCAACCCAGTCCCGCCTACTGCAGCCAGCGTACCTCATAGTCATCTCGGTCCTGCGGTTGGAAGTAGGGAGGGGGTCTTCCACCTTGCTTGTACAGGCAAGTACTCGATTCGACCTAGTATTTCATCGCGTAAAAAAGCTTCCCGTACACAGGAAATTGCACACCCTTCCATACATCAACCTTTGGAACCAGGACGCACTGAAAATAGCATTTTGGAGGCCCCTAGTCCCTCTAACACGGTCCTGCCAGTACCAGCCAGCGTTCTTCACAGTCGTCCTGGTCCTGTTGTTAGTAGGGGTTCGGGGGTCTTCCAGCCTGCTATGCCAGGCAAGTACAATGATAACTCTGAACTTTCACCGCCTGACGCCATTCCGAATTTCAGCACTGTATCGGTACTCTCTAACACTCGAAGTGCGGGTTGCACCACTGGATTCTCCGATGCAGCCCCACCTTCTGCTGCCTTTGATCATCGAAGCTGCCCTAATGCTGTTATCAGAAGTGAAATTAGGATGCCCAAAAGTTCCCTCTCAGGCGAGGTGTACACAGATTCTCAACGTGTTGCTAGTACTAACCAGGACGTCACTATTTACTATCAGAACGTAGGCGGGATGAACTCGAACGTTGAAGACTATCGTGTATCCGTATCTGACCGAGGCTATAATATTATTGCTCTCACAGAGACTTGGCTCGACTCCCGCACGATCTCCAATCAAGTGTTTGGATCTGAATGCGAGGTTTTCCGTTGTGATCGTAACCCCCGGAATAGCCGAAAATCAACGCGAGGTGGTGTCCTCTTGGCTGTCGGTTCTGAATTGAAAGCCAGAGCAATTGAAAATGATCTGTGGAACAGCGTAGAGCAGGTCTGGGCAGCTGTGGACCTAGCGGATCGCACGTTGTTTGTATGTGTGGTCTACATACCTCCAAACCGAGCTCGAGATATAGATTTCATCGACGCCCATTGTCGTTCAATTCAAGCTGTCTTGGAAAGCGCAACTGCTATTGACGAGGTTATTGTCTTGGGAGACTACAATTTACCTGGTATCTCGTGGCAACCATCCCATAGCGGTTTTCTGTATCCGGATCCAGAACGATCAGTGTTCCATTGTGGAGCCACTATGCTTCTTGATAGCTACAGTACGTCTACGTTACCGCAAATCAATCATGTAGTTAACGAGAACAACCGCAGCTTGGACCTTTGTTTCGTCAGTTCTCAGGATGTCGCTCCATTCATCTCCTGTGCACCCGCTCCACTAGTGAAACCAACTCCACATCACCTTCCTTTGATTGTGACTGTGGAGAGCAAGTTACTTCACGATTTCGACGAAACGCCCGTTGCTGTTTCCTACGATTTTCGAAAATCAGATTACCGCAGCATCTCAGACTTGCTCTCCAGCTTGGACTGGGAAAACATCCTCGATCATCACGATGTTGAGGTAGCCGCAAGAACGTTTTCACACATTTTGGCGTATACTATCGACAGACATGTCTTGAAGATAAGTCACCAGAAAACAGCTCATCATCCATGGCAGACTAAGGAGCTCCGTAGACTGAAATCTACTAAAAGAGCTGCACTACGCAAATACACCAAGTACCGTACGTTCCAATTAAAATGCTATTATGTTCGACTAAACCATCAATTTAAACGGATCAGTCGCCAAAGCTATTCGCGACATCAGCAGGGAATTCAGCGCAGGATGAGATCACATCCGAAATCCTTTTGGAACTATGTAAACGAGCAGCGAAAGGAATCCGGTCTTCCATCGTCCATGGTGTTCAATGGCGAAGTGGGATCCACAAATCAGGAGATTTGCCGACTCTTCTCTCTCAAATTTGCCGATGTTTTCACTGACGAGAGCCTATCTGACGAATATGTTAACCTCGCAGCAAGCAACGTTCCAATGCACGGCGATACATTAAATGGCATCGACATCAACGATATGACTATTTTAAGAGCTGCTTCCAAGATGAAATCTTCTTGCAACCCTGGACCCGATGGAATCCCGTCCGTTTTTCTCAAGAAGAATATCGATAGTCTATTGACTCCGCTCTGTCACGTGTTCCAATTATCGCTTCACTGTGGTATTTTTCCTTCTTGCTGGAAGTTTGCTCACATGTTTCCTGTTCATAAAAAAGGAAACAAACGAGATGTCAACAACTATCGTGGAATTACCTCACTGAGCACCGTATCGAAGCTTTTTGAACTAGTCATAATGGAACCGCTACTTTCTCACTGCAAGCATGTTTTGAGTGATGATCAGCATGGCTTCATGTCAGGTCGTTCCACCACCACCAATCTGCTATGATTCACATATTACGTAACTGATAGCATGGTTGACCGAGCTCAAACGGATGTGATTTATACCGATCTGTCAGCAGCGTTCGATAAGCTAAACCATGCTATTGCTATTGCTAAACTAGACAGACTTGGGATCAATGGTAACCTATTACAATGGTTTCGATCGTATGTATGAACGCCAACTGATGGTTGCCATAGGCGATTACCGATCTGATACTTATCCTGCTACATCGGGGATACCCCAGGGTAGCCACCTTGGACCTTTGATCTTCCTGCTCTACTTCAACGATGTGAATTATGTGCTTGACGGACCTCGACTATCGTATGCTGACGATCTAAAAATCTACCTTCGGATTCGTTCCATTGCCGACTGTCACTTTCTTCAACGCCAGCTTCATGCTTTTGCTGACTGGTGCACCTTGAACCGAATGGAAGTTAACCCGGCGAAATGCTCAGTAATCTCCTTTTCTCGGATAAAAGAACCAATCATCTTCAACTACAACCTATTGGGTTCAGCAATTGAACGAGTGAGCCACGTGAAGGATTTGGGAGTCATTTTGGATTCGCAACTCACATATAAGCAGCATATTTCGTATGTCGTTGATAAAGCTTCCAGAACACTAGGCTTTATCTTTAGAATAACCAAAAACTTTACTGATATTTATTGCCTAAAGTCATTGTACTCCTCACTGGTCCGATCAGTCCTTGAATATTGCTCAGCAGTTTGGAATGAGTCGAATCAGTCCAGCACCGATTCTTACGCTTCGCCCTTCGGCGATTGCCTTGGAGAGATCCTTTCCGTTTGCCTAGCTATGAATGCCGATGTCAGCTGATTGGTTTGGAAACTCTTTCGACCCGAAGAGACGCTGCAAGGGCTTTACTTGTTGCCGATACATTGCAAGGGAGAATCGATTGTCCTACTATCCTCGAAAAAATCGATTTGAATGTACGACCACGTGCACTAAGAAACAGTCTTATGCTGAGACTTCCCTTTCGTCGCACGAACTACGGAATGAATGGAGCAATAAACGGACTGCAGCGAGTTTTCAACAGAGTTGCCTCAGTGTTCGATTTTCACGTCAGACGCTTCGCCGTAGTTTCACCTCGATATTTTCGGGCACAGGTAACCGTGAATAGCAGTGTAATGTTTAAGTTTTAAGCACAGACAATCATGTTGTTTTTTACTTTATTGTATTACTTAACATCATTGGGGCTTATTGAAGCCTGTTGATGGAATCAATTAAATAAATAAATAAATAAATTATTCAGTTGATCTATCCAGGCCTTTATTGCAGAAAATCTTTAATAATATATATTGGTGGAACGATTTGGAAAAGTAGTACATATATTAAGACCAATGCACAGTGGTCCAGAATCCTTATTTTTATGACAATGAATTCTAGGGTGGTTCTTATTGTCATTGAATTCAAAATCTATCTCTTTTGTTTGAAAAAAAAAATAAGATATAGGGGAATTTACGTATTCTCGCCAGTCTAAGCAGCGTCCGAACTTCTATTAGCGATTTCTCAGCGTCACACACATACATGACAGGTTTGTTTGTTGACATTTATCTGCTGCTTGCTGTTCTACCAATTCCAATCGACAGAATTGATCAAAACGGGTTGAACATGTTTTTACAACGCTCCAAACTTCTCAGGTGAGTGTGACTATTGTCGGCAGTCTCTTTTTCTTCGGCACCCTTTCCATTTGAACTGCGTGTTAACCAGCTGTTCTATTATCGGCAACTCGAAATCAGCCGTATTTTGTAGTGTGTATATTTAATTTAAAGAAAAATATGGCATAACAGGATTGCACAATCGTAAAAATGTAATCAGATTGAAGCTGAAAAGGTAAGGAATCGGCTTAATACATTCAGCGAAGAGTTTTGATGGGAAAATACAGTGAAATTAACGTTTCAATTTCGGTTGCCGAAAACAGTCAATGGGTGCCGAAGCCATAATTTACCCTACCTTCTTGAGCAAAGTTATAGCTGACTTAATTTCATGAACTTTGTTAATTTTTTTTTGTATCTCTTAAATTGACCGATTACGAACTATTTTCTTGAATTGAGTTAGGGTGTCTCTAAAAAAAAAAAACAGTTGTTTTGCTTTAGTTTTCTCATTTCAAATTTCTCATCAAAGGTGTCTTGAAATAACTTTAAGATCTTTAGAAGGCGCAAATTTTTGCTGCACAGAGCTTGTCCTTCCAGCTAAATCTGCATTCTGGACCTAGGTGCAATGTGACGTAAGCCTGATGCGGTTCGGAGCACATTTTTAACTATTTTCGGTTATTTTACTTCATTGTAATAGCTTCTTGAAACTGATAATGAACGATTGTCGGTCGTAGCTTGTTGTGATGTAAGGGGCATTGTGGCGATAGAGTGCCCTTTTTTGCTTACTGAGCAGCAAATCGTGGGTTAGAACCCAAGCATATTACACTATTGACCGTAATGAATTTTGGCAGAGCAATTGTTGTTGTCGTCGGTGAGGTCATCGCTGGGATCGAAACATAGTTAAAACAAATTGAACGGAAACTGGATCGTAATTGTTTTGTGATATAACGAGCTCGGTGGCCTAGTGGCGACCGATTTTGCTTACTGAGCAGAAGACCGTTGGCTCCAACCTAAGCTCCTTCGCGTTATTGAATCGTTCGGACATTTACCAAAAAGAAACCTACGGCAATCCCAACTCTTTTTTCCACCATCCCAGTGATTTTTCGTGGTAGGACAGAGGTGTGAAAGCGAGTATGGTATTTCCTAGTTTGAGATCACCACTTTTTACATATTGAGAATGAATGCTAGTCCCAAGCATCGTCTATTGGTTCTCTGTGTCTCATTCTTATGCTAAATCTGTTGAATTTTTTAGTTAAATTTAAAAATCAGAACTACCTTGGAACTCAACTCAATAATACAGCTAATATCAATTAAGAAAAAAATCATGGAAAGCTAGTCTGAAAAAAAATGAAGGCAGATTGTAATTCTAGCAGAAAGCAAATATCTTTGTGGAGGAAGTCGCAAGAAACTTTGGGGGAATATTTAAAGAAACCTCCGAAAAAAATCAGAAATTCCTCCCAAAAGAAGCAAGAAAAAGTTTTAAATGGATTGCAGGACTGTCCCAGAAAAATTTGCAAGAATTTTCAGAAGGAAGTGGAAAGAGACTTTCGACAAAATGCGACTGCAGCTTCTCTGTCTGCTGGATACACTCGGAAAACTCTTGGAGAGGATTATCCTAAACAGGCTGACAAAATGCACGGAGAGTGAGCACGGCTTGTAGGAGAGACAGTTCATATTCTGGAAAGGGAGATCAACGGTAGTTGCAATTCGGACAGTGGTCTATAAATCTGAGAAGGCGTCCAAACATGCAAATTTCTTCCAGGAAGTATATACTGCATTCTCCGAAAAGGACCGCAACCGCGACTACTTTGCATTCATCCCTGAATTTTCAAATGACATATTTGTTAAACAACTATCTCAACAGGAAATCCTCAAAGCATTGAAAAACTTGAATGCATCTAAAGGAGCAGGACCTGATGGAATAGCACCTGTATTCCTGAAGAATCATTCAGAGGAACTCTGCCTTGCTTAAGAACGCTAAAAAGGCGCCTATCTTTGAAAAATTAAATATTTCCTGAAATTTGGAAATTATCTGTTTTGGCGCCCTTTTTCATATCTGGCTAGAAATCTGACTTTCGAAATTACCGTGGAATTGCCATTATTTCTGGAATTCCAAATTTGTTTTTAATCTATCATAAACGACACAATTTATCCCCAAGTAGAAACCCAAATAACAAGTCATGCTGTTGGCTTCTTCTAGGGCCGCTCCACTGCTACTAATCTTCTGGAGTTTGTCTCTTTTATACTCTTTACACTGACTTCAGTTGAGCATTTGACATAATCGGTATACCATTTGTAGTGTATGTGATATGGTTGATATAAAATAAAAATTAATTTACTTTAATTTCGTGTGAAGTCGTCAAAGTGCATTTGGCAACACTGGGAGTTGACACACATGACATAACTGGACGATTCATACGCGCCGAGAGCAGTTGAGTATGAGCTTCGGAAAGCTCCGAATACACAAATGTGATTCGTGTCATAGAAAACGAAGATCGGCTTCGAGACGACATCAGGCATCAGACGAGGAAGATAGATCAAATGATTGTTATGATGCTCTGGGATAGAAGAGTGCAAAAGAATGGATGACTGATTCATCGAGCTGGTTCAGGCTGGCTAGTTGCTCGTCTCGCATTCTTGTGTCTAATTTTAAAGCGGATGGACGTGGCTGATCATCGCGGGATGGTTTGGCTGGCGTCGTTCCAGTGACAAAAGATCGAGGCTTGCAACCTGTTCAAGCTGCATAGAGAAGAAATGGAAGCCGGACGTTTGAATTGGCTTTAGTCCTACTTAACAAACCGTAATCAACTTGTACGCTTGCAAAATGGCCTTTCAGAACCAATTCTAGTCACCTCTGGGGTCGTCCAGGGATTTTATTCGTTTTGTTTGTGTGTAAACGGCATTTCTTTCATACTTTAGAACATAAATGCGCTGACATGAAGCTCTTCATAGAAATAAGAAATGCCTCTCACGCAGAAATATCCAAAATAAAATAAAGCTACTCTGCAGCTGGTGTAACAAAAGTCTACTCCAACTCAACGTAAAAAAGTGTAACGGAGAGGAGATCGATATTGCGCCGTGATAATGATCGGCGTTAAAAATGGGAGGCCATCGCCGAAGCGCTGATTCTATCAGGGTCCCTGATTACCTGTACAGGATCCTGAGGAGTTATTTCCAGAACCGGGTTTTGGTCTACGAGACAGACATGGGACAGAGATCGATTAGGATCACAGTGGGGGTTTCACAAGGCTCCATCCTTGGTCCAACGATCTGGAACGGGATGTAAAACGGCGTGATAATAACGCTGAAGCTGCCCAAAAGGAGTTGAGGAGTTGACGTTGACGAGGAGTTGACGACCGAGGCGATCGACATGATTGGTAACTGGCTGCAAAGAGCGCAGCTGCAGATAGCCCACCACAAAACGGAAGTGGTATTGGCCAGTAACTGTAAAGCGGTGTAGCGTGCAGAAATCACCGTCGGGGAGCACACCATAGCTTCGAAGCGCGTATTGAAATACCTGGGAGTGCTGATTGATGACCGGCTAAACTTCAACAGCCACGTCGAGTATGCCTGTGCGAAGGCCATTAACGCGATAGCTCGAATCATGCCGAACAACTGTGGTCCCAGCAGTTGCAAGAGGTATCTTCTGGCCAGTGTGTCGTTGTCGATACTGAGGTATGGAGGTCCAGTCTGCGTTGCAGCGCTGGAAACAAAGCTGAACCTAAGGAAACTGAGCAGTACGTTCCGGCTCATAGCCAGGTGAATCATGAGTGCGTACAGAACCATCTCGTCTGAAGCAGTATGCGTTATTACCGGAATGATCCCTATCGACATATCATCCTGGCGGAGAACAGCGAATGCTACAGGCGGAGCGAAGCCGGAAGTTGTGAGAGTAGAGTCGTTGGCACGTAGATGGACACATAGACTAATATCGATTCTTTCGACCTGGGTGAACAGAAAACACGGAGAAGTCAACTTCCACCTAACGCAGTTCCTGTCTGGCCATGGCTGCTTCAAGAAATACCTGCATCGGTTCGGAAACACAGCGTCACCCCTCTGTCCGGAGTGTGGCAATGTAAATGAATTTCTGGAGCATGTCGTCCTCGACTGTCCAAGGTTCGAAACAGTACGAAGGGAGCGTGGAAAATGTCGTCGATGAAATATGTCGAGAGGAGGGCCCTTGGAAAGCTGTCAGCACAGCCACCCTCCGAAGTAGTCGCTTCACCGTGGTCCCGGGGAAATCCAGACAGAGGAGAGAGTAAGGAAAGGATTATAGTGGAGCTACACTAGGCAACTAGTGGATACCATACCGTTCCAACTTCACTACAGGCCAGGCTTTTGAAGCTTTCCTAAGCCCTACTATATAAAAATAAACACTCACACGCACGCACTCATGGCTATATACAGAACATCAAATGATAGATCCCTCAAAAAGAACTTAACTTATCTTTATTTGCTTCTTCCGTCATCAAATGCCTCAAATGTTAATCAAATTCCCGATTTCCATTGACGTTTGCCAGCTGCAAGCTTCTGGCAAATGAAACACCTGAATGAAGTCCTTCCTCGGCAACATGATCGCACCGAACCATGGGACGTCGAGAGTTTGATGGCTTTACAACGGTTCCAGGAACGAGCTGGGGGATAATGCAGAAACGTAGAGCTAGTAACTCCTGCACTCGCTGAGATCCCATGATCTTCCATTGCTGTTGATTGGCCAACATCTTGAAGTTCGGTTTTGGTGGCGATCCAGAACCGGGCAATCGAATGCAGATCCATCTATGGTAGTGGTTGACCGGATCAGTACCCAAGTATAAATACAACACCGAACGACGCCATTACATGTCAACAGTAAATCATAGGTAATCACTGGAGCGTCGAATCGCGAAAAATTTGCTCCAATCACGAAATAATATCAACAAAATCACACATACAACAAGACAGAGAAAACAAACGTCACGTCCGTACACACACACAGCCTTCTATCCTTTTTTCTATTTTTACTTCAAATGACCAAAAACGATATTTCAAGACCAACAATGGAAATGGCCTCAACTCCATTTTGTAAACAAACCTTGTAAGGCCATTTTCTCGCGAACCGAAACCTACATTTGCATGATGATCATAGCATGATAGTGGTTTACCACCCATTGTAGCACGGAAACTAAGTCCGACAGCAGTGGGCTCTCTTCTCTGTTTATCTTGATCAAGCTTAATAACCTCTGATTGTCCTCAACATTTCGCTGTATGAAGGGCCAAAAACGGATTGGGTAGATCGATAGACAAAGTCGCCTATACGCATCTACGGAACAATAAAGAATCTCCTTCCAGCAACTTGATCAGCCAGTTGGTCAAAAATACAAGCCCCCAAACAGGAAGATGCCCCAATGAGTGAGGAGAAGAGCCCGCCACGAAATGTTATCAACAGGGAGTTGGCATTCCCACTCTACCCGTCCAAATCGCTTCAATCGGGTGCCCTGTTGGACCGTCCCTTCCCTTTTATTTATCTATTCCAATGTATATACGAGTTGATTGTAATGATTATTGTCAATAATACTTACATTTCGATGAAGTTCGTGATACTTATCATTACAGAAACCAATCTTGAATCGTAGACCATGTCGTTCAACAATACACTCGTTCCGAGACGGGACTCTGTGATAAAGCCATCTTTTTTTTTTTTTTTCCTTTGGTTTGTTCTTTCCGTCGATCTTGTTTTCCGTGCTGAGCACCAATGCTACCGACGCCAGGAAGGCAGCTCCCACACCTGGACCCTACCTATCGACCCATCAACTCATGAACCGGGGACCAACGGCTTTACGTCCCATCCGAAGGAAGGCGTGATCAGAGATGTTATGCCTCAGAACATCCCGGCGGCGCCGACTGGGATTGAACCCAGGCCTGCTGGGGTGATAAAGCCATCTTATTCATCATGTTCGCTTGTCACCCGGAATGCATGCAAATGAAAAAGAGATACAACCAGGATTAGTTTTTTTGTTTTTTTTTTGTGTTTTTTTGTATTTTTTGTTTTCTTTTTTTTTCAATAGTCCTTGTGACACATTCTCTGTCGTATTTTTTTTTCTTCCAGTGTTTATAACTTTCTTTTCCTTTATCTTTTTCCTCTGTCGATACACCATCTGAAATTTCACTATCCTCATTCTTATAAATTTCTTCTATCTATCCTAAGTCCTGATTTAATTATTTTCTCCAAGTAAGGATTGGTCTACCCTCTATTTTCTTGTTGAATTTGAATCTATACGCTAATTGCAGTGGATGACTCACTTATTCTGCCTACCCTAACTCGTCTATTTATTGTTTTTCCTGCTAAAATTTTCTTGCATTCAATTTCATATTACTTGGTTTTTCACAGCTATTAAAAATGTTCCTTAGAATATTTTTTTCGTAGTTTGCTAGTGCCACCCTGTTTTTCTTTGTTAATACCACTACCTTAGTTCCGTATAATAACGCTGGCGCCAAAACTGTATTATATATAAGCTTTTCTAATTCCCAGCTCGGATGAAATCTTGTACAAAAATCTTCTACTAATCTTGAAGTTTTCAAAGCGTTTATAGATCTATGCCTATTGGTTAATTTCCTGTTTAGGATTGCTGTCAGACAAACTCCTAAATACTTAATATATTCACTAGTTTTAAAAGCAGTTCCATTAAGCATTAATTCGTTTGGCTGTACTGCTGTGTCATTTGGGTTTCTAACTAAAATTTGACTTTTCTCCCTTTTGATTTTAAGACCTACTTTTGAATAGCTCCTCTTCTAGGACTTTAAGAATATTATCTAACTCATTTATTCTTCTGGCTATTATTAATATGTCATCGGCAAATGCTAAAATTATCGGCAGTCTTAAGCAATCTACATCTGTCAATTCTAATTCAGGAATATCTCTTGCCTCGTTTTTAAGAACATCTTGTATTTCATAATTGAAAATTTGAGGTGACAGGGGACATCCTTGTTTGATTCCCTTACCTCTTTTGAACTCTTTAGAAAATTGTTTCTGCCATAAAACTCTAGTGAGTTCATCTTTAACACATAATAATACCCTGTCAACTAATCTAGATGGAACATTTAAATTAAGTAAAACTTCTCTTAAACTCTTCACATTTACTGCATCAAATGCCTTACTGATATCCAACGCTTAAACAATTAGATCTTTTTCTTAATTCCAATATTCTTCCATGATTCGCCGAGCAATGAATATATGATCATCTGTTGATCTACTTCTTGTAAATGCGGCTTGATGGAACCCTGGATCTCCTGTGAATTTTCGAACCTGTTTACCTATCCATTTAGCTTTTACTTTATAAGCCACATTACAAAAAGATATTCTACAAAAATGATCGGCTTCTGAAGCTCCTGCCTTTTTTGGAATTGGAATTTGCGTCGATTTGTTCATGTCTTTGGGCATTATGTTTTCTCCATATACCAAATTCTGGCCCTGGCGTTTTTCCATTACAAGATTTGATTATAAATCTGATTTCATCAAAGGTAGGAGGGTTTGGTAACGGAACGTAATCGTATTCATTACAAAAATCTATTTCTGGCCCTTGACAATCCTTCAAAATATTATCCCATACTCGTGTACTAATTTTTGACGCTTTGTTGTTTTTCTGTTTTCTGATGTTTTTTTGATAACTGTAGAATAACAGAATAACATAATTTCTTTTTCTTTATGGTCTTTTATAGCTTGAGCTAACTCTTGTTTGCGATTACCTAATTATTATAAGTTCTGCATGTCAGGATATTTCATGGAAAATCTCAAAGCATCTCTTAAATTATTAAAAGCTTTTCTCCGCTTTGGTGTACTTGGGATTTTACTTACTCTTAATATGCTAGAAGTGGCTATTTTCATCTTTTTAACTAGGTTTGCGTATCTTTGATGTACCGAATATGTGTGGGTGTGTTTTACTTTAATTGATTTTATTTTTTCCTGATATTTCTTTTTAATACTTGGATCCTTAAACAATTCTATACAGATGCGAGATGATTCTTTTGCTTTTGATGCTCGAATTTCTAAATCTTTAAGTGAAATACCAACTTGAATCATTTTATGGTCCGTTTTGACCTGCGTCCAATATCCTTTAATACATTTAATCTTAAAATTGTTATACTTTGGAGCTAGAATATGATCGATTTGACTTTGTTTGTCTTTACATTTCCAAGTTACTTTTATATCCTTCCCTATTTTGGATGAAACGTTTTTAATTGTTGATGTATGCAAGAATAATTTGAGCAGTTCTCCATTTTCGTTACAGAAATCATGACCGATCATATTTCCCATCCCAAGCAACACGGCTTGTCATAAAGAAGTTGAAAATACTTTGTAATGACTAACGCAAAGAATCACTAATACTTTAATATACATCATTTAATACATTTATACAACCTAAAAAGCGCAAGACCCGGAGCTTATACAACTAAATACTGGTGTTATAACATGTTTTGAAAACATCATAAAAACCAGCGACAAAAAAAAAATAAAAAAACACTTGAGCATGAGATTCGATCACTGGTCCTTGGCGTGGTAGACTTGTTACTACCTAACTAGACCAACACCGCTTGATGGAAGGTTCGTTATAAGTATCTATCATATTCTTGCCAATGGCATGAAAATTATTTTCTCGTTCAACACGCCTTCAATCCTTCATGAAGACGTTTTGTTAGTAGCAAAGCGTACATCTAATTGCCAGAATGTTATTTAAACGTATTTTCAACTCCTTACTCCAACCTGCACATTTTCAGTTGTTTTAATTTATGAGATGTCATAAAAAAGTATTTTCAACTTTCTTTATAACAAACCTTCGAATACCTCATAAGAAACTGTCAATCACTGCATGAAGAGACAGTCCGGTTCAATGGCTCCGTCAATGTTTACGTCAATCTGGATTGATTTCGTATACGACAAGTTTTATAGTGGTATTAAAACAGTAAGATGCACGTTCAAATAACATTTAAAGATAAAAGCAAAAGAAAACTATTTTGGAAAATGTTGAATCAAAGAAGTATGAAGAAAACATCTTTAAACCTCATGTATAACGTGGGATGTTTTCTGCATCTCTTATAATACATTTATACAACAAGCCGTTCTAATTCTTTTTCAAAAAGATGTTTTATGTGTTACTTGGGATATATCTATGGTCCTCACTACTCATGTATTTTGTTCCTTGTTGTGCATTAAAATCACCCATGATCAACTAGTTCTTCCTATGTTTGTCTTTTGATATTAAACCACTAAGATTAGATAAAAAGGTATTTTGTCTCACATTAGGTGCATGCACATTTATTAATATTAAATTAATTCCATTTATTAGAAGCTTACATCACATAATACCCCTTTTTCTTTCTTTAATATGAACAACTTTTATTCCTGATCCTTTCCTAATTAAAATTGCTAGTCCTCTTGCCTTATTAATATGGTTGCCTTCCACCATCCAAGTGAAATTCGCTGTGTGTATTTGATTCCCTAGGGTATATTTGCTTCCTGCAATACTGCTACATCTACTTCATATGCATCTAACGTACCGTCAATTTCGGTCCTTTTGGTTAATGTTTTGCACCCTCTTCCATTCCAACTAGCAATTTTTATTCCTATGCTCCTTTCTACTGGTTTGCTTTCAACCGAATATTCTGAAATATTTATTTTTCTTTTTATCTTATGTTTGTAAATTGCTGGTTCTCTTACTTTATTCATTTCCCTTGCACACCTACTTAAAGGCTTAATTCTATCATTTTGATTTCTCTTATCGATAACTTCTGTATCACAAACCTGAGTGGGAGTTATAGTTGAAACATTTTCGATTGTTCTATCAATTATACTGTCATAGTGGTTTTGGACTACTCCTCCTGTATAAAATAGTCTAAGCTGTTTCCTTTCACTCTGAGCTTCTCCGAACTCATACATATTTCCATTCTGATCTATCACTTTAATTTCTACCTCAAAAATGTCTGCTAGTACCACTATTGCTTCTTGTGCTAACCAATACCCATTTTGGTTCAACTTCTCCAACGCCGCTTCAAAACTTCCTTCCAATTCAATGTACACTAGGTACACTTCAAAACTTTCCCTGTTTATCCTTATGTAATTAAATATAATATAACGAAGCTTTGCTACATTGTAATCTGACATATAGTATTCGTTTTTCACTCTTCCAAGCTGGTCCAACACAGCTCTTAACAGACAATTCCCATCTCCATCTATCTTTTTAATCTTAAGAACTACCTTAGATAATTGTAAGCTAAAATTGTAATACTCTTCTTTTGTTTTAGTCAAGTATCTGTCTTCTGCTAATTTAAGTGCCTGATTATTAGAACTATGCTATGAAGGTCTTGTAATTACCGCACAAAATTCCATCTCACTATCTTTCTCCACTACTTCCAAAATATAGGGTGTTCGCACCGGTCACCACTTTCACGGGTTTCTACCTAGAAAAAACCATACCACTGCAAGATCACTCACTCGATCATGAGTGACCCGAGTAGATGAACAGTAGGAGATATAGTTGACCTATTCTGCCCAATGTCCCTTATCAATCTATCCCGTACCATATCGATCGCTTCACGATCAACGGTAGGGCCGAGAGTAGGTAGCAAACCGATAAGAAAAAAACATCGCACGCAGTGGTGTAGATCCCTAGAATTTTTATATAATTTAGTTCGCAATAAACCTTCCGTACGAGTACATCGTTGTCAGTACACGTCGCGTGTGACTAATTGTACATGTATATTGTAGAATTAGGAAGAAAAATACAGTCCACTTTTTACACCGTCTAAGTCCGCGAGTTTAATTATCTGTGCACGTTATCCGACGACTTCGAAGTCAGTGTTAAGTCCCCGGTTGAACATAGGGCTCTGACTTCCTAATTCTCTCTGTGACTCCAAGCACGATTTCTTTCTTCTCCTTAACTATGACTATTTCTTTTGTCAACCTCACAGCTAATCTGTTAGAAAAATTCATCGTCATATAAGTTAATGCTTGTTATCTCATCAAAAAATTTGTGAATTAATCTTTCCTGAACTCTAACTTCCTCATCACACCATTCTTTCCTCTTATGTTTCAATTTGAGCACTCTTAAAATACCAGTTTATTCAGTTTTGGGGGAATTATTCAGACCACTGAAAGACAAAAACTCCGATTTATGGCTTTGAAAGAAATCCGCCAAAATTAAATTAAACTCCATTATCTCTTTCGCCGAGAAGCAACCTCTTCTCGCTCTTTAGCAAATTTGATCTAATACGATCCGTCCCATATTATTTTACTCTGATCGCGACTGAAGGTTAATATTTTATCCCCTCCCCAGTCAATTATTACCTTCTTGTTTTTCATTCCGCAGATTCCAAACATTCCGGTTCCCACTGACTTCCATGCACTTTTCCACTGTAATATTCTTATTCTACCACTGCTCTTTTTTATCACAACATTTTTCCTTCAGCTTGTGCTAATCACTGTGCTAATCGTTTACACTTTTACTCCACCATACAATTTTCACTGCACTTCTCCACAAAGCACCTTTTTCACTGTAGTATTTCACCTCAGTACTTTTTTTCATCTCACTTTTTCTTCTATCACTACACTTGACAACCGATCGCGTAGTTAGCATTGGAATTTCATTGTCTTTTTCGCGAACCGAACCACAATCGAGTAGAGGAGAATTTATCCTACCTGCTCATTCAATTATTTTGCCTTAGCGGACTTCGGTTTGCGAGAAAATGACCTTACAAGGTTTGTTTACAAAATGGAGTTGAGGCCTTTTCAATTGTTGGTCTTGATTTTTTTTTATATATTTAAACAACAAAAAGATCATATTTCTCTAAAACTTTGTCTCACATACCATTTCGATCAGAAATGCCGCTTAGCTATTTTATTTTTTTTACAAAATAGCCAAATCTCAGCAAAAATGTGAATCATTGCCCTTAGTTAACAGTAATTCAAAGTTACATGCAAATCGCATAAAGGGCGAACACGAAATTATTGCGACACATTCAACAGGGCATAACTTTTTTACCATTGGGTAAAAATCAACCAAATTTTGCACACTTTCTCATTGATGTGTATTGTGTACATGCTATCAAACTCGAAGTCGTGTTTTTCGATTCAACGAAAATGGAGGTGAACCAACGCGAGTTGAGAGAACAAATTCTTTCCAAACACCTGGAATTTCCTGACCTGTCGCACCGGCAGTTGGGAAAAATGTTGAACATTCACCATTCAACCGTCTCCAGAGTGTTGAAGCGGTTCCAGGAGCGGTTGACGGCAAAGGAGCTGGAAGAAAACCGGGACCGGAGAACAAAAATACGGAGGGAAAGGTGAAGCGGATGATTAAAGCAAATCCCAACGTCTCAAGCCGTGATTTTGGCTAAAAAGATCGGCATGTCGCAGAGCTACGTCCAGAATGCAAAGAAGAGAGCTGGACTACATACATACAAGGTACAAAACTTCCCAAACCGCGATGAGCGGCAACAATCGACGGCTTTAACTCGGGCACGGAAGCTCTACGAGAAGATGCTGACAAAATATGGCTGCTGTGTGATGGACGACGAAACGTATATAAAAGCCGATTTTAAGCAAATTCCGGGGTTGGAGTTTTTCACCGGCAAGAGCAAGTTTGATGTGGACGACAAATTTAAGAAGAAGAAAATGTCGAAGTTCGCCTCCAAATATCTCATTTTGCAGGCCATCTGCTCTTGCGGACTGAGGAGTGAGCCTTTCGTGACAAAGGGCCCAGTAAATGGCGAGATCTACAAATCTGAGTGCCTCGAGAAGCGTCTTTTGCCGTTCTTGCAGCAGAACGACGAAGCTCCGCTATTTTGGCCAGATTTGGCATCATGCCACTATTCTAAAAGTGTCCTAGAGTGGTATGAGGCCAATTCTGTCCATTTTGTTCCAAAGGACATGAATCCGCCAAACTGTCCGGAGCTGCGCCCGGTGGAGCAGTACTGGGCAATAATGAAGCGGGAAATTCGGAAGAGCAAGAAGACAGTCAAAGACGAGAAGGACATGTTAAGAAAATGGAAAAAAAAACTGAGTAACTGGTACCGGATGACACTGTAAAGACATTGATGGAGGGCATCAAGCGAAAATGCGTTCAATTTTACACTCAAGGCTCCATCGATTAACTTTTCTTTTGATTTTTGAAGTAAATATATGTATAAAACTACCCTAAAATTTTGGTTTGATTGTAAACATTATAAGAAAATTGGCATGACATTTTCGGTGTCGCAATAATTTCGTGTTCGCCCTTTAAGTTCGACTTGACTCGGCAACTGATTGACTGCACCTCCTCAGGTTTCACTGAAACTTCCTTGGTGTAAAGATTTTGACTACCATTTGAAAAGACCTGGACTGTTTTTTAAAGGCCTACACAATTTTAGTCAAGGAGTGAAATGAAGAAAAATGACCAAAGTTTGATAGAAAAAGTTAATGTTAACTTAAATTAAAATTGATTTTCCTCAATTGCTCAATTTTTTCAATAATAAACTGAAAATGTCTGGAAAACCATTTAATTTCCTACAGTTCGTTCATAAATTGCAAGATGGGCATTCCATAGCAAAACGATACAGTGGATCTCAGAATTTCAAAAAAAAATGGTAGTTTTATTCCTTATCGCAAAATATTAAACCTATTTTTTTTTTATTTTTTTTGTCATTAGGGTGACTATTTCCATGTAAGGGAAGTTCAACAAATCGATTTTTTTTTCAAAAATGACTTTAAAAAAAAAACTTATAGCTTTTGAACCACTGCGCCAAAGATCAAAATACCAATGAAAGGTAATAATAAATATTTTTTAGGGAAAAATACAATAATATAAAAAAAAAAACTAAGATTTCTTTGGTTTTTATGGCTTGTATGTGGAGGAAGCAATATGTGTTTTTTATATTTTTTCCTTGAAAAAAGTCTTTATAGAAAAAAAATCGAGTTCTTGGACCACTCTAACATGGAAATTATCACCTAATGATAAAATAAAAAAAAACTACTGGTCTAATATTTTGCGATAGGGAACAAAACAACCTTATGTTGATCTATGGATCTTATATTGGGCCCATCGCTTAAAACCTGCTATTTATCAATTTTGTAACTAATGGTACTAATGGATATTATTGGTCGCTATAGAAAGTTTAGTTGATTGCTGAATTCACGTATGGGCCCAAATAAGCAGCATTTAGGCCGACATTACATCCATTTCCGCTATCTATTTTCAGTACTCTAAAAATAATAGCATTGATCTGAAAAATATTGGATTGATCAGTACCGGTCGAGGAAAAATTATAAAAGTATTCTTTTGAACGATTGTTCAAAATAGAATACTAAAAACGTGAATTTCAGGCAAATTTTATAAAACTTTGCATGTCTCAGTTGTTTGAAAATGTACAATATTTATGTCTTGAACAGCTTTTCATAGCAGCGCCAGTGGTGTAGTGGTAAGCGTGATTGCCTCTCACCCCAAATACCTGGGTTCAATCCCAGTTGGTGCCGTTGGGGTTTTCTGAGGCATAAAATCTATGATGAAATTGTAGTCCTAACTAGAAAGGGTCTACTATAAGAAAGGAGCGTATTCAAAACAAACTGCCTTGGCAACCTATGTCTAGGTGATTCTTAGCAACAGTGCCAATGTTATCAAGATAAGCACTGCTCAATTGGCTCTTGTTTTGACAGTTCATTTGGCTTAAAACCAGCCAATGCGCTCCTCTCTAATACTTGACCCTCTCTCTTGTCCTAACTATCGAAAGAAATTTCACTGGAAACATCTCCTCAATTGTATGCAATATACTAGAGAATTATTATATTTTTCCTATTAGATTTAATTCCTTGCCCACTGTGCAATATGGAAAGATGAGAGTTTGGTGCCGAATTTCGCAGCTACTTTGGCACTACAAAATCTGTTACCAACTAAACAGAAGCTGATTATTTCCCGGATCCCCTCAAAAGACCAATACCTCAATTTTATCTAGACTTTCGTTGCAATTTCAAAGAGACTTAGAGTCGCTGTTGCACTCAGTCTTGTTACCGTACCGTATGTATTATGGGTCACTGTAAGCTGAATTGACATGCTCGAAAATCTCGAGCTTTATCTGGAAGAAATGAGTAGAATTTTATTGAAAATATTGTGGAGCAAACATAAGATGTGAACAATGGTAGTTCAATGTTTCACATGCCAAGTTTTATCCGATCTATACTACTCTCAGAAACTCAAAGTCCCAAAGTCAGCAAAGGAAAGGAACTCTGTTTCCACTTCAAAAGCACACGATTGATTACGAACTCAGTATGGATCCAAAAAGAAAAAAAATCACTATTGCTTGAACTATTCAAACGATATAAAAGAGTGCACTCCTCAAACCTTACGACGAGTGGAACTTTTGCATCAACCGATTCGCAGTTTCGTTGCATTTCTGTAAATCCCATTGATTTAATCCATTGAAGCGGAAATCTAATCAGACCGATCCCCGTAAGTCTGCCTTTGCCTCACCCCTAACATCACAAGCGTACATCACTCAAGTTTCCGTCACAAAACCACAATCGTATACTCTGGAAATTCTGAAAGGAGAACATTTCCACCTGGCGAAGGGGCGACGAAGCTCTTTATCACGCTGCATTCTCGGGAAAACAAAACAAAAGGAAAGAAAATCCAAACAATACTGGCACAGTCAGTGCAGCAGCGTCACAGTTTTCCAGGTCATATGAAGCGCAATGGCACTTTGGCAGCTCAAGAACACTTGAACTTGATGGAGGGGGGGAGGGGGGCAAGTGGTGAGGGTCTTCGAAATACTGATACGCAACATGATCGTTAGACGTCAAGCATCATACGGTTGCTGCTGCTGCTGCTGTCGGTCTTACGGATTTAGGAGCCGGTTTCTTTTCATGCATATGCACTTTTCCCCTCTCCAGCAACAGCAGCAGCAGCAACAGCCACAATGGAAGTTTATCGTTAGCGGTAGTTGAGCTTTGTGAGCCCCTGTGTTTTTATTGGTGATATGAAGAAAATAAACATCGGGAGGAATGAGAGGAAAATGGAACCGTGGTTGTTCGGGTGGTGGGGTTCGCAGCAATTTCAGCTATGAATGAGTAAAACCAACAACATTTACCATTCATGCTGCTTCGTGATTCTACATTTGGGGGAAATGAAAGGATTTCGCATCAGTTGACTGTGGCTGCCGCTCCGTACGGATCTAGATGCTGTGGTTTTGAGAAGCGAGGTGAAAGAATGACTCCACAATCGTAGATTGTTATTTGGTTATTTTTGAAACTAGGTGCATTTGAAAAGCAGTTCTCGGCTTGATTTAATGCATTCGTTGAGTCATGAGTAGTTGGAAAGCGCCAAATGAAAGTTTATTATATTTAACCGGTGAATCACGATTTACTTAAAGCAGTGCTGTTGTCGTGAAATTTGAGCTACGTAGGATAGGTGTACCAGTTAAGGCTATACGTTCCTATTATTCCTATTTCATTTTGATTATTTGGACTGGCTCAACTCCAAGCAATTTTGTCATTTCATCTTTGATCTGACCTTTGCAAGACAATTTTGAATAGACGTTTAGTTTTAGTGTCGTTCTTGAAACATTTGTTCTGCTTCTCAGAAAAGATACTTGAGAAGACGTTACAATCCGTCTACTGTTTCAGTCAATACACGGCATGCACTCCGACGGCCTAAAGTTTCGTGCGAAGAGCATGGAAATCGGTAGTGGTTATCACAATAAGAGGGACCTTTTCGTTCTCAGCATTGAGCCAGGAATTTTGCCAGGATGATGAATTATTCTCGGCTGGCAAATGACTGGGGTAATGCGTACCACAGGTACTTCGCGTACTTGAAGGTTATAAAATAGACCCGTCACGCAAGTGAAAGTGGTCCTTAGTCTCTTGCTCAGTAACTCCTATCCCTTCCTCCCCGCGGCGCCGGCTGAGGTACGAGTAACCTTAAGGAAGATCGGGTAACCAACCCCGGTGGGAACTTTGGTCGTATGCTGACAGGGAAGGGAGAGCTGCATCCTTTTTGGAGGATGTGGCTTACAAAACCCGAGCATCTGTTCTCCATGTTAGGGGCGGCTCAAACAGCGTCTGACCGGCATCCAGTGGCTGAATACGAAATGCTTCTCCCCGAAAGCTATACCCAAGATGGCAGTCCCATCACGGCGGATAGGAGACCTTAGGAGACCACCTACTGTCTCCGAAACCTTCAAATTGTTACAGAAACCTATAGTGAAAGATTACGAACTGATTTTATGGCAACGACGTTTAGCGCTAAACAACGGACAAGAATTGGAGCATGGAATGTACTGACGCTAGCCCAACAGGGTAGACTGGCACAACTTGCCAATGAGGCCCGCCGTATGAAGCTATAAATCCTGGGACTTAGTGAAGTCCGCTGGCCAAACTTTGTAAAACACAAGCTGCCTTCGGGACCGGTACTTTTATATTCTGGTATGCGAGGTGAAAACGTTCCGCGACATCGTGGAGTTGACTTTCTGCTTAGCGCCCAAGCACAGGCTGCGCTCATCAAGTGGGAGCCTATCAATGAGGGAATAGTCGTTTCCAGGTTTAGAACACGGGTCCGAAACCTTACCATAATCCAATGTTATGCGCCAACCGATGCTGCCGAATTGCAGGACAAAGAGAACTTTTACAGTCAACTGAATGATGTCGTGGATAAGACTCCAAGAGGTGATATCAAGATCTACACAGGCGACTTCAATGCGAAGATCGGCTCCGACAACTAGGACTATAAGCGCATTATGAGCGAGAACGGCGAGCTGCTTGTAGAGTTTTGTGGCAACAACGACATGGTGATCGGGGGTTCGCTCTTGCTCCATCGCCTACTGCATAAAGTCACATGGGTCTCCCTTGATGGATATACAGAGAACCAAATCGACCACATCTGCATCAGCCGAACATGGAGACGGAGCCTTCTTGTTGTTGAGCTTGCTTGAGCTTGATTGACCGCCCACGGTTGCTACTCTGTTACTGCCAGATCAGCTGTAATTACACAGAGAACCAATAGACGATGCTTGGGACTAGCAATCATCCTCAATGTGTAAAAACTGGTGATCTTAAATTAGGCAATACCAGCGCCGGCCGCGCCCGAACACAGGTCAAGAAAGGAATGGGAAGGATTGTGTTGACATGACACTCGCTTTGATGGAAGCCGAGAACACCTCTGCACTTCCACGAGGAATCACTGGGATGTTGGATAAGAGGGTTGGGTTTGCAGCAGGATTCGTTTTGGTAAACGATAAGCTGAATTGATGTCCTAACGATCATATAACGCGAAGGAGCTTGGGACTAAACCCACGGTTTTCTGCTCAGTAAGCAAAAACGTTTGCCACTAGGCAGACGAGCACCTTTTTAATCATCGAGTTGCTGTTATTACCATGTAGTCATATTAACAAATAAAACGATTGACGAATCTTGAATGTGGATGGGCCTGAGATTAGACTCATGATGTTTTGCTCAGTAAGCAAAAACGGTTGCTCTAAGGCCACCGAGCCCCTCATATCACATAATACCGTTGTGTATCCATTCAAACCCGGAACCAACGACAACAACGAGTTTCGCAAAATACACGATACACAAGCGATTTTACCATAAATCTCTTTGATATATAAGGACCTGGGACAGCGTGTTTCTGCTCAGTAAGCAGGCCACTGTAACCGACGATCTTTCAAATCCGAAAACTAAAAACTAAGAAAAAGTACTTAGGCCCTCATTAAGTTCCACTTTCACGCGACGTTCAATGACAGGGTCCTATCCAGGATTACATCTGAAAAATCCAAATCTGGCCAACGCCCACCCTAAACCTAAACCTGTTCTAATCCACCTGAAATGACTAACGAATGGAAGACTTTGACTACCCAGCCATGCAATAGTCTCATTCCGTGCCTTATGGCAACTTGATGATTCTATTGCGCTCATCTTTTGGCACCACCCAGGGGAGACTTGGTCCTGTACCCAATGCTTAACTTATCTCCATTCCACTCAGCTACTCGCAATTTCTTGTGATATAGTGGGCGGAATATTATTATATGAGACAATTCAATGCAGACGTCTTTCCAAATTTGGCAGATCGACAGGTAATTGGTGAGTTACCACGATAGTTGCTATTCAACAACTCGACAACGTCCCATCGCCAACGCCTGCTATGAGAATTTCCCATTGCATACGTCAACGAAATGACGTCATCGAGCTATCGATCAACTACCCTGGTTATCGCCTGGTACCTTATAGCACGATGCTAGGAGGCGAACCGGAAGAATCGATGAGCTACCTCTCCCCCTGGAGACGGAGCCTTCTTGTTGTTCGGAATAAACGCAGCGCTGACATCACGTCTGACCATTATCTCCTGGTCGGTGAGATCCACCTACGCATTGCGCGGGTTCAACGGCGGGAGGACAGACTCGGGCGGCGATTCAACACACGCCGACTGGAAGACCCAGCAGTTAAGAGATCGTTCGTCGAAGAACTCGAGTCTCGCGCAGCTAATATTCCGGAATGTGGCAGCGTAGAAGAACAGTGGACGAGCATCAAGAATGCCTTTATTGAAACAAGCGAGAACAACCAGAGCACTCAGAGGAAGGAGTGGATCACCGATGAAACCTGGAGGAAGATCGAGGAGCGGAGAGAAGCGAAAGCTGCGATAGAGCAAGCAAGGACCCGAGGAGCCAAGAACGAGGCCCGTCAGCGGTATTCGGCTCTAGAGAGGGAAGTTAAGTGCTCCTGTATACGGGACAAGCGAGCGTGGGTGGACTCCCTGGCTGATGAAGGGGAGAAAGCCGCAGCAACTGGCGATATCCGCCTCCTCTATGATGTTTCACGATGCATGTGCAGGGCAAGGATGAACCCAAGAATGCCTGTGAAATACGCGACTGTACAGTTGCTCACCAAACCCAACTGACCAGTTGAAACGTTGGTTTGAGCACTTTGAACAACTTCTCGATGTTTCAACGGTCAACCAACCATCAACATCTCGGCATGATCCGCCAAGGGTGAGGCGCGTTACTCACGTCAACACTGAAGCTCCATCATTGCAGGAGATAGAAGCAGCCATCCGAAGTATGAAGTCCAACAAAGCCCCAGGGGTCGATCGCATATCACCAGAGATGCTCAAAGCTGACCCCATGCTATCCTCACAAATGTTGCATCAACTATTCGTCAATATCTGGGACACCGTGACTTTTCCGGCCGATTGGATGCAGGGAGCCTTGGTAAGAGTCCCCAAGAAGGAGGATCCAACTGTATGCGATAACTGGCGAGGCATCATGTTACTGTGTATTGTTCTCAAAGTTCTGTGTAAAGTTATCCTCAATACAGGATACAGGAGAAGATCGACGCGACTCTCCAACGACAGCAGGCAGGATTCCGTGCTGGAAGATCCTGTGTGGACCATATAGTCACGCTCCGCATCATCTTGGAGCAGGTCAATGAGTTCATTGACCACGAAAAAGCTTTCGACCGACTAAACCACGAAAACTTGTGGGGCGCTCTGAGACGCAAGAGAGTCCTTGATAAGATCGTCAACCTAATTGAAGCGCAGTACGAGGCTTTCTCATGCAGAGTGTTGCACAACGGAGCTTTGTCTGACCCGATTTGGGTAATCGCGGGTGTGAGGCAAGGATGTATATTATCACCGCTACTGTTCCTCATCGTCATCGATGAGATCATGGAGCCGTTGATCGTGTACCGAACCGTGGGTTGCTGTGGCAGCCTATTACTATGGAGCATCTCAACGACCTCGATTTGGCTGATGATGTTGTGTTATTAGCACAACGGCGTTCTGTTGGATGTCAACACGGAAAACCGTTCCAATTTCACGGTAGCTGGGCAGGCAGTGGAGAAAGTCGAAAGCTTCCAATATCTTGGCAGCCAGATAGCGTCGGACGGTGGCACCAAGAGCGACATAGGTGCACGGATTAAGAAGGCGAGGGCTGCTTTTGTCAGTTTGCGAAATGTATGGAGAGCGAATCAGATCAGTCGACGCACCAAAATCTGAATTTTTAACTCGAACTTGAAGTCTGTGCTGTTATACGCCAGTGAAACATGGTGTGTATAAGCGGAGAACATTCAGAAGCTGCAGGTGTTTATCAACCGATGCCTGCGGTACATAATTCGTGCCTGGTGGCCCCACAATTGGATCTTAAATTCCGAGCTTCATCGTTTGTGCCATCAGAAGCCGATAGAGACAGAAATTCGTGAACGGAAGTGGAGGTGGGTCGGCCACACACTACGACGGGGCGGAAACGAAATCTGCAAGCAAGCACTGGACTGGAATTCAGTAGGACATCGCAGCAGAGGCAGACCCAGATGCTCGAGGCGGCGGAGCCTAAACAGTCAAATTAAGAACGTTGACCGAAATTTGACTTGGGCACAGGTCAAGGCCAAAGCTTGTAATCGCCCAGGATGGAAATCTTTCACAAAGGCCCTTTGCACCCCTGGAGGTGCGCAGGATCGTTAAGTAAGTAATGAATTATTCTCATCATGCGTGAGCATATCAAATTGATTGCTCAAATAAATTTCATGTAGAATGAGTTGAACAAAAGTTCCGCCCTGTTCGAATGGTAGTCTTTTTTTTCATGGAAAATAAGTAAGGAAAGTTATTTCACCCAAAATGTTGCATCGGAATTGGAAAGGGTGCTACCAACTCCATACTCGAGTTGGCATTTAGTTCGTCTACTTTGAAATCGTCCATTTTTAAGGCTAAGGCCCCATGAGAATTGGGTCTGATTATAGAAAATTATGACTTCCGATTGATTTAGCCTGTTAATCGTCAATACACATAAAATACTGTAACCAACCCTCGCTTTTCTGGCTTCGAATGGTTGCTAGTAGGCAAATCCCGTTTCATCAATAAACATTTCTTACACATATCTTGTTGTGTAACATTTCCTATTCACGAATTTAAAAAAATAAAAATAAACAACCTCTAGATGAAGCTTCACCATTACCATAACTTACAGTCAACTGTCGCCCTCCATTGCCCTCGCGACCGATTGAAATACCGGCTTTTCCAATTCGTTTGAATTTACCCTCATTCCCCCTACCTCCCTCTACCTCACCCGATTGACGATGACGGTGATGGTGAAGGTCTGGTGCGCCAGGCTCTCAGACAGCATTGGGCTTCCATTCCATTCCATATTCCGGTTCATTTTCCCATCCTTCCCGGCACCAAGGCTGCCTCGCTTCGCTTTCTTCCAAGCTGCACATCTTGGTATGGCATGCGCTTACATAAGACAGCCGACGACGACGACGACGACGACTTGCCACGCGAGAGTCTCCTTTCGCCTCGTTGAGCAGCCTCCTGCTGGCTGGTCTGGTCTGGACTCGAAGACGATGTGGAATATGTGGCATTAAAAATGTAAGCATTTCTTCGCCCTCTCACGGGCACTGTTGTTACGCCGTGAGTAGGCTTTCACCACCAAATCTCTCGAATTGCAGTGGAGGTACCTACGATTTGTTCTTGAGCTTTGCGACGACGATGGCGACGACTAACGACGGTGACTTTGGACTTACAGCGTACCGAGTTACGTTTCAGCAGCTCGCGTTCCTTTCTGGACCTTCACCCGCCGCATCACACTGGTGTTGGCGAAGGATTCGGTTCAGTGAGCGTAATAAGCACAGCGATTTACCTCCCTTTACTTTACGCAGAGCCACAGCAAATTGTGATGGAAATATTTTATTCACGTGCAAATAAAGCTGAAAGCGTAATTTATTTCATTCGTAGACACTCGCTCGCTCATCTTTTCTCTGGAATCAACTTGTTGTTCGCCTGATTTCTTTGCGTGGTAAGTTCAAGCTCGAAAAACTTGATTGCAGCTTATCATGTTATCAAATTACCATCGAAAATCTCTTGAGCAGATCGGAGAACCTTCATCTCTCTCCCGCCTCTGAAGCACACAACTGCATTGGCAAGGTACAAGTTTAAGGTTCGCTTATGCAATCCTTTTCAGGTTTGCTTTACCAACCAGCTTGTGCTGTACAGTTTTCTCGTTTTCGATTTTTCTTGCACGGATCATGCCCGCGCTATTACCGCTTTTGGAACCGGTTGGGATGGGTGGCTCCTAATAATACACGTAGTGGAGTCTTTATAGATTCTTGAAAACGATCGATCTCTTTTGGTCGATTAAAAATCGATTAACATTTTTTTCTCATTACTGAGCAGTGGATTTGCAATGCAATGGATGTATGTTTTAATGTCACAAAAATGCCGTTCTGGTTGCAGTAGAAAGCGAATCAAATCAATAAACGGAGATAGGACATTGTAGAAAATCAATCGAGTATTTTTTTGTGGTAGTGGAGGGGAATACCCCGCACCATCCCTCTTCAACGGGGGAGTTTGGTAAAGAGAGATGATCAAACCGATTTGTACCTTCCTTAAAAGTTGTCCTTGCTCGCTTTCTACACTCTATATACAATTTTCACACTGCCGTCCTCTAACGGAACTATCAACTCTATACTTTCATCGCTTAATCTATCGTATACAAGTTACCATTTTAGTCTGTTATTTGAAGTTAGCATCTTCAACAATGTAAATCGAGTAATGACAATAAGCAGCCCTGTAATGGAGATTACTTATGATAACGTATTTACATGCATTTCATGCGAATCACGTGAGAACTTAAAAAGTAAAAAGAAGTAAATTGTGATTATATCAAGTGCCCAGAAGCATATTGGCCACATTCAGTAATATAATCAGTTTCTGACTTAGGTCAAATTCCATCAAATTAAACGAAAATTCAAACTCAAGTTCATTGGTAGTTATAATGAGTGTTCAGGACGACATTTTTTTTTTTTTTTTTTTTTTCTTTTATTTAACGTCGGTCTCTGTTCCGCAATCTAGTGCCAATCACCGACGGACATCGATTGCCATCCATTGACGGCAATCGAATGTGCAGGAAGGCAGCTTCCACACCTGCGTAGGATATCGCACCCATTCAAACACACATGGGCCGGGACCAACGGCTTTACTTCCCTTCCGAAGGAAGACGTGACCAGAGATTTTTATGCCTCAGAAAAATCCCACCGACCTCGGCTGGGATTGAACCCAGACCCATTGGGGTGAGAAAGCAGTCACGCTTACCACTACACCACCGGCGCCGGCTGTTTCAGGACGACATGTTATGGGTGAACTCTGGATAGTTTAGAGTTTCTGACATAGACCAAGACATATTAAATCGAACTCTGAAAAAAAATTTTCATATGTTTATCAAAATCACTCGTTTTTTCTACGAATCCATTCGTTGTTTTCTGCAACGACATAGATTCATACTATTCATGAAGCTCGTATGATTCATAAAATCAATAGAAGTTTTTCGTGTTTGTAGAAAAAAGTACGAAACATTCGAATGATAATAAAATAATATGCGAGCTTTTTAAAATTGTAAAATTGTGATTTTTAACTCAATTGTATTTCTGTTATCGTTGACAGGCATTTCGCACGAACGTATGTCAACTTTTTAATTCCACAAATTAATTAAGTTTATAATTTAAAGGGTGTTACTTAACGATCTTGCCCACCTCCAGGGGTGCAAAGGGCTTTTGTGAAAGATTTCCATCCTGGGCGATAACTAGCTTTGGCCCTAGTCAAATTTCGGTCAACGTTCTTAATTTCACTATTTAGGTTCCACCGCCACGATCCTCTGGGTCTGCCTTGTTACTCACTGCGTGTGCTCTCTCTCTCTCTCTCTCTCTAAGACTACAATGCCCCAGGTCCCTGGTCTAAAGCCACGGTGACCAGACGGGGTGGGCTATCCACCAGCCTCTTTTGCGGCGACTAGCTCGAGCTTGAGAGACGGAGCTCTCAAGGTCGGCTCCGGACAAATAGGGGACACTGATCAGCAAATGCAAACACGGTCACCTAACCTTTCACTAATTAACTTTTATTAATTAAAACCTACTTACAAATTTTGAGGGTGTGTGTGTATGTAAGGGCTGGCCGGTACGAGGATCTCTGCTGCGGGGAATCTGACGAGGGAGCTACGAGTGCGATCGGATGATCGCTGATATTGCTGCACGTCGGCGGCGTCGGCGTCACTTGCGCTGGACGCAGGTTTCCTACCAAGGTTGAACGTCGGCTTGTTGGCTCGTATATCCGGTCGATCGAGCACTACCTGGCCCAGTGCGTTCTCGGGCTGATTTCACAGACCGTGGCCGGACTCAGGTTTTACACCCGGCTTTGAGGTAAAAATCAATGGAACCTGAGGGCACGTGGGAAATAGGAAAAGGGTCTGTTGAAGGTTACGCTACCGGAGTCCGTTTTATATTTTCCTACCTGATTCTACGGTTTCAAAGGATTAGGCAGCTTTGTGTTTCCACCCGTATTCGAGTGTTCACTATTTATTAAAGTTTGTTCTCTCAAAGGTTGGCGTGGAAAAGAACTAGTGCTATTCTTCGGACCGGTAGCAGGCCATATATTTTCCTTTTCCCAAAATGTCCCTTTCCTTCTTGATCCATTAGTCCCATTTCAAATTTCCCATCTCCTCCATGATCCGGGTGGTAGGTGTTGTTTTCTGTATGCTAAGTGTAGGTGTATAACAGTTGGTGTGTTTCTGTATTTAATTCGACCGTTCATACTGGAGTTCATGTAAATCAGTTCCCTAATTCCTATCTGTTTTATGTATATGAATGAGCCATTAGTAATCTACTATTCATTCACTGTTTAGTTTTAGCAAAAATATGAATAATAATTCTAAGCAAACATTAGATCAATCATTACTGATTATAAACTATCATGGTTCTCAGCCATGAGCGCACCGACCAGCAGTATACTAGTGGATTGCTGTCTCGTTCGGTTGATTGCTCGCTCTTTATAGCACTGCTATCGCTCTGCTCGAGCTTTTTCCATAGGACAAAGTACCCAAACGGTAACAGCCTCTGCTGCGATGTCCTGCTGGATTCCAGTCCAGTGCTTGCTTGCAGATTTCGTTTCCGCTCCGTCGTGGTGTGTGGCCGACCCACCTCCACTTCCGTTCACGAATGTCTGTCTCTATCGGCTTCTGATGGCACAAACTCGGAGTTTGAGACTCGATGAAACTCGGAGTTTGAGATCCAATTGTGGGGCCACCAGGCACGAATTATGTACCGCAGGCATCGGTTGATAAACACCTGCAGCTTCTGAGTGTTCTCCGCTGATACACACCATGTTTCACTGGCGTATAACAGCACGGACTCCACGTTCCAGTTAAAAATTCGGATTTTGGTGCGTCGACTGATCTGATTAGCTCTTCATACATTTCGCAAACTGGCAAAAGCAGCCCTCGCATTCTTAATCCGTGCACCTATGTCGCTCTCGGTACCGCCGTCCGACGCTATCTGGCTGCCAAGATATTGGAAGCATTTGACTTTCTCCACTGCCTGCCAGCTACCGTGAAATTGGAACGGTTTTCCGTTTTGACATCCAACGATTTGGTCTTGTTGACGTTGATGAGACCTGCGTCAGAGGAGCGTTCCACAAGCTCGTCGAGCTTACTTTGCATGTCAGAGCACCGTTGTGCTAATAACGCAACATCATCAGCCAAATCAAAGTCGTTGAGATGCTCCATAGTAATAGGCTGCCACAGCAACCCACGGTTCGGTACACGGCCAGCGGCTCCAACCATGATCTCGTCGATTACGGTGAGCGGTTACCCGAATGAGGTCAGCCAAAGCTCCGTTGTGCAACACTCTGCATGAGAAAGCCTCGTACTGCACTTCGATGAGGTTGACGATCTTATCAGGGACTCCCTTGCGTCTCAGAGTGCCCTACTCGTGGTTTAGTCGGTCGAAAGCTTTTTCGTAGTTAATGAATACCATGTACAGGTACTCTTGGAACTCATTGACCTGCTCTAAGATGATGCGGAGCGTGACTATATGGTCCACACAGGATCTTCCAGCACGGAATCCTGCCTGCTGTCGTCGGAGAGTCGCGTCGATCTTCTCCTGTATCCGATTGAGGATAACTTTACACAGAACTTTGAGAACAATACACAGTAACATGCATGGACGCCCTGCATCCAGTCGACCGGAAAAGTCGCGGTGTCCCAGATATTGACGAATAGTTGATGCAACATTTGTGAGGATAGCATGGGGTCAGCTTTGAGCATCTCTGCTGACATGCGATCGACTCCCGGGGCTTTGTTGGACTTCATACTTCGGATGGCTGCTTCTATCTCCTGCAATGATGGAGCTTCAGTGTTGACGCGAGTAACGCGCCTCACCCTTGGCGGATCATGTCGAGATGTTGATGGTTGGTTGACCGTCGAAACTTCGAGAAGTTTTTTTTTTTTTTTTAATTATTATAGTCACTTTAACACTCTTGGGTCATTCGTGACTTGTCCGGGGGTGAGATTTGGGGTCGCCCCCATGCTTCGAGAAGTTGTTCAAAGTGCTCAAACCAACGTTTCAACTGGTCAGTGGGGTCGGTGAGCAACTGTCCAGTCGCGTCTTTCACAGGCATTCTTGGGTTCATCCTTGCCCCGCTCATGCATCGTGAAACATCATAGACGAGGCGGATATCGCCAGTTGCTGCGACTTTCTCCCTTTCATCAGCCAGGGAGTCCACCCACGCTCGCTTGTCCCGTATACAGGAGCGCTTAACTTCCCTCTCTAGAGCCGAATACCGCTGACGAGCCTCGTTCTTGGCTCCTCGGGTCCTTGCTCGCTCTATCGCGGCTTTTGCTTCTCTCCGCTCCTCGATCTTCCTCCAGGTTTCATCGGTGATCCACTCCTTTCTCTGAATGCGCAGCTCACCCAGGTTGTTCTCGCTTGTTTCAATAAAGGCATTCTTGATGCTCGTCCACTGTTCTTCTACGCTGCCACCTTCCGGAATATTAGCTGCGCGAGCCTCGAGTTCTTCGACGAACGATCTCTTCACTGCTGGGTCTTCCAGTCGGCGTGTGTTTAATCGCCACCCGAGTCTCTCCTCTCGCCGTTGAACCCGCGCAATGCTTAGGCGGATATCGCCGACCGGGAGATGATGGTCAGACGCGATGTCAACGCTGCGTTTACTCCGAACATCAAGAAGGCTCCGTCTCCATTTTCGGCTGATGCAGATGTGGTCGATTTGGTTCTCTGTATATCCATCACGGGAAACCCATGTGACTTTATTCACTGGGCGATGGGGGAAGAGCGAACCCCCGATCACCATGTCGTTGTTGCCACAATACTCTGCAAGCAGCTCGTCGTTCTCGCTCATAATGCGCTTATAGTCCGAGTTGTCGGAGCCGATCTTCGCATTGAAGTCTCCTGTGTAGATCTTGATATCACCTCTTGGAGTCTTATCCACGACAGCATTCAGTTGACTGTAAAAGTTCTCTTTGTCCTGCAATTCGGCAGCATCGGTTGGCGCATAACATTGGATTATGGTAAGGTTTCGGACCCGTGTTCTAAACCTGGAAACGACTATTCCCTCATTGATAGGCTCCCACTTGATGAGCGCAGCCTGTGCTTGGGCGCTAAGCAGAAAGTCAACTCCACGATGTCGCGGAACGTTTTCACCTCGCATACCAGAATATAAAAGTACCGGTCCCGAAGGCAGCTTGTGTTCTACAAAGTTTGGCCAGCGGACTTCACTAAGTCCCAGGATTTCTAGCTTCATACGGCGGGCCTCATTGGCAAGTTGTGCCAGTCTACCCTGTTGGGCTAGCGTCAGTACATTCCATGTTCCAATTCTTGTCCGTTGTGTAGCGCTAAAAGTCGTTGCCGTTAAATCAGTTCGTTATCTTTCACTATAGGTTTCTGTAACAATTTTAAGGTTTCGGAGGCAGTAGGTGGTTGGCCTAAGGTCTCCTATCCGCCGTGATGGGACTGCCATCTTGGGTATAGCTTTCGGGGAGAAGCATTTCGTATTCAGCCGCTGGATACCAGTCAGACGCTGTTTGAGCCGCCCCTAACATGGAGAACAGATGCTCCGAAAAGGATGCAGCTCCCCCTTCCCTGTCAGCATACGACCAAAGTTCCCACGGGGGTTGGTTACCCGATCTTCCCTAAGGTTGCTCGTACCCCAACCGGTGCCGGGGGAGGAAGGGATAGGAGTTACTGGGCAAGAGGCTAAGGACCACTTTCACTTGCGTGACGGGTCTATTTTATAACCTTCAAGTAAGCGAAGTACAGGTGGTACGCATTATCACAGTCATTTGCCAGCCATTTAAAGGGTGTCCCACATCCCACATCAAATCGCTGTAGAAATTTCACTTGAAAATATGAGTAGAAATATTTTAAAGTGTATTGTTTACACTGTATTTTTATCGCTGTCAGTTTTTCGAAAGTTGTAAAACATTGCGTCACCCGAAAAGCAACGTTGCGAATTGATTTTGCGCAAGCACTTGGAAAATCCTAAACTCTCTCACTGGGACATCGGAATACTACTCGGAATTCTGCAGTCAACGGTGAGTCGTCAGAATGGATGTTCTATTAGTGATCAGGATCGCAAGTGTGTCGTGAAAGCGTTTAACCGGAATCCCAATGCGTCGGTCAGGGATGTGACCAAAAAGTATAATCTGTCCAAGTATTTCGTTCAGAGAGCCAAGGACCGGGAGGGACGTATACGTATAGCATACGTACAAAGTGCAGAAGGCTCCAAATAGTAACGAACGGCAAAATACGGTGGGAAAGTCATGGGCCCGGAAACTGTAAGCCCAGATGCAGACGAAGCCTCATTGTCTCATCATGAATGATGAGACTTACGTCAAGGCGGACTTCCGGCAGCTTCCGGGGCTACTGTTCTTCACCGCCCAGCACAAGTTTGATGTTCCGGAGGAAGTAAGGAAGCAGAAATTTTCAAAGTTTGCCAAGAAATACATGATTTGGCAAGCGATTTGCTCATGTGGCAAACAAAGTGCGCCGTTCGCGACTACCGGGACTGTAAACGGGGAGATCTACTTCAAGGAGTGTCTACAGAAGCGTCTGCTTCCTCTGTTGAAGCAACACGAGGGCCCTACGATCTTCTGGCAGGATATAGTTTCTTGCCACTATTCGAATGTTTTCATGGAGTGGTACGAAGCCAATGGGGTCACTTTTGTACCCCAGGACATGGGAGGAGTGGCCGTTCAACAGAAAGAACAAATATCTGACGCAGCATTATCTGCTTCGCACAGCAGCGCAGGATGATGGATCGAAGGCCCTACCAGTAATGCGTCATTCAATGACAGTCCCGTAGACGTTTTACAAGAAGTGTCGAACACCACACGGACCTTGGTGGTGGTGCTGGACTCACGTCCTTAGAAAGTCTTCGCTCGGTGGCTAGAAAACGTCGGTATGCTCTCCTTATATTCGCCCAACCGAGTGATGACGAGAGTACCGGCCATCCGCTCCTCGCTGTACTGTACTCGAAAAGATAGCTTCACAGCGAGTCTCTTCCGGGGAATAATTGCTCTTGGAGTCTACCTCCTCCATGGACCAGAAACGAGTAAGTAGTTCCTTCAAGCAACACGTACTTGCAGTGTTGCAGTTGATATGCAAACTCTAATTTCCTTCTGCGAATCCTCCGCTGACAATCCAACCGAAAACGGAGTCCTGTAAGGCCGGAAGTCGCTCTCCAAATGAGATCTTCCTGCCAGAGTCGAAGAAGTCGAAAAATGCTTCAATTCCCAGAACGAGATCCACTCCCGACGAGCCACAAAATGATGGGTCAGTGAGCTCGATTGCTTCCGGTATCGCCCAGCCGGTGATGTTGATGTCATGTGGGTATTACCTTCGGAACTACCAGGAAGGCCATCTGGCGCGAGAACTCCGACAACCGGGAACGGATCGTTACCACAATCCTTTGTTTGACCCTGAATGCTGCCTGACCAATGCCCAGAACCGAAATATCCACCTTGATACAAGAAATCCTTAAACGCTGGCTGAGATGTTTGGTGATAAAGTTACACTCCGATCCTGAATCGAGAAGAGCGCGAGCTAGCATCCTATTGCCGTCGTTATCCTGAACAACGACAACTGCTATCGCCAATAAAATCTTCGACGAGCATTGGTGCGCTGTGCCAGTAGCTGCCAGGTTAGCTACTTGTGGAGGAGCGATATTGGATATCGATTGAGTGGAAGCAGGCATAGGTTCTGGAGTTTCCTGACAATAGTTGAAAAGTACCACACTGGAACAAAGAATGGTTCCCAGTACAGGCTAGTCAGCGCCCTCCGGACGCTTGGACTGAATTGAAACTAGTCTTCACTGCAGAGCCCTTCTGTCTAGATGGAGGTTGATATGATGATTTGGTGGCATCTGCAGCCTTGAAAGGTAAGGATTCCAGAATACGAACTCGTCGTTGGAGAAATTCTGAGAGTTCCTTTAGTGTATCCTGATCTTTAGTCAAAGAGAACTCCTCCCAGCTGCGACGAGTGGATGGATCTAAACGAGACGTCAACAGATTCACTAGTAGGAGGTCCTAGTAGTCGACCGGTTTTACGATCTGGTCCAAAGTTTGCACGACCTTCCCGAAACCTTCGACTAAAGCGTGCAGTTCAAAGGTGGATTCCTTGGTGAGGCCGGGTAACTTGAGGAGAGATTGAATTTGCCGCTTCTTCAATAGCTTGCTGTTGTTGTATCGCTTGATCAACATTCCTCATGCGACCTGGTAGTTTGCAGCTGTGATCTGGAGAGAATCGATCAAAGTTTTCGGTTCCTCTTGTAAGACAACCCTTTAAGTAATGAAACTTTTTCACGTCGGGCAAATCTGTCTTGCAATGGATCAAGGAAGTGAACAGATCCCGAAAACTTAACCAGTCTTCTATCTCTCCGTCGAAGGTTTGCAGCTTAATCTGTGGTAGCCTGACACGATCAAGCGTGCCTGACGCTGGAAGATCACCGCGGATGGATTGATTCAAATTAGCTGGTTACTGCCTTTCCTTAACATGATCTGTTAAAATTGACTTAACCTAATAGTATCACTAAGCTCTTGCCTCTGCTTATCAAGTGTACTACCGCTTTCAAGTGGATCACCGCCCTCTTCATCTTACTCTTCGAAATCATCGTGGGATTGGATTTCCACTAGAGTTGCACCATACCTCTCCCGCAGATCATCGATTTTCTCCAGCCGTAGCAGGATTTGGGTGGCGGAAGTAGGTTCCTGGATTTTCTCGGCGAATCGACGAAGCGGAGTCAATCTGCTTAAATTTGATCATCAGCAGCTTCAGACCCGATGTCTTCTTGGAAGGCGCCAGTGTTTCTCAACACGGTGGTAGCGGATGAGGGATGAAAAAGAGAAGTGATGTAGTATTCCGCGGAGTCCCTTTGATTCGGTGGACACACACTATTTTAACTTAACTGACCTTCACAACAGAAGACTTCGCCAAAATAGTTAAGAATGTTCAGCGGTACCATTCAGTCAGCTTCAGAGATACACCACACAATATTGACGATAGTTGATTATTGTTAACTCGTGAGCCGAACGAAGAGGAGAACAAACCAGCATGTAGTAAGCAAACAAATTCAGCCTCGACTGGACATAATCAGTGGCAGCTCACCTATCACAATTTGACGTATGATTGATGAATTAAGTAACTGTTTTTTTTTTTAATAGAGTGAAATACCTAAGATTGCTGCATCCCGTCCCCGAACGCATACTGGTTCTACGTCCTTGCGGCTTGCCGTTGACAAGTGGTTACGAAAGTGAAGAGTAACCTCTATCGGACGTCTTATCGATCTATGTGTTCGTGTCAAGGAGATGAAAGTTGTAGTGATGAACCTAATACTTGACCACTTTCGGGTTGTGCTTTTTTTCCTCTGTTCGGGACCTAACACCACTGCGACCAGTAATTTGATCTAAATTTGTAGTATATCCCGTGTCCTTAGTTTAGTGCATGTCGTATTACTCCATCACTATTGAGAAATGATGAGGTATTCGATTTTTTACAGTTGTCATTCTCGCATTTATCGCAAGGATCCAACTCTAATTGAAAGGTCCCGCTATTTATACCTTTCGGAGTGTTGAAACACCTTCCAAAGGCGCGCCCGTTTGTCAGTCAGACACCGATAATGAGCATGCATCAGAACCCTAGTCTTAACCACTTCAAACTAGGGAACAAATAATAGAAGATTAGGAATCACATGGATGAAGACTAACTAACTTATTTTTTCCTTGTTTCAAGATCACCCTCGGTGGACACAGCCGAGTCTTGTCACTATCAACAAGGCATAAAAAGTAACAAGGGCTAAACTGTGTTCCTTGGATTACTGAAAAATCCCGTTCCCCATGTTTGAAGTAGTCAGGACTAGGAATTGGTGGCAGATCTTACATCCCGTAACGTACCACGAAAAGGTGATATACCCACGTTACGGGGCTTGTGCTTAGCATCATAATTAGATATATCATCGGCTAAAAGATACAGCAAACTCGTTAAATGCGTTGCATGTATCTGATACTCATAATAAATAAAAGAAGCCCTAATACACTTCCCACATTTAAGGTGCATATTGCACCATGAGTTTACGATTTTGCTTAAACGGTACGTTTTGCACCTAAACCTATATTCTCAAATGATGGAAAATTCCTTAAACTCATTATTATCTTTGATACAAGTTAATTTGTTGTCATAACAAATTAACTTACTTGCATCAATGCACAAACCCTAATTATCTTCAAATTAGAACGCAAAATCACATACTGCCTTCTTCGCACACAACAAGCGAAATACGTCGCCGGTCTCTGTAGGTACCTACACAGTCAAAATAAACAAACTCAACACAAGACAGGGCGAAAAGCACACTCTTCAGTCTTCAGCGTCTCGCTTACCCACCACCGCATAACAAACAGACAAACATCGCAGCGAACGAAGGAGCCGTGGACGAACAACGAACGAACGAACAAGACGAGCATCCACCCCACCACCCCCGAGACGTTCATCGCTCTCGCAGTTTAAGGCGAAACCGACGCGCCAAAATGTCTGCAATGGCCTCGCTCGACGCTATAGCAAAGCAGGGAAAGAAAACAGCCAGCTTTGGATAAATTGACAGCATTAATCTTCTTCCGGTCGGTTTTAAGTAAGTCTTTGTCTTTCGAATTTGCTCGATTGCTTTTCCCACCCGGCAGAGGCGGTTTACTCGCGGGATTAAGACAACACTGCAATCGATACATTTCTGTTTGAATTCTCTTACGAGTGTAATCAACGTTATTCAAAAAAGTTTTCAATATTTCATGTGCACAGTATGACACGTAATTCTGGGCAGCACTACACACTTAGAAATAACTATTTTTATACGACACGTAATCCATATTGGACGTAAACAAACATTTCATGTAAAATTGAGTGTTCGCAAACCAAAACATCAGCTAGTCGACGAAGAGAACGTTTGATTTAATTGATTTTCATGTTTCTTTCAACTGATTCTTATGTCAAAAGGCCTGATTACATGTGTCGGTCTCAGGGAACCGAAATTTACATGACTTTTTAGTAGTGTGTACCAAACGACGTAATTGAGCATTCAATTTGCTTTCAAGATTTCCCATCCAAGCATCTAGTTTCAACTTTGCACTTCCTGGGCTCCCGGATAATAAGTTTGAGTCGCAGTGCTTGCTACGAGTCCCAGCAAGCTCATCTATTGCAGCCATTTGGACGGGATCCAAATTAGTTTGTACACTGCGGAAAATAATGGCTCAATGGATGTTGTTTTCCACTATGAATAAAGTGGAGGTTAAAAGGAAAGGAAAGCGGTACTTCAGATTCATTTTCTGTGGTTTATGGAGGGCATTATGCTGTATTGGAAATGAAATCACACACTATTTCGGTGCACGGAATCACATAAATTTCTTACAGTAATTAATTCACTATCATATCAGTGATTCTATTTAAGTGACCAGCGGGTCAGGAATTAAATATAACTCGAATATATTAATAACGCTCTGGGATTGTACCCAATTAAGCTTCCATCTTCAATAAAGTTTCTTGATTTGATGTACAGCAAAAACTTTGTAAACTTACATGTGATAGCTTTCTGGCCTTGGTTGAAACATACACACTTGGTTTTTTTCTACCGAGCTCGGCTGTGCAAATCTCGGCAAAAAAAAGTTTCAGTCTTTGCTATCCTGGAATCCTGAAGGTTTTTTGGAATAATTTCTGAGCCACCTGATATCATGAAAGAATTTAAGAGATACTTGATTTGAATTTTTCTGAATGTTTCGATAATAAGCCATATAGGGTAGATGTACTTGTTATTTAATTTAACTTATTTATTTAATTTGTTTTTCTTCATCGGACTTAACGTGTCTAAATGAAGCCTGATGGGAAAAGTCTAGAAAAGGCGTAAAAACCCCATATCTTTTCGAAATACATGAATCACAATAATACAATACAATTACAACGAAAATTAATCAAGTCTATAGCATTAAAAAAAGCTATCCTCCTATGGCATAGAGTTGTCCGTGAATCAGGTAGAAGTCCTCGTCATGCAGTTGAACCGGAAACAAAAAAATAAACTGGTAGCACAATCCTTCACGTGTACATTAAATAGACAGCTACTCACCTTCTCAGGAGTCTGCGATGAATACGGTGACGAAAGGTTTCCGCTGCACAGTTAAAGTCGAAAAACTCGTAAAACTCGTTGAAACGCTCAAACATGAACCGTATTGGGTCATGCAAGCTGTAGTTCGCAGCACAAGGTCCAAGATGCAGGAAACTCCTGGACCGAAGAACTCGTTCGGGTGCGTAGATTTCGAATTCAGCCAAGATTCCTGGAGAGTCGATACTTTTGCTGCGAACACGGCCTGACAAATCGTCCGCCTATGTTCTAGTGTTTCAAGACCCAGGAGTTGAAAACGATCTTCGTACGGCGGAAGGTTCACAGGGTCATTTCAAGGCAGGTGACGAAAGGCATACCGAACAAATTTCCTTTGAACAGGTTCAATCCTCGCTATCCAAACTGCTTGATACGGGCACCATACTACCGAGCTGAATTCCAAGATCGATCGCACTAGAGAGCAGTATAGAGCTTTTAGACAGGCAGGATCGCGAAACTCGTCAGCGATCTTGAAAATGAACCCGAGTTGCCTGTTAGCTTTCGCAACGATGCCCGAGTAATGAAGCTTGAATGTTAAGGCGCAGTCCAGCGTGATTCCTAGGTCACGAACATTGTCCACACGTTGCAGAAGTTGGTGGTTTATCGTATAGCTGAATGGCACTGGTTTCAGCTTGCGATGAAATGAGATAATATTACATTTTGTAAGGAATCCAAGGGTTGTGATTGCCTGCAGGACTTTCAGCTTACGCATTCGCTCGGCGATGAAACTGGCTCAGGTTAATTTCAAATCTTTTGTGACGTTGGCAGAGTTCAGTAGCAAAAATACCTTCCTCGATACTGGCCAAATAATACATGCTTCCACCCGCCAGATGGCACTGGAAATGTGTCCTCTTCATGTGAGTTAAGGTAATTAAGTTGAGGTAATCTTCGTTCCGGAAACAATTGTCCGGAATCTCCAGCAGTAAATCTACTTTCAGTGGCTTGCCATAAGATGTTCCTAAACGATTGGATCCAATATGGTGCACGATCCGTTGCTGAACGAATTTGAAGCTTTCCTTCGCAAGAACATGCGACCCGTCGGGAAATGCCAGCGGAAAATCAACTCCTTCATAATCCACATCCTTCAGAGATCGTTCATTGTCCGCATCTTTTACCGTTCTCAAACTCTTCCAGAAATCACCCAAACCTTGAATTTCACCTTCACCTCGCTTAGCATCTCTTCCACCTGCAGCCGGAACAGATTCGAGTGGTAGAAATATTCCGTTTCCTTAAACCGATTGATTTCCTCTACCGTCGGTGGTCTGTACAGCTGCTTCTTGGCTTTGAATTTCCGTTGGTGTTCTTGGTCTGTTCGTCGCTTGGAATGGCTTTGCGCTTAGCGCCATTCGATTCCGAAGATCCGACAGTCGTGAATAGCACAAAGTGTCCACCACTTTCCTGATTGCTGTCGCTATCCAGCTCCGGCCGCCCAAATACGTCGTCGTCATTTGAGTTCGCAGCAGCGTTGCCAGAATGTTTTAAAGCTTATCGGTATCAAAGGTTTTAAAAAATTGGTATATATCAGTATTTACTATTTTAATTAATTTTATATTTTAACCGTTTCTGAAAGCGAAAGTTTTAACTTTTGGACTATGATCGGAACATTCCGGAAGAAAACTCCAGAGAAAGCTTGAAATAGCTTCTGGATTAAGCTGAATACAACATCCAGAGAATGAAGAAAGAAGCTCTCCTGGAGGAAATTTGAAGAAAGTTCTGAGAGAAGTCGGAAAAACATCCGCGGAACTTCCAAGATATACATTGAGAATCTTCTGGCAAAAATTCAAAGAAACTTTTAGTAAAAAAAATCTGGAAGTAAAAAAAACCAACTGGACAAAATTCCAGAACTAGACGAAAGAAATTTCTGGGAGAAGTTTAATTGAACTTGCTGAAGAAAACGGAAGAAACTTCCTGGACACGCTTACAGAAACTTGCTAAGGTAGATAGGAATTTTTTTTTGGAGGAAATCGGAGTCAGCACCACACGGCGCATGAGAACGACCCAAATTTGAGGTTAGTTCACTCATAAATGGCAAAAAGTGCAAGAACTCAGTTTTGAATTAATTTCCCTCATGTTCCGAATATGAGAAAAGCAAAGATTGGATTCTCTGGATTCTCGTAAATTTTCCTTATTTTAGGGTAGATTTTTGAGGTTTTCCACAGGAAAACATGCGGCAAATTTGCTCATCCTGCACTTTTTTCGATATTGAGTACACTGTACTCAAATTTGCGTTGATCTCATTGGCCGTGTACAGTTTTTTCCGCAGTGGGAAAAATTTGATTTGTTTACGAATTAGCCCGGGAAAGTGCCGATAATGTGTCCGTCGCGAGTTTTGGTGGCGATGCAATGTTTTTCTGGTAAGTAAATGTGAATTTATTAATTTAATGTAATGTAATTATGTTTTTTTTTTAGGAAAGTGTACCAGTCCCAAGCCGAATCCCGGTAGGGAGTCCGAAGCTGGATCTCGGGCGGGGAGTTTGCAGCCAGATCTCTTTGCAGGTTAGTCAGTGTATTTACTAAAAGCTACAAGCCCGATGGGGATTCCGTAGACGGATCCCGATGGGGAAACCGAATACGGATCCCGATGGGAAAACCGAATACGGGTCCCAATGGGGAAACCGAATACGGATACCGATGGGAAAACTGAATACGGGTTCCAATGGGGAAACCGAATACGTATCCTGATGGGGAAACCTAATACGGATCCCGATGGGAAAACCGAATACGATGACATTAATATCCTTTTGAATGACAGTTCGCTCTATGGCGAGGGCCACTAAAATGGTGATGTTTGCAAATGTAATAACACTGATTTATCATAGTCCATGTGAACCAAAAATTTATGAAATTTTGGATTTAGGTTCCATTTTTAAACCATTTTTTCAACCTATTAATATTGGATTCAGAGAGCCGCAATAATGGCGGTAAGCTCCAACTCGGATTAACTTTTAATACCGTCCCTGTTTGGATGATCTGCGAATTGTTTGCATAGCATCGTGTTGTAAGGTACAAACCTTAACTTTTTCAATTTCAATTAGACATGCAAATTACGTTCCCACAAAACCGACCAAGTCATGACCAGACAAAACTATCCCACGACAATAAATTTCAAAAGACATTAACGTTAAGACCCGATCGACCCAAATTCACAAAATGCATGTTTGCAATCCGAGACGTACCCAACAATCCATTCCCACTGTAAAACAACATTTTCCAGAACCAATTTCCTAACACCAAAGACAACCATCATCATTTCACACTTGAGATTTCGAAAGGTTAATTTATTGCCTCAGAGCGAACAAGTGACTATGACCATCCTAACTGCATACCTATCATATTCCCACCACACATGAAGAAACCAGAACGGTTGACAAAGAACGAAAACGTAAACGCTGACATCCACTCGAAGCACGCGACCGACGACAAACATTCCCACGGAATAGAAAACTCACCCACGCGACAATACAATTCTCCCTTTCGCGCGCATGAACTTAAGCCCTCCGAGCGCACGAAAGAAAGATGCAAAATAACAACCAATTAGGATCGAGACCGATTACTCTCTCCGATACATATCCCTCTCCATTCATTAGAATGGTGAAGTACTAGATTATTTGAACAACACATTGTAAACATAAAAACCGTTTGGAATAAAGAAATTCACACAGTCTACACACAGTCTAGACACAGTCTAGAGACAGTCTAGAGACAGTCTAGAGAGAGTCTTGACAAAAGTCAAAACGGAGTTTATGATATCAGTGGATGATGACAAACCCCTAAAAAGGAGAACTCAGTGAAAAAGTAGTGAAGTTTGATGTGGCCAAATGGTGCCACAAATGGTGATAAGAAAATGTCCAAAGTGTTGAATAACTCTGATGTCGACATCAAAGCAGCCGGACATTCTTGATCGGGATTTAATCCGAGGATAATGACGATTGGAGCTTCAGCCATAATTGATTTAATGAATAATTCGCTGATTGCGACTCTCTGAAAACTAAATGCACAGGTTTCATACGTCAAACTCATCCTTTGCAACGTCCTCTTGTAACTTAAAAATACAAAATGTGATAATAACGTAGGGTAGAGAACTACTTCGGCCTAATCGCCCGTTTTGGGCCTATCGAGCAGAAAACTTCAATAGAAATCCATTATTTCAGAGTTCGTCAATTCAATTATGCATTTGGTACGATACTTTAGTTAATAAGCTACGGAACTAAGTCAATGAGAACACGTGATATGAAGGTTTGCACCCATTATTCCCAAAAACAAAAGAAGCGCTCCGACCGAATCAATTTTTATCTTCATTCTTTATTCTTTATTTGCATTTCGTCAAGCCAGTGTAGACTACATACAATGATTATTACAATGTTTAATCTTCATCCGATAGGCCGAAGTGAATTCATTGGCGTTTCAATAGCGTTGCAATGCGCTAGGACGAGTTTAGAATCCGTAGGCCGAGTTTGGTGTCAAGAAGCAGTGTTAGACTTTTGACAATATCTCAACGATTGGTTTCCATTGGAAGCCATCAGTAATAATAACATTCCGTTTGGTGCTAAACTACGCTAGATAAAGAAGGACTAAGTGCGGGTTGTGCTTAATAGGCCGAAAATGGGGTAGTCAACCCTATAATGACTTCATAATTCCGAAAAAAAAACATGTTTCCTGGCGTAATAAGTTTCATCAAGCCTTATGATGGTACACAAGATGGGTCGCAAGTTTATATAAAATTTAAAGTGTGGTTCGCAATCAGGGAAAGACTGAGATTTAAGAATTCTAATGTAAATTTTTCAAAAATAATGCCAATTTAGAATTCTGTACTATCTAATAACTATTTCTTCGAACTTTTAGGCAGTTTGGATAACAATTTAGCCAACGTATAAGATACTTACCACAGACAAACAGACATAACACATTGAATATTTTTCACTGTAAAACATCGTCGTTAAAACATTACCGCCCTCTGTTGAGTACACTGTGGTGGGTAGTACGCTGAATAGATGGCGGTAGTGTGGAAACGTCAAACGCAAGGGAATTGACTATGCGTGCCACAGGTGGCGATACTACCAACTAAGATACTTTTAAATTGACCGATAAATGCTTGTTCGATGAACATCTTGCGAGTGTTATGTCTGTTCGTCTGTATACTTACTTTACTTTTGCTGATCCGACGTCCCTCGGAACCTAACCTGTATAACAAGTTGCGCCAACTAACTCGGTCCCTGGCTGCTTGTCTCCAATTTCTCGAGCGTCCCACACTTCCTACATCTTACTCCACTTGGTCTAACCACATAGCACGCTGTGCTTTTCTGCGTCTTGTACCGGCCAGATTTGAGGAAAACACCATTTTTGCGGGATTGTTGTCCGGCATTCTTACAACGTGTCCCGCCCATTGTACCCTTCCACTTTTAGCGACTTTCTGGATATTGGGTTCGCCATAAAGTTACGCCAGTTCGTGGTTCATTCCTAAATAGAGCTGGAACTAGGGCGTAACAGCTTTTGTAATCAATGATTTCTCTCGATGATTTCTCGGAAGTCATGGCTCTCCCAGGCGAATCGACATCACCATCGATTAGAGAAAGACTTCTACTGGTTGGTTTGTGTAGGCGTGTCTTGAATTCCGAGAAATCAACAAGAGAAGTCATTGTTTACAAAGGCTGTTACGCCCTAATTCCAGCTCTATCTAGATTCTTCTACTCCATTCACCATTTTCATATACCCTCTGCCAAAGATGGTCCTAAGCACGCGTCGTTCGAAAACTCCCAGTGCTCCTCGAGCATTGTCCATTGTCATATTTTTCATGCACAATAATTTTGTTTATTATATATTTGCAGTTCGTTTGCAGCAATTTTTGGAGCGATCCGTGAAGGGGAAGGCTTGCCACTTGTATATCCGAACAGTGGACCAAACAAGCCAGCAACCCCGTCCAAAGTGTCATGCATTATTGACAAATTGGCACAGTGGGTCGATATAAAGGGAGATCTGGAGGCGCAGCGATCACATTGTCATGATTGTCTGGTAGTTCACTCAAAAATGCTATAACAATCACCAAGCTCGCTGTAATGTCACCAAGTGCCTCGTCACGCACGAATAGGCGTCTATGTCAGTGGTCTAACAACTCTTAGCGCGCTAATGGCATAGTTCCCCTGCCGCATAGAGAGTTGCCGCAATGATATTAGGTTAGCTAAGGTCAGTTAACTGACTGGTGGGAAACGGGAGCTTCAGCATTGACTGTTATGTACGCATTTTTATGATGTAATCTAACAACAATGGTGTGTAGTGTTTACACGATCATGTTTCTAATTCTAATGTGTTGTAAATATAATTGAAAGCATTTGAAAAGTAAGATTCTAGTGTTTTGTATATCTAAAAACATTAGTAAACATCTACATTTGAAAACATTCAAACAACGTTTACTTTAAACGTTTTGTACATCTGAAAACATCAGAGAACAACAAACACGAAGTACAATTGAAAAGATCCGAACAACGTTTAGTTCTAACGTTGTGTACATCCGAAAACATCCAAAAAAGTTTGGTTCCAGCATCGGGAGGCATCTACGTTAGAAAACATCAGAATACATTTACATATAAAAATATCCGAACAACGTTTAGTTCTAACGTTTTTTACATCCGAAAACAACCGAAAAACGTTTAATTCTAACATCAGGAAACCTCTACATAAAAAAACATCAGAAAACGTTTACATATAAAAACATCCGAAAAACGTTTAGTTCTAACGTTTTTTACATCTGAAAACATCCAAAAACGTTTGTTTCTAACATCAGGAAACATCTACATTAGAAAACATCAGAAAACGTTTACATTTAAAAACATCCGAACAACGTTTAGTTCTAACGTTTTGTACATCTGAAAACATCCTTAAAACGTTTGGTTCTAATGTCAATAGATTGAAATTTTTGACGTCAGACCGACATTAGAATGGCAAAATTTTGTTCCAAAATTTCTGATGTATACACCATGTTACGTTGCTTAAATACAACTAAATCATAATGTTTCCTAATGTTTGACATCAGGCATACATTTGATTTCGATGCTGATGTAGACATCAAAATCAAACATTGGGCTAATGTAAATTTTTATTCGGGAAGGACATAATTCCGGAATAAAGAGCTCTTGGGAATGTTCTAATGATCCAGAAAATTTTCCAAATGGTCATTAAACATCCCTAAAGACCTCGCAATGCCCCTGAAGTTTTTGGAACATTCCTGAAATCTACCTAGGAATATTCCATATTTTCTCGCAATTCCTTAAAAGTTCTTCTAATTTTGTCAGCGTGTCCTATTGACTGTTTAGAAGTACTCTGCTCATCTTTGAAATACTTGGAACTTCCCAGATTATAATGAGGCTACCGGAATATCTCTAATCAACATTGAAGGTCTCTAGAATTTCTCGAAGATTACAAAATTTCTTAAGCGCTCTCACAATTTTCTTGAATTTATGTAAAATCAGCAATAAATTTCTCAGATCTTCCCGATTTTTCTAATTTTTAAAAGACACTGCCATTAATAAGCTCGGAACTTTCCATAAAATGTTCTCACAATGTGCTTATGTTCATGTAACTTCCATAACGTTTCTTGAATTTGTATGAGTCCCTCGGAACATTGCTGAAGTTTTCGGAAATTGCCTGAGTTTCTCAGAACTCCTTTAAAATTTCAGCGATTTCCTTAAAATTTATTGATCTGTCCTCGGAGCTTCCTAAAATTCTCTAAATCCTAAACTGTCCTGAAAACCATTAAATTTTCCAGAAGTTCTTTGGACCCAAAAGATGGAAGAATCATTCGAGCGAAGGCTGAAGGAAGCTTCCAAGGGAAGTCGAAATAAGTTTTCGAGAGGAATCGTAAAATAATTTACGATGTAAGGTGGAAGAAAATTCAGGAAGTTAAATAATTTTTAAAAAGTATTTCCCGATTCCCCCGGAATTACCAGATAGAACCATCGACTGTTTATCGATTCGTTATTTTAAAGGCTCAAATTTTTCTAGATATTCAAAAAGATACAAGTCTCTATCAATAATTTTCTCCGAAATTCTGAGCGTGGGCAGGCAATAATCATTTTGATTATTTAAAAAACCGGTATAAATCGGTATAAAACCTCAAAAATCGGTATTCTGAGGATTCTGTATATCGGTATTTAGATCGGAAATCGGTATAAAGACCGATAAATCGGTTTATCTGGCAACGCTGGTTCTCAGGTTTCGAAAAACAAAACAAAATCAAGAGTTGTCAAAATACCAGGTTGCCAAACAATTCATTATTCACAAGCAAACAAAAGTCAATTACTGCGGCACACTGAGGTACACTGAGAAAAAAGTTTTTGCAAAACAAATGTGTAGAGTGACCACCCGTTGCATTATATACATATATTTATTTAACAGGTTATTTCTCGTCATGCATGACATCATTTAGATGAGATTAGATTTCCATTATAATTTTAGCCCTATTAGTTAAACATCCTATTATTTTTTTCATTCTTGAAAAATATCAAGTATCATTCGAGCTAAAAATATTTATTTGCATGATATAACCACAGACAAACAGACATAACACTTAGAAGAAAATTCTTCAAAAAATATCGTCATGCGTATTTTGCATGCCTACTGGCACCATCTATCATCCACATTCCCAAGCATTGTTTTGCAACCATAGCATCCCTCGTTCATGCAATTTTTTCAACGCGTCAGTTGTGTTGAATAAAAACAAAACAGATGGAAGTCAGTGATGTCGGTTCTACGAAATTTTCCGTAGATCTATAGAATTGATTGATTCCGGCAGAAATACGGATCCGTAGAAAAAATTCACAGAAGCTAAAATTTTTTATTTTAGAGATTTGTTTTGTTTGTTTATTGTGCTTTTTCTTTTGCTGCAAACAAGTTTTTAAACGAGGTAATGCATCACTTATTAGAACCCTTTCTAAATGTAGATGCGTCAATGTAATATGTATTAATCAATGATATTCATGGTGAAGTATTGAACATCAATAACTGGTAAAAGTTGATAGAATATTACAGTCATCAACATGATTTGTTCTCGAATTCTGTGTACATCGTACAACGTAATGATAGGAACGGAATGACTAATGTGCAGCAGTGTTGGTGTAATATTATACATTTTTTTTTTGTATTCGTCAGATGTGGTATGTGTCTCCAGTGGTATGCCTTGACTACTTATCATTTTCAAGAGCTGACATCAACTAACTAGACGTGAAAAAGAACTGGCATCACTGATAAGTTTGAAATGTGGTGCCTTGCTCAATACTTCAGTGGCGTCACCATGACAAATGCAAGCACATTCCCAACTAAAACATTATTTGCGATGAATGGGATTGTGAGTGTTATGTTTGTTTGTCTGTGATATAACCTTGAAATTAAAAAAAAAAATTGGGGTTAAAACCACCTTATATTGGGAGCTCAAGAGACATAGAGCTGCATTTCATTGCAGAATATCAAGTAATTTATCCATATAAATTTATTTTAATTATTTCACATTTAATGTTCTGGTATATTTCATTTCTCCATCTAATCTAATCTAATCTAACACCTACACAGCCAGTTCTTGAAAGCATCCTGGAAAATGATGGATACACCTCTATAATTTTTCTTGTCTATTTGATATATGTTTCACCCACATCAAAACGGCCAGGCCTACTGTGCAGCATTTAAGGGGCAAGATGATTCGAAGATTTAAACACGATGCTTCAGGATCCAATAAATGGATGAAACATGGACATCTCGTACCGTACGTTCCCATTTTGGTAATTATATAATAGGTTGGTTGTTGGAAGCATCAAAGCTAGAAAGGTTAAGTGATGCTCCATTTTCTTATCTGTGAATCTTATGCCTTTGATAAAGATGATAGTTGTGATGAGGCTTTAATGAAAGTATAAGAGCGCTTCAAGTTTTATATCGGTCATGAAAAGTATGCCATAAAACATAGTTGCATGTTTTTTTTCTGGTCTTATTCTTCAGTTATGAGTAGTGATACAGAACCAACTTACAGCTACCACTAAACCTATGAAGTCTGAGTTTTAATTTAAAAGTCATAAAACAGTTTAATAGACGACATGACGGCTTGATTTTATGACAACCACACAAAACCGTAATACTACCACAGACTGCAAGGGATGCTATGATAAAACAAAGATAAAATAAAAATAAATCTTCCAAGCATTTAGTTTGTTACTTGGGTAACCCACTGTTAGGTGGTTGAAGTGGAAAATCCTAAATGGTATAACAAATAATCGCTGTAGTTTTTGACACTAACTGGCGCACGCTATGTTTAAAGGCATTTAATATGCAAGTTACATGTACCTCAGTTTTTTCTTCATATAAAGTTGGTCTTCATGATGATCAAACCTGTTAGTTTTTTATCATCGTCATAGCAACCGCATACTCAATTTTGACAGCATTTGAAACAAGCTACAAACAAAAGGTAGAGCGTAGCATTGGAACACAAAATCTACAATTAATGAGCATGATTGACCGCCCGCGGTTTGCATTCCGTCAGCTGTAATTACACATAGAACCAATAGACGATGTTGGGGACTAGCATTCATCCTCAATGTATACAAACTGGTGATCTTAAACTAGGCAATACCTTCTGACGGTTGGGGCAGGAGCACTAACTCTTGTCCTAGCTTTTTATGGCTTATGTCTATAGCGCCATTACTCGCTTTCTGAAAAGAGAAGAGGGAAAGGAAAAGGAGAAGGACAAAGGGAAAATGATTATGTAAACTCTATGAACGTAAACAATATTTTTGATTTGAAATATACAATATACTACCCGAATCTTGTCACTATTTTCAAGTCATAAAAAGTAACAAGCACTTAAACGTAATCGTTTGATTACTGGAAAATCCTGATTTCTTAGTTTGAAGTTGTCACGACTAGGGTTCGGTGGAAGATCTTATACCAGTTACGCACCACAAAAAGGTGATCACCCAACGTTACTGGTTTGAAAAGATAAAATTTTAAAAAATGATCGAACCAAGTTTAGCCAATTGAACCTGAACGCTGGTTAATATGTGTTGATGTAAGAGTCAAAATTGTAGACCAAGCTTGACGAAGATCAACATGAACTAGTCCGGTTTATGGTAGTTGCACGGAATGTCTTCCGTCGATTTGAGATAAACAAATGTTCGGATGTATGTAGTCGATTTTTGATGTACATTGGTAAGCCTTTTCGAGGCCAATAGTCAGGTTCAAGGCTGCGACTCAACGAATGATGGGACGCCTCGTGGAGGTTCTACGTGGCTTTCGAACAGCTTCTCAGCGGCAAATAATAGGGACTGAGGAACTAGAAATTGTCTCCTGGGTCTAGTTTTGGCCAGATCAGCAACCGATTCTCTGATATATTTCATTTTTCCATCACATAAACTTTCATTATATAAATAAATACTGGGTTGGGAGGGAGCATCAGGGTATCATTCAAAGGGATGGTGGCTATCTTACATACATACATACATACTGGAGAAATGTAACCATCCAATGCTGTAACTTTGAAGTTTGATTAAAAGTACTGTAAAGCAACCATTAATGGACTTTTTAAACTTATTGAATAACGAATAACAGGTCTTTTTGTGCGTAGCAATTTACTTATAATCAGCTTTTAGTTAAAAGTTGATCTTAGAATCAGTCATCACATTTTGTCAATGTGAACTGTAACGCTGGTGTTGCTAACCAATGTGGTCCCGAGTCAGAAAGTAATCAAACTTTACACATATTGGTTTTACAGATGCATTCACAAACAATAGTGGTAAAATCCATCCCCATTCAGCGCAACCACAAGCCATATTTCACCCTCAATGGCCAGCTACCTGATGTACGCGATAATCGACACAAAATTAATTGCCCTCCTCCACCCCAGCAGCCGTAGACAATTGAATATCTCACCGCGGCATACATTATTCCAACATGGCTGAGTACAAATAAAACTGTCTTTGTTGTAACATTTTAAAAACTGAAAATGGATAAATAATTACCGGTCATTAATCATCCACCGTTGGGTAATTGATTCTTACCCGCTTGCCTTGTATGCCACAAATTGTGTAAATTCCAAAAAAATATTGCCACACGTTCCCTACTCCCAACCACGGTTGGCTCCCGCAGTGATAAATGGTACCCCGACGTTTAATTTATAGTTACTTCACCCCCATGGATCTCACGGGGCTCGCGAAGGCCAAAATCCGAACCTGGTGGTTTCCGGTGCGGAACAATATTGAAGGCCTAAGTCAGGCCCATGTGTTTCTGAAAGTGCTTGGATTGCTACCCTACACCATCGCTGATAGGGTCCAGGGCACGATCATTGTGTCCGTGTCCGATCTGATAGTGCTGGCATTTTTCACCCTATTTCGGGTTTATGCAATCACGACTGGTCTGTCGACCGGAGTGTGGAAATCGATTTTTGAATCCGAAACGGCTGTCGTCATGTACGGAGTAGGATTTACCATGTTCTTTGATATGTTTGTAATCACTTTGACTCCGTTCTTTGTCCTGTATCATAAACGGAGAGTGGAAGCTATGCTACGGGATTTGGAGGAATTTGACGATGAACTGGGTCGGCTTGGATATCCGAGAGATCATCAGTACTTCCACTTTACGATCACTGTATTTCTGACGCTTTGTCTGGTTGCACTGGGAATTATTATGGCAATAACACTTCTTCTGCGTGAAGTCAGCAGCCAGACGGACATGGTTATTTTCTTAGGCAGTTTCAACGCTACCATCTTCGGCTACACGGTCTTTCATACCGTGTTAAATGTGATGATTCTGGGAGTTCATAGTAGGTTGCAACTGATTAACCGATGCATTGCAGAGCTGATGGAAGGTGATGGATGGCCTCAGCAGGAACTGCGACGACGACGGAAAGATGAACTGGTGATTCAGTTGGCCAAGCTGTACGACAAGCTGTGTGACGCCACCGATGGAGTAAATGCTCTGTTCGGTAGTCCGGTAAGATGGCATCAAGATCCGTATTCCAGCTATGGAATATACAGATTATTACCTTTTCAGCTTATTTTCCAATTTGTCAACGTATTTTTCGTCCACCTGTCGTCGAGCTATGCCAGACTGAGGGTCCTCTTGGGACGAGCTACCCCGATGGAAGCGATTCACACTGTGCTATATCTGTGCTGGTCGTTATATTTTAACTTTTTCGTATTTCAAACCATAATCTACGTCGCCGCTCTGCGCTATCAAAAATCCAAGCTCGTCGCCGTCGTGCACCGCTGCATCAACCTACCGCACAACGAAGCCATCATTGAACGGCTGCATCTGCTATCGGAGCAAATTACCAGTCGAACGCCGCATATAACCTTCTTCTTTTTCGAACTCCATCCATCGATTATCGTACAGGTAATTGAGTTAATAGCACATCAGATCCGCGGGGACGAGCTCTGTAATTATTCCATGTTGCAGGCCTGTGGAGAGCTGGCAACCTACCTGTTGATATTGGTACAATTTGACTCCCAATAGAACAAACAAAGACGTCTCTCACATGCACACCCGCTTTGAGTGATTATCACCTGGCACGAATGCTTAATTTAGGGAAAATTTAGGCACTTTCAATTCCACAGTGTTCGACATGAAGTGGTTCCGTGTGGACAATTTCTACGCGGCCTGGCGCCCTATTTACCGATTTTTGCGGCTGTTTAGCTTAACAACGATGACCTACAATTTCCAAGATCAAACGGCCGAACGTACCTCAACGGATCAGACCTTGCTCGTCGTGGGAGTGCTCTTCTCGCTGCTGGCGTTGTACTTGTCGTTAACTTACTATCAGCATCACATTTTTGTCTTGACCAACTCCCACATCATCAGTGTGGGACGATTTGTATCCCTGCTAATGGCCGTTGTTGGACATGCACGAACAGTGATCGCTAACTACGTAAATGGCTACAGGATTGCTAAACTCCATCAAAATATCCAAAAATTCGATCGTCAGGTTTTAGTTGAAGATGCTTGCGAGTCCAAAATCTTTTTCATGACAGGCATATTTCAGATAACGCAATTCTTCAGGCACACCTGGAACTACCAAGCAGAACACTTCGGTACCGTGCTATTCATAACATTGAGATACCTGGAATGGATTTGTATGGCTTCTATTTTTGGTAATGTTACACCTCTTGTTGGTTTTGACTGGATCGGTCTGAGTCTTGCCGTGTCCTTATTGTGGGTGAATTTAGGCTACCGTACCGAAGTAGTCAGCTTGCTACTCATGCTTAGAGCAATACGAAAACGATTTTTGGTGCTGAACGAACAAATGTGAGTTAAAGTTAAATATCAGGTTTGTATTGTTTGATCATTGTATTGAATCTCATAGGGTGCAAATCAGCAATAACCGAGGACCAACGACTGATCCGGATCAACTTCGCAAGAAGATTATGCGAATGGCTATCCTTCACGGTCAGTTGAGCGACATCGTTGACCAGTTCAACAGTTGTCACTCTACAACGGTGATGTTGGCGTTGGCCACGGCCTTTGGACTCACCGTTTTTTCGACATTTGCTACGATCCATGTCTATGCTGCCAATGTAGACGATTCCATTTTCTGGATTGCTTGGTCCAGAATGCTGTTTGATATGTTGTTCATTTCGATTGTCGTGTACGTTCTGATATGTTCCGGGTTGGTCAACGACGAGGTAAGTCTGGTAAGTTGGTGGATTTTTCACGCTGAAGCTTACCGATGCCGATGATTTCCAGTGCAAACTGACGGCAGTGTTAGTGCACAAGTCCATCGGTTATCGATCATACGACAGGCGAATTTTCCAACAGCTGCGGAAGATGTCCCAACAGATGCGGCATCACACGCCGAAGATTTCCTGCCGTTTGTTCGACTTTGATTGGGAGCTGATGTTTACGGTTAGGAATTGCTGGTTTCGATTCTTAATTTATGAAAACTGATTATTTTCCAGATCATCGGATCGCTGAGCACCTATTTGGTTATTTTGATGCAATTCGACCTTGTCAACTACAGAATGGAGTAACCAGTAGGCTGTGCCGGAGAACGAGCGGCTTTAGATATGCCGTCAAGTTTTTTTTTACTGTTCCGAAGTGCTTTCAATGAAGAATAATTACGCTCTGATGAGACAACGAAACCTTACCCCCAAGCTCCTCCCCTGATCCTATTCTTCGACAATGTACCTCTCTAACAAGGGGTAAGTCACTCAGCACATTGTGCCAAAATTAGATTCGGCATAGATTGGGCACATCCATTAGCACACCTTCGGCACAATCTGGTAGGCATTGGATTGTTGTAAATAAAATGGAAGCACTGCTGGACAACTGTCATTGAAGTTGAAGTTAAAGTTGAGCCGTCACAACATTACGTGCTGTTGACTGTATATTCAGGAACATCCTCTGAACATACCAGAGGAACTCAGAGCAGTAATTCACTTATAGATATAAATACGAAGTGTAGGTTCTAGAGTGGGCTGAAGGGAAAGAGGCAGTTAATTAGACCCCATTAGTACCCTTAATTCACACAAGTCTATTCATCATTCTCTAAAGTCGGTCTCCAACAATGTTCCCCACCGGTTCCAATTCTTTCCGGCCGCAGATAGACCGTTGCTTTTCAAATCATTATAGCTAGGTTTCTGGTCTGCATTTGAGGACATTATAGAACCCTATAGCACAAGACTTTTGTTATCCTATAAACACAAAACACCAAAACTTCGTATACTCGCCACTTTCCACGTCATCATAAATTCGATTTATACGTGCGATATCAAACAAAAACATTCAAGGTGACAGAAATATCGGGTTGCCGGGATGGGTATTGAACAAAAAATCGCATCCTGCTCTATGACCAGCAAAATCGGCACACCTTTCGTACACTTGCGGCACACTGACAAAAAAGATGACCCAAGATTAATGTGCGGAGTGATCTACCCCTTGCCCTATAACCTCGAGTAAGCCGCGGGTAATCGCCCCAACTCCTACTAGACATAGAATTAAGTTAATTTTGTTACAAACAAAGAACAAAGAACTATCGGCTCCGTAAAGCTAACGCGATTGAAAAAAAAAATAAAGAATAAATCCCAGTTCAGTTTTCGAGAAGTCGATTTTAACCTGACTATCGGAGTTTCTGTGGAACGACACGGAACCCATTGTTGTGGATCAAGTAAAGTTGGGATTGTTCCGAGACATGTTCCATCCCGAAAATATCATCTGTAGCAAGTAGGATCGTTTCGGGAATGCCGATTTTTGTGATTAAAAGTTATTCTAGCAAAGACACCATGAATGCTTTTGTGTACTAAATAATTAAAGCACAAGTTTTATTTTTTTCATTTGTGATTGATATCACATCCAAGGGCTTAGTTTGGTTTTGAGGTGAGTATTCAGTCTTTAAATTGAATGACATTATGCTAAACGCCATTAAACTGAATGTGGTTAGATTGTACGGCTTAGTAGAATAATAATGAAATTGCTCCACGATGCCAATAATCTTTGAAAACTGCTACCAGAATCATGAGAATACCATCAGGACGAGGAATAAATTTTCACTTCTTTATCGATCTAGGAAAATGTTCATAGTAACAGAAATGTTAAAACTCTCAAAGTCTCAAATGCAGCACAATTGTTGTGAGTTGTGTGCCTTCTTGAAATCTTGAAACCTTTAATGACCTTAATTCTTGAAAAGATGTGGTTCTTTTTTTTTTTGCTATACTCAACGTATGAACAATTTTCTTAATCTTAATAATGGTTATTCAATCACCGTTTCTGGTGGTTTCCGGTCAATCGACATCCGCAGGAGCAGCAGCAGTGTTTTCGGCGCGTGGCGTTGAACATTGTTCTCCAGTACACAAAGAAAGGCTGTCCGCAAGCAGTGAGCTGCAGCCCACATGAGCGTCTATTCACCGAAGAAGGAGGAAGAAGCAGCACCGCTACTAATCGGAATCAGAAGCTCTTCGTGAGTCGCTGTTGCCCATCTATGCCAATCGCGTCACCCTCGTTCCAACAACATACAGCTCACCAGCCTCATCTGTGTTGAACACCCTAATAGCTCAGAATTATTCAACTATCAGGAGAAATATCAATAATAATATCAAAATATGAATTCAACCGATATGAAAAAATTGCATCATAAAAGATGTTATCAATGATTTCATAAACAAAATTTGCTCGAATAGCGATCAGCGTCTCCAAACCAGGAAAGTCCTGGTTTAGAGGACACTTTCCAAATATGATCCGTTTTTGAAGAATTATTTGCTTGAGGGTCCAAAAAATGCGCTTTACACTATGAGAACTATGAGCAACTTGCTCTTGCTTTGCGGTATTTCTACGGATGTCGTCCAGTAGAATTGTTTGTTGGAATCAGCAGGCTCACCAAAACTGATACCGATACTATTCATATGACTCTGTGTGACGTAATAAACGCTCTTAAACTATCGTGGCAGCAGATAATCGGAATTTGTTTTGGTGGAGCTGCTACTATGTCGGGAAACGTTAACGGTATTCCAGCAACATGTAAGGAATCCAACAAAAATATTCTATATAAGCGCTGCGCAAGTAATAATTCAAGCTGAACAGTAAAAACAGAAGCTGATTATTGATTCATTTAAGGTATACAAAGCTGATTAACATTAGGCTGAATATATAGTTGATTAGTAGTGCATGAAGCGAATTGTATCCCCATAATCCAACCTCAATAAGTTAGCTGATCTAAAGATTGAACAAGCCTTATTTAAGCTTAACACAAGTCCACAAATCAGCAATGCGTTACACATATTTTGATAGCTTGATTTGTTAAATGTCGTCAGTGTCTGTGTTACTGGTTGCATTTCCAGCATTTTAGTTCTTCTAAATTCACTGCCTACCTTTCTAATTACAAGCAGTGGCAGCAGTAGAGACAAGGAAAAGGAGATTTTAAGGAATAACTTGCACTGAAATTTGAGACTGCATTCCAAAAATATTACTCAATTATGGCACTAAAATAGCATCCAAATGACCATCGAAATAAATCACGCACTTGTGTCCACATTGTGTTAACTGCACTTGAAAATGAGAGGAATGTTTTACTGTCACCAGTTGTTGTTTACAATTCTGCATTGCTGTATAATACTCTTCCGATTGCTGTTATTCAACTTAAATTTGACGTGCTTCAAGTTAATGATCATAACTTTTGCCACACATATGCTTAAGTGGTCCAGTAGGTATGGCTTACGCCTGTGAATCAGCGACTGCCGGTTCAAATCCCAAAATGCAAAGGTAATTTTTAAACTTATTTTAACAATATAAATATGTAAATCAAATTAGTCAGCAAACATTTATAGCAGTTCCATATAAATGCATAAAATATGAAGCGGTCTTCCATTATTATTTTTGAAATAAAAATAGAAGGCTGAACAAGGGTTGGAAAATACTGTTATTTAATGCCTTAAAAAGCTTATAATGTTTATTCTTTGTTATGCTTTTTGCTGATTAAATCATCACATTTAGATGTTTAAAAGCTGAACAAAGGTTATCGTGGTCTACGTACAACAATTATTCAATCTAAGGCTGAATTAAAAATCGATTAAACAACACTTGTTAAGCATCAAATTGTTACCTGTGTGCAACGCGAACTGCTTAAACTTGTCGTTGGTTGATTCGGTTTCATGAAGAAAGTGAAACGCTCATGTTTTCGACTTTTTTGGTGCTGTACAAAAGGCCTGTGAAGAATGCTACCCTGAGAAACTTCTACTCCAACTGGTAGTCGATCAGATTTGTATTTTTGATAACTTACCTGTGGAGTTCTGTCAGTTAAATAATTTTGATCTTATTTCATTATATAGAGTGGAAAATTAAACAATTTCAATTAAGCAACCGAACCTTCATGCAATGTGCTACAAAATGGTGAGTTGCCAACCTGGAAGGAGCCAAATATCTAGCTCTGGTCCTCACAAGTTCCTACTTCACGCCTCCCCGAGTCATATGATAACAAAAGACTACCAGGTGAAACATAGACATAGCTGGGTGGCGTAGCCTGGGCAATGTTGCCAGTCCGGCAATGACAAAGTGAAGAGGTGCGACGCGAACACTGGCGCGTTAACCATAGTACGGTGATGGGGGAAATTCTTCACAAAAACCCGAGCGTCTGTTCACCATGGAGGTGCAGCTCAAAATGGCGTCTGTTCTCATGTTAGGAGCGGCTTATCACCGTCCTAGTGCCAGCGTGGGACTCTAAACAGAGCTGTGCACGATGGTCCCCCGGCGAGACAGGGGTTGGGGTAGGCCCAACAAGCTGCCCTGGAAAAACATGAAGTTGCAAATACCTAAGAATAAAATACGGATCGGAACAATCGGCACAGACCTACGCGACGAAATAAGGACTACGATTGAAAACTCGGAACATGGAACTGAAAATTGTTTGGCTTACACTTTTAGAAATAACTAGTTTTACACGTGACGGAATCCATCTTTGGCATAAAAGATGAGATGTAAACAAACATTTCATGTAAAATTAAGTGCTCCGAGACTGAAAAGTTCGTTACTCGACGAAAAGTACGTTTGATTGAGTTGAATTGCGGGTCTGTTATGACTCAATTTTATGTCAAAATTGACGCTAGTATATGTCAGTCTCAGAGCACCTAAATTTACATGATTTTTTCTAAGTGTGTAGGTTAATCTATGATGAACTTCAACCACGCAACTTCGAAGTCGTAGCGGCTTCTTTCTACCAGAACTGTGGCACCACCATCGAGCTGGGAACGGGCTTTGCAGTTGTTTACGACGAAGTAGCCCGAATACGCCTATGATTTAAGGTTCTATTTACTTTGATGCATTTTTTTTAAAATAAAAAGCAGTTTTTTTCTACGCATTATTTTAGATTGCAAAAAGCTCGCGTCATTTTGTGTAAAATATCAAAAGGAATCGAATAGTGCGAGCTTTTTGCAATCTGAAATAATGCGTTGGAAAAAACTGCTTTTGAAATTTTCCAAAAAAGCATCAAAGTAAATTGAACCTTAAGCTGTGGATTTGTGTGCGATGCAGTATATAGGCCTGCTGTAATTAACGTTATTCTTTGCGATGTGGTGTAACTTCGCCTTCGACCAGTGCTGCCGAATCCTCTTAATGCGAAACACCACCACCAACACACACTTAATTTTGTTTGTGAAGATTCTTCTCGTGTCTGCTGCCGCAGAGGTTTATACATTAAGTTATCATTGTCAGTCTTTCCCAATTCTTCCACCGTGACGGGTCGCAGAATAAAATTTTGAACCTCCAGTGAGTGTTATAACCCTTAGTCTCAACAATTGGTGCCGTGACCAGGATATATTGCATTCGCATGCGATCACGAACCGACAGAACATTGTACTACGACGATTTCGAACGCCATAACATTTTGCCGAGGTGTTAATCCATAGCGCCATTGCTAAACTGCGAATTGTGAGGCATCGGCCATTGTGATCGATTAAGAGGACCGCGTGGTGACTGCTGCCATCTTTCCTAGGACAGAAACTGCTAGAATAATAATTAATACAGGGCATAGAATTAGCCTGTAGCAGGTTGGTAGCAGTCCAAATTCATTCGGCCCCCGCTGGTGCCCTCTAGATTGTGTTTCTCGTTTCTTCCGGTGTACTCGATCACCCTTTTTCCCACCGTCAACGGTCCACGACGGTTAGTGTATGGTTCCTACTGCCACTTTCGGACGATTTTGGCACGTTCGACGGCTGCTAAGTGACGTCATCCAAGACCATCCGCTCCAAGGCCTATTTCCATCAAATTTCATCCACTGGCAACTGCTGGCAGTCGTTCCTGCCACGACGGTAACAAAAGCCGACCGAGGTTTCGGTGGCGGACGACTCTTCCTGTTCCTGTTGGCTGATATTTTAAATACAAGGCACATTTTTGCCTTGGAAAAGAAACCGGTCGCTTCGCCCATCGAGCTACTGCATCACCATCGGCGTACGTGAGTGCCTTGCAAAATGGCGGAACATCAGGAGAAGCTGCAGCTGGTGCTTCGGCGCACGTCACTGCTGGCATCGTTGGCTCGAGCGGGACAATTCCTCGAGGCATACGAAGAAGAGCGGGATAGGCTAGAGGTGGCACTGCGAATCGAAAATCTGAATACGATTCGGCAGAGCCTTGAAGACATTCAGGTGGTTCTGGAAGGCATCGAGGAGTCAAACGCAGGTATAATCCTTAACACCCAAATACGTTCCGGCTTTGAGAGCCAATTTTTCCGAATAAAGACTGGTCTGCTTTCGAAATTGTCGTCGTCCATTCCTACTGGCAATTCCAACCCTACCCCCCTACGGTTTCCTCCAGTATCAAGGGTCTTAAGCTTCCGACGATTACTCTGCCTGAATTCAACGGGGATTACAACGAGTGGTTGCCTCAAGAAGCGACACCTGCAGGCGATGTTAGAGATCCAATGGGTGAAGAAGGAGACGACAGCTTCGTTGCACGGAATCGTTGAAGAATTCGAGCGGCATACCAAAACTCTACGGCAGCTCGGTGAACCAGCGGACGCTTGGAGCACAATATTGGAGCATTTGCTGTGCGTTCGCCTTCCGGACGATTCTCTCAAGGCGTGGGAAGATCATGCATCAACGACCGAGAACCCAACCTACGATGATCTCATTGAGTTCCTGCATCGGCGCATCCGTGTACTGGAGTCCATTTCAGTCAATCACGCTCAACCTCCGCCACAGTACGTCACCTCTCATGTTTCTTCCACTCGAAAAACCTCCAACATGGAATTTTCGCCCCATGCAGCGGTCGATAGTCCTCCCATAAGTGAGCGACCTCTCGACTCCAGCATTCCTGTCTGCACTTCGACGCTTCATCGCCCGTCGTGGACTTCCCACCGATCTGTATTCGGACAACGGAAAGAATTTTGAAGGAGCTTCGAATGAACTGGATGAGGTCTACCGAATGCTGCAAGAAGAAACGCGAAGGCATCAGATCACATCGGACCGAACTTGTGAGCGGATCACCTGGCACTTCAGTCCACCGAAGGCACCGCATTTCGGAGGATTGTGGGAGGCAGCAGTGAAAGTGGCCAAACGTCAACTGTACCGACAACTCGGCAACTCCAAGCTATCCTTCGTGGACCTCAGTACCGTGTTGACGCAAATGACGCGAGCATGAATTCGCGTCCCATCGTACCATTAAGGTAGGATCCGAATGACATCGCTGCGTTCACTCCGGCGCATTTCCTGATCGGTGGCACAATGCACTCGCTCCCCGAACACGACCTGCATCGAACGCCGCCGAATCGCCTCGGTCACTACCACCAGCTTCAGGGTATCTACCAGCAGTTTTGGCACCATTGGAGGACGGTATACCTGCAGGAGCTGCAACGCGACACGAAAATCTGTCATCCCAATTCAGACATCCAGCCGGAGAGACTAGTCGTGCTGACCGACGAGTATCAGATACCAGTGAAATGGCCCTTGGCCTGAATAACTGCCGTTTATCCTGGCAAAGACAACCTAGTTCGAGTCGTCTCATTGCGCACAAACCGAGGAGTCATCGTGCGACCAATCACTAGAATTTGTATGCTACCGATGGAGGAGACGGAGTACAGTCAACTGCCATCGGATGAGAACCAACCTGAAGTACTCCAAGAGGAAAATTGAATTGTAATTTTAATTAGTTTGTTAATTTGCCTTTTGCATTTGAATTTTGAAAATCATGTTTCCAAGGTGGTGGCGAAGTTGTAGTTAACGTTATTCTTTGCTATGTGGTGTAACTTCGCCTTCGACCAGTGCTGCCGAATCCTCTTAATGTGAGACACCATCACCAACACACACTTAATTTTGTTTGTGAAGATTCTTCTCGTGTCTGCTGCCGCAGAGGTTTATACATTAAGTTATCATTGTCAGTCTTTCCCAATTCTTCCACCGTGACGGGTCACAGAATAAAATTTTGAACCTCCAGTGAGTGTTAAAACCCTTAGTCTCAACAAGGCCGATTGATCGAAAGATGAGAGAAGTGATAAAGGCATCATCCGAAATTAACGGAGAGTTCGAAACGATGACGTCACGAAGCAAGCGGGTATACTGATCGGGTCTGGAATCGGATGAGGGTTAGGAAATAAGTAATACATTTTTTAGTTGCTACATGTTAACCACGGTGTCCGGTCGACGGTCTATTTTGTATATCTATTAAGTAGATTCTGAATATTAGTTTAAGTCCATTGTGTAATAAATGTTAAAAGAAGTATTTTGTTTGCCCTAAAATAAATTGTGTATTGCTTGTACGTCGCGTCGTGTTATTGTGGAGCTTGGCAGTGTCGGGATAGAGTGTCACAGTCTACAGCCCACTTGGATTCACCCTACACCTTCAACCTGCTTAAGGAACGAGTGGTTGGGATTGCTGCAACTGAAAATCGATTGGTCAAAAGGAATTGATTACACCCCGACAGTAGTGCTGGGTAAAATGCGCCAACGCGTAATTAGTTGACAGCCGATCAACGCGAGAATGTGCAAGTTGAGGATTAAGGGCCGTTTCTTCAACTACAGTATCATCAACGTGCACTGCCCACACGAAGGGAGACCGAGAAAGAAGCATTCTATGCACAGCTGGAGCAGGTGTACGACGGTTGTTCGCAACGGGACGTCAAAATCGTCATCGGCGACATGAACGGGTAGGACGGAAGGCAATGTATAGACCGGTAATCGGGCCAAACAGCCTACATGCCGTATCAAACGACAACGGCCAACGATGCGTGAACTATGCAGCCTCTCGGGGTATGGTAGTTCGAAGTATCTTTTTCCCCCGCAAGGATATCCACAAAGCCACCTGGAGATCACCTGAGTCAGGTGACCTGACTAACACACAGAAAACCAAATCGATCACGTTCTAATCGACGGGAAATTCTTTTCCGACATTATCAACGTCCGCACGTACCGCAGTGCGAACATAGATTTGGACCACTACCTAGTTGCAGTAAGCATGCGCTCAAAACTCTCGACGGTGCATAACACCCGACCCAACATTGAGAAATTACGGGACGCCGGAGTTGCCCAGGACTACGTGCAGCAGCTGGAAGTTGCACTACCCACGGAAGAGTAGCTTGGCACAGCTACTCTTGAAGATGGCTGAAGGGACATCCGTTCCGCCATAGGTAGTACTGCTGTTACGGTACTAGGTACTGCGATCCCGGACCGAAAAAATGACTGGTTTGAGGGCGAATGCAAACTGTTAGTAGAGGAGAAGAATGCAGCACGGGCAAGAATGGTGCAACACCGACCGAGATGGAATGTGGAGCGATGCAGACAAGCACGGAACAGACAAAATTCAGTATTCCGAAGGAATAAACGTCAGCAGGAAGACCGAGATTGCGAGGCGATGGAAAATCTGTACCGCATAAACGACACACGGAAGTTCTACGAGAAGCTAAATAGTTCGCGCAAAGGCTATGTGCCGCAAGCCGATATGTGCAAGGACTTGGACGGTAACCTTCTCACGAACGAGTGTGAGGTGATTGAGATGTGGAAGCAGTACTATGACGAGCACCCCAACGGTGATGCAGCAGAAAACGAAGGTGGCACGGCAATAGACCTTGGAGCACGCGCAGAAGACGACAGGCTACCGGCCCCTGATCTTCAAGAAGTTGAGGAGGAGATCGGTCGGCTGAAGAACAACAAAGCAACTGGTGTAGATCAACTACCAAGTGAGCAATTAAAATACGGCGGTGAAGCACTGGCGGTGGGTGTGGTAGATGGAAGGTGTCGTTTGCCCAATCTATAAAAATTTGGATTGCTGCAACTACCGCGCGATCACACTGCTGAGCGTCGCCTACTAGGTACTCTCCCTAATTCTATTCCGCTGCCTGTCACCATTTATAAGAGAGTTCTTGGGGCGGGATTCACGCTACCACGGACCAAATTTTCGCGATTCGGCAGGTTCTGCAGAAATGCCGCGAAAACAACGTGCCCACACATCATTTGTTCATCGATTTAAAATCCGCATACGACACAATCGATCGAGATCAGCTATGGCAGATTATGCACGAGTGCGTTGCTCGAGTATCGGAGACACTCTCGAGTCCCTTTGAACCTCGAAGGGGGTTACGGCAAGGTGATGAACTTTCGTGTCTGCTATTCAACAACACGTTAGAAGGTGTGATCAGAAGAGCTGGGATAGGCACGAGTGGTACAATCTTCAGCAAGTCCATCCAGCTTCTTGGTTTCGCCGATGACATCGACATCATGGCACGGAGCTTTAAGACGATGGCGGAAACGTACATAAGACTGAATGCTGAAGCTAGGTGGATTGGACTGGCCATCAACGCATTGAAGACAAAATACATGAAAGGAAGAGGTTCTAGGGAAGACAATGTTAGCACGACTTCAGATTGACGGTTACAAAATCATGTTGGTCGATGAGTTCGTGTATTTCGGCTCACTGATGATCGCCGAAAATGATACCAGCAGAGAAATTCAAAGACGCATTATGGCAGGGAATCGTGCCTTCTTTGGACTCCGGAGGACGCTCCGGTCGAAGAAAATTCGCCGCCGCACGAAATTGACTATCTACAAGACGCTGATTAGACCGGTGGTCCTCTAAGGCCACGAGACCTGGACTATGCTCGTGGAGGACCAACGCACCCTTTGTGTTTTCGAACGGAATGTGTTGCGTACCATCTACGGTGGAGTGCAGATCGATGACGGAACGTGGAGGAGGCGAATGAACTACGAATTGCCCCAGCTGCTGGGAGAACCATCCATCGTCCACATTGCAAACATTGGGCGACTACAGTAGGCTGGGCACGTCTTAAGAATGCCGTATGATTACTCAGTGAAAATGGTTCTCAAAAAGCGCCCCAACAGGAACAAGAAGAAAAGGCGCGCAGCGGGCAAGGTGGATCGACCAAGTAGAAGGCGACCTGCGGACCCTTCGCAGACTACGAGGCTGGCGAAGTGTGGCCATGGATCGAGTAGAATGGAGACGAAGTCTTCGGACAGCAGACGACAACAAGGACTTGGCCTGACTGGTAAGTCTACAAGTCTGCATCCAATTTTGAGGAAGGCTTAGTATTTGCTACTCGTACTTGATATTCTTGTTAAAAGTATGCTCCATTAGACTGATGCAAACATTGGAATTTTCGCTCCACATTGCTCAAATGGTTCCAAATTGGGCCCTGATTCGCCTTCCAAAATTTGAACCCATTTATTGAGAAACTGACTTGGCACAAACCATTTGAAATTTATATGGGAATTACTATGGAGAAACCATAATTTCGGTTCATATCCATCTCAAAATTTACCAATTCACTCTACTTTAGAAAATAGAACTTGTTGAAAATTTTCTCAGCTACAACTTTGTTATAGACCACTTTTCGATCAAATGTGAGGTACAAACATTATTAATGATTCAAGTCACTAATGTCTTATGATTATGCTCAAACAACTGTTCAGCAGGCAACATTGGTGTTTATGGCGCGTAGAATAGAGGACAAAAATCATGGCTACTATGTCACACTGCAGAATACAGTGTTGCCCACAATACAGTTGTTTAATCTTGCCATAAGATTATCAATCTCTTAAAAAAATAATAACTATTTAATTTGACGTTTGGCTGAAAAACAATTTTGTGTAAAGTTGTAGCTGATAAAAATTCCCATAAGAATAGTAATAGAATTTGTTAAATATACAATATGTAAAAAGGCTAGAAGACAATGAACAAAAAGTTTTGCTTTCCCATATAAACTTCAAATGGTTTGTGCCAAGTCAGTTTCTTATCAAATGAGTTTAAACTTTCGGAGGCTAATCAGGACCCGATTTGAAACCGTTTGAATACTGTGGAGCGAAAATTTCATCAGCGAAAATTGCATCAGTTTAATAATCCATAGACACTTCTGGTCTACACGCTCGCCTGAGATAAAGTGAACGATGGCCGTTCCTTAAGCATCGCAGAACCCTTCAGCTCACTACCCGTGACTCCGTGTCACCATTATTGGCGGCCATGCACAGTTGGCGTTGGAATGAGAGAGACAATAAGTACTTCTCTCCGTCTTGTTTGTTAGCAAAATCTGAGAATTAATTGTAAAATATCTTCAGCATCGTCGTGCATGGATTAAAATTACCTACAGGAACTTTTTATAGTTTCTGAGATTCGTGCCATCAAAAATTCGAAGTGGTTAGGCAAAAATACCAAAATAGCGACCATTTGTGGATTCTATCAACGTTCACCTCAGTGTTCACTCGTCTGTCGACAAAAGCAGACCACTCTCGATGTGTGCCATGCGATCGTCTGTTTTCTTGGCAGCAACCATTGCACTATGGGCAAAAATGGGTCCAAAATTACCCAAAATTCAATATCTCAACAGCACGCTGAACTCCGACCATTAAAAACAACTTTTCCGAAGGGAAATCGTCCGGAGAATCGATTGCACGTGGTCCCATAGACCGGAGAGTCTTGTAGGTATGTGTTTTGGACCATTTTACCCCATTTTTCTCTACTTTTTGGAGGAATTGTTTTTTCACAGCTCTATTTTTCGTAAAACATAAGCACTTTATGCATGGTTTTAAAATACTGTGTCTTCAAACAACAGTTCATGAGATATAAGGGGAATACGAGGATCACTTTATAGGGAAGAAAGGGGTAAAAGTGAACCCTCGCTAAATTTATTTTAATTCATAAAAATGTTGAACGATGCGATTGTTTGAATGACCCCAAAGGTTGCCTGCAATAATGAGATTTTTTTTTGAAATTGTAAGGTTAATTGGGGTTAAATAAGTTTTAAATTACTGCTATCTGTTTAAAAGAGTTTTCACTTTTTTTGTCTGTATACAGCAAAACGATATAGTGGTTCTCAGAATTTTGTAAAAATTGGTAGTTTTGTTCCTTATCGCAACAAATTAGACCCGTATTTTTATTTTGTCATTAGGATGACTATTTATATATTAAAACGGTAAAAAAAAAAATTCGATTTTTTTCAAAAATTTATAACTTTTGAACTGTTAGGCCGATGACGGAACTCAAAATACCAAATGAAAGTTTATTAAAAGTTTTTTCAGAAAAAAATATTATGATATTAAAAAAAAACATGGATTTTGTATTAAAAAACATTGATTGTATTTTCACTTTTGCCCCTTACTCCCCTATAAAGTGTACCCCGTATTCCCCTAATATCTCATAAACTGTTGTTTAAAGACAAAGTATTCTAAAACCATGCATAAAGTGCTTATGTTTTACGAAAAATAGAGCTGTAAAAACACATTTCCTCCAAAAAGTAGGGGAAAATGGGGTAAAATGGTCCAAAACACATACCTACAAGGCTTTCCGGTCTATGGGACCACGTGCAATCGATTCCCCGGATGATTTCCCTTCGGAAAAGTTGTTTTTAATGGCCAGAATTCAGCGTGCTTTTGAGATATTGAATTTTGGGTAATTTTGGACCCATTTTTGCCCATAGTGCATTGTGTGGTCCTCCTCATTGTTCTTCATCAGCAGTTCTTTCGGTCGATGCGTCGTAGACTTTGGAAAGCAACCGTTTAGTGATGAGTGTGTGAGTGCTGACCACGTTTGCGTCCATTGCTGCAATGGAAGCGCTCTGACCCACGTAGGCGTAACTGCCATACAATGAAACCACTGGAAGCGTTCACCTTCAATGAGCGAACGATGAAAAGCATGTGAAGAGTTATGTCTGTTTGTCTGCGGTTTGATCCTTGAGTTTTTCTATGTAATGACCGAATTCACTTCATGTTAATAATTCGAAGAATTCCGCAGCGTGCTCTTAAAGGTCGAGTCTAATGTGCGAACGCTAATCAATCATATTAAACATTCATCACTGAAGTAATAATCACCATTCAGAGCAACTGAATTCGCTCACTCGAAAGGTGAATCTCCCGTCTACCGGTTCCGACCAACATGAGGTGGTTCCGAGTGGAACGTTTTTTCGACGCCTGGCGGCCGGTGTACCTAGTCTCGAAAGCGGTGAGCCTCGTGACGGTAACCATCAACTTCATCGATGAAACCACCGAACGAACGACCACCGATCATACCATTTTCGTCGGTGGGCTACTGATGTGCGGATTGCTTCTGTACAACGTGTTCGGGTCTTATCTGCAACGAAACATGGCGTTGACCGATTCCAAGCTCATCACTGGTGGACAGTTTGCCCATATGGTGCTGTTTGTGTTTACCGTGACCAGTACTCTGATCATCAACTACGTCATTGGATTTCGAATTGTCGAGTTCTTTATCATCTTCCGGAAGACCGATCAACAGGTTTGAGGGGATGGAACTTTCCCAAACCGTCAGCAGGATTATAACTAGTCGTATTTTGCAGATGGTGCACGAATTTGGTTATCAGTGGAACTACCAGAGGGAGCATTTCCGAGCCGTGGTCTACCTCGTGGTCCGCTATTCAGAGCTAGTATTTTTCGTGCTAATTTTGTCGTTTACGTCTCCAGAAGTCGATAATATGAAATGGTCTGAAATTATTGGCACCAATCTATCGTACTTATGGATGATGGTGTGCTTTCAAACACTTGGGCTCTGCATGATACTGGCACTGGGAACGATTAGGAACCGTTTCTACAGATTGAATGAGCAAATGAAAATCTATTTCGAAAAAACACTCACTGGACGGGACACGGTGGTTGTTGATTCGCGCAAGCACGTTCGTCGATTTGCCCTTATCCATGCCCTGCTCAGCGATTCGGTTAAACTGTTCAACTACTGCTACGGCAAACAGGCCATGTTCGTTTTGGGCTGCGCTTTCGGTTACACGGTTTTTGCCATCTTCGGACTAATTCACTCGTACACAGTCAGCGTGGATGCGGTTACCATCCGGTTAGCCAGAATAAATATTCTGTTCAATGGGTTCTACTTATCATTCATTTTCCAACTGGTGATGTGCTGCCATCGGTTACACAACGAGGTGCTATGGAAGCTGCCGTAGGGAAATTTTGGAATTATCTATTCTGTCTTCATTTCAGTGCCATCGATCATCGACCATCATTCATAATGTGGCCAGCTGTGCATTATACGAGAAGAACACGTTCAAGGAGCTTCGGATGTTTTCTCAACAGTTGAGACACCACAGTCCGAGGGTTTCCTGTGGGTTGTTTTATTTAGATTGGACGCTGTGCAGCACGGTTGGTATTTTAGTTTGTGATAAGTTTCCTAACATATACAGGATTTGTCTGTTTTTGCTTTGTAGATGGCTGGATCGATAACGACATATTTGGTGATTCTGTTGCAATTCGATTTGGTGAATGTCAAATGGAATTGAGGGATGATTGTGTGTGTTCGTCAACTTTGTACTAGCCGAATGAATCCTGCATTTTCTAGTGATCGGCACCCAACTGTCGATGCAGGCTAGTGTTTAAACTTACCAGGTGATTGAAACCTTTCAAACAGAGTGATATTCCAAGCCATGTGTACAATAAAGTCTAGTTAGTTTCTATGCAGAACATTTATGGGTTTAAATTTCCTTAGAAACATATTAATTGGTCCAAACCGTATATACTTAAACGGGGTAAGGGCCTCCCTTAGCTCAGTCGGTAAAGGTGCAGCTGGAAAGCAAGACCATGCTGGAGGTGGCTAGGTTCGCTTCCCGGTTTGGTCTAGGATTTTTTCAGGTTGTACAATTTTTCGACTTCCCTGGTCATAGAGTATGATTGTACTTGCCACACAATTATACTAATGCAAAAATGGTACAGGCATCGAAAGATTTCAATTGATAACTGTGGAAGTGCATCTGGAACACTAAGTTGAAAGTACGCAATAAGCTAATATGCAATAATCAATAAGCTATAAATGCAAAGAAGATGATGAAGAAGAAGAAGAAAAATAAGGGCCCTATTACAAATACCATTATCTTGAATTCCATTATCCGGAATGTCATTACCACGAATTCCATTACCCTGAAAGTGCCTGTTGTCATCGGTGATCGTGCATCGAGTACCGCGTGAAAGTGTCGGCTTTTGCTTCTCGTTGGAATCGTAGAAACTGTCATGATAGATCATCTGTGATTAAGCGCTGCACTGATCAAATATTTACTTGATCTCTGGGTTGAACCATCAATAAGTACTCTGCTCTTTATGCTCTAGTCTCTAGGATGATAGAACTGCCAATGATAAGTTTGTAGAATGATCTTCTAAATAATCTCGCAAAATAGAATACTCTGTAGTTCGTACTTCTTATCCTTCAGGAGGAGTTATTTAAAAGTTTTTTAAAAATTATATATTTTTACTCGGAAACTAAGTATATTAGTTAAATTCTAGGTCTTCGGAATAGCGTTTAAAAAAATACCTAGTTCCTTGCACGTTTGAACACTGAATGAGGCGTCGTCGCTGCTATGATGTCCAGCTTATCATTTCTTTGCCTTTGGTTTATTTCGCTGATGTTGGTCGATTGAGAAACAAGAATGTAGAATGGTTGCCGTGGGGGCTTTGAACGATGTCTTCTGTATCTACTCCCCCCCTCTCGAGATCGATTTGTCCCGATTCGATGGTCGTTTCTGCTGCTGTCTTCGATGATGAATTTTCCTTTTTCCGAATACTGAGGCATGCAATTTCTCAATGTATGTTCTTGGCGATTAGATACGTTGCAATTGCTATCACTGATTACTGTGATTTGTGGTATTTCGAAATCGGATTGCTTTGAAGTACAACTCTCTATTATTGAACTTTCTATTATCCAACGTCACAGAACAATTTGAAAAGCTGATCAAATATGTTCCTTTTAGCGTTCTATCAGAGAGGTTACAGTCCGTCGTCATGTTTATCGATGTCACGTTTTTGATAATTATATGATTTTTGGTGAGATGTTTAACCCTGGAGGTCGCCGTGGGTTCGGTGAAAATGCATTTACCTGAATAGCCTCTCAGATTTTTTTGAAAAACAATCATTGTTGGATTCGTCTGATAGTTTTTCCCGTTTACAAATCAAGACCAACAATTGAAATGGCTCCAAGTTGTAAACCAAAATTTTTATGCCATTTTCTCGCGAACCAAAGTCCGTCAAGGCAAACCAACAAAACGAACTGGCAGGGGAAATTCTCCTCTACCCGATTGTATGTTACTTTTTCTAATGTAGGTTTCGGTTCGCGACAAAACCGGAGCTGGCCACTGAGAAGGTGTTAGGCATGTGGTGGAACACGAGCGACGACGTCTTCACCTACAAAGTCGGATGGAGCCGCTTCGACCCGGCTCTGCTAGAAGGCCAACGACGTCCGACGAAGCGGGAAGTGCTACGTGTTCTAATGACCATTTTCGATCCACTCGGCTTGATTTCCCACTTTCTTTCGTTCCTGAAGATCCTGCTCTAGCAAATATGGCGGTTCGGTGTGCAATGGGACGAATAAATCGATGACAATGCAAACGAAAAATGGAACACATGGTTGCAAGTTCTACCTAGAGTTGAACAGGTTCAAATCCCTCGATGCGGAGGAAGCCGACGATATCCAACTCCACACGATGGTGGATGCCAGCGAAAATGGCATGGCCACCGTGTGCTATCTGCGTTTTGTCAAGACCGGAATAATCATCTGCTCCATCGTCGCCGCAAAAACAAGAGTCGCACCACTTAAGTTTACGTCGATCACAAGAATGGAACTAGCAGCTGCAGTCCTTGGCGCCCGCTTGGCTCGCGCTGTCGAAGGATCGCTGTTCATCCAGATCTGCAGGAAGGTGTACTGGTCAGATTCCCGAGACGTCATGTGCTGGATCAACTCAGACCATCGCCGCCATAGGCAATACGTTGGTCACAGGATCAGTGATATTGTAGAGATTTCGGAAGCACGTGAATGGAGGTGGGTCCCGAGCAAGCTAAACTGCGCTGATGACGCTACCAAGTGGAGTAGCCTACCAGATATGTCATCAGATCATAGATACACTTAGTGGATCTACGGAGGCCGAACTTTGCCCTTCCTTTCTGGGTCATCAAGCACCGTTGGAACCTGTCATCAGTGTGAGCAAATACTCAAGCTAGAAGAGGCTCGTAAAGTTGCAGCACTCGTTCATCGTTTCGCGAATAACTGTCGCCTAAACCACGCCAGGAGACCGATTAACACGGCACCACTTACAGCAAATGACGTGCTGATCGCCGAGAGTTCGCTGATATGACTCGCGCAACGGGAAACGACAAAGTTGCTGCTCTTCAGAAAGCCAGATGTTCCGATTCTTCCACAAGTACTGTCCCTAAAACCAGCTCGCCATACCAGTTATCGCCATGGTTGGACAAACGTGGATTCCTGCGCATACGAACGCGGATTGCTGCTTGTCACTACGCCACCGATGATGCGAAGCAGCCAATCACTTTCAATCAAAATCACCACACCACCACCCTGATCGTAACATACTACCACCACAAAAACCACGAAACCGTTATCAATGAAATACGAGCGAGTGCGGAAAGATTGCCAGTGGTGCAAGAACCAGCACACAACACCCAGCCCACCATACATGGCCGATCTTCCGCCAGCCAGCCTCGCTGCATTTTTCACGGCCATTTACGCATGTTGACTATTTCAGGCCGGTTGAAGTTGTCGTCGGAAAAAGGGTTGAGAAGCGGTGGGCAATGTTAGCCACTTGTCTGACAGTGCGGGCAATCCACATTGAAGTTGTACATTCGCTTAGCACAAGCTCCTGCATCATGGCTATCCGTAACTTCATTGCACGGCGTGGCACTCCCCAGAAGATTTACAGTGAACGTGGTACGAACTTTATCGGTGCAAATCGGGAACTGAAGCAAGCCAACGAAGCAGTAAACCAACACGAACTGATGAGAGAGTTCACGAGCTCTGGGATTGAGTGGGTATTCAACCCACCTCTGTCACCACACATGGGCGGTAGCTGGGAACGATTGATTAGCACAGTCAAGAACAACTTGATGGTTGTTTGTTCGTCGAAGAAGACGTCCGATGAAGTATTCCGCAATCTGCTAACTGAAGTGGAGAATACCGTCAACTCGCGTCCACTAACTCACGTGCCGATTGATGACGATTCGGCCCCAGCGTTGACTCCGAATCACTTTCTGCTTGGATCGTCCAGCGGTTCGAAACCGATCACAAGCCTCGATGATAGCGGCGCAGCCCTGAGACAGAACTGGTGTACGTCGCAAATTTTAGCAAACCAATATTGGAGCCGTTGGGTGTCGGACTACCTTCTAGAAATCACTCGCCGAACCAAGTGGTTTCGTCATACAAAACCGATCGCCGTGGGCGATATTGTAGTCATCGCTAATTGCAACATGCCCCGCAATTGTTGGCCGAAGGGTAAAGTCAGCAGCACCAAATTCAGCCAGGATGACCAGGTTCGGTCCGCAACCGTGAGGACAGCGAGTGGCGTTTACGATCGCCCGGCGACGAAGCTTGCTGTTCTACACGTATGGTGCGACGGAGAGTTAGCCAACCACTGGCCTGAGCGTACCTACCGTTGTGTCAGAACATCCCTGCAGTGGGTTTGACAGCGGAGTGACAGGTTCCGATCTGACACCGGAATGAGTAAGGAAGAGGATAAAAAGATAAGGCCACACGATTGGAATCGAAAATTATAATGTTCTAAGTCCTAGATGTATCTTATGCATTTATAAATAAATTGAACTTAAATTAATCCTGAATTAGTGAACTTACTTACTTAAGGGTTCTGTGCACCACCAGCGGTGCAAAGGGCCAACGTGAAAGACTTCCATCCTGGGCGGCTGCTCGCTTTTGCCTTGACCTGGGCCCAGGTCAGATTTCTATCGACTTGCTTAATTTCCTTATTGAGGCTCCGCCGCCATGAGCCCCTGTGTCTGCCTCTGCTGCGATGTCCTGCCGGATTCCAATCCAGCGCTTGCTTGCAGATTTCGTTTCCGCCCCGTCGAAGTGTGTCGCCGACCCACCTCCACTTTCGCTCTCAAATTTCTGTTGCTATCGGTTTCTGATGACATCGACGATGGAGCTCGGCATTCGAGATCCAGTTGTGAGGCCACCAGGCACGAATTATATACCGCAGGCATCGGTTGATGAATACCTGCAGCTTTTGAGTGTTCTCCGCTGATACACACCACGTCTCGCTGGCGTATAACAACCCAGATTTCACGTTCGAGTTGAAAATTCGGATTTTGGTGCGTTGACGTTTCGTAAACTCGCAAAGGCAGCCATAGCCTTCTTGATTCGTGCACCTATGTCGCTTTTGGTCCCGCCGTCCGACGCTATTTGGCTGCCAAGATATTGGAAACTTTCGACCTTCTCCACTGCTTGCCCCGCTACCGTAAAGTTGGAAGGGTTGCCCGTGTTGATATCCAATGATTTGGTCTTGTTGACGTTGATGGTGAGACCCGCCGCAGAGGAGCGTTCGGCTAGGTCATTGAGCTTACTCTGCATATCAGAGTGCCGTTGTGCTAGTAGAGCAACATCATCAGCCAAATCGAAGTCGTTGAGATGCTCCATGGTGATAGGCTGCCAAAGCAGCCCACGGTTCGGTACACGGTCAATTGCACCTACCATTATCTCGTCGATTGCGATGAGAAACAGTAGCGGTGATAGTATACATCCTTGTCTCACACCAGCGACTACCCCGATAGGGTCGGACAAGGCTCCGTTATGCAGAACTCTGCACGTGAAAGCTTCATACTAAGCTACGATGAGGTTGACGATTTTATCCGGGACTCCCTTGCGTCTCAGGGCGCCCCACAGATTCGAGTGATTGAGACGGTCGAAAGCTTTTTCGTAGTCAATGAATACCAAATAAAGGGACTCTTGGAATTCATTGACCTGCTCCAGGATGATGCGGAGCGTGACAATATGTTCCACACAAGATCTTCCGGCACGGAATCCTGACTGTCGCGTCGATCTTCTCCTTTATCCGATTCAGGATAACTTTACACAGAACTTTGAGAACAATACACAGTAACATGATGCCTCGCCAATTGTCGCACACAGTCAGATCCCCCTTCTTTGGGACCTTCACTAAGATGCCCTGCATCCAGTTGGCCGGAAAAGTCGCGGTGTCCCAGATATTACAGAATAGTTGATGCAACATTTGTGCGGATAGCATGGAGTCAGCTTTGAGCATCTCTGCTGATATGCGATCGACCCCTGGAGCCTTGTTGGATTTCATGCTTCGGATAGCTGCTTCAATCTCCTGCAGTGATAAGGCCTCGGAATTGACGCGAGTGATGCGCCGCACCCTAGGCGGATCATGCCGAGATGTTGATGGCTGGTTGGCCGTCAAAACTTGAAGAAGTTGTTCGAAGTGCTCAAACCAGCGGTTCAGCTGGTCAGTGGGGTCGGTAAGCAATTGTCCAGTCGTGTCCTTCACTGGCATCCTCGGGTTCATCCTTGCTCCACTCAGGCGTCGTGAGATATCGTAGAGGAGGCGTATATCGCCAGTGTTTGCGGCTTTCTCCCCTTCGTCGGCCAGGGAGTTCACCCACGCTCGCTTGTCCCGTCTGCAAGAGCGCTTGACTTCCTTCTCTAGAGCCGAGTACCGTTGACGGGCTTCGTTCTTGGCTCCTCTGGTTGTCGCCCACTCTATCGCGGCTTTTGCTTCTCTACGCTCCTCAATCTTCCGCCAGGTTTCATCTGTGATCCACTCTTTCCTCTGGGTGCGCAGCTCACGCAAGTTGTTCTCGCTTGTTTCTATAAAGGCATTTTTGATGGCCGTCCATTGTTCTTCTACGCTGCCACCTTTTGGAACGTCAGCAGCTCGAGTCTCAAGTTCTTCAACAAAAGATCTTTTTACCGCTGGATCTTCAAGTCGGCGTGTGTTGAACCGCCGCCCGAGTCTCTCCTTCCGTCGCTGGATCCGCGCCATGCGTAGGCGGATTTCACCGATTAAAGGGTGATGGTCAGACGCGATGTCGGCGCTGCGTTTATTCCGGACATCAAGAAGGCTCCGTCTCCATTTTCGGCTGAAGCAGATGTGGTCGATCTGATTTTAGGTATGTCCATCACGGGAAACCCACGTGACTTTATGCACTGGCCGATGGGGGAAGAGCGAGCCCCCGATCACCATGTCGTTATTGCCACAAAATTCTGCAAACAGCTCACCGTTCTCGCTCATTTTGCCGAGACCATGGCGGCCCATGACACGCTCATAGTCCGTGTTGTCGGAGCCGATCTTCGCATTGAAGTCGCCAGTGTAGATCTTGATGTCACCCTTTGGAACCACGACGGCATTCAGTTGACTGTAAAAATTCTCCTTGTCCTGTAGCTCGGCAGCATCGGTTGGCGCATAACATTGGATTATGGTAAGGTTACGAACCCGTGTTCTAAATCTGGCAACGATTATCCTCTCATTAACAGGCTCCCACTTGATGAGCGCAGCACTTGCCTATTGCCTGGACGCTAAGTAGGAGATCAACTCCACGACTGGCGTTTTCAACTCGAATACCAGAGTATAGTAGTACATGTCCCGACGGCAGTTTGTGTTCTCCAAAGTTTGGCCAACGAACTTCACTCAGTCCCAGGATTTCTAGCTTTATGCGTCGCGCCTCGTTGGCGAATTGTGCCAGTTTACCTTGCTGGGCTAACGTCAATACATTCCATGATCCAATTCGTGTCCGTTGTTTTGCGCTAAAAGTCTTTGCCGTTATATCAGTTCGACGTCTTTCTCTGTTGGTTTCTGTAACAATTGTAAAGGTTTCAGAGACAGTAGGTGGTTGGCCTAAGGTCTCCTATCCGCCGTGATGGGGCTGCCATCTTAGGTGTAGCTTCCGGGGAAGAGCATTTCTTATTCAGCCGCTGGATGCCAGTCAGACGCTCGGGTTGGCGATGCATTTCCTCTATAACCGTGCTATGGTTACCGCGCCAGTGTTCGCGTCGCACCTCCTCACTCTGCTATTGTCGGATTGACAACATTGCCCAGGCTACGCCAACCAGCTGTGTCCATGTTTCAGCTGGCAGTCTTTTGTGATCATATGACATATGATTCGTGGAGGCGTGAGGTAGGAACTTGTGAGGACCCGAGCTAGGTATATCGCTCCTTCCAGATTGTCACTCACCATTTTGAATTAGTGAACCTAGGTGCTAAATATTAAAATTTACCGTTACATTGTTTGAACCGGTTACCCACAACCAGGGCGTCACAATATCAGCTTCAATCGACCAAATCGATGCGACGAAGAGACTGCTGGCTTTCTTTTTCTGTTAAAGTCGAACAGCTTCGCAGCATTCTAGAACCTCAGTCGGCGTGCACAAAAAAATGTTCAATCGCTTGTCTCTCTTTCTCCCGTCGCTCCATTGGTCTTCCTTTCAAGCTTCGGTGAAAGGGATGTGCGAAAGAGCACTCGACTTTGATAGTTTTCTCTTTCAAGAAACACATCAACAGAGGTTTCATGACGTAGGGTAGATCGCTACTTCGTCGTAATCGCCCATTTCCGCTCTATCGATCAGAAAAGATCAATAATATCAATGATTTCAACGTGCACAAATCAATAATAGGTTTGTTCCGATGCGCTAGCTCATTAGCTACAACATAAATCCTGTTAGAGTGCATTGTATGAATATTTACGCTCATTGTTCTCAAAACAAAAGAAGCACTCCTAGCGAATCCCCTTTTTCTACGTTTATCCGTAGGACGAAGAAAATCTAATGGCGTTTCAATGCGTTAGGACGGAATTGAAACTCGTAGAATGAATTTAGAATCAAGAAGCAGTGTTAGATTTTAGACAATATCTCAACAATTTGTGACTCTTTATCAAATCCAACGGTACGTATGGAAAGGTGAATAAATTTGCAAGTCATATTTGACAGAAATATTACATTTTTTCTTTAATCTCGTTCAGCAAAGGGAGGTAAAGCGCGGGTTGTGCTTAGTAGGACGGAAATTAGATCAAAAACCCTATATGACGGAAAATGAAATTACATATTTAAAGCATTTCTCAGGTGAAAACACTTGAAGATTACACGTAATATGTTTAATTTATTTTCCATACACCTATTTATCTAAAAAAATTAACGAAAACGGGACATAACGCATTTTAAACAAATTGAAAGAGCGATGATAGAGTGTTCGTGAAAGGGGATTGAAAGCCATAATGAGGTTTCGTTTAACTAGAAAATCGACATGACTTACATTGAAAGCGATGAGCAAAGCAACGACGAGAAGATCCACAGCCAGCGTTTCTTTCTAAGCGTACTTCTTTTTCATTATCATTTCTTGCTGATAGTCTAGCTAGACGTTATAGAAATGAAGCGTTGAACACGTTTGTATGAGAGAAACAAAACTCGAGTTCATTTTTTGAGTTTCGAAAATGTAGAGCCCTGCCCACAACAATAACACCAGCTTTGAAATAGTGCCGCCATTCTATAGGACACTACAATCGGATATTGCCGTGAATTGCGTTGCAAAGGTCACGAGAGGATTAAACCATATTAATCTTACCCTACGAAAGCCAATCGGACAACCACAATAATAAGCTCGAGAATCCACTTGAATCCCAGCCGGGAGTTATATGCTAAAGGAACTAAACGAAAATTATATGTTGTTGAAAATCGTTTCAATAGGAATTTTCCGTTGTTATAATTCTCCCAAAACCGAATATTGCGTTTTATTGCCATCGGTGGAGAATTATAACATCGGAAAATTCCTATTGAAACGATTTTCAACATTGCCTTACAAGGTTTGTTTACAAAATGGAGCTGAGGCCTTTTCAATTGTTGGTCTTGAAATGCTGTGTTCCTCTATCGACTGACATTCACCATGGATGAAGTATGTTAAGTTGTGGTCAACTAATGCTGTAGCTGATGGTAATTTGAGGGATTTTCCGTTGATGGGTAGCGGCTCCAATAAGATCCTGTTGAAGATTTCGAGTTCCAGCTGCGGGACTAGAATTACAAAATAAAGCTTCCTATTCTTATAAAATGTTAGGATTTCTAAAAACTCGCAACTGTTCGTTTTTCCCCTCGAGCTAGGTCTTCGAATTGACTTACTACTTGTTAATCACGAGGAACTTCGCGGACAAGATGTGCAGCGTACACAGTTCGAAAAAGTAGTGTAAATTTCTGATCAGTATGATGCACATAAATGGATCGTAACATATCATATTCGTTTACATTATACATCATGTAAAGTTCTGAAACATTTCATGCAATGTAGCAAATATTGTATACAAAAGCCCATTGTTGTGAACAACATTGTTTACAAGTTGCTCGGTTGCGTGAAATAAAAAACAAGTTTACGTGAATGAATGTTTACATCACAGTTAAACTTCAGAATACAGTAAACGGTCTCCTGATTAGAGATACTGTGTAGTGTGAATTTACTGTTTGAAAGATTTACTTTGACTTTGAGGGTTTTTATTTAACAAATTGGTACGTTGGTAGGATTGGGTTAGATTTATGTAGTCTATTTTTCAGTTTTTGGGTGTGGGTAAAATTAACTGTGATCTTCGTTACGTACCACTGCTTATGCTGACGATATGGCAACGTCCTGCGAGCGCTCGCTGTTGCTGCTGCTGCTACTGCTGCTGACGACGAGCTGGCAAGCTGGCTCCCAAAACAGTGGGTAATTACCGTTTAACCGCACGATGGTTTGGCGGGGTTTGTCGATGGTGTGTGGCTGTGTAAGCCTTTCAGGCATCCTCCCTCGTTGACGGAGATGGACACGGCCCACACAGATAAAAATTCTGAATTTTAATTGTGATGTAAACATTCATTCACGTAAACTTAAATTTCATTTCACACAACCGAGCAGCTTGTAAACAATGTTGTTTACAAGGATGAGCTTTTGTATACAATATTTGCTACATTTCATTAAATGTGTCAGAACTTTACATGATATTTAATGCAAACTCATATGATATGTGACGCTCCATTTATGTGCATCATATTGAACAGAAATTTACACTACTCTTTCGAACTGTGCAGGACGATACCAGAGTGACCGTGTCAAACAAAGGTGGAAAGTTGCATACAATATATGGCATATTGCATGACATGTCTCAAAAATTTACACGATCTATAATGTAAATTTGCATGATACATGACGCTCCATTTATGTGCATTATAGTAACGGAAATTTACACTACTTTTTTTTTAGCTGTTTGTGTTTACAAACAAATCAATTCTTCATTTTATGCATGTAAATCTTGTCACATCAAATTCTTTCCTGTAACATGAAATCTAAAAAATGATTATTAAAATTCTTTCTATCTAATCATCGCAATTGTATCTCATGAAAGCAAAATAAAATCTTTTCTGTATTTTAGATAAGGTTACTACCTCGAGGAAAAAAAAATTACAAAGGGGTTGTACGCAATGGTGACGTAGGACTACGTTGTCTTATAGAATACATGTTATTTGTTAACTGCAGCAGGATCTTGTGTTTTGTGTAGGAATATGAATTTTGAGCGGGGTTCTCTCTGTTGATACTCTTTGCCCTTAGAAGAAATTTTTATTGTGAATTTTAGTTGGGACACGTTCAGAAACTTAACTCTTTCGGAAAATCTTGATGGCCGTATAAAGAGCCGATGGTAGTACAAAAAAGAGAAGTGAAGCGCGGGTTGTGAAATGAGATCGAATACCCTATTGATTCTTATCACGATTCCCATAAAACATCTTTTGAATCACCTTGGAATTCAGTTCAGATCTTGTGTTAAACTAATTTCTTGTAACGTCTCGTTAGGACTCGTAGGTTGTTGGGAACAGCTTAAGCTGCAAATAGTTTTTTTTAATAAATAATACAGGATGGCCGCTCGGACATTAACCGGGAGTCGTACACAATTGAGAAAAACCAGGAATTTTAATTGAACCTAAAATACATTACATTACATGCTTGAAGTGAACGATTTACATAGTTGGAGATGCTTAACGTTAAATATCAGACTTAAAGTGGTAATTTTATACGATAGATGAAGAATGATAGAGTTAGTAGTTCCTTAAGAGTACGGCATTGTGAAAGTTGTATATAGAGAGTAGAAAGCGAGCAAAGGTCAATTTTGAGGAAGGCACAAATTGGGTTGATCATCTCCTTTACCAAGCTCCCCTGTTGGGGAGAGATGGTGAAGGGTATCTCCCGCCGCCACACTGGCAAAAGAGAAGATCACCGATTTGCTCACATAGCTTCGATGTGCGGAAACAGTTCTATCGATTGTTTAATACTCACGTCGTCATGTGACTAGTCGAAAGGTTTGGAAGTTGCAGCTATTGTTATAATCACTTATAATAAATTGTGTACTTCCAATTTTTTTTAATTAATCCCTTATGTAAAAAAAATTGTCAGAACAAAACTTCACATCGTAGCGTTGACTCTGAAACTGATGGTTGTTCGTGAATCAAACCGTTGAGCCGGAGACAAACCAGCCCAGGGCTGAAAATCTCCTTTTTTCCTTTATTTGTTTTCTATCGATCTTGTTTTCCGTGCTAAGCACCAATGCTACCGACGCCAGGAAGGCAGCTCCCACATCTGGACCCTACCTATAAACCCATCAACTCATGAACCGGGGACCAACGGCTTTACTTCCCTTCCGACGGAAGGCGTGATCAGAGAACTCAGAACATCCCGGTGGCACCGACTGGGATTGAACCCAGACCTGCTGGGGTGAGAGGCAATCACGCTTACCCCTACATCACCAGCGCCACTCAGGGCTGAAAGTATCCTTAATAAAGATATAAAAAAAAATCAAACCGTTGATCATTGATTTTTCCATAACTACCGACAAATCCTTTTGCGCCGGCCCTGCTTGACGCAAATTTATTGCCTTTCAAGCATAACATAATTAATACCTCCTGGCAGCTTGGATGCATAATTGGCCGATACCAATCGGGGCGTAATTGTAGTCAATTATAAATTTAATCCAATTGATTCTTCTACTGGAGCTCGAACCCAACTGGACCACACGACGAAGAATATTTGCTTCGAATGTACGCATTAAAATTTCATTAAACTTTATGAATTTCCAATTGCTATTCGAACACATTTATTGCTTCCGTTTGCCCTACCATCGTCGCCGGTACACCTTTGCACACAGGAAGGGGACGATACAAAAAGAAAGCCTTTTCCTTCCAGTTCAGATATGTTACCATGTTCATGCTCAGGAATGTGTCTTGTTCTTCTGCTTGTATTCCCTCGACACAGGTCCAAGTACGATTCAAGGATCAGGAAACTTGTGTGCAGGAATAGAAAGCCAAATTCCTTGTCCTCGGTCCCACCGCCGTTACCACCGGAACCAGGGAAGCATAATTTACTGTGTACGTTGCCATCGGAGTTCAGGTTCTACTCGATAGCAATGGTTTTTCGATTCAACACCCTTGCTTTGGTGGATTTCCAGAAAGTTTTCTCCATGGCAATGTGAGGTGGAATTTCTCATGCTTCACCAGGCGTGTTTGCAAAATGGTCTTGCAAAAGTAAAAAGGCATGTATAATCGAAAAGGAAGTGTGTTCCCTTGCCGCTTCAATCGAACACAAGCCTTTGCGAAAAAGCCACGACTACCGCACCATCCGGGTGCTGCTGGCATCGAGCTGTGGGTGGAAGTGCGGTAGGCTGTAGAGTACATTCTAGGTTTACTATTTCCATCCTCTGGGATTCAATAGTGGTGCAATGTGCCCCGTAACGTATGTAAGATATACCACCGATTCCAAGTCCTGACTACTTAAAACTAGGGAAACAGAATTTTGCAGAGATCAAAGGAACACATCTTAGTCTTTGTAACTTTTATGCCTTGTTAATAGTTGCTTGGACCGAGGATGATCTTGAAACAAGGAAAAATTGTGTTGGTTACCCAAGTAACCAACAAGCAATATAAGGCTGATAACATAGGACATGTTAAGCTTAGCACAATTCACTGCACTCTTAGACAGTTTCTTTCAACAAAGTTTTTTAAAATACTTCAGAAATTCCTGAACTTCTACGAAGGTTCCTGCACTTCCTCAAAGTCTGTGTGCGGCAGTGAAATAGTTATAGTATATGAGCGAGTCAAACGTGCACTCTTTTGCCTGTGGATTTTAAGAAGAACTTCAAGTCTCCTCATCCATTAATGTATGAGCTATGTAAAGGAGTGAACTTTTGGATAGTACTGTCGCATTAATGGCCCTTCGCTCAACTTCAACTTCTATTCAATTTTCACACTGCCGTAATCTACCGGAACTATCAACCGATTCTATTCAGAACATTTTCTAGCTAAAATTTTTTCACACTAAGCCTTCATGTTGATATTAGTATGGCATTTCCAAAGAAACTCAAAAAATCGGAAACTTTACGTATGAAGTAACAAAACACAGTTTGAATCTAGAACAAGTTGACTTCCAGAGAATTCAATAATTTATCCAGGGTATATCAAAATATTAAAATTAAATGGCAAACATACTTTTGAATATAAAAAACCAATAAATGATCCATAAAGTAATGGAAAACGTTCCATAAGAACATCCAAATGAACCATAAAAATATCAATATGATCCACATTTTATGTGAAATTTAGCAACACAATTGTAAAAATGTACCGCTAAATTTCTAAAGAATGAGCATTTAAATTGTACGAATTACCCATAAAAATATTGCAATTGATCCATAACACATTCAGCAGTGAACCTTAAACGAAAGAAAGTGATCCATAGAAAATCAAGTTTGCGCACTTAAAAAAATATGTATGCACGGATTAATGAAAGCAAATTCTTCAGAGAAGTCTAGTTTTGGACAGCTTGAAGCTGAAATAGGTTTTATTAAACTAATGTAAAGTCTAAACCAATCTTAATGCTTATAATAGAGCCTTTTTCAGCTTCAAGCAGACCAAAACGAGACTGCTCTGAGGAAGTTGCTTTCATTAATCCGAACATTCTTGAAGAACAACATCGGATATAACCTCAAAATGTCAGAGGATTCAACACCACCTTTGAGCGAAGAACAGAACAGCGATCGAAACTGTACGCTTTGTGAAGGCCATGACCACGTCGATGATATGGTCGAGTGTGATGTCTGCAATTTCTGGACCCATTATACATAGTTGTGCTGGTAAGACAACAGCTGTAAAGGAGGTTCCGTAGACGTGCTCGAAGTGCACAAATATGCTGAAGGTGCCAAAAGGAACCAACAAGTCTGTCCCAAAGAAACCAAGAATAGTGCGAGGAGTGATGCCGGATCCTAATCTGAAAAAGGAAGTACCAATGAGGGCAGCCTGGAGGAATCCCTAGACCAGTTGCAGGAGAAAACGCTGGAGAAAGAGAAATTCCTCCATGAAAAGCGCTGGCATACCCCTCACCATCCCTCTCCAACGGGGGAGTTTGGTAAAGAGAGATGATCAAACCGATTTGTACCTTCCTAAAGTTGTCCTTGCTCGCTTTCTACTCTCTATATACAATTGTCATACTGCCGTACTCTAACGGAACTATCAACTCTTTACTTTCATCTCCGTATAAAAATTCCCACTTTAGTCTGTTATTTGAAATTAGCATCTTCAACTATGTAAATCGTTGACTTCACGCAGAAGTAATACTAAACATATAGTCAAAGTACTACAATATAATTAAACAATAGGTATAGCAACAAATTTAGGTGTCGGGGACCGTCCCGACCGATTGATGGTGACTTCTACTTGCCTTTGAACTTTCCTTTCCAGTCCGTATCCTTCCTTGCTCTAACCAAATCCCGAGCCAAATCCTTCGTCATCCGTAGGCCAATCCCTTTTTCTCGCATGCAGAACACAACACGTCTTATCCACAAAATCCTTTATTTTTTATTATTTAAATTCTGAAGCTGCAGCTGGAATAATCGCCACTTAGACAAACGATTTATTTAGAGATCACTCAAATCTGGATCCGGGATGGCAAGAATTGAATGTTTCGTCAGGAATTTTTCCGGTGTTAGTGGCTCCAGTTCCAACGGATTGTCCGACAATGCCTTCAAAAGACTCGAGTTCATATATCCGTCCACTTGTGCTACCAGAATGACTAAGACTCTTTGAGATACTGGATTTCCACCGAGAACTAGTAGAAGGTGGTACTTCGCTGAACGCACCCGCAATTCCCCGAAATGTTGGCATTCGTGAGGTTTAAATGCCAGAATATTCCTTGTTTTGCTTGCACACTCATTATAGACCCTCTCACAATGTGTTTTGTCTTTCAGCAACGGAAACAGCTTCTGGGTTTGATTCTTCGCTCCTACAAATGGGTCCCGTATACGAATAGTGTATGCACTCCATTCTCGGTGAGCAGAAAACCTCCGTAAAGCAAGGAGTAATCGTCCCGTCATCAGATCTGCTTAGTGCTGCTCGAATATACTCCAGCCCGAAATAATCGACGCCAGTTTTTGAGACGGTACCGTAACCATAGCCCTATAAACTTGCAGCTCGCCCATTTTCTGATGAATCATTGACGGTTTCAATCGGAAACAACGCTGACGAACCTTTCGCGCAAGATTACCACCATCTAGTGGCGTATACCACTGCCGAACCGTAATCAAAATAATTGTGGTTCAGCGTGATGATGCTTGTGGTGTTAGTAGCTAAGAAGCAGTCCTGTAAAGGCGTGTCTAATCGGTAAATTCATGGGATGTTTGGTATGCTATGATTCCCCGTATTGCGCTAGCCTTCCAAAAACTCGCAAGCTTCCGTTTTCCTCGATGTGAGAATTGAACCATTACAAACGAGAATTTCGACGAACAGGAGCATCCGAGGCATATGTTCAATCTCCTTCAAGAATGATACCAATTGTACTATGATCGTCCATTCGGCTTGATTAAGATCCCAAGCGGTAAGAAAACATGTCCATCCTTGGTCTTCTGGACACCGTAAGTTGTCGTGCAGCGTAGTCGGTAAACAGTCATTTGAATTAGCCTTGTAAGATAAATTCGCTAAGTAATCCGAAATGTACCCATATTATTTCGACGAAGCGCAAACCACCACATTGCGTTGCCTCTCCTGTCCTCTTCTGGTGGATTTCCAACACCTTTTGGCCTTTCTTTGGGAGGATCCTCCAACAAGGTATGCCGATGGGCATTCTCGACAATGTCTTAGTTCAGCAAGATTGGTGCTTCCCAAATCATTCTTCAATCGTTTCCCTCTGTCAGTGCTTGAATTTTGGCGACCCTGTTCGCAACGTGAATTCAATCGTGTTAAGCCATTCCTCACCCACCGTTACAGGTAGGTTCAATTGAATACCTTGCCGTTTCACAGTTGCAGCTCAATCCACCCAGTTTCGCAAGAACTTCGTTGTGCTTGGAAAGAGTTACAGTTTACTGACCATCCCGTTCGACTGTACGCTCGAATAGCTCCTCGCAGCGTGTCTCGTCCGGCGTGTATTTGCTGACGGCTCCCACTTCCTTGCAAGACCAAACCGTTCCATTGACTTCTCCAGATCGTTCAATACTGACATGTTACAAGCATATCTCGTAACTTGGCTTGATGTAGTAACTTCGCCTGTCACTATCCAACCGATAACTGTTTCGGTGAGTACTGGCAGACCGGTTCCCAGTGGAATCTCGCTTTCGGATGGGAAGAAGCTGAAGAAAGCTTGGATGCCCATGACCAAGTCGACCTTTCTCGAGCGGAAGAATTCTAGATCTGCCAGTTCGATGTCTGCCGGTATGTCCCATCCATTTGCCTGCACTGTAGAAGTAGGCAGACAAGCTGTGACCTTCGGCAAGACGAGAAATTCCATCGTTCGAGAGTATGACAAGAACCGAGACTTGACGACAGCTTGGATTTTGCGATTGACTCTCGTTCCGGTTTGTCCAACACCCGATATCGAAACATCCACCTTCTCACTAGAGACCTTCATCAGCTGACTTAGATCTTCCGAGATGAAGTTGCATTGCGACCCGAAATCCAACAGTGCGCGTGCCGGATAGCGAGAACCCTGGTTGTCCTCGATCACAACAACTGCTGTAGCCAGAAGTACCTGCGCCGTGTGACTCTGTGCTGTGTTCGACGATACTATCTGAACCGATGCGGCATTCGCTGCCTTGGGATCAGAACTTGAATCGTTCAAGTTACCACTTTTACCCGAATTGGCCTTCTTGGGTGATCCATTTCTACTGCTTCTTCCTTCGCCAGTTGCGACACGAGAACATTGATGAACAATCTCGAGCTAGATGTCCTCGCTTGAGACAGTTTCGGCAGAGTGACTGTGCTCGAATGAACGACTCCCTGCTGGAACCGACATTTCCAGGAAAGCTGGGCACGTATGTAGTCCATGAACCTCCGTACACGATGGGCACTTAGCGGTATTCCATTGTACGGCGTGGTGGCTGACCTTCGGTGAAAACGACTTCCATTTGGGTTGTTGCGGCTCGTTTTTGAGTTCTGCCTTTGGTAGAGACTCGAGGATTTGAATTCTCCGTTGTAGGAACTCCTGCAAGTCCTGTAGAGTGTCTTGCTCCTTAGCGGACGTGTGTTCCTCCCAGCCACGTCGAGTGACTGGATTCAGCCGAGAGTCCTTGTATTCGGCTGGTTCGATGACTTGATCCATTATCTGAATCGCACGGTCGAATCCATCAGCCAATCTGTGGAGATCCGTGACCGATTCCTTGGTAAGTGAAGGCAGTTTCACTAGAGCTTGAACTTGCTTCCTCCTCAGTAATTTGCTGTTGTTGTATCGTTTTAGCAACGACTCCCAAGCAATCGGATAGTTATTACTAGTGATCTTTAACGGATCGACTAGTGCCTTAGCTTCGCCTGCTAAGCAACCCTTGAGGTAGTGGAATTTCTCCACTTCCGGAAGATCTGGCTTTTCATGGATCAAAGAGGTGTAGAGATCTCTGAAATTCAGCCAATCATCGATGTCTCTGTCGAAAGTCTGAAGCTTGATTTGCGGCAGGCCTACACGGTCCATTGTACCATGTGGACTGGCGGCGTCCCCACTCCGTGTTAACTGGTTTAGTGCTGATTCTTCCTGGAACTTCTTGGCCTTCTCCATCAAGAACGATTTCGCATCGTAGTAGCGATTCTCGAACTCCAGTTGCTCCTTTTCGACACCTTCTTGCTCTTCGTAGTCCTCATGCGATTTGATTTCCCAAGAAGTCTCACTAATTTGCTCCCACAACAAATCTATACGTTCGAGGTGGACATTGACCTGACTAGCTGTTGTACCCTCTTTATAATACCTAACGAACTGACTTATGTTGTTTAACGACGCTCGAAGACCCTTGAGTTTTGACTTCAACACCTTCAAGGAGTCGGTTGACCTGGTAATCTTCGTTGACATGGTTGTTGTCGGAGCAAACACGCTAAGAGAGCTAACCTGTGCAAACGACAGTTTATGCCGACAGCCGAATCCAAATTGCCTCAAAATCACGATAACTATCCTTTCGAACCACGAAGTTGTAAAGCCTTACGGTAACATGTCGGTAGATCGTATCGAAATCCACTGCAGCGAAGGAGGAATGTACCAATGTAGTATCACAAGAGAGCCTGCTTTGGCAGGACAGATACTTATTCTCACCTGGAGAACTACAGATGGTGCTGAACGTCACGCAGTATGTAAAGTAGCAGTCCGAAAACAAACAAAACCTCAGGGCTTGCGTTCGTGAATGAATTGACTCCAATAGTCCAACTAGCATCGAAATGTTGAATATTTATTAGGTGTAGGATCAATAACTTCCAGCTTCAGCTGGGAATATACTGTATTTATGTATTTACCTGGCCAAGATGACCGTTGCACGATGCCCGAGCCTGAAAGCGTGATGTGATGCCGTCTTTTGTATTGTCATAAGGAAGTAGCAACATAATCATCCACAATCGCCACCGAATTCCTCGAATGGTGCCCGGAACCAAGTTCTTCGCGAACTGGTTCACCACTTCGGCGTCCGTAAGCACTCGCCGATTCGCTAACAATAACAGAAGTCAAAATGTGGGTGTTAGTTGGGAAATTTTGTCGCTTCGGCGGACATATACCAGTTCTTACAATCCTGATGATCGTCGAAAGTGACCGAGTAGAGCCAATATCCACTTGTAGAAACTGGTTGCACTAGACGATTATGTTGAAGGACGATGGCAACCTTCCTCTCTGTTCCACAACTAGTCGATGATTTTCAGCGATGGTGGGTTTCCCGATGTAGAATAATAGGTGATGTTGTTTGGTTGCAATAGATCCTTTCACGTAATTGACGATGGCGATCGAATCCTTTGATCCACTTCAAGGCTGGCGATTGGTCTTTTGTGGCATACGAGGCTGGCGGTTTGGTGCTCGTACGATGGCGCACTTCTATCGTACCTTGGTCAAATCGTAGAGATTTGGCCAATCCAAAGTCCACCGGCAGTAGAAATCCGGCTCGGGGACCGTCCCGACCGATTGATGGTGACTTCTACTTGCCTTTGAACTTTCCTTTCCAGTCCGTATCCTTCCTTGCTCCAACCAAATCCCGAGCCAAATCCTTCGTCATCCGTAGGCCAATCCCTTTTTCTCGCATGCAGAACACAACACGTCTTATCCACAAAATACCGTTTATTACAAGAACAATACATTGATTTTATTAACAACAACACTACATTTATTTTTACTAAAACAAAACAATAATTTCATACGGGGTTCGCCCCCGGTCGACTGCTCGCGACGGTGTTTTTTAGACTAATTTTAATTTCCTAATGTTTAGTCAATAGTCAAGCGTCTAGAATTAGTTCCACAAGAAGCTTCTATAATAATCTTCTTAAGAAAATATGACAAATAAATGTTAATTTTATGGATCACACCTAGGGTAGGTGTTCCAGTTATTGGTAGACGTTCCTATTATGGTGTGTTCTAATGGTAGTTTATAGGATATACATATGTTTTTCATGTTTTGGATCCTTTTCTTTTTATTCAAATTATTACGTTTCTTGAAACCCGTGACGTAGTTTATAGATAACCCCAAATTAATATCGCTTAAAACGAAAATTTTGCATCGATGAATGACTAAGTGTATTCTCTCTGATGTGATATTCATTTATTTTTTTACGGTGCATTTAACATTAAAAAAAAGTCCATATTTGTGGACAAAGTGTTTAAATTTCGATACTTCTCGGTAGCAACTAATGCCGCGAATATACTTGGATGACAAAACTATGAGCATTATTTTTATAATAAATTATGAGCACATCCATAGTCACACTTGTATAGTTTGTGTATAGTTGTTGTGCTCAAAATTACTATACAAATAATGTTTATGCCAATAGCAGGTCATACAAGTGTATCCGCGGCATAACAATAACAAGTAGGAGCTCGGTCAATCACTACGCAAATCAAAGGAGCTATTTGGAGCTATTCGAGCATACTGCAAATAGCAAGTTGCTTATATAGTTCGTTTCATTTTCTTACATTCTACTTTAGTAATTATTTTATCAATCCATCCAATCATATGCACAATTAAATTGGTAAGAAATCTCGCACCAAATTCTAGTAGAAACCACACAATTATCAATAACTTCACCCATGTGGTTGGTCTCGTGGCCTAAAATAAGGATTCTCTCGAACACGTTTCCATTTAATGCAGTTCATAGCGCTTCATTGAAAGTTGCTAGTTTTACCGCAAGCTTTCATCCCAAAAACCACAAACGATCCTATTTCCAATTGCCATACCCTCCCCTTTTCACGTCAACACACATAGGATAAACTTGCCTATTATGGACTTCCTAGCAGTTGTTTTAGTCCAATGGAAAACTTAATTATTTTTTTGGCTCGTTTTGATTTTTCTAAAATGTTGGATAAAGATATAGAAAATCTAAATAAATCCAAATAGATTCTTTTGAAAACTTACTCTTAAAGCATTTTTTTTCTTTTACATCATGAAAAAAGTTGGACGTAAAAAAAAATTTCTACACGTAAATTGTCTTCAGTATTGCATAAACATACTGATTTTGTTTCTATGCTGATCCGTTTAGAAGAAATTCACGTTTAACCTCACATTTAGCTACATGTAAATAAACAAGGTAAAAACAACCGATTCGGTTGAACTACATTTTAAAAAAATCCAACAACAGGTAACCATCCGTTACACATTGTTATTTTCTATAACATTGCATAAATCCGTGACTGGCCCACTAAAGGAAAGGGTCCATAAAAGGTAAATCCACCCTACACGCACTGACTGGTGTGATTGCTCATCAGTTGCCATGTGAACTAATTTTCCTCGAAATAATCGCTGACTGTGGTGAAGTCTCGTGGAATGCCAAACGTGTGTATTTGTGCTACTGCAGCACAGCACACACACGTGATGATTAAGTTTTGGCATGCTGAAAATCTACGCTTTCTTCGCGAAACAGAAACCACGTCCTTACTGCTGGCTGTGCTACGAATGATGCCAACCTCTCTCTTTCTCTCTCTGCCCACACCCGATTGTCTCGTTCGCCTATTTGGGTGGGGTGGTATGTGTGTAGGTAAGTACGCGAGTTTCACATAATCAGCATCGTTATCAGATCATTGAGCATGTACCATACCAAACATGGAGTTGAGTTGGCAGTTTATCAAATTGCAATCCCCTGCGGGACTGGGAAGCGATCAATGGGTTGTGCACGGATGGCTTGTGACGTTATTGTTAGTGTCTTCTTCTAGGCTTTACACTGTTCATGTTGTCAGCTCTCATTTTTTGACGTAGGACTACATCTTTAATTTCTATAATGGGGGTGAACTTTGTGACAACCGAAAATGGAACAGGAAACAAAATCATGAAAGATTTTAAACATTAATAACTCAGCTGCCCCTGGACCAATTTCAATAATTTTATCACCAATCGATCAGAAATATGTCTACGCATCTATAACAATACTGATGATTGTCAACCAGACTCTATTGAAAAAAAGGCAATGTCAAGCATTGCCTAATGCACAAAAATAAGTGATTATTTTATTACTGTTTTCATGAAATAAACGTTCTTCCCAAACACAGTCGTCATAATCGAGTACCACTTGGTTGTACATCATTCTGCTTTAACCTGAAAATATATAGAAAGCACTGCTGTCTAGCCTCAACTAAGATCCGTATCTAAATCTCCCAGACTTGTTCCGTCGGCGAATAATAAGGTGGAATGGCCAATAGAGGTAGTCTACCTCGGCTTAACACTAGACAGCAAGCTGATGTTCTGGGAGCACGTTGACAAAACCAAAACCAAGTGTAACATCTTGATAAGATCACTGTATCCACTCATCAACAGGAGGTCTACTCTATCCCTGAAAAATAAGCTTTCTGTCTACAAACAAATCATCCTTCCCGTAATAGAATACGGGATGCCAATCTGGGAGAGTTGCGCCAAATGCCATCACCTTAAAGTCCAAGGGATCCAGAATAAGATCCTTAGGACGGTCCTAAACAGTCCCCCGTGGACTAGAAATTCTAAGATCCACCTCCTGGCTGGAAATCAGACATTAGAAGAACGGAGAGTATTCATCCTGGAAAGGTTCAGAGACAACTGTCTGAGATCAGATCTTCAGATCATACGTGATCTAGCACGTTAGGTTAAGTTATACTCGTAGTTAGGTAGGTTAACACTTTTTTTTCCATTCAAACAAAACACACCCCCAAAGGGGTATTCTGTAAACTAGTTGAAAAACGTAAATATTAAATTAGAATATCAAATTAAACAAAGATGAAGAGCCAGGTAAGCTAATCAATTAAAATGTTAAATCAATGCACTATCATAATCAACAGAAATAAACATAATTTTACTACTACTACTAGCCTCAACTCATTTTCGCTTCAGACGGCGTGGTGACCAGGCAGCAGAAGCCACAATAGCAGTAGTAGGAAGGTGGTGGCAGGTTAGGTAGTCCACGCTTCTACCCAACAAGCAACAATGACTGGTCCTGGCAAAGGAGGAAAAGGTCTTGATAAAGGAGGCGCCAAGCGTCATCGCAAGGTTTTTCGTGATAACCGCCATCCATCGTCTGGATCGCCGTGGCAGTGTCAAACGTATCTCCGGTCTGATCCACGAGAAAACACGTGTGCTGAAGGTGTTCCTGGAAAATGTGATCCGTGATGCTGTCACCTACACTGGTTAAATCATCACCACCTTTGGCAACAAAACGGCCCTTTTAAGGCCAACAAGTGGCAATCTTGTAACCAAACTTGGAAGCAGGGGTGCAAGTAATTTTGATCGATTCTCTTCATCAACTTTCTCTTTGAAAAAAAAAATACTACAAATTTGGTACGCCTACAAATGATAAACGGAAAGAGTTAAGATAATAGATGATCGATCAATTAAAAGAACTTAATGCTCTTCACACTTATTCCATCAACTAGCGGTCCTACGTCAAGCTTCCGTTCGTGCTCTTAGGCACAGACCCTTCTTCTTTTTTTAATTCGATTATTTGTTACAGCTCATTCGCTTTAGCTTCACGGAGCCGAAGATCAATTTTTGTTTATCAAAGTTTTCTTAAAACTAAAGTTAGTGGAACGAGGGACGATTTCTCATGATATGCACTATGTGTTACAATTGGGTAAACAGTTCGAAGTAGGGCTAAAAAAAGGAAACCAAGGGTGTATTTGAGATTTTCTCTCCATCGTCCAAAGGTTCTCAACTTAGTGGTCTAGATTAAATTCCACAGTTCTTAATTGAAAGCTTTCTATGTCAACCAATTCCTGGATTTTTAAATTGTGTAGCAATAATGGCCTTCGGCTTGGTAAATCATAGAAGTGTAGCCAATATTGTAATGGGGAATCAAATTTACTTGTGTTCGGTAGTCGACTTAAGCAACAATGCAGGCTCTCGTCAACAAAGTCAGCTTTGTATTTGCATAGCCAGACTAACCACTCATATAGGAACTCAGGCAGGTTCTCTGATCCCTCTAATTCCAAGATTCCAACACAGATATCTCTCTACCATTTATGTCATAGGCGCCAGCGAACTTATCCGAAAGATTCTCAAACTAAATAAACCGTATACCTTATAAAAACCTACTAAAACGCTCATCAATAAATTTAGATCCATAAACCGAACAAACGTCTACTTCCAAATCTATTATAACAACTACCAGCGTTATTATGTATGTATATGGGCAGTAATGAGCACCGTTAACCAAAAAGTTAACTTAATATTAAAACGTTAATGCTAAAGATGACAGCAAATATATAATTGGTGAATTTCCAAGCCTACATTCTCGATCGCGATCACGACATAGATCCTCTCACCCAATACAAATCATGCATAAAAACAAACAAAACCTTGACGCTCGCATCTTACCGTAAACCAAGCTACACATCGTGTAAAACCAATGGAAAAAAATCATAAGAATACCCCTCAACAGGAACGCACCCACCAAATCAACTCAAGATCAGCGCCCAAGCAACACCCATGATCTACAACAATTTATATTACCTTTATATGACTGGTTTTGGTTGCAAAGCAGTTTACTCAACATGATTCTATGCATTTGTTTTACTTCGGCGTACTGTGGCGATCTAGACAGAAGCTGCCATGCACACCCTCTGCACGATACACACTTAGAAATACCTAATATTACAGGTGACGGAATTCATCTTTGACATAAAGGATGAGACATAAACAAACATGTCATGTCAAATTAAGTGCTTCGAGACTGAAAAGTTCGTTACTCGACAACAAGTACGATTGATTGAGCTGAATTTCGCGTCTATTATGACCCAATTTTAAGTAAAAATTGACGCTCGTATATGTCACTCTCAAAACACTTAAATTTACATGAATTTTTCTAAGTGTGAATGATCAACACTTCTTCCATATCTCCTTCACGCCCACCCTTCACAAATACTGCAAGATCGTGTTTTCGGTGTCTTTTCTTCTTCGAACACACCACACTCGGGTAGACAAAACAATTAGCTCATCACATCGAACAATAGATCTACCGAGCGAGCAAGGTCATAGCGAATTGTTGAAATGTTGAATTGTTTGCCCTAACTTAACATCTTGACTAGATAGAAGTCTGTTCCATAAAATGGGTCTTGTTCGTGGAAATCTCTCTTAGCTCAGTCTATTAAGGCGCAGCTATAAAGCAAGATCATGCTGGAACTGATTTGGTTGAATTCCCGTTTTGGCATGCCTTTTGTTTACGTGCGTTCTAAAGAGTTCGCGCGCGTACAGACTTAGGACTTTCTTTACTCAATGCGAAATCCAGCATGGTCGCAGAGAAAGACTTGAACTTGATTTCAAAGAGTTGATAGGCTGCATAGAATTATTCCAGCAGGGTCGAGCTTTGGAATAAGAATCCTTCGTTTATTTGTAGTGTAACCAGTTGGTTACAATCCGTGGATTTTCGTTTGTATGAGTTGTTGTTGTTTGGAAAATTCACGTATTTTAATATAGAAGACAGAAGGCAACACACAGCAGCGAGAGGGTTAGTACCGCTGCAAAAACACTCGAACGATACTAAAGGGAGGAAAATCGTAGTCATAAGCTAAAAATGGAGAATGATCGGCAAAAGGCATGCGAGTGGCCGTCTTCTAAAAGAAAAAACCTTCTAATTGGCAGAAGTAATCAGGCGTCCGTGTAGACTGGTATCGTAAAGTGCAGTGCCTTTTAGTGTACCCCCCCCCCTTGTGGGGTTTCTGGGATGTTGGACTGCCTCCGTCAGGACCTCGTACCATATATAAAACGGTCTTACACGGCTCGGCTTCCGAGATGGCTTTCGAGCCTAATAGTAAATGATACTCGATCGTCCGTCAGGGACGATTCCCTCAGACCGGTGGCCTTAATTGTCAAGGAGGGTCCCGTCTCGGCTCGACCAAGGTGGAACGCCACCAGATCCGCCATTCTCCCAAAGCTGCAACAACACTGTCTGCAGCCCGCGCCACAAGTTTCCGGCCATACGGTAGTGCAGGAGCAGCCGTGTGGGCCAACGCCAGCGTCCCGACGCCGTAGGAGATTCCGCTGCAGCAGTGAGTACTACATTTTAAACCCTCGCATACACGCCACATATATGTGAAACCCCACACCCCACACGCCACAGAAAAGGGCAATACATGTTTTAGAAAATGTGAATATTCCTGTGTTTCATACTTTGTCCGCGTAGCCCCTCCGAATACCCAGTAACATGCCGGCCCTGCGACACAGTTCAGAGGTCTCATGCTACTGAGCTAGTTACCCGGGAGTGTCTGGTCATGCCATAGTCACAGTAGTAAGCAGTAAAATTACGTTTATTTTCCATCCATTATGATTTTACATTGTTCATACATTCCAATTTATTATTAGCCTGAAGGCCATCTTTGTTGTTATTCTAATCTACATGTTTACGTTTTTCAACTAGTTTACAAGATACCCTTTTGGGGTGTGTTTTGCTTGAATTTAAAAATAATTTGATAACCTACCTAACTACTAATAACTTAACCTAATTAGCAAGATTGCGGATGATCTCGTGATTTGATCTCAGGCAGGCGTCTCTGAACCTTTCGAGGATGAGCGTACTGCGCTCCTCCAGTGACTGAAGACCAGCCAGGCGGTGGATCTCAGAATGTTTGAGTCCACGGGGGACTCTTGAGGATCATCCTAAGGATCTTGTTCTGGATACTTTGGAGTTTGAGGTGAAGGCACTTACCACAACTCTCCCATATTGGTGTTCCGTACTCAATGGCGGGGCGGATGATTTTCTTGTGGACGGCAAGCTTGTTTTTAATGGAAAGGATGGACTTTCTTTTGATAAGTGGATAGAGCGACCTAATCAAGATGTTGCACTTGGTGGATGATTTGTCCACATAGGAACGGAACAACAACTTGCTATCAAGGGTGAGACCAAGGTAGATGATTTCTATGGGAGTATTATCAAGGTGGACTTTTAAGTTACCAGGCGGGACAAGCCGAGGTGAATTGGAGTGCGGAAGTAGTATGGTCTGTGTTTTAGCTGCATTGATACAAATCTTCCAGCTTTTGAAATAGTCGGACAGAACATCCAGGCCTGATTGGAGTTTTTTCGTCAGAGCACGGATCACTCAACCCTTATAGATGATGGCAGTGTCATCCACAAACATTGGCAAAATACCACCACCCGGAAGGGGAGGAACATCTGACGTGAAGATGTTGAAGAGGATAGGACCAAGAAGGCTACCCTGGGGAACGGTGAACGTATCAGAAGGTGAATTGCTTAAGAAGACCTGGAATGATCTGCCCGACAAGTAGTTTTTGATGATCTTGACAAGGTAGATCGGGATGTTGTATCGATGCAGCTTGTACGCTAGGCCATCCTACCAGACATTGTCGAACACCTTCTCGACGTCCAACAATGCCATGGCAGATGTATTGTTAACGGACTTGTTCCGCTTGATGATGTTAGTAACCCGTGCGAGTTGGTGGAAGGTAGAGTGGCTTTTCCTAGACTCAAATTGCTCTTTGAGAGAGATGTTATTATCATTTGAAATCAGCAGCAGACGGCTGAGTATCAACTTTTTGAATAGCTTTGAGATAGATGACAAGAGGCTTTCGGCACTGGTCTTTGCCACTAGGCTTGCAGAAAGGTAGCCAAGCCCCTAACACTTATTGAAGAAGACAGCAGTCAAGTTTTTCAACTCGAGGTTTACCACTCCATCGACACAAGCGGCCTTCATGTTCTTGGTTGATTTAATCGCTGCTATCAGCTCATCAGCCGATATTCGACTTTCGTTAGGGACAACTACGGGGGTGGTAGCGACTCTTGATATTGCCTCCGATACTGCAGGCTCGTAGGGACTCACCATGGCTTGACCAAAGTTATGTGAATTCACAAAGTGTTGACCAAGAGCATTGGCCTTTTCAACTGGGGTTATGAGTAAGGATGGATCCGAATTCTGATTAGGAGAGGAAAGGGAGAGATGGGCCTTGGTTTATTTTTTTTAAATCTTTGCCATTTTACAAAATGGCTTAGCACAATCTGGGAGAGAGCGAATCTTGTTTGCAAAATCGATATTTCTGTGATCCGGTGTTCTTGGCTTGGATGATTTTGTTCAAACGGTTGCAATTGGTCTTCAGGTTAGACAGCCTAGTACGCTGGTACTGCCTACAAATCGTGTTGCGGAGTCTAATGAGGTCTTTAGTGGGCCTGTCAAGGTTCAGAGTATTATTCACCTGTTTGGATACTGGAATATGTTGCTCCCTGGCCCGGGAAATCACTTCATCGATGGAGCGCAGACACCGGTCGATGTCGTCAGTCGTTTCCGGGTGGACGTCATAGTCGATACTGATGTCAATGCAGTGTTGGAACTGCGACCAATCTACCCGATGGAACTTGTTAACTGAAGAACCTACCTCAGCCACCACCGGATAGTGGTCCGAGCTGAGTGCCAGATACACGACAGGTTGCGATATGTTACCCATGTTGCTGATGTAGATATCGATGGTGGCGTGAGCACTGGGCCTACTCAACCGGGTGGAAGCTTCCGGACTCAAGATGTTGTACTGCGCTTCCTGCAGATCGTTGTTCAGAATGGTACCGTTTTGATTGCGCCGACTTTGCCCCAAGCTTGTTGTTTGGCATTCAGGTCGCCAGCAAATCCCAGTCGGCGCCGCCGGGATGTTCTGAGGCATAACATCTCTGATCACGCCTTCCTTCGAAAGGGAAGTAAAGCCGTTGGTCCCCGGTTCATGAGTTGATGGGTCGATAGGTAGGGTCCAGGTGTGGGAGCTGCCTTCCCGGCACGTCGGTAACATTGATGCTCAGCACGGAAAACAAGATCGACGGAAAAAACAAACCAAAGGAAAAAAAAAAGTCGCCAGCAATGATGTATTTTTCCCGCCGCCAAGTCAGCTTTATAATATCTCAACGAAGATTCGCTGCCGACCCATCCTTATGGTGATGGGGCTAAGCGATGTGCCGACTTCAACCCCGATGGCTTTGATAATTTTGAGTTGGAAGTTCGGCAGCAGGTGGCAGTTGATGTTATGCCTCACAGCAACGACTACATCCCCTCCTCTTGTACTGGTTCTGTTGAGTCTCAAGAGCCGAAAGTCCGATAGGAAGATGTTGACTTTCGGCTTTAGATGGGTTTCAGTGATGATGGCAATGTCGATCTCCTTGGCGTTAAGGAAGTCAAGCAGTTCGATATTCACGGTCCATACTTAGTAAGAAGGGACAGGGCAGCATGAAGCTGTTCAGATCGGGTCTTGCAGGTGCACAGGATGATGATGACCTCTGCTACGAGTGTTACAAGTTCCTCCAAGTAAATGGGGAATCGTCGACGGACTCACCTCACACAGCACTGGCATACGATAAACCAGGGGCAGTGGAACGACCTTGGTTCAGCTGGGCCGCTGCAGCAGCGAGGCGATGCTGGGCTGATTGGCGGCTGGGGGTCGCTTGCTCGGTTGTAGAATACCCAGCGGGAGTGCTAAGGGCTCGTTGATTGTTGAGAGGAAGCGGTGCTAGGCTCGGGACTAGTCAACGGGGCTGGATTGCAGGGTACTTCGTTTATTCAAATGCATTTTCCTTTTATACAATTTGGTTTACAATGGTTCATGTATGTAGAAATTTAACGGCGCCGGTGGTGTAGTGGTAAGCGTGATTACCTATCACCCCAGCAGGCCTGGGTTCAATCCCAGTCGGCGCCGCCGGGATGTTCTGAGGCATAACATCTCTGATCACGCCTTCCTTCGGATGGGAAGTAAAGCCGTTGGTCCCCGGTTCATGAGTTGATGGGTCGATAGGTAGGGTCCAGGTGTGGGGCTGCCTTCCTGGCACGTCGGTAGCATTGGTGCTCAGCACGGAAAACAAGATCAACGGAAAAAACAAACCAAAGGAAAAAAAAAAATGTATGTTGAAAGGAGTTATTTGGTTAAACGAGTGAGACGTCTGCAGTGACACAAAAATACTCATCCTAGCAATATTAGGCATAATGGATACATTTGGGTTGAGCGAACTGCGCTTACATTCGAAACCTTTCTTGCTGCGCGAACAACCTCGACCCACACAGAAAGGGTGGAAAGAGGAAGCGAGAGAACTGCAGTTCTGTTCTGTTCGCTGGCCTATGTATGTCTTAGGCTGAAACATTTCTCGAGTTTCCTGGGCATAGAATATGATTGTACTTGCCTAATAGTATACTAATGCAGAAATAGTACAGGCTTAGAAAGTTCCAAATCGACAAGTGTGGAGGTACATCTAGAATAGTTGAGAGCCGTCGAAAGTCCAATCAACGACGAAATAAAAAACCAAAGTAGAAGGAAGCCTTGTTTATCTAAACAAATTTTCCCAAGGCGGAAATCTTTTATCTAGTCCATATATTACGTAAGGACAACCAAATCAAAATGAATGTCACACCAGAACTACTGGTGAGTGAATTATGAACTAAACGCTTTACCATAAGACAGGTGTTGTCCATCTGAAAAACTTTACCCAAGACGGAAATCTTCTATCCAGTCCACATGTTAAGTTAGGGCAAACAATGCAAATTGTAAGTCACACTAGTGCCGCCTGGTGAGTTTATTTTGAGCTAAACTTGCTACCATGAAATAGTTCTTGTTCATCTGAAAAACTTTGCTTAAGGCAGAAAACTTCTCTCTAGTCAAGATGGCAAACAATTTAAAACGAATGTCACACTAGCACCATCTGATGTATTAATTCTGAGCTAAACTCATGACCTATGGATAGATTGTGTTCATCTGAACAACTTTACCCAAGACAGTAACCTTCTATTTAGTACATATGTTAGGTTAGAGCAAACAATTCAATATGAATGTCACATTAGCGATGCCTTGTGAGTGAATTCTGAACTAAACTTATTACGCTATGATAAGTCTTGTCCATCTGATCCATTTTTTTTTAGTCTGACCTAGCGCTGCGTGGTAAGTGAGTTGTGAACTAAACTCTTTACCTCAGAAGAGGTTTTGTCCTTCTGAACAACTTTGCTCATGACGGGAGCCATCCATATAAGCCAGATCTGTAGATATCCATCCGTTTTAGCGCCATCTAGTGAGTCAATTTTATCATAAACTATCCATTGTATTGAAAACCTTGTATTTCTGAACACCTTTGCGCCACGAAGCAAAATCTTATATGGATGGTATCTCGCGATCAGGAGTTGAAACAGTTGACTTTTTTTTTTACTATACTCGCATCGATGTCGTGCGCGACAGTCTGTTTGTATTCATACACTCATGCTCTACCGTCGTCTCTCTCACGCAACACAAACGGTAGAACAACATTCGAGCAAAAAGAAAATTGTCAAACAACTACACACTTAGTTTTATTCTACCGAGCTCGGCTGTGCAAATTTCGGCAAATATGGTGATGCAAATTTAATTCCTAAAATCGCAATAGGGCCCGAGATTAACTTCCTAGAAAACTTGAAGTGGCAGTGCAAGCACCTATGATTTAATTGGAACAAGATCACAATTAGGTTCTTCAACACATCTTGGTTCGTGTACTTTTTAGTAACATCTCAAAATAGTGGCTCAATAGGTACAAAAAAGCATGTAATTCACACTCTGTTGCATCAAATATAATATAAAAATGTATAATATAATATACATAATGATTTATGGATTTCTCATTCAACAAACATAACACAAGTTAGATTTGTTGCTCAAGTGTTCCATACAATATCATCTAGGAAATAACATCATACTAATCTGAGTGTAACATGTTTGTTCCTCCCATTTGATGCATGATTTGAAGGTTCATCCAAGCAGTACATTGACACAGTTGAGTTTCATTATTGAGACCTAAAGTAAATCAAGTAAGCAACTTGAAACAGTTTCGTATCAAGATGTATTTCCTGTACCATTTAAGGGATTTATGGGCAACTTAAAGAAATAAAAAAAATTTAGATGTTTTCTGTGTTGCTTGGGGTGTCGAGTTGAACTTCGTTCTCATCGGGTTGTTTAAGCGATGGAATCCAAGGGTGTTTAGACCGACCACCACGTAGTGCATCGAGGCAGCTAGTAGAATCGGTTAATATGATTGTTTCCTGCTGTTTACAAAGTTTTAAAACAGTAGTGATAAGCGCAAAGGCTTCAGCAGAGAAGACACTACAAATGTTAGGGTAACGGTAGCTGAATTCGTCGCTACAGGTAATCGCTCTAGCGCCGGTGAAGATACCATCTTTGGAGCCATCGGTAAAAACTTGTGTGTGTGAGTGACAACGATCTGTGATAAACTCTTGAAACTTTGGTAGGACGATTTCCTTGGTTGTGCCCGCTCTAGTGCCCAACTATCAGTAGCCCTTAGAATGCTGCCCACCTCCGGAAGACATAATGCTGTAGATAGCTGAAATAGATCTTTAATTCGTTTAACCACTGGATAACAGACTGCTTTTGAGTTTTTCTTTACGAGTCGCACTGACAATTGTGAAAGTGGCCTGCTTACTGAGCAGAAAAACGCGGTCCCAGGTCCTTACATATCAAAGAGATTTATGGTAAAATCGCTTGTGTATCGTGTATTTTGCAAAACTCGTTGTTGTCGTTGGTTTAGGGTTTGAATGGATACAAAAATTCGAGCAACGGTATTATGTGATATGAGGGGCTCGGTGGCCTTAGAGCAACCGTTTTTGCTTACTGAGCAGAACATCATGAGTCTAATCTCAGGCCCATCCACATTCAAGATTCGTCAATTGATTTATTTGTTAATATGACTACATGGTAATAACAGTAATTCGGTGATTAAAAAGGTGCTCGTCTGCCTAGTGGCAAACGTTTTTGCTTACTGAGCAGAAGACCGTGGGTTTAGTCCCAAGCTCGTTCGCATTATATGATCGTTAGGACATCAATTCAGCTTATCGTTTACCAAAACGAACCCTGCTGCAAACCCAACCCTCTTATCCAACATCCCAGTGATTCCTCGTGGAAGTGCAGAGGTGTTCTCGGCTTCCATCAAAGCGAGTGTCATTTCAACACAATCCTTCCCATTCCTTTCTTGACCTGTGTTCGGGCGCGGCCGGATCAGATCACCAGTTTTCACACATTGAGGATGATTGCTAGTCCCAAGCATCGTCTTTTGGTTCTCTGTGTAATTACAGCTGATCTGGCAATAACAGAGTAGCAACCGTGGGCGGTCAATCAAGCTCAAGCTCAAGCTCGAGTCGCACTGCCAATTGTGAAAGACGTTGTATAATTGATAGCATAAAAGGAAGACATCCGGATTCAGCGATAATGGCTATGACTGGGCTAGCTTTGAATGACCAGATGCTTGACGTACTACTTCGTTGAAAGTTGGTCTGGTGCTGGTGAGTCCTAATCCAAATAATTGCTTAGAGATAACCTTAGAGCACACTTTTACCAGAGTGGTTCGACTGCTTCTCTTTAACCGTTATCCTGATATCCGTAAGATGTGGATCCTTCTTCTACAGCTGCTCTTCACGGATGTAAGATGTTGAAGGAAGTTTAACTTTGCGTCTACCAGAACACCAAGGATTTTCATTTTCTTACCCGTGGAATTGGAGCATTGTCTATATTGATGGCTCGGCCTCGTTTTCGATGCTGTATATGGCAGGGTTGAAGTAGCTTGGACTTGTTTGGGGCAATAGAGAAACCAACGCTGAGTGCCCATTCGGTAGTGGCGTGGGCGGCTTTCCTTAGAAGTTTACGAACAGTTTCATTATTCTTACCCTTCACTATGAGCATAACATCGTCAAATTTCAACATCAGGCGGTATTCCCTTGAAGATTGGTTGCATGGCCACCAGAAACATAGTTACAGACAGGATCGATCCTTGTGGTACGCCATTTTATGGTTTTCTGAGACTTGAAAGTATCTGTCCGAGAGAAAACTGGATAAAATTATTCATCATTCGTCCTGATATTTCCCAGTTTGATAGGGTACGTAGAATGTCGTGTTTCCTCGCTGTGTCGTAGGCTCTCGATATGTCTAGGGAGACTATTTCTTCGTGTTCATCGTTTTCGAGGTTGATGAGAGCTTCTAAGTTGGATAAGTGCGTTTTGACGCCCTTACCCGCGTGAAATGCATGTTGAAGTGGATCCAGTTTATCTGTGGTTTCTAGCTAAGTGATAAGGCGACGATTGATCATTTTTTGACGTAGGATTACGTCTTTCGGCAACATATTGGAGGTGCAATTTAAAAAACCAAAATCGACCGCGTTACAAAAATTGGTCAGGATTTGATCACTTATAACTCTGTCAATATCAGATGGATTTTAATTCTAAACAAGCCAATCGTTTGGAATGTCATCTACAAATCTGCTAGAATTAACTCCTTTTCAATTTTTAATCGTTCACTATTGAAAATGGCACGAATGTGCAACTACTACTATAATCATGAAAATTATCACCAATTAACTGCGATAAGCGCTTTCTCTAACACAGATTTCAATTTCGAATTCACGAACGGTGTTTATTCAACCAGCGCGTGTTGTGAGTGGTGGTATTCAATGGTCATCATCAGCAGCAGCAGCATTGCTTTCGGCACGTAGCGTTGTAGATTGTTCTACAGTACACGAAGAAAGGCTGCCCACAAGCGCGAGTTGCAGCCCACTGAGCCGTCCATTCGCCGAAGAAGGAGGAAGAAGTTGCACCGCTACTGATCGGATTTCAGTTGCTCGTCGTGACGTTGCGCAAGGTCATCAATCGGATGTCAGTTCCCTTAAGTTTGAATCTAACATACTATGTATTTTCAAGGCAACATTGGGGGTGCAATTTCAAAAATCAAAGTCGGTCGCGACATGAAAATCGTTTGATTTTGGTCCAGAGATGATGGATTTTATTATTAATACGCCAATCGATAGGAAATTTTTCTACGAATCTGTTTAAATTAAGACTTCATCACTTTTCAAAATGTCTTTTGCAAATTGCACGAATGTGCACCTGTTGCTATGATAGATAAAATCAGGATTGGTTCCACTCACTTGCTATAAAAAAAATGATTTCCTGAATTTTGAAATCATTAGATGTTATAATGATATTTTGTACTTGTAAGATACAAGAAGAGGTTGAAAGGCAAGTGTTTGACTCATGAAACCTGTCAATTTCGCTACCAGAGTGTTACAATCAGCGATCTTATGATTCGTGAGCGTTCACTCAGAGTGAGCGCTCGCGAGTCGTAAAATCGCTGATTGTGACTATCTGAAAGCAAATTTGACAGGTTTCATGTGTCAAACACTTGCCTTTCAACCTCTTCTTGTATCTAACAAGTATAAAATATGATTATAACATCTAATGATTGCAAAATTCATAAAATCATGTTTTTATAGCAAGTGAGTGGAAGCAAGCCTGGCTAAACTTATCACCAATTGCCTGCAAAAAGCGCTTTCCTTAACACAGATTTCAAAATTGAATTCCATTCTGACGGTACCTATCTTTATGCCTTTGATGTAAATTTTAGCCCCTCCTATTAAAATAATTATGCCAAAAAAAAATTATCTTGCCAAATTCTCCAGTAAAACTCTGCAAACTTCAAACAGGTTCTGATAATATTCGGGAACTGCATTAAACTTGGGGACGATCTGAATTTTTTCGGATAGCTTATTTAACTTGAGCGAAATTCTTTGTTTCAGGGAAGTTCGGTAAACCTTAAAGCGTTCTGCAAACTTCAAAATATGTTTGTGAAATTCCAGGAAATGTAAGCTCTACAAAATCCAGGAAAGATCTACAAACTCCAATGAACATATACGAACACTCAGGAAGTTTTATGAACTTCAATGAAGTTTTGCGAACCCCAGGAAATCATTTTAAAATCAAGAGAAACAGTGAAGTTCAACAACCTTCAGATAAGTTCTAAAAACTTCAGAGAAGTCTAAGCTCTTCAGACAAATTCTGGAAATCTTGTCGAATTCTCTCCATTTAAGGGGCTTATCCATCAAAAAGCATAAACGTGGGTACCATCCGGTATGCTCAGTTTCTGTGATTGACGTGTTTTCCCTAATGCATATTTCATTTCCGCATTACTATCATCTCCAAAATCATCGAGGAAAAATTTTACAGCATTGTTCTAAACTGGTTTTCAAGCTTCCAACCCATCGGTCCTTTCAGGACCACAAATGACTGATAAAAGAGTTCACTAAGGAGTTCATGTAAGAACTTGTTTCCAAGACATATCGTCCAGGACACCGACAGATCACCTCAAAAACAGAACTATCAAATTGAAAGAAGAAATCAATTAAATATTTACTTTACTTGTGCTGTGACATCAAATCGTTCGTAATCCTACGTCAAATTTACGGTAGTGTCTTGGCTACAACCTCTTACTATTTCAAATAGCTTATTAAGGTAAGCTATATAAACCTCAAATGGTTTGTGCCAAGTCAGTTTCTCACTAAATGAGTTCAAATTTTGGTAGGCTAATCAGGGCCCAATTTGGAACCGTTTGTGCACTGTGGAGCGAAAATTTCAAATTTTGCATCAGTCTAATGTGCATTGAAAGCTAAGCCTCAAGCTCGGGCTTGCCGGTCAAATAAAATTTGCCTTGGTAGTCCGCCCTTAATGCTCCCCGTAACTAAGGTGCGAGTTCTTGGTCCATCTGATCCCTTACTAACAACCAACTGAGCAAAGCACAATGGTCCCGAAACAGGCACCGGAAGCTGCGGTCGCCTATCGATCGCCTTCATCGATATTATGTCATGTATTGATACTTCATACGGTTCAACTCCCAGTTCCGAACGGGCTAATTGCACTCCAGGAAATACTTCCCTCCATTGCACATACACAGGAAATGTAACCCTCACCACCACCAGCACCAGTACCACCACCGGAGCACATCGTTACTGGCGTGATTCAGTCAGCTGGAAGTGACATGCTACCAAGGCGTCGTCGATCGTCCAACGAGAACTGCCAACACATAAAGCAACCCAATTTTATTGCGTTAATTTCCGGATGCAATTTAAACTTGAGCTCCAAACCTCCTCCCATCCGTCGCCGTGACCCTCCCATATTGCTATGTGTACCGGCAGTTCCTGTGCGTTCACATTTCGAAACAAGACTCTCGAGATTATGATCTGATTTACCCGCCATGGCGATGTTGATTGCATCGTTGCTCACTTTTCAGAAATCGGTGGTTTGAGGTTGTTGTTTGTCAAGACTTGTTCCTGCCCAAGTGAACAACGTAAACAGATGTGTGTTTTTCAGGGATGCGACACGGATGGCGGCGAAGATTTAGTCGTAAATTAACACAATGAAGCGAAATTGCATGCGCAGGGGAACTCATCTCGTTGGCGAGGTTGTTGTCAGCACACAGGGGATCCATCGGAACAGCGCATAATGGTAACCGATTTAAATTAATGTGATTTCCTGTAGTATCAACAGTAGCAGAATCGTTGGCTGCCGTTTATCAAGAGCGACTTGTTCTTGGCCGCGTAGGGAACGTCTCTGTCGGATGTTGTGTGGAATGGATCCTCCGTTGGTTTGTTGAACTAGGGTGTGAATGCGATAGAACAAACTTGAAAATTGAACATGCAGATTGTGGTTCCGGCGGAAGATGTCTGCCAGGATGATTTCACTGTCGTTGCATCCCTTTGTTCGCCTTCACAATTAACCAAAATTTTGCGGTAGCTTCCATGCATATGGTGCTCAGGTGAACCGTGATGTTTACAGATTTTACTCCGTTGAGCATAATTTTGCATTCAGGATTTGTGAATGGATGACTTGTACTTGCTCTGAGACAGATTGAAGCGAACATAATTCCGCCATAATTTGTCAGAAAGTGGTACGTTCTGTGTACATTGCCGTGAAGTCGTCGTCGTCATCGTCGTTGCCGTCGTAGTCCTGGTGCTGGAATACGGAACATGTAAGAAGCCGGTAACCACCATCGTCACCGTCGTCGTCGTCGTCGTCGTCGTCGTCGTCGTCGTCGTCGTCGTCTACAGCGACGAAGACGAATGCTTATGGAAGTGAATTAATGAACGTCTTGAACACATTTTGACATAATTTAATTCATTTTACACACATATTTAACGTTGCTCCTAGTGGTGGTGGTGGTGTTGTTGGATTCCATTGGAGTACGAGATAGCATGCGGACAGAAGAGTGGAACGATGGAAAAATTCTTTCCCACGAAGGAATGTTGTTGCCGAATACTGGAAAAGAAGGCAAAGAATCAGTTGCTTCGTGGAAGATCATAGGATAAGGATTTCTTATGAAACAAATGTTTCATTTTGCTTTATTGTTAAAGTCAAGAATATCAATCTGACAAGCGTAGGTCTCGGTGTACATCTATGGGGGTGTTTTCAAACTCATATTTCCGCAAAGAATTAATATGGGTAATCCCTCCACCCTGGATTTTTTTCCTGTCGAACATCGGACTATCCAAGCTGGAGGCGCACAACGATCTCAGCTCTGACCACCAACCGGTGGTGGCTGAAGCCGGTGTCAACGTGGTTCCTGCTAGAAGCCTGTGAAAAGACTGCCACTGTCAAAAGACTGTCAACTGGATGCAGTTCGGACGAATGGTGGAAAGCGGTATCGAAGAAAATATGCAGCTCGACACCGTAAAGGCTGACTAAAAGTAAATTGGTACGCACAAAAAGAACTGTAATTCGTGATTCAATAAGTTTAAAAATTAATGAATGGTTGCTTTGCAGTACTTTTATTAAAACTTCAAAGTTACAGCATTAGATGGTTACATTTGTTTCAGTTCGAACGAAATCTCTAACCTTCCTCTTGATGGAGCCCATCAGTGCCCGCACTGTGGAATCGGACACGGAATCAGCGCATTTTTTCCATTTTGCCCGTATTTGCTGGATGTCCATGACTGCCCCGTCGCCCAGTATTTTTCGAATGGTTGAAATTCCGGGCAATTCGGAGGATTCATTAGCTTGGGGACAAAATCGATGGCAGCATACCACCGTAGAACCACATTGGCGTAGTGGCAGCTGGTCTAATCGGGTCAAAAGATGACTTTGCCCCTATGCTTGCAGATGAACGGCAATACACGCTTTTCAGGCATTCTTCGATGTAAACTTGGGATATCATCGTCGAGGATGTGACAAGTAGTTTCGTTTTCAGGCCACCACTGCAAATCGCTTGCCAAATCATGGCCACGTACAGTCGCGATGCAACATTTTTGACCGGGAAGCTGCATAAAATCAAGTTTGACGTATGTTTCGTCATCGGTCAAAGTTCAGCCTGTTACCGTTTGTAACATTTGTTGATGTATTTCTGTATGTTTATCGTATTCTGCATTTCCATTTGAATTTAAATAATAATTGCTAATTTGATACCCCTAGTTTTAGTACACTATACAGTACCACAGTTTACTACCAACTGCTGGAATAGGTGATGAGCCAACAAATTGAGTTCAGTGGATCATAGGAGAATGGGTACGAGAAGTACAGAGAAAGGGAACGGCGAGTAGCACGGAAACTTCTTCCGCCACTTGCCAAGTAAACTCAAACAAGAGCAGTTGCATAAACTAAAATCCGTTAAAAGTTAGTGACGAAGAGTAAGAGTGTCGTAGTAGCAGTAGTGGATAGAGAGAGAGTCAGGTATGAAACAGGGATTAAAGAAGGTCACATGTGACAATCGGGCCTAAGACCGTTTCTTTTGTGCCCTTTAGGACCCGTTAGTTGTGAGGGTAGCTTTTGGTGGAGCCTCTCGACGATACCGAGGTTGGACTCGGTAAGATTGGGATTTGGGTTCCACCCCAAATGGTACCGAGCAGGTCTCCACACACCCGTGAAATCCAAGTCTGCCATCTCCAAGCCTGGAACCACAGACTCTCAGCTTAGCCCACATTTGTTCGCCAGAGTCCGCCATTGTGCTAACCGACCGGCGTCGCCAGACGGTTTCACCGAGTCTTCATCAACCTCACTGTTTCCCGCCATCAAGCTAGCCACCATCATCGAGACCACCACCACCAGCACCATCACCCCCACCAGTAAATTCCAGCAGCCACCGGCCGGTCAGGTATTACACACCACCCCCCCCCCCCCCCCACACACACACACACACACACCATGTTAAATTAGGGAAATAAATAGTAAAATTGTATTTCACCAGCTTCTTTTTACTACACCTTATCCGAGGTCTGATTTGCCGAGTAAAGTACTCCAGCCGACCTTGAGACTCAGAAATAGTTCTCCAGCTCTGCTAGCCATTAACAGAGGTTGTTGTATAACCCACCCTCACTGGTAGGCCGTTGCTTTGCCAAGCCCGCCGATGTGTTTGTCCTGGTAGCCCCCTAGGTACCCCACCCTAGCAGCAACAAGCCCTTGTCTTTCGTCAAAACTCGGTCGTACAAGAGCCTTGCACACTTTTTGGCCACGGAATTCTGCTTCATGTGCCGGTTTGGATGTTTACTGGCATTGTACGACTTGTATCCTTCCTTGGCAAGGATGTTCCACACCGTTTACAAGTTGGCGTTGTATCTTCTGACCACATCTCGGATCGAAAGACCGGGGTTGGCTTTAACGCACCTCAACACCTTGCTGCACAGCTGACGATCCCTGGTTCCAGTTTTTTTCTGATTCCTTTTCAAACTCAGGGTTTCCTTGTAGGTTTTGAGCACTCGACGAACTGTTGTTTTCGGCATCTTCAGCAGTTTAGCCAACTTGGAACCGGACCACCCTGGATTTTCCAAGTGTTTGGGCACGATATTTTTTCTTCTTTCGAGTTCCATTTTGGTAGTAGATAGAGTAAGTGTGGAATAGAAGTGAGTAGAATCGAGTGAGTGTGAAGCGTGATAGACCGTATGTAAACGGTTCGGTTGATTGGTTCGGAAATTTTGATACAGCTAGAGGTATAAATATGAGGTACCTAAGCTCGTTGACGGCATTCTTATAACAGACTGTGGAGAGAGCGAACGACCAGCAAAGAACTACCAGCAGAAGGGATAGCGGCACTAGCGGACCAACAGAGGGAGCAGCAGATTCGTGGAATCGTGACTGAGGCTGGAAAGCTCGGTCCAGTCTAGAGATGGACGATCCGCTCCGGAGCTGTTCGAAAGACCCGATTCACTAAAGTGAGCTGATGACCCGCGGCTCATTTTATTAGGAACCGCAGCTCATCAGCACACTGTTATCACAAATCTAAAGCATTCAATCCGTCTCTTATAGTGGAGTTTATCAAAAAAGCACGCATTGCTCCTTTACGCATTGAACAGCCACCGCGTAAACCAAGATGCGCGCGTAATTCAACATGTACCTACGATTAGACGATCTTTAATTTCTATTGGTATTATCCAATGTATTTACGTATCCGGCTCTTATTTCTGCTGTTATTCCTCCAGTATATGTGCTCTTACTTCTCCTCCCATATTTCCCTCCAGCTTATCAGCTCAGCTCCGGATCCGAATCATCGGCTCGAATGATTCACTGATATAACAGTTCTTCGGATCTTTTTTTCTCTCGATTCGTCACGATTCAGCTCCGGATCCGGATCTAAGCTGATGATCTGGAGCTGAAGCTGAGAATAGTGCGAGTAATTGTGTTGGAGAATCAAGGTGGATCCCGTCCCGAGCGATATTTCACGCGCGGGGCGAGATTTTGCGAATGTACGAGAGGCAGAGAAGAACTAGTTGTCTCTCTCATTCCAACGCAAATACTGCTCCGCTCCGCTAATGCCCGCTCAGATCTGAATACACCATTACACTTATGATATCAGTGAGCTGATGAGCTGCAGTTCCTAAAAATGAGCCACGGGTCATCAACTGACTTTAGTGAGTCAGGTCTATAGAACAGCTCGAGAGCCCATCTCTAGATCTGAGCTAATGATCTGGAGCTGAAGCCGAGAATAGTGAGAAAAAATCTGCGGAAGAATTAACATTAAAATCTGTATGTAGACTGGAATGCATAGCTGGAGAAAAAGCGTAACATCGTGTAACACGATGTTGATCATATCATTGCGTGTGACATTTGTGTCAAAATTTCTATAATTTCATGGTGAGCTAAAGAGCTGTTTGAAAGAATCGACTCCTTTTAATGAGCTGAACGGGTCTGATCCGCTCAGCCAGATGAGCTGTTTTGCCCATCTCTAGTCCAGTCACGACACATTTGACGTTATTTCTGAGCGCGATCGACTACTTTGATCAAACTTGCACCAGTTGTTCTCTATAGAAATTTAAATAAACCACTGTCAAAGATTTTCGATTCCCAACAATAGAGGCGTGCTAGCGGTGCGTGAGGGTATACCAATCTACTTTTAGTCAGCCTTTAGATTATATCGACTGGGCTTTGCAAGGACTGGGTGGTATGAACCAGTGATGCCACATTTTATTGATTTTCAATCTGTATCTTCAACGCAAAACATATGTTTAATCAAAGGCCAAAAATTTGGTGTTGCCAAAATCGAATGGTTTTATTTTTAAATTTAATTTATAAGCTCGATGATTATGAACCACCGTGAGTCATCTTTATTACATAGCCGTTATTAATAATTATTCTTTTATTAATGTTATTATGTTATTATGTAATCACATGGAACAAAAGTACGTTATTTTCAAAATCCGTTCGATTTTGGCATGGTGCTAAAATCGAACCGTGCCAAAATCGAACGGGTACTGAAATTTATTTATTATTATCTCAGTGCGGATTTACCTAAATCTTCATTGAGTTCATTGATGGTTAAGAAGGAGTTTTTTCAATGCTCAAAATCTTGAAAAATAGCTAAAGTTTCTTTTCAATAGAATTGCATTCTTGTTTCTCAAGGGGCTCTTAATTTGAGTATCTTCGATTCATCTACCCGAATTGAAAAGGTGTACTTTGTATTTTTTGTATTTATGTATTTTTATGTGTTGTGTATTTTAGTATTAAAGTGAGTTAAATTCATTATTTAATGAATTTTTCGTATACAACGTATTTTCAATGTATTTTTGTGTATTTTATTTATGGTATTTTAGTTATAACGTGTACACATTTACGTATTTTTATGGATTTTTTTTTGAGTATTTTTTTAAGTGTGTATTTAGAATTCAGCTGATTTATGAAGTTGATCACCCTTAGTTTTTTTTAAATCATGAAATCCTAAAATCTGGATTTTTTTAAGTGATTTGTATCTATTCTAAAATTCAGAAAATACAAAGCATTAAGTTCCAGTAGTAGTGAGAAACAAATTTGTTTCCAACGAAAAAATCCTAGGTTAGCTAGAATGACTTGTTTACCGATTTGACACACACATATAGTTAATTATATATTGTATCTGTCACCATGTAAATTAAACAAAAAGAATGGGAAATTAATATCACTTTCAACGAGAAATCAGAACATCTGAACATCAGAAGTCCATTCAAAAGATTCCAAGCCCATTCGAAGATAATTCCATTTAATTTATTTAGTGTAAAATACGTTTTGGGTTTGATGCTCTCACATTGAATTCAAGTTGCTCAAAAGTAAGAAACGATTATATATCAGAATTTATAAATATAAAAAATAATATAAAATATATTCTCCTAATTTAAAAAAATTTGTGTATTTTTCAAAAATCTGTAATCTGTTTATCTTGTCAGTTGTCCTCTGATCATTATCAGGTCTTCAGTTGCGACCAACATGCGCAAGTCCCACGGCGGTTGAGAGTTAATCGCTTTTAACTCCAAACCCAAAGTATGAATGATCAAGAACGCTTTGTGGGATTTCATCGAACAGATCTGGATTGAAGTAAAACTGGCCGATCATTTGCTGTTGCTGTGTGCCACAGTCATCGCAGTCGGTTATGACCGTTCTCGAAAAAGTTTCTGCAGTGAATGAAGTGATTATTCACGGAGATTTCAATCTTCCGGGAGTAACATGGCGCCCGTTATATACCGGTTTTCTCCACGCTAGAGCTACTGACTTCATAGACAGCTACAGTGCAACTACGCTACTGCAAATCAACAACGTCGTAATCGAAAACAACCGGACGCAGGATCTTTCCTTTATTTTGTGCCCCTTTACTATCCACTGGTGAAGGATACCCGAGCAAAGTCGGTTAACAAAATGAAAGCAAATCGATATTAAAGTGTGCAGTTCCTATCATAATGAAAACTCATTTTGATTTCAAATGTTGCGACATAAGTCTGATATCATATTGTGCTTTCATTATGCAGTCAAGACGTTTTAAATGAAAGCAACTTAACTTGAAGTTCTGCTGTTTACGTCTTGTTTAAAATTTAATTGAAATTCATCTGTCGTTGAGCTAATGATTATCGTTTATCTGATTTGTTTAACACATTTTAGGTCATTCGTAACTTGCCCGCGGTGAGATTGGAGCCTAAGTCTTTCAGCTTGAGAAACATGAATGGTAACCATTTACTCTAGGCCCGTATTCAGTTAAACATTATGAATGCAAAATCAGTAATCAAATTGATTTCATTGAAAGCAGGATTAGTTTTCCGTTTGCTTCAACAGTGTAAAATTTTGCTCTTATTTTTGCTGTGTTAACCATTAAGTCAACCAAAATGAGATCAACTGGAGTATTCAAAATAAGTTACATCATAACAGCAAATTTTGATTTCAATTTGATGTTCAGCTTTGCTCGGGTACCGCTCATCACCCTCCTTTTGTGATTACCTTGGATGAACGTCGCATCATCGAATCCACAGTTAGTCCCTCTACTGCTACCTACAATTTTCGGCAAACTGATCACAATAGTATTGCTGAGGTCTTATCAAGCATCGATTGCTAATGTTCTGTCATATGTTATCGATACGCATGTGCCAAAAACGATGCATCGAGATTGAGATCGTCATTTATGGCAAACCAAGAGTCTTCATAAGATGAAATCCATCAAGAGAGTTAAGATGATTTACGAGATACCGCACTAGATCGGGGGGAGAGGTAGCTCATCGATTCTTCCGGTTCGCCTCCTAGCATCGTACTATAAGGTACCAAGCGATAACCAGGGTAGTTGATCGATAGCTCGATGACGTCATTTCGTTGGCGTCTGCAATGGGAAATTCTCATAGCAGGCGTTGACGATGGGACGTTGTCGAGTTGTTGAATAGCAACTATCGTGGTAACTCACAGATTACCTGTCGATCTGCCAAATTTGGAAAGACGTATGCATTGAGTTGTCTCATATAATAATATTCCGCCCACTATATCACAAGAAATTGCGAGTAGCTGAGTGGAATGGAGATAAGTTAAACATTGGGTACAGAACCACGTCTACCCTGGGTGGTGCCAAAAGATGAGCGCAATAGAATCATCAAGTTGCCATAAGGCACGGAATGAGACTATTGCATGGCTGGGTAGCCAAAGTCTTCCATTCGCTAGTCATTTCAGGTGGATTAGAACAGGTTTAGGCGGGCGTTGGCCAGATTTGGATTTTTCAGATGTAATCCTGGATAGGACCCTGTCATTGAACGTCGCGTGAAAGTGGAACTTTCACGTAGTCAGATACTTTTTCGTAGTTTTTAGTTTTCGGATTTGAAAGATCGTGGCCTGCTTACTGAGCAGAAAAACGCGGTCCCAGCTCCTTACATATCAAAGAGATTTATGGTAAAATCGCTTGTGTATCGTGTATTTTGCGAAACTCGTTGTTGTCGTTGGTTCCGGGTTTGAATGGATACACAAATTTGAGCAACGGTATTATGTGAAATGAGGGGCTTGGTGGCCTTAGAGCAACCGTTTTTGCTTACTGAGCAGAACATCATGAGTCGAATCTCAGGCCCATCCACATTCAAGATTCGTCAATCGTTTTATTTGTTTATATGACTACATGGTAATAACAGCAACTCGGTGATTAAAAAGGTGCTCGTCTGCCTAGTGGCAAACGTTTTTGCTTACTGAGCAGAAGACCGTGGGTTTAGTCCCAAGCTTCTTCGCGTTATATGATCGTTAGGACATCAATTCAGCTTATCGTTTACCAAAACGAACCCTGCTGCAAACCCAACCCTCTTATCCAACATCCCAGTGATTCCTCGTGGAAGTGCAGAGGTGTTCTCGGCTTCCATCAAAGCGAGTGTCATGTCAACACAATCCTTCCCATTCCTTTCTTGACTTGTGTTCGGGCGCGGCCGGCGCTGGTATTGCCTAATTTAAGATCACCAGTTTTTACACATTGAGGATGATTGCTAGTCCCAAGCATCGTCTATTGGTTCTCTGTGTAATTACAGCTGATCTGGCAGTAACAGAGTAGCAACCGTGGGCGGTCAATCAAGCTCAAGCTCAAGCTCAAGCTACGAGATACCGCACTAGATCACATGGAGACTATTACGTGAGACTACACTTGGCGTACAAAAAGACAACACTGGAAAGCTTTTCCCACTCCAATCCACGGAGTTTTTGGAAGTACATAAATGAACAGCGTAATGAGTCCGGTCTCCCTTCTCCCATGAAGTTAAGAGTTAACGTTGCCTCTAGCCTTGATGGATAACGTACTGCACGAAATCCCTGTCGATGAAGGTCTCATCTCATCGGTAGCAACCACCAGGAATACCGTGCGTTTTTCTGAAGGAACACTTAACGTGTTTACCGATGCCTCTATGTCATCACTTTGGATTGTCTTTGAGCACTAGAATATTCCCGATCTGCTGGTGGTGTATCAGCAGCATTTGACAATATCAATCACGCTATCACCATCGCTAAATTGGAACGGCTTTTGGTTCCTTTCACATCTTATCGAGCGCCAATTCGATCGCTTCCCAGCAACTTCAGGTAGTGCTCAAGGAAGTCATCTTGGAACAATATGTCTTCCTAATTTATTTCAATGTTGTTAACTTTGTGCTAGAGACACGTCGTTTGTCTTTCGCTGATGGACTTAAGAATTTTCTCAAGATTTAAACGTATACTGGCGCTTTGTTTCTTCAAAATCAGATTGAAAGATTCAGTGTCTGGTGTGACTTGAACCGCATGACAGTTAAAATTTAATCCTCCCAGGTAAGAATTTTATGCTTCATAAGTGTTGTTCAATCGATTTTAATTCAGCCTTACTTTGAATAATTGTTGTACATATACCACGCTTATCTTTGTTCAGCTTTTAAACATCTAAATCTGGTGATTTTAATCAGCAAAAACCTTAACAGTTATATAAATTATAAGCTTTTTAAGGCATTAAATAACAGTCTTTTCCAACCGTTGTTCAGCCTTCTAGTTTTATTTAGGAAAAAAATATTGAAGACCGCTTCATATCTTATATATTTTTATGGGACTGCAACAAAGTGCTGACTAACTATTTAGATTTACATATTTATATTGTTATAATAAGTCTAAAAAATACCTTTGCATTTCGGGATTCAAACCAGCAGCCGCTGATTCACAGGCATCAATCATACCTACTGGACCACTTAACCATATGTGTGGTAAAAGGTATGATAATTAACTTGAAACACGTCACATTTAAGTTGAATAACAGCAACCGGAAGAGTATTATACAGCTATGCAGAATTGTGAACAACAACTGGTCATTCATCTAATTTTCAAGTGTAGTTAACACAATGTGGAGTGCACGATTTATTTCGATCGTCATGTGGAAGCTGTTTTAGTGCCATAATAGAGTTATTATTTTTGAAATTCTGTCTGGAAATTCAGTGCAATATAGCAATCAAAACACAGAAATACAAATGTTAATGCTTCCGACATCGTTGCAACCCACTTTTACCTGTAGTCATTCCTAAAAAGCTCCTCTACCTTGTCTCTTCTGCTGCCGCCTCTTAGGATAAGAAAGGTAGGCAGTGAATTTAGAAGACTAACTAACTATACTAAAATATCGGAAATGCAACGAGTGATTGACTACAATTAACAAATCAGGCTATTCAAATATTTGTAGTGCATTGCTGATTTGTGGAGTAGTATTAAGCTAAAATGAGGCTTTTTCAATCTTTAGATCAGCTAACTTATTGAGGTTGGGTTATGAGGATGCAATTAGCTTCAAGCACTTCTAATCAGCTATATATTCAGCCTGCTGTTAATCAGCTTTGTACACCTTAAATCAACCAATAATCAGCATCTGTTCTTACTGTTCAGCTTGAATTGTTACTTGGGCTGGGTATTTAAATTGAACGAGTAAGTCCCGTGAATACCCAAGTCTATTATCTTGGACTCACAACTGACGTTCAAAAAGCACATTTCATTCATGGTAGATAGACAAGCCTCCAGGCGTCTATCTTTAGGATAGCTAAAGATTTCACTGATGTGTACTGCCCTAAATCGTAATACTCTCCCCTAGTACGTTCTACATTAGAATATGGCGCAGCTGTTTGGAGCATTTTTTATCATAATGGAGTCGAACACTTTGGCGATTACCGTGGCGTCATCCGCCTGCCCCTATTGAGAAACGTTGTTCATTAATACACCTAATAGAACCTCTCAATACTCGTCGCGACACTCTAAGAGCTATGTTTGTTGCTGACGTTCTGCAGAATTGAGTTGATTTCCCTGCTGTATTGGAACAAATGAACATCAATGTGCAGCCTAGCTCCTTGCGAACAATCAGATGTTTCGCTTGCCACTTATTAGAGCTTGAGTCATTAAATATCTGGACGCACTGTTTATTTTACTGTAGTGCTCTTAGTGGTTGAATCTGGAATGTTTGTACAGCAATTTGTTTTAAAATTTTTCCTTTTTCAAAGTGGAAAAAATTGTCATGATTCATTTTGTTTAAAAGAAGTTATTCTCGATAGAAGCCGCGAACAGAACATTGATTTTGGACACCGACTTGGAAAATCCGACGTGGTCAGGTTCAAACATCGCGAAGTCGTTGAAAATGGCTAAATCGACCGTGTGCAGTATTCTCAAACAATTCCGTGAGCGGCATACTATCGATCGGCAGGATCATAGCAAGCGTCGTAGTAGAACTAAGGATCGGAAGCTGAATGCAAAAGTGTTGAGAAAGCAGTTAGGGCAAACCCAGGGCTGTCGGACTATGATATCGCCAAGAAATTCAATGCCAGCCAAATCACCGTTAGAAGGTGAGGATTCGTCAGCTAGAAGGATTTTGAACTTTTCGGGCCAGTAAGCAACCAAACAGGACACTGAAGCACAATCTAGTGGCCAAAAGACGGCCGGAAGTTGAACAATGAGGTTCTTACAAAGTACGAAGGGTGCATCCTCATGGACGACGAAACGTACGTGAAGATAGATTATGCGTAGCTTCTCGGACAAAAGTTATATAAAGCCACTGATCGAGGTGATGTCCTTAGCAAATTCAAATTTGTTTTTGCCGATTTGTAAGAAAGCTTATGGTTTGGCAAGGTTTTTTAGCTGTGAACAAAACCCAGGTTTTCGCGATAATCAAGACTATGCATTCCAAAATGTACAACCAGTAGTGACTGAAAAAAACGTATTCTTCCGTACATTAATGTTCACAATGGACCTGTAAATTTTTGGCAAACTGCCACTACAGCGGAGAAGTTCTACAGTGGTATCGAGACAACGGGAAAAGGCCCTCAATTCCATCCCATTGATAAATATTGGCCAATTGTCAAACAGAAGTTGGAGAAGAGTGGAAAGGTGACTCGGAATGCGACAGAGATGAAAAGATGGTGGGACGACCGCTCAGGTCGACAGAGTGCCCAATATATGATGAGTGGTATTCGAAGAAAAGTTCGAGATTTCATCAAAACCAAATTGGAATACATGTTTCGCTATTTTTCCTTTAAAGTGCAATAAATGACCTTCATTTTGAGAACTCAACCATTTTATTTCAATAAGATGGTTCGGAGATACATCCGTATTTTTTTTTTGCGTTCAGATATTAAATGACTCAAGCATTACTATGTCTCCACCTGTAAGTTGGCAGTTCCTGAGAGTGTTCGGAAGAAGATGCTGTTGATATTGTCTGGCCAGCGATCTACGGATGTGGTAAAATGGGACAGCCATTTATCACATCTGGGAACGTTAACTTACAAATCTACATGCACGAATGATTCCAAAAGCGACTTCTATCCTTCATGAGGTCTCACGAAGGCCCGATACTGTTTTGGCTGGATTTGGCATCTGGTCACTATGGCCACTACCGTCTTAGACTGGTACAAAATCAATAATGTTGTTTTTGTATCAAATGAGGTCAACCCTCGCAACAATTCGCAACTTAATTCTATCGAGAAATGTTGGGCCATCATGAAGGCACACCTTTGTAAAACCCCAAAAGTGATTGAAAATAATCTTGAATTAAAGAAAGTGTGGTTGAAACTGCCATAACAAGTCGGTCATTGGGGTTTTTGGATTGGGAGAGGAGGTTCAATAATGTATGATGAAAATACATAGCCATACCCAAGTAACATTGAAGGTTTTATCACAGTTTTATAGCATTCTACAAGTCTAAATCATGGTCCACAGAACCCTCATAAAACCAAAATGGTTACTTGGGTATAGTAGTCCTTAATTTCCAGAAAGCTTGAAGAAAATCGGATTTTAGGAAAATTATTGGCGACATATTTTGTGTGTCTAATTTTTTTCGGATACAGTCTTTAATCTGCTTGGAAATCAATTTTTAGAAACGTTTTACTGCCACCATGGCGCCTAAACGCAAAATAAAAGGGCAATCTGTTGATCCCTCTTCTGATTAAATTTATTTGAGCAATCAATTTGGTATGCTCACGGATGATGGGAATGACTCATCATCCAGGCAAAATTCCACTCAACATGCCCGGCTTAATGCACTACCGACAACGCAAAAATAGCTCCAATTTTGAGCTATCCAGTCCCGAGAAGTGCCAAGGATGTTAGAAGGCTACTTGGCTTAGCTGGCTTTTTTCAATATCTACCACCGCTGCAAACCAATTCTCCGTACAGTGTGAAGTGTGAAGGCACACATTATGGGCAACCGCGGTTATCGTTCATCGAACGGCCATCCGGTCTTATCGATTCATCATTTGGCGTGGAGCTGCTCATTTTGATTCTCCCTTTTATTTCATGAATTTATGAACGTAAGCTAACAATATAAGAACCACAAATGAGCTTCACAAAAATGCACTTAGACAGCGTTTAGTGTAAACTAATGGCGATGAATCGGTTATTTAAGCACAGCCACCATTGAAAAAAAAATCATCCCGCATCACCCAAGCTACAAGGTTTATAATTTCCATAGAATGAATGCCCAAATGCAATTATCATGATTAAATATCATTAAGTGAGCTAATTGAACTGCACAACGCAAGGCAACCATAAGGAAGAAAGCCAATAACCACATCTTCATACGCCCGAGGGAGAGCCCCACGTAAATTATGATACCTATTAATTAGCTCAATACATTTCACGCACCATTGCACCTGCTGATTAATTATGCATTCCGTGGATCAAAAGGTTACCCCGTGACCGGAATCAGCCTCAGTATCATTCTGTTGATCGTAAAATACCAATCAAATCAATCGCAAACATGGTTCTACAATGGCTGAAGGAGCGTTTCCAACGGCTGAACCGCAGCGAGTCAATCTACGATACAGTCTACCTAAACTATCTGTTTTCGAAATTTTTCGGAATATCTATGTATACCATAGCACCGAACAATCGCACCATTACGGTGACCTGGCGCGATCTGCTCGCATATCTCAGGCTCCTGATCATACAGGGGGCCTCATTTTTCGTGTCCTTCGTAACGGTAGACGGCTTGCTGGAGTCTACCGGATCGTACATTATGGATCTTGGCATAAAGTATAACTTCACGGCTGGTAGCGTTTACATTTCGCTGTTGGTCGCTAGCATCTATGGCAGCTACGAACCATTATCGGTCATGATGACCAAGATGAACCAGTTTGACGAATGGGTTAGTATGAAGTGTGGCGAAGCTTGTGTGATAAGGCTACAGCATTTCCTTTCAGGCTAAACAAATCAACGCTCCCGTCTGTCACCGAGTACAGAAAAGGCGTCTATGGCAGTCACTTGCTGTCAATGTCATCCTGCTGACGATTCTCATTATTTCATTCAGTCTACTCATGTTGGATATGTCTTTGAATCTTCGAATTACATTTCCGTTCATATGCTTCGCGATTCCGTTTGCCATGTTTGTCCATCATCTGTTTATTCTGGGATACCTGGTATACTGTCGACTGGATCACCTCAACGATACCCTTGCCACGCACTTTATTCCATCGAAGAAACCGACTATGGTGATGCTGAACGAACTGCCGGCACCCAGAAGTAACCGGGACAAGGCAGTAGTGCTTCAGCAGCTGCAGCTCCAGTGGACCGAGATTAGCCAGGTGGTGGAGCTGATCAGCAATACCTACTTTAAGCAGATAATTTTCATCACCATAGCTACGACTATCGCGTCCACCTTCAGTATGTTCGTGTTCTACAGGGCCATGATCACTCAGGAATACCGGCAGAAGCTGACGGCCGGTGTCTATCTGCAGTCCAATTGGTACATGATGTTTCTGGTGCTGGTGCTGATTTGGGTGTTTGATAAGATCAAGCAGAAGGGCAAGCGTACGGCAGCCTTGGTTCACAAGGCACTTCGAGAGTCATCAAACGATCGCATTCGGGATGAACTGATGCAGTTTTCCTCGTTTCTGGGCCACAAGTGCATAGTTGTGAATTGCTACATTTTCGAGTGCGACTGGACGCTGGGTATGTCGGTAGGTTGGGTCTGATTATAATTGAATGCAATATGCTTGCTAAGGTTTTGCTACTTGCAGCTTATCAGCTCGATCATTTCCTACCTGGTAATCCTCATACAGTTTGATGCTTCGCTGGTGACAACGGTTCCGAAGGTCGAATCGAATGCTACGATGAATGGGACTGGAAATTCTAAGCCTTAACTTGCAAGAGGGGGCAAATGTAAATCCTGCTTAAGCTGTTTTCTGGAGCTCCTGAACGACTGGCAACGACTATACGTTTCCCTAAAACTGTTTCAAAATTGGTAAGGTAAAATAAAATGGTTGCAATGTCTTTAAAATGTCAAAATCTTTGATTTATTTCCCATCACGCATAGGTGGAATAAGAATTTAGGAATATATTAAAGTATGGTTGCTATCTAATATCAACATGAAGCTTAAGTGTGATAATTTATTAGTGAGAGGATAGTCTAAAGAGATTAGGTAGATAGTTGCGCTAGAGTACGGCTGTGTGAAAATTGAATAGAGTTTGAAGTTGAGCGAAGGGTCATTAATGCGACAATACAAGTCAAACGCACACTCCTTTACCTAACTCAAACATGAACGGATGAGGAGACTTTAAGTATTTCTTCAAATCCACAGGCAAAAGAGTGCGCGTTTGACTTACTCCTAAAATGTCTGCGGCTGTGGAATAGTTCTAGCGACGTTTCATCACTACCTAAAGCCCCACGTTGCCGAAAGCATTTCCAGTCGGTGGTGTGTTCTAATCCAATTCTATTGTGTTGCTGCTCTCGTCATGACCAACGTAGTCATCTCAGAAAGAATGCAATAGGGTGCTTCCGTCTATTAACGTCTCTTTAAACTGTTCCCCTAGTAGAGGAGAATTAAGTTCATTCAAGACGGCACAAAGCAACCATTCCGAGCATCAATAACTCCTCGTTATCGCTTACCCTCACACACCATTGTCTTTAGGACTCAAGACTACCCTCTTATCAAAAAGAAGTGAAGTGACTATACAAATCATTTTCTTTCTAATGCCACTTCAACCTACTTATGCTTATATCATATCGTATAAGTCAACCGCCCGCAAGAAATTGAGTACAGCTTGTTCTGTACTCCTGTCGTTGTACAATACCTCATGGATTGAACCAACGACACCCATTTCTTCCCTCAATAGTGCTCGAGCCGGGCACTCCACCAATTGATGATTTACATCTAAAACCGCACCACATCCCTGGCAGTAGACCACACTGCCGCTAAAACGAGGTCCATGAGTGAGCCGTGTATGACCAATCCTCAGCCGAGTCAGAACTTTCTGATCTCGAGAATCGGATACATCTTTCCACTCTTGTGTAGCGTGCTTGATTCTACGCAGAAATGCATCACGGTTGTTATGCCAAGATACATTCCAGCGGGTAGCGTCACTATAGGGCACCGAAGTGGCCTCTAGCTGAGCAAGACGACCCTGGTTAGCTAGTCTATCAGCAGCCTCATTCCCTAGTATACCTGCGTGCCAAAGTACCCATACAAACGTTATGTTAGCGTATCGTTGCACCTCCAACAACCACAGGTGTCCAACTCGCCCATGCTCAAGGGCAGAAAGACAACTCGCAGAGTCAGAGACCCGTTTGCTAGCCTGCCAGCTTGCAGGAGAGCATAGGCCTCAGCGGCTTATGGCCTCCCCAGACACCCTCTAACCAACTTCCTCGTCGATCAAAGAACCGTCCGTATATAGCATGGGCCTTCCCTAGTATGAGACAGCAACCTCCTTGAATGCAGCTTTCACCACACTAGAGCTGGCCCCCGCTCCGCACATAGCTTTAACCCTCCAATCAACTTTCGGGGTAGTAGCATCCCATGCCCGTTGCCACAGCCTAACTCGCTGGGCAAACGTGGGAAAATCTACTCCCGTTAAGTCACTCCACCATCCTCTCGCCCTTGCAACCGTGGGCCTGTCATTGAGGATGGGATCCCTCTTTAATAACCTCAGCGCCTTAGTGGCCAGGTCTTCAGTGACAACATTCACCAAAGGTACCTTACCATTCTCCACCAATAGGGAAGCTATTGGTGAAGACCTCAGCGCTCCACTACAAACTCTGTACGCCTCATTGTACTGAGGTTCCAAAATCTTGAGCAGGGAGACACCCACAATGCTCCACAATTCCGCTCCATAAAGGATGCTAGGGACAACCAGAGCCCTAGCAACCTTGGTCAATGTACTACGAGAGGCTTCAGAGAAGCGACCATTTAGGGTCCGAAGGATATTCAACTTGTTGTTGACGTTATCCTTCTCCAGTTTGCTATCAATAGTTACACCAAGCAGTTTCATCTCGTGTACGGCCTTGACCACATGCTCACCGATACTAACAAATGGCAGACTCGGTCTGTGATGATGACCAAAGCAGACGTGCAACAGTTTGAACTTCTCGGGGGAAATCACAAACCCAACACTATCTGCCCAGTCAACGACATACTGCACTGCATCCTGCATTTTATGCCTAACCACCCTACCATATTTACCTAACACGATGAGGGTAATATCATCGGCGTACACAATAATGTGTACTTCCTTAGGGATGCGCTCAAACACTGAGTTCATCGCAATGATAAACAGTCTAACCGAGATGAAAGACCCGTTCAAAGCTCGGAACCTACGGTTCTGTAGAAAGTTGTCTGCGTAGTTAAACATACATCATGGGAAGTACCATTTCTTGAGGGAAGTCAAGATAGGAAGCTTCCATGTCATATCATATGCCTTGGACAAATCGAGAGAGACTACATCTACATGCAAATTTTCCGACGAGGCCATGTCCAATAAATGATCGAGCTCAGAGAAGAACGTCTCCGATCCATAGCCGCATCGAAATGCGTGTTTCTGTGGGTGGATCCGTCCTTGCCTCTCCAGCTCAGTTGACAGACGACGATTAACCATCCGCTCGAGTGTTTTTCCCATGCAGCTCAGCAGGGTTATCGGTCCATAACCATCCGTTTGGATTCTATCCTTCTCAGGTTTGGGAATGGGAATAATGGGAATAACCAACCCTTCTTTCCACTCGTCCGGTATCTGGCCAGAAACCCAGACTTCGTTCATTGTGTCAAGAAGAGCCAATCCGCTGACAAGAGGTAATCTCCTAAGCAGAGGATACCCAATGTCGTCAGGGCCCGCAGCCTTACCAATGCCACGGCGCAGGGCCCAGTTGAGCTCTTCAAGTTCGAGTACCCTGTTATAGTCTTTAACATTTTTAACAAATTTATCATGAAAGTCATGTTCTAGAGACTTTTAAAACTCTTTAAGATGAATGTTTTATGGCTGAATTTGTTGCCTGTATCTCTTCTAATAAAAAAGATATACTCAAATACACAGCAAAAAAATAATTTTGATATCACGTCAAAGTGGATGCACTACAATCATGTCGAAAATATGGTGTAATATTACTTGCTAAAAAGGACAAAATTATCATTAATACAATGCATGAACTGACATTACGCTGCTTTTACTACATTTGTTTATTTATGTGGTCATAAAAATTACATGAAATTTTCGACATGATTGTAGTGCATCCACTTTGATGTGATATCAAAATTATTTTTTTGCTGTGTATAGTAAAAAATATGAATAAATTCAAATTGATTTTATACGAGTTTAAAAAATAACAAACCTCCAAATTTTTCACATTATTGAGAATAACATACGCCCTTTCAAATGCTACAAAAAACTTTTTTTTGTTTACCCCAACCAGAGATATTAACATTTGAAAAGTGCATATTTTTAGTATACAAACGTCAATAACTCTTGATCGGTGAAAGATATTGACAAGTTTTTGCAGCAAAAATTTGCACCTTCTTAAGATCTAAAAGTTATCTCAGACACCTTTGCTGAGAAATTCGAAATAAGAAAAATAGAGCAAAAAAACTGTTTTTTTAAGAGCCACTCTAACTCAATTCAAGAAAATAGCCCTAAATCGGCCAATTTAAGAGATACAAAAAAGTTATTTCCAACAAAGTTGCTTGAAATTAGCTCAGCTATAACTTTGCTGAAGAATGTATACCTTAATTTATTCAAACAAAAAAGTTAGATTTTTGATTTTAATCATAATAGGAACCACCCTAGAATTAATTGTCATAAAAATGAGGGCCTAACTATAAGGAATAACTTTGTAGAAGAGACTTTTAGTCTAAAGTTTCAATTTCAGGCTCAAAACATATCATTCCACCTAAATCTGCATTCTGGACCACTGTGCACTGCCTATCACGGGAGTAGCGGTACTCCCCCTCAGCCAATGACTTTACACGCAGGAACTCATCACTTGGCAAATTGATCAGCAAAGGCCTCATTGATAAGTCCTGGGTCTTTCGTGTAATCACCATTCAACTTTATCACCCTCTCAACATGTCTATTCTTACCACCGACAGACTTTACCTTTCGCCATAGCTCACCAGAGCTAGTGATTTCCGATATGTCCGCGGTGAAAGCAGACCATGTATCCCGCTTTGCAGCTTTGATTACGCTTCTAGATTAAGATCGAGCAAGCTGAAACTCCCTCAATCTGTCGGCCCTAGAAGGATCATCAAGCTGCAACCTACGCAGCGCCCTTAGACATTTACGTCTAGCCCTAATCGCCGTATGAACTTATGTCCCCCACCAAGGGACAGTTTTCATACCTCCCCTCCCTCCAGCTTTTGGGATGTGACGATGAGCGGCCTTTCTCAAGATTTGGGTCCAGTCACCTGGTCTCAGTATCGTGTCATCACCAGGCAGCTGGTGACAGACTTCTATGCCAAAGCCGTCCCAATCTGCCTTCTCTAGGTTACAACCTCTCACCGCGAACGTCAGTCTTATGTGATCCAAAAGAGGGGTGATGCTAACAACAGTCAGCTTATACGGAAACTGAATGGTGACTGCGGTGGCCTCCAGTTCAGTATCCAACTGCTCTACCTTATGTGGTATATCTTCTCTAACAGCCAATCCAGTGCCGTGGATGTAGGCATTAATGTGAGGCTTAATATACCACTTATATCTACCACCGAGATAGTTTGGAGGTAGATCTGCTACCTTGGTCATCGTTTCCTGGAGGACGATGACACAAGGGTTCAGTTTCTTAGTCAATAGTTGGATCTCAGATAACTTTGATCGCAACCCATGGACATTCCATTGCAGATTACGTTCGATGGCTCTTTACCATTCTGTTGTGGGACATCAGACGTTGGTAACTACTTATTACCGGTAACAGCATCGCTTTCGCGCTCCGATACCGAGTCAATAGGGGGAGAAGGTGCTACATTTTCTCCTCTTGTACGGCTCTTATGGCCACGAGTGTCCTCGAGGCCGGCAGTCTGTTTCCATTTCCGGTGGGTCATGGGAACAGTAACCTCGCCTACTCTTTCGAGTTGTCCAACAAGGGAAGTACATTCCATCGCAAGACGAGTCTTCGACTCCTTGAGCTGTTTGATTTTTCCCTTGCCAAGGGAAGGTTTTCCACCAACTTTTCCAGGAGCTGTTTTTCCTTTTCAGTTGGTGTTTCGGCATCAGGCAAGGGGTCGGTGCCAACCTCTTGGGTTAGCACTTCGCTCTCCCTACCAGTAGCCTTACCACTCTTGGCAACATCTCGCGCAAGAACGGCAGATGGACTAGCACCAACCCAGTACTCTTGTACTGGGTAGTCCCCTTTTTGCCAGTCTTGGCACCCTTAGCAGACGGAGCTCCATCTGTCCCTTTGCCCTGAGGGATAGATTCCGCAGTTTCCTGCTTAGCCTTCTTCTTCTTCTTACTTTTGGGAGGTAAAAAAGGCGCCTGCGGACCCTTACCAGAGTCCACAAGCGCAGCCCTAGCAACCTCTGCAGTCGACTTTCCACCCTTCTCCGCGTTATAAACCTTCTCCGCGTTATAAATAGTATCGGTGATTGCCTCGACAATTGGAGCAAAAGGCCTTTGCTCCACATTTTTCAGCAACCGGGTGGATCCCTGAACAGACCCTGCACTTGGTCTTGTTCTTGCAACCCGCACAACCATGCCCATATCCATAGCAGTTGTAACACTGCAAGGGCAAGGCGTAGTATGCTCGGGTCCTAATGCTGAGGAGACCAAACTTAACCGTTTCCGGAAAGCTGGTCTCCTCGAAAGTTAACACCCCTCGCCACTACCCTTACAGATTCTGTGGACATCTACATACTACACCTTGTGTAGCAACATGCTCCTTCAGAATCTTCTTCGATTCGTTGATGATATCCACACTTGATATCACGAAACGAATTTTGTTCAAGGTAGGGTGTGCACCCACGCGAACCTTGAACCCTCCAGTTAGTTCAGTGATCTGCTTCAGCTTTTCAGCATCATCAGGATCATTGACCTCTAGAACGCAGCGCGAACCACCCCGATCTGTATGGGCCTCAACATGCCGCCCAGCAGAACGCTGAACCGCTGAAGCCACATCGAGATGGTTCCACACTACATTCTTCCCTCCATCGATTGCCTTTACGAGGAGAACAATCGTCCCGCTACTTTAATTTTTCGCCAGGGTCCGTCGACCCTCACTATGGCTGATTTTATTTTGCATAAATCAACTATTTCGTACGGGAGAGACCCACTTGGGCATAAGCTGCCGGAGTCTGTTCCCAATGTAAACCCTTGGGGAAAAAATTTAGGACAGTGCCTCACCCTTGTCACACTGAACGGAAACACTTAAGACGGGAGGTTCCATCTGCCACCCCGAATAGCTCCGTTGCTTCAAACGTGGACGCTATAAGTAGGTCCATACACTACCTACCTACAGAATGCATTCATCCTGAACAAACTTTATCCACACGAAATCCACTATCTACAATTGTTTGAAGTCCGGTAGACAACTGGCAGAAAGGCTGAGCACGGTGACTAGGTTCCTAAGACGTGACTAGGTCCCATCCTGCACACACTCAAAACCTTCGGACTCCCTCGTTCTTAATTCGCGTTACTGGCTACAACGCATCATAGCCAGCAACCCCACCGAGCACCGCGTGGAGGTAAGAATCGGAGTTCAGATGCAAAGAAAACACAAGTCGCCGATCGTCTGGCAGAGCCCGACAACCATTGACAACCGGCAATGCAGTAGGGTGGTTGTTGCGTACTGTACCGCAATTTTCAATATACAGTTTTAAACGGTTCTTATGAACTGTTTGCATCTTAATTGGATTGAATACTTATATCCTGAATTGTTCCGTTTTGTGTATTTATTTTTTTAACCTCATAGGGACCTATTCGCAAATTTCAGGAAAATAGTGGCTGGCTTCAAGAAGTTTCAATCATTTATGGATAGTCCCACGTACTTCAGCGAAATTTAGTAAAATTATGGAAAATGTCGGGAAATTTAAAGAAGATCCAAGATATTCACGGAAGTCTAGAGTACTTAAGGGAAGTTCTTTAAGGCAGTTCCATTTATTTCAAGGCAGTTCCAGGAACATGATCAGAAGAATAATGGGAACATCAGGGAAGTTCCGTAAACTTCAGAAAACCCATCAACTTTGAAAAAGCTCTGAGGAGTTAATGGAAATGCCGAGAATTTCAGGAAAGTTCCATAAACAAACTGTGGGTCCATAGGGAAAATTCGGGAATGTTTTGAAAACTATTGAATCTTTTGGGAAGCTTAAAGAATTTTAAGGCGGTTCGGGAAAAATGCTGAAACTTTTAAGAAATTCTTAGAACTTCAGAAAAGACACGATACCCAAGTAACTAACAAGCCCACTAATCACCCTTTTAACAATATAAGGCTGACGTACGACTGATATAAAGTTCTGAAATCCTATATCTACCTTATATCGCAATAAGGGCGATTATCGTGTAGTTAGCAGGGTGGTTACTTGGGTACATTCAGAGAAGTTGAAAGAATTTCAGGGAAATTGTTGAGACTTTAGAAATGTTCCAAATAACCAGAGAACCAAGTAGTGTAGTAGTATGCGTGATTAACTCTCTCCCCAGCAGGCCTGTGTTCAATCCTAGTCGGCGCCTAGGCATAACATCTCTGATCACGCCTTCCTTCGGGAAGTAAAGCCGTTGGTCCCCGGTTCATGAGTTGATGGGTCGATAGGTAGTCCAGGTGTGGAAACTGCCTCCCTGGCGTCGGTAGCATTGGTGCTCAGCACGGAAAACAAGATCGACGGAAAACAAGATCGACGGAAAACAAATCAAGGAACAAACGTATTTTAAGTGACGCAGAAAACGACCCACCTCTAGACCTTAAAAGCAATGTAAATGTTCAATTCACTTTTATAATAAAAAAAAACATGAAATTTATATTATATATGACATTGAGCAGTATTTTAAACACCTTTACGGCAAGTTGTGCTGCTTGGAAAGCTAGATCTAGAGATATTTAGGGATTTCCAAAGATCTTAAAGGTAGGTCCAATAATTTCAGGGAACTTCCCTAAAAAAGATCAGAGAATTTCAGGAAAGTTCAGATATGCCAGGGAACTTAAGAAAATTTCGGATATTCTGATATTCAGTTCCAAGAATTTTGGAAACGTTATAGAAATTACATGACCACTAGGAAAATGGGAGAACATTTTAGGGAATGTTCTGTGTTTTTATTGGGATCTTCATAAAATTGTGGGAGCTTCAGCGATAATCAAACAACTTCAATTCTGATTATTTATTAATTTTATTGAAATTTCAAGGATTTGCAAGCTTTGAAATCTTACCTCAGTTCAGAGAACTTCGGAGAAGATTAGATATTAGATGATCAGAAAACTTGATAACAGTTCTATTAACTTCAGGAAAATTGCAATGGAACTCAATTATGGGATATTCCAAAAAAAGAAATTCCTACGAGAAGGTTGAAGAAATTCCTCCAAGAAGGTAGAAGCAATTCCTCCGGAAAGAAATTAGGGTAGAAGTAATTACTCCGAGAAGGTAGAAGAAATTTCTCCGAGAGAGTAGAAGACATTCCTCCGAGAAGATAGAAGACATTCCTCCGAGAAGGTAGAAGAAATTCTTCCGAGAGTGCAGGAGAAATTTCTTCGAGAAGGTTGAAGGTTTTCCTCCAAGAGGGTAGAAGAAATTCCTCCGAGAAGGTAGAAGAAACTTCTCCGAGAAGGTGGAAGAAATTCCTCCGAGAAGATTGAAGACATTCCTCCAAGAAGGTAGAAGAAATTCCTCCGAGAATGTAGAAGAAATTCCTCCGAGAAGGTTGAAGAAACTCCTCCTAAAAGGTTAAAGGCATTCCTCCGAGAGGGTAGAAGACAATCCTCGGAGAAGGTAGAAGAAATTCATCCGAGAAGGTAGAAAAAATTCCTCCGAGAAGGTAGAAGTAATTCCTCCGAGAAGATTGAAGACATTCCTCCGAGAAGGTAGAAGAAATTCTTCCAAGAGTGTAGGAGAAATTCCTCCGCGAAGGTTGAAGACATTCCTCCTAGAGGGTAGAAGAAATCCCTCCGAGAGGGTAGAAGACATTCCTCCGAGAGGGTAGAAGAAATTCCTCCGAGAAGGTAGAAGAAATTCCTCCGAGAAGGTAGAAGACATTCCTCCGAGAAGGTAGAAGACACTTCTCCGAGAAGGTTGAAGACACTTCTCCGAGAAGGTGGAAGAAATTCCTCCGAGAAGATTGAAGACATTCCTCCGAGAAGAAATTCTTTCGGTAAGGTAGAACAAATTCCTCCGAAAAAGTAGAATGCGTTCCTCCGAGAAGGTAGAAGAAATTCCTCCGAGATGGTAGAAGACATTCCTCCGAAAGGGTAGAAGAAATTCCTTCGAGAGGGTTGGTAAAATGCCCCGAGAGGGTTGATAAATTGCCCCCGATCCTCAATTAAGGAGAGTAGGAAAGGGGATGAATATATTAGATAGAGTTAGTGTTGAATAGAAATGAGAAGAATCGAGTGAGCGTGAAGCGTGATAGACCGTATGTAAACGGAATCTGATTGGTTCGGAAATTTTGATACAGCTAGAGGTATAAATATGAGGTACGTAAACTCTTTGACAGCTAAGGTCGTTCAGGGTGTCGTTAAATAGTTCCCTTTCGGGACAATTTCAGATCCCAGCAGGTGTTCCGCAAGGGAGTCTGCTGGGACCACTGCTTTACAGCATCTACACGTCGGACATCCCTCCTCTAGGAGACGGTTGCGTATTCTTCCTGTTCGCAGATGACACCGCGATAGCCGTCAAGGGTAGGATGCCTCGTGAAATTACGAACAAGCTCCAACAATGCCTTGACACCTTTACTGATTATGCCACCACGTGGAAAATCAAAATCAACGCCTCGAAAACCCAAGCGATCATGTTCCTTCACAGACAATCGCCAAAACTTAAACCGTCTCCCTCCTGTACCGTAATAATGGATGGTACAAGGGTCGAGTGGTCCACTGATGTTACTTATCTCGGGATGTTGTTCGATGAGAAGCTCCTGTTCCGCTCGCACATAGAGAAAACCCTAGTTAAGTGCTCCGCCTTGGTTAGGTGTTTGTATCCGCTCATTTGCCGCAGATCCCGCCTCTCAAGGCAAAACAAACTGGCTGTCTACAAACAGATCATAGCCCCCGCGATCTTCTATGCCGCCCGGTGTGGGAATCGTGCGCTCTGACCCACAGGAACAAAATCCAGGTTGCACAGAATAGAGTGTTGAGGATGATCCTAGATCGTCCATTCGACACAAGAATAGCAGACCTCCATCAAGAGACAGAAATTCCCAAAGTAGATTCCAAAATTGATGTTATGACAACCAAATTTATCCAAAAATGCAATCTTTCTGAACATGCTTTAATAAGCAATTTGTACATAGTAGGTTAAGTGTATATAGTAGAGTAGGTTAGTTTTAAGCTGTAAATAGTAGTATTAAGTAGTTTCTCTTCAAATTCTAAAAACAAAACAAACCAATCCCACCAAGGTGGTCGACCGTGTACTAAGTCTAGGACTAATTTTGTAAAACAAATTTTAAATTTTGCCCATACCTAAAGATGAAGAAAGCAATTAAATCCCTTAGTAAAATGTATATGGTAATCATCCAAGTTAAACTGAAATAAAGATCATTTAAACTTTAAACTAAACTTGTTGATGGCATTCTTATAACAGACTGTGGAGAGAGCGGACGACCAGCAAAGGACCACCAGCAGAAGGCATAGCGGCTTTAGTGGACCAACACAGGGAGCAGCAAATTCTTGGAACCGTGACGGAGGCTGGAAACCTCGGTCCGGTTACTATATCGGACCACCAGCTGAGCGGCAGACTCGTGGAAGCGTGACCGAGGCCGGAAACCACGGTCCAGTTAGTACCCTGATGATGAATTAAAGAGATGAACTAGCCTGTGGCTAAAAATCTATATAATAAAGAATTTAAAAATAAAAAATGATGATGAATTAGTTTCAATACCTTATGTGTAGTTCCATGAACTGCAGGGAATTTTTAAGAATTTATTTGAAAATTTTGAATTACAAGGAAATTGCGTTTCGGGAATTTCAGCGAAGTCCAAAGACCTCCAAGAAGGTTAGGAAATTACATTGAAGAAATTAAGTCCAGAGTCCAGAGAATATCAGGAAAACTTCGGGAGCTTCACAAAAGTCCAAATGGAACTTTAGGGATAATCATTGCAGTTTTATTTAATTCTTAGAAAATATCTATTGAGTTCAGGGTAGTGCTAAGAGCTTCAGGAGAACTTAAAAAACTTCAGGTAGAAGATCCAATAGAAAAGTTCCGAATAATTCAGGGAAGACCACGAAACCTTGGATCAGTTTCATTAACTTCAGAGAAATAACAGACATTTCAAAGATGTTTAGAGAACCTCTGAGAAGTTGTTTAATCTACAGGAACTTCCTAGAATAACAAAAACATTCCAAATTCTGTTGATAAGTCCATAGAACTTCAGAGAAGTATGAAGATTGTAAATAAATGCCGTGAGCATCGGGGTAGTTTTGTGAACTTCGAAAGGCAGTTTCATTAACGTCCGGGAAATGTTGGGAAGAACTTCTGATGACTTCAGAAAAGTACAAAGAACTTCAGGGTAGTCCAGAGAATGTTGGGCAAGTCCAAATAACTTCGAGGAAGATCTTCTAGATTTTGTTGGAGCAGCTTTAGTGTGTTTCGTGGTTGATGGGGGTTTACGCTGCTGTGTGAGGAATGAAAGGTGCAAATTGTTTTTAACCGGTTAAAGAAGTAGCTGCAGTATATCTATGGGAGCTCTTCGAAATCATCGTGATGTTATGGATTTCTTTTAACTTTCATTCCATTATTATATGAAACATCAAATGCTGAGTACGGGACGGTCCCCACCTGATTGAAGTGAAATGGATGGGGAGAATGGAAATGCAAACTCCCTGTTTGTAACATTTCGTGCATAGTGGGTGGGCGTTTCTCCTCACTCATTGAGGCATCATCCGGTTGGATGGCCTGTTTTGTGACCGGTTGTATGATCCTGTTGATGGAAGGAGATTCTCATTTATCCCGTGGATGCACGTGGGCGACGGATTCACCCAAACCGTTTTTGGCCATTCATACAATGACAGGTTGAGTGAAATTAGAAGTTATTAAACTTGATCAAGTCGACTAGCAAGGATATTCCACAGCATGCTGACAGTTATCTTGCTACAGTGAGTGGATAAACATGCTCCATAGGCTTTCGATGATTTTTTACAAAAGTCAGGGAGCTCAACGGCAAGACAATCGTTGCAAAAAGCGATCCATTTAGGAATCTGGAGCTTTCCTAGGCTTGATAAGCTGTCTCACAATGTCCATTGATCTCGGAGTTCATCTTGTAGTAGTTCGTCTCACGAGACATTCAGTTTCCATAGAGTTTGGACGAATATTTTGGCAGTGATGATTACAACTCCAATTAGCCCAAAAGGGTCGAAGATCTGCGCAAGATCAGAAATAACGGAACACTTGCATATTTCCGACGAACTCCACAGCGGAACCTTGAATCGAAAAATATTTAGCCTAGGCTCCCAGATCAGCTCAAGTGTTTTTATGGTAGCAGTTGAATCGTCCAGTTCGAAAGAAGTGCGGTCATGTGCGGAATGCAAATTGGAGATGGTCGATATAAAAAATTCAATTTTTTTTTTTATGTTTTGTCTTCTCAAATGATTAAAATTTGTCTGATCTAGAGTAATGTGGATTTCTTCCGATTTATTTACAATGTTAACTGGATTAACTGGATTACATTCAAATTAAGACTGTCTATGCTAGCGGCGCCGGTGGTGTAGTGGTAAACGTGATGGCCTCTTATCCCAAAGAGCCTGAGTTCGATCCCAATCGGCGCCGCCGGGATTTTCTGAGGCATAAAATCTCTGATCACGCATTCCTTCGGAAGGTAAGTAAAGCCGTTGGTCCCCGGTTCATGAGTTGATGGGTCGATAAGGGTAGGGTCTAGGTGTGGGAGCTGCCTCCCTGGCGTCGGTAGCATTGCTGCTCAGCACGGAAAACAATATCAACGGTAAACAAATCAAGGGAAAAAAGACTGTCTTAGGGTTTTTACGTTGCGACGTGTCCACGCGCTGGCTGATGCTTCTCGATGAATTGCTGACTCTTCGGTTGGCTCCTCTGTCCGCGTTCATCGTGTTCTGATTGCTATGGCGTTGTGGCCAGGTCTGTCCATTACTATAGGTCTATTCAGCTTGTCAATACCACATTGATAGATACACAGAATATGATTATCAAATATTTACCAACATTCTGTCAATTTGATCCAACTACACTGAAATTTTAAAGTAATTGAAGAATGGACTTCACAATAAAATAACACTAAATATTCATGAAAGTGGTCTAACATTTGCTTTAATCTACTATTTTACTCGAGCAGTTTCATATATCCACCAACAAATTCATCCTACATTAGCCCCCAAAGGAGACTCAAACAACCTTCCATCAACATTAGTCGATGTATTCCATACGAAAGGATTGGGTCATCATGTCCATTCGAATCCAATCGGAGCTCCCACTCCATTCTGGAAACGCATTTCCCTGCCTTTCTTCGAGATGATGATGACGATGGGAACATTTTCTTCTACATTCCAATTTTCCAATCAACAACCCCTTGGGGTCCGGTGGAAGTAGAATTTCCCTCCACCACCACCACCAGTGTGCAATAGCATGTGTCAGTAGAGCAAGTTTTCCGGGGTAAGACCGATTTCTAATTTCTTTCCCGGTCTTCCCAATGAGACCAACCAGAAAGGGAAAAACTTTGTTCCGGTTCGAATTGCGCAGTTCGGTCAGGTACATACTGTGACAGGGCTGTGATCCTAACGCTCTCGTTCAGTTCAAGTCGAAGTTCTAGGCAAATAAGCGCCAATAGGGAGGCGGTCTGTGTAAGTTCCAAGGACGCACGCATCCATTACCGACAACGAGGACGAATGATTAAAACACTCTCACCGACAAGTGGTATTTGCCTTTGATTAATCCGAAGGCGATGTGTCACATTCATCATTTTACGCAAAATGCACGTTTGGGGGGGGGGGGGGGAGTCTCATTTACAGTAGGGTCCAGAGTTGCTCTGTGTGCCATGGATTGAATTTGTTGTTTGTTGGGAAAGGATGATAAAGCATCTCCTCCAAGGGTTTAGCAATCAGGTCACGTTTTCCGGCAGATAAAACTTGGTTGGTTGTCTTTCGGTGCTGCTGGGTCCGGAATCAGGCGTGAGCGAATCCCGAGAACCTTGCTGATGATTTAGATGCGATAGGCTTTGGGTGAAGGAAGGGTCACACTAGCAGAAAATCCATGTTTACAGAAACTATCGTCGGAAGTCCATCAATTGCGTTTTCGGATAACACTGCTTCGTTAATTCGGAAGTTGATTAATTCGGATCTTTGGAGCATTGAGTATCAACATCGTTTTCGTTAATAAAAAATGGGCGTGAGTCGTGTGACCACTGTAGTAATTTGCTTTTTAATAGTAGCCTTAATTGTTCTTGTATTCATTAGAAATAATGTTCATCAATTTAGCTGTCACCCGCGACATTTACTTAATCACTCGCAAACAAAAAGTATTTCACTAAGCTATAAATCAACCAGTTATCAACTAGCCTGGCCAGATGAAACAACTACGCTTCAAGTCTCCACACCCGTCTACGGTGTACGCCGTAGTTCAACCATACTGGCGCCTTTGCATTCTGGCTGGAATGGGCTACCACAAACCTCCAGAAGCTGCCCCCCATCATCAGCCTCAACGCATATCTAGGCCATTGCTCCTCAACTTTCTGCGACTGCTGCTCATGGAACTCGCAATCCTACTCGTCTTCGTCCGCGTATTGCCGAGTAACGTCAAATCACGTCGATCGTTCGTGTTGGACTTCGGACTGCAGTTCTGTCAACTTTCTTCCGCATTCAGCATTCTTCTTGCTACCATTCTGTTCAGCATTGGACACCGACCATTCGTGGAAATTCTGCGTAAACTTAACACCGCCGATGAGCTGTTTCAGTCACTCAAAATACGCCTGGACCTTACTGTACAGCAGAAATCATTGCTGAAATTCATAGCTGCAATCGCCTTGATTCATCTCGGAATGCACATTGGATCAATCGTTATCTTTTTAAACAACGGAACGGCACGGATGATGGTAATGGTAATGACGATTCTAACCATGTGCGCCTTCCACATTCCGTACACGATCGCTCTTGGCAACTACCTCGTATACATCTATCTCATCCGGAGACGCTTCGAACATCTAAACAACCTGATCATAATGCGTTTCGACACCTCCAACCGAAGGCAGTTCATCTGGATCAGAGAACTGGCACCAGTGGCGAAGAATCGATTGGAAATCGTTGAAAACCTATCGGAAATCCATGCCAAACTGACGGAAGCGGTTGATTTGCTCGGTGACTCTCAATGGGTGTCGTTTGCTTGTATTTCGGTTAACATGATTGGCTTTTCGACGTTTAACATCTATTTGGCCTTTCGGACGGTTATAGGTGGAGAATCGGAGGCGTTGTGGGATTTCATGCCGAGTTGCCTGTGGAATTTTTACTATGTGGTAATGTATGTGGCGGTGATCGTTCAAAGCACTTTCACGGGCTGGGAAGCGGCGGGGACAGTGGATTTGATCTATAAGGCGATCAATAATGAAAAGGACTCTAAGGTTTGCCAGGCATTGAGGAATGCTGCCAGACAGTTTGGGGGTAGGTCGGGTGGTGTTGGTTTTAAGTTCCATGACGGTGGATTCCCGGAACTTTTTTCGGTGAGAATGGTGGTTTTTTGGATTGTTGAGTTTTCTGATAAAATTGCTTCTGTTTGCAGACCATGGGACTGATAGGAACGTACCTGGTTATACTATTTCAGTTTGATAGTATGATGAACTGATGCTCTGGGAGCTGCAAGAGTAATTCTCAACGTCTGTCTGATCACCATCCAGATTCGTCAACGGTAGTGCAGTAGCAGTTGTGCGGGCTAACGTTAGCTTCAAAACGCTGCAGCAGCACATACAATATTCTTAACCCAAAAGGGCTTAATATTAAAACTTGAAATTGCTAAGATATTCTTGCTTTGCGAGCTCCCTTCGAATTTTCATAATCCTAACCCCCTTCAATAATCCTAACCCTCTTAAAATGTTCGTTTTGGTTTGAAATGGTAGTGTAGGAGACCACCCATGCCTCGGCGACCACGCTACCTTGGTGTACACTGCATAGGTATCACCATGAAGCCATGGTATAAACCATGAAAAGATACTCGCACACGTATGCTGAACGTCAACATAAAACAGTATGTTACTAGTCACTCTTCTTCCAAGAAAATGTAAGAGTGTACATGAAAGCTCTATCTCTCTCTCTCTCTCTTCAAAATTATGACAACGCTGTCATGCGTAAAATTTGAAAAAGAAAATGAAAGAAGACGTTGCGGAAGTAGGCATTGGATCCGAAATCTTCTTGGTTTGTTAGGGGAAATTCCATGGCAACTAACAGTGCTTTGGAAACAAGTGAAAATTTAGCTACAGATAAATAGAGCTTACCTATGCCTAATGAAGTCACATTCGTATTCACCTCGGCTTGTTCTGCCTGCTAACGTCAAGATCCATCTTGATAGCACTCCCATTGAATGGTCGAGTGAAGTAGTCTACCTTGGTCTCACCCTCGATAGCAAATTGCTATTCCGATCCCATGTGGACAAGACATCCACCAAGTGTAACATCTTGATCAGGTCGCTCTACCCTCTGATTAACAGGAAGTCCACCCTGTCCCTCAAAAACAAGCTTGCTGTCCACAAGCAAATCATTCTGCCGGTTATTGAGTATGGTATGCCAATCTGGGAGAGTTGTGCTAAGTGCCACCACTTAAAGCTTCAGAGGATCCAAAACAAGATCCTCAGAATGATCCTTAACAGTCCACCGCGAACTCGTAATTCTAAGATTCACCACCTGGCCGGTCTTCAAACACTCGAGGAGCGAAAGACTTCCACGCTGGAAAGGTTCAGAGTCGCCTGTCTGCGATCAAACCACCAGATCATTCGTGATTTGGCAACCTAGTTTAAGTAGTTAGGTGCTCAAGTAGGTAGGTTATCAAATTTTTAAATTCTAACCAAAACAATCCCACAAAGGGTATCCTGTAAATTAGCGCTAAACGCAATCATCACATTAGAATAACCAATTAACTAGAACAAAGATGAAGAGCCAAAGGCTAACCAATTGAAATGTTAAATCAAATGTTGAAACATAAAAACCCAGAAAATAAACGTAAATTTTACTACTACTACCTAATGAAGTCATTCTTGTAACGAACTGTGAAGCAGACTTACTAGCAGCAGTAACAGCAGTAGCAGTAACAGTAGCAGCGGCAACAATTCAGGTAGCGAGAAACCAATTGCTTTCGTGTAGCCGTGACAAAGTCTGGAAACTCTCGTTAAATTTGTGGGACCTGAATGTGAAGTTATCACTGGAGCTCGTCTTCCGACAATACGGCTAGTGCTAGCTATCTTTTACTACCAGCATCGATCGGCAAGGCTTCAGGTCAGAAATACCGTTAAATCGGTGTTGTGCGTCTGGCTGAAATCAAAAATACCGGTAGTTCAGGAAATTCACTGTATTAAGAAAATTGAAACACTGCATACCGAGTTGTTTGCAATTTGCAAAAATATGAAACGGGCAAATAGCAAAGCACGAAAATTGGTGGTTAGGCGCTTCTTATGGTTATTATTTATGCGGGTGGTAATATTCAGTTTCTTTGCTTGATTACAGTGCAGTAAATGTATTTCATTATAGCCGACTTCGTAGAACTCGACCTATCCGATGATGAGCCTGACGATGCAGACAATCGTGTGGAGCATCGCTCACGACGAGGAACTCAAAATGTTGTAACCCCATAATTATCCCAGGCTCTTGATGCAGCAAAAGTCAGCACAGATTCTGTCACCGTTATTCTGGCAGCAGCTGCAAAATCGTTTGGGGTTGATCTAGGGAATACTAACATCAACCGTTCCACTACGCATCGATTGCGTGAGAAATACTGGTCTGAATCGTCCTTGAAATTGATGGAGAATTTCAGTCCCGATGAAATCCTTACAGTTCACTGGGACGGTAAAGTGGTGAGTTCTTTGATAGGGACCAGTTCGATCGCCAAGCAGTACTTGTGACAGGAAAAAGCACGACACAGCTTCTTGGCGTTCCATTTGTTGAAAGAGGGACAGGAAACGTCATCGGAGAAGCTGTTGTGGAATTGATTAAAGCTTGGAACTTAACTGATCGAATTAAAGCTATGTCCTTTGACACCACCAGTGTCAATACAGGTATTTATGATATCTTTTTTACTTTATTTCCACACAAGGTCAGTTGCTTAAGTCGCTACTTTCCATTTTTGCTACTTAATGATTTTCAAACACGGTTACTAATTAAAGGCTGAAAGAACGGTGCAGCTTCGTGGATAGAGCGCCAACTTGAGGCGAACCTATTTTAGAGATAGCTCTAGAAAGTGTCTTCCATACCATCATGGGGCCGACAAACGGACCCGACATTATTATATTCAAGCAATTTCAAAGCCACTGGAAGTCAATAGATAAGGAAAAATACGAAGTTCCGCTGACATCCGAATTACCACATTTTTTGAGAAATCGCATAACTCAAATTGCAAACTTCGCAGAACACAACATCATTGTGACTCACAATTTGTGAGTATTTTATCTTAACTTATATGATAAGAAAATGTTATTATTTTAATGATTTTTCGTAGCTTGGACAGCCGAGGGATAATTACCGTAAGTTTCTGGAACTTACAATAATTTTTTTGGGTAAAGTTCCTCCAAGAGGAATTTATTTCCGTGCACCGGGACCTGTGCATACTGCGCGCTGGATGGCATGGGCTATCTACAGTCTAAAGATGTATCTCTTCAGGGCGGAGTTTCATCTCCACAAAGACCCGGCCGGATTGCTTGTAGTTGGAGTGTAAAGGGTGATACGGTCAAAATTTGGTCAATATCAACTTGACGTATTTCTTTCAATTTTCCATTTAAAAAACCTGAACACCCCTCATTTTGAAGGTGTGTGTGTGTAGAATGTTGCTCCTATTTTGATTTTGCAATTCACTCTTCAGTTGTCAAAATGCCGTCCAAGCAAGAAGAGCAGCGTATCAAAATTTTGCTGGCGCATCGCGAAAATCCGAGCTACTCGCACGCAAAGTTGGCAAAATCGCTAAAAGTTGCCAAATTAACCGTTACAAATGTAATTAAAGTGTTTGGGGAACGTTTGTCGACAGCCAGGAAGTCTGGATCGGGGGGAAATCGAAAACCGGAAGCCGCTGAGACGACAAAGAGAGTTGCCGGTAGTTTCAAGCGAAACCCTAACCTCTCTCTCCGAGATGCCGCAAATAAGCTGGGTGTATCGTCTACAACCGTGCATCGAGCCAAAAAACGAGCCGGACTATCGACTTACAAGAAGGTAGTGACTCCAAATCGCGATGATAAACAAAATACGACGGCCAAAGCGCGATCCCGGAGGCTGTACACGACGATGCTGACGAAGTTTGACTGCGTGGTAATGGACGACGAAACCTACGTCAAAGCCGACTTTCAAGCAGCTTCCGGGACAGTAGTTTTATACGGCAAAAGGAAGGGGAAAGGTAGCAGATGTTTTCAAGCACATGAAACTGTCAAAGTTCGCAAAGAAATATCTGGTTTGGCAAGCCATCTGTACCTGTGGCTTAAAAAGCAGCATTTTCATAGCTTCCGGGACTGTCAACCAAGAAATTTACGTGAAAGAGTGTTTGAATAAACGTCTGCTGCCTTTCCTGAAGAAACACGGTTGTTCCGTACTGTTTTGGCCGGATTTGGCATCTTCCCATTACGGTAAAAAGGCCATGGAGTGGTACGCCGCCAACAACGTGCAGGTGGTTCCCAAGGACAAGAACCCTCCCAACACGCCAGAGCTCCGCCCAATTGAGAAATACTGGGCTATTGTCAAGCGGAACCTAAAGAAGACCAAAAAAAACTGCTAAGGGCGAGCAGCAGTTCAAGGCAAACTGGCTTTCTGCGGCGAAGAAGGTGGACAAGGTGGCTGTACAAAATCTGATGGCAGGGGTCAAGCGTAAGGCCCGGCAATTCGGATTTGGAAAAGCGGAAACCTAACTGAATATTTTTCCTGAATTTTATACTAATTGAACTTGAAAAAGAAATTTAATTTGATTTTTTAAATAAACGATTTCATCGATTTACACGCGTTTTCCCTTGACCAAATTTTGACCGTATCACCCTTTACCTATACCTAAATACCTATCTGTACATAAAACACAAAATTTGTTAATATTTAGCATTAATCGAAGTTGGATCCAAATCCAAAACAAACTGAAGTAGATAAGCCTAAAACAAATTTAAATAACATAAAACAGATTTAAATCACTAATCGCCACCACAATAATAGACAACACTGTACGATCGTCCCACAATCTATAGTACGCACAAAACCCATTCAATGTTAAGTAAATTATACAATCCCATCAGTACAAAATATAAAGCCAAAGCAACCGGTAGCAAACTCAAGTCGTTCCCTTTATTCCGAGCAAATAAGGCAAACCCCCTCAGTGCAGTAAATTCGAGTGTTCTTTCGAAGTCCGAACCTTATCTCGGTGTTATCCAAAGGTGACAATAAATCGATCACGGGATCGATTGAAACCGTGAATTTCGAACGTGATATTCACAGTGGGTGACTCGTGGTCAAGAAAACCCACCACGGTTATACAAGAAAGAGCATTGCGATACCAGTGAAGTGTGCTACAGTGTGGTGAATTACTCTTTCCCGTGATTTGGTGTGCCGCTATCAGATATAGCGGGTAGTAATACCTCCGGTATCCGAATTCGATCTCCACGATTGAACATTGGTCCTTCGGATTGGAGGAAGCCCAGCGAATGCGAATAGTCTAGAATTCGCCATCGTGGTAAGTGGTCAGAGGACGTTGACCACAGAAGGTAGGCCATTCAACCCATACCCTATTGATTGGTACTTTGCTGCATTTGCTAACGGCGCCAAAATTTGCTCCCAGTACGGAATGTGATAGTGATGTGATCGAATCGTTTCTATCTGCAGGATAGGCGCAACGTAGAAGTTTTGCATTTATCAGCTGTGGTGGCACATAGGCTCGTTCAATTAGCCGATTTGATAAATAGCTATAGGTGTACTTTACAGTGTCGCACACACTTGTTGGTACGCTGGAAAACCTATAAATCTATTGACTTAAATTGATTTCAAGCTTCCTACGATTGCGCGGTGGCGTTCTAGCGGATCCGCGAAACGTTTGAAAGGAGACAAGTAATCGCGTCGGGAAGAAATATTCGATAATTCGTTACTAATTTACGTGATCTCTTTCGGTCATTCGTTCGGTGTCCGTGTAGAAGCTCCACGTGTCGCGACGGGAAGGAGCTGTACGTACGAAATCCGTGGTGTTTCCGTCGTAATTCGCGGTTGAGCAGCACAACGCGACGGGAAGGATATATCGTTCGATTTCTTGTGTTGTTCACGTTCGGTGCGTGCAGTCAAGTGATTTGTGGTGGTAGTAAGTGATGGCATCAAAGAAGGAGAAGAAGCTGACGGAGGATAAGCTGGTCCTGAAACGGATATTGGCACTTCGAGATGTGGTGGAAAGGTTCGTTACGATGTACAACCACGAATGGGATTCTGGTGAAGTTTCTGTCCGCCTGGATACTTTGGATAGGACGAATAAGGAGTTTCATCATGTACAGTCGGAGATAGAGAAGTTGGATGCAGTGGAAAACTTCGAGCAACACATGCAGATGCGAACCGATTTCGAGAATCGCTTCTGTAGGCTGAAGGGCTTTCTTCTCTCCAAACGGGAACGAAACCAACCTCTCCTGAACTCAACAATGTCATCTGCATTTGCGCCACCTCACAATTTGACCAGTTTCCACCATCGACTACCAAAAATCGATTTGCCGAAGTTCTCTGGATATTCCGACGGTCAACAAGTTGCAATACTTGCTACAATCATTAGAAGGAGATGCCAGAAAAACCTTTGAGGAGCTAGCACCAATGTGGTTAGTGTCACCCCGAAGAAGGTCTCTACAATTAAGTCCATTCTACAAACGAAACCAAGCCGAATGCTGCGCAATGTCATGCGTGCTCAGAGAAGCACCAGCTGTTTCAATGTCAGACGTTTGCTAACCTACCTGTCATGCAGTGTCGTGAGTTGATATCGCAGCGAAGTCTATATTGGAACTGTTTCCGCCCGAACTACCAGGCGAAGGTGTGCAAATCAAGATTTTCATGCAGATCGTGCCACGCTAAACACCACACGTTGTTGCCTTGCATGATCAAGCTGCACCTCCAAAGATGTTAGCGAATCCTGCACCCAAGGCTACTACCGCTGGCTCGTCGAATACACCTGCGCAGCAACCATTTCCGACCACGTCAGCGAACGTGGGGACCGTTGGATCATCGAGTCCACCCAAAACGAACCTCTCCGTCCAGCCAAGCAGAAAAAAACGGTCCAATTGGAAACGGTTGTGCTCAACATCGTCGACAAGCACGGTAAAGAAATATCTCGGTCTTCTCGATTCTGCTGCGATGTCATACTTCATCACCAAGAAGCTGGCAAATGCACTTGCCACCCGTCAAGCCCCGGTCGATGTCGCAGTAGCCGGAATAGGAGAATCTGTGAAGCAAATCAAGCGACAAAATGCAGCAACAATTAAATCACGAACCACGTCCTATTCCACCACACTCGAATTCCTGATCATGAAAAAGCCCACGGACAATCTACCAACGATTGCCATCAATTCCGCATCGTGGAACATACCAAAGGTTCCACTGGCCGATCCAACCTTCAACGTTCCAGGCATGATCGACATTATCATCGGTGGAGATTGTTATCATGAGATCAGAGATGCCAGATTTACAGACATGTCTGTGAATTTACAGACTTTTATTTTTTTCACAGACATTTTTTTCGTTACAGACATTTACAGACTTTTTAGTTTTTGCGCAGATATTTACTAACTTTTGTAATCAAGGGAAAATTTTAAAATTTATTTGGTTACACTATTTTACATCTTCAATCAAATTACACCAGCGATGCATTTTGCAACACGCATTAGAAATTCGCGCGTTTTCAAATACACCACACGAACGAGCTGTCACTGTTATAGAGATTAGTGACGTTGAACGTACGCTACTAGCAGGTGCATCGACGTGTAAGTAAAGGTAAGCTATAAGTTAAGGAAAATCAATATAAATACTTGCACTAATCATTTTGTTGAATTCCATGTGATTTGAGGTATCGCACGATGCATGTCAAAATCTGTCCACTTCCCGGGGTACCCGGTACATCTGAAAAAGGACATTGTAATCATTGGGACTGAATGTGTACATCATTGATCTTATAGTAAAATTCTAATGTGATTTGAGGTGTCGCATGATGAGTTTTTGATAAATCAATCTTTTGCAAATTCTCCAGTGGAATCAGGAATTCACATTTTTGTTCATATATTCGGAACCATTATTCCGATCGGGAAAAAAATCAATAGCAATCTATGGGGATCTGAAACATATCTTCTGAAACTTGTTCCACTCTAATTGGTCAAGCCATCTTTGCGAAAATAGAGCGAGTTACACTCATACGAACTTACATATAAACATACATACGTACATACACACATACATACATACATTCATATATACACACATACAGAAACATTTTCCGATCCCGTTGAGATGAGCCATTTGTCTCTCCGGGTCTTGGAACGAAATTGTGTTTTTCAAATCACATATCCAATGGAAAATATTCATTAGAATTTCTCATAACTTGCATTTGATATCATAATAGAGAATTGCATCACAAAATCACATGAACCTTATGTTTCAAATTAAATTTAAGTGATTTATCATATAGAACTTATGTGACCGCATGAATGATATGTGAAATTCAGATATACATCATTGGTTTTGTAACTGGAAAAATGTAATGTGCATTTCCAATGGAAACTACATGAAATCTTTTTCCCGTGTAATAATTTCATATGTACACTGAAAAAAGCTTTCACTTAGTTTCTATTTTTCCAATATAAAAAATTATGATTTTAATCTGAATATCACATAACATAAGAAATTCTATGTGTGTAATTATATAGATTTCATTGGACACATAACGTTCATGTGATTTAGTGGTGCACTTTCCAATTATAGGATCATAAGAAAGCTATGTGAAATTCACATGGATATTTTCCACTGGTTTTATGGTTTATTTAATGAATGTACATCGAGATGATGTTCATATTTGAAAACAAATTCCTGTACAATCTCGTAAAGTACAAAAACATCAATCAAATAATATTTTTCCGCTCTCATACGCTCTCTATATCACGCTCAATATATTGGAACAAAATATCATGCTTGATTTTGATTTAACATGCTCCTTTGATATTGCGAGAAAAATCAAAAATCAAGCTGATAGCTGACTCGCCACAAAAATGATTCCGTTTCACATCGTTTTCTTAGAAAGAAAAGGTATAGTTTGCTATCTCTTTTTGATCTTCGCCGGTGGCAGACACGAAGGGACTGCTGCCAGCCGTTATGGAAGTTTCGGTTGCGTTCGAATGTAAAGCAAAAATCATGAAACTCAATCTCATCACAGCTTGCAAAATCAACCGCAGTTATTTGCTTGTTGATTTTTGTCTGCGGAAATTAAGCGTGATCTTGGGTATTGGTGAGATTTGGTTTTATGACATTTTTCCTACATTGATTATATTATTATGAGTGAATTGATCTCAACTTTCGAGTTTTCGCCTCCCACCGTCACACACAAAACTTCTTCTAGTTTTATGTAGCCAAATTGCAGACATTTCTGAAATTCACAGACAATTTTCATAGACTTCTGAAAAAAAATCTGGCATCTCTGCGCACGACTCACCGTTCACTGCACGATTCCGAGTTGTTTTCCGATGTCCCGATGAGAAAGCTGAGGATTTTCCTGGTGCTTGTGCAAAATCAATTCACGACATTGCTTTTCGGGTGACGCCCTTTTTCAACTTTCGAAACACTGACAGCGTGCAAATACAGTTTAAACAGTACACTCTAAACTACTTCTACCGAAATTTTCAAGAGAAAATACCCAATGGGTAATTTTCTACAGCGTTTTTTTCCGTGATGCAAAGTATATGTGTCCGGATTCTAAGTGGACCAAACTTTATTATGAACATTTTATCATAGTTTAGATCAACTTAGAAAAAAATATTTACATGATATTATTAATATTTTACTCCCCTTCGAAATGAACCCTGTTATATTCAAGTTGATTCAAAATTGAATGTATTACAGGTATTTTTAGTGAGCCTTAAATGTTTGGTTTCTGAACATGCAAAATCAGCTGGCTTAGCAACGTTCAAGGCGTTGTCAAAAATCTTAATCGTATCCAATAATCACGAAATTTTGAGAAAACCTTATTCAATGTGTGAGAAACCTAGAAAAAAAAAATATAAAACATCAAAAATAAACACACACATTCTAGAGGTTTTGTCCGGGCAGATCTCACAATCGATTTTTCCTTTTAATTTTATTAAGAAGATTTTTCGCCAACTAACTAGCTCATATCCAAATCTCACCATAGATGGAAAAATTTAAATTTCTAGAAGAATGTCCCATTTCAGAAGAAATGCATTGCGATTTACGCTCTGCGAGTCTACACAATGATTTACTCTTGGTTATTAAATTCCACTAATTTGAGTACACCTCGCATAGACCTACTTCTGTTAGATAAAACAATTGAAAAAAAAAATATTCACCTACGATTCTCAGAACAATTGACGTAATTAAAAATAACAAAAAAGAACAATAAAAGAAAATAATAAAACCAAGTTCATTATTGCAAATCGAAATTAGTTCACATATCTCTGTCCGGAACCTCCAGTCTTCAAAAAAAAAATAAATAAAAAACAGAAACACGGTAGCAGTTCGCCTGACGTGGATGCCGGATTGTTGATATCGGAAAGCTGCTTATGGGAAATCAAGCGCGTTCTCGTAATGGATCCCACCATCATGATTTTTTTTTTTTTGTCGAATGAAATTATGATTTTTTTTTCCTTCCTGTATAAACTTGATCCCTACCGAACTGCACTGCGCAAGTTTTTGCGGTACAGATTCGTTGGAATTGAAATTTTCATTTCGCTTCCATTTCTCGAACGAACGAAAAAAAAAAAAGCATCATTTCGATCCAGTCAAAGGCTCGAGGAAACTCGCTGGCTTCTCTGGTAATCAAAAGATAAACATCTCTCATTTCAATTTGCAGGTGGCGCGCACGCGGTCTCCCCGATAACAACAGTCAATGATAATCGAAATTAATGGAATCAATTTGTCACGTGATTAAATTACCCTACCGGGCTGGCTGTGCCTTTGTGTCCATCAGGAATTTGTGCGTGAGTGCCCGAAGGAGATATCAGATAACATGACCGGATCTATGACAAAGAGAAACTTTACATCGGGGATGTCCATCTAGAACGAACTGTTCGTCGAAATGGCGAATTTGGGACATCCCAACGGCAACGGCTGCTAATTACCTTCCGAGTAGACAACCGAAAATCCTCTTACTGATTCGGAAAGGCTTTAAAAGAGTTTTGACACTCGGGCGCATAAATCATTCCGCATCGCCAGTTTCATCGAGCTGGATAGAGACAGCCACCTAGGCAGCCCTTCGAGGATGGAAAGTCTCCCGTCAATTTTTCTGCTGACTAAACTTTTCGGCTTCAACGCCTACACCTACCGGAAAAGTTCCTCGAAAAGGACAATCGAATCCATATGGAGCCGCACCGGAGTCACCCTGGTCGGGTTGAATATGGCCGCCAACGTTTTCTTCTCACTGCAGAATTCGGGCCGGACCCATCTGAAGTACGGCAAAAGTGGTTCCCACCTACTGGATGTGGGCGGTGAATTTATGCTGGGTTTCAGCTACGCATCAATGTTGATAGCCGTCGTCATAAGGCTCACCAGACGAACCCTGATTGAGGATATTTTGAACCGTTTCCAGTTGATCGATCAGCGGATGGTGGCTGTGGGAATTCTCATGGATCATCGCAAAGAGGCAAGATTGGTGGTGGGCTACATTAGCTTACTTATGGGTGTCGTTTCGATTGCTGCCCTCGGGGGACTGTACATGATGTACTTGTTGGATAGCATTCGGGTTGGGGCGCTCATCTACGGGGGCCAAGTCTTCGCTAGCTTCAGTGGATTGGTGTTGGCCCACAGTTGCTTCATTATAAATCAAACTCTCGCCAGGCGGCTTCAGCTGCTGAATCACCATCTAAGCCAAGACTTCAATTTGCGACGCATCGAACCAAAGAAACGGAATGCACCCGATAACTTTCACCGCAAGATATCCGAAATTGCTTTCGTTTTCGATGACATGTACAGATTGTCGATTGATTTGAGTTTTCTGATGTGGACTGAGGTGAGAAGGTAGTATTCGAGTCAAACTTTGTACCAAACTTCAACTACTGCCAACAGATAGCAACATTCTGCTGCGTTGTCGTGGTGTACGGGATAATGACCCTGTATGCCGTGTATCGGGCTGTTTGGATTGGGAACTACGAAAACATCCTTACCAGTGGAGTGCACATGATTTGGTGGACCGAGTACTGCTTGGCAGTGGTGGTCATCCTGGTTGCGGGCCACAGTATGCAAATGGCAACCCGAAGGACGTTGGCTCTGCTGGGTGTAGCCGGTTGTAGCGAGACGGATCGACTCGTTAGGCAAAAGGTGTATAGGATGGTCCTGATTCTTAGAAGTCAGTTTGGATATTAACGATTTACTTTTTCTCAGATTGAGTGTTTGATGTTGCAAGTCGGTCACAATGCGCCGAAAATTACAACCTGGTTCTTTGATGTGAATTGGACGGTGTTCTATGGTGTAAGTTTTATTTATTTTCTAATCTGCGTAAGGCAATGATATATGTCCTAACGGTTCCCTCCATTTTTAGATAGTCGGAACGATGGCAACTTTTCTGTTCATAATGATTCAGTTTGAATTATAAGGGGTATAACTCTAACTAAACACAAATAACCTGCTCCTCGTAGTTCACCAACGCAAAACAATTGGAAAACTAACTTTCAAGTAAAAAGTAAATCCAACATCTCAATCCCATCAAGAAAATTAAGCACCACCACTACCCACTAGACATGTAGGTCAGTAATATAACCAAGCCATCGCCAACAGACCACGGTGCGGGTATCGATGCATTAGTGATGGCAAAAAAAAACCATCGTTCTGTCAATTAAGAAGACATGTCGTAAGTAGAAAAAGTAATAGTAAAATTACATTATTTCCATTGATTAAGGTGTTACATTTGTTCTACGTGTCAAGTGATTTTGCCTGAGAGCTTTTCAGTGTTGGATTTGAATTATATTTTGACGTAGGACTACGTCTTTGATTTCTATATGGGGGTACACTTTGTGAAAACCGAAAATGGAACATGTAACAAATTAAGAAAGATTTTGAACGTTAATAACTCAGCTACCCCTGGTCCAATTTCAATAATTTTATCACCAATCGATCAGAAATATGGCTACGCATTGATAACAATGCTTCCGAATGTTGATTTTCAGAAAGAAACTATTGAAAAACTGGTAAATGTTCAGCATTGTCCAAAAGCGTCGAATTAACTAACAAATCCACCAATTACCTACATGCATATGCTGCTTCCCCAGCACAGTCGTCAGAGATTAGTAAGTATACGAAACAAGTCGAAGTGGCATTCGCCTGCGATCCTCGGGCGCATGCGAATAGGGAGGATGGATTTGCGTAATATTTTACACACTCATCGCCATGTTCAGAACCAAACGCAAATTCTTCGAGATAACCACCATCCGTCGTCTGGCTCGCCGTGGCGGTGTCTGACGTATCTCCGGTTTGATTTACGAGGTGTGCTGAAGGTGTTCCTGAAAAATGAGATCTGTGATGCTGTCACCTACACTAAACATGCCAAGCGTAAGCGGCCATGGATGTCATCTACGTTTTTGAAGTGACAGAGACGCACTCTGTTTGGTTTCAGAGGTTAAATCATCACCAACATTGGAAACAAAACGGCTCTTTTTAGGGCCACCAAGCTTATTACAGTAAAGAGTAGGAATAGAATTCATCTGCCTGTTTGTCCATATTCAGAACCACCGACCACACAAAATGCTCATGTGATCAAACTGGAAGCAGGGATACAAATTGTTTTGATCAACCTTGATCAACTTTGAATCGCCACGGCCGGATATTTTCGATGGAAGAAGCAACAATCTAGCATCTAATTCGACGAAGACGGCAGGAAACATTTCTGGATCAACAATAGAATAGGGCCCATCAGCATTTGTAAACAAACCGTTCCAAAGCCTCACAAATCGAAGGCCGCTCACACAAACCAACACCAACATCTTGTAGGTAGAAGTTTCCCCTATCCGATGATGGTGTTGGTTTGTGTGGGTGGCCTTCGCTTTGTGAGTAAAGGGCTTTGGAACGGTTTGTTTACAAATGCTGATGGGCTCTTTTCTATTGTTGATCCAGATTTGTGAAGCCGAGTTATTTACGAAAGAGAGTGTCGATGAAGAGTATCGATCAATGTAGATAGGACCTATTGAAAAGTGACGCGAGATTTGTTTTCCGTACTGAGCTCCAATGCTACCGACGCCAGGGAGGCAGCTCCCAGAGATGTTTTGCCTTAGAACATGCCGATGGCGCCGACTGAGATTGGAGACCCAGGCCTGCTGGGGTGAGAGGTAATCACGCTTACCACCGGCGCCGATATCTATCACGGCGAATGAGAACGACCCAAATTTGAGTTTAGTTATCTCAGAAATAAGTGCAGGAACTCAGCGATGAGTAAATATTCCTCATGATTTCCCAGGTTTTTCCAGGATTTTCCAGGCAAAAATTCCCGAATTTGAGAAAAGTAAAGATTGGATTCACTCAGTCTATTGGTACTACTCCGAGACTGAATAAAATTTTCGTCAATTTCCTCATTTTCTGGCAGATTTTTTAGGTTTTCCACAGGAAATCATGAGACAAATTTACTCATCGCTGAGTTCCTACAGTTTTGGCGATTATGAGTGAACTAAACTCAAATTTGGGGCGTTCTCGTTCGCCGTGTACGCAAAAAGAAAATAGCCAGTGTCGCTACTTGATAGCAAACTACTCATAATGGTAGGAGTCTTTGTAGTTTTTATACCACTTGGTTGCACATCATTCTGCTTTAACCTAAAAAGATATAAAGCAGCGCTGCTGTCTGGTATCAGCTCATTTTCGCTTCGGACGGCGTGGTGAGCAATAGTAGCAGTAGGTCTTGGCAAAGGAGGTGCCAATCGTCATAGCAAATTCTTCGAGATAACCACCATCCGTCGTCTGGCTCGCCGTCGCAGTGTCTGACGTATCTCCGGTCTGATTTACGAGGTGTGCTGAAGGTGTTCGTGGAAAATGAGGTCCGTGATGCTGTCACGTACACTAAACACGCCAAGCGTAAGAGGCCATGGATGTCCTCTTCAATAAAACGGCCCTTTTCAGGGCCATCAAGCTTACATCAGTAAAGAGTTGGAATAGAATTCTCGCGTCACTGTTCAAATAGACCAATGTAACATATCCACCATTTTGAGAAAATCGAAGTTGAAGTTCGACAGATTATTAATTTAACTGTTTAAAAACAATACATTTTGCAATACTATTTTTAATGTAGCCAGTGTATAATAAAGTTGAAAATTCAGAAGAAACGGTAAAATCACAATTTTACTTTGAATTTCATGCTACAACATAGAAAAAACCACATAGGACGTTTTGACAAGTAGAGTTGTACATCGGACATGTTACATTGGACGATTTTTCTCAATGACATAATCAATGAGTGTTACATTGGACGTTTTGTCTACATGATACTAGATTCCCTTTCACAGATTTCAGAGTATAATACCTAACTTTAGATTGGCCCCGCCTTTGAAAAATGAGCACCAATCATGTTAGGCAGTCCGAATGACCGAAGTAACAATCATGTACCCATCATTTCAAACTGTACATTGGACAATTTTTTACCTATGATTATCTTAAATAAATGAAAGTGAATTTTGATGGATGTTTTTGTATGACATACACGGTAAGAAAAAAGTACCCAAAATTGAGTTCCTTTCACTCAACACGTGGCTTCCGTGGGGCTAGGTAAAATTAAGTTAAAGAAGAAAACTCAATTTTGAGTAATCCTGATCATGAATCCACGTTGACCAAGTTGACAAAAAAATAATAAAACGGAGCAGACTGGAACCGAACCATGGACGTTGAGAATACGAGGCCCGTGTGTTGACCACTCGTCTATCAACGCTTGTGAAAATGAAATGGTTAAAGGCGCATAAGAGAAACCTCAATGAAAATAAACTTATATTTGAGTTCATTTATTATTACTCAATAGTTGAGTAAATCTTAACCAACGCCGCTTTTCTGATTCACTCAACGGCGGACCTCAAATGATAGAACCCAACTTTGAGTTTTTTTGAACTTAATTTTGAGTATTTTTTTCTTGCCGTGTACAATGATAGAAGAGCAACAGTTTGTATCGCTTAACTCGGTTTGTTTACATTTGTTACATTGGTCGATTTGAAAAGTGACGCGAGAATTTATCTATGCTTGTTTGTCCATATTCAGAACCACAAACCCCCAACAACCACACAAACTTGGAAGCAGGGGTTGATTGATTCTCGTAATCAACTTTCTTTTTGAAAAAGATTACTACAAATTTGGATCGCCTACAATTCAAAACCGGAAAGAGTTGAGATAATAGATATTTCAGGCATTACATTTGATAACGGCACAAAAGCATTTGTAAACAAACCTTCTTGGGCCCTTTACACGCGAACCAAAGTACGCCCACGCAAACCAACAACATCATCGCATAGGGGTAACTATCACCTTTCCGTAAGTGGTATTGGTTTGCGTGGGCGTACTTTAGTTCGCGTGTAAAGGGCCTTAGAATGTTTGTTTACAAATTTTTTTGTGCCGTTATCAAATGTTATGCCTGATTTGATCAATTAAAAGAACTTAATGCTCTTCACATTTATTCCGTCCACTAGCGGTCCTACGTCAAGCTTCCGTTTGTGCCCCTAGGCACAGACCCTTCTACTTTTTTTTATAATGCAAATTCTGCGTTCGAAATAGTTTTCATTTTTCTCCCTTTATTAAGTTTGAATTGCATATAAAATATAACCTACCTCACTACAAATAACTTACCTTAACATGCTAGATCTCCTACCAAATTTGTGGATTTATTATGGTCCTCAAGTCCATTCTAAGCTTTATAAACCTCTCCAAAACCACGTTAAAACTTAAAATTTTGCTTTGATAAGGATCTGTTGATCTGACCTCAGACATGTGTCTCAGAACCTTTTCAGGATGGACCTCAGAAGATGAGTTTGTGGAGGACTATTCAGGCTCATTCCAAAGAATCTGTACGCTTTATTATTTATTAATTTATTTGTGGTTGCAAAACCTCATCATTTCAGTATCAACACATAACATGGAATCCTACAGATACATTTGCTTGAACTAAAGATTGTATTAAAACAAAAAAATGTAACACTTTCTTTTGTAAAAAGAGAGAGAAAGATTAGTAATTTCTATTTAATTCCACTACCTTTTGCTTATCCTTGACAGATACGCGTATTTCGTCTACAATGTGCAGACTTCTTCAGTGTCTTGTACTTATAATAGTCGAGTATTAGTACAAGACACTGAAGAAATCTGCACATTGTAGACTAAATACGCGTAAGGATAGCTTAGCTAAGCTTAGACTGATTGCACATATCAATGGGTGCTACTCCGGGATTGCTCAAAATCAGTGAAATTGTACAATGAATCAACTTGAATGGGCTAGGAGTGACCCGTCAATTCTTATTGTACAAGTTTCAGTGACTCTTTATTTTGTAGATCAATAACGGCGCCGGACACGTCCTTGCAATCAGGTGGGAGTAGGGAAGGAATATTAGAGAGACCTTTGTTGTTTGTGGGCCGTGTTTGCCTCTGCACACCAAGACACAGGAAATGAGATTTTGTTAGTAAGTTGGGTTCGTTGGATCAGGATTCACCTTGATAAGTGATGCGACCATGGTTTAAAATTAATCAGTGTTATCGTGCATTATACTTGGATTTGACTGAAGCCTAAACAAAATGGTGGATCCTTATAATATAAATCTGAAGACGTTCCATCATCGAAAAGCTGAAAATAAACTTAAAGCATGAGCATGAGCAAAATTGACCGCCAACACCAAAGAGCTGAAAACTAATTCAAACAAATCAAATCAATAGACAAAACCAGTGTGAAAGCTGTAAGAGTGAACCATTACAGTATAAATCTTATGGTGTTCCGTTATCGAAGAGCCGCAAAAAACTTAAATAATTTAAATCAATAGATCCAGTTTGAATGAAGGCTGAAAAAAGGGAATAATTATACAGCAATGGATCCATTTAGTCAGCTAGCAAAGTATGTGAATCTCAAACATCCATCTTGAAGGAGGAAAATATGATATCACAATAACGTGGAGTTACTGAAAAATTACAGTCTGATGCGCGGAGAGGCTGACAGAATCGGGTCATAACTGTAATGTGAATATTAGGAAGTTTTATCATCATCAAACTATTCTTGAATTAACCTGCAAGAATGCTTGTGAATAATTGTTATACATATAAATTAAATTGATAAACTAGTCAAAAACAACTCCAGCCTATAGAAAAGCTGAAAATAGGGAATCTTTACAATGTTGATCCTACGCTTTTCAACTATCGATGGGCTGAAAGAATTCAGTCTAGATCAGTAGATTTAGCTATATGAACCAAAGCCGTAATAGAAAGAATAAAATATACGAATCACTTCCATCGTAGTAAAGATGTACTACGTATCAAGCCATATGTTTGTCATATAAACGTTAAACATACACTAGAGAAATTCAAATGATGTTACGTTGCTTCTTCCAGTAGTGCTGCGCGCCTCTTCTTCTTGTTCCTGTTGGGTCGCTTTCTAGAACCATTTTCACTGGGTCGTCGTGCGGCATTCTTACGACGTGCCCAGCCCACCGTAGTCGCCCAATTTTTGCAATGTGGACGAGGGATGGTTCTCCCAGCAGCTGGTACAATTCGTGGTTCATTCGCCTCCTCCACGTTCCGTCATCCATCTGCACTCCACCGTAGATGGTACGCAACACCTTCCGTTCGAAAACACCAAGGGCACGTTGGTCCTCCACGAGCATAGTCCAGGTCTCGTGGCCATAGAGGACCACCGGTCTAATCAGCGTCTTGTAGACAGTCAACTTCGTGCGGCGTCGAATTCTATTCGACCGGAGCGTCCTCCGGAGTCCAAAGTAGGCACGATTCCCTGCCATAATGCGTCTTTGAATTTCTCTGCTGGTATCATTTTCGGCGGTCACCAGTGAGCCCAAATACACGAACTTATCGACCACCTTGATTTCGTCACCGTCAATCTGAACTCGGGGTGGGAGGCTAACATTGTCTTCCCTAGAACCTCTTCCTTTCATGTATTTTGTCTTCGATGCGTTGATGGCAAGTCCAATCCGCCTAACTTCAGCCTTCAGTCTAATGTACGTTTCCGCCATCATCTCAAAGTTCCGTGCCATAATGTCAATGTCATCGGCGAAGCCAAGAAGCTGGATGGACTTCCTGAATATCGTGCCACTCGTGTCTATCCCAGCTCTTCTGATCACACCGTCTAACGTGATGTTGAACAGCAGACACGAAAGTCCATCACCTTGCCGTAACCCCTTCGAGATTCAAAGGGACTCGAGAGTGTCCCCGATACTCGAACAACGCACATCACTCGATCCATCGTTGCCTTGACCAACCGCGTCAGTTTGTCCGGAAATCCGTACTCGTGCATAATCTGCCATAGCTGATCTCGATCGATTGTGTCGTATGCGGATTTGAAATCGATGAACAAATGATGTGTGGGCACGTTGTATTCGCGGCATTTCTGCAGAACCTGCCGAATCGCGAAAATTTGGTCCGTGGTAGTGCGGGCACCCATGAATTCCGCCTGGTATTGCCCCACGAACTCTCTTGCAAATGGTGACAGACGGCGGCATAGAATTTGGGAGAGTACCTTGTAGACGGCGCTCAGCAGTGTGATCGCTCGGTAGTTGCAGCAATAGAGTGATGCAAAATTTGAAATTTTCGCTCCACAATACTTAAACGATTCCAAATCGGATCCTGACTAACTTCTCAAAATTTGAACCCATTTGGTGAGAAACTGAAATGGCACAAACCATTTGAAGTTTGTATGGGAATTACTATGGTAAAACCAAGATTTTTGTTCATGTCTATCTAATAATTCACCATATCGGTCTGCTTCAAAAGCTTTCAATTTTGCTTGTAGGAAATTTTCCCAGCTACAACTTTGCCAAAGACCACTTTTTGATTAAATGCAAGGATCGAAAGTTATTAATGGTGCAATGCACTGATGTCTTATGATCATGCTCAATCAACTGCTCAGCAGGCAACATTGGCGTTTCTGGGGCGTTGAATAGGACACAAAAATTATGGCTACTATGTCACACTGCAAAATACAGTGTTGCCTACAGAGCAGCTGCTTGATCATGTCATAAGTTTACCAATCTCTTAAATAATTAATAACTATTTCCTGTCTCGTTTTATATAGAAACAATCTCCAGCAAAGTTGTAGGTGAGAAAATTTTCTATAGAATAGCTATCGAGCTGTTTCTCAGCTCAGTATGGAAAAAGACTAGAAGACAATGAACAAAAAGTTGAGATTTCCCATAGTAATTTACATGAAAACTTCAATTGGTTTGTGCGAAGTCTGTTTCTAACCAAATGAGTTGTAACTTTTGGAGGGTAATCACGGAGGGTAATCACGACCCGATTTGAAACCATTTAAGCACTGTGGAGCGAAAAAGTCAAATTTTGCATCAGTCTATTGCAGCAATCCAACTTAACGCTCTTTTTGTAGATTGGGCATACGACACCTTCCATCCACTCCTCCGGTAATATCTCCTCCTCCCAAATCTTGGAAATTACCCAGTGCAGCGCTCTAGCCAGTGCTTCACCACCGTATTTTAATAGCTCACTTGGTAGTTGATCTACACCAGTTGCTTTGTTGTTCTTCAGCCGACCGATCTCCTCCTCAACTTCTTGAAGATCAGGGGCCGATAGCCTGTCGTCTTCTGCGCATGCTCCAAGGTCTGTTGCCGTGCCATCTTCGTTTTCTGCTGCATCACCGTTGAGGTGCTCGTCATAGTACTGCTTCCACTTCTCAATCACCTCACACTCGTTCGTGAGAAGGTTACCGTCCAAGTCCTTGCACATATCGGCTTGCAGCACGTAGCCTTTGCGCGAACTATTTAGCTTCTCATTATTATTAGACACCTAACCGTAAACAGGTATCCCGACCATGCATGTCAACTTTACCATCAGATAGGGGAAATTTTGCCCTACCACCAAACCGACCATCAAACTCACTGTCCACAAAAGCAGACACGTCCCCTCGAAAATGCAATCGAAAAATTTATAAGAACAATCTTCAACTGCAAGTGTTCACTCGGCTGTCGACAGAAGCAGACCACTCTCAATGTGTGTCACGCGATCGTCTTTTTACTCGGCAGCAACCATTGTGTGGTCCTCCTCATTGTTCTTCATCAGCAGTTTTTTCAGTCGATGCGTCTTCGACTTTGGAAAGCAACCGTTTCGTGATGAATGTGTGAGTGCTGACCACGTTTTGCGTCCATTGCTGCAATGGAAGCGCTCTGACTCCCGTTGGTGAATCTGCCATACAATGAAACCACTGTAAGCAGCTCCCGTTGTGGTGGAGGAGGCTTATAGGATAGCGGAAGATAAAATGTTTCTTGTGTTGTACCTTTTGTTTATAGTTTTAAGATGTATTGTACAGTGAACGAGAATTCTCGGCTCCGTAAAGTTAATTCGGATGAGCCTTGTAACTGTTCGTTTTGCCCGGCTAGCTCAGTTGGTAGAGCATGAGACTCTTAATCTCAGGGTCGTGGGTTCAGGCCTCACGTTGGGCGCCAAGTGTAACTGTTCGTTTTTCCCGGCAAGTTCAGTAGCAAGAGACCCCTCGAACTGGGTCTCAGGATCGGCTTACTACTTGGTAATCTCGAGGAACTTCGCGGACAAAATGTGCAGCGTACGGTCGCCTGACTAGAAATACTGTGTAATGTGAATCTATTGATTTAAAAATTTACTTTGACTTTGCGGGTTTTTATTTAAACAAATTGGTGTGTTGGTGGGATTGGGTTAGATTTCTGTAGTCTATTTTTCTATGTGTGGGTGTGGATAAAATTAACTTCGTTCTTCGGTACGTATCACTGCTTATTCTGGCGTCCTGCGAGCGCTCGCTGCCTCTGCTGATGCTGCTGACGACGAGCTGGCAAGCTGATACCCAAAACAGTGGGTAATTACTGTTTAACCGTACGATGATTTGGCGGGGTTTGTCGATGGTATGTGGCTGTGTAAGCCTTTCAGGCGTCCTCTCTCGTTGACGGAGATTGACACGGCCCAGGACGATACCAGAGTGACCGTATCAAGAGGGGGAAGGCTCCTTTACGTTTAGGGGTTTCGCCCCCGAGCTTGAAAAGCCTCCTTACGGGCGGCTGACCCAGAGGTTGGATTGGTCTTTTGCGGTTAGACGTAGCAAACCGCGGTCTACTACGCCGAATCGTGTGCACCTGGTCGAGCTTCTCACCAGACAAAATGGCGACTTTCAGTCGAATCACAATACAAAAAGGTCCAGACGAATCCGCCGTCTTCTCCCTTTTTCGCTGGATACCACTCACTTAACAACGTGAAGGACACTTTAAAATATGGCTCTTGTGCACACGAACGCCTGTAACTTTATGAGCAATGGCGCTCCTCCTTATTCTCATCAACCCCGTTGTAGCTTCTTTGTTACTGTCTTTGAGGTTGGTGGGGGGGGGGGGTTGTTATCACCACCTTTGTAAATGTTGACCCACTTCGCCTGCTGGTCTACTCTTCTATCATTTAGTTGTTGTACCCACTGGCTTGCATGCGATTCACCCCACTTATTTTGTACAAAATTCAAATTCTACTTACCTATAACATTTTTAATAGAATGGAATTCAATGGAAATTACTAATCCTTCTCTCTCTCTCTCTCTCTCTCTCTCTCTCTCTCTCTCTCTCTCTCTCTCTCTCTCTCTACTCTACTCTACTCTACTCTACTCTACTCTACTCTACTCTACTCTACTCTACTCTACTCTACTCTACTCTACTCTACTCTACTCTACTCTACTCTACTCTACTCTACTCTACTCTACTCTACTCTACTCTACTCTACTCTACTCTACTCTACTCTACTCTACTCTACTCTACTCTACTCTACTCTACTCTACTCTACTCTACTCTACTCTACTCTACTCTACTCTACTCTACTCTACTCTACTCTACTCTACTCTACTCTACTCTACTCTACTCTACTCTACTCTACTCTACTCTACTCTACTCTACTCTACTCTACTCTACTCTACTCTACTCTACTCTACTCTACTCTACTCTACTCTACTCTACTCTACTCTACTCTACTCTACTCTACTCTACTCTACTCTACTCTACTCTACTCTACTCTACTCTACTCTACTCTACTTTACTCTACTCTACTCAACTCTACTCTACTGTACTCTACTCAACTTTGTAACGTTCTCCGTTAGTTCGTAATATATTTTTATATTATTTTGTAAATAAAGCATTTCTTTTGTTTAGAACTTTTCCCAATTTAAGATAAACATTCAAAAATCCCTTTTCGATTCTAAAAATCCAATCCATCGCTTGCTATAATGTTATAGCATTTTTAAAATTTTAATATAATTACCGTTTCCAATGCAATAGGTTTTTTTTAGTTCATGGTTGAATCAATAGATGGCCAATAGGTCAACTTGTCCAAAATGATTCAATGAATCGTGGTATGTGTCAAACATGATGATTCGGAGAATTTGAGGGGTCGAGAGGTCTTTAAAATTAATTTATCGTTCACTTTCAATCATTGTCGGCTAGAGAGCAGAAGTTAGTCAAGTGATTTTTCCAAGTTTTTTTCTAATTAAAGGTGCGTTTAAAATTAATCAGATGTTTAAATTAAATTCCTTTGCACTAAATTATATAGTGATTTAGTTAATTTAATTCAAATGTGGTGAAGTGAACTAAATTTAATTGTTTCCTTTTTTGTTTTATAACAATAGTTTTGGCGTGTTACAATCACAAAGGCGAAAACTCTGCCCTTGTGCATTGTACATTTATTACAAAAGGTAAAAATTATTGAATTCCATTTTATTATATTCTTTTTCTAAAACTTAATTCCCGTTGGACAGCGAGCGTCCATCGGTCGCTTTTTATACGGGCTAGAAACCCGTAGGCAATCCCTTGGCCATTTACCTGGCTTCTGTACACGTGGTGTACTTCCGGTGTGACTGCTCTGTGGCCCGCCAGTTTCTGGCAGTCAAACGGGGCGAAAGGTTTCTCCGTTGGCCTGCCTTGCGATTCCTGACGGGGTAGTTTCATTCCGTTCCATAGTGGCTGCGTAACGGAATCAGAGTACGTGAAGGCCACTAGGAGCACGTTGGCTACCTTGAACGGATGATCTGGTAGAGTACCGACATCCACCGACAACCTACCCCGCACCTTTAGTTCGGCCCTCGTTTTCGTGAGCATCCACCGTCGACGCTACATCCCTGCTGCATGGCATCCCTTTCGTTACAAACGAAACCATCGCTACACCGTCAAATCATCGCATAGTATCCGTGCGCCCCCCGCTTGCCGCACTGTCAGCTGCCAGCCCATCAGTAAAACCCTGCGCAGGTATGTTCCATTCATGGCCATGAACACTCAATACAACACACACACTCACACACAATGATTAAGAAAAGAAGGACAATATACATAAAATGAGTTCAACATAGCTTACCTTTTTACATTCATTTACGTTCAAGATCCCTGTGGTAAATCAGTCTACCGGGTGACTTCTGCGTTACGTTCCGCTTTGCATTCGTTTTCGGTTGCAATCATTTTTAGTTCACTTTGCGTTTGAATTCACCTCGAAACCGTTCGGAAACCCCTAGAGATTTGCTCTCCTGCAACAATAACTAAGTCGGGCAACCTTAAATAAACACGACCAGTGGTCTCTCAAACTCGAGAGTGGCGCATAAGCCACTGCGTTTGAAGCATTCTCAAAGAACAGTGGAAGAACGGTTACAACTTTACTCTACTCTACTTATTCCAGGTATTCCACTAAGACGCCTACATTCATCACGATTCACTACCTTCAGTGTTAATCTTTTTATTGCATGGGTCACAATATATGAAGTTTAGAGTGAAACAAGCTTAGCGTGTAATGTCTACAAATGCAACATCTCGTTACAATCTCTCAAGTGGTTATCACGAAGGCTTCCAAGCGAGAAGTGCTTCGGCAACAAATGATGGGAGCAACAAATGGTGGATCGCGAAACAGTTTGGAATCGACAATTCAGTGCCCACATTTCAAAAGGGCGTAATTACATTTGTAAACAATGGCTTTAGCCGTCGGTTTCTCGCGAATAAAAGCTCACTCATGAAAAATAATGACACCAATAGGTAGAGGAACGTTTCCTCTACCATCTAGCATTGTTATTTTGAAGGAATGAGCTTTAAGATGCGAGAAATCGACAGCTAAAGCCATTGTTTACACATGTTGAAATGTTGGCACTGAATTTTCATATCTAGATAAACATTTCAAAAGGTCCTATCTGCATTGATCGATTCTCTTCATTGACTTTCTCTTTCGTTAATAGCTCAACTGCAAAACCTTTCCCTGTTGTATTTGACGTTTTGGACGATAGATAAGAACCTCCTTTATCAAATTATGTGGTAGAATTAGCGCGAAATCAGCGCAGTGGATATGAAAAGAGAAAGTCGATGAAGAGAATCAATCAAAGCAGATAGGGCCATTTGAAATGTTCATCGAGATATATGAGTTAAGGACTTCCTTGGAAGGAAGTCCAAAAAAATATATTCTTGGAGCTATGCTTCACTTTTATTCAGTGATCGGTTAAGACTAATTTACAAATTCGACTTACGCTACGAAGTTAGTTCTTGGTTAGTATCGAGTGTGGGAACAATGCGGGTGTTTATTTGTTTCTGCCAATGCTGCTAATGCGTTCTGGTAATTCTCCTGCTGGGTGGTCTGGTGACATCATGCTATCGGTGATCGTCGTGATTCCAGCGAAAGTAATCCAATCTGACTATCGTCTAACTTGGCATACAATTAGCTGACTCGGCTTATCGATGAAAGTGTTTATTATTTAGGATCTGGTGTGATGGTGGGAATCTGTTAAATAATAAATAGGGTCCCGTTGTTACTAACTTCTCCCCCTTTAAGTTTATTTGTCCTCAAAGTAACATATGGAGGGTTCTTAGTGGTGCGGGTGTATCAAAAAATGCTTTTTCGTTCTTCTGATAGTTCTTCTGGATTGCTGCTTAGCGACTTGCTTTCTGTTGATATTGATGATGGCTCCAGCTCCTTTATCGTGATAGTTTACGGTTCTTTGTTGAATTTGACTGTAAAGGTAGACTTCGATTTTCGTCTGAAAAAGTACCAAAAGATTGCTATTAAGCTAATGATCATAACACTGTTGAACAAGAGTTTCTTGGACCGAGAATATTCACTTTATTTGACTTTCTCGTGGTCGCTTGAGTAAAAGTCTAGAACAAACTTATACCCTAACACGTCCTAATTTGTTGGTACCACCCTCTTTATGAATTTTGGTATGCTGTCTCGATGTCGGTTGTATACTGTCTAACTAAAGCATGTTACGACATTGCCGTGGAAAAGTTTTTTTTTTAGGAAATGATATGAGACAATTTTTTCAAGAATATTTGAAAACGATATCTTGTTTTCTTACCCCTCGGTTGAGAGATTTTTCAAATTGGGGGAATGAATTCATAGAAATTCACTGTAAAAACCATAGTATGTGCTGGTATGTTGAGATTTCCATAAAGTAATTATTTTAACAACATAAAAGAATGAAAATAATCTAAATCCCATGATTTTAATCATAATTTATTGTAAATTTATTCAATTTAAAAATATAATTGGCTTGCCTGATTAATAAAATAACACAACTTTCTAAGACTGAGCAATTGACCATATCTTCTAGTCCCCTGAGTGAAAGTCTAGAACAAACTTAAACCCTAACACGTCCTAATCTTTTGGTACCGCCCTTTTCATGAATTTTGGTATGTTGTTCCGATGATGGTCGTATGCTGCCTAACTAAAGCTTGATACGATATTGCTGTCATAGAGTTTTTTTTTTGCAGGAAACAATTTAGGAAACATATTTCTAGAATATTTGAAAACGATTTCTCGCCGTCTTACCCCTCGTTTGTATTTTTTTCAAACTGGGCACTCTCACCCTCAAAAATCTAAAATCTGTAAAAAATCACAGTACAACCATTACACATACTATAAATAAATAAATAATTAATAGCGGAATATTTTTTGGAGCTGCTGAAGCTCTGGGTAGTTGAAACTTGTCAATCTACCAGTACGTTATCGGTCGAGGAATCTGCATGCGAAGAATTCTTCGATAGGACAACGTTCAGGAATGAAGAAGCGAGATACGTGGTCATGTTACCGAAGAAGGAGGCGATAACCCAGCAGCTCTGTGAGTCCAGATCGACTGCAATCAAGCGTTTTATGGAAATGGACCGTCGTTTTTCGATGAATCCAGAACTGAAAAGGCAGTACGTGGATTTCATGTACGAATATCCAGCCATTGGTCATATGCAGGAGATTTTCGAAGAAGATGCGAGTGCCCCGTCAAACTACTTGCCTCACCACGCTGTTTTCAAGCCTGACAGCACGACGACGAAGCTGCGAGCAGTATTTGACGCTTCTTGCAAAACGTCCACTGGCATTTCACTCAACGATGGACTGATGGTGGGACCCGTAGTTCAAGTGGATATCACTCTCCGTTTCCGAAGACATCGATTCGCTCTTGTAGGAGACGTTGCCAAAATGTATCGGATGGTGGTGCAGAGTTTACTGGAGTCTGCTGCATAAAATAGTCTGGAGAGATAGCGTAACAGAACCCATTCGGACATTCGTTCTCAACACAGTTATCTGCGGCACTGCATCAGCACCTTATTTGGCAACGAAATGTCTGCAACGCTTGGCCGATGAAGGCAAGGATTCGCCCCCAGCTGCTTAAAAGGTTCTTAAAAAGGACTTAATCGTGGATGATATGTTGTGAGGCGTAGATTACATTGAGGAAGAGAAGGTGCTCTTCAAAGAAATGATAGATTTACTGCAAATCTGCTGGATTTTCGTTACGAAATCTAACAGCAAGGAATTGCTGTCAGAGGTGTTGGAGAATTTGAGTGACGAACGCTCGATCTTAAAATTGGATTCTTCAAGCTCGTCTGTGAAAACTCTGGGTTTAACCTGGGAACGAAGTACAGATTCCTTTCGATTCAGTTCGACGATGTGGAATGAGTCTCCGGAGATAACGAAGCGTTGTGTCCTATCAGATACCTCCCGACTGTTTGACCCTTTGGGACTGGTAGGACAAGTAATCACCCCTATTCTGTATTTCGTTTCGAACGAAATTCTCATACAAACAAATATTTTGTTGTATGAGAATTTCGTTCGAAACGAAATACAGAATAGGGGTGAATAATTCAGGCGAAAATCTGTCTGCAGGATCTCTGGAAGCAAGACTGTGGATGGGATGATCCACTCGAACCGCAGTTACAGGAGTACTGGCGAGAGTACAGACGGAACTTAGCAAGCTTAGACGAGATAGCAGTACCTCGATGGATTGGAATAAGCCGTAGAGTGAATTCAAGATGGTGGATCGTTGTTAAAATGTTCGATCTTTTTGAAAGAAATTATTCCAATTTCCATGAATGATCTTCAAATGGTGGATTAAAGATAGTGAATATAAACTGGTATTGCAAAAACAATTTCAATTCCAAGTTATGTGATTGATTTTCAAAATGGTGGATTCAAAAAAGTGGATTCAAGCTGATCGGTCTTTTATAAAACGAACGATATTTCTGAATGCAATATTGTTGTAATCGCAATGACAATCAATTACAAGATGGAAGATTAGTTTAAAAATGGATGATTCAAAATGGCAAATGATTTTCAGAATATTGGATTAAAGATGGTGGATCTTCAATAAAATGTTGTTCAATTCCAAGATGGTAGATGACTTTCAAAATGGTGTATACAAAATAAAGGTCCTTATATAAATGGTTTAAAATGTAAATGCAATTTTGTGGTAATAGCAATTAAAATTTCAATTCCAAGATGGAAGATTATTGAGAAAATAGATGATTTAATATGGCAATAGATTTCGTGAGAATTGAGGTTCAATTTGATTTAAAAAATGTTTCACTCAAGAGTGGCAAATCTAGGTAGTCTCTAAAATAGTTAAATTTATTCAAAATAGTTAAAAAAAGTCTCGGCAATTGTTTTACTGAATCTCAGCAAAATAAATTTCAGAACTACTCGGCTGTTGGAATCTCGACGAAAAAATTTAAGTGTCTGAAAAAAACAAAACATTAAGTACCAGTTATGAGAGACAAATCTGTTACCGGTAGAAAATTTCCCTAATGAAGGAACTATCAGAATTCCCTAGAAATAGTTTTTTTTTATGTCTGAGATTACGAGAACCTTAATCTGGACATTGGACATAACACCACTATTAAGTTTAGCCGAATTGCATGCAATAATCTTTATTTGTGTAATTACGCTTTTCAAATATAAAAATATACTGTTTATTCTTCGACTCACAAACTGGAATCAACCACTTTGTGGATTTTCTAAAATGGCTTGTTTACCGGTTTGACAAAAATGTATTTAATTATCTTTCGTATTATTACGGTTACACCATGTGACATGATTAATTATGATAATCATGATTAGAAAGGGAAACTAATATCTCTTCCAACGATAAATCAGAACATCTGAACATCAGAAGTCCATTCGAAAGATTTCAAGTCCATTCGAAGCTAAAATAATTATACTTATTTAGTGAAAAATACGGTTTGGGTATGCTCAGATTGAATTCAAGTTGCTTTAAAGGAAAAAAAAAGATTATTTATCGCCTTTAATAATTAAAAAAATTTGTAAAGTACATTCCTTTTATTTGAAAAATCTGAAAAATCTGTGTAATTACAGATAAATCTGTAAATGTGGCATCACTGGACACCACCTTGTACGGTGATTGAATAAGCACCGTTCAGGGAGACAGGATCGAATTCGATTTTTAAATCTGTGTTAGGGAATGCGCTGTTTGCAGGCATTCGGTGAAAATTTTGATCACTATTGCAACAGTTGGATATTTGTTAAATGTTCAGTAGAGACCTTTTGACAATTAATAAAGTGTTCAATGAAGTTTATTCATAGCAAGATTTCTAATCGATTGGTTTGTTTAGAATTAAAATCCATCCGCTATTGACAGAGTTATATGTGGTCAAAACCTGACCACTTTTCGTAATGCGGTAAATTTTGGTTTTTGAAATTGCACCCCCAATATGTTGCCGAAAGACGTAATCCAACGTCAAACAATCTAAGTAATTTTAAATCAAATTCTATCGAAAGTCTGCGAAAATTATGAGAAACTCAATGATACGACTGAATTTGAAAAGTTGTTGGTAGAACATTCCTTGTGAGATGTGATGAATAATAAGAAAATACTAGAAAAACAGCCAAGATAGTCTTTGAGGAAATTCAAAGTTGATTTTAAATACATTCTAGGGTTTCAAGATAATTAAGATACACACACATCTTTTCAAGATCGTTGACACGGACAAAACATCAAGAAAGAAAATCTACTCCAAACGACGAATCGATCCAACATGACGTTCTCCGATATGCGTGAAACTTTACATTTGTCATGGCTATAATCACTTACATTTGGGCTGAAATTCGGTCATTTTGAGTTCTGCAAAAAGGTAAAAATGGTGGATTCAATCAATTTAAAAAAATCATCGTTCGAAAACGGAATTTCTAATCAAAATGGCAACTGAGTACTTTTCGGGATAAATATACACGGCAGTATTTTCATTGTTATATTGGGTAAACTCAAAACGGCTGAACATTTTTGTTCGTTATTTGGCCTGGAGCATTTTAAGATCCAGATGTCGGTAAAAACTTAGAAAAGTTTGTGAATTTTCATGATAAGAAAAGATTTGAATATATTTTTTCATCAAAACTGTGGGACTTGAATACTCGAAATGCCAGGTTCTTAACATTTCTTTTTTATATTCCAAATTGAGCAAATTAGAAAATTGCAGACGTTGGTTTGTCGAAACATAGACTTTGAAGATTTTTCTTTCATATTGAAGTATTTGTGATACCTTCATTGGAGATTTTACTCGGTTCATGTTGAAACCTGGCCACACTGATGTTAAAAATTACCATTAGCAAGAAGCTGTTATGAAATGTGAACTGGGAAGTAGCACTGGAAAATGACAAAAAAACAGGATTTTCTCAAACAAACCTCAAACAATATACGTGACTACTAAAAGTTTCCTTTACTTTATAACAGGTATTGTGCCCCAATCAACTGACCAAGCCGTTAACATTTACGATCCAACCACGCCGAGCCAACTGATAAGCAGCAACATACAAAAATATAATAATACACGCGCCAAATCATGCAGTTAGACATGAACAAACAATCCAAGCAATTTTATTTCGGTGGTTGATAGTAGTGTGTCGCGACGAATGGCATCTTGGCGACCTGGCTGTGGTAGAACTTATCGCGAATCTTGAGCGTCACTTCCGTTCCCACCTTTTTCGACACCTCCCGGATGTATCCCATGGCGATATTTTGCTGCAGGCACGGACTCGGACAGCCGCTGGTGATCTCGCCGATTTTGTGATGCTCGTTGTCGAAAATTTCCACATGCTGCCGCGCAGGAGCCGATCCGGCCGACATCTTGAACCCAACCCGGCGTCGGGTGACTCCGTTTTTAATTTGATTGAGGATCTTGTCCGACCCGGGGAAGTTGTTCTCTGCACGACGCTGTTTTGCCACCAGCCAGAGCAGACCGGCCTCGATGGGAGTCGTTGATTCGTCGATGTCGTTTCCGTACAAACAGAGACCGGCCTCCAGCCGGAGGGAATCACGTGCGCCAAGACCAGCCAGTTTAAGATTGCCTACTTTCTGCTCCAACAGCGCGGATGCGATGTCGGAGGCTGCGGCAGAGGGGATCGAAATTTCTACACCATCTTCACCGGTGTATCCACATCGGGTGATACGGCAGTTTTCCACACCGGCAATGCTGTCGGTTGTGCTGTTCATGAAGTACAATCGCGAAAGGTCTTTGGTGCAAAGCTTCTGGAGCACGGAAACGGCACTGGGGCCTTGAAGTGCCAACAGTGATTGGTCGTCACTGGAGAGAAATTCCACTGAAACGTCTTTGCCTTTGGCTTGGAAGGATGCCTGTCAAGAAGGAAGAAACGATTCGTTTGAACACATAACTTTGGGATCCTATTTCGTGATCTACCTACCACAGCATCAGACATAACGGCCATATCCGTTTCCTTGCGTGATGCATTGGAAACCACGTACAGTGTGTCATCGGCAACTCTGTTCACAATCAGATCATCCAAAATTCCTCCCTTTCCATTGGTAAACACGGTTAACGTTCCAGTTCCATTCTTCAGTCCCTTGATATCAGCAGTACAAACCGATTCGAAGCAGCTGATGACGTCTTTGCCTGCAAAATCCGAAAAATGTATTACTCCATTGGCACTTTCCTTCCAACCTCCTTATCAACAGTGCCGAACCTTTCAAGTAAGTCTGCAACATGTGCGACACGTCAAATATTGACCCGTACTCCCGAGTGTACAGATGGGACTTGATAATACTCAGATCGTTGTACTGAACTGGCAACCAATAGCCAGCAAAATCGACCAACTTTCCCCCGTGGCTTTGATGAAAATCGTACAGAGCCGTTTTGCTCGGCTCCCCTCCTCCGGTTGAAGCATAGCGATGCAGCATAGATACCGCCGGAACGCTCCTCCCCCGCGGCGCACAGCGTGACAAAACCGACAACATTCTTCCCAAGCAACTACACTGAACGTTCTAAGCACGACGACTGGGATGGATGTGTGATCACTTTCACTTTCGATCGTATACTGACAGCCAACGATGAGCCGATCGCAAACGGTGTTTGTCGAATTTGGCGCTTATCACAGAAGACGGTCAGTACGTTGTTGGTCGGGCGAGGTCAAACAAACAACCGGCACTGCGATAGGAAGCTGTGGAGTAGTGTGTTAGCAGAGCGAGTGAGATTGGATCGAACGTTTGTGGTGGTTGGGATCGGGCTAAGCTAAATAAGAAATGTGATGCTGATGGGTACCATGCTTGTGGTGATGATACATTTTCATTTGCAATCGTTTAGTTAGCATAATGCTTAGGACTTATGAAAGCATCATGAATTGCCTATAATACCTTGATCGATTTTTGTTTGATGTTCTTTAATTACTATTCACTCTCATTTTTTCCCTAAATTAAACACAGCTTGAAATACAAATAAGCTGATCGAACGAAAGCTCACAATCGAAAGCAGATAGAACTAGCTTGAAGATTGTTATGAAGTCAGTAGTTGATGAACTTTTTGTTTACCATAAAGTGCCAACTGGCACGTATGCATGCGTCAGTCGGTGAACTTGTTAAAACTACTTTTTTACGCATTGTCATGATCAGAAACTAAACATTAGCTAGTTTAAACTAGCGAAAGGTCATTGGGTAATCAGAACGAAGCACGAGAATAATTATGAAAAAGATTAGTTCAAGCAAAAAAGACATTCAAATAATTCAATCAAGGTTGGTTGTTTTGTAAAGAAGCCCGTTAAGCATCTGCACATAATTCGTAAAGGGGCAGTTCTAATTTGACATCCACATTTTTTTCAATTATTTGAACCACTCGGTGCCACGCTTTTCCTCATATCTATTAAACGAACTGTCACAAATTCTAGAACATCCTCCCTCCATCAAGCGGGTACGTCACATTTGAATCGCCCCTAATTGACAATATGTTACGCTGGATCAGCCAGGAGTGACAAACTAAAGGAATGTTTTCTTCCTGCAACGTCACTGCCAGGCCACTGGGAATAAAGATGACTAGCGAAAAAACCCTACTGGTCATAAGACTGATGCAAAATTTGAAATTTTCGCTCCACAGTGTTCAAACGGTTCCAAATCGGGTCCTGATTTGCCTCCGAAAGTTTAAACTCATTTGATAAGAAACTGACTTGGCACAAACCATTTGAACTTTATATGGAAATTACTATGCGAAAATCAAACTTTTTGTTCGTTGTCTTCTAGCCTTTTTACAAATTGTACTGTTAATAAATTCTATTGCTATTTTTATGGGAATTTTTATCAGCTTCAACTTTGCAGAAAATCGTTTTTCAGCCAAATGTCAAATTAAATAGTTATTAATTGTTTAAGAGATTGACAATCTTATGGCAAGATTAAGCAACTGTATTGAAGGCAACACTGCATTCTGCAGTGTGACATAGTAGCCATGATTTTTGTACTCTATTCTACGAACCATAAACACCAATGTTGCCTGCTGAGCAGTTGATTGAGCATAATCATAAGACATCAGTGACTTGAATCAAAGAGTTGTCTGGAACAAAGTTGTAGCTGAGAAAATTTCAACAAACTCAGCTATCAATTTCTAAATTAGAGTGAACGGGTGAATTTTGAGTAAGATATGAATCGAAATTATGGTTTCTTCATAGTAATTCCTACACACTTAGAAAAATTCATGTAAATTTAGGTGTTCTGAGACTGATATATACGAGCGTTAATTTTGACATAAAATTAAGTCATGATAGACACGAAATTCAGCTCAATCAAACGTACGTTTCGTCGAGTAACAAACTTTTCCGTCTCGGAGCACTTAATGTTACATGACATGTTTGTTTACGTGTCATCCTTTATGTTAAAGATGATTCCGTCACGTGTAAAATTAGGATTTTCGAAGTGTGTATATAAACTTCAAATGGTTTGTGCCAAGTCAGTTTCTCACTAAATAAGTTAAAATTTTGGGAGGCTAATCAGGGCCCAATTTGGAACCGTTTGAGCACTGTGGAGCGATAATTTCAAATTTTGCATCAGTCTACTGGTCATGGATCACAAGGATAGATGTAATAAAGTAGGACATCGTAAATGTGAACAAACAAAAATTGGTGGGGTTGTGTACAAGACACGACCGCAGGGTTAAAGTAAACTACGTTAAGCTGTGTAGTGAAATTCTCGTGCATTTTTTCTAGATATTGATTAAAAAAACAGTAGAAGTAACCTATGATTTCGGTCCTATGTACATATTTTGGATTTTCTACTTAGTAAGACTTGGTTAAATTCAGGACCTCAAAAAAATGCGAATACATATTCTATTTCATTTGGTTCCTTAATTACAATCAGATATGAGTAAGGTTTTCTTCAGGTTGAAGCGTCCAACAATGACCGTTATGATGGCTGATATTCCCTAACACTTCAAGATTTCTAGGACACACATCTTGGACGGTTGTCACATCACTCATGAAATTGAAACTACTTGTGTACTGGACTGCAACAAACGTAAAGTTCCAGTTTTTTATTATAAGTTTTGAGAGAGCTGATATCTGTACTCTTGACATTTTTCTAGGGAAATGAGATTGATCCTCAGTGATTCAACTTCAAAACGCTAAAAATAAATGCACACACAAAAACGGAGTGCACAATTTTGCATCAATGTTATGCAACATTTCATAGTTGATCGAGATGATATCAATTTGCCATGAATCCCTCCAATAAATTCTCGGTACATCTTTTATCAACCGATTGAACAAATAAAAAAAAAATACTAAAGGGTGTCCACGATGAAATTGCCACACACAAAATTGATTCGCAAAATTCTAGTTTTCATCCGATTGCCATCAAATTTTCAGGGATTGAGAAATAACTATTAAACTTCATTTTACCATTTTACTCGTATTTTATTTACAGTCCATACGCAAATGCCCGCACCTTGGCCTTAACCCCGGCCATAAGATTCTGCACAACCTTTGAATCAACCGTTTTTTGCATGTAAACCCATACTTTCTTAGTTCCTCGACTGTCTTCACTACCTTAGGTCGTTTAAGAAGGTGCTGCTTCATAATCGCCCAGTACTTCTCGATGGGGCGGAGCTCCGGAGTGTTGGGAGGGTTGAACATTTTCGGCACGAAATTGACCTTATTGTCCGCATACCACTTCAGCACGTCCTTGGAGTAGTGGCATGAGGCCAAATCCGGCCAGAATATTGTTGGGACGTTGTGGGCCTTCAGGAGAGGAAGCAGCCGCTTCTGGAGGCACTCTTTTATGTACACCTGTCCGTTCATCGTGTCCTGGGTCACGAAAGGTGCACTCCGCTTCCCGCACGTGCAGATGGCTTGCCAAACCAGGAATTTCTTCGCAAATTTGGACATCTTCTGAGTGCGGACATGCTCCGGAACGCTGAACTTATCCTTGGCCGTGAAAAACAGGTTGCCGGGGATCTGTTTGAAGTCGGCCTTCACATATGTTTCGTCGTCCATGATGCAGCATTCAACTTTCGTCAGCATGTTGAGGTACAACTTCCTGGCACGGGTTTTGGCGGACTTGTTCTGCTTCTCGTCGCGATTAGGGGCCTTTTGTACCTTGAACTTTCGAAGCCCAGCCTTAGTTTTGGCCTTCTGGATAAAACTTCGGCTTAGGTGCAGCTTCTTAGCCACATCCCTAACGGAGGCGTTCGGATTTCGGTTGAAGGCCCCAACTACGCGGTTGTGATTTTTGGTGTTGTACGGAATACTTTTTCCTTCACTTCTGGGCTTCCGATCGGTGGTCAACCGTTCCTCGAACCGCTCAATCACTCGCGACACCGTGGAATTCACGATTCCCAACGTTTTAGCGATGGAACGATGCGAGAGATCCTTGTTCTCGTGATGAATGCGCAAGATTTTATCACGCACGAGCTGTTCTTTTGACTCCATTTCCGCGAGTTTTGATCACAGGACTTTAAAACTTGCAGGATGTAAATAATGCACTTTGAACTAAATCCCCCCAAATTTTCATTAAATTCTACCCAACGGTTAAAAAGTTAGAGCAATTTCATCGTGGACGCCCTTTAAGGCTGTGTTCCATTTGGAAAATTTTCACTTAGATTTGACACTTCGAAAATAAATTAGGATGTTCGAAAATCCCTCTGTTGTACATGGGCCGATTTTCGAGAAAGCGTTTGTCAAATTGATTCCTTGTCTGTCAGAAATAAGTCTGCTGGAATAGTAGGTTTATCTGAAAATTTTCCATCTGTTAAATTTAAGTGAAAATTCACCAAATGGAACACAGGCTTAATAACTTGAGCACAGAATCGTTTCGTGTTGTGTTTGTCGTATTAGATGCTACCCAACAAACAACTCAGTTCACAAATAAGCATATACACTGAAACCTCCCTTTACGAAGTCTTTTTTTTTTACGCAAGTATTCAATTTACGTCCCTCTTTTTACGAAGTAAATCCCAAATAACGAGTTTTCTTTTTACGAAGTAAATTCCACATAACGAGTTTTTTTTGCGATTATGGGAATCTGGAAAAACTATGAAATATCCCACAATATGGGTACCTTTGGAATCGGAGTGAGATGTAGAAACCGGAAACCCATGTCTGACGCCATTTTGAAATCCATGATGGCGACATCCGGTTCATGTAAAACTGGAAGATACTTTCAATACCCCACAATATAAGTATTTTTGAAATCAGGGTGACGTTTAGGAACTGGAAATCTATGTCTGATCCCATTTTGAAATCCAAGATGGCGATTTCCGGTTACAGAAAAACTTGGAAATTCTGCCAAATACCTCACAATATGGGTATTTTTGGAATCAGGGTGACGTGTAGGGACCGGAAATCGATATCTGACGCCATTTCGAAATCCAAGATGGCGGCTTCCGGTTACAGAAAAATTGGCAAATACCACCACGTCACCCCGATTCTTAAGATACCCGTACTGTAGGTTACTTAATATTACTTTTATGCAGGCATGAAAAATCATTTGCATTAATTTCTTACATTCATTTACATTCATTTGCCTTTAACTTTTTTCATCAACAGCATTCCGCAAAATAATGTACAGAGCTTTTGTTGGTTTTGTTATTAGCTACAAGTTTTGCTCATAACTCAAATCTGTATCTCTTATGCATCACGAACTAGAGCGGGCAGAACTTGTTAATGTTTTTCAGTGAATATACATTCACTGAAAAACAGTAGTGGCTTCTGTTCGCTCTGCTTCGTCATGCATAAGAGATACGGATTTGACTTGTGTAAAAAGTTGTAGCAAATAATTAAACCTACAAAAGCTCTACACATTATTTTGCGGAATGCTGTTGAAGAAAAAAGTTAGAGGCAATCAGCATCTTGGATTTCGAAATGGCGTCAGACATGGATTCTCGGTTCTCACAGGTTACTCCGATTCCAAAAATATCCATATTGTTGTGTATTTACATAGTTGAAGATGCTAATTTCAAATAACAGACTGTTGTGGTAATTTTTATACAATAGATGGAGTAGATGAAAGCATAGAGTTGATAGTTCCGTTAGAGTACGGCAGTGTGAAGATTGCATATAGATATTAGAATAGAGAGCTAGGACAACTTTTAAGGAAGGTACAAATCGGTTTTTTCATCTCTCTCATTTACTGTCAATGGTCGAAAGGTACAGTAGCAGCACCTACCCTACCCGTGTCCCCTCGAGATCGTCAAGTCGACGATGACAGGAGCACATATCGTGGTAGGGGTAAACAATAGTTGCAATTTCCAAACCTACGACTGGATGCCTTCCTTCGAATAACAACTGAAGTGCGGTAAAAAATCGGTAGAACTGTTTCAAACACACAGTTGGTACTTGAGCGGGTCGGTTTTCATCTCTTTTTGCCAGTGGTGGCGGGGGGGGGGGGACACCCCTCACCATCCCTCTCCAAAGGGGGAGTTTGGTAAAGATAGATGAAAACACCGATTTGTACCTTCCTTGAAAGTTGTCCTTGCTCTCTATTCTAATATCTATATGCAATCTTCACACTGCCGTACTCTAACGGAACTAACAACTCTATGCTTTCATCTACGTCATCTATCGTATAAAAATTACCACTATAGTCTGTTATTTGAAATTAGCATCTTCAACTAGGTATTTTTCTGTTTTCCTGTAACCGGAAGCCGCTATCTTGGATTAAAAAATGGCGTCACACATCGATTTACGGTCCCTACACGTCACTCTGATTCCAAAAATACACATATTGTGCGGTATATGACAGAATTTCCAAGTTTTAATGGATTTCAAAATGGCGTCAGATATTAATTTCTGGTCCCTGCACATCACCCTGATTCCAAAAATACCCATATTGTGGGGGATTTGGCAGAATTTCCAGGTTGTTCTGTAACCGGAAGTCGCCATCTTGGATTTCAAAATGGCGTCAGACGTCGATTTCCGGTCCCTACACGTCACCCTGATTCCAAAAATACCCATATAGGGGGGTATTTGACAATATTTTCAAAAACCTCTTGTTACGAAGTAAATCCCAAATAACGAGGTTTTTTTACGCACTAATTCGATTTACGAACCCCCGTTTTGGTTCGTAAATGGAGGTTCCAGTGTATATTGAATAAATGCTTTATAACAGTGTAAAATTTCTATCGAGGCTATTCGCTCCATGAGGCCGGTAAAGCACTCCTCGTATTTTCTCATGAAAATACGAGAGATTCTAAGTGCTTTATCTTTAAGATCTTTTGTCATCACCTTTGCATGGGTCCCATCTCATTACTCGATTCCGGGCAATGAGAAGGCGGACTCGCTTGCTAAGGTGGGCGCTATGGAAGGCGATATTTACGATCGACAAATCGCCTACGACGAATTTTTCTTCATTTATCGTCAACAGTCACTCGCCAGCTGGCAAAATAAATGGAGTGAAGGGAGTTTGGGACGATGGTTATATTCAATCATCCCTAAGGTGTCGAAGTGTCCTTGGTTCAAGGGGTTGGATGTGGGTCGAGACTTCAGACTTCAGACTTCGTATGATGTCTCGCCTCATGTCCAATCACTACTCGTTAAACGCTCACTTGTTCCGTGTTGAGCTGGGGGACAGTAATCTCTGTGAATGTGGACAAGGTTACCAGGACGCAGATCACATTATTTGGTCATGTGCTGAGCACCGTGGAGTCAGATCCGAGTTGTACGATTCCCTTCGGGCTCGATGTAGACAACCTAATGTTCCAGTTCGGGATATTTTGGCTAGACGCGATCTGGAGTTTATGCAACTCATATATGTTTTCTTGAAGAATATTAACCATAGATTGTAAGTTTGATTAACCTTGTGTTTAGTTTGTGTTTTGTATGTGTGTGTATTTTTTTTTTGTAGATTTGTTTCTGTAATAATTGTATAATTACAGAGTTGATATAACGTCGATAGGATTAAGTATATGTTTTAGAAATAGTGACATTTTTGAATCATAAATCATATTCCAAATCTCCTTTTCCCTCTCCCGATCCAAACAATTGTCATCCACTAACCTCGACAAGACCGCGAGTAATCGGTTCCAATCCTTTAATTTTAGATTTAAGACATTTATAATGTATAAAGAAAATGATAACTTGGCTCTGTAAAGTTTATTCGATTGAGCCTGTACAAATAAAGTAATTAACAAAAAAAAAACAGTGTAAAATGCTGAATAAAACGGGTTGTCAAATTATGTGCTGAAAAAAACTCATTAAGATCGGTAGATGCGCCTTTATTCCGCTGTTTGTTTTAGTTTAATAAATAAACTTATTTAAAGCTATACAAACGATGACTGTCTTCCTGATTCAACACCAGAAGTTTGATCTAATAACATACTGGAGAAGTGTAATTTGCACATACATTGACGCTTTAATTCGACTGTTTTCAATTGATTTAATAACATGCTTTATTATACGTCTAATAATTGTTTTCTAGCTCCATTATTAGATTCCATTGCATTGCTTTACAATATTGCTGAATAAAGGTGAATACAGTCAGCATAATAGCTCTTATACAACTATGCACTCATGTTTTAATTACATGCTTAAAAAATGCTTTACGAACTTTATTCCACAACACTGTTTCAGGCTAACAACGAAACGAAATTTGTAACATAGTGGTTACCGTTTCCGCTTGCCAAGTAGAAGGTCGCGAATCCCAACCTCAAGCCCTTTTTTTAATTATTTTCTACGCCTAATTAATTTAAATCGTAATCATAGATCGTATCACTCACGACAACCAATTCATCGATCTATCGAAAAGAACAGCCCAGCATCCTTTCCATGTCTCATGTAAAACAACTATGAATGAATTAATCATTCTCACATCTCCTTAAATTAGCTACATTAAAAAAATTCTACACGTCATCATCATGTGTCTCACACTTAATTTTGCGCTTATTGTGAAACACATCCATTTCTTGCGTGAATCTTATGCTATGAATCATGCCTGAACACTATGGATTTAAATTGTGACACACTTGGATTCTATGTGCCTCATATGGTGATATCAATAGCTTTGCACATCATAGTTCAATATTCTACAATATTCTACTTTATCGACTTCTACTTTGCCGACTCTAAAAATGAATCGACAAATATATAAACAAAATTGCCAGAGGCCAGAGCTTTCACATATCTTTTTAATGGGTCTGATTTGGGATTCGATCATGGACTGTTGGGGTGTGCTGCTGCCGGAGTCTTCGGTCGATCCCACTGTGCCACGGTTGTTCTCATATATGAGGCGGGTTGATAGGATAAAGTCACAACTCTTGTTTTCGATGTTTACCTTTCTGAGCAAGCAATTCACATCGCATTGAAATGCAAAACACTTTAAATCCATCTGTTTTGAACAGTAGTGTGATTCAATGTGCAATACACTTGAATAGATAGTGAAAGATTTTCAACATTTCAAAGTTTGAAACACTAGAAATTAACGTGTATAACACATTGAACCAAGGTGAAACACACTTAATGTTAATGTGATAGTGCATTTAAAAAATCAAGTGTGTAAACACTTCGGTCAAACGTGTGGAATGTTTTGAGTGTAGAATTACGGCTGGGAGTGCTGATAGGTATTCAGATTCAAGCTGCCCATATGATGTATTCTAGGATAGCTCAGATGGCAAGGCAAGCGGCTGGTGATCGGACGGTCATGGTTCGAATCCCATCTAACGACATGTGTGTGTATGTATGTATGTAATAAATTTTCTAGTATCTGTGAGGTGAGTGCGTGCTTTGACAAAAATATTGACACAACAATCACTAACGAGAACAACCCTGATTTGTGCCGTTCTTATTTTAGGATTTTATTTTTTATTTATTTTTTTATTTTTTTTATTTATTACTTTGATATCTTCATCCGACAATTTGTTGTCTTAATGAATAATTCTTAGCATCGACATCAGTTCATTCTTCTTAGCCTTGAGCGAAATTGAACAGAGTTTTCATTGAAGTCGAACAAATTATAAACATCGTTGAAATTGCGCATGACTGCACGTACTGGCTCGTTACCGTAGTAGTCCTGTCGCCAGCGTGGTAAGCGGAGAAATTCGGTATTCCTGAGTGCATAGCCGGGAATGTTAATGTCGATGAGAGCAAGAAGATTCGGTGCATCAAGTTCGGGGTTCAGTAGTTTCGCTACAAATACAGCTTTCGCGTTCTTCCTCCTTTGTTCCAGCGTTTCCAATCCCAGTAGTTGGCATCGATTCTCGTAGGGTGGCAGATTAACCGGGTCATTCCACGGTAAGTTGCGAAGAGCGTATCGCACAAATTTGCGCTGAACGGCCTCTATGCGATCGATCACGGTGATATGAAACGGATCCCATATAATACAGCCTGTCTCGAGAATTGGACGAACAAGACTAACATACAGCGATTTCAATGTGTAAGGATCTTGAAACTCCTTTGTCACCTTTCCAATGAAACCAAGCTGCCGTCGTGCCTTCGCAATAACATCTTCGTGGTGGTTCCTGAACGTGAGACTTGAGTCCAATGTAATTCCAAGATCACGCACTGTCTGCACGCGTGATAGGGTGGTTCCGTCGATGACATATTCATATTGAAGGAAATTTTTCTTGCGGTGGAAGCTAATGACGTGGCATTTAGGTACGCTGAGGGTCATATTGTTGGCACGACACCACAATGCAAACTTGTCCAGTGCCTCCTGGAGTCGCAGACAGTCGTCTTCGTTCTCAACGATCACATAGATTTTTGTATCATCAGCATAAATAAAGTAACATCCATTTTCCAGAAGCACAGTTGCGTCATTGATGTACAGCGAAAATAGCAACGGTCCCAAGTTACTTCCTTGAGGTACACCGGAGGTATTGCAGAACCAGTCAGAAGTTGAAGATCCAATCTTTACTGCAAGAGTCCTGTTGCAGAGATATGATTCGAGCCATTGAACGAAATTGGCAGATGAGCCCATCTTGCGTAGTTTAGCCAGAAGAATGGAGTGGTTGACCCGGTTAAATGCAGCTTTCAAGTCAGTGTATATTGTATCTACTTGCTTTCCCTGCCCAATATTTCGAAGACAGATCGAAGTGAACTCAGTGACGTTTGTGGTTACACTTCTTCCGGGGAAAAACCCATGCTGATTCGTAGATATGTGACTTTTTGTTCTGTTGAACATATAGTTGGAGACGATAATTTCGAGCAATTTTGAGCAAGCACAGAGGGACGTTATTCCACGGTAACAGCTGACATCATCGGAATTAATTATCCCGTAGTTGCATAATCGTTTAATAAATGTATAATAGTGTCTAATTAAACATTATTTCCCATGATAATCAAGCGTCTATATATACCTTTATACCATCGCTGTTTAAGGAAGTAATGGCGTCTGGTAAACGCTGAATAAGCAAAAATTTAATCGAGTAAGCTCTGTTACAACTTTTGTTAGTCGAATAAAAGCTTCTCGACATACCTTATTCAACACCAAATAAATTCTCCAGATTTGCGTGAACAAAGTCTGAACAGAAGTTATTATTGAAAATAGTACAAGTATTATTAAACATGCAGTTGAATAAAATCGTCAAGAAGTCGTTTGTTGGGTAGATAAAAACTTCTTTTATCGATATGTGTGCTGAAAATATCTGGGCCGAGCGGATTCAAGGAGGAAGTCGACGAAGAGAATCTTGTCAGTGTTACTTAGGACCTAATTGAATTGTTTCGCTTAGCTGTAAACAGAAAATCGATGAAGAGAATCGAACATTACAAGTAGGTCTTTTTGAACGCTTACTGTCGAATTTCAGAACCTAGCACTGAAAAAAAAACTCGACGGTACCTCTATTTATGCTACGAGATAAGCATTGCAAGTCCCTCCTACTTGAAGAATTATGCAAAAAAAAACTGGGGTTTAATAAACCGTTCTATAGCATAATTTTCCAAGTAGGAGGGACTTTCATAGCTAATCTTAAAGCATAAATAGAAGTACCGTCTGATAATTTCAGTGCTTGGTACAGAAAACTGTAATCTGTGTAGGAAAATCCTTTTTATCACCACAGAAACACTCCGTTCCCGTTTTCTTATGCAAAATAATGAATGTGCGTTCACAAAACGCACGAAATCTTAAAAAAACCATATTAAGAATTTTTTTTATTCAATCAATAGATTAAAGATGCGCCGAGAATTCAATGGAGGGATTTCAAGCTGAAATGTTCTGATCGCGAAACATTGAGTATCAATACCGAAATTTCGCATAAATGTCCAACCCATTTTGTGTGGTGTGTGCTGCTGTCTTTCAGTGTTGCCCAATGATTAGGGAACTTTCATAAATAACGTAGTAGTTGAGGGGTTTCAGAAGTTGGGACCGGCCATGTATTAGGTGTATTACAAAACACGCTCCGAGGGGGAAGGGGGGTTAATTGGTCAAAATATACGTAATTTATGGATGGCCCTAATTTTACTTCCAGGGCTGTGTCGCAATGGGTGAGTTTAATTTATCTCGTGGTTATCGAATAACCCTGCTGTACGAGCGTGGTCATTTCGGACCGACTAGAAGTTAAATTTTGGTAACCGTGGCTGAGTTCTGTTTGAAAACTGATCAATTTCCGGCATGTTCGAAATGTCACGTTTAAACACGAGTTAAATTTAACAATTGTAAAACAATACGTATTGCTCGATTACTTCTTCGAAGGAACGTATCAGCTTTTGTCAACAACGCATTTGATCGTCGATTTGGCGTAACTGGTAGCTCGCCCACGCATGCTAGTACTACCATCAGATAGGGGAAAATTTTCCCAACCTTTTCCCAATCCTTACAAAAGCTTATATGTCCTTCCGAAAAGTAATCGAGATTTGTAGTTATCATTCAGATAAGAAGCGCTTGCGTCATCGAGGCGACGCCGCCACCAGCAGCCAATGATCTCGACGGGAACGACGTGCAAAGTTCGAGGTGCAGCGATCGTGATTATGGCCAGAGTTGCCAGAGCCAGGGTTGCTAACAGCGCACGCGGGATCGTGGCAGGCACAAACACCAGAGATGGATGCTGGTCGGATGGCGAACGTAGAATCACTGGTGGCAAAACGATCGTGGTGGAGGGCAATGTTGCTGACTGAACACGCGGGATCGTGGCAGGTACCAACGATCGGAAAGGCGGTGGCCAAGTAGAACCCCTTGAAGTGGCAGGTAGTGCTGAGATCACTACACGGACCAGCGATTGACTCTCTTCTTCGGAGGCTACATTCCGACTCCTGACCCTTCTTTATCGTCACGCCACTCTCCCTTCGTTCTGGCTCGATCAATATTCACTTTTCTCATCTTTCGCTCTCACTCCGTTCAGGTTCAGTGGATATCGACACAGCATCTACCATCAATTTAGCTGTTCGTTCGTTCAGCATATCTCCTATATCGCCCGCCTGCCCATTCAAAATAACCGTTGCAATCTGACTGATTCTCTAATATAAATAATCTATTTCCCATATGCATTGGATACTTATAAAAACACTGTTACCCGCCGGTAACACTTTTGACCGGGAAGCTGCTTAAAATCGAGTTTGACGTATGTTTCGCCATCGATCAAAGTGCAGCCGTTGTGTATCATCAAAACACGGTCGTACAAGAGGCTTGCACGCTTTTTGGCCGCGGAATTCTGCTTCATGGTCCGGTTCGGATGTTTTGTTGGCTTTGAACGACTTGTATCCTTCCCTGGCAAGGATGTTCCGCACCGTTTGAAAGTTGGCGCTGTACCTTTTGGTCACATCTCGGATCGAAAGACCGGGTTTGGTTTTAACGCACTTCAGCACCTTGCTGCGCAGCTGACGATCCCTGGTTAGTTTTTTCGTATGTATGATGATAACATTGAATACTATAGTTATTTCAATACAAGGCTAATTTTTCCTTAGACCCAGCAGCTCTAGTTGCAGGAAAGTTTGGAAATATCTCAAAGACCCTCAAGTATCTCGAAGCCTCAAGCAAGAAAATGTCCGATGTGGAACTCCGCAACGCCATCCTGCAGCTAACGAATCGCATCACGAGGCAGCGGCAGCCAATTGAAAACCTGGAAAATCGAGGAAATCCGATTACTGACAGTGAGAAGATTATTGAGTCCTTGGCAAGCGATCTGTCCAAGCTCAAACCGGACCAATTCAAAGCTCTCCGTTTTGTCTGTGGACTCAAATCGACTGATCTCGAAGCTGGAAGTCGACGAAACCGCAGTCAACGAATTGGGAGAAGCCACCAGCAAGGTAACCCTGGAGAACCTCGTGGAAGAATCAACTTTGTATCTCGCAACCAGAATAATCCTCCTTCTAAGAAGATTAAAAAATTGCCGAAAACGCCATGTTGGAAGTGTGGCGACCAGCACTATGTTCGTGAATGTCCGTTCGCTTCGCATAATTGTTCCAGATGCAAGTAAAAAAGACACAGGGAAGGGTACTATTCCAGCAACAAACCGGCGCCTTCGAATGGTGCAGCAGTAAAACTTCAACACGACTCAGCGTCCGACATCACCATCATCTCAGAAGAGACATGGGTCAGTATCGGACAACCACCCACGCAACCGACGGAAGAATCTGCATTCACAGCTTCTGGTGGCAACCTCAACCTTCTCGCCGAGTTCCAGACCGAGATCACCATCGGAAATGTTACCAAGGCTGGTCGCATTTTCATCTCGAGCAACGCTGAACTCAACATTCTTGGAATCGAGACTATGGATCGGTTCCATTTGTGGTCTGTGCCGATAAGCAGCTTGGCTAACGTCGTTCACCATCGTTCCTATCAGTTCACCAATCAACTCAAGCAACAGTTTCCAGAGGTATTCCGAAGCACGCTGGGTAGCTACCATAAACCGGTCTAGTTCAGGTTGATCTTCGTCAAGCTTCGTCTACAATTTGGACTTCTACATCAACACATGTCAAGCAGCCTGCAGGTTCAATTGGCTAAACTTGGTGAGTTCGTTCCATGTTGTAAATTTTTATCTTTTCAAACCAGTAACGTTGGGAGATCACCTTTTTGTGGTGCGTTACTGGTATAAGATCTGCCACCGAACCCTAGTCGTGACAACTTCAAACTAGGGAATCAGGATTTTCCAGTAATCAAAGGATCACATTTTAGTCCTTGTTACTTTTTATGACTTGATAATAGTGACATGACTCGGGTAGTGACCACCGCGGTTAAGCATTTCTATATTGTATATTTCAAATCAAAAATATTGTTTATGTTTATAGATTTCACATAATCCTTTTCCCTTTGTCCTCCTTTTCCTTTCCCTCTTCTCTTTTCAGAAAGCGAGTAATGGCGCTATAGCCATAAGTCATAAAAGGTTAGGACGAGAGTAAGTGTTCATGCCCCAACCGTCAGAAGAACATGGAGCATCACTTTACCTTTCTAGCTTTGATGCTTCCAACTTCCAACTTCCAACCAATCATATAATTACCAAAATCGGAACGTACGGTACGAGATGTCCACGTTTCATCCATTTATTGGATTCTGAAGCATGTTTTCTGAATCATCTTGCCCCTTAAATGCTACACAGTAGGCCTGGCCGTTTTGATATGTGTGACGCATCTTCGATGTGAAACATAATGTATTTAGGTATAATTATCATTTTGCAGGGTGCTTTCAAAAACTGGCTGTGTTGGTGTTAGATAAGATAAGATAATATAAGACCCAGCAGCTCTGGTTGCAGATAGTAGTTAGGGAAGGAAGTAGCCAGGAGAGGATTGACAAAACGTAAGTGACAGAAAAAATCTATAATGTTACCTTAATCTAAACTATGCTATTCTTACGACAGTATATTAAAATATAACCTATATTGAAATCTCGGAAACACCCTCTTTCTTCTCCATCGGTGAAAAGTAACATGCATAAAGTGTCCTGTTTACAATTCTAATACAATCATAAATTATGAAGCGCTTGATTGAACTGAAATAATCTCCATACATAATAACGCAATATTAACAATCATTCCCATTTACTTGGATAGTCACAAGCAATCAACCGAAACATAGTGGTTAGGTTCCAAGTATCTTTTAAGAATAAATCCACCACTTGAGATGCACCGTGTGAAGGTTTGTTTAGCTCCACTCCCAACGAGCCGAAAATCTCCGCTCTGGAAAACTGCCTCGCTCTCGTTGCTTTCCATTTAACTGCCGTTAGCTTCCCGTGAGCGAAGGCCATCAAAACAAACCTCGTTCCAAAACACGCCGCCGCTACTGTTTACCTCAGTGGAAAACTCAAGCCGCCCGTTGCACGACATCGTCCAGTGCGCGCCGCCGCTTTCCATCCATTTCCACTCGGATCCTGCTGGCTGCTTCGGCTTTCGTTAGTCGTCGACACGGTCGGGCCGAATGGAGGCGCATGGTAGCTCGGGAATGTCACCCACCCAACCCGGCACGGCACACGGGTTCTCGACGGCGCTCTCGTTTCCAGCTGGGACCGCAGTCCAGCCAGTCTTTTCGTAACTTTCGATCCGAACGAGAGTGCGGTGATACCGGTGTGGCACATGTGTAACTCCTTGGTACGCGTTACGTGAGCTCGTGTGACCATTGTGGGAGGTCCGAGTCCCCTCAAGAAGGCGTCGTCGGGGTCCGTTCGTTGATGCGGTCAATATTGATACCGTGGGTGCGGTGGATTGATTTTGTGGATCATGCAGATTTGGTGAATTTTTTGGTGGGGTGAACCAGTGCAAGATATGAGGTGAATCTGTGATAACAGATGGTGTTTGGAAAAGTGTTCGCCTAAAGTGAAGGAATTTATCAGCTGATCCGGGCATTCCTGTTGTGTGTTATGTAAACCTTGTGGAAAGCAAGTTTAGAGCCAGTGTTTAACGATATGTTCACATGCCCCCGATACAACGGCGAACAGTGGTCGTCTTGGGTCGGTGCGAGAAGAACAACCGAACCATTCAAACACCAATTTAATTAAAACTACGCCACGGAAAGTTTCGTGTTCGACCCGAGCCGAGAAGCAGCCAAACTCTCCCGCATCCGGTATACGTTCCGTACGGAAAGTACGTGCTTTCGAGGTGCAAAATCGACAGGACGCGCTATTTCAATTGCGAAGCAAAAGTTTCTCTCGAACCTGATGGTCCTCCGCCCCAAAGACCATACTTATCCCCATTTACCCCTCTAGGATAGCGCAGTCGTTTAAAGTTGTTATTCGCCCCCTTCTGCTGTGTTGTAGCCCCCTCGTTCAAACGTCACAAACGATGGCGTTAGCCGTCCAGCGGGAGCGGAACAACGAAATTGGCACAGTGGCACAATGAAAACGTGACGATGGCTCGGAAGGAAGGCAGCCAACGAGGAGAATCTCGTGCAAAACCGTGATGCGAAGCAAAAAGGTGGAAACGATATTCTCACACCCACTGGGTCGCAGCATCTCAGCAGTGTGTAGTGAATGTGTAGGAAGAGTGAAGCAAATTCCGCAAAACAACCATTGATCAAGAGGTGTACAAGAAGCGGTTTGTGTCCCATTCTGCTGTCTTTGAAGAGAGTGAGCTGTTGGAAAATTTCGGTGAAACTAAATTCCTATGACAAATACAACCGTTTTAAAGTGAAAGTGAAACCTTTTTAATGGATTAAGCAGAAGGCGAGTAAAATCCTAATCGAATAGAAGTGGCATCCTGGTGTCGTTGGGTTTGAAAGAGGGAAAACTTCTCCCAGCAATAATTCGACAGTTGGCCAAGTGGATGAAGTAGGATTTGACCTTTCCTGCTGTGATGAGATAAAGGTAAGCCGGATTTCCCAGTTGAGACAAGTGGGGGTGGGGTTTTCTTTTATTAGGCTGTATACATTTTCATAGGTTCCGAAATTCATGCTTCATGGAGATGCTGATGGAAACCCGATGACGGGCTTCATCGCTACTGTTCTAATGGATCCAAAGTTGGTAATTCAATAACATGGGGATCAATTAGGTTTCGGATAACCCCCAGTGCTGTCGTCATCCTAGGAAGGGTGTAAGACGTTTAACGCATTCATATATGTATATGAACGACCGGAGAATGAACTGAACCTAACGGTGATGACGATGGAAATTTCGGTAACCCAAGGTTTCGTATGATGTTGGTCGGTTAAGAGCTACCTGGAACGTAAATAGAATCCACGTGTAGGTTTTTCGATGAATTTGTAACTGAGCTTCATAATTAATCTGGAAATATTTGTGTGGGTGTAGTAAATTGAAAGCGAATGGCTGTGAATAATTGATGTTTTAACGTTTCATCATATTTGCTTTCACATGAAAGCAAGTGAAATGCCGTAGTAGGTGATTGCTATCAAGAGCGAATGTTGTGTTTAACGTGTCATTCTAAAGTGCCTTCAACATTTACGATTAAGGTTTCCTTTGGTTGGGAAAATTGATTTCAACCATGCCTTCTCTTATCGTCTTCGTTCTTTAAGTCGGTTGAAGTTAGTGCCATGCAGTGATCAGGAATTGCCTTTGTGAGTGCTGATTTTATTATTGCTTAACATAGAGTACTTGCTATCAAATTCTGGAAATGTTATTTTCCCGAGGGGGACGACTCTATCTACGATGCAAAAAAGATTGTGTTTTGCTGTGGCTAGTTGTGCGCACGCTGAGTAGATAGAAAGAAGATTGATGACGATTCTGAAGATTGCCTGCAAAAAGATGATGAGCGATGCAAGTAGATGCGACAAATGAAAGAAGATTTTTCGAAGATTGATTCGCCAGTGTGAGATTTGTTAAGCATCTTAACTTGAGATTTAGATGTGTCGCCCCCCTCGTATTTTTGTAAAATAAGATTGATACAATGAAAAAATTCCGTACGCCTAAGAATTAAATTAAAATCCACGCATCTCATACAAAACGCCTGGTATTTGTATAAGGTGTACGTTTTTCGATCCTGTACGGATTTTGGGCCCGCACGATACCCAAAAGTTCTGCTTGTTGTATGTAAGTAAAATTAAGTATCTAAGTAAAATGTTACTCGGGGATCTATGATATTAGCGGGTTTCAGTTACCCAACAATCAATCTACTTTTAAAGAAACGACTTCATGCTGATTTTATTCATCTGCATGCTGAATCGATTTTTCAAACCTTTCCAAATTTCCGTTACACATTTTACCGGAGGCATCGTGTTCGGAGTGTTAAATGATGACTTCTGTTCAGGCTTTGATGATACACATTTGGAAAGTGTATTTAAAAAACATCGACTGTATCACGGTTTGGTGAATAATTAAACAAACAAAAAATCTGCATTCGCAAAATTTTCTTCATTCAAAATAGAGGACATTTTCCGTCATTTTGTTAATATTACTTAAATTTTTCATCTGGAACAATCAATTTGTTTTTTTTTTTAGATTTTTCCCCTACATAACAATCCGGAAAAAAACTGACCCATAGAAATAAACGCTAAAGTTGACACACACAATTCTGTCATGGTAAATTCAGAGCTGGTTACTGCTTCTTCATATGTGCGCCCGGCCATTTCAACTTCGCACGCCCCCTTTAAGGAGCAATCATGAATCTAATTCACGAATTTACACACATTTAGCTCCCTCTAAGGGGCTTTTCACAACTCCTTTTGAAATTTTCCAAAATTATAAATATAATAAGAATTCAATTTAGAACTTTTTAGAGCATCCTTCTCCACAGAAATCTTCTAAATTCTTTTAACAATTTCTAAGGACTTCATGCCAGAATAATTCTGGAATTCTGCTCAGAACTTCTCTTTCGAAAATTATGTGGAATTTCGCCTCAATATTTGTTTGAAATCAACACTTTGGCTAATTTAAAATTTTGCTTAAAATTCCAGGGTTTGTCCGCAAAATTTTATAAATTGTTTTTTTTTCATTTATTATAACCTCTTCGCAAATTTTCAACTTCTATTCTACTTTTATACTGCCGTCTTCTAACGGAACTATCCCCCTTCCCTCTTCTAAAGATCATTCTCTAGCTAATAAATTATCACACTAAAGCTTCATATTAGCATTTTCAACTAACTAAAAAAAAAGTGATTTACGAAGATTCCCAAGATTCTGGGGCTTTGAAATTCGTGTAGATTCTGAAACTATAATTTATCTTCAAAATTTTGTAATACAATATTTGGAGAAAAAATATTAACGATTTTGAAAAAAAAAATAATACCACAGTTTTGTTTATTTGTACATTGAAAAATTCAACTGACAGTTATTGTCTACATGAATAAAACTTAAATTAAATAGTTACGGTCAACGGTACGGAAAAGGCCCAGTAACCGATGACGAAACACGTCAGCTGATACATTTAAGTCGAACATATAAAAGAAGTTGTTGAATTGCCGTCTGATTGCTCGAATTGGCTCGTGTTGTGTATAATTTCGGCACCGTGGTTCCAAAAACAGAAAGTCGCGTTGACGTAGAGGCCTCTCAGGGGCATACATATTTAGCTGAGCCAGCAGTGTTGGACAGTCAATGTCACCCGTAAGCAGCTTTCCAGCGAACATAGCTTGAGCGACCGTGCGTCTCACCTCTAATGCTTCGATTCCCAGGAGACGACAACGCTCCTCGTACGGAGGCAAGTTTATTGGGTCACGCCAGTTGAGGAAACGAAGAGCATATCTCACAAACTTGCGTTGAACGGATTCAATTCTAGTGATCCAGCTAGCATGGAAAGGGCACCAAACAACTAAACTTGACTCCAATAAGGATCGCACAAGCGAGCAGTAGAGTGACCTGAGGCATAGCGGGTCACGGAACTCGTCGGCAATTTTGAAAATAAATAGTAGAACATAGAACATGATTGGTTCGATTTTTCGGTGATAGGAAATAATGTTACATTTTTCGATGCTTAGACTCATCAAGTTTCTTGAGCACCAGTCAGCAAAAATACCTAACATATTCTGGAGATCCCAACAGTCCGAGAGACTTTTAATAATTTTGTAGATTTTCGTATCGTCTGCATAGAAAACGCGGGATCATGATGGTATCAGAAAGGCGACGTCGTTTAAAAAGATCGAAAACAGTAGTGGTCCTAGGTTACTGCCTTGCGGAACTCCCGAGTTGTTTGAGAAAACATCCGATTCCTACGCGCCAATCTTAATCCGTACATAGCGATTCACCAAGTAAGATCTGAACCCATCCACAGCCGTTGACGAGACGCCAAGTATCTCCAGTTAGACAAGCAAGATATTATGGTCCACCGTGTCAAATGCAGCTTTTAGATCCATATACACTGCATCGACTTGCCATCCTGAATCCATGCATCGCAAACAGTCAGAAGTAAACTGCACCAGGCTCGTGATAAGATAAGAATGTTTCCAGCGGCAGGGGAACTCACAGTGCTGTGCCGAGAGATTGAATAGTCTTGCAAGTGGAAGGCAGATATTGGCTACACAACGTTTTAGAACTGATGACGGAATGCCGTCAGATCCGGCGGCGAACGAGAGCTTCAGTTTGCGTGTTGCGGCTATCACCATATCTTCTGAAATGCGCGGAATATCGAAACTAAACACATTACGTGGCATCCCAACTGTAGCGTCCAGCACTTGTGCCGGCGAAGCTGAAAAATCGTGGAACACTTGTCTTTTTCTACGTCCGAGAAACATGTCTAGGGAACCAAATATGTAAAATGGCACATTGGACAAAAACAACTGTGTGAAATAACAAGTAATTCTAAAAACATCGATCCAAAACGATTTGCGAATCTGTGTGGAACTACTCACTAGCACTCCCCGGCATGTTCCGATCTATATGAATAGAAACGTAAGATCGGAATGTGAGCGCATCATCGATATTGATACGCTTCATATTGGAAATTGGCCATTTGCCCGCGGGCATCGGAACATTTTGTTGAGATTTGGCCACTTCCCCGGGGGCTCTGGAACATGCCCGAGATGGCTTATATGGCCGAGGACTGTCATTACCGGCTAAGTTAATCAAAAACTAGCCCTGATGAAGATCTTATCCCTGGATCGAAACGATGACGATGATAAAACTGTAATCAACACTTTTTATTGTATTCATACTGACTGAAAAACCGAATCAAAATAACGAATTTTTCTAGACTTTATAAATTCCTTGTAAGTCTAGGTTATCCTGAAGTTTTCGGTGCTTCTCTGGAGTTAAAGGAATTGTTCTAAAGGTATCTAATTTCCCATAAAATTCTCTAGACTTGCCTGAATTTTTCAAAAAAATTTAAAGTTCCCGAAGTTTTCCTGAAGTTAATTGAACTGCCTTAAAATTGTTCGAACAATGCTGAAGTTTCCGAAATTTACCAGAAGTTTTTGATACAAACTTACAGCTCATCAATAAAATTCCCTGAGCTTGAAACAAAAGGGTTTTCTACTCCGCTCTGATCTGCGTTCAAACACCACAGCTAGCTATCTCAGGGCAAACTAGGGCAAACAACGATATATCGGCACTTACCTTATCCAAATAGACCGCACAGTAAACGGGTTCTTAACGATAAGCAAAACACAGAATTTTCGAGTTCATGGATGTATTAAGGGAAAAACGTGGTGGAATTCATCTATTCATTATTTGTATAATTTCACATACTATTACGATTTGCGCAAATACATTTTCGTTGCAGCCGTCGGACGGGTCGGCACTAGAGTGATGCAAAATTTGAAATTTTCGCCCCACAATACTTAAACGATTCCAAATCGGATCCTGACGAACCTCTCAAAATTTAAGCCCATTTGGTGAGAAACTGAGATGGCACAAACCATTTGAAATTTGTATGGGAATGAATATGGTAAAACTAAGATTTTTGTTCATGTCTATCTAATAATTTACCATATCGGTCTGCTTCAAAAGCATTCAACTGTACTTGTAGGAAATTTTCCCAGCACCAACTTTGCTCAAGACCTCTTTTTGATTAAATGCAAGGATCGAAAGTTATCAATGGTTCAATGCGCGGATGTCTTATGATCATGCTCAATCAACTGCTCAGCAGGCAACATTGGTGTTTCTGGGGCGTTGAATAGGACACAAAAATCATGTCTATTATACACACTGCAAAATACCGTGTTGCCTACAGAACAGCTGCTTGATCTTGTCATAAGTTTACCAATCTCTTAAATAATTAATTACTTTTTCCTGTCTCGTTTTACATAGAAACGATCTTCAGCAAAGTTGTAGCTGAGAAAATTTTCTATAAGAATAGTTATCGAACTGTTTCGCAGCTCAATATGGAAAAAAGACTGGAAGGCAATGAACAAAAAGTTGAGATTTCCCATGGTAATTTACATGTAAACTTCAAATGGCTTGTGCGAAGTCTGTTTCTAACCAAATGAGTTGTAACTTTGGGAGGCTAATCAGGACCCGATTTGAAACCATTTAAGCACTGTGGAGCGAAAAAGTCAAATTTTGCATCAGTCTAGTGGGCACTAGACTAATGCAAAATTTGAAATTTTCGCTCCACGGTGTTCAAACGGTTTCAAATCGGGTCCTGATTAGCCTCCGAAAGTTTAAACTCATTTGATAAGAAACTGACTTGGCACAAACCATTTGAAGTTTATATGGAAAATACTGTATGAAAACAAAACTTTTTGTTCATTGTCTTTTAGCCTTTTTACGTATTGTACTGTTAAAAAATTCTATTGCTATTCTTATGGGACAACTACAACTTTACACAACATTGTTTTTCAGTCAAACGTCAAATTAAATAGTTATTAATTGTTTAAGAGATTGATAATCTTATGGCACGATTCAGCAACTGTATTGTTGGCAACACTGTATTCTGCAGTATGACATAGTAGCCATGATTTTTGTCCTCAATTGTGCGTGCCAGAAACACCAATGTTACCTGTTGAACAGTTGATTGAGCATAATCATAAGACATCAGTGACTTGAATCATTCATAACTTTTGATTGTTACATTTGATTGAAAAGTAGTCTGCAACAAAGTTGTAGCTGAGAAAATTTTCAACAAGCTCAGCTATCATTTTCTAAAGTGGAGTAAACTGGTGAATTTTGAGATAAATATGAACCGAAATTATGGTTGCTCCATAGTAATTCCTATATAAACTTCAAATGGTTTGTGCCAAGTCAGTTTCTCACTAAATGAGTTCAAATTTTGGGAGGCTAATCAGGGTCTGTTTAGGTTCAGTGTGTTTTTTCATTACGAGCCGCCAGTGTTTAAGTAGCTGAATGCTGTATTTAACATCGTATAAATTTCTCTCGTTTTTCTCTCTCACCAATACAATCTGCATACTACGGCCGATTCGGTGATAGGCTTAGAAAAGTATAGAATAAGAAACGATTTTAATATAGTTTGCCATCAGCCACCACTGAGTTTGCAAGAGGAAACCAAATTGCGCGCAAATATACTCTGTCCTAGAAATTAGAAACAAAGTTTGTTAAGTGTTTGGTGTTGCAATAAATTATCGTCCCTCTGTGAATGTGTTACGTTTGACCGTGCGAAGAATAAGTTGCGTATTGCAAACTGTTAGGCGAATGACGGCCGTAAAGCGGTGAGAAAAGGTTCTTCCCCAACATAATTTGGTGCCGTGACCAGGATAATTGTGGATTCCTGGACTTTTCGGGGGCTCATCGCCATCTCCGTGATCGCCATTCTGTCCGGTAACAATACTGCAGAAATAACCGCCATCTTCGGGCGCGGTCAAAGAGACAATCACCAATTGTCCGCGACAAAAAGGAGTCGCCATCACGATCACCTCTGGAACGATTTTGCAAGTTGTATGCTGCCATTACAAAAATACAAGGCCTAATTAATTAGGCAGTAGTTCTCTCCTTTTAAAACGCACATGTCGGCTGGTGGATTTCGGCGTTTCACGACTCCTGATATTACGGTCAACGGATTCCACGCTGCTTCGTGAGTGCTATCGAGGACAAACACCATCGCTAATCTATCGCGAAGATCGCTAAGGGGTCATCGATACGGAACATCAAGTTCTTGGTTATTTTGAAACTGTTTCTGGCTGAGTACGAGATTTTGCATTAAAATACAAGGCACAAACTTGCCTTGGTCAGACCACGTTCCGCTTTCTGTTCACGTCGCTGCCACTGTCGCTGGTACCACGGTGGTGACCATCTGCTCGCAACAACGACCGACAAGATGGACGATGATAGGAGGAAGCAACAGCTCAACATCCGGAGAACCACACTGCTTGCGTCACTCAGCCGAGCGGAACAATTTCTTCAGGTATTTGAGGCTGGACGGGACGCTCTGCAAGTCCCTCTGAGGCTGGAAAATTTGGAAATCGTGTGGCAAGGGCTGGAGGAAACTCAAAGGGAACTGGAGGAAATGGAGACGTCGAATCAAGGCATGGTGAGGAATTTGAATTATCGTTCTGACTTTGAGTCCAAATTTTTCGCAATTAAAGCTGGTCTGCTATCTAAGTTACCTCCACCTATCAATCAACCAAGCAATCTCCCTCTAAATCCCCCTACTCACACTAACTCTGGTCTGCATGGTCTAAAATTGCCAACAATAGCTCTGCCTGAATTTAGTGGTGATTACCAAGATTGGCTAGGTTTTCATGATACGTTCCTCGCGCTTATTCACTCTAACCCAGAAGTGGCTGACATTCAGAAGTTTCACTATCTGCGTGCTGCTGTGAAAGGTGAGGCTGCTCAAGTAATTGAATCCATCGCCATCAGTGCTGCGAACTACCAACTCGCTTGGGAGGCTCTCGTGTCACGCTATTCCAACGAGTATCTCCTCAAAAAGCGGCACTTACAAGCTCTGTTCAAGACTCCAAGGATGAAACAGGAATCTGCAGCGACTCTACATGGACTTGTCGACTAATTCGAAAGGCACACGAAAATTCTGCGACAACTAGGGGAGCCTACCGATACCTGGTCAACAATGCTGGAACATCTACTCTGCAGCAGACTGCACGACGAAACGCTGAAATTGTGGGAGGATCACGCGTCAACAATCGATAAGCCAACATACACTAACCTAGTTGACTTTCTGCAGCGGAGAATCAGGGTTCTTGAATCTATTGCCGTCAATCATGAGTCTGTTCCACTACCTCCGAATTCGCATAGTACTTCGCCTTTCTCTTCTGGTTATGGTTCTTCTGGTTCACAAAAATGCAGCCAGGTTTTTCAACAGAAGATGTCTACGCATGCTGTGACGGAGAATAATACAAAGAAAGGGAATTCCGGTATCGACCCAGCTTTGCAATGCGCCAATTCAAGAAGCTATCTCTTCAGGAGAAGTTGAATATTATAAACACAAAACGACTCTGCTTAAAACTGCCTCCAAGATGGGCACTACGTTGGCAACTGCCCTTGCCAAACCAACTGCCGAATGTGTCAGAAACGTCATCATACGTGGATCCATCCTGGCTACGCAGATTCTTCTCCAAGTAGCAACGTGGTTCAGTGCTCTACTAGTGAGCCACAATTTTCCACTCAAGCAAACGTCACCGTGGCCAACATCGATTCATCCACCATGGATTCATGTACCTCTGCGTACGTCAACGAAGTTCAAGCAGTGTCGTCTCAGATCTCTCGAAACAGCAACATCTTCATGCTCACCGTAGTGTTGGTCATCGTAGACGTCCACGGGCAAGAACACCTAGCAAGGGCCTTGCTAGACAGTGCTTCCCAACCCAATCTAATGACGGATCGTATGGCACAAATGCTGATGCTCAAGCGGAAGAAGGTGAATGTACAGCTGCAAGGACCTGGGGGAATTTCGATTCGCGCATCAGATTCTGTCTCCACTCAAATTCGTTCTCGCAAGGAGGATTTCACACGCGACATTGAATTTCTCGTTCTGCCTCGAGTGACGTCCGCCATGCCTGAGCAAGACGTCCCAATCGTCGACTGGAAAATCCCGAAGGACCTGTTCTTGGCCGATCCCAACTTCAACAAGCGTGCTGACATCGACATGATCATCGGTCTTCAACACTTTTTCTCCTGCTTCACAACAACGGCTCGTATCCAATTAGCGAAAGATTTGCCCGAACTGGTCGACAGCGTATTCGGATGGATCGTTGCCGGCTCTGGTCATCTCATTCCAACATCTCCCGATTCCGCCACTTGCAACTTCACTGCAGTTTGCCTGGTCACACTCGAAGAGAGTTTGGAACGCTTTTGGAAGCTAGAAGAATTACCTCACAGTTCTGACTATTCTGAAAAGGAGAGGAAATGCGAAGAATGGTATAAGTCAACAGTCTCACGTGATTCTTCTGGTCGCTATCAAGTTCGTCTGCCCCGTCATCCGGAATTCAACACCATGATAGGGGAATCCAAAGCTGTTGCCATTCGAAGATTCAGGGCTACTGAAGCAAGATTAGAACGAGAACCCGATCTTAAGAAGGAGTATCATAAGTTCATGGAAGAGTACTTGTCCCTTGGTCATATGCGATTAGTTCCCGAAGATGAAATCGACGACAAAAACTCGTACTACCTTCCTCACCATCCAATAGTGAAGGAATCCAGCACCACTACGAAGGTACGTGTCGTCTTCGACGGATCTGCAAAAACATCAACCGGATTCTCGTTGAACGACGCCCTGCTCGTTGGACCCGTTGTTCAGGATGAGCTGCTAGCGATTATTCTACGTTTTATGACGTTTGCAGTTGCAATTGTGGCGGACGTGGAAAAAATGTATCGTCAAATCCTGTTGCATCTACTGGATTGCCCGTTCCAGTGCATATTCTGGCGCTTTTCGAAATCCCAACCAATCCAAGTGTACCAGCTACTAACGGTCACATACGGGCTCGCTCCTTCTTCCTTCCTAGCCACTCGAACCCTTCTGCAACTAGCAGAAGATGAAGGTCCAGCATATCCACTCGCTCTACCAGTTCTCCGCAAAGGTTTCTATGTCGATGATTGCGTTGCGGGTGCTCAAACCATCGAAGAAGCCATCAAGCTGCGAAAGGAACTAGACGATCTTCTCAGGAAAGGTGGTTTCATTTTACGAAAGTGGGCTTCGAATAAGCTAGAGGTGCTCCAAGGACTAAGCCAAGATCAAATCGGGACACAATCCATCGTAAGCTTCACTCCTCAAGAAAGTCTGAAAACGTTGGGTATCGTATGGGAACCTGAAGCTGACAAGCTGCGATTTGACTCGAAGGTCACTCATCCGGACAAGCCTGCTACCAAAAGGTCCATGTTATCATCAATCTCCCAGCTTTTCGATCCACTAGGGCTTGCTGCACCGATCGTCGTCCGAGGAAAAATGCTGATGCAAGAACTATGGCTCCTTAACTGCAGCTGGGACCAGCCTGTACCGGACGTTCTTCAATTCAAGTGGGGGGAGTACTTCAGTTCGTTGGAAAAGCTCACTGAATTTCGAGTCGATCGCTATGCATTGTTGCCACACGCCAAAGTACAACTCCATACGTTCACCGATGCATCGGAAGCTGCATATGGGGCCTGCATCTACGCTCGTTCTGTTGACTCTTCTGGTAACGTCCGTGTTCGACTCATCGCATCGAAAACTCGAGTTGCTCCGTTAAAACGTATCACTCTACCTCGCTTGGAGCTATGTGGGGCTCTCGTCGGTGCTCAGTTGTACGCCTATGTCAGCAAAGCTCTTCAAATCGAAATCTCGGATTCTTTCTTCTGGTGCGACTCAACTGTCACGCTACATTGGTTGCGATCACCTCCAAACAACTGGAAAACGTTCATTGCCAATAGGGTCTCGGAAATTCAAACTCTAACGCATGGATTTCAATGGAATCATGTCGCCGGTTCGGAGAATCCAGCGGATTTGCTGTCACGAGGAATGGACGTCGACAATTTCGTTGTAAGCAGTTTCTGGATGCACGGTCCAGAATGGCTATTCAAAGCGAAAGAAGATTGGATCAACTCAGCACTACCCCCAGCACCTGAACACGAAATGGAACATCTCAAGGTGGTGGCGACCATTACACGTACAGCACAGCAAATCAACGGAGTATTTGACCGCTACTCTGCATTCTACAGACTCAGGCGCATAACTGCATATTGCCTCCGGTTCATCGAGAATATTCGGCATAAAGCGCGCACCCAGCCATTGGTATCTACTGGTCATCTACCTAGTCCAACGCTCACCACTGCTCAAATATCCTCGGCTGAAGATCTTTTGGTTCGTCTTGCTCAGGCAGATGCGTTTCGTGCAGAGTTGAAAGATCTACAAAAGGGAAAGATGATTTCCAAACATTCGCCAATCTGTGTACTTAACCCCTTCCTAGACGCACAAGGCACGTTAAGAGTAGGGGGTAGGTTGAGATTGTCAGACCAGCCATTCAGAACGAAGCACCCAGCCCTATTGCCCAGTTCCCATCCCTTTACCCGCATGCTCATACGTACCCACCACGTTAACCTGTTGCATGGTGGTGGCCAGCTCACACTTGCCCGAATTCGTGAGAAATATTGGCCACTGCATGGAAGGAGAACCGTACGCAGCGTCCTACGTCAGTGCATTCGATGCGCGAGAGTCGATCCCGTCCAAACCCAGCAGCAGATCGGCCAACTGCCTGTGCCTCGAATCACTCCAAGCAGACCATTCACCGTTACCGGAATCGATTATGCTGGGCCCGTTTACCTTCGAGCACCACACAAGCGAGCACCCTCACCGAAAGCGTACATCTGCGTCTTCATATGCTTTTCTACGAAAGCGGTACACCTCGAACTAGTCTCGGACCTAACAACGGCGGCATTTATGGCAACGTTGCGCAGATTCATCGCGCGCCGCGGTTTCCCAGCGCATATCCACTCCGACAATGGAAAAAACTTCGAGGGAGCCAAAAATGAGCTACTTGCTCTCTACAAGTTCCTACGTAGCAAGAAGGAAATGAATGTCATCGAATCTGTCCTGGCTAACAACAGCATTACTTGGCACATGACACCACCGAAAGCACCTCACTTCGGCGGTTTATGGGAGGCCGCAGTTAAAGTCGCTAAAAAGCAGCTGTATCGGCAACTAGGAAATTCTCGCCTCCAATTCGAAGCCATGTCAACGGTGCTCACACAAATCGAGGCCAGCATGAACTCTCGTCCACTTGTTCCACTATCGGAGGATCCTGAAGACCTTACTGCACTGACACCCGGCCACTTTTTGATCGGTGCACCTATGCAATCCCTGCCTGACCACGACGTGCGTTGCATCCCTACCGATCGCTTGAGCCATTATCAACAGCTGCAGCAGCTGCATCAAAACTTCTGGCACCGTTGGCGTACTGAATACCTACATGAACTACAAAAGAGCCAGAATAACTTTCGTGCGAACAGCGAAATCAAGCCTGGACGTCTCGTGATCTTAGTGGACGAAATGCAGCCTCCACTGAAATGGCCCCTCGCTCGAATCGTGGATATCCATCCGGGAGAGGACGGTTTGATTCGAGTCGTGACTCTGAAAACAAACAAGGGAATTGTAAAACGACCCATCGTCAAAATTTGCATGCTGCCACAGGAGGAAACCGACGAAAACACTTCGTTGCTGGAGCCATCCGCAGGAGATTCTTCACTACAATCTGTTCCCACCGTTGGTCCTCTGATTACGGATACGTAAAAGATTGTCGATGTAATCTTAAGTTGTTGTAAGAAACCTTCTGCATTTGTACTCGTTGTCCCAATAGTATAGAATCAGTTGTTTATGTTTAGTTTAAATTGACATTTCAAGGTGGTGGCGATGTTTAGGTTCAGTGTGTTTTTTCATTACGAGCCGCCAGTGTTTAAGTAGCTGAATGCTGTATTTTTTTTTTTTTATTAATTACTTTATTTGTACAGGCTCAATCGAATAAACTTTACAGAGCCGAGTTATCATTTTTGTTATACATTATTGATTTCTTATATTTAAAGTTAAAGGAGCTGGACCGGATACTCGCGTTTGTCTCGAGGTTAGTGGGGATTTACAATTTTTTTTGGATGGGAAAAGGAAGAGGGAGGTTTGAAATGTGGTTTACGATACAAATATTTAATTAATCCTAAAACATGAACTAATTTCTATTCATCTTGAAAACAAACATAAAAAAAAACCCACACGTACAAAATACAAACTAAACACAAGGTTAATAAAACTTACAATCTAATGTTAATATTCTTAAAGTAAACATATATGAGTTTCATAAACTCCAGATCGCGTCTAGCCAAAATATCCCGAACTGGAACATGAGGTTGACTACCTCGAGCCCGAAGGGAATCGTACAGTTCAGATCTGACTCCGCGATGCTCAGCACCAGACCAAATAATGTGATCTGCGTCCTGGTAACCTTGTCCACATTCACAGAGATTGCTGTCCTTCAGCCCAACACGGAACAAGTGAGCGTTTAACGAATAGTGATTGGACGTGAGGCGAGACATCATACGAATGAAGTCTCGACCCACATCCAACCCCTTGAACCAAGAACTCTTCGACACCTTAGGGATGATCGAATATAGCCATCGTCCCAAACTCCCTTCACTCCATTTATTCTGCCAGCTGACGAGTGACTGTTGACGATAAATGAAGAAAAATTCATCGTAGGCGATTTGTCGATCGTAAATATCGCCTTCCATAGCGCCCACCTTAGCAAGTGAGTCAGCCATCTCATTGCCCGGAATCGAGCAATGAGATGGGACCCATGCAAAGGTGATGACAAAAGATCTTAAAGATAAAGCACTTAAAAGCTCTCGTATTTTCATGAGAAAATACGAGGAGTGCTTTACCGGCCTCATAGAGCGAATAGCCTTGACAGAACTGAGACTATCCGTAAAAATAAAATAATGATCTGGTGCAAGTGAGGCGATCGTTTCTAGCGTATAATGTATTGCCGCCAGCTCAGCAACATATACGGAACAAGGAGCTTGAAGCATTAGAGAGGCGCTATGAAATTCGTTAAAAATACCAAAACCAGCGGACGACTCTATTAGTGATCCATCTGTGAAGAACGATCTTGCGGAATCAACTTGGCCAAACTTTGCAGCGTAAATTGACGGAACAATCATGGAACGATGATGTTCTGGGATCCCACGAATCTCCCGCGTCATAGATAAATCAAAACTAACTGAATTGCCGAAGTCGGAGAAGCATACACGATGAGGATTATGCTGTGAAGGGCTGACATCCTGTGTTATGTACACGTAGTACAATGACATAAAACGAGTTTGAGGGTTCAGCTCAAGAAGCTTTTCAAAGTTTTCGATTACCAGTGGGTTCATAACTTCGCAACGGGTGAGGAGCCTGAGGGACAATTCCGAGAACCGATCCGATAGTGGCAACATGCCCGCCAACACTTCTAGACTCATCGTATGAGTCGAGTGCATGCATCCTAACGCGATACGAAGACAACGATACTGGATACGTTCCAGTTTGATGATGTGAGTTTTAGCCGCCGACTGGAAACAAAAACTACCGTATTCTAAAACCGATAAAATCGTTGTCCGGTACAACGTTAGAAGATCTTGCGGATGGGCTCCCCACCACGTTCCGGTAATTGTTCGGAGAAAATTGATCCTTTGTTGGCATTTTCGTCTCAGATACTCAATGTGGGATCTCCAGGTGCATTTTGAATCGAACCAGACCCCAAGATATTTGAAGGACATAGAATGAGTGATCGGTTTACCCAAAAGTTGAAGCTTTGGTTGTGCTGGGCTATGCTTCCTAGAAAAAACGACCAACTCAGTTTTCTCCGTGGAGAATTCGATACCTAGCTGAATAGCCCAAGTAGACAAATTGTCCAAGGTATCCTGTAAGGGTCCTTGCAGGTCGACCCCTTTGGGCCCTGTCATAGACACTACGCCGTCATCTGCAAGTTGTCTCAACGTGCAGTTGTCACTTAGACAATTGTCAATTTCTTTGACGTAGAAATTATACAAAAGGGGGCTTAAACATGAGCCCTGGGGGAGACCCATGTAACTAAATCGAGAAGCTGTAGAGTTTCCATGAGAAAAGCTCATATGTTTCTCTGACAGCAAATTGTACAAAAAGTTATTTATTAATGGAGAAAGGCCACAAGCGTGGAGTTTGTCTGAAAGGACTTCAACGGATACTGAATCAAAAGCCCCCTTGATATCCAAGAATACAGAAGCCATTTGCTCTTTTTTAGCAAAAGCCAACTGAATTTCTGTGGAAAGCAACGCGAGACAGTCGTTCGTTCCCTTGCCCCTACGGAATCCAAATTGAGTATCTGAGAGTAGGTGGTTCGTCTCAACCCATTTGTCCAAGCGAAAAAGGATCAACAATTTTCGAATGCACGATAACATCGCGATGGGACGATACGAGTTATGATCTGAAGTGGGTTTTCCAGGCTTTTTAATGGCTATAACTCTCACTTGCCTCCAATCATCCGGAACAATATTGAGCTCCAGGAACTGACAAAACAAGTTCAACATGCGCCTCTTAGCGACGTCTGGGAGGTTCTTCAACAAGTTGAACTTGATTCTATCAGCCCCCGGAGCCGAATTGCCACACGAAAGGAGCGCGAGTGAGAGTTCCAGCATTGAAAAAGGCTGGCTGATCTCGTCTACAGAATTCGTCGTTTCGCGAGGAATCATCTGTGCCGGCACGGAATCAGGGCATACTTTTCGCGCGAACTTGAGAATCCAACGATCTGAGTACTCCTCGCTCTCGTTGTTCGAAGACCGGTTACGCATCCTTCGCGCCGCGTTCCAAAGCGTATTCATCGACGTTTCGCGCGATAATCCGTCCACGAATTGCCGCCAGTATCCGCGTTTCTTGGCTTTGATGAGGCTCTTGAGTTCGCGTTCAAGAGCCGAGTACGCTTCGAAATACACGGGTATTCCACGTTTCCGGAAAAACTTAAACGCGTCGGACTTTTTACGATAAACCTCAGTGCATTGGTGGTCCCACCAAGGGGAAGGAGGTTTCCTACGCAAAGACGTTCCAGGAACCGGCCGAGTTTGAGCTCGAAGCGCGCTGTCCAAGATCAGATTGGAGAGGAAGTTATATTCCTCCAACGGTGGAAGCCCTTCTACCGACGACACGGCTTCCTCTATCGCGGTCTTGAACGTTGTCCAATCGATATTACGGGTGAGGTCGTACGCGACGTTAACGGATTCCGACGGATTGAACCCACTGGCAATCGAAATTTTGATCGGCAAGTGATCACTACCGTGGGGATCCTGGATCACATTCCACGTGCAATCCAACGATAATGAGTTAGAGCAAAGTGTGAGGTCTAATTTACTTCCATTCGAAGATGGTCCAGCCAAACGTGTTACTTCTCCATTGTTAAGAATTGTCATATTGAAGTTATCACAGAGGTCATAGATAAAAGTAGAACGGTTGTCATCATACAGTTCCCCCCAGCCTGTACCGTGGGAATTAAAATCTCCCATAATCAACCGTGGAGCAGGAAGTACTGAACATATATCTGAAAGTTGTTTTCGATTAACAACGGCTCTAGGAGGAATATAAACAGAAGCAATACAAAGGCTCTTACCTTTAATAATAGCCTGACATGCGACAACTTCAATACCTGTAAATTGTGGAAGATTCACTCTATAGAAAGAATGGCACTTTTTGATCCCCAAAAGTACCCCTCCTCCACGCGAATCCTCACGATCCAGTCGAATAATGTTAAAATCATAAAAAGGTAGATCTATATCTGAAGAGAGCCAAGTTTCACAAAGAGCAAATGCATCACAATCATTATTGTGAACTAAAAACTTAAAAGAGTCTAATTTAGGAATAAGACTTCGACAATTCCACTGTAGAATAGTGATCAAATCCCCGACCTCGTTTGGAAAATTATCCATCGAAGGAAATGATTGCTGCAATGAGGGGCCACTTCAATGTCAATTGCTTCAAGAGGGTCTTCACAGTAGGAAGCATTGCCAGAACAATGCTTTTGAGAGGATCAGAAATATTCAGGTACTTGAGAATATCGTCCACAATTTTATCAAATGAGAACAACCCAGATGAAGAAGGGGCTTCTGTTCTTAAAAATGGGACATCAGGGGTTTTGGATGTCCCCGGGAGAGGTGGAAAATCCTGGGTATAGTCAGTTCTTCTGAATCCAGGAGGAGTAGAAACTTCCTTTTTTCCACCACTCCTTGATTTGGGCAAGCTGATTTGGGGTTCTTCATTCTCAATTTTCCGCGAACGGATGCGTTTTCGTTTCCGTGCTGAAAAACAGAAAGAAGTTCCCTCCTCAGCCAAGTCAGAGTCAGTCTCGTCATTGACAAAAGAGAAAAGGGATTTTTGTCGTTGGTCGATGGCGTGGCCGTCTTAAGCATTTCTGCAAAAGACTGCCGGGAACGTTCCTTAAGTGAGCGTTGTAATTTCTCCCCGCGTTGTTTGTACACCGGGCATGACGAGATACCATGAGGAGTTCCCTTACAGTACACGCATTTTGGTGCGGTAGCTGCACAGGTGTCATCCCCATGCTTCTCTCCGCATTTGGAACAGCGTGCCTTGCTGCCACAGTGGGAGGCCGTATGTCCCAACTGCTTACAGTTTTGGCAGTTCATGACCCGGGGAACGAACAAACGCACAGGTAGTCGAAGTTTTCCCAGCTCGATGTAGTGAGGTAGGGCTGAACCAGAAAAGGTCACACGGAACGAGTCTGTGGGGGTAAAACTCTTTTTACCCTCGCTGACAGATACTGAGCCCAGTTTTTGGACATCCAGTATCTTCACCGGAGGAAGCAAACGGTTCTTGAAACGGCCAACCGCCTGCTTCTCCAAGATCTCGGGGGTCAGACTCGCTTCGGTGACCACACCTTCGATCTCCACATCACGAGCTGGGATGTAAACTCTGTACTCGAGCGTGAAGAGCTGGGAGGCAGCAATCTCGTTAGCCTGCTTCAGGTTAGAGACGGAGACACGAAGTTTATTGTGCCTAACCTTCGTGATTTCAGTCACGGCCGAGTATCGCTTCGTCAGATCATTAGTAATTTGCATTACATTCAAAGGTTTGTTTCTGGGCTGAAAGTAGACAACCCATGGGCCAGTCGAGTCATCTGGATAGGCTCGCGATCGGGGGTTTATCTGAGCCTGTCCTTTGCCAGACTGAGACGATGAACCAAGGAGAGATGACGTACGTTTTCGACCCTTCTTGCCATCGCGTGGCAAAGTGGTGTCATCTTCCGACAAAACGTCCATTTCGTCTTGCGACAAAATGTCCATTTTGCCGTACTAGTGGGAGCGAAAAACGCTCTACCACTGAAACGATAATCACTCGGACACAATACACAAAAAAAAAAAAAAACTACAAACACAAAACACAAACTTAAAATTTAACTGTGGGCGAAAGAGAGAAACAAGAACAAAAACTTATCTGATAATCCTATACTACTACCACCGAGCGTTTAAACGGCAGCAGCGTTGCGACGCGCAGCGTGGATGATCTTCGATCAGCGTGTGCGGGCGGTCTTCGTTGGTGTGTGCTTATGTGAGGGTCGGCACTCAGCTGAACACACGATGATAGATGAGCGGTGTAAATGCGGAGGCAGATGCTGACACTCGATGACGATGATCCGTGTGCAGGTATGCGTTACCACGCACCGATGGTGCACAAAATGGTTGGCGAATTGGCAATCGTAAAAACAATTTTCCTTCCGATGATGCCGAAAACACACTTTCTTCTCAGAAAAAAAAAAACTCACTTTTAGTTAATTATTTAGCTGTGAACTCTAAGCGAGAAAAAACTGAAAATTTAAATCAAGCGAATAGCGAGAAAACTTCCAAAATAGCGGAGCGCGAACTAAGTCGACCGTACTTCTTGCTAGGACGCAGTGGAATGGAATGCTGTATTTAACATCGTATAAATTTCTCTCGTTTTTCTCTCTCACCAATACAATCTGCATACTACGGCAGATTCGGTGATAGGCTTAGAAAAGTATAGAATAAGAAACGATTTTAATATAGTTTGCCATCAGCCACCACTGAGTTTGCAAGAGGAAACCAAATTGCGCGCAAATATACTCTGTCCTAGAAATTAGAAACAACGTTTGTTAAGTGTTTGGTGTTGCAATAAATTATCGTCCCTCTGTGAATGTGTTTCGTTTGACCGTGCGAAGAATAAGTTGCGTATTGCAAACTGTTAGGCGAATGACGGCCGTAAAGCGGTGAGAAAAGGTTCTTCCCCAACAGGGTCCAATTTGGAACCGTTTGAGCACTGTGGAGCGAAAATTTCAAATTTTGCATCAGTCTAGTGGACACCTTGAAGGTCTCGGTCGGACTGATGGACCGTGCGTTAGACATGGGTGGACATACCTTAGCGTGCGATGGTGGTGGTACAGCTACGTCGAACTTGATCTCGTGATCACGGTGGTGGTGAGGAGATGTACTTACAAGTGCGATGCGCCGATCGCACCTATACTAGTGAGCGGTCTCGTGAACGCTGGGGTGGTGGTGGCTTCGGGGCGGTTTCGGTGGGGGATTTCTGGTGGTGGAGAGCGCTAGAAAGTCTGGACTTTATCACTCTTTATCGATAATAGCACGTTCGACAAGGTATCGTCACTCCGTGGGATGATCGACGACAGGGTTGCGGGACCGTGTGTTGACGGACGGTCGTGGTGGCTCAAGCGGACACTAGTTTTTTTCTGTATCACTGGTGCACAAGGAGTGGATTTTTCCGAGGGGAAGTCGCACAAAAACTGAATCGGGCATGCGTCACGCTACCGGACCTATAACAGTACCAGACAATCAGCGCAGTGATTGGTCCAAAAGACACCACTCCACGATCTTCCGCCTCACCCAATCGCTATTTGATACACTTTACTTTTTCACCCGATTGTAACGTATCGGTTTATAAAAATACTTTTAACAAAACTCGCTCGAGTTTAACCGCGTACCCGTCACACTAGTGTCTTTTCTTATCTTTGGTAATTCCAAAAAAGAAGCCTCCCCACATGTGTGGCACTCCTTTTATATCCGCGACTCTCCCACTCACGTCCAGCCAATCTCTCTCACCATACAACGCATCTAGTCCATTTCCTCTTAATCGGATATTCAGCAAACGCACGGTCTCGTTGGTAGCAATCAACCTCGTACCTATTCAGAGGTGAATTTCGTTGTGACGATTATTCTACCCTACCTAGTTTCGTTTCTTGAGAGTGATTTTTGATTGGCGCGTTTGGATTAATTGTTTTCCTAGCTATATAGAACAGAAATTTAAAGTAAATTTACTTGAGGTATCCACCACCACCTTTTATCAGCAATTATTTCAAGAGCTTTGCGTGGGTTGGTTTATTTTCTTTAAATTCCGTTATAATTGCTTATATTTTGACAGATACGCGTATTTCGTCTACTACTTGCAGACTTCATCAGTGCCAAGTACTCAACACCACTGAATAATCCATCTCTTATTGTTGTGGTGTTGAGTACTTGGCACTGATGAAGTCTGCAAGTAGTAGACGAAATACGCGTATCTGTCAAAAGATAAGCAATTATAACGGAATTTAAAGCAAATAAACCAGCCCACTCAAAGCTCTTCATAAAGGGATTCCGTTAAGAGGTTCGACAAATTGAAAGGATTAATTATTTCAATTTCTGTTGGGGTTTTTAGTAGTAAAATAAATTTGTTTATATAATCCAAATAGCTTAATAATTCAGTTTGCCCAATATATGTTTTTATTTTAAGTTACCCTAATTAAATAATCACTCTCACTTCCATGATCGATTGTGCAAACGGTTACAGTCATCAGGACCCCAACCGTGCTACATAACTAGCATTGGAAACGCGTCCTGTTGTCGGTCGGCGACAGCATTCGCCTGTATTGAACAATCGACCATGGTACTCCATTGGAATGGTTACTTGAAGGGAAAAAAGGAGCGAAACGAAACATGTTTCTTTTTTATATCTTCGGGTCTATCTGGAAAGGATTGCAACTCGTTGGTTACAAGCTTCTCTAGACTTGCCTGTAAATTCCGTTCCTTCATAAAGTTCCTTAAATTTTCAAGAATTTCTCGGAACTTCTCTTACGACCAAATTGAATGATGTGCATGGATCTTCTCCGAAGAGCCCTCAGTTTTCCAGCCATTTTAAGAACACATCTGAAATTCCCCGAATAATCTATATTTCCTTGGCACTTCTTGAAAGCTCCTGCAATATATTAACGGAGCTGTTCGCAGCAGTCGGAACATCCCTGACAATAATTAAACTGCAGTTCTCTATATTTCCCTGAAATTTACGGTACTTCTCACAGTTTCTCAAAATTTTCCTGAAGCTCATGGTGTTGTCCTAAATTTAAAGAATTTTTCATTTACAGATATGAATACTACTTAACGGGTGTTCAAAAAAAATGAAAATTTATTTTTTTCAACGAATTCAGTATTTTTTTTTATTAAAAACAAAAGAAAACGTCAATGAATATTGGAGAAGGGGCCCTGGTCAGCCGTACGACGCAACTCTCACAAGAGCACTGGACGGAACTGAAATCATTCTCATTTTTTTTTGTTGAACACCCGTTAGTACCCATATTGCACATGTTGTCACATAAAAGTGGCTGCCACAAATTATTTGTCGTAAGATCATTACAGCAACCATGAAGGCAACAGCAATGCAACCAGAAAAGCGCAAGATGTGAGTTGATATGTAACCAATTCAATATAACAAAACCAGTTACACATTAGTAACGCAATAACAATATTGGATTACATACAATTATGAATAAGTTTACAAGTTGATTAACTTTAGTTTAATTTCGGCGATGAAGATTGTTTTACAGAGTACCCTTATAGAATAAAAATTTTGAGTATCAGAAAAAAATATGCAGCTTCATATTAACGGTGAAGTTAGGAGTTTCATATATATAAAATAAATACACCATCATATATTTCAATTATGAAAATTATTTGAGATTAGAATTAAAACTTGTTTCTTTGTCCATAAGGCCAGCATTCACAATAGCATCACCATTAATTAAATATTTTACCATTTTGATAAAAAATAAAGGAATAAAAAATTAGCTTGCGATTGGAGAAACATTTTAGAGCTGCAGTGTCACATTCATTTTTTTCAGATCATAGAGATTCCATTTGCGTTACCAGCAGGACACATGTGACTATTAGGGTCACTCTGAAACAAAAATGTAGCTGTAATGTGGCATACAATAGATGCCAAGTTACATATTCGTCATAAAAATAAAGATTGACAGGATTCGTAACTTTTCGGTCACTATTGTATGGCAACTCAGTTACAGTTCAACCAATTGATAACATTAGATCGACACAAAAAGGTTACACTGTGTCAGCATTGAGACCAGATAAGTCGCATTTTATCTCAACATCGTGACAAACTGACTATGAAGTTACCAATGACCATTGTGTGACATTAGTGTATCTTGTTACTTAGAAGGTCATGACGTAACTTCACGTTGACTTGATATGTAACTGCATATATTGCATGGTTACTTTTATGTAAGCATTGTGTGATGTTTCTCTTTCTCTCTTATAAAAAGATGTTACAGATGCTACTTGGGTATCCTCTCCCAAAAACTACAGATCTTTCAACTTCCCCGAAAGTCTGAACTTAAGATCTTCCCTGGAGATCTCTAGCGTAAGCTTTCTTGAATGTTTCAACAACTCTCCTAAACTTCTGCAGACTTCTCCTCAGATGATTTTTATACATCTCTGAAGTTTTCAGGAAATTCTTGAAGTTATGGGACTTCTAAAAGGTACTGCAGTTGGAACCTCTCCTAGCTTAGTCGGTAAAGGCTCAGCTTTAAAGAAAGATCATGTTGGAGGTGGCTAGGTTTGATTCCCGGTTCGGTCTAGTAATTTTTCGGGTTGGAAAATTGCTCGACTTCCTGGTTTTACTTATGAAAAAAGGCATCGAAATCTCTCAATTAATAACTGTAGAAGTGCATTTAGAAACGGCCCAACAAACAATCGCCTATTGAAGAAACGACTTCTTGATGATGTTATTCAACTGCATGCTTAATAATACTTGTACAATTTTTAATAACAACTTCTGTTCAGGCTTTGTTCGCACAAATCTGGAGAATTTATTCAACCACAATATGGTGTTATTTACGGCATGTCGGGAAGCTTTTATTCGACATCCATGAGTTGTAACAGAGCTTATTCCGATCAAATGTTTTATTACTTAGCGTTTATCTGACATCTTTGTTTCGTAACAATTAAATATGACACTATTAAACGTTTATTAAACGATTATTGAACTGCAGGCAAATTAATCCAAAAATAAAGAACGATAGAGACCGACAGACAAGAGTTGTTAACTTTTCTTTAGTGAGATTGTTTTTATTATTTATGACGAAGCACGCAACACACAGATACTAGAACATTTATTGTTTACATATACATGTACGTTGCATGGGTTTCGAACCATGTACCTTCCGATAACCAGCCGCATGCCTTGCCATCTGAGCTGTCCTAGAATACATCATATGGGCTGCCCCAATATTCAATAAAAACTTCCTTTAAACTGAATACCTATCAGCACTCCCGATCGTCCCAAGGTCCAGTGGGATTCATTAATTGGGTTCTATAATTTTGAAAAATGCATCGGTTTTTATACATCATCTGGAAGAGCTTCGTTTTCTGAGAACAGCGATATTTTTTTCGAACCCACATAATTTCATTTTGAGGATTTAAAACAAAATAATAACTTCATTGTTTGACACTAATCTAACAAACTGACAGCTCGCTCCCATGGACATGGACGCTTAGTGGTATAAGAGCTATTTTGCTGACTGTATTCACCTTTATACAGCAATATTGGAAAGAAATGCAATGAAATTTAATAATGGAGCTAGAAAACAATTATAGGACGTCTAATAAAGCATGTTATTAAATCAATTGAGAACAGTCGAATTAAAGCGTCAATGTATGTGCAAATTACACTTATTCAGTTTGCTATTAGATCATACTTCTGGTTCTGAATCAGGAAGACAGTCAACGTTTATAAAGTTTTTAATAAGTAAATTAATCATATCAGAGTAAACAGTAAAATAAAGGTGCATCTATCGATCTCAATGAGCTTTTTTCTGCACATAATTTGACATCCTGTTTTATTCAGCATTGTACAATGTTACACAGCGTTTATTCAATATGTATGATTATTTGTGACTTTGAATTGTTTGCTGGGAGTGCTGCAAAATTTCAACAATACATGGCTTTGGTCACGCATTTGAGCTAACAGTCATTGTCAAGGCTAACCATGTTAATTTTCAATGGAAATTTTGCAGTGACGAACATGTGCAGATTTGTTTATGAGCTTAATTTGAACCTAAATTATATTGCTTGAGCAAAACAATTAAAGTCTGGAACGCGCAAAAATTGTTCTACTTCAAATTTGTGTATTTCTGTTAAAAATGCATAAAATAACCTGAAATCCTTGCATTTGGAATTTGAGTGCATACACAATGGTTGCTATGATGAGTTTTCGCCGTTCGCTCTCCAGTTTTCAAAATGACGTCCAAGCAAGAGCAGCAGCGTGTCCAAATTTTATCCTAACCTCTCCATCCGGGACGTCGCTGGCAAGCTCAATATCTCCCAAACTATTGTGCAGTGGGCCAAGAAACGAGCCGGCAGGCCATATGCACGTGTGGTCTAAAAAGCGGCATTTTCGTTACTACGGAAACCATCAATCAAGAGATCTACGTCCAGGAGTGCCTGGAAAAGCGGCTGCTACCATTTCTAGAGCATCATAATAGACCTGTGCTGTTCTGGTCGGTCTTGCCGAGCTGCCACTATGGGAAAAAGGCAATCGAGTGGTACGATGCGAACAACGTGGTTGTGGTACCTAAAGAGCACAACCCTCCCAACAGCCCAGAACTCCGCCCTATTGAACGGTATTGAGCCTTGGTCAAACGGAATTCAAAAAAAAAAACACTGTGCAAAATTTAATGGAAGGGGTTAAACGGAAGGCACAGCAGTTCGGATTTGGCAAACCAAAATAATAAACGAACATTGTTTCCTTTAATTATATGAATTGAACTAACAAAAGAAAAATAAGAAGATTTTTGTGATATGAATTTTGACTGAAAGAAACGATTTTTTGTCGACCAATTTTTGCGCGTTCCAGTCTTTACATAGAGCCGATAAAGTTTAGTTTAGATTTCTTTACTATCGAGACAGTAACAGTAATGTGACTCAGAATGCACGAAATAACAATTGTTGTTACCAGGTAAATCTTTGTCATTGACGAAAATATTATTTAAATTTTGACACAGGTTTTTTTGACGATCAAGTCAAGGTATTATTCTAGATTCTAAATTGACATTAGTGGCCCATTACAACACAATAATACATAGAGCAGGCAATATGCTTATTTTTATAAAACGTTTTGGTCTCCACTTTAAAGATCCTTATACAATAAAATCACTTAACCTTGCTTATGTGAGGTCAATATTAGAATATTGTAGCGTTGTTTGGTCACCTTATATGAAAAAGCATGAAGAACTAATAGAGTCAATCCACAAGCAGTTTTTATTATATGCACTACGTAAGTTAGGTTGGACGGCTTTTCCTCTCCCATCATATGAAACACGTTGCTTGTTGATCAGCATTCAAACTTTGAAAGAACGTCGGGATTTTTTTTTTCCTCTGTTCGGGACATAAAACCACTGCGACCAGTAATTTGATCTATTGTAGTATATCCCGTGTCCTTAGTTTAGTGCATGTCGTATTACTCCATCACTATTGAGAAATGATGAAGTATTCGGTTTTGATACAGTTGTCATTCTTGCCTTTAGCGCAAGGAATCGATTCTAATTGAAAGGTCCCGCTATTTATACCCTTCGGAGTGTTGAAACACCCTCCAAAGGCGCGCCCCTTTGTCAGTCAAAATTGGATTCCTTAGCAAAAAAACAAGACATGACACCGATAATGACCATGCATCAGAACCCTAGTCTTAACCACTTCAAACTAGGAAACAACGAATAGAAGATTAGGAATCACATAGGTGAAGACTAACTAACTCATTTTTTCCTTGTTTCAAGATCATCCTCGGTCCACGCAACCCGAGGACTTATCACTATCAACAAGGCATAAAAAGTAACAAGGACTAAGATGTGTTCCTTTGATTACTGTAAAATCCTGTTCCCCTAGTTTGAAGTAGTCAAGACTAGGAATCGGTGGTAGATCTTACATCCCGTAACGTACCACGAAAAGGTGATCTACCCACGTTACGGGGCAACGTCGGGATTACGCAAAGATTAAACAAATATCATTTCGCAACGCATTGACTCAGCTGATCTATTGTCAAGGTTAAATTTGTATGCACCTTCCCGACAATTACGCAATCAATACTTGTTCGCAGTAGATCGCCATCGGACCAATTACGCTTAGTTTTGACCGGTAAATCAGATGATCACTGTTTATAATCAACGTTGTGAAATGATTGACCCAAATATGCCCTCAACAGAATTAAACATATATTTCAGAAACCTGTGAAGTCATAGAACGTAGGTCCTAATGTTAATATGTAGTCGACGATTTGATTGATTGGTGAATAAATAAATAAATAAATAATTAAATGTCATTGACTATACACGATAACCAAAAATTTATTACAATGAATGTTGGTTCCATTTCCTATCATCCTCTGTTCAGGAACATCGCAGCGAATGTTAGAAGTTGACCTTGCAGACGATGTAATGGTTTTTTTTTTTTTTTTTTTGTTTATTTCGTTTTCTATATACGCTTTTGACTATACCAGTAAGCATTTTATTTCTAACATGGTAAAACGACGCACACACTTGCCTCGAATATCTCCTGCAGAAAAAGCATACGAGTATGAGAAGAAATGAGCACTTCGTGTTTGCTTTTAGGCTATCCATGTTCAGAAGCATGGTGAGAGCAGTGGATAAAGCACAGGTCTGATAATCGCAACGTTCGTGGTTCTTCAAGTCCGGTCGGCAACCTTTTTCCTATTTTTTCGACATAATTAATGTCACTCACTAATACACTTCACATTTTTCGGTCTCCAATTTTCTTGCATTGGACCGCAGCTAGGTATATCGCATCCTCGGTTCATGCAGTCTCCACTAGCATCCCTACGATGATGAATTCCACATAATTGTAAGCGAATCTTACATCCCCCGTTTGGGTGTATTAATAGTCGTGGTGATGTTATTTTTGGTGATACTAGGAATGAAAAATCATAATTCAAATGTTCCGGAAATTCTTTTGAAAGAAATAAAACTGTCGCAAAGTTCTATGTTCTTCATCTCAGTTCACGAAATTTCACTGAAGTTCATTTACTATCAGATATCAGGCGGTCAAAAATCAAAAAATCGACTTTCACAAATCCTTATTTTGTTATTTTTGTTCGATAGAAAACGTTTCAACTAAGAGAATCTGAAAGTTTCAAGCTTCTAGCAGTTTTAGTTTCTGAGATATCGGATGTCGAAGTCAAAAAAGAGTAAGAAAAGTAAAAAATTTGCCGCAAAAATACACTACCACTCAAATAAAATGTCATCAACTATTTATCATATAACTACCACATCATTATACATCGTTGGAAAGGTAATTTAATAAGCTTTCCGAAAATAAAATCAATTTGGAAATTTGATGGAGACAAAAAAATTTAAAAATAAAAATAGAAAAAAAAATAATTGAAAATTAATGAAAATTTAACTTTATTGATCACAAACTTTCGAGTCTCACACATTCCCAGGCTAATTCTCTGCTCTGGATGAAGTTTTGAGTGTACTCTAACAAGTACTGAAGAGTTTGCCTGCCTCAACCTGCCCCATTGGAAATATAAGCGATTTGAAAATTTTCGGTTATTATGGGAGATTTCAAATTGTACAAGAGCCGGCTTGGAAACAAACTTTTTCAACAATTATTTTGCAACTTTTGGAGTTATATTCGGTTGGTATAGTCGAAATATATTGTTAAAGAACATTTTCTAATATTTCATGACCAACTTTTAAAAATGGCTTAAGCTTTTGTACAAAAAGAAGTCATCATTATCATAAAGTTCACTGTTGGATGAACGTAAAACTACATTCGTTTATGCTTTATTCTAAAGTAAGTACCTGGGTTATGACGATTATAGAAGCATATGCGTAAGTATGTACCTACGCATATGCGCGGATGAGTTTAATTTATACCTAAGTCTGTACTTAACCTACTGTAGTGTCAATTTGAAGCCATAGTGTATTTTGTGTAGCTTTTATTTAAACTACTACAGTGTAATTCAAATTTACGGTTGAGACCAAGTGTGAGCATGGATAATAGAACCATTATTAATCTATTAGACGCAACATTAAGCCACAGTGACAATGTTCACAGTGCCATTGCATTCATTTGTGAAAATTATAACATCTCGGTGGAAAAACGTAAACGTCTCGATGAAAAGATCCAGAAAATCGTTACTAAATACATCAACAAATGGCATGAAGCTAATCGCACGAAAGAGCGATTTGAGTCGTATTTTCGGAATTGGCTTGATGGAGAATTTGGCATCGAGGAATTTCCTCGAACAGGAGCAATGTGTTGCCTCAACCTCAGCCTCGGGAACAAAACGTGGACGACCTTCAAAACCTTTCTTGGATTTGAGTGAAAGAGGAAAACGTCGCGTCATCGATAAAGAAGCAGTTGATCCAAAATTCGATACCATCGAGAAAGCTTTGTTATTTGCAAGACGGACTGGTTATAATCGTAAGGATTTTAATTTAGTTAAAATTATTGGGCATATTTTAAAAAACCAAAAAAGCTCTAAAACCATGCTGGCTCAACTAACTGATCAACGAGGGATGATGTCACCAGAAGAGGCTTTTAGTGTACTTATCGTGGCTGGATTGAGTAGATTTCAATACGAAGTAATACATAGTGAATCACCTTCAAGATTTCCACCTTACTATGTGATCGGAGCAGTGAAAAAAATATGCGCCCCTCCTAGTGAATTCATCGAAGAAAGTGCATTGAAAATAAGAGTGAAACTCCAGGCGCTGATGGAAAATACTGTGAAACGAATCGTCCAAATAATTGATGCAGAGCTCAACGAGTATATGGATAGCAACGATCTAGTTTCTACGGAACTGGTTCTTCTATATAGCTGGGGTTTGGACGGATCAACTGGATATTCGCAATATCATCAAGTGCTACCAGAAGGATGTCAGGACGATTCAGATGTATTTTCGTCCACTTTAACACCAATTCAGTTGTTCATGTACAATGATCGAAAGGAAATTATGTGGTTTAATCCCATGCCTCAAAGTATTCGATTTTGTAGGCCATTCATCCTTGAATTCATTAAAGAGAGTAAAGAAGTTATTCTGGCTACAAAACAGGATGAGATCGGGTGAGATCTTACCTTTAATTTTGTCTTAACTTTCATTCCATTATTTTATGGAACATTATATATTGGGTACGGGAGGGTCTACCAGGGCACTCGATTAAAGCATAATATATGGAGAGAGTGGAAATGCCAAATCCCTGTCTTTAACATTTCGTGAAATGAGGCCAGGCTCTTCTCCCCACTCATTGAGACATCCTCTTGTTGGATGGCCTGTTTTTTGACCGGTTGTATGATACGTTTTTGGCCCTTCATACAATGAAAGGTGGAGTACAATTAGAGGCTTTTAAACTTCATGAAGTAGAACAACGAGCATAGTCCACAGCCTTCCGACAGTTGTCTTGCTACAGTGAGCGGTAGTTCCATATCATCATCATCATCATCATCATCATATCACAGACAAACATACGTAACTCTTCATTGTGTATCTTCGTTCACGCATTTAACGGTTGATTTGAATATTATCAGTTCCGCGAACTACTCGCCGCAGCGCTGGCATCGGATCACTTTGACGTTTCTATGCATTCTATAGAACTTTTATGCAATATTGTTTGCGAGTTAGCGACCAAGCTTGTTTACGGCGAGAAGCCTGAAAGATGTCGCTACTGAGGTCCTATGTTTTGAGATACTATGTTTTCAAGAAAAACTTTTTCAAAGAGTTACGTCTGTTTTGTCTATACACTTGAAAATGTATCCTCATGTAAAGAATGAGCGCTCAAGGACTTCTTTTAGCCCCTGACAATAAAGGTAAAGGTTAGTAGTGCCGAAACTGTAATTTATCCAAGCTGAAACTGAAAACAGTTCTATGCTACGAAGATGCAAGTAATGTCTGAAATTAATTGCTCTGAGCATTGAATGGAATTTTAAACAGAAGTTCAGGGGTTTCTCTTTAAAAATCAATAAAAAATTGCAGAAGCTATGACTTAAGAGATACAGCGGCGCCGGTTGTGTAGTGGTAAGCGTGATTACCTCTCACCCCAACAGGCCTGGGCTCAATCCCAGTCGGCGCCGCCGGGATGTTCTGAGGCATAACATCTCTGATCACGCCTTCCTTCGGGAAATAAAGCCGTTGGTCCCCGGTTCATGAGTTGATGGGTCGATAAGTAGGGTTCAGGTGTGGGAGCTGCCTCACTGGCGTCGGTAGCATTGGTGCTCAGCACGGAAAACAAGATCGACGGAAAACAAAACTTCGTAGATTGTTGGGAAACTTTTTAATAGTTTAGGGAATGTTATATAGCTTCAAGAAACCTCATAAAGTTGATGTTTAAAGTAGTTGCTAGACATTTGAGATTATACCGATACAAATAGATCAACTATTTCTTGGTGTGCTGAATAAACTCAATCAACTTCCTCTCAGAGCCGTTATCCGATGGATATAGTTCGATGAAAATAGATAGGTCTCCCTCTTGCGCACACTCAACGCAATAATAATAGTCGGCCCAAAATGGTACAGAGATCGATCATTGTGGCTGGAACAAAGCTCTTGGGAAGTTGGCTATCTAGTGCCTCTGCAATTAAACTGAAATTCCGAATGTGCGAATGGACGTTTAGGCGTCGGAATAGGTAAACCACCTTTGGCTTTAGTTATCGAGCCATTAATAATTTAATCCTTTGACGAGTCTAATCGACGGGAAATTCTTCTCCGACATCATCAACGTCCGCACGTACCGCAGTGCGAACATAGATTCGGACCACTACCTAGTTGCAGTATGCATGCGCTTAAAACTCTCGACGGTGCATAACACACGTCGAAGTCGAGCGCCGCGACCCAACATTGAGCAACTACGGGACGCCGGAGTTGCCCAGGACTACGCGCAGCAGCTGGAAGTTGCACTACCCACGGAAGAGCAGCTTGGCGCAGCTTCTCTTGAAGATGGCTGGAGGGACATCCGTTCGCCATAGGTAGTACTGTTGCACTAGGTTCTGCAATCCCGGACCGAAGAAATGACTGGTTTGACGGCGAATGCAAACTGTTAGTAGAGGAGAAGAATGCAGCACGGGCGAGATGCTGGCACTGATACAGACAAGCGCGGAGCAGACAAAACTCGGTATTCCGAAGGAAGAAGCGTCAGCAGGAAGACCGAGATCGCGAGGCGATGAAAAATCTGTACCGCGTAAACAACACACGGAAGTTCTACGAGAAGCTAAATAGTTCGCGCAAAGGCTACGTGCCGCAAGCCGATATGTGCAAGGATTTGGACGGTAGCATTCTCACAAACGAGTGTGAGGTGATTGAGAGGTGGAAGCAGTACTATGACGAGCACCTCAACGGTGAAGCAGCAGAAAACGCAGGTGGCACGGCAACATACCTTGGAGCATGCGCAGAAGACGACAGGCTACCGGCCCCTGATCTTCAAGAAATTGAGGAGGAGATCGATCGGCTGAAGAACAACAAAGCAACTGGTGTAGATCAACTACCAAGTGAGCTATTAAAATACGGTGGTGGAGCACTGGCTAGAGCGCTGCACTGGGTAATTACCAAGATTTGGGAGGAGGAGATATTACCGGAGAAGTGGATGGAAGGTGTCGTATGCCCAATATACAAAAAGGGCGACACGTCGGATTGCTGTAACTACCGCGCGATCACACTGCTGAGCGCCGCCTACAAGTTACTCTCCCAAATTCTATGCCACCGTCTGTCACCATTTGCAAGAGAGCTCGTGGAGCAATACCAAGCGAGATTCATGGGTGCCCGCGCTACCACGGACCAAATTTTCTCGATTCGGCAGGTTCTGCAGAAATGCCGCGAATACAACGTGCCCACACATCATTTGTTCGTCGATTTCAAATCTGCATACGACACAATCGATCGAGATCAGCTATGGCAGATTATCCACGAGTACGGATTTCCGGACAAACTGACGCGATTGGTCAAGGCGACGATGGATCGAGTGATGTGCGTTGTTCGAGTATCGGGGACACTCTCGAGTCCCTTTGAATCTCGAAGGGGGTTACGGCAAGGTGATGGACTTTCGTGTCTGCCATTCAACATCGCGTTAGAAGGTGTGATCAGAAGAGCTGGGATAGACACGAGTGGCACGATCTTCAGGAAGTCCATCCAGCTTCTTGGCTTCGCCGATGACATTGACATCATGGCACGGAACTTTGAGACGATGGCGGAAACGTACATCAGACTGAAGGCTGAAGCTAGGCGGATTAGACTTGCCATCAACGCATCAAAGACAAAATACATGAAAGGAAGAGGTTCTAGGGAACACAATGTTAGCCTCACACCCCGAGTTCAGATTGACGGTGACGAAATCGAGGTGGTCGATCAGTTCGTGTATTTGGACTCACTAATGACCGCCGAAAATGATACCAGCAGAGAAATTCAAAGACGCATTATGGCAGGGAATCGTGCCTACTTTGGACTCCGGAGGACGCTCCAGTCGAGTAAAATTCACCACCGCACGAAGTTGACTATCTACAAGACGCTGATTAGACCGTTGGTCCTCTACTGCCACGAGACCTGGACTATGCTCGTGGAGGACCAACGCGCTCTTGGTGTTTTCGAACGGAAGGTGTTGCGTACCATCTACGGTGGAGTACAGATCGATGACGGAACGTGGAGGAGGCGAATGAACCACGAATTGCACCAGCTGCTGGGAGAACCATCCATCGTCCACATTGCAAAAATTGGGCGACTACGGTGAGCTGGGCACGTCGTAAGAATACCGCACAACGACCCAGTGAAAATGGTTCTAGAAAGCGACCCAACAGGAACAAGAAGAAGAGGCGCGCAACGGGCAAGGTGGATCGACCAAGTAGAAAGCGACCTGCGGACCCTTCGCAGACTACGAGGCTGGCGAAGTGTGGCCATGGATCGAGTAGAGTGAAGACGACTTCTTCGGACAGCAGAGGACAACAAGGTCTTAGCCTAATTGTTAAGGTAAGTACCTGTTCGCCCAACTTTCAGAAATGTTGTTAGTCATGGCAAAACAACTTTAGAAATCAAAGAGCACCTGACATCACAAATCTTTATGCTGCCGAACTATGACGAACAAGTGGCTCTCAACTGTAGCTTATATAAGTTAACTTAAATTCAGTTTATATGAAACGTATCATTCTGATGTATTTGATGTATTCATCTGAACAACTTTTCCTAAGACACCTTATATTTAATCGAGGAGTCATGTTAAGCAAATAATTTAAACTCAAATTTCAAGTTAGTGCCACTTAGTGAATGAATTGTAAACTGATCTGAATGCTGTCACGACTCAAAATAAAAATCGTCGAAAATTTCATTTCGTTTTTGATTAATTGTAGATATTGTGCCTGAGCCTTCTAAGCGAGTGTCACGTACAAACATGCGTACCCACTCAAAGGCGTATCCAGGTTTCAAATTAGGGGGGGGGGCAAAAGAAAATTTAAGGAGAATTAGGATAGACGCCGATTAGCTGAACACCATTATACGGAACGCTATTATACCGTAGGGATTACTACAATCCATAAAACTACAATGCCCTGATTTTCCATTCCCGGATCTTTTTTTCAAGTTATCTCATTCAAATTTTTGATAAAGATGACGGAAATCATGCTCATTCACATCAGGAAGAAAACCAGAATTAATATCTAACCAGGGTGGAAAAGCGATAAATTGGTTTAACGAATGGTTTGAGGAATCTAAACCTTGCAAGAAATAAAGATCCACAGAATAGATTTGTCAAGGTTTCGAACTCATGTTTTGCTCGATATCTGAATTTTATTTACATCAGACAATGACAGATTTTTAAAATTCTGAGTCTAATATAATTTGAATTTTTTTTTTTTTAACCAGGACACATAAAAGGATCATAACCTTGCAATATAAGTCCTTTTATTGTTTTCCATGTAATCAACTCTTAACGATAAGCGTTTAGAATATTTTGGATTCACAATTAAGCAAAGCAAAATTATGAAACATCTTTAGTATCTCTGATTTATTAAAATTTTCAATAAACTTATTATTTTTAGGTTGTTGCGCGTTTTTCATTGACCATTTTCCATCCGGTACCAGACAGTTACTACAAAGTTGATATTAATTTACAAATTTGTCGCAGAAGTCATTTCGATTCGATGATCCGTTTTCGTGCTATGGTATATTTAAAAATATAAAAAACGCCAATTTGAAAACACACTAACAGTGAACAATTATGCGAAATTTCATGGAACTCGGATAGGGACTGCTCTATTCATAAAAATTTGAGCCTATTAAATAAACGAATTGATATGCGTTTGTGTGACTAGGCACTGGAATTTTTTTTAAACTTGAACAAAGCATTAAGGTCGAACACAACACATGACCAGACCACCCCAGAGGGATATCAATATTCAATTATGCCAAGAAACCCCAGTGAACATCTCAAGTGAATCTTCATTAGTATAGCTGCACCACACAGTAGCAGAAGCTCTGTCCATCTAACAAGTGCCTTGCTCAATGCAAATTGCTGATGGATAAAAATGATAACCCATGTTCGTTCACATGCCATCCAGCATCCCAGGGCTGACACTTCTTTACAGTGGTCTGCTGATCTCGGCAGGACTAGGTATTTTTTCCCATTTCCTGGACGCACACGGTGGTGCACGTGACAAAAGTAGAGGGAAAAATCCGCAACAACTTTGCTCCACTTTGCGGTGTGTCAAGTGCAATCTGCTCAGATTGCATTTTTATGTGCCATGCAAACGGTTCTTGGCCAGCAGAGAAAAAAAAAATAATACCACAAGTAGTCTTCTTTTCTGTTGGACGAATGGAAATGTGACGGGCGGTTACTACACGGAGTGAGACATATCTTTCGCACGTGTAAGCTGATCTGCATGCTCTGGGCACTCGATTCGTCGAAGTAATACATTTCAATCCGAATCGCCGAGCTGGTGAGCAGCAGCTGGGACGCAACTTTTCTTCTTCCTTCCAATTCTAGGAAACATTTACGAAGAGCTTCACCATCCATGTACTGATAACAATTCTGCCGCTTTTTCCCAACAGCAACACCGACTGCTATCTTGTCACTCAATTCGCTATCGTGGCTCCGGATTTGTCCTCGTCTGATTCAATTACATCCGCTCTGATGTATTTTCCACTTTCTTCTTGCCAACGTTTTCGCTTGCGGGTAAAGTTATTCTATCTACATCTCCATCTCTCGAGGGCCTCATCAGTGTTAGCGCAAGGTTGTGCCGAAGGATGCTGGATCAACAGAAAACCGCACACACACACTCTCCACATTGGGGTGTCCTCGTCGTACATATACGAAGGATTGCATGCATGCATGCCGAAGAAAGCTCCGGGTATAAAGTGACAGCCACTCTATCACTTAGCACATTTGTGTCATCGAGGCAGCGCAATTCGTTCGTCCTCCTTGAGTATATTTATTTTCTCCTCCCGGAAATTGTTCGCATACCTACAGAAGAGTGAATAAAGAATCCAATTGGAATGATGTTGTGGAATGCGGTGAACGGTTCATTATCCGCATAGACATTGGTTCATTGCCAGACTGGCAGTTTTTCCCGAAGCAGACATAATCCACGTTGACGATGAAGTTCTTCTCAATGCTGTATCGGTATTCCTTTTTTTCCGGATGGCAGCTCCCAGGGTGGATGTGGGACGTCTGTTTGAGGGATTGGTGCGTGATGGATGGGAAAGAACTTCATGCTCCGGGACGATAGAGTGAGAAGGTGCAAATGTGTGACAGTCAACAAATGGTTGGCAAGAAGGTTGGAATATTGGAACGATTGATTTCACCTGCGATGGGTATTCGCAATACAGGATACAGGAATAGTACTAACTGTTAACAGTTAACTGACGCACAGAGTGTCGGAAAAGGAAGCTGAGGAAAGTTATTTACAGCATGAAGCTGCGGAAAATTGTTAGTTTACATTTCAGTTATAGGGTATATGTCCCTAACCTCGGCCTAATATGAAACCTTCATTTACATTTTATACCGTATCTTATGTAATAATTGAACTTCAGTCGATATTTCATTGTCAATATGTAAGCTTAGATATTCTTATTATTTGGATATTGATTAGGCACGACTGAAAATTGTTTAACCTCACCAGTTTAACATGAAAACATTCCAGGTACGTGGATGTAATGTCGGTCTACTGTTCTCAAATTGGGTCTATAAATGCAGAATCAATGTTATAATAATGGTCCCGCCAAGAGTGAAGCCAGAAGTAGCAATCGAACTGTCAAGCGGGGTACAAAACAAGCAAAGTAAATGAACATTATTGTTCCCACAGTCAGTGAACTACGAGTATTGCATTCAGTACTGACAATATTTTAGTAATTTTAAATGAAAAACATTTCTTCGCTTTATTTAGTACAATGTGGTATGTATATCAAGCACTTATTTGCACATTTTTCAAGTTCTATACTTGTTTTTGTCTCCCAAAAGCTCCGTTATCGACTTGCAATTTTTCCCTTCCGAATGAAAGTCATCCGATGCTAACGCAAAAAATCTGTTTGCCGTTTACTCTCACGAAAAAAAATATCACAAACAGTGCTGATTTATGCAACATTTTCTCTTGGCTGTACCCTTATTAAAACATCGACTCTGTACTTTTTTTTTTCTTTTCTTTATTTAGGTGATTTTTAGCCGTAGACTAGTTCATCTCCGTGACATCGACTCTATATAAATGGATGCAACTTCGTCCTATAGAAGATGAACCTCGATCTACAAAGGTTCTGCATGTGAAATCGCCCTTCTTTCTCACTCCCAGGTTTGTAATAAGTCACTATTTCAAACTTTTTTAAACGTGAATTTATTTCAAGATTGATCATTCTTCTGAATAGGCCTATATTTTGTTATATTTTTGAACAATTCGAAGTTGACGCCCTGGTATAGAGTTTTTTTTACGTTTAATCGTTCTTTTCTATCTACAGGATGTCCACTCATTTGGCTAAATTAAGTTCCCTGAGTTTTCCAGGCTTTTCCATAACTTTCGTGGATAATTTCCTGGTTTATAATAAGAATGCTATTTATGAAATGCGTTAAAAATGTGTTTTTAACGCAAACGTTTTCAAGACATGAAAATCAGTTTTAAAGAATAGCTCAAATCCAATAAATGTTGAAGTTGAACACTTACTTCATTTTAGTAAGTCTAAGACCACAACATTTTCAATGTCTTGACGTTTCGTACTAACAAAAATGTGGAAACTTTAATGAAGTTCTATTGATCTCAGAAAAGCAAGTCCCCGAAACTTAAGCCCAGACTGTTAAATTGGTTTAAAAATCTAATATGTTCCGAGAAATTCAGTAGAGACACCTTCAGAAAGTAGATGAAATCTTCAGAAATATTTCAGGAACTTCACTGAAATTCAGAAAATTCCAGGGAAGTTTAAAGGTGTTAGCGAGAATTCCATTTATTTTAATGCAGAACTGAGATCTTCATTAGAGTTGAGAGTTTTAGGGAAACTTCGAAAACATGAAGACAGATCAGAGCATTAAAGGGCAGCTCAAAAAATATCAAGGATATTGCAGAAACTGGAATTTCCGGAAACTTCGGTTTGCTCAGAGAAAATTTCTGGAACGCAATAAAAATTACACGAACATCCGGAAAATGTAAGAGTATTACAAGGGTGTTATGTCATGGAAATTAAAAGATCTATAGAAAATTCCAAAATTTAGCTTAGTTGATTTGAGAACATCAACGAAGTACCATTAATAAAAAAAGGTGAGAACTTTTAGCAAGCACCGATATTTTCAGGAAATTCTTGAGAACTTTATGAAATTTTGATATTTTTGATTGTTTCATTATATTCAGTGAAGTTCCGAGTACTTCGAGGACGATTAGATAACAGTAGAAAAATCCCATTAACTTAAGGAAAATTTCATTGGAATTATGGGATATTCCGAAAATTGTATGATTGATCCGAAAACTAAAGAAGCTTCGGGGAGTTAAAAATATGTATTAGAAAATTTACCGGAACATTTGATCAATTTAGAGAAATTAAGGTAAGCACAGAATACTACTTGCAGGGAAAATTAGTGATTTAAGATCAGGGAATCAAAATGAACGATTCAGATATAGATAATGGCATTCTCATTTTGTTTACACTCATGATTAGTACAAATCCATAAATCACAATGGACAGTTCTGGAAACGATAATGCGATTATCATTTGTGTAACAGATCATGATCATATGAAATAGCGATAATCTCAGATCATCATCATCAGCTCTCGTCACTGAAAATTCCCCATGTAAGACAAGGCTAATCAAATACCCTATAATATGTGAATTTTCAGAATGAGGATGACGTATAGAGATCGAAAATCGATGTTTGCCGCCATTATGAAATCCAAGATGGTGGCCATCAATTTAATGTCGTTTTCGGTTATTTCTAGTGCGAAACTAGTTCCGCCCTAGATCCGCCCTAACAGCTGTCAAAACGTTTCTTTATTCGAGTGGGTTGGATCTAGATCCGCCCTGGGTCTGACTCAAACTTGAAGAGGTTCGCTCTGTCGATTTTTTGAGATCCAACCTGGGTTCACCAATACACACAAACGCTAGCTGTCAAAATCAAATGTTGTTTACATTATTCACCATTCGCGAATGTAATCGAATGTTAAACGGATTGAAAATCAGCATAGAAAAATTGAGGTAAGTGTTGTGATAAGATTGTTTAATTGTATTTAATTCGTACGCTTTCGTTACAGAACATGGAATTTATTGAAATGTTATTATCATCATCGTCAAGTTCGTCTGATGATGACTCCGACACCGAGATCTTGTTCAGTAATCTTGATTCCTCAGATGGCCCACAAAGGAAAAAAATAAGGTTTTACAGTCATTTCTGCGTGTTAATCAAATGGAAGTGGCCCATAATACTGCCCAATAATACCACCCACTGAAGGAGTTCTGAGAAGAATTTCAAGAAAGTTCTGAGGTGAGATCTAAGAAAAACCCGAGATGAACTCGAGGGTAATTAGAAAGGGATTCTGAGGAAAGCTTCAAGGAATTCTGAGGATAAATCCAAGGCATTCTGAAGAGGAGGGAAATATTGGAAGTTTCCAAGGGCAATTGCAGAGGAGAATCCCAAGATAGTACTGTGCAGAATTTCAAAGCATATCTGAAATGAATTGCATGCGAAGTTTAAGTAGAATTATGAAAGGAAACTTCTGCGAATTGTTTGGCTATTCTAAAAAATTCGAAAATTTTGTCGACTGTTATTAAGAAAATTTCAAAGGAATACCATTGCAAATTTTAAGATTATTTTAGTTTTAGTGGTATTCTAAAAAGAACTCTTAGAAGGGAAATGATTCAAATGAACTTGAGAACATTCCGAAGATATTCTGCAAAGTGTTCCGAGCGATTTATCAAGGTAACAAGCAAAAAAAAATTAGCATAGACAAATTTTGAAGATTGGGCTGAAATGTTCTGAAGTCATCAAAAAAGGAATTCTTGTTTAGATTCACGCATATAGACTCATTAAAGTACACCTGGTAGAAAAATGTTCCGGAATTCCTTGGGGTACTAAAGCAGGGTGCCTACTACATAAAAACTAGGAATCCTCACGGAATTTTATTTTTCCTGGAAAACCTGGAATACTCAGGGAATTTTCAAAATTACAATCGAATACAACTTATCAAAATGTAGGCAGCTTGTCCTAACCCGATTATCTATTTTTCCATGTATTTTCACCTCAATGCAATCGAATTGAAATCATTGACATTATATGAAAACGGAGCAGCAACTTCCCTCAAAGTTCTTCCCTTCTAGTCCCCTCATCTTGGGGTTCTGTAATTTTCTCTATAACATTCTAACAACAGAAAACGCTAATATTCGTTCAGCAATTCTGTTCAAATTCTTAATAATTATTAGAATCCGCTTAGGTTTCTCTCTATAATTATCTTCAACATTCTCTTGCAAATTTGTTGACAAGCCTCTTGGTATACATAAAAGAACTACGTGTGAATATTTCTCAGAATTGCCTTGGGATACTTCCAGGAATTCCTTTAAAGCAGGGCTGCTAGCGAGTCACTTTTTAGTGACTTTGTAACTTTTTTCAAGCCAGTCACTAAAGTCGATGGAAAACTTAATTGAAGGATTTATTATAGAAACATTAAAATTTTGATTAAACTGAAATAATTTAAAATTGTTGAATATCAAAAAAATAGGTATTGATAAAATGGAGCATAGTAAAAAAAAAAGTAAATCATAATAATTCATTACTCATAATAGCTATAAGTATTCAACCTGAATGAGTAATTAAAGAAAATGCTATTAATTAACGTAATGAAGTTTGATTTAATCCTCCTATGGCTCCAGCAATTATTGATAAAATAAAAGAAATTAAGATCAAATTACAAATTACATTTTATGAAATCAACAATAAAGGAAATTATTTTTTGTCAAGTTATTTAAATTAAACTATTAATTGAACTTAAGCCTTCTATTACTCCTGGGAATTTAAAATGGAAAAGAGCACCTCCTCTTTTAGTAATAGTTGATTAAATTAATAAATCATTAAAATTATTATTAACTATTCAATTTTTATTAAAAATAATATTATTAAAATAATTGCAAATAATAAAACAGATGAAGCAAAAGCTTGAGTTGAGAAATATTTTAATCTACTTTCTGAGGTTATTAAAAGATTTTACCTTCATTTATTAAGGCAATAAATGAAAGTAAATTAACTTCTAATCCTATTTATGCTACAATAATTCAAGAATTTTAGGAAATTGCAATTAAAGAACCTGAAATTAATATACTAAGAAAATTATTTTTAATTTTATTTTAATTTTAAATAAAAAGAAAAGAATTTTAACCTATATAACTACAGTATGAACTCAATAACTTAATAAGCTAATCTTTTTATATTTTGGTGTAAGATGCACAAAAGTTTCTGAAGCTTTTGGAAATAGTTTAATTCTATTAAATATAATAATAAAAAAGCATTAAACCTTTATGATTAACCCTATCAAGGTAATCCTATTTTTCAGGCAATTCCCCCCCCCCCCCTTCTTGCTGCAGCACATTACCTTCCTCATTCAGGACAAGCTGATAGTTGGACAAATCGATTTACGCTTCTATCATTTTACAATTTTAAAATACTGAACTTCTGAAGCACTGCACAAAAATGGGCTGTTAGGATTTCGTCGATTTCTTTACTCTGACTTTGACAGTTTGAACGATTGCACTAACACCATCATACTGACTCGACCTCAGATCCTACTCGGATCCATTTTCATTCGTTTATTGAGAGTCAGGGTTGACTCTCACCCAGGTTAAAAACCGAAAACGACATAAGAAAAACTGTCGAGAATTGATGTCCGCCACCATTTGGAAATGCAAGATTACCCTGCAATGGGGTTATTTCCGGAACAGGGATAGCATGCAGATGTAGAAAATTAATATCTGCCGCTATTTGGGAATCCAAGATGGCGGCTATTGATTTTAGAAACAACTTTTCCCTACAATGTGTGCATTTTTGAAACCGGGATGACGTGTCGATGTCTAAAATTGATGTCGGCCTGAATGTGGTTGACTAGTGTATTTGTTAGTTCTTTTTAAAACCAAAGATCGCCAAATTGGATTCCAAAATGGCGGTTGACATCGATTTTCAACATCTACACATTATTCCAGTTCCAGAAATACCCATATTGTAGGGTATTTGACAGTTTTTTTTTTCCGAAACCAACGGCCGAGATGACGGATTTCAAAATGGCGACCTACATTGATTTTCAAAATATATGTGTCATCCTGATTCCAAAAATATCCGTATTGTAGGGTATTTGACCTCTAGAACAATTTTTCCGAAGACAGTAAGTTCCTAGATTTTGAGAAACATTACAAAGTGATTGTTATCATATCAGTAGATTATCGTTTTTGTTGCTGATCATGATGTGCAACACAAATGATAATCCATGATCTTACTGTACACTGATCATGATTCCGTTAACTAGTATTTTTATCGTCGGTTAGCATCGGAAGATAGCATTTTCTTGATTCCCTGTTTAAGATACAGTTCCGTGAGCGTTTAAAAACTTTATAAAACTTAGGGAACATTGTAGAACTTAACGGCAATTAAATCAAATCCAGTAAAATGGTGGGTTCTTTAAAAAAAATGACACGGCAGTCTAAAAAATTAAAGGAAATTGAGAAATATTTTGGGCAGTTTTAAAAATATCAGGAAACTCTAGACTATTGAAGAAATTATGAAATAGTTTCGATAATTTAAACCTCAGACACATCTTGAGAACTTCGGGGAAAATCATAGAACTATATTAATTATTTCGCTGCGGAGCGGCGTTCCTGAAATTTCAAAATAACTTCGAAAATTTCACAGAAGTACAGAGATCTTCAGAATCATTTCGAGAACTTCATAAAAGTCTATGGAACTTAAGGAAAGATCCGAGAACTTCAGGAACTTTTATGGACATTTCGAGAGCATCTCAAATAACTTTAGTAAAGCTCAAAAAAAAAAAAAAGGTAATTTCAGGGGAGTTCAGTTCAATTAGTTTCACTTCAGAACTGCAAACTCTTTAGAGTAGTTTCGAGAGCTTTGAGAAAGATATTGATCTCGCTAATAAAGCTCTAAACAAAAAAAAAAAACGGATATTCTCAAAGCAGAGATATTCCAGAGCAGGGAAATTACATAAATTTTAAAAAAGTTTCGAGAAATTCGGTGAGTTGTGTACACTTTAGAGAAGATACATGATCGTTAGGAAAATTGTGGAAACTTTCGGAAATCCGAAAAAGTTTAGAGAAGTTAAAAGAAATGATGAGAAGTATTGCTATCATCAGGTTAGTTTCTCAAACCACAAAAGAAGTTCAAGGCAGTTTAATTAAATTCAGAAGAATGAAGACCTCAGTCCATTCCATATTCAACGGAGATTTTTTATGAAAATTCGCATGGAGTTTACTATCTTAAGCTTAGGCTTCACATGAAGTCTAAGATTCCTCATAAGTACCATTAAAGCAAATTGCAGTTGATGTTTTTCTCATAGATTTTTTCCCAGAACTCCCTTGGAATGAGGTCCTTAGAAATTATAATAAAATTATATGAGCCAGTTTTAAGTGCAAATAATTTGACTCCAGATTCTTGAAAATTTCTTGAAGTATTATAACTTTTCATTACAGAATTTATAAATTTATGTATTTGTTACTGAAGATTCTGGATCTATAAAGTTAAATGTGTGAATGAAAATAACTGTGAACAATGTTTTTATTTTAAAATGCATTCTTAGTAAGAAAATTATTAAGTTTCCTGTTTTTTTCTTCAGGTAGTAGAAGCTTGGAGGTTTAGTCATAAACTTTCTATTGAATCTTTCTCTTCGAAGGTTCCTATCGTACATATAAAAGTGTTTATGAGAATGTAGATGAATAAGGCTAAAACATCAAACATTTATTTGGTCTGCCATCAAAACGACTAATTTTCTTCCCTTAGGTTACTTTTTGGTCACTTTTTTTTACAACTATAAGCCACTATTTGGTCACTTATGTCTTCAACATGGTCACTAAAATCACTATTTTTGATAGCATTGATCGCTACCAGCCCTGCGACTCCTTATCATTCATACGTTAACACATTGTAGACGTCACTTTCACTTCTCGTGGAAGAACTGATGTGGATGAAAGAGACAGTGTTTTTTTTTCGGTTGATCCAGATTTTATGTTATCTGGATCAACCGAAAAAAAAACACTGTCTCTTTCATCCATATCAGTTCTTCCACGAGAAGTGAAAGTGACGCCAACAATGTGTTTACGTTCACGATGCTTTTAGAATAAAATTAAAGCCGGTATTCTTTTCGAAATTATCATTATCAATTATCATAGATAACTATCTACAGGATGCACTTTAAATTATCCCCAGAATTTTCTTTGAATTCTCCCCAGAAATATTTTGGAACTGTCCTAAGAATTCAATATCCTTGCGGTTCTTTTCGGAATATTTTTGAACTTTTTTTTCCTCAGAACACCTTGGAGCTGAAGTTCTTCAAAAGTTTTAGAAGAATTTCCTCTGTATTCTCCGGAAATTTTTCCCAGAATGAGCTTGAAATTTTCCTCAACATTCCTTTGATACTCTAGGTATTCTTTTCGATATTATCTTGGAACTATGTGCAGGATTCACTAGAAATTATTCGCAGAGTTTTCATGGAATCATCCCCAGAAATCTTTTCTTTTGGAACTGTCCTCAGAATTCAATACCCTTGAGGTTCTTCTCGGAAGTTAAGTTTAAGTTGTCCGTCCACTCACCAAAACATTGCAGTTTTTCTCCCAGAAATGTTCAATAAAGCATGCCCCTCCATTCACCAGAACTATGCAGATTTTCCACCGTTAATGGTCAATAAAAATTTCTTCTCCAATCTTCTGATTGTTGCCGATTTCCTTTTTCCATTTTCCATCAGACATTTTCAATAAAGCTTGCTAATCCTATCATCAGAATGCTGCAGGTTTTCCACCAAATAAATCTTGCCTCTATTTTCAGATTTTTTATTATAAATTTTCAGTAACGCAGCTTCCCTCAGAATAGAGCAAATTTTACACCATAAATTATTAATAAAGTTTGTTTCTCTACTCAGCAGAGGGATGCAAATTTAAGACCAAAAATTTTCCAAAAAGCTTGCCCATCTATTCACCAGAACGGTGCAGATTTTCCACCAAAAATTTTCCGTTCATTTCGTTGATCAGAGCGATGCAAATTTTGCACCAGAAATTTTCAAAAAAGCATGCTCCTCCATTTACCAAAACGGTGCACCAAAAATTGTCAGTGAAGTTTATTTCACCATGCACCTTTGTGGTGCAATTTCAGGCTTTGCCTCTTCATGCACCAGAATGGTGCAAATTTTCCACCAGAAATTTTCAATTAGGCTTGCATTTATCAGAAAGATGCAAATTATGCACCAGAAAAATTAATAAACCTTGTTTCTACATTGACCACAGTGTTGCGAACTTTCTACCAGAAATTTTCAGTTGAGTGTGCACCTCCAAAATTTTAGCGTGATTCAATTTTTCCAGAAAAAAGTTATTCATTTTGATTAGTCCCTCCATGCACGACCTAGATGATAGTTTTACACCAGAAATATTCAGTAAAAAGATTAACCACGAAGGTGAATTTTTTTCAACCTTAAATTTACCCTTTTCTTTTAACCCTCCATGAACACCCTTGAAAAAAAAATTACACAAGGATTTTTTTGTATGCACCACTTGACCAAAAAAAAAATCATTTCAGATTGTCGCTTCATGCACCTATGTGGTGCAATTTATTTTAAGTTATTTTAACATCAAATCAAGTTATCAAGAAATCAAGTTACTTAATATCATAATTTTGTAAGTGTGGAAATAAAAATCTTATTTATAAAAGGAGGGCAACTGCCCCAGCTTGGCCCACCATGTGCACCATTTTTCTGTTTTATATTTTTTGGAAGGGCTGACACGGTAAATGAATCTGACTCATATTTGAATCGCGTTCACTCAAATTAGCGAAAACTTGGTTAACTCATAGAATGTGTAAATTTTTACTCACATACCTTATGCGTGATATTGTTTGCACCATTGAGCAATGTCAAAATTAAAATAATTCTCAAATCGTTTCGAGTTTTTTTATTTATTCAAATTGGGGATGTTTCTCAGAGTCTTAAACTATGTTAATCATCGATCGAGTTTCCACTTGCTGCAATTACGGTAGGTTCTAATAATGTAGTCTGGGTCCATTTCTCTCCAGGTACGGGTCAATGTTTGTCTGAGGCTTGCTGTACTCGGGTGGCGTTTGGAACAGGCCTTGGCCTTCATGACGCGCCATATTGAGTAATCCAGCGGATTAGGATCGGGGCTGGATGGCGGCCACATATCCTTCGCCCAGAACGGAAGATGTTCCTGCAACCACTTCTGAGTGCGGTTCGAGGTGTGGCACGGAGCCCCATCTTGTTGAAATACAACATTTGGCTTCGGACCGTACTGTTCTTTCATCCACGGAAGAACATACTTACTTAAAATGCCGATGTTGATCTTGTCGCCTTCTGGAATGAACACCGGGTCCATTTTTTTTGCCATCGGAAGCCACCAATCCAAACACCATAACGCTAGCAGGATGCATGGTCAGATACACGTTCTTGTGCTCGTCGGCCACGTCTTTTACCGGAAGAGAACTAATATACCGGTCGGTTCTGGAATTTAACACGGGATCGGCGCTAAACATGCTCTCGTCGGTGATTACCGATTTCCGGATTACCGGATTTTTCCGCTTAAGGAAGTTCAAGATTTTCTTGCATTGTTCGACTCGTAGCTCCCGGATGCGGTTGGTAATCATGTGAGTTTTTTTTTCCGTGCCCTCGACTTCGCCCCAAAATCTTCCTTTACAATCTGTAAAGTCACTGATCCCGTGTTCCTTTTCCATTTTCCTTATTGAACGTACTGGATTCACCCGAATCTTCTTTTTGATAGCAGCGATAACCCTCGGAACCCGAGCTGTGGCCACCTTCGCCGATAGTTGTCCTTTCTGTCCGGATCGGTCTAAAACCCTTTTGACGGTCCACCGGGATACTCCCATGGCGATCTTTTTGAGACATTTGCGCGTGGGACAAATCACGAATACGCTGCCACTTTGCATGGTGCAACTGTCAAACTAAGTAAATCATTTTCTTTTAAACACAGCCTTCTACGTGCATGCAAAGAAAACCAAGGCATAATATCCACAGGTGAAACGGGAACCTTATTTGTACGATGTTGCAAACATTATCACGTATACGGTACGAGTAAATGTCAATCAAATATGAGCGACATTTACTCAAATTTGATAAAAAAATACTCATTCTACGAGTGACCTATGCTTTCGCGAGTTTGAGTGGACGGTTCTCAAATATGAGATTGTATCATCTGCCGTGAAGTTTGTTTTGATGGAAGGATTGACTGCACGCTATTTCTAAACAACTTAAATTTGGGTAGGATCTACTCATATCCGTCAAAAAAAGGGCCAACCTAAATTGAGCAAACAAAGTTGGAACTGACAAGATGAAAAATGAACAACATCGTTCGGATTCAGGCCGATGTTTTCCATTCGTCATCTTATTAGTCAAAGTCCTAGTTTTGACGAATATGAGAAGATCCTTCTCAGATTTGGGTTGTTCAGAGACAGCGTGTGTACCGTTTCGACACCTCCTTTCACTCAGAGATGAACATTTTTCCGACACGACATTCTAAATTTGTTTGTGGGGCAGTGATGCAAAATATCATGACACTCACGTGACACTCGTCTTCGCATCAACCGACTATCGCTGACAGATCGTTTTGTCACGCAGTGGGAGGTAGAGCCATGGCAAACAACAACCACCAGTAATGGTCGCTGCTCACAAGCAAAACGTTACACTCGCTGCTGATGATGAAAAGCGCAACGAAAGCAGTAAGATGACGAGAAAAAGCGAAACGACAGAAGAAAATGAAAACAATGCCTACGCATTCCAAGTTCGTCTCGGCAGGCGCGAGTGTGTGAGTTACAAACAAAGCAGGCAACATTAAACGGAAGCTGTTGGGCTCACTCACCAAAACACTCACATAAGCAAGCAAAGCAGCAACTGCTTCAAAACGAGCACAGATGAGTGTCGTGATTGTCGGGAATGACCAGATCGGTGATGGATCACTACAGAAGACGACTTTCACCAGTTGCTTTTTACTTCTTTCGTCAACTGCATGGATGGTCATGGAGAGAGCTTTGACAAGCACATTGATAGGAATGTACAAAGCGTTACTACCATCAGCTGTTTGATGATGGTGATTGTGATAGGTCGCAACTCTGTTGTGGGGTTTTCCTATAGGAGTGAACAGCTGCAGATTCCTCGTCAACGCGAATGGTTTTACCAATACCAAAACAAAGTTATCAAATAAAGTTCATAAGCCATAATAGGGGACACGTCTCAAAATTATATCCCTAAAGTTCGGTCCATAGGTATAAGGAGTGATATTGAGTTATTAGGCTAGGATGTTACAAAAAGGTAAGTCTATTCAATTCTTGCCTTTATCAAATTTTTTGATGACCACCGAAGTGTAGATTTTCGTTAGTGCAATAATACGGCAAGATCATGGCGCCTAGAAATCTAAAAATAAGATAATTTCACTAAATTTTTTCTTTGAAAAAGAGCAATAAATGTTCAAATTTTGTCCCAAAAATAGGCAATTGATTTACGGATTAAAATTTTGTAGCAAATGTGGTATTAGTTTTTTATAACTATAGTGTATTATTGCTGAATGCATGACTTATTTGCTGGATACATCACATTGATACATTACATCCCGTAACCTACCTCAATTGTAAGCACTCTTGGTCGTACGTATATGTGTAGACCTTATAGGGTTATCTAATCGCTCAAAGCCTTTCAATTGACATACTTTTCAAAAAATCATCATACTAAACGTATAGGGGAAATGGCTCTAATGTTGCGATAATCAACAACCTTGCCCTTAATTTTTTTTTTTCTGTTTGGTGCTAAGTGGTCGTCGAATACCCACGACTACTCACCACCGATTCTGGGATGAGATTCAAACATTTTAATTTCAACGTAAATTCTGTGAATTTTAAAATTTGATAAATTTTGTTAATATTGTGAATTTTATCAATTACGCAAATGTTATCATTCCTTGAATTGTCGTGGCAACTTTGATTGCAGAAGCTGTGTTCCTTACCTACAAAATTAAATGAAATTCTTTCATTTCCTGGTTTGGGTCTAATAATGCATTCAGTCAAGGTCCCCCCTTCCTAGAGTCAGGCGTCGTAAATCGACCGTAAACAGTGTCGCAAAAACAATAGTACGTGTCTAGATTCATGTACAAAACACGTAATCAGTTATAACTCCAGCATGCGATCCGGGAGGGTTGAAGCAATTCACCCAACGAAACAGCGAGCTAAAACGATGAAAAACGATTGGATTTACCGATGATGGCAGTTTCGTGTAAGGAGCCTATCTGGATGGACTTTTTTAGGGCAAAGCTGGAATCAAACAATCGAAAGAAGAGAAAAGGGTGATTGACGACTGAAAGCTCCCTTCATAGGTTATAGGCACCCCACCCACGTTAACAGCAGTAAAAACCGTTGTCGTTTTTTTTTTTTTTTTCCCTTTGGTTTGTTTTTTCCGTCGATCTTGTTTTCCGCAAGGTTGCAAAGACTCATTTCAGCTAAAACAATGTTTTTCTAAATTATGAAATAATTAGATGCCATGATCAAATTTTGAATTGGTAGGATTCAAGAAGAGTTTGCAAAGAATGTGTTTGACATATTAAACCTGTTTATTTCACTTCATGAGAGTCACAGTCAGCGATTTTTCACAAACTCGCTCACTCACTCACTCACTCACTCAGCGATCAGCAAATCGCTGATTGTGACTCATAGAAAGCAAAATTTACAGGTGTTATGTTTCCAACGCATACTTTGTAACCTCTTCTTGTAAGTTACAAGTAAAACATGCCATCATACCATCTTTTGGTTTTATTATTCCGAAAAACATTATTTTAGCTGAAATGAGTCTTTGCAACCTTGGTTTTCCGTGCTGAGCACCAATGCTACCGACGTGCCAGGAAGGCAGCTACCACACCTGGACCCTACCTATCGACCCATCAACTCATGAACCGGGGACCAACGGCTTTACTTCCCATCCGAAGGAAGGCGTGATCAGAGATGTTATGCCTCAGAACATCCCGGCGGCGCCGACTGGGATTGAACCCAGGCCTGCTGGGGTGAGAGGTAATCACGCTTACCACTACACCACCGGCGCCGTTGAACCGTTGTCGTCGCCATAATCGTAATGTAAATATGACAAACGAAAAAAAAAAAAAAACAATAAAACACGATCCTGGCTCGGTTCTGTTTTGTCCTAGCATCGGACTGAAAACCCCTACGGAGCAGCCTAGAATTTTATTGGACAGGATATCCTGTCGCTCAGGCCGGCGGCACAGTCGACCAGCAGCACATTTTGGGCACTAAAAACGAAACCGGTCCTGGGCCCGGATAGAAACTCGATGGAACTAATTTTACAACCATCATAAAAAGGTGGAAAGACGGCGTTTTATTTGGCGAACAACAGGATCTGAAGGTGCCGGTGTGAGTGGATTTCCGAGTATCTAGGATCTGGAGGGTTTTCGGGAAGGATGTCCACTTGTAGGCACACATAAACACTCACACTACACACGCAGACGATTGTCGGCATAGTTCCCTCGAGGGATTAGACAAATTGCCGGAAATGAAGAACAATTGCCTGTCGGACGAATTAAAGCTGTTGTTATAAAATTAAATTAACTTTTTTTTGCGGATTATGGTTGAACAACTAGGAATTGGAAGGTGACATAATATATGAAGTATTTTTAATTAATTGGTGTGAGTGCGTTGTGTATTCAGTCATTCGAAGCAATAATGAAGAAGTATCATTTAACAAAATGTAGTCGGGCTGTTTGCCAGATGACAACTGTTCGAAGTCATTTTCTCACTTCATAATGTATTTTCTATTGAATTGTAATGTAACGCTAGCGATAACCGATCAAATTTCAGTTGAATAGATTCTCCGGAGACTAACATTTTCCCGATTCCAACCAAGCGTTCACTTGAAAAAAAAAAACAGAATTCGAGCCGAACAAATAAAATAAAAATCAATTTGATAGCGTGTTCCATCGAATCCACCAGTCGTAGGCAATGGGGGAAACGGCATCATCCCACCATGCTCTGGGCAAACGGCGCGCAGAGAGGTGGCAATAAATATAAATAAAGAAGAATCTTGTTCCCCCGATCGAAGAGCTGCGTTTCACATTGTGTACTTTTGAAACTTCGTGGAGAAGAGCGTTTCCATTAGCGGAAGTCTCTGGAGGAAGCGGAAGCGAACGGTTTCCGAAACGGGTGATGCTGAGAGGACCCACGGGATCGATGGATTAAAATATACCCGTGTACATCTAATAAGCTTAATTTATATACGAACAGAGTGTGGCCATTTATTTCACCCGAAAGCAATCAAGCCAAATCCTGAACCCTCGAAACGAATGAAGATGGAAAACTGCCATTGGTTGTGGACCTGATGAGAAAGGATGGAACACATTTTAAAATGTTAAATTGATATAGGAGGAAATACGGGCCACAACAATATGCAAATAAGGAATAGTAAAAAAAAGGCAGGGTAAAACTAGTCAATTATGTTGATGATTTCCTTGTATATTGATGACGTGGTGGGAACAATACTTTCTGTCGAGTGAATTTGTCAAGATACTACTTAAAAGCATAACATGTTGGCCTGAATGGAAAATCTCACTAGAAGCTTGTTAATGATAGTGTAGAAGATCGAAGAGAAAGACGGTGAAGAGATTATATATTGTTTGGAAGCTCTATATTAATCTTATATTGCAAAAAGGGTGCTTAGTTGGTGGTTACTTGGGTATGACGACGACTCAATTGTAAGTTATGTGTTGTGATACGAGGGGCTTGGTGGACTAGTAGTGACCGTTTTTGCAAAGTTAGCAAAAGATTGTATGGTTCAATCCCAGACTCTTTCACATTATATAGTAATGAAGTAATGAAAATGGGTTGTTAGCGGAATGCTTAATAAAACAGCTAAAAAGGTTATCTCCCATTTAATCTCACTTAATTAATTTTGGTATCCATGACAGATACGTATTTCGACTACAATGTGCAGCCTATGATCTTGACTTTTTACCTAGGGGATGAGTACTGTGATTTTGATAAGTTCTTTAGTGGGAATGACACTGATGAAAACTGCACATTGTAGTCGAAATACGTATATGTCATGGATACCAAAATTAATTAAGTGGAATTAAATGGAAGATAACCTTTTTAGCTGTTTTATTATATAGTAATTAATATTGTATCACTGTCTTTCTTAAGGTGAGATAAAACTAAGTAGAATTCAATCAAATCTGGTATGTTAGAAAAAAGTTATTCACAGCAGCGCACATGGTGTAGTGATTTGGCAACACGGTTTGCGTTGGATAATCGTTTCTTTTTTATGCTCCCGATTTCCTTTTTAATTTCCATAACTACGCGTTTTTAAATACTCGACTATATTTGTTTGTTTACGTATAGTGCGTCTTTGTGTTATCACCATAAAGTTTCGGGCTATTTCCAGTTTTGTCGCGCTTTTTTCGTCGTTTTGTGTTCGCTGCTGTAGCATCAGAAAGTGTTGATCCTTGGTTGTTTGTTTTTGTTACCGTCATCATTCACCACCTATTGTCTACTTCAAGCGGGAAGTCAACTGATAGTGAAATGGCAAAAAAAAAAAACAATGCGGCGAGTGCAAACAAGTGATCAATGATCTCCAACCAATCATGTGTGGTTTTTTGTGAGACTGCGTTTCACTTTAACCAGCTGTGGTTTGAACCCTCGCACGAGGAAAGAAGTATTCACAGCTGGAAAGGCAATGTTTGTTTGTCCTCCCTGTCGAATTGAGCTGAACGGCCGATCCATTCGCAGGTTGCCGACAATCCTAAGTGCCAGGATCTGTCCGTTGTGGTTGAAAAACTTAGCCAGAAAATTTATTATTTTGCAAATCAGTCGCATCGAACAAATCCCGCTCCCTCTCCGTCACTTTGACCAAGATTGAGTGTAAAGCGCCGCCGTGAAGACCGATCGGAAGCATCTGTGCCTGCCGTGAACGGAACGAATGCGATTAACCTTAGCGAGATTCATCTTTCTGTGCCTTCTATTGTGCAAGCTGTGGTGCCGGATAAGTTTTGGTTGTACATGACAGGCGTAATCCCACTAATCAGTGACAATGACGCGCAGAAAATTGTTACGCGCTGCTTGTGTACTTCGGATGCTGTTGATGTGGTACGCCTTGTTCCGAAGGGCAAAGATACCACCAACTTGACGTTTGTTTCTTACAAAATCGGATTGGACCCTAATCTGAAGGAATTGGCGTTGGAACCCTCGACTTGGCCCGTTGGTATCCGTTTACGGGAGTTTGTCAATTTCCTAAAAAAAAACTGATGCTTCCTGTCGGATGGACGGACCCCGCGACGCATGCTAAAAAGCACCTTGGAGGCCTCTTCTCAGTCCGGTCTATTGCTGTCAGCGTTCATCATAGTCGTCGCGGTCCTGCTGTCGAGACTGTAGATGAGGTCCTCCAGCCTGCTTTCCCAGGCAAGTACGTTCTTTTCCATAAACTCTCACTTCCTGATCGTCCTTCCGATTCCAGCGTAAGTCCGTTCGAGGACACTATTTGTTGCAATATACCAACGCATAGCCCTTCATTACTTTTCAACGCTTCATCTTCACGCCACTCTTCAACACAACCAAGCTCATCGTCATCTGACCCGGGACGCCCTACACACAGCAGTGCGGAAGCCCCTGACCCGCCTATCTCAGTCGAGCCCGTAACCGTCATGAAAAATATCTCGCAGCTTTCTCGTTCCTGCCACCCAAGTCGTCCCGGCCATGAGTCTAGTGCTGGTGATGGGGTCTTCCAAGCTGCCAATCATGGCAAGTATCTTTGCAGTAACAGCAATTTTCGCTCTGAAGAATTCTCGTTGCCTAGGAGTTCCAGTACCATCGATGCCTGGATTTATTATCAAAACGTGAGAGGTTTGAGGACTAAACTGGACGACATCTTGGCATCTCTCGACAGTACCTACGATGTCATTATGCTAACGGAGACAGGATTAGACGACAGCATCAATTCTCTGCAGGTTTTTGGAAATTCATTCTACGTTTTCCGTTGTGATCGTTCCCCTTTGAATAGCGACAAGCGCTGCTTTGGTGGTGCGCTCATAGCCGTTGCCGAACGACATGGCAGCTCGCGCATTGATACGAACAATGGCAGAAGACTGGAGTAAGTGTGTGTTTCTGCCGACATTCGTGGTCGTCGATTCCTGATGTGCAATATCTACATTCCACCGGACAAGAGCCGTAGTGTCGATCTGATTGAAGAACACATCGGCACCGTTCGTGAACTCTGCGACAACGCTTCTTTGGATCACATTGTACTCGTGTGCGGCGATTACAATCAACCTCGTACTGCCTCATTTTCCATCTCGGTACTGCCTGGTCTGAGGATGAAAAGCTTCTTTGACGCTTTTGACTTCGGCGAGTACAGCGTTATTCGACGGTATGGACTTCTTGAACCTGAATAAAATTAACGTGCAGCTGAATAATTTAGGTCGCACTCTCGATTTGATCCATTGCTGCCAGTAGATCTGCACCACCCCCCACTTAATATTCGCGTTAATGCTGCAGCTGAATGTCCTAGGCCACTTCCGGTGGTAAATGAATTCGAAAGAGCACTCAATTAACGCAAAATCGACTTTGATGTGCTTTTCGCTTACCTGTCAGGCCTCGACTGGAATTGCATCTACGACAGTGTGGATGTCCATGACATGGCCTCAAATTTGTGTGCCATCATCCGCCAATGGTTGAACTTAAACGTTCCTACGAAGAGAAAACCTGTCTCTCCTCCTTGGAGTACGCCCCTTCTTCGGAAATCTAAGAAAGAACGCAATCGGTGGCAACGTTATTTCCGGGCGCATAAATCCGTATTTGCGTATTGCTAACTTCAAACGAGCAAGCGACGGCTACAGAAAGTTGAATGCTTCACTTTACAAATCACACGTTTTGAGGGTGCAGTTTGGTTTACGCCAGGATCCGAAATCGTTTTGGGGTTTCGTAAACAGAAAGAGGAAAAGCTCATCAGTTCCGCCTAATGTGATCTATGATGGCAAAGAGTCCAATAGTGAAGAGGAAGCATGCAATTTCTTCGCGATGCATTTCGCATCCATCTTCGAACCAGTGTCATCGTCCGACGTCGAGGCTGAACTGGCTGCGTCAAATGTCGCGCTGGATGTAGTTGATTTAGACACGTTCGAAATTTCATCTGCAATGATCATCGGTGCTTCAAAAAAGTTGTAGAATTCATTTGCTCCAGGCCCGTATGGTATACTTCCTGCTGTTTTCCGTCGCTGCGCATGCGTAGTAGCTGAGCCGCTAGCCTTCATTTTCAACCGTTCGTTTGAGCTAGGTGAATTTCCCATGAGATGGAAACTATCGTACATGTTTCCTGTGCACAAAAGTGGTGACCGACGAGATGTTAAAAACTACCGTGGGATAACCAGCCTTTCTTCCGCATCGAAGCTTCTCGAGATTATCGTCAGTGATCAAATTCTACGCGCTACAAAAAAACCACATTTCGTCAGATCAACATGGATTTATTCCCGGCAGGTCTGTTGCTACTAACTTGCTGGATCTAACTACTACGGCGGCTTTTGACAAAATTGATCATAAAGTGTTGCTCTGCAAGCTATTGCGATTGGGAACCTCAAATCGATTGGTGTCGTGGTTGTCATCGTACTTGACTGGCAGAGCGCTGTATGTTAAACAATTCTTCTTCTTCTTCTTCTTCTTCGCATTTCAAGCTTATTGCATATCGCATATTAGCTTATTGCGTGCTCTCAACTTAGTGTTCTAGATGCATTTCCACAGTTATTAATTGAGAGCTTTCGATACCTGTACCATTTTTGCATTGGTATAATTATGTGGCAAGTCCAATCATACTTCTATGCCCAGGGAAGTCGAGAAATTTTCCAACCCGAAAAATTCCTAGACCGGACCGGGAATCGAACCCAGCCACCTCCAGCATGCTTTGTAGCTGCGCCTTTACCGGCTGAGCTGAGGGAGGCCTCTGCATCTTTAACATTAACACGGATCTTATGTTTCATCGCCATTTTCTAGCACGTCCGGTGTCTCGCAAGGAAGTAATTTGGGACCGTTATTGTTTGTGTTATTCTTCAATGACGCTACATCTACTCTTGGCCAGAAGTGCAAGCTCGTATATGCTGATGATCTGAAAATCTATGCGTACCACCGCATCGAGGACAGTTTTCACCTGCAAATGTTGCTCAACGTGTTCGCTTGTCATCAGCGTCGCGAAATGTCATGTGATGACCTTCTATCGGTCCAAATACCCGTTAATTTATGAATACCACATCGATGAGACTGTTCTTAGCAGAGTGGATCAAGTGACGGATCTTAGTGTCGTATTGGACTCGAAGCTTTTCTTTCATTCCCATTATGCATCGATTATTAACAAGGCTAATCGTCAACTTGGCTTCATCTCTTAAGATTGCCAAGGATTTCACGGATCCATACTGTCTAAAAGCATTGTATTGTTCACTCGTAAGGCCGATCCTAGAAAATGCTTCCAAAATGCAGCCCATACACCAAACGACGTATCATGGAATCTAAAAATCGAGCTTATGCAAAAAAGGTTCATACGACTTGCGCTCATAAACCTACCGTGGCGTGATCCTTTGAACCTTCCAGCATATCCCGATAGATGCCGTCTGCTTGACCTCGAAATGCTTGATCGTAAGCGTAAGACGTAAGCTACAACAGGCTACGTTTATAGCTAAATTACTCAACGGTGACGTCGATTGCTCTCATCTTCTGTCACTGCTTGATTTCCGTGCTTCAGGTAGGATGTTACGTCAGCAATCCCTGATGCAACCGAGCTTTCATCGTACTCTCTATGGCTACAACCAGCCTATTTGTGCAATGGTTCGTATGTTTGTATGCGTCTAGTCCGCGATTGATTTTGGTATGTCCACACTGAACCTTATTTAATACGAATAGAATAGTTTATTCATTAACACAACTTTGCCAGATGACTTATTAAATAAATAAATAAATAAATAAGCCTGACTGCATCTCACTCCAAAAGGCCTGAGTTTTCAGGTTCTCTAAAATCCCTGGGAAGTAAAACAGTTGATCCCCGGTCCATGAGTGAATTCTTGATTGAAGTAATTGAGATCACAAATCCGCATAACAAATCCCATTTCACCTCATATGTGATTAAGTTGTGCATTGTATCCCCAATCAAACCAGATAATCTTCTATCACAACGCTAGGCTTCACTCTCGGATAAACACATCTGCCACCTGTCAATAACGGATCAACTCCTTTCTGCACCGACAGGTGCTTCAGTCGCAAAACCACAATTGACGCTTCTTAACCGCAGCATTTATCTCTTTGCATTCATGCATCGATAGCTGCTGACCCTCAAGCCTGGGATGGCCCGGTTCAGATAATGGATCCCAAAGCGATAAGCGCCGGCAAGATTTATCGGTCAACAATTGACCCGGGTGAGTGTGTTAGCACAAGACCAACTTTTTCCATTTCCCCAGAACAACCTCAAACGTAATCTACCGATATGTATGTCACACTCTAGCAAGAACCATTCGATGCTCGGTCAATGGTCGATCGGAGGTATTTCTACGTGCGGGAGCATTGGGATTGGGACTGACGACGACCGAGGGGGTAATGAATCAATAGTTCCACCACGATGAACCCGCCTTACCCTTCAAGTTTGTGTCTGTATGCGTGTTTCAGAATGTGGTTTTGCTGCTGCCTGATGTTGGGAAACAGATTCTAGCGTTGTGGGAAATAGTAGCACCCAAAGAGAACGATGCCCTTGTTGTTGGCTTGCTGGAACGAGGGTTGATTGTCTCATGTATAGGAACAATACAAACCGATGGAGCAAAACCACATGGCTATTATTTGGATGGGATTGCATCGATTAAGAGTTGATGGAAGCTGAGAATTGCTGCAGTTGCTAATAGGAACCGACTTTTTATGAGATGATTTGGACGATGACTCCGTAATAACAGCAATAAATGTAAGAGCTCTACCTGAAATCAATCTTGTTCCGCTTTGTCAAGTGCTAGCATAAATTTCCCATTGATCAAGGCAATTTGCCACGCCATCATCCATTTCAATTAACTGTACTCCGCCACTCCCACCGATCATTGGCAATAAAAGCGTCTTTGCCGTGTCTCGTACTTTTTAGCTAGGATTCCCTCGGGCAATTTATTTCCGTTTAACAACGGTGACAGCGAGGTGTCACGGCCCCACCGACGGCGCTGGCATGGCATTTCATTACCAGCACGTTTCACACCGTTTCCGAGAAGGATGACACAAATGCCCACGTTTGACAACTTACCATACCATTCAGGCAAAGGCCTGGCTGTTCTTCGCTGTACATCCCGTTTGACAGACGATGGATGTTGCTATTTCAAGTGACATCCGGTTTAGTCACGATTTCAGTGTTGTTAAACGAGAAGTAGGCCATACGGGTTTCATGCATGGGATTAAAGAGCCTGAATTTATAAAGAGACGACATGTCAAAATTGGAACAATCGATTATCGGTCAAAGTCATAGGAAAAGACATTCCAATCGAGCAGAAGACCTGTCAAATGGATAAGGTGTCATCTCTTTATAAATTCAGGCTCTTTACTAGGGACAACAATTTAATTTGTATGTGCACCAAATTTTTTCTCAGTGTGCCTCATGTGTGCCGTGCTGTGCCGCGCTGTGCCGCGCTGTGCCGTGCTGTGCCGCGCTGTGCCGAGAGTGCCATTTCAACGGACTGATTTTTGTTGTGAATAATTGTATGCTTGGTGTTACGTTTTAACTTATTGGGTTTCTGCCGAGACAAGGGATGTGATACTTGTATATTGATAGACCGTTCTCGGTTGACGGTTAGAACGATTCTGTTTTATTTGGCTAAATTCGAAATACAATTTTTACCTACGGGAGACATCTGAAGTGGAGACCTTCTCTCTTGCTTTATGTAAACGATCACCAATCAGCGATGGATATTTAAATTGAGAGTGTGGTTAACTGAGAGAACAGTGTGTGTAATGGAGCTGCTTGGTAACAAATCCTTGGCAACAGTTAAATGTGAACATGATCCTTATGGGACAGAAAGTGGATTCGTTGACATGTGTCTTAGATCATCGAACCGCAGTTCGTTAGCTTGGGAAAATATTTGAAACAAGGTCCCACGAGTGTGGTCTTGAAACTAATGGTTCTTGGAATTTGATGAAATGTAACATTTACATGTCACATACCCGGTATTTTGACAATTCAAATGCATTTTTTGTTGGTAAATCAAACCGTACGTGCTGTCGAAGACAATGATCACGTCAACGCCAGATCAACATGGTCAGGTCATCAAGAAAACTGCTGCTGCGCAGCACTCGGATCGCCCTAGTTCCGTCTCCCGTATGTCGCAGTGCAATGAAGATTTGATCCACGGAGAGTACAGCAAATATTACACGCTGGTGACAAAAATTGGGAATGCACTCATTGAACATTCTGCACCGGGACATCAAAGATGTGGACGCTATCATCGATCACCATTTCCATATCAAGCTGATTGATTTCGGATCAGCTACGTTCGTACAGGAAGGGCAACTACTTTCTACCGTCTACGGAACGACCGAGTACTGCAGTCCGGAAGTGTTGCAGGCAACCGCTACCCCTGCCCTGAGCTGGAAATGGGGGCTCTCTGTGTGACACTGTACTTGTTGTTGTTCTTCGAGAACCCATTCGTGGAAGTTGAGGAAATCCGTTGACAAGAATCCCAAAACTCGGATCATCATCCAGGAGCTACTGGAGGCGGAATGGATGACGCAGGAAATCAAATCGTCACAGTTCAATTTTCCCAAAATCGTCCCCAGCTAACTGTACAAAATCAATCCGTAGAAGTGCTACGTAGATGCAAATATCTGCTCCAGCCTACCCTGGGCATAATAGAAGTATGATTGGACTTGCCACACAATTATACCAATGCAAAAATGGTACAGGCATCGAAAGCTCTCAATTAATAACTGTGAAAGTGCATCTAGAACACTAAGTTGAGAGCACGCAATCAGCTTACATGCGATATGCAATAAGCTTGAAATGCGAAGATGAAGAAGAAGACGATACTTTAGTTAATAAGCTACGGAACGAAGTCAATGATAACGCGTGGTATGAAAGTTTTCACCTATTATTCCCAAAGACAAAAGAAGCGCTCCGACCGAATCAATTTTTATCATCATCCGATAGGCCGAAGTGAATTCAGTGGCGTTTCAATGGCGTTTCAACGCGTTAGGCCGAGTTTGGCGTCAAGAATCAGTGTTAGACTTTTGACAATATCTCAACTATTGGTTTCTCTTTATCAAATGTTACGGTACGTACGGAAAGGTAAATAAATTTGGAAGCCATCAGTAATAATAATATTCCGTTTTGTGATAAACTGCACTTGATTAAGAAAGACTAAGTGCAGCAGTGCGGGTTGTGCTTAATAGGCCGGAAATAGGGTAGTTAACCCTACTGCTATTTAATTAATATATTTTTGGATTCATTTTTAATCATTTTTGTTCGGGGACTGAGGTAAAAATGTCTAGTGGCAGAGTAGCAGTGATTCTATGTTAATCAATCATGAACTAGTCCAGGTTGAGCGTTAAATGCTTCCTGGTGATTCGACCGATAAGTGTTCTGTTGGTGTGCCGGATAGCGTATCTGGAGCTCTACAACAGGCAATGTTAGTGAATGTTCTTGCTTCAAAATCAGTGAAACATCTGGAAGTCTATACAGAAGTGCATAAATTTCCCAATTTCGTGGCAGTTGACGCACTCTTGCGTTGACTTTCAAAGATTCATATTAAATCCAACCGGTCGTCGTCGTGATGGCGGCATCTTCCGGGTGCGGATCATAGCAGTAAGGGCGAGTTAGAGGCTCCAACGAAATTATTTGTTGCGGATACCGAAATTGGTTTGTGTTAACTATGAAATATGATACATCCTCACTGCACATGCGCAGAAATAATGCAGTGATGTCAGTTACTTTAGAGATCACAAAAAAATATTTACCATGGGTGCCAAACAGTGCCAATGAGTGAGCCATGGTGTGCCCTACTGTGTTTTTGGCACACTGTGCTGAGTGACCTACCCCTTGATGTCATCTTACCAATACTGCAATATTGAGACTTTTCATGTAGTGGTCCAAATTTGGACTGTTGTAACTTCGTTTAATATTGTTCGATTTTTAATCTTCAAGAAGCATTCGACTGAAAAACCAATCAAATTTTATGGTGAGGCAATGGAAGTGACCATGTCTACCGGATACCGGAGATATTCTGGGTTTCCTGAGGGCATGTCTAGATTGCTAAATTTGTGATGAGTTTTTCTCAGAGTGTCCATTACAAATCTGTGATTTTTGTTCATACGCCTAAAAAAGAACCATTTTCAAAGCAAATGACGCACCAAGAGCTAAAATTGGCTTAGAATCAACCAAAATATGGCCATTTACCTGGAATCGGTCCTGAGGGAGGGTTCTGAGTGCGGTCAGTTCTTTCATTCACTCAAAACATGCCATGTGACACCTCTTTCTTCATGTGGTCAATGGCTCCATTAAAATTCTATAAAAAGCCTATTGGTAAATAACCATGAAGAAAGAGGTGTCACATGGCATGTTTTAAGTGAATGAAAGAACTGACCGCACTCAGAACCCTCCTTCAGGACCGATTCCAGGGAAATAGCCATATCTTGGTTGATTCTGAGCCGATTTTAGCTCTTGGTACGTCATTTGCTTTGGAAAAAGTTCTTTTTTTTTGGCGTATGAACAAAAAACACAGATTGGTAACGGACACCCTGAGAAAAACTCATCACAAATTTAGCCATTTAGACATGCCCTCAAGAAACCCGGAATATCTCCGGTATCCAGTAACCATGCTTACTTCCATTGCCTTACCCTAAAATTAGTAGTTGTCCAGTGGAATGCTTCTTGAAGATTAAAAATCGAACAATATTCAGCGAAGTTATAACAGTCCAAAGTTGGACAAAATTTTGCTAGTACCCTGTATTTCTCACAACCCCTGTATGTGCATAATATTGAACAGAAATTTACACTACTTTTTCGAACTGTGACTCTACTGACCAAATAGTTTAAAAAAGTGACTGAAAAGTGGCTTAAGGTGACCCAAAAAATTACCTAAAAATATTTCACAAATTGTATGCTTACTCGGCACAAAAATATTCCGTTAACTCCGCCCCATTCATGAAACGGTCTAAAATCCAGTTAGGGGCGAGGCTTAGAAAGTATTTTTTGTTTTGAGTATGCAAAAGAGGAGGAATTTCGGACGTTATTTTAAATGCATATATAAAGGTTCCAGACTTGTTTTTCAGTACCAGGTATTATGTTTTGTAGTCTGTGTAAGGGATTTTTAGGTTTTTTGACTGCACTGACCTCTGTGAAAAACTAACGGAAAACAGATTACGCATAGATTTCGATAGATGTCACCGCAACCAACAGCAGTGACGTCCGATGATAAATGAATGCAGAAACTGGAGTAAATGGCTTATTCAATGCATACATTTGTTTTACTTTAAATTGATAGTCATGCACAAAATCTGAGCATTGATAATACATATATTTCCATTGAAATACGCATTATCATGTGCGTTTACTATAGTTCAGTAAAAATAAACATGCGCATGCATTTGCAATTCATAAACAATCAAATTTACGTGAACGAGTAAATTTACATATTCATTCATTGAAACGATTCGACTATGGCACACATCAGCTTCTCTCGATAAGTTGTCGTCTTGACAGCTGAAACAATTAACTGGGTTAATTGCCTTCCATCGTAATTGGTTTGATTTTCGGGGATTTTCGGGAACGAATAAAGTAGAGTTTCAATTTACTTCCGTATTCTACAAACTCTCTTACAAGACTGATTTTATTACCGATTATTTGTCAATAGCCTACTATGATTTCTATTTTCATTTTGTCATGTCTCGTCTTATCTACTACAGAACTGTGAAACCATTATTTATTTGTAGAAACAGAATTCTGTTTAAAGTTGTATGATTCAGTTACTGTGATGAAACGGTACATAGATCCCGAGTTCAGTGACGGTGAATTGTATTTCCCAGATACATGGACCCACCAGATCCAAAAACTAACTGCTGAGTTTAAATCTATTTTCCATATTTTTAAATTAAGGATAAACACTACGTAGCCACTTTCGGGAGGAGAATACCCGATCGACGAACCTATCAACGCCAAGCTGCGGGAAGTCCAGCCGTTCGAACGATGTCCAATCCGCTTGGTCGTAGAGTCATCTTGTCCGCTTCGTTGTCACCTGTGAGCATTCAGGTGAAGAGACGGTGATCGGAAAGTGGTCGCTGCTGTGGGCGCCCGGAAGAGTTCGCCAGATAAATCTGGAAGCTAGCACCTCCGAATAGATCGAGATATCGATAGCTGAAGATGAACCAGTTGCTGGGTCCATTCGTGTGTGCGATCCGTCGTTCAAGATCATCAGCTGCTTAGTTAGCGTTTTCTCGGCGATGTAGCGACCGAGTGCATTTGACATCGTGGATCCCCAGGCGGGATATGGTGCGCATTGAAGTAGCCAAGTAGCAGCAGTGGCGCTGGCAGTCGCTCGAAAAGGTCATTCAGTTCGGCTTGGCATTGTTGCTGGGAATTCGGAGGGATGTATATCGACACCACCGCCATAGGGGACGGAAGGCAGATACGGATCCTCCAGCCTGCTGCGCTCTCTCCTGTGAGAGTGAAGGGGGTACTACACTTTCCCTCCCTTCAAGTCGATTGTTCTCGTTGTCCGGTTCACTTGTCAGGTTGGCGTTGTTGGTCGGGGGCTGCTTTGAGGGATCGTTTCTATCGGTGATGCTGGCTATAGGGCGTTTCATCGATCTCGAACTCTTCATCGATCTCTATGGCTTCCTGATCGGACGTGTCTTCTGCTTCGGCGGGTTTCTTCAGCAGTGGGCTTTGCCATCCGGGCGATGTATTGTTGCTCCTGGTGAGTATTTTCTTATTCTTGCTCTTGTTGTTGGCTCGTGATTCCGTTACTGGCGATCTGGTTCTAAGCTACATCGATGTTCCGGCTACCTGAGAGTCTCCGGATTTCCGGTCGGCAGACTGGCTCCTTTGAGTCGAGGATGGTTGAATCTGAACTTGGCTTGCTGGGACTGCTGAACTTGTCGGGTTTGCATCATCTAAACGTGGACCAACATATTTACAATCTTCTCGTATTTCTTCTTCATCGCGTCCAGGAGTTGAGCGATTTGAGAATCCTTCTCCTGCATCTTCTTCTCCAATTCATCCAGTTTCTTACGGTCTGCAGTCTTCTGGGTGGCGGCTGCGGCGTAATTTTCCAATCCTGCTTCGACACGTTTGCGGGCTTCGGGGTACGACAATTTCTTATCCACCTTCATACGGATTACATATATCTCTTTCTTATAGACCGGGCATTGCCGGTTGTTCGGACGATGCGGTCCACCACAGTTCATACAGTGTGCAGCAGCTACACACTCTGCACCTTACGACAACTCATGTTCAGCGGAACAATTCAAACAACGTTTAGGACCTGGACAGCGGACACGAGGGTGACCGTATCGAACACAACCATAGCGCAAGAGGGGGATTGTATAATATGGACGAGTAGCAACGCGAAGAACACAAATTTTGACTTGCGACGGATAATTTGATTGATATAAGACATTTGATCGTGCGAGTTTTGGATCAAAAATATTTTTTCAAGTGACATTACAGACTTTCGGTACATCTCGGTGTACGAGAAAAATGGAAAAACCACGATTTTTTAAGCTTCCGGACACCCAAAAATGTCACACTAACAACCACCATGCTTCTGTTCCCACCGTACCACAAAACCACGTCAAATAACTGAAACCGTTTCGAACTTTTCCACCCTCGGTAAATAAACCGCACGCACCTCATTTAAATGTCTTTCATTTGTGATTCTACTTTCAGGCGAAACAAAAAAAAAACTGCCAAACTGCGGTCACCGTTCACCGGATTCACCGGTTCAAAGCGGTGCTGGAACGAAAGAAAAGTACGTGCACGCATAAACCGCACCCGAGCTCTCGCCGGTGTCCTCCGCGCCAGGCAGGACAAAACGACTGAAGGATAAACTTTGCGAGAACCGGACCGTTATTCCGGTCGGCTAAATAAACAGACTTCGCAAGGAAACGGAAGGAGGAGGAATACAACGGTAGGATATCAGAACCCATAACACTGCAGACGATGACGACGACGACGACGATGTCACAAGAGCTGCAGGGTTGCCAAAACTGCCGATTAATCTGCTTAATCTGTGCTTTTGCAAATGTTTCACCAAGAATCTATACTTACTGATCACAGATTTTTAGGATTCAATCAGATTACACATATTTTAAAATTTTAATCAAACTTTGCGAAATGAAAACTTAAGTTGTTTTAAAAATTCAACTTATATTTTCAGTTCACTGTCATTTTTTCATAGCTTTCTTTTATATCTACTAGAAATACTCAGAGGGAGAGCTAGAAGTTAGCATTTCACATGACTTTTCTTTTCGAACTGTCAAATTTACGTCAACGCAACGCAAACGGATCTAATGTGGGTGGCCCTTAAGGAGAGACAACTGGGGTATGGAGTTGGATCCAGTTTCTGATCCAGTCACAAATTGGTTGATTTTCAGATTGTTTTTTTTTTCTGCTTTAAATGTGGACAAAATAACTGCCAAAACCTAGGGGCATCCCACTCTAAACTTTAGACCTAATATCAATCAAATATTTTTAAATCCCCCGTAAATATTCTTAAATATTTTTCAGTATTTTAAACCAAGATTATATTTGCATCGTAATAACACTTATTTTTATTTATGTCGGGTTGCTAGTTTAGTTGTTTTTTATTGACTTGTTGTATGCTAGATCGAGCCGTTCGTCATTTTGGTTTTTCAAATTCATATGCAATTTCATGTAAATGGGTAAGTATTTTTATTATGTCTAGAAATATAATAACTTTATTTACATTTTTCAGCGATTCACAATGTAGATGTGAGGAATTGAAAACGTGTCGCAGAATCATCCGAAGGAATTCAACCTGACCAAGCAAAGTCTTCGTGGAGGAAGCGCTGCTAAATCGGCAGGAGTGCGAAAACGTCTGATCGAAAGAAGGTAGAAAGTTTGACAATCTTCCGGGTGTTTCTATTGACGAAAATGTTCCATTAATATTATAATAAATAATTTAAAGAAATGTATTGCTTTTTTGGATTATACGTAGGAAAAACATAATAGTTAAATCCGATTATTTGAATCACTCCCATTATAGTTTCATGTTATTGTTTGACCATACCACTACCGTTATTTCAAATTACCCAACTAACAATTTTAGCTGCAGATTTGATTATACAGCCGAAAATTGGCTGATACAGCAAATGTTTGCCAGTATAAGCTAGTCTGCAGCTAAAATTGTTTGTTGGGTAGTCAATCATTATATCATACGTCCAAATCGTTTTAAAAAAAATGATTAAAAGATCATGGAGTTCATAATCGATGAAGGATATAAACTATATCCTCCCGGAAGTTAAAAGAAATCATAAAACGGTTCAAAATAATTTAAAAAGAGGTTCCACTTTTGGATCAAAAGGACATCTCGCTTCGATCGTATTCAGCTAAGCGGCCTTGATTATTTATTCTCTTCTGAAATAAAATGTACTGCATTTAGAAGGCGAAAAGCTACGAAAAATTAGTTTAAAGATTTGTTTACTTTTCATTTTGATTAGATTAGGCTATAAACACGTAGTCATCGTCACTCGGACAAGAATCTAGCGGACGAAAAGAACAATTACATCCTCTATTATAAAGCAAAACTCACCTTGAGATAGGAAATGAAAATGACAGGTTTCTCATATCTATCAGACCAGAATTAATTTTTTCTGGAATAGGACGAACAGATTACACCGAAAACGGTCCGTGACATATGCCTAGCTGCTTTGCTCACGCTGTTAATAAAATGAACGTTAATTTCTTAACAAGTTTTCCAAACTCCACATTCTCCTGACATTAGTAAACAAACAGATGAAATCCTTATAGCAACCGAACAAATAAAGGAATGCTAGATATTTCTTAAGTATTTGTAAGTAGTTTTAGGTATCTTACGTATCACTGAGAATTTTTTTTTGTATACTGGGGGAAATACAAACCTTAGAGTGGGATGCTCCTAGTCCCACTCTAAACTTTGTATTTCCCCTCATATACAAATAAAGTTTTTAGTGATATCTAAGATACCTGTTACTCGTTCGGTTTGATTTATATCATTTGTATTCTTTATCTCCATGTAAGTATTGTGTTATAATCGGGGATATATTTTTATTGTTCATCCGCTAGGTTCTTGCCCGTAAAACGATAACTACGGGTATATAGCCCAAGCAAAATCGGAAGTCACACCATAATAAGATACGGAACCGGATCTCGTAGCTTCTCACCTTATAAATGTAGAACATGTTTATTACAGAAGATTAAAAATCATCAAGGCTGTTTAGCTGGATACCATCGAAGCAAGATATCTTCTTTGAACCAAATGTGGAGCGTGTTTGAAACTAATGTTGATCATTTTTAGTTTTCAGCACAGCTCTCTTTTTAACCTTCCAGGAGGATATGGTTTATTTCCAATATCGATTTTGATCTCCATTCTCTCGTTGCATTATGGGAATGATTAAAATAGTTGGATTCAACTTTTAGGATTTCGTACGTAGAATAGAAACAAGCAATACAATTATTAAAATTCTAATAGGTAGGTATTAGAATTTTAATAGAACATTTTCGTTAATTGAGAAACTCGATAGATTGATAAACTTTATTTTTGCTTTCGATTAGACGTTTTGACCCTCCTGACCCATTCCTCCAGTACCCATTCGCTTGGTCATCTTGGTTTCCTTAGGAATATTCTGTGACACGATTTTCTCGGCATCTTGAGCTTACTTTTAGTTCCTCATCTGTACTGCTGCAAAAAAACTACTTATTCAGATGATTCGCTGCTAGGAAGGTAGGGGTAGTATCCATTTGTGGAAATATATATTCATCAGTAGGATCTTTGTCCACCGAAGGGGTTTATGTGAGCCAATGAACAATCTGTGTACTCTCGATCATTAGACACATCATAATTTATACTCGGGTGCATCTCATGCCAACGATTGCAAAACATCGTTTTTTGTAGCTACGTCGATCTTGACCTTTGCATTTTAACATTTTGAATGGCTGAAAAATATAAATTAGTAATACTATTTCATAGACATAATAAAAATATCCACCCATTAACGTGAGTTTTCGTATGAATTTGAATAAATACACGGCGAACGATTCGATATAAAAAATAGTCAACAACAAACCTCTACACTAGCAACACGTCATAAAAAAAATGTTACTTCTAAGAAAATATAATCTTAGTTTAAAATACTTTAAAATACTTACGATACTTACGAGGAATTTAAAAATATTTAATAGATATTAGGTCTAAAGTTTAGAGTGAGATGCCCCTAGACCAAAACTGATTGTTTTGATTAAGCACGAATGTGCAACAGGTACTGCAGAAGCAAATGAAGAACATGCTAAGAAGAATACAAATAAGCCTTGTCTTAGAGCCTGGCGAACAGTGCCTGTTTTTATCATTTACCATCACAAACAAGGAGTAGCGCTTATACCAAGTATAGATGAATGGTGTTCGTTTTGAATATCTTCGCTGTCACGTATACGAGCGAAATGAACAAATGAGTTAAAAATACATAACGTATTCGTTTGTTGATATTCACCAGTGCTTGATTATCCAACCCAACAGTGGCAAAATAAGAAGCGATCCTCAAAAGCAAAATAATCGAAATAATTTTAGGCAAAATTATTATTTTGAACTTTGTTAACCCCAGAGCCTAAAACTTTGAATTTATCATCAATGCAACATGAGAGAATAATTTTGCATCGATCTATGTGTAAAACCAGCACAACGCATTTTACAACGCTTTATTTGTTTAAAATGAAAATAATCATTTTGCAATTTATCCTGAAAATCATCCACACCAAGATAAAGGCGAATATTTATATTGACAACAACACAGGCGATCATGAAGATACAGCCACGAATGAACAAAAACAAATCTCGATAACTTTTTCAAAGGGACGTATCAGCTTTAGTAAACAATGCATTTGATCGTCAATTCGGCGTAACTGCTAGCTCGCACACGCTTACTAACACCCCTATCAGGTAGGGGAAAATAAGATGAATGGATTTTTTGGAACTAAAACCCTGAGTTCCTTTTGGCAACCTTGCTGGGCTGTGCTTTTTAAAGGTGAGCCTGTGTGAATGTGTTTCTCTTGCAGTCTCCAGAGATCTTTCTGGTTGTTTTGAATTCGTGGTGAAGACAAACAGTTTCGTTGGTTTTTTATTCTTTTGCTTTCCATTGGTCTATTATCATTTTTAAACCAATCTGGTTAGGGAAGGGGGCGTTAGAAAAATAGCTGGTGGAAAAATAAACCAGGTCAGGAAAATAGATTTCCATTCCGGGGCGCACATTGTGCGATTGTTAGGCGGCGTGCACGCGTATGAAAGCCTATCGGGGAGGATAAACGACGTTCGGTAGATAAACAGCAAACGGTGAACGAAGGAAATGGCTGGATGCGGAAAGTTTGCTAATAAGAGGTTTTGTTATTATTATATTTGGAAAGGTGTGTATATTTTCTTCTGAGCTAGTATCATGGAACAGAAGGAAGCAGATCAACTTTTATCCCTTCCGGGGGGTAAAGTCGCTGACGAAGTAACAGACAGCAGCGGCAGATAATGAAGAATATGTTTGCATGCATCACTTTGGCTGTTGCAGTTATTTTTCGCACATATTTGCTGTCTTGTGTGTAGGAGTGCAGTCTTTCTCTATCAAAAAGTACGAACCCACCAGTGAGATCGATGAGGACGATAAACAAAGACAAAATATCAAAGTGTTATAAAGAAATGAGCGGAGATAATGTTTTGCGCCAAATCAACTGTCAAAATCTGAGCCAATTGAAATTCCTATCAGATTTTTTTTCGGACGATTTCTGAATTGGGGGCTGTTTATTAACTGCGCAGAAAGTTTAGGAGAGGGAGGGGGGCGGTGTTGTCAATTTTTCACGACCCATACTTATTTTAAAAATTGTTTATGGACAATTGACTACGCAGGAAGGCAAGAATCCTGTGGCATATTCCATCCGGTGTAATGTTGACCGATGTTTCATTCAACCGTCCACGAGAAGTGGAAATGCTGATTGGTGCCGAACATTTCTTCAACATTCTGAAGCAAGGCCAAATCAAACTTGCCGACTACCTGCCTACCTTGTATGAAACGCAGTTCGGATGGGTCGTGGTTGGCTTGTACGAGGAAACGCAAGAAGATTCTCCAGTATGTGTCAACCTTGCTGTGACCGATGGATTGGAAGAATGCTTGCAGCGGTTTTTCGACCAAGAGGAAATCGCTGAACCAGCAATGATGACGAGTGAAGAAGAACGCTTCGAAGAACATTTCAAACGGACTTATCGTCGTAATGATGATGGACAATTCGTTGTCCGGCTACAATTCCGTGAATCAGTGGACCAGTTGAAAAGTTCCAGATCCCTGGCGTTGAAACAATTCCTGTTGTTGGAGAAAAGATTGGCACGAGATCCTGACCTGAAGGCTCAGTATGCGGAGTTCATCGACGAATACCAATCGTTGGGTCACTGCCGTGAAGTGAGGGAGGAAGAAGATCCTCCTGGCCTACAGTCGTACTATCTGCCGCATCACTGTGTCTTCAAGCCATCCAGTAGCAGCACAAGATTTCGTGTTGTGTTTGACGCAACAGCCAAAGCGAGTGAACTGTCCCAGAATGACGTACTAATGACTGGAACCAGCAGCCAAAGTGACCTGTTCAGCATCGTACTACGTTTCCGAACCCATACCTACGTGTTCACCGTACACAGATAAAAAATCTGAATTTTAATAGTAATGCAAACATTCATTCTCGTAAACTTGTATTTCATTTCACGCAACCGAGCAACTTGTAAACAATGTTGTTTACAACAATGGGCTTTTATATACAATATTTGCTACATTGCATGAAATGTCTCAGAACTTGATATAATATATAATGTAAACTTATATGGTATCTGATGCTCCATTTATGTGCATCATACTGAACAGAATTAACACTACTTTTTTCGAACTAAGTAGATGTATCCAAAATGTACCGACAAAATCTCGTCGATCCCTCCCAGATTTGGTACCAGAGAATCTTCTGGCCAGGACACCTGTCGGAAGCATTGAAGGTCTTGGAGTTATTGACCGTTACCTACGGTACATCAGCGGCATCGTTTCTCGCTGTGAGATCGCTTATCCAGCTAGCCGGATGCGGCCTAAGTTATCCTGAATGATTCCTATACGGACGACATTCTGTCTGGTTCGGATTCAATAGAGTCAACCAAGAAGTTACGTCGTGATTTGAAGGAGTTGATGCTGAAAGGTGGATTTCCAATTCGAAAGTGGTGTTTCAACTCAGAGACCCTAGTGCCCATCCAGGACTCCAGCGCAAATGAAGTAATCAAGGCTTTGGAACTTTTGTAGGATCCGAAGAAAGACCTGTTCCTGTTCTTCAAGTCATCTGAACCAACGGATAATGAAGACACCATTGAGCCACCTCAAGTTCCAGACACCATTGAGCCACCTCAACAATGTCAAAATTCCATGATGCGTCGTGGTTTCTGATACGGAAACAATGGAGGTTCATGGTTTTGCTGATGCCTCTAAATATGCGTATGGCGCATTTGTTTACCTTCGCTGCATTCGAAAAGACGGGTCAGCAGTGCCTCATCTTTTGCAGCAAATCCAAGGTAGCTCCCCTTCGTGAGTTGACCATCCCTCGACTAGAGTTGCGTGCTGCTCTACTGCTAGCCAAACTGGTGGATAAGGTGATCCCGACGTTAAAACTGGAGATCCGCGAAATCAGATTATGGTCCGATAGTCAAATAGCCTTGGCTTGGATGAAGAATCCTTTGGATCGGCTGCAAGTCTTCATTCGCAACCGAGTGGCCGAAATCAACAAACTGACCGAACACTGCCGTTAGAGCTACGTCAACACTGATGAAAACCCAGCGGACATCGTATCCCGAGGAATGAAACCAACCCCGTTAAGCAAATTTCAGCTGTGGTGGAACGGTTCAGGTTTTCTACGTGAAGTCACCTATAGGATGGAGCCGATAGAAGAGATTCCCGACGACCTGATTCCTGAGCTGTGGTCATCGCAAACCCGTCATCGTGAAGAAACTCGATACTGGCTTTGAACGGTTTGATTCATTCTACAAGCTGCAGCGTGTTTACGCTCACATAGCACGCCTCGTTCGCCGTGTGCGAACTCCTAAGGATAAGCGAGATTCCTGTGGACGATTGACCGTGCAGGACATGCGTAAAGCGACAAGTTACATCATCCGTTTTCTTCAACCGTCTGGCCGCATTGCATTGATAGACTAGGACGGTTTCCTACGAGTCGGCGGACGTCTACAAAATTCGAAGTTGTCCTTTGACGCTAAACATCAACTGATGCTTCCACCAAAACACCGAGTAACGGAGTTGCTTATCAAGAAAATTCACGAAGAACGACTCCACGAAGGCCAGTCCGGAGTATTGGCAGCAATTCGTCAGAAATTTTGGCTCATCAACGCCCGTTCAATCATCCGCAAGGTAATCCATAATTGCGTGAGATGTTTTCATATGAAGCCAAAGATGATCCAACCCCTAATCGAGAATCTTTCTGAATCCCAAGTGAACATCGCCGCACCATTCGAACTGACTGGCATCGACTTCGTGAAGGAAGGTAAACGTAAGACAAAGGTCGTGAAGGCATACATCGCTTTATTTGTGTGCTTAGTATCGAAGGCGGTTCACCTTGAACTTGTGTCAGACCTAACATCGGAGGCATTCTTAGCTGCACTAGTCCGGTTGTGAATCGACGGGGTATAGTGCGGAAGATATTCTCAGACAACGGAACAAATTTCGTTGGTGCATTCAAGGAGTTACGCCAGCTACGTGCCTTATTCAATAATGAGCTCGAAAAGGACAAAATCAACAATTTCCTGCTACGTCGAGAAGTGGAATGGGAATTTATCCCACCGAGATCACCAAACTTCGGAGGATTGTGGGAAGCTGGAGTAAAGGTATATCGCATCCTCGGTTCATGCGGTCTCCACTAACATCCTCTGATGATGAATCCCACATAATTGTAAGCGAATCTTACATCCCCCGGTTGGGTGCAGCGGTCTGTCGAACTCTTTGAACTCGTGAAAATACCGCTCATCATTGGCCATGTGACGACTTGCTCCCGAGTCCAATATCCATTTAATGTCTAATTTCGACTTGTAGTTCGCTTCCTGGGAAATCATCAACGCCACTTCTCTGTCTACGGGAACAGTTGCTACTTGAGCTCGATCATACCGCTTTTTGAACTTTGGATATGCAACCTTTTTGTGCCCTTGTTCACCACACACAAAGCATTTTCCTTGAAACTTGGACTTTTCCTTGCTTCTTTCCGACTTCGCTGCAAATGCTGATCCTGATCCATCCGAGACACCATTGGCACATGAATTGTCTCCTCTTCCCATTCGTTTCTGCTCTTCGGCCAGCAAACCTTCACCGTGTCCAACTTCAACTGATCATCTCCCAGGTTCTCCATAGCCGTGGTGACAACATCGTACGTCGATGGCAGATAAACGAACAGTTGACTTTCGGCATCTAACTCCGTGACAGTAGCACCAGCTCCCTTCAACTGGCGGACTAACTCTTCAAATTTTCGGAAGTGGTCCTCTAACGGACCTCCGAATGTATGTTTGCGCTGCAAAACCCTTCTTCGCGAACGTGCTTGCCAGGGAGTACCACATTTCCTTTTCACTGTTCTTGTCACGCACGTACTCCAGATGAGAATCCGCGATGTACGCAACTAGAAGAGCCTTCGCCTTTTCGTCCTTTTCTTCCAAAGCTTTCCTCTGCGCTTCGTCACCTGGTACATCCTTCGTGATCATTTCCTTCACGCCGTGAGCCGACAACTGCGTTTCGACCCAGAACCTCCACACGTCGTATCCTTCACCAGCAAACTGGACTATTCCTACTTTCGCCGCGCTTGACATCTTCACTCCCATCTTCTCCGTAATTCCGTAACGAACTTCTGGATTCTTAAAATCAATTAGATTCAACTTCTGAGGCCGGACTTAACTGGGCCCATAACCTCTAGAGAAAGACGTGTGTTCAGTTGGAAGTCTGGTTTAATACTACATTAAAGTTTTCAGTTGTTGATAACGGATAAACAAATTCTTAACTATAGAAATCAACTGCTCCTTCGATCCAACTCTTCAAAAACAAAGAACTAAATATGTGAATTGTTTGGATTATCTCTGTCCGTATCTTCCAGTCCACCGTTCCGTCAATAACATCGTTGTGCTCACGGCCCAATACAATACAGATTGCTTAGTCAACTTTTTCACAACCATTAATCAATTTGCCAGTCGCACTGAGAAACAGCAGCCAATAATCGCTAATACCATTTCTATGCAGATATTAATCAACTTTCAATTTGTAGCTGCAAAGCAAACCTAATAATGTGAATGTATTACTCATTTTATGACTTCTATAGAACCAACCACTCTTGCTGAATAATATAAAACTCTGTAAACTCTAGAGGGAATTTATATCTGTAACTGTAACCAGTTTGATTCTGTTAGCAAACTTGGTTAAAATGTCATATTTAATTATCTTAAAGATAATTCGTCCAGCTCAAACCATTGTAGGGGTAAGAGGTGGGACCATCATCATCATTATCATCATCATCATCATCAACATCAAGTCAGTTTGTCCCATCATGCAAACCCGAGCAGGAAAAAATATCATATTAATGCCGAATTCAGGTATGAAAATAGCATAACTGGCAACCCAAATATGGTATTAGTGAGGCTGACATAAGAGATAAAATACCAAAAATAATACCTTAAAAACATTCTACGAATAACGAACTAATAAATAATTTAGTAATTACAATAACAAACGGATAACAGACGCTTTTTTAGATGCCAGAATACCATAGCCTGTTATTTTGAAGGTCTTCTAATACCAATTCAATAACTCTTTTAGGTGTTTTTGTCTAAAAGCTTAAAGATCAAACTTTGTTATTTTGGTTTTATTTGATATTTTACAAAATATTTCGATAACTGAATAATATCAAAACAAGGTTTTATGCCACAAGCATACCAAAATCTGGTATCATAACACAATAAGATATGCAATTGTTATCTATAAGCTATCGGTTTCTAGTTATGAAGTTAGCTATATTTTAGTAAAACGCTCGATTCTCATCGTTTTACCTTTGGACGAATTTCAAAAAAAAAAAATAGTAAATTATTAATGAACTTTATTACGACTAACAATGAGCAAAAACTTCAAGAGGTTTAGTTCATTTTTTTTTAATATATTAAGGAATTTCAATGTTTTTGTCTCAAATAGCTCTTACTTTTAATAAACACAATCAAACAATCCCAATGCTGTACCAATGATTTATGAATGTATGATGATTCAGCAACCAAAAATTCAGAATAGTATCTTTTTAAATTGGGCTTTTACAACTGTTTTTCTAAAATTTAAGGACATCTGTACGCTCAATTTTGAGATACACTGTAAGTCCCATCCTGAAATACAATCGTTCAGTGGTCAAGTTACAGATCTGCTCTTTGAATTCCCATATTTTTTGCTGATAGGGAAATGGCTCTAATGTTGGCCTATGGATCTAACATTGGGCCCATCGGTAAAAATCTGGTATTGATCAATTTTATCTAGATGAACGCATCATTGGGACAGTACTAATGTATATTTTTAGTTGCTATTGAAAATTTAGTCGATTGCTGAATTTATGTATGGGCCCATATTAGTGACACTTAGGCCGACATTACATATATTTCCCCTATATAAAACATTTAAGCGTTAATAAAACTGATTTTAACTTACGAAAAGTTATAATAAATTTAGTATGGCTTTTCAAATAATAACATGGGAATCGCACTTCGTAGCTTCTACTACCATTTGTCTAGTAATTCCATATGGGACTGATATGAGATTAGGCAGTTTAGTCCTTATAAGATAATTTCTATATATTATATTCGCTTTGTTGATCGGTTTACACATCACAAATAACAACGTTCTATGCATTATAGTTTTGTGGATGAAATCCTTCAAGAAAAAAAAAACAATGTGATGAGTAAATTCTCATTTCATGTTTGCAAACACCATTCCCATTTCTGAAAAAAACATTTTTTTTATCATTCCTCTACAGGTTACTCCAATCGGAAAAACGCCCCCTCTGGAGACAATTTTCGGAAAAGTTACCATACTCACCACGACCGCTGCCGCCTGCTCGCGCGTCGTCCTCGTCGCTATCCTTGCAGCTAAAGGAAAGCTCTTTCGACCTGAACTACGAGGAAACATAATAAAGTGGGGAAAACAAAGTTTTCCTCAGTTGGACTTTGCTTGTTTGCACCAATTTCCCATCAGAGTTTAGCTTCCTATTCCCCGATCTGGACTAGGACAGCAGAGAGGAAAAAAACCGGAAAATCACTCCACGTTTTCCTAGCTCAAGCTTCCTTTTTTTCTGTCATTTCGTCAAACCCTACCATCCCTCCCTCACCTTCTCGGCAGCGATGGTGACAATGTTGATGATGACGATGGGAGGCACCAGGGTGAGAAGCGAATGTTTGAAGATTAAATACAGCGAAATGGAAAAGTGACAAAAAGTGAAGTTGTTAACAACCCGTTGTCAACGAAGTGACGGCTGCAGTGGGCCACTAGCGCAGCCGCGAGTGGGAGTGTGTTCTGGGAACGGGGTTTTCTGTTCTTGTTGGAAAAGTGAAGATAAATATCAATTGCCTAGCTACACGACGACGCGCGTTGCGAGTTGAGAGCTGGGAAAAAAAAGTTATCATTACTCATCGGGGAGTGCAAGAGCGTAGGATGTGTGGGTGCGTCGCCATCGTACGGTAGATGTGTTTGTGAAGAGAAGAGAAGAGCTTGTCGTTTTTGTTACCTCAACTAGATCCAAAAGTCAACAATGGTGCTGCGAAAAAGTTCCACCATCGGTTGTGCTGGCGGATGCCACTGGGTGCTGCTGGGATTACTGCTGCTGATGTGTTCAGGTGAGTTAAAGACTTGGTAAGGTTGAAATAATGGTGACTTTGAAGGAAGCGGTGGATACTTTTCCAACGGTGCCAGTTTTAGGAGAGTCTTGATGGCCCTTCAGTGTCTTCCCACATGTTACTAAAATAAGGATGTTGCCAAAATCAGGAATTTGGTATTTTTTTCACTATGATCATAATCAAATTTCAGCAATTTCTGGGTAGGTGAGGATGTTCGGTAGTGGCATCCCACACCCAGAGCTACAATCCTGATCGGGGAAGTATTTCATTTGCTTTCATCAGCCGTTTCAGGAAATATATCCAATCACTGATACTACTATCAGTATGGTCGAGTTCGTAATCTCCTATACTGGGATCCATAATGGATTCCAACAATCGCCCTTTGTATTTCGATAATCCAAACCAACGTTGATGGAAAATTGATTCGGTGGAACTGGATTTCTAAGGAATGAGGAATCATACTGGGATAGACTCATAAGCAGTGGATCGACCCTCAGATCCCTTGGAATTCAACCCAATTGTGAACTCAATCAACTTGGCGCGATGGGAACATCTAGGATCACCAATCTAATGGCAAAGGCGGCTGGTTCGACTGTTCAAACATTTTTTTTTTTTTTTTTTTTTTTTTTTTTTTTTTTTTTTTTTTTTTTTTTTTTTTATTATAGTCACTTTAACACTCTTGGGTCATTCGTGACTTGTCCGGGGGTGAGATTTGAACTCGTGACTTTGGCATGAGAGGTATGGATGTTAACCACTACGCCGGGGTCGCCCCCACTGTTCAAACATTACAAAGGCGCAAGTAACTGGTTCAGGTGGCGCCATTTCACAACGATTCCAATGAAAATTGTATAAGGATATTATTCGATTCGGTTGAATCAATGGCGATTTCTACACACTGTAATTGAAGGTTTGTAAAACACACTAGGAAACGATTCACGAAGGTCGACCATGCCAAGGTACGATCGGTTCAACGGTTTCGTTCAACATCAGAAACCATTAGGATCAGATTAGCATCACCCATAATCAGGATTGGGAAAAACGCACAATAAGGATCGTTTGGGTTAGCGCCATCGTGGAAACACTGCTGACGAACAATTATTCAATTAACCTCTCCTCGAGGCTTGATTTACCATGGGCACAGCTTACGGGACCAACTGCAGGATTTATGGAGGATTTCTCCTGGACATCGGTCAACAGAACTAGTTACGCAGGTTATTAGAACTTTCTGCTATATGTCCTGCCAAAGCTGGAATCCCCATTAGATACTAAAGTATTTCTTTGTATCCAGTGTGTCACCTAAATCACCAACCACAACGCTACGGAGTTGAATACTGGATTTTCCAGAGAACCTTCTGCAACCTAAATTGGTTGTTTATCAAACCTATCGAGAGTCCCTAATATCAGATTCTACGGACCTAAATTGAAAGCGGGAGATAAACCTGCAACCGGCGATCTACAATCTCCCGTTATATTTGACAGTGTGTTGAATATTAGTATCAGTGATTGGATATATTACCTGAGACGGCTGATGAAAGCAAATGCAATACTTCCCCGAACCGGGTTGTAGCGCTGGGTGTGGGATGCTACTACCGAACATGCTCCAGGTTGAAGAACAATGTGATTTGGAACCCTCGCACAAAACAGAGAAGCGAAAAAAAAGCCACACGACGGGGCGATCCATGAATGAATTAGCAAGAAAAACCATCAGCCCCGTCAGCAGGATCAAGCTCGCGCGTGACGTTTTTCATTCGCAATAATTGATGCATCCCTTTTCCGATTCCTGTTATCACATTGCACAGCAACATCTTACATGGACAAGCTTTCGAGACATCACATATAAAGGAAGTTCATGTGCACACTAGTGCCGTGTAGAGAGAGAGTTTTGAAATAATATGACAATCATCCGAAAGGACTTAGTAACCTGAACAACTTTGCTGAAGACAGTAACCTTCTATATGGCCAGGATGTTGAGATGCAGCTTATACAGGAAGCTCATGTGCACACTAGCGCTGTGTAGTGGGAGAATTCATAAACTAATATGGCCATCATTCGAAAGGACTTGGTCACCTGAACAACTTTGCTATTGACAGCAGATTTCTGTATGGTCAGGATTAAGAAATATTATAACTTGGGTCCAACGGTCCATATATTATAACACCCGTCATAAATGTTATAAAAGTGAAGCGCCTCTAGCGGCGTAGTTCTGAATTAAACCTGAATCCAATAACACAGGCTTGTTGGTCTATCCCAGTACAACAACTTTGTCCAAGACAGTATAGCTTTATGGATTGAAATAAATGAGATAATCCACCACAGCTCCCATTAGTGAAAATCGCATAAGCTGTGGGTATCCTTATTCGCGGATAGCTTGGCAATAAGGATCCGGCAATAAGGGATACCGGCAATAAGGATTCCTGGCTGTACCAATCGTTACGAAATTCTGAGAACCACTATATCGTTTTGCTATGGAATGGCTGTATAGGTGTCTACTATATTGTGTTGAAAGGGTTTTTCGATCCGCTCACAAGAAAACTTTCCAACAGGCCATTGCTCGAAGCGGCGTCCCGGCCGCCATGGGACGCCCTCGGTTCGAGACGCGCGCCTCAGGTAGAAACCTTTTCACGGCATTATGCACGTTTCCAGAACGCCTCGCGTAGCACTGCACTTGTTTACAAGGCTTAAGAAAGTATTTCACGGATTGGTCTGTAGAGGGCGCCACTGTAGAAGGCTGTCGCCGAGGAAGTGAGGCTGAATGCTGAAAACGGTACTGAAGCAACACACTTGACCGTTTCCGGAGACGGTTCGGAATGTCATCACTGATTGGGAAGTACTCCGGCAAAGGTGTGGACTTCGTTGTAAAATCGTCTTACTACCTGTTCAGCGGCTTCCAGATGATCGCACAGGTTTTGGACCGCAGTTCCAAAGAAAATTAATGTATCGAGCCTATCCGCCCGTGTGTATGATAAGCTCCGGACGACCGAAAAGCGTGAATAGTGTTGCAATTACCTGTGGTACACACGCTGGGAGAAGCAACCGACTTTTCAGTGCTTCAAACGCTCTACCTTTCAGAGATTTCTGTAGCCTGGTCAAGTTCTCCACATCCGAAATACCGCACGCTGTTGATGAGTTGACACAGGAGCTGTAAAATATTGGCCAATCATCCGGATTCCCGTCGAAGACAGGCTGCTCTCGTGGAATCCCCTGCCTGGCAAGTAACTGCTGCGATGATGGTCCAACCGGTGTGTTGCAAAGCTTGGATTCGATTGCTAATGCAGTGGTACTGGTTGGGGCGGCATACCCGGTACAGGAATCGGTGAAGAAAAGGGAGCTGGAATTGGTGGCATACTCGTTGACATTGCATTGGTGGTGACCGTTGATTGTCCGGCAGCGAACAGATTCGGCAGTCGCTTATCTCACCTCGTTGTAGGCCGATACTGTAGGAATCGAACCCATTTGGGAGAATGTCAGTTCATCCCATCCCGTTGACGCATAAGGGTACTTCACTTGCTTCGGAATTGCTCATGTAGAGCGGCCTTGGTGACTTGAATAGCTGGAGATAGTTATTCATCAAACTGTGGTACATTCGAAACTGCTACAGCTGTCGGAGTGGAGCTACGACCGAACGAGGGTATGATCGACGACGTCACCTTCGCTTTCTCACTCGGGGGAGTAATCGACAAGTTTTTCGCCTCGATTTCCATCCTCCTCATCCAGCTTTCCACCTTCGCGACTCCGTCACCAGTTGATTGCAACGAGTCCGGTAGAATCGTTCGATTTTCCGCACCTCCCAGAATCTCCTACTTCGCTTTCAGCATCAGTTTTTCAAGCTGCATCTTCTTCCTCGTCAACTCTTGATCGTGTTGCATCATCAGTTATCCTTCAAAAAGATCCTGCTGCTAGTAGAGAATCTTTATCTGCGCTTCCCGCGTATCGACTGCATTTCCATTCGACGACGTAATGATCGTAGGTATGACTGGAATTGGCAAAACCGTAGAATTGACGGTCGTAGCCGTTGCTCCAACGATTTTCTCACACTCAGCACAAATCCATTCCTGTGTGATGACGCTGACGTCCACGTTGACGCATCCAAAGTGGTACCAGTCTCGACAGTGGTCGACCTTGCAGTCAGTTCTCTCCGTCTCTGGCATTGGTTTGCTGTTCCAACGGCAAATTGCAATGAAAATTCTTTAAGCTTGTTGGATTTTCCTCTTTCGGATCTCTTGAGAGAGACTTCAAAAGCTTGTAACAAGTACGCTTTCCATATAGATAGTTATTTATTTAATTAGTTCAGAATTCATATTTATACAATATACTCATTTAATCAAATTGCATGAAGTTTCGTTTTTGTGAGTTCCCTGCGTTCAGCTGCAAGCGCAAAATAAAATGTAACTGCCTGTTGAGCGTTGACCTTTTTTCCGTTCGGCTTTGCGACCTCCCCCTCCCCCTCGGCGAGAAATTGTCTGGATGCTTGAACAGCTCGTTTGAAAGAGACGCTGCGAAGCCCTAACAATCAGGTGCACAATTACGAGAATTTTGGCGTTCGTGAAATTGGACTTCGTTCAATTCCACGATTCCGGGGCAAAGTTCTGTACTAGCGGCTAACTGAGGAATGTCCTAGCTTGAATCGTTCAATTCGAATCGACTTGTGGAAGACGCAAGAGTGGTCAGTTTTCTTATCGTGTCGTGGTGTGTTTAAACAGGTAGTTAACGACATGAGAATCCTTAGTAGGATTGTTAAAACATTTCCCTTTCCTTTAGAGACAAGTTAGGCAAACTCTAGCTAGTGCAGTAAAGTGGGCGGCAAAGTGTGTGAATCCAGAAGCTCATGAGGTAAAGGTAGTAATTCCTAGACTACAAAATAGGTCGACTTACTAGCGTGCACGTGTGTTATCCCCATAGGTTCGTGGCAGCGAAGGCCATTTGTCGACACACCACCTTTCGTGAGAAACTGCTTTTGACCCCACCTGTCGACTTCGGAGTATCCCCGAGACACACGTGGTCGGAAGGATCGCGTCCGTTAATCTACGTGACCTGGACAGGCAGGCCAAACGAAACCGTCATCGGTATCTGTCGGAACACCGAACAACCAACGAAACACGTGGTCGTGGATACGGACGAACGAACGCATGTGCCGCGTTCCCGGTGAGTGAGACCAATCAGCATCGTATGATCGCATCCACGATAGTTTCTGGGCCGAACTAGTGCGTACGCAGCTTTGGTACCGCGCGCCGCCGTCTCCTCGTCAAGTTGCAGCGACATAAATCCTAGGTAGTCAATCGTGAGTACATGCATGTAACCCATTTCTCGTTGTATCGTCCATGCGCATGAGACCGAACGAAAGTCCGTGAGAGTCTCACTGAATTGGCGTTGACGGCACCGTCGAAAAATTTGCTCTTTCAGCAAATATAGACAGTTTCTTATGGGAATTTTCGGTGGAGTGAAAGGATAGTACAAAGTCCGCCATGTTTCACGCACAGTCTGACGTTTGCTTATGGATTTTTTCATAGGAGTAAAGAGCTACAGAGTCGCCGTCAACGCCAATGGGTTAACCACTGAAAACCCGAAGCACCCGAAGAACATGAATGGTTAGGAGGACACACGCTGAACACACGTCTGGGAAATAGCATTGGTCGTGCACACTGAAGGAGAGGAAAGGGAAGGGAAGATAAAGACCAAGGCAAGCAGACATGTAGAGAGCAAACAATACACAAACGAATGTACCGATCGGGAAAGATTGTTTTATTCGAGTGGAGATGAGCTTAGGTAAAGGGCAACAACCGTTCGCTTTGGTAGTTTACTGGGATGATCAGCCCGATTCTGGTCTCTGGCGTCTCTCGAATCTTAACAGTTGGTACGATAGATCGTTCTGGTTAGGCCCGTGATGAAAACCCCGCTCACGTGACTTCTGTTCTGGACCAATTGTTGTTCTTGTGCACCTGTAATTTTTAGGGACTTCGCGGGAAATCTTCTTGGGCGAATCTTTCCCGCAGCCAGTCAGCATTCTCCCCGTATTCGGGAAACATCGACCCAATCCTCAGGAAGGTCTCAGGCCGGGCAAACCTGCAATCTGCTGGGTGGTCTCCCTTTGAGAGTGGCGCTTTAACCACCCATGTTGTGAACGGAAAGCTCGACAGGCTGGCGGGTTACAAGCTAGCTCAGCTTTCCGTAACTTAAAGCTGTAACGAATTCATTTTATTTTAGTTCAACAAATACATTTAAATAATCCTATACATATTATATTAATCCTAACAATTTGGTTTCTTTAAACGCAATATAAATCCAACAAATCTATTAACATCAGTAGAGAAGCTAATTAAATATAATTTTGCAGAGCAAGTTTTAGATTTGGCTTCAAATGCTTTTTCTCTCACTGTCACTACTGATGAATGATTCCCTTTACCTTGCTAGATGTCAAATTATCGATTATTCCGTTCCGTCACTGATGACATTCGTAGATCTGGTAGCTATGTCGACCGAGGGGCTACTGCATCGATGGCTGCGTCTGCAACAGTCAATCTTGCGCTAACTGGACGGCGAATAAAGAAACGGCTGAGTACGACGAATGGCTGGAATCTCACGGCGAAAGCTGCGCGGCAAATCATCATGGCAGTGCCATTGCAGGGAAAATGGAGGTGAATGTAATGCAAGAAATGTTCACGCGTTCCGAGGAACTGCCGGGCGTGAAATACACTAATTACATCGGTGATGGCGACTCCAAAACCTGCAAAGCTCTCTTGGACTGGGACCCATACGAAGACGTCACTCTGCTCTAAAAGGAAGTAGTAGTAACATTACGTTTATTTTCCATTGATTATGATTTTACATTGCTCATACATTCCAATTGATTAGCCTGAAGCACTCTTCATCTTTGTTTAATTTGTTATTTTAATTTACGAGTTTTTGTTTTTCAACTAGTTTTCAAGATACCCCTGTGGGGTGTGTTTTTCTTGAATTTAAAAATAATTTGATAACCTACCTAACTACTAATAACTTAACCTAATTAGCAAGATTGCGTATAGTGATTTGATCTCAGACAGGCGTCTCTGAACCTTTCGAGGATGAGCGTTCTCCGCACCTCCAGTGTATGTAGACCAGCCAGGCGGTGAATCTCAGAATTTCGAGTCCACGGTGGACTCTTGAGAATCATGCTAAGGATCTTGTTCTGGATGCTCTGGAGTTTGAGGCGATGGCACTTAGCACAGCTCTCCCATATTGGCGTTCCGTACTCAATGACGGGGCGGATGATTTTCTTGTGGACGGCAAGCTTGTTTTTAATGGAAAGGGTGGATTTTCTTTTGATAAGTGGATAGAGAGACCTAATCAAGATGTTGCACTTGGTGGATGATTTTTCCACAAAGGAACGGAACAGCAACTTGCTATCAAGGGTGAGACCAAGGTAGATGACTTTATTTGACCACTCTATGGTAGTATTATCAAGGTGGACTTTTAAGTTACCAGGTAGGACAAGCAGAGGTGAATTGGAGTGCGGAAATAGTATGGTTTGTGTTTTAGCTGCATTGATACAAATCCCAGCTTTTGAAATAGTCGGACAGAATATCCAGGCCTGATTGGAGTTTTCTCCTCAGAGCACGGATCACTCGACCCTTATGGATGACGGGAGTGTCATCCGCAAACATTGACAAAATACCACCACCCGGAAGGGGAGAAACATCTGACGTGAAGATGTTGAAGAGGATAGGACCAAGAAGGCTACCCTGAGGGACCCCTGCATCAACGTTGAACGTATCAGAGGGGACATTGTTCAAGTAGACCTGGAATGATCTGCCCGACAAGTAGTTTTTGATGATCTTCACGAGGTAGATCGGAAAGTTGTATCGATGCAGCTTGTATACTACGCCATCATGCCAGAGGTTGTCGAAAGCCTTCTCGACGTCCAACAATGCCATGGCAATGCCAACAATGCCAATGTCTTGGAAACGGACTTGTTCCGCTTGATGATGTTAGTAACCCGTGCGAGTTGGTGGATGGTAGAGTGGCCTTTCCTAACTCCGAATTGGTCTTTGAGAAAGATGTTATTATCATTTGAAAACAACAGCAGACGGCTGAGTATTAACTTTTCGAATAGCTTCGAGATGGAGGACAAGAGGCTGATGGGACGATAGCTTTTGGCACTGGTAGGGTCTTTGCCAGGCTTGCGGTTTGGAGTGACTTTGGCGAACTTCCAGCATGCAGGAATATCCAAGCACCAAACACGGTATTCAACGCTGCAAGGTGCTCGAAGAAGTCAACACTCAAGTTTTTCAACTCGAGGTTGACCACTCCATCGCCTTCATGTTCTTGGTTGATTTAATCGCTGCTATCACCTCATCAGCCGATAATCTTCTTTCGTCAGAGACAACTACGGGGGTGGTGAATTCACAAAGTTTTGACCAAGAGCATTGGCCTTTTCTACTGGGGTTATGAGTAAGGATGGATCCGAATTGTGATTAGGTGCGGAAACGGCAGGGATGGGCCTCGGCTTATTTTTTTAAAATCTTTGCCATTTTTCAAAATGGCTTAGCACAATCGGGGAGCGAGCGAGTCTTGCTTGCAAAATAGATATTTCTGAGATCCACCATCCTGGCTTGGATGATTTTGTTCAAACAGTTGCAATTGGTCTTCAGGTTAGGCAGCCCAGTACGCTGGTACTGCCTAGGAATCGTGTTGCGGAGTCTAATGAGGTCTTTAGTGGGCCTGTCAAGGTTCAGAGTATTACTCACCTGCCTCGATACTGGAACATGTTGGAACTGCGACCAATCTACCCGATGGTAGTTTCGTCGCGATGCTTGGAACTTGTTGACTGAGGAACCCAGTTCAGCCACCACCGGATAGTGGTCCGAGCTGAGTTCTTGATACACGACAGGTTGCGAGATGTTGCCCATGTTGCTGATGTAGATATCGATGGTGGCGTGAGCACCGGACCTACTCAACCGGATGAAGGTGTTCGGACTCAAGATGTTGTACTGCAAGAACTTCCTGCAGATCGTTGTTCAGGATGGTGCCACTTTGATTGCGCCAACTGTTGCCCCAGGCTTGATGTTTGGCGTTCAGGTCACCAGCAATGATATATTTTTCCCGCCGCCTAGTCAGCTTGATGATATCTCGTCAAAGGTCCGCTGCCGACCCATCCCTGTTGTTGACTTGTCTGAGGCAGTAAGTCGCAATGATGGTGATGGGGTCAAGCGATGTGGCGACTTCAACCCCGATGGCTTCGATACTTTTGAGTTGATGCCACTGCCACTGATGTTACACCTCACAGCAACGGCTACTCCCCCTTCTCTTGCACTGGTTCTGTCGAGTCTCAAGAGACGAAAGTTCCATAGGTAGATGTTAACTTCCGGCTTTAGATGGGTTTCGGTGATGATGGCAATGTCGATTTCCTTGGAGTTAAGGCATTCCAGTAGTTCGATATGTTTGTTCTTCGGCGAACAAGCGTTCCAATTTGCAATCTTTATAACTTCACGGTCCATACTTAGTAACAAGGGACAGGGCAGCATGAAGCTGTTCAGATCGGGTCTTGCAGGTGCGCAGGATGATGATGACCTCTGTCACGAGTGTCACAAGCTCTTCCGTGGTAAATGAGGAATCGTCGACGGACTCACCTGACACAGCACTGGCATTCGATAAACCAGGGGCAGTGGAGGGACCTTGGTTCGGCTGGGCCGCTGCAGCTGTGAGGCGATGCTGGGCTTATTGGCGACTGGGGGCCGCATGCTCTGTTGGAGAATACCCAGCTGAGGTGCTAAGGGCTCGTTGATTATTGAGGGGAAGCGGTGCTAGGTCCGGGACCAGTCGACGGGGCTGGATTGCAGGGTGTTAACCACACACTTAGAAAAATTCAGGTAAATTTAGGTGCTCTGAGACTGACATATACGAGCGTCAGTTTTGACATAAAATTGAGTCATAATAGACGCTAAATTCAGCTCTATCAAACGTACTTTTCGTCGAGTAACGAACTTTTCAGTCTCGGGGCACTTAATTTTACATGACATGTTTGTTTAAGTCTCATCCTTTATGTCAAAGATAGATTCCGTCACGTGTAAAATTAGGTATTTCTTAGTGTGCATCAGTGTAGCGACCGATCTGGTGGAGCAGGAATAACTGGTCCCGGTAACTAGTGTTTTGCAAGGGTCGACGATTCATCGCATACACTGCCTCTGGTTGTAGATCAAGCCGCTCCAGCTCAACCTTCACAATGGCTGCCTCGAATGACGACAAACCTCGCAAAACTACCTTCAGTGGCTTCAGTGATGGCAAATCATGAGTGTAAAAATCCACCTAGTTGTACTTCAGGAAACTTCCCATAGCCTTGTACTCGTGCAGACTGGAGCACATAATTTTTGTTCCGACGCTGCAGAGCTTAAACCGAGGCTGTAGGTTGTGATCTGTCAACACAGTTCTAAGCTGGTCGACATCCTTCATTGAATTGAAGAGTGGGGGAATCCGCTCTTTTTTGTTATGGAAACAGCGTCACCACCACCTCCATTGTCTTCTTCGAGCACTGAAAACTGGTTGCTTTGTAGCACACGGTTTTCAGCGTCGTTCTTTGACGCTCCGATCTGCGTTCGGACCTTCTTCGTAGGGCCCCCTACTGCTGATGCTCTTGTACGCTGACATACCATCTGGTTTTTGGCGAGTTGGACCAAACTTGCCAGAGCATGTGACGATGACGGCACTTCCACAGCGCGAAACGAAAAAACGAAGTACGAAACAAACTAAATCCGAACAATTCGAGAAGGTGAGCAGGAATCCGAACTGAACTGAACAGCTTGACGGTCAAGCTGAGAATCAGCTCAAAAAGTAATGCGTGTGCAAAAGCGGATGGGCAGCTGACTGCGAGCGGTGAATCAAGGAACCAAGGGACTCGGAGGAAAAGGCGCGGGTAAGCTGATAGCGGATTTGACGACATACTATGGACTGGCGATCAGACGGAACTCTAACTCTGCAGCGAACATGAAAAATGCTATCTGGGCTACGTTCTTCCACAAGTGCTCAACTGACAAGGATTCGTAGCATATGAAGTGTTAAGGAGGTGCCAACAGCTGGTGCAAGTGGCGTGCGGCGGAGGCGAAAGGTGAGCTGGCTTCATTCAAACACGACCATCCTCTTCAAAAGATCGTCCAAGATGCCATCAAACCCCTTTGTACGAGGTTCTTTACGCAGATGATTTGCTACAGCGGTGCACTGGAGGAAACACTCAGAATTCCAATGAATGTTTCAACGCGTGCTTGTGGAGACTGGCTCCAAAATATTTGCATTCTGCTTCTCAAACCATCAAAAGTGTGACTTGCATAGCCGCAAACTTGTTCAATGAAGGAAGCTCGTCATTGATGCGCGAGGAGTTGCTGTTGAAACCTAAGCCCGGATCTCTGATGAACAACGTCTTCAAGCTGCCAAACTCAGGGTGTCCAGCTACGCGAGGGTGGCTTATGAAGAAGAGTCGATCCATTTTTATCATGGAGCAATTCGAGCTGGAGGAAGGTCTATTATACGGACCTGGCATCGCCGACTAATCGTGAGTTATCAAACAACCACGGAAAACAGTAAAAACCGAAAACTTTCAGTTAAAATAGTTAAAGTCATGTTTTAGTTCGCCATATTGGAATTGCCATTTTATTTTATTTTATTTTGATTTTGACAAAAATTAAATCAAATTCGTGTTTATAAATCGTGCAAACTTTCATTTCTCGATTTTGACTGAAATATTATTATGACTTAGGACTACGTCTTTGATTTCTATATGGTTGTACACTTTGTGAAAACTGAAAATGGAACATGTAACAACATTATGAAAGCTTATGGCTGTCCCTTATAGTTGTTTTTAAGAAGATGGTCCGCAATAATGTATCGATTATTTTGAATTTCGAAAAACTGACTTCAGATTCGGATTCAGTGGGGTTCAAAACCTATTTGGCCATTCCTCCAATAAATTTAGTTCACTTTAAAGCCTCATTGATCGTGCTGTGTTTCAGATCGATCCTGAGGTACTAAGCTGTACGCAGTTTGAAAATTCCAGTCGTACACTATCTTACTCAAAACGTGACCACAGGCGCCATTTTGTTTTTTTAGCCTTGTAAAAATTTGAAAATAAAGACGAAGTTCTAAGCTTTTTTAATTTCAAAACCGCGTCCTTCTCTGATTTTTTATTGACCCTCAAAAAATGACAAACTTTGCTTTATGTTTGACCATTTGAATGAGAACCACCCCTTAATCAAGCGTAAAAATTCAAATCGACGTATCTAATTTTGTAAACAATCACTTCAATCGACGATTTGTGGCAACTGCTAGCTCACTCACAGAAACTAACAACACCAGCTAGTAGGGGGAAAATTTCGCTACCTGATTATAGTGTTTCTAGATATAGCTGGAATTAGGGCCTAACAGCTTTTCTAAACAATGACTTCAATCGATGATTTCTAGAAATTCAAGGCTTGCCCACGCAAACCATCATTCTCATCGGGTAGGGAAAGACTTCACCTATCCGATGGTTACATTCGTCTGCGTGGGCGTACCTTGAGTTCCTAGAAATCATCGATAGAAGTCATTGTTTACTAAAGCTGTTACGCCCTAATTCCAGCTCTATCTAGGTTTGTTTGCGAGGGTGAGTTAGCAGTTTACACACATCGTAGATTGAAGTGATTGTTTACAAAATCAGATACGTTGATTGGATTAGTTACGCTTGAGATGGTCGTTCAGTTATTGGTAAAGATCACTAGGGTGGTCTCCAAGTAATACTGAATCCTGAATCGAAAATTATTGAAGGTTATAGAGAATTGCTTGTGTGGGGCCTCATAGCCTAGTCAGTAAAGGCACGGTATTACCAAGCCGGAGGCGGCGGGCTCGATTCCCGGTCCGGTCGAGGGAATCTTTCGGGTTGGAAATTTTCTTGACTTCCCTGGGCATATAGAGTATCATTGTGCTTGCCACACAATATACAAATTCATGCATTGGTATCGGCATCGAAAGCTCTCAATTAATAACTGTGGAAGTGCATTTAGAGCACTAAGTTGAGATCACGCAATAAGCTAATATGCGCAAAGCAATAAACTTGAAATGCGAACAAGAAGAAGAAGAAGAGAATTGCTTGCTTTGACGAAACCTCAAAAAATTAACTTTTAGCAATTTTGCCTAAGACACTATTTGCTAGCTCTCCATTTGACCTTGTTAGAATAATTTTCAGTTTTCAATTAGAGTGCCCCTAAAAAGTCAGATTATTTATTAAATTATTTTTTTACTTGTACAATAGTCATTTAAACGCTCTTGTGCCACTCTAAAAGCAACATTGACAAACACATACTTTACAACCTCTTCTTGTAAATTACAAGTGCTAATTATCATGATAACATCTAACGAAATCATAATTCCCAACATCGATTTTGTATAGAAAGTGACTGGAAGCAACCCTGATCGCATATGGTGATGGTGATGGTGATTCACGTAAGTGAAATTTAAGTTATCACAACCGTTCAACATTTTCTCGATTCATAACTCACAACAGGTGGAACAGCAGTCGACGAACATTTTATTTCCCTACCAATAGCCAATAACGGGAAAGTTTCATAAGCTCGTTTTGTCTGTGGCTCTAGCGTTCTAGTCATACAGTATTCGTTATTATGTAGCATATTCTGTAATTATGCAATGTGTTTTTCAGTCCGTGACCCTCCGAAGAATTTCATGGGACATGGGGCAAACAGTAGCTGAAAGCAGAACGGGTACACCGAAAGCTCTTCGTAGAAGCTAAAACAAAAATCGGTCCTTCTCGGTATGACGAAGAGCACTGTTCAGGGTATTTCTGTCCGTAAATTCCAATCAACTTTTCCGATATGGGTGGAATCCGAAGCAGATCGGTAAATATTGACCCACTCCAGAAGGTGAACGACGGGTTGCATGCATTAGGTATGCTCATCAAAGTTATGCGATACATGCTCTCTTGATGCTTAAAATGAATATCACAGAGGCAGAATTATTGGAATCCATGAATCGTGCTTCTCGGAGGTGATTCGAACACGCACTTTGTGCTTTATTCTGGGATTAACATTCATCTTCAGCTCGTGTTTACACAGCTCTTCATGTCGCATCACAGCCTACAGCTCCACTTTTTAATTGCCTTCTACTTGCGAACGCTTTTACGTGACAGGCGACGCACTCCTAAAATAAATCATCTTTCAAAGTAATTATACCAATTCGCTCCCGCTAATTTTCCACAGTTTCATTCCCGCAGACCCTACCACCCACCCCGTCCCACGTCTGTTGACTTTAACTGACTAATATGACGTCCCGGTTACGATTATAAATGATGCAAACTCTGCCACAATTCACGCTTCTCTTCGTCTCTCGTCACCCGAAATCCGACATTCGCTTAACTTGGTTGGATTCATTAATCTTTTGGCGTTCGGGGTGCTCCAGCAAGGTTCCAACCCCATCCTTCAAACGCCACTTATTTCAGGTACGAGAACGAAAGTTCTAGAAATTAAAAAGCTCCCTTGCGTGCTAGCCAAAGGCTTCCTCGTTCATCGTCGTGGTTGGTTGGCTCGTGAGGTGGCAGGGCTGACTCGGAGGCAGCCGACTGGGAAAATTAAAAAGCAAGAAATATGAATTTTTGATGTGGATTTTTCGGTTGCATGATGCCCGGCTTTGTTCGCCCTACCTTCGTTCGCTGTTGGTGTTTATCGGAGCAGCCGGCAAACTCAAAGGATTCAGTTGAATGATGATGCCCGCAGCTTCAAGATTCCGCCGGCAAAACGACGAGGTGTGCAACAAGCCGTCGGTGTGTGGAACAATAAAATTTCAAAAGATGAAGTTTCATAAATCTCTGCTGCTCGTTCATACTCCACCGATGGATGGTCGGACGAACGGACGAACGGCTTGGTTCAACGCCCCACCCCCCCCTTTTTCTTGTTTTCAATTATAGTGGTTAGTGCAATGCACACCCACCCGTTCGAGCCGAAGGCGAGCAACAGTTTGACGAATAAAAATGGTGAGAAATCCGTAAAAATAAATGGGTGGTCCCTCTCATCCCAACCAGGTGAGGGAGGGACGGACCGTCGTAGCGAAGCGTGAAATTCCATTTTCCAACTTGATGGCGGCGCGTCGGTCTGGGGACCTGCTTTGTCGTAATATGAATAGTCATTTGTTATGTTCCATTATGATGATGACGACGACGAGGACGTCTGGACGAAGCTTTACGGTCATTATTTATTCGGGAAACAGAGGAAGTCGCCTTGAGCCAGTTTTGGGTTGGTTTTTTGATGGAATAAATTGCAACGAAGCGGTGCCAATGATGGTAGTGGTGATTAAATTGAAAAGCTATCCTTCAAAATTGTTTACGATACAGGTCTAGATTTTGTATGATCAATAAGGTTGTTAATTATTAACTTGAATTTATAATAGCTGTATGTCTTGATTGCAATATTGTTCTCTGAACTTAAACACTGGCAAGTAGACGTATACTACTCATCGTACTGCTGCTCGAACAGATCAGAAGTTCCACAGGGTAGCACTTTAGGACCACTGCTCTTCTCTTTATTTATGAACGATGTAAAATTGGAAATTCTTAATGATTGATGTGAACGTAATTTTATGGTCCTGTGCGTGTCAAAGTGCTGCGTAATTAGTTTCCGTCGAACTAGGACTGCCATTTTGTTTGATGATAACGCTGCTGGGACAGCACTTCAACGTGTCGATCACGTTAAAGACCTCGGTGTCATGTTGGATGAAAAGCTCACATACACTCGCCACTTCTCAACCACGATCGACAAAGCAAATCGTCAGCTTGGATTCATGTTCAAGATCTCTAAAGAATTCCGTGAGCTTCTGTGTTTCAAAGCCTTTTACTATAGATGTAACTCTAAGACTACACGCAAACCAAAAATCTATTACAATGAATGTTAGTTCCGTTTCCTATCATCCTCTGTTCATGAACATCGCAACGAATGTTAGAAATTGACCATGCAGGCGATGTAATGGTTTTTTGTCTTTTTTATTTCGTGTTCCATCTACGCTTTCGACTATACCAGCAAGCTTGAAGAACGACGTACATGGTAGAACATTGTAGAACGACGCACACACTTGTCTCGAATCTCTCCAGCAGAAAAAGCATACGAAGTCGAGCATTTTTATTTCGTGTTGCATCTACGCTTTCGACTATACCAGTAAGCTTGTAGAACGACGCACATTGTAGAACATTGTTGAACGACGCACACACTTATCTCGAATCTCTCCTGCAGAAAAAGCATACGAAGTCGAGCATGCGAGAAAATGAGCGCTTCATGTTTGCTTTTAGGCTGTCCTTAATCAGAAGTATAGAGAGAGCAGTGGAGAAAGCACAGGTCTGATAGTCACAACGTCCGTGGTTCGAGTCCAGTCCGGCAACCTTTTTTCTATTTTTTTCGACATAATTAATTTTACTCACTAATACACTCCACACTTTTCGGTCTCCAATTTTCTTACATCGGACCGCAGCTAGGTATATCGCATCCTCGGTTCATGCGGTCTCCACTTACATCCTCTGATGATGAATCCCACATAATTGTAAGCGAATCTTACATCCACCGGTTGGGTGTAGTAGGTCCCGAAGAAACGTACTCAACTTTTTGGCTCAGCTCTGGTACTATCTTCGGTCCCAAGCTAATCGATTCACCCCTCAAAACATAGGAAAATCCAATAACCCCTCATTTTATCTGTCAAACCTTCATAGCGAATCAAAACAAACATTGTGTAGTACTAGAATTTTGACTAAAATGGGGTACGTTAATCGATTTGCTTGGGACCAATAGGCTAGTCAAGTAGTGAGCCAATTTCAAATCGATAGTTTCGTATTGTTGGTTGCTTTTACTGTTCATTGGTACGCTCACTACTGGAATTCGCGTGTGTTTTGTCTGGAATCCCTACCAAGCAGTAAGGAGTGCACGATTCGAAGCTGTTCAACGCAAATTCGTCAGATACGCACTGTGCTATCTTCCTTGGAGTGACCACCGTATGCTGACCGCTGTCGGTTACTGGGTTTGGATACTCTTGCTGAGCGACGAAACGTATCGCAGGTCGTCTTCGTTGCTAAAGTCTTGCTCGCAGAGTATGATGTTCCTGAGTTACTGGTCAAAATTAATCTGTAAAGGGCGAACACGAAATTATTGCGACACATTCAACAGGGCATAACTTTTTACCATTGGGTAAAAATCAACCAAATTTTGCACTCTTTCTCATTTATGTGTATTGTGTACATGCTGTCAAACTCGAAGTCGTGTTTTTCGATTCAACGAAAATGGAGGTGAACCAACGCGAGTTGGGAGAACAAATTCTTTCCAAACACCTGGAATTTCCTGACCTGTCGCACCGGCAGTTGGGAAAAATGTTGAACATTCACCATTCAACCGTCTCCAGAGTGTTGAAGCGGTTCCAGGAGCGGTTGACGTTGGACCACGGCAAAGGAGCTGGAAGAAAACCGGGACCAGAGAACAAAAAGACGGAGGGAAAGGTGAAGCGGATGATTAAAGCAAATCCCAACGTCTCAAGCCGTGATTTGGCTAAAAAGATCGGCATGTCGCAGAGCTACGTCCAGAATGCAAATAAGAGAGCTGGACTACATACATACAAGGTACAGAACTTCCCAAGCCGCGATGAGCGGCAACAATCGACGGCTAAAACTCGGGCACGGAAGCTCTACGAGAAGATGCTGACAAAATATGGCTGCTGTGTGATGGACGACGAAACGTATATAAAAGCTGATTTTAAGCAAATTCCGGGGTTGGAGTTTTTCACCGGCAAGAGCAAGTTCGATATGGACGACACATTTAAGAAGAAGAAAATGTCGAAGTTCGCCTCCAAATATCTCATTTGGCAGGCCATCTGCTCTTGCGGACTGAGGAGTGAGCCTTTCGTGACAAAGGGCACAGTAAATGGCGAGATCTACAAATCTGAGTGCCTCGAGAAGCGCCTTTTGCCGTTCTTGCAGCAGCACGACGAAGCTCCGCTATTTTGGCCAGATTTGGCATCATGCCACTATTCTAAAAGTGTCCTGGAGTGGTATGAGGCCAATTCTGTCCATTTTGTTCCAAAGGACATGAATCCGCCAAACTGTCCGGAGCTGCGCCCGGTGGAGCAGTACTGGGCAATAATGAAGCGGGAACTTCGGAAGAGCAAGAAGACAGTCAAAGACGAGAAGGACATGTTAAGAAAATGGAAAAAAAAACTGAGAAACTGGTACCGGATGACACTGTAAAGCCTTTGATGGAGGGCATCAAGCGAAAATGCGTTCAATTTTACACTCAAGGCTCCATCGATTAACTTTTCTTTTGATTTTTGAAGTAAATATATGTATAAAACTACCCTAAAATTTTGGTTTAATTCTAAACATTATAAGAAAATTGGCATGACATTTTCGGTGTCGCAATAATTTCGTGTTCGCCCTTTATGCTCCTGCCCGAACACTCCGCCCGAGAGCCTTGCTACATGAATTAGTACATGCAACCAACTATGCTGCAAAAAGGTCTTTTGTCGCCATGATTCATCAATTCAACGAAGTATCTGACCTATTTGACTTTGACATCTGCTGTCAATCATTTTATTTTTATTTTTAACACTCCGAATACGGTGTGTAAAAAACTTTACGCTGACTACGAAGCCAGGCAAGGCAAGGCAAGTTTGCAATAACATAACTTCTTGATGAACTTCTTGATGAATTTCATAAATTTTGGAACCTCAGAGAATTCTTAGGGTCTAAAGATTATTTTTATTATAAGATTGAATTGAAAATAGGGTCGTCTACTTAAAAAAAAAGTATGTCTATGGGTTTTGCAAGTGGCTTAAGGTCTATAATTTAAACAAATGGGAATAAATGTTCATAATTAGCCAGAATGCAGTCAAGTTTTATATATATATATATATATGGATCCAAGAGACAACGGAACGGTCCTCGAAAGATCCGGAACATCCGTAAAAGTGGTCAATTCACGAACGTGATTCTATAGCTCGGTGTTTTTTTTTCGAAAACATTAGGAATTTTTAAATAAGATAGAATTTTACGTCGTGACATAAACATGGACCTCCATGGCCATGGGATCGTCCTCCGGAAGATCCAAAACATTCTTAAAAGTGGTCCATCCACGAAACTGATCCTAGAGCTCCATAAACCTTATTTGTCAAATGCAGCAGGAGCTTATGTTTTGCGTAGGAGTAGGAATTTTAGAGCGGGGTTCCCTCTGTTTATACTCTTTAGTATGACGCACTTGACATAGATGGTCCACAGCGACTAACGAAGATCTATTGATTCCGATCAATAGCGGGATGCCTTCTTCCTCCTTCTATGGATGCTCATGTGGGCTACAGCTCGCTGCGTGCAGGCAGCCTTTCGTTATGTACTGGAGAACACCTCCCCCACGACTCACCACGCGGTGTTTGAATTAACACCGTTTGGTGAGACCGGATGGGATTCAACTTTGAAATCTGTGTTAGGGAAATCGCTTTTTGCAGGCAATCGGTGATAATTTTAAATATCATAGCAACAGTTGCACATTCATGCAATTTTCAAAAGTGACATTTTGAAAAATGATAAAGTCTTAATTTTAACGTAGAACAAATTCCTATCAATTGGCGTATTAAGAATTAAAATCCATCATCTCTGGATTAAAATCAGACCACTTTCATGCCACGACCGACTTTGGTTTTTAAAAATACACCCAATGTTGCCTTAAAGTACATGTTATATTAGATTTAAACATATATAGATAGAGCTGGAATTAAGCGTAACAGCTTTTGTAAACAATGACTTCTCTCGATTATTTTTCGGAATTCAAACCAACATTTCCGTCGAGTAAGAGAAGTCTAACCCTACCAGATGGTGATGTTGATTTACGTGGGCGAGCCTTGACTTTTAAGACATCATCGAAAGAAGTCATTGTTTACAAAAGCTGTTACGCCCTAATTCCAGCTCTATCTTGATATGGGAACTGACATCCGATTGATAACCTTGACACATATTCAAAAAATACTATTTAAAAAATTTATGGTGTTCCTGAAGAGGACCGTTTTATGGTGATGGTTGAGTAATGCTGAGCTATTAGGGTGTTAAACACAGATGAGGCTGATGAGCTGTATGTTGTTTGGAATGAGGGGTACGCGCTTGGCATGGATGGCTCACAGTGACTCACGAAGAGCTACTGATTCCTCCTTCTATGGATGATCATGTGGGTTGCAGCTCACTGCTTGCAGACAGCTTTTCGTTGTGTACTGGAGAACAATGTTCAACGCCTCACGCTGAAAGCACTGCTGCACCACCACACACGGTGATTGGAACTGAATCCGATCAGCGGTTAAGGCCAGCCTTGGTAGCTAGCTGCTTGCAGGGAGCCTTTCGCTGTGTACTGGAGAAAACCACCACTTACCACGTGGTGATTGAATAAACACCGTTTGGTGAGACCGGATGGATTTCAACTTTGAAATCTGTGCTAGGGAAATCACTTTTCGCAGGCAATCGGTTATTTAATTATCAAAGCAACAGTTGCAGATTCGTGCAAATTTCAATATAGTGATATATAAAAAACCGAATTTATCTACCTATGGTGTGATCAGACCCTTCTTACTAATTCAAGTTTATTTATTTTATTGTCATTATCAGTGACCAAGCCCCCCACCCCTGTGTCATCCAGTGACGCTACGCCATCTCCTGGGGCTACCCGGAATATATCCGGGTGTAGTCTATTTGGTGAGGCTACCAATCACCTTGTCATCGTATTTTAATGTGATTTAATGGGTTTTAATTCAATTCATATTCAAGCAACTTCCCCGGGGTACCCGGAACATGTCCAAGTGTGTCCAATGTGGTCTGGAACACTTAACACGACTTGCATTGATCTTATTTTTGAATTCTGTAGTAATTTGATGTGTCGCATGATGGTTTTAATACGTTTTCCGTTAAATCCAGCGTGAAGGCCCATATTCACCGGATCTTATTCCGGCCATGTCTCCGGAACCGGTTCACCGATTCCAAAACCGTTCAATAGCGTTCAATGGGACCCCAAGACCTATCATTTGGCGCCAAGTTTGTCCAAATCGGTTGAGCGGTTGCTGAGAAACGTGAACGCATTAATTTCGGTGCATACACACACACATACACACATACACACATACACACATACACACGTACACACACATACAGACACGTTCCGATCTCGTCGAGCTGAGTCGAATGGTATATGATGGTTTTGATACGTTTTCCGTTAAATCCAGCGTGAAGGTCCATATTCACCGGATCTTATTCCGGCCATATCTCCGGAACCGGTTCACCGATTCCAAAACCGTTCAATAGCGTTCAATGGGACCCGAAGACCTATCATTTGGCACCGAGTTTGTCCAAATCGGTTGAGCGGTTGCTGAGAAACGTGAGCGCATTCATTTCGTTACGAACACACACACATACAAACATACACACATACACACACACACACATACACACACAAACACACACACAAACACACACACACACACACACACACACACACACACACACACACACACATACACAAACGCACACACACACACACACACACACACACACACACACACACACACGCACACACACACACACACACACACACACACACACACACACACACACACACACACACACACACAGACACACACACACTCACACACACACACAGACACAAACACACACACACACGCACACACACACACAGACACACACACACACACACACACACACACACACACACACACACACACACACACACACACACACACACACACAAGTCGTGAGTGCGTACAGAACCATTTCGATGGAGGCAGTATGCGTTATCGCCGGTATGATCCCAATCGGCATCACCTTGGCGGAGGACTACGAGTGCTATATGACGAGAGAAACCAGAGGAGTACGAAAAATGGTGAGAACGGAGTCGATGGCTAAGTGGCAGCAGGAGTGGGATGCAGCAGAGAACGGTAGATGGACACACAGGCTAATACCGACTCTTTCGACCTGGGTGAACAGGAAGCATGGAGAAGCCAACTTCCACTTGACGCAGTTCCTGTCTGGTCATGGCTGCTTCAGGAAGTACCTGCATCGGTTCGGACACACAACGTCACCCTTCTGTCCGGAGTGTGGGAATGTGGAAGAATCACCAGAGCACGTGGTTTTCGAATGTCCTAGATTTGATGATGTGCGAGAGGATATGCTCGCCCTTAGCACGGAGAATGTCGTTGAAGAAATGTGTCGAGAGGAGGGCACCTTTAACGCCGTCAGCAGAGCAGTAACGCAGATCATGTCAGCGCTGCAGCGAAAATGGCGGGAAGACCAACTAGAAAGTAGTAATGTGCTCACACAAGTGCGAACTGAAAGCCGAAGCCGGGAGAACTCTCCGTCAGAGTAGGCTGTATCCACCACCAGGGATAACCGAGTAGAACGTGACGCTGGGAGATAAATGGCTCACAAATTGGAGAGACGATCAGCGAACTGGAAGCGCCAATTAGCTGAGGTAAAGTGAGGTGCGTAATGCACGGCCCCCTCCGAAGTAATACGACAAGTGGTTCCGGGGGAAAAGGGCAAGGCGTCTAAGGAGGTTTTAGTGCGGTAAGAATCCCACACACCGTGTCACCGCGACTGTGCGCCCAGTCGTCAAGCGGTGGCACGATGGCCTTTTTGAAGGTTTCCTAAAAAAAAAAAAAAAAAAAAAAAAAAACATACACACACACACACACACACGCACACACACACACACACACACACACACACACACACACACACACACACACACACACACACACACACACACACACACACACACACACACACACACACACATGTTCCGATCTCGTCGAGCTGAGTCGAATGGTATATGACACTCGGCCCTCCGGGCCTCGGATCGATAGTCGGTTTTTCAAGTGATATCTATACCCTTCTTTGTATGAAGGGTAAAAACGATAAAGTCTTAACAGATGCGCTGAAATATATCTGATAAATTGGTGATAAATTTATTGAAATTGGTCCAGGGGTAGCTGAGTTAATAACGTTCAAAATCTTTCACAATTTCGTTACATGTTCCATTTTCGGTTTTCACAAAGTGTACCCTCATAAAGAAATCACAGATGTAGTCCTACGTCAAAAACACGGAGCGCTAGAATCAGTTTCATGGAATTAGCACTCTTATGGATGTTCCGGATCTCGTGGAGGATGGTCTTATAGCCATCCTGGTCCATTTTTATGTCACTACCCCAAATTATTTCTAATATCACAGTTCTTAATATTTTTTCAAAAAAAAAAAAAAAAACTGCGCAGCTCTATAATCTTTTCAATCGTTTTAAGATCAGAATAATCTACAGACCCTAGGTATTCTAGAGGTACTGCAATTTTTTTTTCTTTTATTGATCGATAATCTATTATCTTAACTCTTTCAGGTTTTGAATTGGTGGCCCTGAAAAGGGCCGGTTGTTTTTCGAATGGTGGCCCTTAGAAGGGCCGTTATTGGTTTTTTTTTCTGGTATCCTTTTGACTGTACAACTTCCGGGCATGTCTTTTGGCCACAAGATTATGCTTCAGTGCCCTGTTTGGTTGCTTACTGGCCCGAAAAGCTCGAAATCCTTCTCGTTGACGAATCCTTCTGAGGGTGCTTTGGCTGGTAATGAATTTATTGACAATATCATAATCCGACAGCCCTAGGTGTGCCCTAACCGTTCTCAACACCTTCAAATGCGGCTTCCGATCCTTAGCTTCACTACTACGCTTGCGATGATCTTGCCGATCTATAGTATGCCGCTCACAGAAACGTTTAAGAACACTGCACACGGACGATTTCGCTAATTTCAACGACTTCGCGATTTTTGAACCTGACCACGTCGGATTAACCAAGTGGGTGTCCGAAATTAATTTTTAGTTCGCGGCTTCCATCAAGTGTAACGTCTTTTAAACAAAATGGATTGTGATGATTTTTTCAACTCTGAACTCCGCTGTCAAAACATTCCAGATCCGACCGTTAGGAGCACTGCAGTAAATTTGTTGTTTATTTATTTTTGAGGGATTTTAACGTTTAAGGTCATTCATCCCTACTGCAGTAAATAAACAGTGCGTTCAGTTATCTAATGACACAAGCTTTATTCCCCTTCCGATTGAAAAAAAATGGATTTTTTCCCCAGATGACACGCTTCGTTTAACACTATTCCCCTAGTACCAACTCTAGATTGTGGTGAGGAGCTTCGGGTGGAAAATCATAAACTCGCACTACGAATTAATCGTCAATGTACGGAACATCGATTTTTTGGACTTGAACTTTATGAAATTGAATTTATCCTCAATTATCCTGTACGTCGCTTCCATTTGAACGGGATCCACATCCAGTGCTTTCACGAAATTATCAATTTCGCCCATAATGGTTTTTGCACTTACAATCAGAAAATTTACTCTCCTGTAATGTTAGATTAAATAGTTTTACAAAACGAGTGAGCAACGATTCCGAACATAACTTCAAAACAGCTGCAGGGATGCCGTTCGAGCCGACAGCAAACCAGGGTTTAAATTTTTGAAGAGCCAAATGTTACACGGACGTAGCTTGAATTCATCTATTGGAGAATCAGTAATAGCCCAAGTAGCACACTTCAGTCTCAACGAGTCGCAGCAACTTGATTGCTACTGAAATAAGTCACATAGAAGATTCCTCGACCGATTTGCGACAAGTGTGCTACTCGGTAGCAATTGTTACTTGATTTGGTGAGGCCGAGGTTTCGTTGAACGAACTCATGAAATGTTGAGCAAAGAGGCAGCACTTCTCAGGTTCAGAATCAGCGGTTTGCTCACCGTGATGAACTGCCAAATGGTAAACCCACTTCGTTCTTTTTTTTAATTTATAAGTTATTAGAAATGCTTTGGATTTTTGCAAAGAGATGAGTGCGTACGGAGAACACACCGTTGATACAGCAATCTGTTGTATTTCCTATAGTCATTACATGCGCTGTTAAACTACTGATTCGAAATGTAAGAACGTATTTTCGTAGCACTTTTGCTCTGCACTGTTTCAGTCGATGCAAGTGACCTTTGGACCAAGGGAGCTTTGATGTTAGGGTGGGCAATAGGTATAAATTCACCCATGATGTCCCATATCAATAGCAGCACTAATTCAGCAGCATAGTTGGCTCATCGGAAATCCAGTGTACGATTATCCTCAAAAACTATTGGTGCTGGGATATTTATCAGGACGTCTAACGCAGGGTAGTCAGCGTTAAGAATAGTTAAAGATTATATAGCTTTTGAAACGGTGCATGCTAGAGATGCTGCTTCTAGCAGCCGATAAAACCATTTGTGACTCATCCTGGAAAGGCGCATCGTCTGACTTACTCCACCGAAGTAAAGGTTGGTTATACTCTTCGAGCTGCAGAGCATAGTCATAGTCATTTCAAATTGCAAATCTAGATAGAGCTGGAATTAGGGCGTAACAGCTTTTGTAAACAATGACTTCTCTCGATGATTTCTCGGAATTCATGGCTCTCCCTGGCAAATCGACATCACCATCGAGTTGAGGAAGACTTCTCCTACCCAATGGATATGCTGGTTTGTGTAGGCGAGCCTTGAATTCCGAGAAATCAACGAGAGAAGTCATTGTTTACAAAGGTTGTTACGTCCTAATTCCAGCTCTATCTAGAAATATAGTACAGCTATCCCACGAAGAACGCATTACTCGAGAAAAAGCGGTGGGTGCAACTCAGTGGGTAACGCGTTTTTCGGGGGAAAGCTGTAGGGTGTAACAAAATATGGGTCATTTCAGCTCAAGTGGGTACACCACATGTGGTCGATGTCACCGATTTGAGCCAAACTTGGCCAAAACGCTAATTTAGGCATTCTGAACAAACGCCTTTTTTATTTTGCTTTGAAGTGCCTAGATCCCTATCAGCTACAGCCCTGGATTTTCGAGATTTTTAAAACAATCATCTCTCAGAAGAGATTACTCCACAACCAAATAAGCTATTCGTGATCTTAGGACGTCAATTTGAACATTTTTTTAATGTAGACTCTTATAGATGTACCCTGTCAACTTATATATGTACCCTGTCACTCACACAACATAACGGGAAACGGTGAATTACACCAACCCTGTCCACTGTGCCAGATCCACCATTCTGTGGAACACTTCCCGAGCAGGAAGAAATAACTTATTAATACCAAATTCAGGTATTAAAACAGCATAACTGGCAACCTCAGTATAGTATTAGTGAGGCTGACATAAGAAGTAAAATACCAAAAATAATACCTCAAACATGTTCTACGAATAACGAACTAATAAATAATTTAGTTATTACAATAACAAACGGATAACAGACGCTTTAATGATGCCAGAATACCAAAGTTTGTTATTTTGAAGGTCTTCTAATACCAATTCAATAACTCTTTTAGGTGTTATTGTCTCAAAACTGAAAGATCATATTTTGTTAGTTTGGTATTCATTTGATATTTTACAAAATATTTCGATAGCTGAATAATATCAAAATAAGGTTTTATACCACAAGCATACCAAAATCTGGTATCATACCACATTAAGACATTCATTTGTTATCGATTAGCTATCGGTTCCTGCTCGGATTTACTTGCCACTGCCCACAATATCAAGGAGCTAGAAACCTGTTCGACATCCCCGGCAGCATCCGAGACGCCCTCAGTGAAGACCCTTGCCGCTCAGTGGCCCTACTGGCTTTCCTCCGCGAGGCAGGCCTGTTCTCCCAAATATGACTACAACCGACCGAAACATTACCGCTGTCATTGCACGCTGTCATACCCTCAACTCCGACCATTTGTTTTTTTTTTTCCTTTTTTTTTTTTTCTTAGATCTGGAATATGTATCGCAAAGGTCGTGAGTGTTCGGAACAAACGTGTTTGCTCTTAATTCTTTTAATTATTTAAAAATCTATTATCTTAACTCCTTCTTTATTAGAATTGGTGGCCCTGAAAAGGGCCTTTTGTTTTTCAAATAGTGGCCCTGACAAGGACCGTTTGTTGTTTTTTTCCTAGTGTCCATCGAAAGGGTTGTTGAAGTTTCTTAATGGCTAGCTAGAGGGGCTAGTTTAAAGGGATTCCACTAACCTCCGGTCTAGCCACGAAGATCGTCATGGGTGGGCTCGTCTCTTTTGTTGGCTAGCTCGAGCTTGAAACCCTAGAGCTTCAAGGTCGGCTCCTGGCTTTTCAATACTTGTAAGTAGGATCCTGGTAGGGCCTCCAAATTCCGACTTATGCGCCAGACGACGAGAGTCGTCTGCCAGAACTCAACCCGAGCAGCACACTTCGATCGAAATAAGCTGCTGCAACTTGATTGTGACCGGAATAAGTGGCACACAAGTAACCACAATTGTTCAGTGACATGTGTGCTGCTAGGGAAGGTTGGATTGCCCAGCTAGCTCTTTTTCAACCCCACAACGGAATCCACCTCCTATAATGTCCCAAAACCTTTGATTTCCAAAGTCTATAAAAGTTGGATTTATGTTTGCATGGTGATTTCCTTAAAACCTTCCCTTTTCCTACTTTCTCCTAACGGGTGACGTCATTCAGTAAGTGTGTTCCCTGAACGTGAGTCAACCTACTTGCAATAGATTCCCCCCCATTTCTTCCCCTACTAATATAATAGTTTGCCCTACTAATGCTGGTGGTGGGGTGTGTTCGTGTGGGTACTAAAAAGCGGTTCAGGTACTTACAGGACTCGTCGTTGATCGGAGGTTACCTGGTCGGCCAACGGCTGGTTGACCGAGAACGACGTCCTCGCCGTTCGACGCTCAGGGGTGCGGGTTGCCCGTACGGACGACTTGAATGCTCTTCAGGAAGGGGACTGCCAGTTTCCTGTGGGCGGATATTTTGCTGACGCCCACTCCGACGACGGTTCGTCACACAATGATGCAAGCCGGGCGGAGTGCCGACTTCAGGGACCATGCAGTGTACCCACCACACAATTTGGATGCTCAGATAGCGTTCGATGGCACCGGGAAGGGGCGGCCTTCGGCGCCGATGGTGAATGAAACTTCGTTGATACAGGCCGGCGAAATACCGACTCATAGGCCCATGCGGTTCGCACGGAGCGGGACTTCGGTGCTCTCTAGCACCAGGAAAGTGATTCGCGGCTTCTTCAGGCTACGTCGGAGATGTGCACTTGATTGCTGGGCTCTGATCGGGACTGGTCAACACCTTCTACCCGGGACGTGAGTCTGGGCGATTCTCTCTGGCGGTGGCAAGCTTTCCCCGTACAGATTACTCGCGGATTGTGGCAACCACGTTGTAGCGGAGTGGTGCTCTCGAGGCCGAACTTCCTTCACCGATGACCACGCTCTCTGCAACTATTCTTAGCGGCACGCAGCCGCGAGGCGAAGAATAGTCCCAGGGGATCGCCCCCAGTCTCACCGATAGCACGCGGATAGCTTTTGGATGCTGTTGAAGCCGTAGCTAAGAGAAACTTCCAGCCCGCACAATCTCCACGAAACGCACTCGCCAAAACCCCAATGGTGCACGTGTTCACGTGTGGTGACTGTGGATGAATTCACATTAGTACCCCCAAACACGAAATAAACGACTTTCCAGCAATTACCTCACGTTTTTTTTTAACTGCAATGTCTGATTTCTTATCAGTTCTTTTATTTGGACTCACGTTTTCTTCCCTATTAAAATTTTATGATTAGTTTTATATACTGCAATCAAATTCACCACGCGCTTACTTTACAGGATTTTCAAGTTATTCACGACTCACGATTTTTTCTTAATTTATCAATTTACTTTAAATAAACTCTGGAAATACATAAAAACTATAAATTACTATTCAATTCAATTCACTGCACTTCTTGCTTTTAAATTACTTTTCAATTGATTAACTATCACTCCGAATTTAGCTTCGATATTCACTTGTTAAAATGTAGACTTTACTGTTCGGCGGTCTGAACGGGAAAGATCGAGCGGGTGCTCTTTCTTGATCCAGAAGCCTCAATTTTCCTATTTTTCGGTTTTTATTCCGGTTCTGATTTCTTGATTCTAAAATTATATATTCTAAATTTTCTTCGCGATTTGATCGGTAAGTTGACCTTTTGATCACTGACGTGTAAACCCCACCCACTTAACACCCATCATTACTGATTCGAGCACATTGGTTGCCTACCACGAAGGCGCAAATTTAAATCACAAATAAGGTTCTTTATGAAACGACGGTGAGCCCGTTTCACACTGATCAGAAGCACAATACACCTATTAATCACTTTTACTCTTTATTGTCTCACTCACTTGTTATGTCTGTAGTGTGGGTGTGTAGATTGCTGGCCAGCGATGACGGGATTCTGCAGTGGGTGGGGTTTTTCGGCGGCGGATGAACGGACTGTTCACATTGGATGCCGGTGCTCGACGGTTGTCACCGTGTGGCACGACGGATGTGGCACTGGGGCTCGATCGGGTGATCGACGGTGGTCTCTCAGTGGTCGTCGGTGTATTACCGATGGACGCTTGCTACACGGGTGTTGGCGTGTTAACGGACGCCCTCGTGGTTTAGCCCGTAATTAATGGGTCCTGCGGGGAATATGAGAGGTGGTCTTAGGGCTGGGAACTCCGATACGTGGTTATTAATTGAGTCGTACCTGACTCCGTATTCGGTGGTATTAACCGGTATTTGTTGGTAACTCTTCACTATGAAACTGATAATTTATATGAACTATCTTGCGCAATCGCTGAAGTAGAAGAGAACGTAGATTCACAATGAATACACATATACCCTATTCCTCGCTCTCGCTATCTCCTGATTTTTCTCGCTCGAAGGGAAACCAATAGGGTACAGGAACCAAAACGGTAGCAATTTGGAGTGTACGGAACGAATATGGACTAATCACTGTTGCCTATTGGCGCTCCTTTTATTTTGGCACTATTTGTTGATATTGCTGTTGTATTTGCTTCAGCGTATGGAGAACTAACACGAAATGCATAAACGTGCTACCAATTGACGTCTGCGGGAAGGTTTAGAGCTGAATAATTTTCACAAGTTTATTCTCTGACGGAGACTCAACGACCCAAAACTGATAGTGATTTTCCGAACACTGCTATTGGCACTGATTGATGATTCTTTGCTGTCATTTCGCTCCATGATTCAAAAATATTTCAATTTTGTGAACCTGTTTTACCCACCATCTCGGGATCTTAAAATAAATTCTATACCGTAGAAATATAGTGGCCCTGACCCTGCTGGTTCTTTCGGAATGGCGTGCTTTCACCATTGCACAGCGGTTGAAATTTTGCAGGTGATCAATGTAGTAGTCAGCTTGACGGAACGACTGCAGTGGAACGTCCGAAAGATAGTGAAGCTACTCAGAAAGCCTTCAATGTCCGCGTCATTCAGGGTCCTACTAAATTTGTAGTGACCATCTCCGTCGCTGCTGAAACTGCCATTTGGATCGAATCGAACAAACTGGTGTACTTGGGTATCTCCAGAGACAGCCTGCTCAGTTGGCTTTCCTCGCAGCCTCAGCATTACGCAGGTGATCATTGTAGTCAAACTCAGCTGTCGAACGTTCGAAGGATGTCATTGCCGTTAATAATACTTCTCATTCCGATGTCCGCGTCCACTTTCTGGGTCTTTCAAATTTTAGTTGTGACGACTGTCTCCACAGCTAATGGAATAGCAACTGATCACGTTCACTGAATTACAGTCTGTTTTATACCTGCAGAATAGCTAATTAGGCCCCTCCCTTTCGGAGTATTTTCCATCAGAGCGTTCCTAGTTGCAAGTATATGACAGAATTCACACCAGACCAAGATGTGCTCCAACCAGAATTGAATTGGATTGTTGTGAAAGAACAACTAGCGCTACTTGAATTTTTCACACCAGTGCAAGTCGATGTAGAGCGGATGACGGCGGCACAGTCATGCTGCCTATTGCGGAAAGCCTTTCCTCCGGTCGATGTGGATGCATTCGTCGTCGGCTTTGTATTGGTGCGATGCTTGCTGTTCCACTCATATCCGACCGTTGCTCGACAGCAAATGACGAAGAAAACGATTTGGCAAGCGTTTTTATTACCGCTGCTTTTCTCCTTCCTTCCATCCATTGGTGAAATGGTGAGCGGTCAACCGAGCGGTGAGCTCGCTCATGTGAGCATGCGCAATGTGTCGTGTGTTCGATTAGCGGTCAATCTTTACGTCCGTGTTTGGGATTTTTCGTTGAATGTCTGAATTTTGATTTTTTTTTAATGTGACCCCCAGTATAGAAATTAAAGACGTAGTCCTACGTAAAAAAAATACAACCAATATTTTTCAATACAAAATCCTAATTTTTTAATTACATGAATTTGATATTTTGCTCTTTACAATCAGCCCAGCGGTTCAAAAATTTAGAATTAAAAAAAAAAGTGCTTTTGGAAAGCATCGATTTTTTGGACCAGTGTGGGTGTATGAATCCATTTTGTTTTTCTTTAATTTTACAATTTTATTGTATTTCGGAATAATGGTTCCGAAGATATAAACAAAAATTCGATATTTTACGACGAAATGGAAATACTCATTCATTTTTCTCGGAAACCCGAACTGATTTGAGTGCAACTAGTTCCATTTTGTTTGTATACATCTATACATTTCATTACGTAAAGGGCTTTTCAGGGAAATAGGCACTTGGATGTAATGCCCTAAAGCCTTTCAAACCCATTTGAATCTAAAAATGAAAAGCCTTCACACCAAAGTCGGTAACATTTGACTGGATTACTTTCAAGTAAACAACCCAGTATTTTTTCCCTTTGATTTGTTTTCCATCGATCTTGTTTCTACGAACGCCAGGGAGAAATCTCCCACACCTATTGACCCATCAACTCATGGATCGGAGACCAAAGGTTTAACTTTCTTTCAGAAGGAAGGCGTGATCAGCGATTTAATGTCTCAGAAAATCCCGGCGGCGCCGACTGCGATTGAACCCAGGCTCTTTGGTGTGAGAGGCAATCATGCTGTAGTGGACACCATCATTGCCGCTAAGTAGGTTCTCAACGATTATAAATAGCTGATTAAAAGCTGGTTATGCCTAAGATAAGCTTACTCAGCTAAAAATAGCTTATTCGACTTTAAAACAGCTCAAATTGTTGGTTTGATTGATTTCAGATTGAAAATATCGTTGCTTTATAATGCTCATTTTAGCGGCAGCGGTGGTGTAGTGGTATGCGTGATAACCTCTCACCCCAGCAGCACTGAGATGTTTCTGAGGCATAACATCTCTGATCACAGGAAGTAAACCAGTTGGTCCTCGGTTCATGAGTTCATGGGTCGATAGGTAGGTTCCAGGAGTGGGAGCTGCCTTCTTGGCTTTCCAGTTGAAATGGAAAGGTTGCCGAAGACAAAGAGGGTGTCGACAATAGTCACACTCACCTGAGTAAATCTCTGGAAGCATTTCTGAAGTTCCGGGAAAGTTCAAAAACTGACGCGAGAAGACGAAGTAGAAGGTGACCTGCGGACCCTTCGTAGACTACGAGGCTGAGGAGCATGAAGTAGTTCACCTCCTCGAGGTGTGCCCTGGAAACGTTAAGTATCGAACCCAAGGGAGAGATATTGCGGCTAAACGAACTGCAACAGAGTAAGGACGCTGGAACCCCATCCAGCTCGTCCCAGGAGGTCGATAAGCCCTGCACAAACCCTCGTTCTTAGAGTGTAGACGACTCTGACCAAGTCGCAGCACACGCAGCTGGTATGCTGCCACGTCTGCTCTAGAATTCAGGCGAACAATTAACGGTGAACGATAAGAGGAAGGCCCTGCACAGCTGTACTCTGTGCAGTAGCGAGTGTCACGTGTGTAATACACCACTAGTGATGCGCCATAGCGCAACCGGCCCCCTCCCATGATGTAATGCTTTCGGGCGATTCCGGGGAGGGCAAGGGCCACGAGCGCAGGGTAAGGTTTAGTGGGTCGGGAGCGCTACTTCTCCCATCCCCACACCCTGAGTTATCTTCTCAGGTGTCTGGGAGCAGATTCCCCCCAGTATTAAAAAAAAGGCAACGTGGCTGACGAAGTGCGGCCATGGATCGAGTAGAGTGGAGACGACTGCTTCGGACAGCAGAGGACAACAAGGCTTTAGCCTGATTGTTAAGGTAAGGGAGAAGACGAAAGAACCTGGAAGTCGAAATGGATTTCCGGAAGGAATTGTGAAAGAACTTACAGGGTAAGGTGGATGAAAGTTCCTTAGGAAAGATGGAAGAAACATCGAATGGAAGATTAGAGAAATTCCAGGAAGTTGAAATATTAACATTTTGATGGATTTATTTGTTCACTGAATAAATGTATTTCCTGATTTCCAGGAATTACCGGGACGCGTCATCAGCTGTTTCTCGACCCCTTGGTAGCCGAAAAAGGCGAGGAAATGGAAACATTAGTCGAACGAGTATCAAGCATAAGACATTTTTGAAGATTTTTTTTTTAGAGTTGCCTTTAATATTTGAATTTTTCTGGGCAGGTGAGTAGCAATCATTTTGATTATAAAAATCGGTATGAATCGGTATTAAAACTCAAAAATCGGTATTCTGAGAAATCTTATCTGTACATCGGTATCAAGTTTTAAAATCGCTTTATCTGGCAACGCTGGCGCCAACATTGCTTAGATTTATCCTCTTATGTCATGCTAATCCCTATCAACTTTAGATATCAATAGTAAAGTTTTTACCCGGGTAAAGGCAATGACCTTTTATCTTGAGCTGTTGTTGAAAAAAATAACTACCACATATAATTTAAGAGAAGACCATGCTTAGCTGTGACTAATGCATACTATAGTGTTTTACTACACCGCCATCAAGAAGGCTCCAACAATCTGCTGAAATTGGAATACCATAGTTTACCAGCAATTCAGGACAATTAATCCAGCAAAGAACTGCCTGTTTTATGCTAAAAGCCTACTTCAAAACCGGCAGCAGCAGTAACATCCCCTTCCCGGGTGCGTTTGAAAAGAAAATGGCATTCAAATGAAGGGATTGATTGATGGTCGGATCGTAAAAAGAGCAAATTTGCTAGTAGTAATTTCCAGCCACAACCACCGGATAAGGGCTGGAACACTCTGGCCTGGTGTGTGGGAGCCGGCGCGCTGAGTACTTAGACATAATGGCACAGCTTGTTTTATTCGACACGCAAAGGGCCACCGCCAGCAAACGGCAATGGATGATAATGCTCCGATGATGGTGGAAAACAATCAACCCAAATGGCAGGTATTAAACGCTCCCGAGCACGCCACGGCCATTTGCTGGTTCTTCTATTTAGATTTGTTGTTGTTAAACCTAACGAGACTGAAAGAGTGCAAACTTGGAGAAATGAATGGTGGCGCTTCCTTATTGCCACTCTTGATGCCAAGTTATTCCATTACAGAGGGGAGACTTTGAGCATCGTCGGTTTCGTAGAAAAATAAATCGAATAAATAACCCCTCTCACAGTGTGAATCACTTAGATTGCGAGAGATCTTTTTTGGCAGGATTTCCGGTTCTTTTATGTCCTAAAGCTCCTCTGGTCTAGTCTTCAGAAAGCACTGACTGATAAGCTTTTTGACGACAGCGGAAAAGAACAAGACCATCAGAACCAAACGATCGTCTTTCACTAAAGCAACAAAACACGAGACACTTCAGGGGGTCTCAATGCCCTCTTTGGAACTGGAAAAGGCCATGCAGCTATAGAGACGCTGATGGTGGAAGAATTTTCACCGTGATTAATCTAGCTGTGAAAGTGGATTGACGGCAAGATTTCGAAAAAAAAAAGCAGCGCCCTTCAACCGTGAGATAACGTAGGAGAAAAATTGTTTCCTCCGCTGACAAGTGTTTTGTGTGCTTCACCTTCCGGGTGGATAAATTTGATGCTCGATCTTTTTTTTTTCTAATCTTTTCCTCCTTGTTACTCCTTTTCAGCTGTCAACGAGAAACGATTCGCTGTAAAATTTAATCGCTTTTTCTTCTGCTTCATCTTTCCTTTCCATGCAGAGCTCACCTGCGGCAACAATAGGGTAGACGATTATCAGAGTCAAAAAGGTAGATATGAGCTTTTTTTATGTGTTCTTATTGTTCACTTTGCCCCATTTGAGGACATTTTTTGAAGAGGTATTTGAGATCATGAATCATAATAGTTATTATAGGCTAGGTGGGGGAAAACAGGGTAATTCTTTACTGAGGGAGTTTAAGATTGTTCTGTTGTGGATAGTCATGTTACAGAAAGTCAGCTTTAGAACTACTAGGGTTATTACATATCATAATTTTAATTTATCGTCAGTTTCCACACAATTTTTCATCCTTTTTTCAAACATTTTGATTCCAAGTATATAATTAAGCTTGAAAAAAAAAATTGTTGTATTAAATATTATTCTAAGATAATTTACTTAAATAATTTCCGAGATAAACACCAATTAAAGCACACACTAAATGAAAAGTTTTGCAAGAATGGAACTGAATGATTGGAAATATTAAATTTAATTGATCCAAAGAAATTGCTGAAATTTATGGAACATTTCGTATTTTTTAGTAGCTCAATTGATATTTTTCATGAAAAGTTTCAGTACTTTTTAGGGAAAATTTAATCATTTTTTTTTATGTGTTTAATAACTATACTGCTTGTGTTTTATTTTTAGTTAGAGGACCAGAGCGACAGGCAGGAGTTCCAAAAGAAGTTTCTAAAAGAAGCTTCCAAAAGATTCTTCCAATGGAAGCTTCCAAAAGAAGCTTCCAAAAGAAGCTTCCGAAAGAAGCTTCCGAAAGTAACTTCCAAAAGAAGCTTCCAAAAGAAACTTCCTAAAGAAGCTTCCACTAGAACCTTCGAAAAGAAGATTTTAAAAGAAACTTCCAACAGAAGCTTCGATAAGTAGCTTCCAAATGAAACTTCCAAAATAAGCTTCCAAACGAAGCTTCCAAAAGAAGATTCCAAAAGAAGCTTCCAAAAGCAGCTACCCAAAAAAACTTCCAAAAGAAGCTTTCAAAAGAAGCTTCCAAAAGAAGCTTTCGAAAAAAGCTAGGATAAGAAGATTCCAAATCAAACTTCCGAAAGAAGCTTCCAAAGAATTTTCCGAAAGAAGCTTCCAAAAGATTCTTCCAATAGAAACTTCCAAAAGAAGGTTCCAAAAGAACCTTCCAAAAGAAGCTTCCAAAAGAAGCTTCCAAAACAAGCTTCCAAAAATCAAAAAAAAATCTTCCATAAGAAGTTCCCAAATGAAGCTTCCGAAAGAAGCTTCCAAAACAAGCTTCCAAAAGATGCTTCCAAAACAAGCTTACAATAGATGCTTCCAAAAGAAGCTTCCTAAAGAAGTTTCCAAAAAAAGCTTCCAAAAGAAACTTCCAAAAGAAGCTTCCGAAAGAACCTACCAAAAGAAGCTTCAATAAGAAGCTTTCAAAAGAAGCTTCCAAAAATCAAAAAAAAAAAACTTCTATAAGAAGTTTCCAAATGAAGCTTCCAAAAGAAGCTTCCGAAAGAAAATTTCCAAAAGAAGCTTCGATAAGAAGCTTCGATAAGAAGCTTCCAAAAGAAGCTTTCGAAAAAAGCTAGGATAAGAAGATAGCAAATTAAACTTCCGAAAGAAGCTTCCAAAGAATTTTCCGAAAGAAGCTTCCAAAAGATTCTTCCAATAGAAACTTCCAAAAGAAGGTTCCAAAAGAACCTTCCAAAAGAAGCTTCCAAAAGAAGCTTCCAAAACAAGCTTCCAAAAATCAAAAAAAAAAAAAAATCTTCCATAAGAAGTTCCCAAATGAAGCTTCCGAAAGAAGCTTCCAAAAGAAGCTTCCAAAACAAGCTTCCAAAAGATGCTTCCAAAACAAGCTTACAATAGATGCTTCCAAAAGAAGCTTCCTAAAGAAGTTTCCAAAAAAAAGCTTCCAAAAGAAACTTCCAAAAGAAGCTTCCGAAAGAAACTACCAAAAGAAGCTTCAATAAGAAGCTTTCAAAAGAAGCTTCCAAAAATCATAAAAAAAATCTTCCATAAGAAGTTTCCAAATGAAGCTTCCAAAAGAAGCTTCCGAAAAAAAATTTCCAAAAGAAGCTTCGTTAAGAAGCTTTGATAAGAAGCTTCGATAAGAAGCTTCCAAAAGAAGCGTCCAAAAAAAGCTTCGATAAGAAGCTTCCAAATGAAACTTCCAAAAAAAGCTTCCAAAAGAAGCTTGCAAAAGAAGCTTCCAAAAGATGCTTCCAAAAGAAGCTTGAAAAAGAAGCTTCTGAAAATTTTTTCCAAAAGAAGCTTCGAAAAGAAGATTTCAAAAGAAGCTTCGAAAAGAAGCTTCCAAAAGAAGCTTCCAAAACAAGCTTCCAAAAGATGCTTCCAAAACAAGCTTACAATAGATGCTTCCAAAAGAAGCTTCCTAAAGAAGTTTCCAAAAAAAAGCTTCCAAAAGAAACTTCCAAAAGAAGCTTCCGAAAGAAACTACCAAAAGAAGCTTCAATAAGAAGCTTTCAAAAGAAGCTTCCAAAAATCATAAAAAAAATCTTCCATAAGAAGTTTCCAAATGAAGCTTCCAAATGAAGCTTCCAAAAGAAGCTTCCGAAAAAAAATTTCCAAAAGAAGCTTCCAAAAGAAGCGTCCAAAAAAAGCTTCGATAAGAAGCTTCCAAATGAAACTTCCAAAAAAAGCTTCCAAAAGAAGCTTGCAAAAGAAGCTTCCAAAAGATGCTTCCAAAAGAAGCTTGAGAAAGAAGCTTCTGAAAAAATTTTCCAAAAGAAGCTTCGAAAAGAAGATTTCAAAAGAAGCTTCGAAAAGAAGCTTCCAAAAGAAGCTTTCGAAAAAAGCTAGGATAAGAAGATTCCAAATCAATTTTCCAAAAGAAGCTTCCAAAAGAAGTTTCCGAAAGAAACTTCCAAAAGAAGCTTCGATAAGAAGCTTTCAAAATAAGCTTCCAAACAAGATTCCAAACGAAGCATCTAAACAAGCTTCCAAAAGAAGTTTCCAAATCAAGCTTCCAAATCAAGCTTCCAAAAAAAGATTTCAAGAAATGCTTCCAAAAGAAACTTCCAAAAGAAGATTCCAGAAGAATATTCCAGAAGAAGCTTCCAAATAAAGATTCTAGAAAAAGGTTCCAAAAGAAGCTTTCAAAAGAAGATTTCAGATCAAAACTGTGCTGCAATTTGCACAACTTTGTTTATAACGGCTTAAATCGCATTTTTTTATAAAATATCTCCAAATACAGTCTGATATATTAGCCAATTTTTTATGGCAGGTTTATTATCATTTAAAATTGCCATTTTAGCGTATCGCTGGGCGTTGTACTTTTAGAGGTGGACATGTATTTTTGTTTTTAAATTTATTATACAGGTATTCAACCTGATGGTACCTTTTCCAACTAAAATTGGACTTCGTTTCTTGAAATCAAAATTCGTTGTGATCAATTTGGCTTTGATTTTGGTAATCTAAATTCCTTGCGCTTTTCCAAGTGAAATTTGGCTTTACTGCTAATAATCCAAATTTGTTTGCACTCTTCCAAGATAAATTTGACTTCGCTTCTCATAATCCAAATTTGTGGGACTCTTCCAAGTAAAATTTGGCTTCGCTGCCCATAATCCAAATTCGATTGCACTTTTCCAAGTTAAATTTGACTTCACTTTTTGTTATCCAAATTCTATTGCGCTTTTCCATGTAAAACGTGGCTTTGCTTCTACACACATAGAAAATTCATGTAAATTTAGGTGCTCTGAGACTGACTTATACGAGCCTCAATTTTGACAGAAAATTGAGTCATAATAGACGCGAAATTCTGCTCAATCAAACGTACTTTTCGTCGAGTAACGAACTTTTCAGCACTTAATTTTACATGACATGTTTGTTTACGTCTCATCCTTTATGTCAAAGATAGATTCCGTCAAGTGTAAAATTAGGTATTTCTAAGTGTGTAGTAATCCAAATTTGATTTTGCTTTTCCAAGTTAAATTTGACTTCGCTTCTCGTAGTCCAAATTCGATTGCACTCTTCCAAGTTAAATTTGACTTCGATTTCGTAATCCAAATTCGTTGCGCTTTCCCAAGTAAAATTTGGCTTCGTTGCTCATAATCCAAATTCGATTGCACTTTTTCAAATAAAATTTGACTTCGCTTTTCGTAATCCAAATTCGATTGCGCTTTTCCATGTAAAATTTGGCTTTCATTCTGGTAATCTAAATTCAATTGCACTTATCAAAGTAAAATTTGACTCCGTTTCTATAATCCAAATTCGTGACGCTCTTTCAAGTAAAATTTGGCCTCGCTGCCCATAATCCAAATTCGATTGCACTTTTCCAAGTTAAATTAAACTTCACTTTTCATTATCAAATCTTGTCCCACTTTTCCAAGTTAAGTTTGGCTTCGCTGCTCATAACCCAAATTCGATTGCATTTTTCCATGTTAAAATTGGCTTTGCTTCTGGTAATCCAAATCGATTGTGCTTTTCCAAGTAAAATTTGGCTTCGCTTCTCGTAATCCAAATTCGTTGCGCTCTTTGAAGCAAAATTTGACTTCACTTTTCGTAATCCAAATTCGATGAGGTTTTCCAAGTAAAATTTGGCTTCGCTGCTCATAATCCAAATTCGATTGCATTATTCCAAGTTAAAATTGACTACGCTTTTCGTAATCCAAATTCGATTGTGTTTTTCCAAGTAAAATTTGACTTTGCTTCTCGTAGTCCAAATTCGTTGCGCTCTTTGAAGTAAAATTTGACTTCACTTTTCAAAATCCAAATTCTATTGCGCTTTTCCTAGTAAAATTTGCTACGCTGCTCTTAATCCATATTCGATTGCGCTTTTCTATGTTAAATTTGGCTTTGCTTCTGGTAATCCAAATTCTATTGCGCTTTTCAAAGTAAAATTTGGCTTCGTTTTTCGTAATCCAAATTCGATTGCGTTTTTCGAAGTAAAATTTGACATCGCTTTTCGTAATCCAATTTCGATTGCTCTTTTCCAAGTATAATTTGGCTTCGCTGCTCATAATCCAAATGCAATTGCACTATTCCAAGTTAAAATTTACTACACTTTTCATAATCCAAATTCGATTGTGCTTTTCCAAGTAAAATTTGACTGTGCTTCTCGTAGTCCAAATTCGGTGCGCTCTTTGAAGTAAAATTTGACTTCACTTTTCGTAATCCAAATTCTATTGCGCTTTTCCAAGTAAAATTTGCTACGCTGCTCATAATCCAAATTCTATTGCGCTTTTCCAAGTAAAATTTGGTTTCGTTTTTCGTAATCCAAATTCGATTGCGTTTTTTGAAGTAAAATTTGACATCGCTTTTCGTAATCCAAATTCGTTGCAAATTCGATTTTGCTTTTCCAAATAAAATTTGACTTTGTTTCTCGTAGTCCAAATTCGTTGCGCTCTTTGAAGTAAAATTTGACTTCATTTTTCGTAATCCAAATTCTATTGCGCTTTTCCAAGTAAAATTTGGCTTCGCTGCTCATAATCCAAATTCAATTGCGCTTTTCCATGTAAAATTTGGCTTTGCTTCTGGTAATCCAAATTCGATTGTGCTTTTCCAAGTTGAATTTGAATTCGTTTTTCGTAATCCAAATTCGATTTTGCTTCTCCATGTAAGATTTGGCTTTGCTGCTGGTAATCCAAATTCGATTACACTTTTCCATGTTAAATTTGACTTTACTTTTCGTAATTCAAATTCATTGCGCTCTTCCAAGTAAAATTTGACTTCGATTTTTGTAATCCAAATTCGATTGCACTTTTCCAAGTTAAATTTGATTTCACTTTTCGTTATCCAAATTCGATTGCGCATTTCCATGTAAAACTTAGATCTTCTGCTGGTAATCCAAATTCGATTGTGCTTTTGATGTTAAATTTGGTTTTGCTTTTGGTAATCCAAATTCGATTGTGCTTTTCCAAGTAAAATTGGGCTTAGCTTCTGGTAATTCAAATTCGATTTTGCTTTTCGAAGTAAAATTTGGCTTCGCTTCTGGAAATGCAAATTCGATTGCGCTTTTTCAAGTTAAATTTGGCTTCACTGTTCGTTATCCAAATGCGATTGCACTTTTCCAAGATAAATTTGACTTCGCTTTTCGTAATCCAAATTCGATTGCGCTTTTGCATGTAAAATTTGGCTTTGCTTCTGGTAATCCAATTTCGATTGCTCTTTTTCAAGTTAATTTGGCTTCGCTGCTCATGATTCAAATGCAATTGCACTTTTCCAAGTTAAATTTAACCTCACTTTTCGTAATCCAAATTCGATTGCGAATTTCCATGTAAAACTTAGCTCTGCTGCTGGTAATCCAAATTCGATTGTGCTTTTTGATGTCAAATTTGATTTTGCTTCTGGTAATCCAAATTCGATTGTGCTTTTCCAAGTAAAATTTGGCTTAGCTTCTGGTAATTCAAATTCGATTGCGCATTTCCAAGTTAAAGTTCCGAAAAGTATGGACTTTCGTAGCATTTTGGAACTGCTTTCAAAATCTCTGATGTGCCCTAAAGGTCTCCAAATTATTTTCTTCAAAATTTCATAGCTTTATAACCACTGGGCCGATTTCAGAGATCAAGATATCAAATGAAAGGTAATTAAAAAAAAATAAGGTTAAAGATAGTAATATTTAAAAAAATATTTTGTAATAAAAAGCATTTAATGTTTTATTTTTATGCTTTTCTTGGATTGTAGATAGAGGCCGCCACATGTTTTTATATTTTTCTTGAAAATTTGATGCATCTACATTGATTTATAGCGACCGTTACATGGTCAATTTCATCATATTCTTACCAAATAGTAGTTTTAATTACTTTTCTTTTGAGATTGCGATCTTTCAAAACGGCCCGAACTACTGGTTTTGAATTTTTGAAATGGTCATCGTAAGACAAAAAAAAATACAGATCAAATATTTTGCAATAAGCAACAAAACTACCAATTTTTACGAAATTCTAAGAACCACTTTCCTCAAGATAACTGCATATCTTTCCTCAAGATATTTAAATTTCTTTGAAGATTTCTTAACTTTTTTTTTTGTTCATAAAACATTTATAAAGTTCCCATAAAAATTTATAAAGTTGTATTTGATGTTCATGGAACAGCTCTGAAGTTCTCAGAACGGTTTTAAAGTTTAACGATCGTTCCACAAAGTCTTTAAACATACCTGAAGCTTTCTCTAGTACCATGCACAGCAAAAAAATAATTTTGATATCACGTCAAAGTGGATGCACTACAATCATGTCGAAAATATGGTGTAATATTACTTGCTAAAAAGGACAAAATTATCATTAATACAATGCATGAACTGACATTACGCTGCTTTTACTGCATTTGTTTATTTATGTGGTCATAAAAATTACATGAAATTTTCGACATGATTGTAGTGCATCCACTTTGATGTGATATCAAAATTATTTTTTTGCTGTGTGGAGTGCTTTGAACTTCTGTAAAGTTTCTGCAATTTTCTTGATCTGAATGGAACTATCCTGGAGTTCTCTGATTGTCATCTTTATTTTATTGAATATTATCAAACTGCTTTAATGATGTCGAAACTTACCTTTTGAGATTTTAAAACATCCATAAATGTCTAGATTTTCTTTAAGTTCCCGGAACATTCCCTAAGTTATCGAAATTATTTCTGAACGTTTCGAAACTTAAATGTTTTTGCCTGTAATTTTCACATGCTAGGTTTGTTTTTATAGCGATGCGTGGAGCAAAATTTCTTCACGTACAAGAGCACCTATTGATGATTGGCATCTAAACAAAAAAAAAATACCCTAGCAGCACACTTGGCACCAAACAGTTAAAGCAACGCCTATGCAATTTATTTAAGTCACAATCAAGCTGCTGCAACTTTTCGTTACAGAATTGCTACTTGGGTATAGAGATGTACGTACTTTGCTACACGGCCGATCAATATAACTCAGTCACTGAGTAAAATTGTATAACATAACATATGTATAAAATTGTATTATCATGGTTCATCGCAACAAGCGAAAAATTATGCAAAGTTTCACGAAAACTGGAGAGGGTAGAGTCTGATCGACCCGTCAGTTAGCGTGGATTTACAGTTAATGTACTACCAATGACAATTTGAAAATTAAATTATACATAAACATAAACTCACTCAATCCGCCGATGCGAATATTTTCCGGGAATCGACGATCTGCTCTACCTTCCTACACCAGGCAGATCCTAAGCACGACAAACAGTGCCGTATTTCCATAAAGTGACTATAAATTTGCATGTTTCTTAGTATCGTACACACAGTACATTCCCTCATTAAAAACATCTACACTAAATGATTCAAATGTCCCTCAGGGGAATTTCTCAGCTAATGCTGCTTCTGCTGTTGCTGCTGCCATCTACAATCCTCCTACCCACAATCGGGTGGGACTCGAAGATACTCGTGCTGGAAGTTGCCTTGAGACTGGAACAGAACGTATGTTTATGAAAATGAGCTGTTTTCTATCCATATATGTGACTCTGACTCCCGTTGTTTGTTTGCTTGTTTGTACGTCGCATGTCTGATGGTCGGAAATGGAGAAGCCATGAGAAGCGACTGGGAGAGGACACAAATTTTATTATCATATTCCCCCTTCGGGAGGCTCGGAGCTGCTCGGTCGGTATAATCAGACACTTTGCTGTTTCCGCAATCCCAGGAGGTGGATGAGAAGGGTGTGGGGTCTAGACCCGCCAGAATCTTGCCAGCAGTAGGTTCAAGTGTCTGAGCGGAAGAAAAATAGCTGCCAGGATAACCGACATCGAGCAATGGCTGGGAGGGTGAGATGAATATGTTCAGTTCACCTTGCTTGCTCGCTGGAGGCTGCGCCTCCTTCGAAACTCTCGAACGATGGCTCTGGCATCAACACACAGTGCACAGGAAACGAAACTGACAATAACTCTTGCTGACATCGGGGGAAATGGAGATGAGCTCGAATAAATTTAATGAATATTAAAGTGATTTTAATTAAACAAATGTCGCTGGCACATTATCGGAAGGGGGTGGTCGGGAGAAGCTTGAAATGAATTGAATCACGAGGGACCAAGCGCACGGCAGTCTTTTTCTAATGAGTGAAAGTGGATGCGCCATTGGCTGCCAGAGAGTTATGCTACTATTTTTGTGTGACTCGCAGAGGAAATTAAACGGAATGGCTTCACTGCCCATTCGTTTCAATTATTGTCATAACGAATGGCGTTGTTTTTCCTTCCTTTCTGCTGGCATAAATTGCAAAAGTTTGCATGAGAGATTGCTAATGAAGCTTGGAGGCAAATTAAGGCATCAATCCGCGTCGTCGAGGAAGTTGGATGCTTGTAAGAATTGCATTACCGAGAATCTACCAGATGACAAATGTGGTGAGCAAAATGAGCAAGCTGCCTAATTAGAAAAGGCTGTTCTAATCAAACCTCCTCTGATTGCAGCAAATATTTAACGATCCGCTTCAATTACACAAAATCACTACGCAAACATTCACCTAGCGTCATGATTCGAAGCCACTGGAAAAAAATCCCATCAAATCATATAATTCTCCTCTCGAACGCCGGAAGCAACACATTCGCATTTGTAACCATAATTTAATATGCATCGAATGATGCACCAATTCTAAGTTCTCCATCCCGTCTCCTTCACTCACATAAACAACAAATTTGCATCGCCAAGCATTTTCGCCATCTGCAAAGCTTGCCGATCGCTTGCGCCAGGACGAAGCAGAAAATCAAAAAAAAAAAAGCACCATCCTTCGCTCCAATCAAATCCAGCAAATGATTTGCATACTGCAATCACATGCACACATCAGTTTGCCATTTTCCAGGTGCTCTTCGCCCCCTCCCCAATCCCGAACGATGACGTGCTTTATCGGAACACTAGACATATAGGAGGCGTATAGGGGTGGTGATGGTGATGCAGTCAATCTGTTGATGTTATTGTTACTGCTGCGTTGATGGCATCACAAAGCACGTCCCGATATATATTGGAAATTGCATCAACTTGATTGCGGAATCCAGAAATTTGCACCTTCGGCTTCAGTTCCGGAATACGGGGAACGACACTGCACTGGTTCCACCCATCATAAATTATGACTCGCACCATACTGGCAGAGCTGCAAGTGTATTGGAGCCACCGCCCCCGGGAATGGAAAATACCAGCACACATGTGATTTTTCAACCATTTCCTGACTGAGTTGTAGGTTGATGATCTCTTCGAACGGCACTCGAACTACCTACGTACCCAACCAGCGACCCGTAATGGCACGACGGCGTCGTAAATCATTGCCGGCGGGCTTTTTCCTTCGCTTTTGCTCCGAAATCGAGGGCAGCAAAATTTGTTTTTTTCGTCCCTTCGCCTCGACAAGCACATGTGATGTTACCCATTATACACCTTGAACCTACCATGGACGGATTCCGGAGTTGCATAGGTCAACGGTAGTCAGCGCTGCGTGCTCAAGAAGGGACATGTTTTGAAATGCAACCTCGGGCCAGCAGTCGGAGCAGCTTGAAACTGTCGGTATAAATCACCATTTTATTCGATGTCAACATGAATCGAATCAATTTGTGCAAGAACTGGCACTGCTCGCTAAGGGCAAGACAAATAGCGTTTAGCCATTGCACATTGCACGCGCACATGGTGACAAAGGAGGCTTGAGAAGTGGTTTGGTTTTGGCCATGTTTGAAAAATGCCATAATCGATAACCGCGCTCCAATTCAAGTTTCCATAGAGCTTTGAATCAATGGAAGACGTCAGGCCTGATTTTGTATGGTTTGTAATGGATTATCAAAATCTGATTTTGTTGATGTGAAATATATCTCATCGTAATTAGTTGAAAATGGCACCAAATTAAACAAATGTTATCCTTTATATCAAATAACGCTAACGCTTTAATAGAACGAAAATTTCCCAGCACAATTGGAAGGCACACCAAACAACAGATTACTGCACACCACTCGCACAGTTGATTAACTTGGCATTTATTATTGTGGAGATCTCAGTGAAAAATACGTTTGTAAACTGAGTTTCTAAGAAATTTAGAAGATACTTGGAAGTAAGCACATAGTGGCTGACTAAAAGTAAATTGGTACGCACAAAAAGACCTGTAATTCGTGATGCAATAAGTTTAAAAAGTTCATTAATGGTTGCTTTACAGTACTTTTATTAAAACTTCAAAGTTACAGCATTATATGGTTACATTTCTCCAGTTCGAACGAAATCTCAAGCCTTCCTCTTGATGGAGCCCATCAGCGCCCGCACAGATGAAACGAACTCGGTATCAGCGCATTTCTTTAATCTAGTGATATTCGCGCATTTGCTAGATGTCCTTGACTGTCCCGCCGCTTCGTCGAAGTCGTTGCTTTGAAATTGCCCAGTATTTTTCGATTGGTCGAAATTCCGGGAGTTTCGGAGGATTCATTAGCTTGGGGACAAAATCGATCTCGTTTCCAGCACACCACTCCAGAACCACCTTAGAGTAGTGGCAGCTGGCCAAATCAAGCTAAAAGATGACTTTGCCCCTATGCTTGCGAATGAACGGCAACACACGCTTTTTCAGGCATTATTCGATGCAAACTTAGGATATCATCGTCGAGGATGTGACGAATGGTTCAGTTTTCAGGCCACAACTGCAAATCGCTTGCCAAATCATGGCCTTCTTCTCGAACTTGTCAGCAAACATGAACTTGAATCTTCCCGGCACATCCCCACGTCCAGTCGCGATGTAAAACTTTTGACCGGGAAGCTGCTTAAAATCGAGTTTGACGTATGTTTCGTCATCGATCAAAGTGCAGCCCTTGTGTTTCGTCAAAACACGGTCGTACGAGAGGCTTGCTCCCTTTTTTGGCCACGAAAGTCTGCTTCATGTGCCGGTTCGGATGTTTACTGGCTTTCTACGACTTGTATCCTTCCCTGGCAAGGATGTTCAGCATCGTTTAAAAGTTGGCGTTGTACCTTCTGGCTGTTAGGGAAACTAGAATTCATAATTGTGTGCATCATTGTAGATTAGGGAATCCTGGATAAATGAGTGACCACGATCGTCTGCATGTTTGCAGATCATAACTCTACTTACATACACGAGAGATAGGCACGATAGCCTATCAGTGATGTGCTCTCGCAGCATCACTTGTAAATAGAGATAGGAGAATAGCCAGTTAGCTCCCGACCGCCGACGGTACCGGTATCGATTCAGTTCGATTGCGTTGAATAAATACAGTTCACTATAAGACACGTTTAGGCCCCGGAACCGCTAGGACCTGGAGAAGGACCTGCCAAAGCTCCAAGCTGCCGGCCTAAGCCTACGACAGCTCCCGGGGTGGGCACTCACGGCCTCTGATAGTTCCGGGTCTCAAGGCGTACGGGCGTGAAAGAGTTTTCGGGCAAGGGATCCTATCCAACGCTACGGTCAACGGTTAAATGATTGATTAATTGATGGCAAACAAACCTGACTGGGCTTTGGTGGTGACGGGTAGCGATCGGGTGTTTTTCGGGTGGTAGTAAGACGGTGTCTGGTAGGTGACCAGGTGGTGGCCGGGTGGTGTCCGGGTAGTGACAGGTAGTACCACGGCCGGGTATACTGCCGGATGAAGGCGAGTTCGGTCGGAGGGGCCATTCGCAAGTAAGGGGCAGACATCGAATCATGTCATTGGCCACATCTTGCTGGAACTTATTAATGAATCATTGCAAACTGGACATGTGCCACAAATTTGGAAGGAATCCTTAGTGGTCCCTATTCAAAAAGTTGCTGGAACGATTAAAGCCGAAGAGTTTCGTCCCATCAACATGTTGCACACATTAGAGAAAATTTTAGAACTTGTTGTTAAAGGCCATCTGTTGGAGTATTTAAATAGTAATAGTTTGTTGATACCAGAACAATCGGAATATCGGGAAGGTCAGTCTTGTGAAACCGCGTTGAATTTGGTATTAGCGAAGTGGAAAAATAACTTGGAGTGTAAAGATACAATTGTTGCTGTTTTTTTTATCTTAAACGCGCTTTTGAAACAATTTCTAGACCCTTATTGTTGAGATCAATCGAGCGCTTTGGAATTACGAGTACTGCATATAAATGGTTTGAAAGCTTTTTGTCTGACAGAACTCTACCGACTGTTTTTAATGATTCTGTTTCCAGTACCGTGGGGAATAACCTTAGAGTGCCCCAGGGAAGTGTATTAGGGCCCCTTTTATTTATTATGTAAATTAATGACTTGCGACGTGTTTTACGATTTTACGACATTAATCTTTTTGCAGATGATACTGTATTATTCATTGCAGCTAAGGATTTAAATGATGCCGGTTTACACTTGAATGTTGGGGGTTCGTGAGCATTCCTGACATTGCTGAAAATTATGATAGCATCAATTGCGGGGTTGCTAGTGTAATAGGATGCCTTGTTGATTGTTCATTAGCTCTTGATCGCTTGTTATACTTATGAATATTTTAGGTGGACAAAAAGGCGAACTAAGAGGTGGACGCCTGAGCTTTTCCACATGTATATCGCTGTGAAGCAACTGTAAACTCTAGAGAGAATTTATATCTGTAACTGAAACCAGTTCGATTTTGTTTGCCAACCTGGTTAAAATGTCATATTTAATTATCTCAAAGATAAATCGTCCAGCTCAAACCTTTGTACGGGTAAGAGGTGGGACCATCATCATCATCATCATCATCATCATCATCATCATCATCATCATCATCATTATCATCATCATCAGCCCTCCTCTCAGAAGCGTGCCAAAAGACCTCAAGCCGCGAACTTTCAGTCACAGCAATCAAATCAGGCTCAAAACCGGAACAGTTCTCAACACACACACACAGTCTACACCAACTCCAAGTACATCTTCACAAAATGCATGCTTGTCACCTCCCACCAACACTCCAACAGTACACCACACTGCTACACCATCCAAAACACACCACCATACAAACAATGCATTGTTATCAACCGCTATCGTGAAGCTCGGTGATCGTCACGGAAACACCGTTCTTGCACGCGCTTTGTTGGACAACGGATCTCAGATTAGTCTGATGACCGAAAACTTTTCTCAAAGGTTGGATTTCCGACGAACTCGGGAAAATGTACCAGTGAAAGGAGTGGGTGGTGCTCTTTCTGTTGCTAAACAAGCAATATTAGCAACGGTGTTGTCATGCAACTCGTCGTACACGTCTTGCGAGGTCAAGTTCTTTGTACTGTCGAAGATTAAATCAAGCCTGCCGCAGCAGCACATTGAGGTATAATCGTGGAATATACCTCCAGGAATTTGCCTAGCAGATCCAGCATTCAATGAACCTAGATCTATCGATGTGATTCTGGGTGTAGCTGTTTTCTACGAGCTGCTGCTAAGTGCACAGTTGAAACTCTCTAATTCGGGTCCGATTCTACGCCACACGGAGCTAGGATGGATTGTCGCTGGAGAATTACTTGAAACCTCTGTTGTCAGCTACAGCACAGTAGCTTCGTCATCGGAAACTACGGAAGAAGTCTTCGAGGAACTAACTAAGTTCTGGGATTTAGAATCTTGTCGAACGACGAGCTGCTTATCCATCGAGGAGTCTGCCTGTGAATCCATCTTTGAGGAGACAACCACAAGAGATCCTGATGGAACATGGTAACACACAGCGAGGTGAGCGAGGTGAGTTTTCACTGGCTGCAATTACGGCCTCCACACGTTTCCGGAATGCACGGCAGGTTCTAATAATGTAGTCTGGATCCATTTCTCTCCAGGTACGGGTCAATGTTTGTCTGAGGCTTGCTGTACTCGGGTGGCGTTTAGAACAGGCCTTGGCCTTCATGACGCGCCATATTGAGTAATCCAGCGGATTAGGATCGGGGCTGGATGGCGGCCACATATCCTTCGCCCAGAACGGAAGATGTTCCTGCAACCACTTCTGAGTGCGGTTAGAGGTGTGGCACGGAGCCCCATCTTGTTAAAATACAACATTTGGCCTCGGACCGTACTGTTCTTTTATCCACGGAAGAACATACTTATTTAAAATCCCGATGTAGACCTCCGTGTTGACCTTGTCGCCTTCTGGAATGAACACCGGGTCCATTTTTTTTTGCCATCGGAAGCCACCAATAATCCAAACACCATAACTCTAGCAGGATGCTTGGTCAGATACACGTTCTTGTGCTCGTTGGCCACGTCTTTTACCGGAAGAGAACTAATATACCGGTTGGTTCTGGAATTTGATACGGGATCGACGGTAAACATGCTCTCGTCGGTGAACAGGATGACCGGATGTTTTCGCTTAAGGAAGTTCAAGATTTTCTTGCATCGTTCGACTCGTAGCTCCCGGATGCGGTTGGTAATCATGTGAGTTTTTATTTTCGTGACCTCGACTTCGCCCCGCAATCTTCCTTTACGATCTTCCGTGCCGTAAAGTCACTGATCCCGTGTTCCTTTGTCATTTTCCTTATTGAACGCACTGGGTTCACCCGAATCTTCCTTTTAATAACAGCAATAATCCCCGGAACCCGAGCTGACCTCGGACGACCTGTGGCCACCTTCGCGGATGGTTGTCCTTTCTTTTCTTGGTCTAAAACCATTTTGACGGTCCACCGGGACCAAGATGGGAAATGACAGGTGGGCAGGAACTCACGGTCTCCCAGTGTTGGTGAGTTCTTTGCCGTTAATGTTCACGAAAAGTTCACTATTTTGCCATACAGAAATTCAAAACAAATTTTTTTTATCTGCGGATTTAGACTGTTTTTGACCTGTTTCGTACGACCGGAAGGTGTATGCTGGTCACAAATGCCGTGCCAAACTGATTTCCTACTCAATTAATCAATCTTTGATGTGAATTTCGCTAATAAACACGAGGAGCATTTCTTATAGCAAACTTGCCATAACAAAATGGGCATGGTTCATTTAAGTAAACAAACTAACAGTTTTTCCGACTGTGGCACCTCTCTTACTCGCCTGGCACCGGGACACTCCCACGGCGATTGAAATGTCTTTTTGCGACATTTGCGCGTGTGACAAATCACGAATATGCAGCCACTTCGTCATGCTACAACTGTCAAACTAAGTAAATCATCTTCTTTTATACAGGGCCTACTACGGTATGAGCTATAGGTTACGTGCATACAAAGAAAACCAAAGCATTGTATGCACAGGTGAAACGGGAACCTTATTTGTACGATGGTGCAAACATTATCACGCAAACGATACACGCATACACATTGGATTCCGGCCGGAGCACTTTCTGGTTGGTGTAAATTCTGTCAAAATCGTTTATCGGTATCTTTGGTGCACGAAACTTATACCCAGGCTTGATGAAGCCTCGCTCGCGAGTTTGAAATGAGCCGAGCGTAGCAATTTTCTGAGGAGTAGAATGCCTACTGTCAAATCATTCCACTGAGCTTCAGAGCTTGTGAGCGAAGGGTGATAAAATGCGAGTGAGGTTTGCTGCCATTGATGTTCATGTTTTCTATCGCACGCTCTTACGCTCACTCTGGGTGAACTCTGAGCTTCTTGCGTCGAACAAAAAAGTCATCCGGAGTCTCAAAAAGCGCACCTCACGTCAAATCATCCACTTATTACACAACCCAAGCAGCACACTTCCATCGAAATAAGTTGCTGCAACTTGATAGTGACTGGAATAAGTTGTACACAAGTAACCACAATTATTCAGTGACAAGTGTGCTGCTAGGGAAGTTTTGCACTTTTGAGGACGGTTCAGTTTCATTTACAATAAATTAGAGCTCTAATGTAAAGATTTATTGATGGCCTTGAAAAAGGCCGTTTGTTTTCACTACACCAAACCGCTTACAATTATGTGGGATTCATCATCAGAGGATGTTAGTGGAGACCGCATGAACCGAGGATGCGGTATACCTAACTGCGGTCCAATGCAAGAAAATTGGAGACCGAAAAATGTAGAGTGTATTAGTGAGGTAAATTAGTTATGTCGAAAAAAAATAGGAATCAGATTGCCGACTGGACTCGAACCACGAACGTTGCAATTATCAGACCTGTGCTTTCTCCGCTGTTCTCTACATGCTTCTGACTATGGATAGCCTAAAAGCAAACATGAAGCGCTCATTTTCTCGCATACTCGACTTCGTATGCATTTTCTGCTGGAGAGATTCGAGGCAAGTGTGTGCGTCGTTCTACAATGTTCTACAATGTGCGTCGTTCTATAAGCTTACTGGTATAGTCGAAAGCGTAGATAGAAATATCACGGAAAACATCGGACATACATTGGCAGCAAACCACAAACTCCTCATAAATTTCAAAAGCCTAAGCGCGACTCATGACGAAACGCTCGACCACATTGAGAAAATGCTTGTCGACGTAAAACAAGCCATTTCCAACCTCGCCAGCAGCAGCAAGACTAGTTCCACTGAAATAAAAAGTAAACTGTCAGCACTTTTGGACACACCTCCAGCAGACGCCTGTATCGCTGTAGAAAAGGCGGTCAACTCGGCAGCAACAGCAGCAGTAGAAGCCATCACATCAACAACAACAGCAACAGTGCACTCAATTGACCTAATTCCACAATTAATTATGGAAATTAAGAACGACTTAGCGGACTCAAATGCTATTCTAGCTTCCGATGTAAAAGCACATATGGAAGAAATGGCAAAAACCTTTTCTGAAGCAGCACATACTGGCAATCCAATTGCATGTAACAACATAGAAATTGAACTGCAGAACGTCGGTGCCGAACCAGCCCCCAGCTGGCGAATGCTAGGAAATAAAAAAATATGGAAACGCGACTGGACTGCATTTGACACCAAACAGCGTTCCCGTCGCCTTCAGGAAAAAGAAAAGGAAAAAGCCAGACGTAGGCGAAAGCAACGAAAGGAACATCACCAGGAAAATTCATATCAGTACAACAACAAGAACAAAACAGACAACTACAACAATAACAACAACAGCAATAATAACACCACCACCAACAACAACAACAACAACAACAACAAAAACAAAAACAAAAACAAAAACAACAACAACAACAACAACAACAACAACAACAACAACAACAACAACAACAACAACAACAACAACAACAACAACAACAACAACAACAACAACAACAACAACAACAACAACAACAACAACAACAGCAATTCCAACAATCATAGCAATGGAATAAGAACGTCGACACTTATTAACTCCACACATGCACATACGGCATTACCTCTGGACAAAAAGCTTTTGGCTGCTGCACGTATACAATTTTCTCGTCCACCAAGCACAGACAATGGACTAAAATTCATTAACTTCGAAAAAGGGGAAACTTTTCACCCTTATCGCGCCGAAAGGCCAACCGGACATGAACACCCTCCAATCCTGGACCCAATGCGTCCGCCTATAGTCAGACTCACGGAACAGTCTGCAATTGGCGACCGACGCTTTTTGAAGGCACGGCTGCGGGACCCCAAAATTATGGACATTGTGCGGACTTATCTTTCATACTTGCACGACCAGCCACCTTCAGTATGCATTCGCGGAATCACTAAAACTAGTGCAACTTTAATGCTGGCAGCAGAAGGACTACCAACGGAAACAGCCCTTTTACGCGAAATTTTCCTGGACGTTCACGAAGAACTCGGAATTCCACGCACCGACGCTTTGGCAGACCTGAATTCACACCGCGCGTTCCTACTTAGTGAACGCACACAACGACTGCAGCAAACTAGGGAGGCCGCTCGCAAATTTTACAGTCCTCCGAATTTTCAACGGCACTGACGCACTCAACTAAAGGAAGTAACGACGACTATTCCCATGCAAGGGAATTATTATTATTGAATGACGACACTCTACATGAGGTAGACCCTACTAATGTAAGTAATACTGACCCTCCAAAAATCTCTTCACTTCCTCAACAGAATGCGACTGAAATTTTGGTGTATTGCCAAAATTTCAATCGCATGAAAAGCCCAGCTAAAATGAAAGAAATCCACCAGAACATTCTATCTTCTTCTTTTCAAATAATTCTTGGAACTGAAACAAGCTGGGACGAAAGCGTCAGAAGCGAAGAAATTTTTGAAAACAATTTTAATGTATTCCGGCACGACAGGAATTTTCAACTCTGTAATAAAAAGTCTGGTGGTGGCGTGCTCATTGCCATCAATGCTGACTTTACTTCTGAAGAAATCATAACAAATAAGCACAAGGAATTCGAAAATGTCTGGGTCAAAGCACGTATTGCCGGTGAAATACACATTTTTTCTTCTGTGTATTTTCCACCTAAACATGCCCACAAGCAGTCTTTTGAACTATTTTTTCAAATTGTTGAAACTATAATGTCAAATATGGAACCAGAAGTAAAACTGCATATTTATGGCGACTTCAATCAACGAAACGCAGACTTTATTACAGACATTGAAAATGAATCATTTTTACTCCCGGTCGTAGGTGAAGACGAAGCATTACAATTATTATTCGACAAAATATCTTATTTTGGTCTTAATCAAATAAACCATGTAAAAAATCAACAAAACTCATATTTAGACCTTTTATTTACAAATTGTACTGAAGACTTCTGTGTGGATACATCATTAGCACCTTTATGGAAAAATGAAGTGTTTCACACAGCAATTGAATACTCAATCTTCGTACAAAATTCTTCCTCCTCCAGCGACTGGGAATACGAGGAAGTGCCGGAATACCGTAAAGCAAATTACGAAGAAGCCAAACGTAGACTATGTACAATAAATTGGCAAAATTTAATAAGTATTGAAGGAAATGTCGATACTGAAGTAGAAAAATTTCACTTAATTCTACAAAACCTAATCTTAGAAACTGTACCATCAAAAAAAAGAAGACGAACACAAAACAATAAACTACCCGCATGGTTCAATCCAAAACTGAAAAATTTGAAGAATAAAAAACAGAAAGCTCATAAACTATACAAAAAAGAAAAAACTGAAACCAATTTGCAAAACTATCACAACTTATGCAACCAATTAAATACAGCCACCAACTCTGCATATGAGGACTATAACCGCAAAGTCGAAAATGAAGTCAAATCATGTCCTAAGAACTTTTTTAATTATGTAAACACGAAATTAAAAAGCAGCAATTTTCCTTCGCGAATGAATTTGGATGCAAATGTAGGCGAGAATTCTTCTGAAATTTGCAGTCTCTTTGCAAATTTCTTCCAAGAAGTATACACCACATTTTCCGAAGAAGATCGTGACCGCGATTTCTTTGCATTCATTCCTGAAATTTTTAAAAACATCTCTGTCAACCAACTTTTTCAACATGAAGTCCTCAATGCACTAAAAAACTTAAACGCGTCGAAAGGGTCTGGACCTGACGGCATCGCACCCATATTTTTGAAAAACCTTTCTGAAGAACTCGCATTTCCTCTAGAGCGTCTTTTCAACATGTCTCTGAAAAATGGAAAATTCCCTGAAATTTGGAAATCATCTTATTTGGTACCTATTTTCAAATCAGGTGCAAAATCAGACATTAGAAATTATCGTGGAATTGCTATTATTTCTTGCATTCCAAAACTTTTTGAATCAATCGTAAACGGCAATATTTTTCAGCAGGTGAAAAATCTAATTACAAGTAAACAGCACGGCTTTTTTAAAGGTCGCTCAACTACCTCTAATCTTCTAGAATATGTATCTTTCATTATTAAAGCGTTGGACAGTGGCAAGCACGTTGAAGCGCTATACACCGACTTCAGTAAAGCATTTGACCGCATCGACATACCATTATTAATCCTCAAATTGCAGAAAATAGGAATGGAGCCTGGACTTTTGAATTGGCTTCAATCATACCTAACACATCGTAAACAAATAGTTCGCTTTCAAAATAAACTTTCAGAACCAATTTCAGTCACCTCTGGGGTACCCCAGGGTTCTCATTTAGGCCCACTTCTTTTTAGTTTGTACATAAACGACATTTCCTACATACTTAAAAAAATAAAATTGCTTGTATATGCAGACGACATGAAGCTCTTTATGGAAATAAGTAATTCTAGCGATGCAGAAGAATTCCAGAATGAAATCAATATATTCCACACCTGGTGTAGTAAAAGTCTACTTAAACTGAACGTAAAAAAATGTACTGCAATAGCATTTAGCAGAAAAATTGAAACACCGCATATTGAAATATCATTAGGCATCCAAATAGTAGAAAAAAGCAAAATTGTAAGAGATCTAGGTGTAATCCTAGACTCCAAACTAACTTTTATAGAACATTATAATACTATCATTAGTAAAGCAAACAGAATGATAGGCTTCATCAAAAGGTTCAGTCATAATTTCGAAGACCCATACACTATTAAGCTTTTATATACCACATATGTAAGGCCAATTCTGGAATACTGCCACCTAGTATGGAATCCATACATTTCTATACACGAAGAACGCATAGAATCTGTCCAAAAACAATTCCTTTTATATGCTTTACGTAAATTGAATTGGACTGCATTTCCATTACCATCTTATGAAGCGCGCTGCATGCTCATCAATATACAAACACTTAAGGAGCGCCGCCAATTTGCAATGCTTTTCTTCATCAACGACATTATTTCAATGCGCATAGATTCGGCAGAAATTCTCGCACAATTAAATTTTTACACACCTTGTCGATATCTTAGAACACGGAATTTATTTTCAGAAACATCGTACAGAACAAACTATGCAAAAAATAGCCCAATCAATCGAATGATGCGCCTATATAATTTGCATTGCGGAACTATTGACATCACTATGTCCAAGCAGCAAATACAAACTAAGCTAAAACAGAATAGAATTAATGCATAGTATGTAAGTAAACATTGTAATAATCATTGTATGTAGTCTACACTGGCTTGACGAAATAAATGGAAATAAATAAATAATCTAAAACCTCTAACATGATAAAGCTGCGATGTCTCTTTTGATAAATTCTTTAATCGGAAAAAAAAAATTAGCTTTTTCGTTTACCAGAATGGCAGCTCTAGGCGATAGCTGCCCTTCATCAAAAATTAACTTACATGATTTTGTAGGAATTCCTAGTATCCTACTTTTATTAACCCATGGCTCCTGGATCAAGGCTACATCCAGTATGCTTTCTGTGAATCGTTTGCAAAGTACAGCAGTTGCTCCCTTTGCGTGATGCAGATTCACATTTGCAGATGAATTTGATTTTCCTGTGTTCAATGTTGATTTGATTTGCCGCGCTTGCTGGGTTTTGCTTTATACCCTACATCGGTTTCGCGGTTAACAGTAGATGGATGTCTATTAGCCTGGGGATTTATGTCTCTATATCCCGGAGCTGATCCTTTAGTTACCGTTTGATCATCATTTTGTTCTTCATTAACTACCTTTGTAGTATGACCAGAATTTAGTTTCTGTTCAATGTTTCCGGCACCACTTGATCTACGATCATTTTATTATCTCCAGTTTCTTCGTGGCTCTTATCGGATCCAGGGTCGCTCCTAATTTCTGGCCTCCCACAATGATCTTTGTTTTTATAGTTTGACTCAGTTTTTTCCGCTTGATTTTTCCTTTGAAACTTCTTCCTTATTTGGGCATTTCCAAATTTAAAATCCAGCAAAAACTCACAATCTTTGATAGCGTTCATCGAAACCCTATCTACAGTGAACACGAGCTCAACAACAATAATTAATAATGTTACGCTGGTTATTAATGTTACGCTGGAGTATTCTCCATGCGTCAACTACCCGCTCCACTTAGTTTTTTCCCCTTTTTCTTCTTTTCATCCTTCGATGGGACTTTCGGTTGTTCCGACAGGTTTCCTGAGAACTATTCTAATTTTTAATAGTGGTGATGGTGGTGATAATATTAACGTTACATTGATGCCGTCTTCGTAATTCGGAGAGTTTAATGTGGATGAGGAACAGGAAGGTACACCTTCGACGGATTTGCTTAGCAGCAGTAGATTTTCTTCGCACCTTTCTCTATCGATCTCCATCTTCGATTCGCTCATGGTTCGTAAGCTGTTGGATTGATACAAAAAATGATCCTTAGCACTATGACACTATGTGAACTAAACAATCGTAAACAGTTTCTCACTTTAACAGCGAAGAAAAACGTTAAATTTGAGAGCCGGTTAGAATCGCACTTTGTATAGCAAGTACCAGAGTTGCCAGTCTGGTGGAAACCGTTTACGAGATAATGTGAAATCATTTCGAGACCAAAATTGTTTCGCGTTTATTTGATCTTGAATGGTTGATTTGTAACTTCGTTGATTAATATTTTCGATAGTGAACCATAAAGTTAAAAAGAGTGTCAAGCAAATTCGGTTGGATTACAAGGAGACTCGGGTGAACGTGGGTGTTTAGTCTGGATAGACAAAGTCCCGTTTGTGCCGCTCGAATACTCGGTCGTCACTAGGTGGCAAGCACCAAACCACCAACTTCGATTCCGGGGCGAAAATTTACCCGCCGAATCCGCTATGCAGCCACGCTAGACTACGACGATTGGGAAGCACACCGAAATATTTCAGTGCGTCGACGCCATCACGAGTCAGCCATCGTTGGACCTGCAAGCCACGTCGGCTCCCAAGTAAATAGGAACGTTCTGTGTGCACATGTTAAAAAATCGAGGCTGTAAATAATTGTACAAATCTGTAAATATAAAGTAAATTAGAAGTTAGGTGCCATTAGTCCGTAGTTTTTGTTTTACACTCTTATGCGAATTTAATCCTTTAAAAAACCATGAAGATTTGGTCGTCTGAATATGATTTTGCGTGAACGACAACGCGTCTCCTTTATATAACTCGAATTTTGTTTGGAATGTTCTTTTTGAACACTTTTCTTTAGTTGTGCTTAGTTTCTTTTGATATATATTTTATTGGTTTGAAATTAATTTCCTTTATTGTTAATCCGGATTTTCCAGGTGTTTGTGCACAGTATTTGTTCTTCTTTCGAGTTCCATTTGACGTTATTTCTGAACGCGATCGACTACATTGATCAAACTTGCACCAGTTACTTTACAGCACAACGCTGGAAAAGTTGGCTTATAAAGCTTTATTAGTTGGAATTCTTCTCGGAGAATATGAATTATTTGTACTTTTTATATAAACACGAAGATTTCACATTTAAATGAATCACTCGTACCCAATACGAAATGAAACCAGTTGTGAATGTGGCATAAAAAAAAGTACGCATTTATTGTAGAAAGCAACGAATGCGTTCGTAGAACAAACGAGCAATTTCGTTGTGTAAACAAAATTTTATTTTCACTGCGATGATAACTCTAAGACCTCCAGTCTGCGAGATTCAAATAATGATCAAAATTCAGAGAACTCCATATATGCATTGCTCGTCCTTTGAAAGTTCAATTAATAGTGTGTCTACAAAAGTGTGAACATATTTGAGCAGCCAGTCTGAAGTCAATCCACCATCTGCCGTATTGCACCCACGAGTACATGCACATGCACATTAGACTGATGCAAATTTTGAAATTTTCGCTCCCCAGCGGTTCCAAATTTGGTCTTGATTAGCCTCCCAAACTTTAAACTCATTCGGGAAGAAACTGACTTGTCACAAACCATTTGATGATTATATGGAAATTACTATGGGACCCCAAACTTTTTGCTCATTGACTTCTTGCTTTTTTTTCCATATTGTTTAAAAATTCTGTATCTAATCTTCTGGGAAGTTTTCTTTGCACAAGATTGATTTTCAGCCAAACGTTAAATAGTTATCAATTGTTTAAGAGGTTGATAATCTTATGACTTGCTCAAGCAGCTGTTTTGCGGGCAACACTGTATTCTGCAGTGTGACAGTAGCCATGATTTTCGTGCTCAATAAAACGTGCCAGCAATACGAATGTTGCCAGCAGAACAGTTGATTGAGCATAATCATAAGACATAAGTGACTGGAATAATTTATAACTTTAGCTCATAAAATTTTTTCGAAAAGTGTTGTAGCTGTAAAAATTTCCCACATGCATAGTTATCATTTTTTTAAAGCAGAGTGATATGGAGAATTGTTAGATAGATAAGAAATAACTTTGTTTTTCCCATAGTTATTTCCGTATAAACTTCAAATGGTTTGTACCAAGTCAGTTTCTCACTAAATGAGCTCAAATTTTGGAACGCTAATCAGGACCCAAATTTTAAATTTTGCATCAGTCTAATGCACATACAGCGTTATACCGAAAAGCGTACGTTATCTACCAGCAGCATCTAAAAGCAAGCTTCCGAAATTAGTTTCCTATCTTTGTTCCCCCCTCTATCTCACTCTGTCAAAAACCGATGAAAGACAGAAAATTTAATCCTATTCATTGCACCAATGTGCGGTGCACAGCATATGTTCGCATAGAACACACCCCGCACCGTGTTCTTCGAGCTGGCACCATCATGACACGGATGAGAAACGCGGAAGTGGAACAGCAGCACCAAAGTGCCAAAACTAATTATATTGGATCTCGGCGCTGCTGTTTGCAGAACGAACGGATGAAAAAAAAAATCGATTTTCATTTTCCGCCACCACCCGGCACCAATTCTCCGAAAAGTAAACCCCCCCCCCCCCCCCCTCCACACGAATCCATTGTTTGAAATGCTGGCTATTCTATTGTTGCTGTTTGCTATTAACAGAAGGATCAACAGTTTTACTGCTGCGTTCCTAAAGGAAGCCGGTTGTACGACCTTGAATGCGGAGAAAAATGAAAAATCAAGCCCCAGAAGAGCGCGGCCCGAACAATCTAATAACTGCCACCGCTTCCGGGCCACCATCCATCGCGAGAAGAATCATACCAAAGCAAAGTTGTGATCGAAAAACCACCATTCACCACAATGGACGCTTCCGCTGTTGCTGCTGGTGCTGGTGCTGCCGCCGCTGTGTAATGAGCTAACAATTAAAATTTATATTTAATTAAAATCGCGAAGGACGACGGCGAACTTTTGTCGATTTCCCAACGACAACCGGGCTGGAGGCGCGTGCAATCGTGGTAATTAACGATAATAGCCCTCCGCGCTTTCGGTAGTGAAGCGGAAATTAAGCTGCCTGCTTCGAAGAGCAGCGAATCCAAAGGCAAAAGTTATCGCTCCACTTTACGGTGCGCTAAAAGGATGCGATGGTGATGATAAAATTCCTGGGAAGCATGTCGGAAGGAAATTTGAGCGCTGTAAATTTAGTTTGACATCTTGGATCACTTAATTAGGCTTCCAGAGAGCAGAGAAAGGATTCATCATGACACTTGTTTGAGTGCCCATTAAAGGCGTCGTAGCTCATCGCAACTAATTGCGTTTGACAGAGGGAAAGCCGGTAAAACACTTTTGCACATAATTTAACTTTTGTGCCGGTACGGTTGGCGGTGTAGAAGTAAATCACCATCTTACGTCAAGAGTTGAGTTGTAGCTGTAAAACTGGGGATGTGTGTTCAGGTGTACGCTATTTTGCAAATTGCGTAGTTCTACCCATTCTAGTGCCGTAATGCACCGAATACAGGATAGTGTTTTAATCCTGACATTAAAATTTTAATTAAATATTACAATTAACTTGGCCACATATTATTATCAAAAATGACTGATGAGCGTTTTAGTACCATAATTTTATACCTTATTGAGTTGTTTTCCTTTTAATCCTACTACTTTTATATTACTTTAAGTTCAGTAATTCACTGTTCACTTTCACAATTACACGAAGACTTCTTCCTTGGGCGGAAATGCCTGTGTCATCAGCGAACAAAGATTTGTGACCACCCTGAGGCAAATCAGGGAGGTCCGAAGTGAAAATGTTATACAATATAGGCCCAAGAATGCTACCCTGAGGAACTGCTGCTCTAACAGGTAGTCGATTAGATTTGGAATTTTGATAATTTACCTGCAGAGTTCTGTCAGTTAAATAATTTTGAACTAATTTCATAATGTAAAGTGGAATAATAAACTTATTCAATTAATCAATCAAACCTTCATGCCAAACACTGTCAAATGCTTTTTCTATGTCTAGAAGAGCAACTCCAGTTGAGTGGCCTTCAGATTTGTTTGAACAAATTAAATTGGTACTTCTTAAGAGTTGATGAGTAGTTGAATGCCCATGGCGAAATCCAAACTGCTCATCTGCAAAAATTGAGTTCGTATTGATGTGAAGCATCATTCTATTTAAAATTATCTTTTCAAAAAGTTTACTTATTGAAGAAAGCAAACTTATTGGGCGGTAGCTACAAGCTTCAGCTGGATTTTTATCCGGCTTCAACATTGGAACAACTTTTGCATTTTTCCATTAATCAGGAAGTATGCCAAATGGACACATCTGTTAAATAATTTTACCAAGAAAGACGAGGTACTCCCTGGGAGTTTTTGAGGAGGATATAGAAAATTCCATCATCACTTGGAGCTTTCATATTTTGAAACTTTTTAGTTATAGACCTTACTTCGTCCAAATCAGTCCCCCAGGAATCATCAAAAATATTTTCCCGAGAGAAAATATTCAGAAAATCCCGAGCAACCTGATTCTCAATAGGACTAGTAAGACCGAAACTGAAATTATGGGAGCTCTCGAATTGCTTAGCAAGTTTCTGAGCTTTTCCAAATTTGTGATAAAAATTTTACCACCTTCTTTGAGCGCTGGAATAGGCTTTTGAGGTTTTTTCAAAGTTTTTGTGAGTTTCCAAAAGGGTTTGGAACTCGGGTCTAATTTAGAAACATTATTTTCAAACGTTTTGTTCTTCAGGACAGAGAATCGCTTTTTAATTTGTTTTTGCATATCCCGCCAGATAACTTTCATGGCAGGATCGCGTGTTCTTTGATATTGCCTCCTACGGACATTTTAAGACGGATCAAGAGCTGAAGATCGTCGTCTATTATAGTTGAATCGAATTTAACCTCGCATTTTGGTACTGAGCCAGCTCTTGCTTCAACTATGGAAGTAGTCAGAGATTCAAGAGCATAATTAATTTCATGTTTGGTTTGCAAAGGAATGTATGGATCGAAGCTATATTCCATAAATGTTCGATATTGCTCCCAATCAGCTCTATGGTAATTGAAAATAGAGTTGTTGGGATTACAAATTATTTCTTGGGATATTTCAAAAGTTACTGGAAGGTGATCAGAACCGAAGTCAGCATGGGTAACCAATTGGCTACAAAGTTGACATGAATCAGTTAAGACCAAATCAATAGTGGAGGGATTTCTTGCAGAAGAAAAGCATGTTGGGCTGTTCGGATATTGAATAGTGTAATAACCTGCAGAACAATCATCAAACAGAATATTACCATTGAAATTGCTTTGAGCATTATTCCATGAGCGGTGTTTTGAATTAAAATCACCAATAATGAAGAATTTAGACCTATGACGGGTAAGTTTCTGGAGGTCACCCTTGAGAAAATTCTTTTGCTGGCCTACGCATTGGAATGGCAAATAGGCAGCTTTAAACGTAAGTTGTCCAAATTGTGTTTCAACAGAAACTCCCATTCCTAGTTGAACACTCAGTCGGTTAACAACGTCCCGGTCTCAGTCGCGCGGCATCTAATTTTTTTCGGTGTTTTTTCCGCCCGAGCGGTTTTTTCACCCCCCCATTGGGTGCCCCAAGTGACCAGTGTGCAACAGAGGAAGTGGAATTCCATGGGCCGAGCCCCTTGGAGTTGCCATCCAGCTTTAATCCACCCCGGTAATCCATCCGGTCGTCAAGCCATTTTTTCATCATCGTGCCGACCCACCAACACCAATCATCACCACCAGCAGCAGCAAACGGACCATCTAGCTGCAACGGCTGATAGGTTGTTTACAACCGGCATAAGTATTAGACAATACATTTTGCAAGTCCATTGCCTCCCTATTGTAGTTTAATTTTGCCTCGTGGCGCGTGACTCTGTCTCTCACCCCTGGTAGGGGAGTATGGGTCATAGTGAGACAACTTTTTGCAAGTAGATATAAGTTTTTTTTTGTTTCGATTTTTTTTTTCTTTTTGATTTGTTCGTACGTCGGGCAAAAAAATTAATTACTAGTAATTAAAATTAATTAATTAGTGAAGGTTTTATTTTTTTTTCCTTCTTAAGTGGTTGCGCACCGCTTTTGCGCAACACTTATGGCATCTTCCGATGCCTACGTTACGCGAACCAGATACTATGAACCGTCTTCGAAAGGACCATGGGTTGTCTTTTTTCGGCCCAAAAATAAACCTTTGAAAACTCTCGACATAACGAGAGATTTGCTGCGTAAGTATCCGGGAATCTTCCCTAATAAAAATTGTATGGTTAATTTGCTTAACGACGTGTTCTGGGTATCATCCAAACCATTTGTGGAATAGTTCAATGATTTGGGTTATCGTTCGTTTATGGTTATTTTTTATTAGGGTTGGTACACAAAGAAAGATTCAACAAACTGCGTGTAGAAGCACCGACTTATGATGTGGCAAATAAAATTGCTGATCACGAGTTGTTTAGTGTTGAGTACAACATCTACATCCCTTCTCGAGATGTGGAGATAGAAGGCGTGGTCTCCGACGCGAGTCTGACTGTCGAGGACTTGAAACATGCCTCGGGAACTTTTAAAAACTCGACATTCGCTACCGCGCTAGTGAAGATACTGGATGTAAGGCAACTGCATTCAGCATCTTTGCTAGACGGTAAAAAAGTTTATAAACATTCAGACTCGTTCCGGGTGACTTTCGCAGGTTCAGTTCTCCCAAACTTTGTTAAAATTGATGGTGCTTTTTTTCCGGTGCGGTTGTTTGTACAGAGGGTATATAATTGTACCAACTGCAAAAGGCTGGGACACTCGGCCAGCCATTGCGGCAACAAAACTCGTTGTGGCAAATGTGGTGAAAACCACAAAGAGGATTCTTGCCACAAAGAATCAGTAAAATGCGCTTACTGTGGCGAGAATCCTCACCCCTTGCAGGAGTGCCCGATGTACAAACAGCACTCCGATAAAGTGCAGCGTTCAATCTCTGGACGCTCCAAGCAGACATATGCTCAAATGTTGAAGGCTGCATCAGCCGTCCAAGATGCAAACCAATTTTCGGTTTTGTCAGTTGAAGAATCGGACTCTGACTCATCCGATGAAGGTGATTCTACGGTGGTACACGCACCTTCAAAAATAGACGGTTCCTCAAAAAGAAAATGCCCCTCCCCGAAAGTGCGCCGTAAGAAAACTAAAGTCACCTCCAGACGATTGCCAAATTCCCAGGGTAATGGGGATGAAAAAACAAAACCGAAGGCTCCTGTTGATCCAATCCCTGGATGCAGCAAGAATTTTCCGCCATTGCCCAACAAAGATAAAAAAAATAAAAAAGCTGCTCCTCAAACTTCTCAAAAGAAATCCAAGTCCGAACGAGGTTTGCTAGCTTTTTCGGACATTGTGGAATTCATATTAAACATGTTCAACATACAAGACCCTCTAAGAAGCTTAGTTTCTGCCTTGCTTCCAACGTTAGAATCATATCTTAAGCAATTGACTGTTTCATGGCCCCTCCTTGCATCAATCATATCTTTCGATGGATAATTCGTCGAACGAGGTTGAAGATATGATCACTGTGCTACAGTGGAACTGCCGTAGTCTAGTGCCTAAACTAGACTCGTTCAAATTTTTACTTCACAATTCTGATTGTGATATATTTGCTCTCTGTGAAACATGGCTTTCTTCCGATAAAGAACTCAACTTCCACGATTTTAACATTATACGCCTGGATAGAGACGATTCTTATGGAGGAGTACTTTTAGGGATCAAAAAGTGCTACCCTTTCTACAAAATTTCCCTTCCTGCTCTATCCGGCGTCGAAATCGTTGCTTGCCAAATAAATGTGAAGAACAAAGATCTTTGCATAGCTTCAGTATACGTTCCACCAAGAACCTCCATTAGCCGTAGTCAACTCTGGAATCTAGTTTCGATTCTTCCATCCCCAGTATTAATTCTGGGTGATATGAACTCCCATGGTACTGGGTGGGGCGATCTATATGACGACAATAGAGCGGCTATTTTTTACGATTTATGTGACGATTTCAATTTGACTATTTTGAACACTGGTGAAGCGACACGTATAGCAAAACCTCCGGCTCGAGAAAGCCGACTCGACCTATCTTTGTGTTCAAGATCGCTATCATTGGATTGTCAGTGGAAGGTTATCAATGATCCCCATGGTAGCGATCATTTGCCAATCATCATTTCAATAAAGTGTGGCCCTCACTCTGCAGAACCATCTCGGGTTCCATTTGATCTTACAAGGAACATCGACTGGCAGAAATATGCAACGGCGGTGACAATCGGTGTCGAATCAATAGATGCGCTTCCACCATTGGAAGAATATCGATTCCTAGCCGATTTGATTTACAAAAGCTCACTGGAAGCACAAAAAAGAAAAGTTCCAAGTGCACCCTTTAAAAGGAGACCAGCCACACCTGGTTGGGACGAAGAATGCACAAAATTGTATGTAGAAAAATCTGATGCTTTCAAAGCTTTTCGTAGACACAAAACCTCCACTTACTTCGAGGAATATTCAAAGCTTGAGACAAAGCTGAAACAATTAATCAAAGCAAAAAAACGCGGTTATTGGCGCAATTTCGTCGAGGGACTCTCACGAGAAACCTCAATGAACACCTTGTGGAGGGTGGCTCGCAACATGCGTAACCGCTCATCTTTCAATGAGAGTGAAGAATACTCCAACCGATGGATATTCGATTTCGCTAAAAAGGTCTGTCCGGACTCAGTTCCAGCACAAAATATTCTTCGAGAAACGTCTCCTAGCGGCGGCTCTCTGGATAGACCATTCTCAATGCTGGATTTCTCTATGGCTCTTCTTTCATCGAACAACTCCTCACCGGGAAGCGATATGATTAAATTCAATCTTCTGAAAAATCTCCCAGATATCGCTAAAAGACGCTTGCTAGATTTATTCAATTCCTTGCTAGAAAACAACATTGTACCGCCTGAATGGAGACAGGTCAAAGTAATAGCCATTAAAAAACCTGGCAAATCAGCGTCTGACCATAACTCATACCGTCCGATTGCTATGCTTTCGTGCATTAGGAAATTGTTGGAGAAAATGATCCTTCGGAGACTCGATCACTGGGTCGAATCAAATAACTTGCTATCAAATACACAATTTGGGTTCCGCAAGAGCAAAGGAACAAACGATTGTCTAGCGCTGCTTTCCACAGATATTCAACTGGCCTTTGCACACAAGGAGCAATTGGCTTCAGTATTCTTGGACATTAAGGGGGCTTTTGATTCAGTTTCCATTGAAATTCTGTCAGACAATCTGCACAGATGTGGACTTTCTGGAATTTTAAATAATTTCTTGTACAATTTGTTGTCAGAAAAGCAAATGAACTTTTCCCTTGGACAACTGACAACTTCCAGAATTAGCTACATGGGCCTGCCCCAAGGCTCATGTCTCAGCCCTCTTCTTTATAACTTTTACGTCAAAGATATCGACAACTGTTTGGCAGAACAATGCACGCTAAGACAACTTGCAGATGACGGTGTGGTTTCCGTAAGAGGTCCACATGCCGTGGACTTGCAAGGACCATTGCAAAATTCCTTAGATAACTTGTCTTCTTGGGCTATGAATCTAGGGATCGAATTCTCGCCGCAGAAAACTGAACTGGTAGTGTTTACTCGAAAGCGGTACCCAGCCCAAATGCAGCTTAATCTTTTGGGCAGAAACATTACCCAATCATTGTCTTTCAAGTACCTTGGGGTCTGGTTTGATTCAAAGTGCACTTGGAATGCCCATATTACGTATTTGAAGCAAAAATGTCAGCAGAGGATCAACTTTCTCCGTTCAATTTGCGGCACATGGTGGGGTGCTCATCCGGGAGACCTCATAACGCTTTATAAAACAACTATTCTCTCTGTTCTAGAGTACGGCTCTTTCTGCTTTCTCTCGGCAAGAAAAAGTCACTTAATAAAATTGGAACGAATTCAATATCGTTGTCTGCGTATTGCTCTAGGCTGTATGCACTCAACGCATAACATGAGTCTCGAGGTTCTGGCAGGAGTAACACCCCTCCAGAACCGTTTCTGGGAGCTCTCTCTCAGAATACTAATCAAATGCGGAGTGACGAACACACTTATAATTGCTAATTTTGAAGAAATTCTTGGGTTGAACACACAATCTCGATTTATGAGAATCTACCACCACTACATATCATCAGATATGTGTCTTCCTTGTTATACTCCAGACCGTGTTCACTTCACCAATCGCAGTTCCTCAATTGAATATGATCTGACCATGAAACAAGCAACTCATGGGATTCCCGATCAACTTCGACCTATTATTATCCCACGTATTTTTACTGAAAAGTACCAACAAGTCAATTGCATGAAAAGATATTTTACAGACGGGTCCCGTCTCAATGGATCCACTGGCTTCGGTGTCTTCAATGAAAACTCTAGCGCCTTCCGCAAACTTCAGGAACCTTGTTCCGTTTTTGTTGCTGAGCTGGCAGCAATCAACTTCGCATTGGGGATGATTTCCAATATGCCCACAGACCATTACTTCATCTTCTCGGATAGTCTCAGTTCGATTGAGGCTATTCGGTCGATGAAACAAGGTAGGCACTCATCTTATTTCCTTTCAAAGGTAAGGGAGCAGATGTGTGTGCTGGTCGAAAGATCATATATGATTACCTTTGTATGGGTCCCCTCACATTGCTCAATCCCAGGCAATGAGAAGGCGGACTCTCTCGCAAAGGTGGGCGCGCAGGAAGGCGAATTGTATGACAGGCTAATTTCACACGATGAATTTTACCATTTAGTGCGTCAGAGTACCTTTTCGAGTTGGCAAACCGATTGGGACACTGGAAATCTTGGACGGTGGTTACATTCAATTATTCCTAATGTTTCTTCGAGAGCGTGGTTTAAAGGCTTGGGCTTAAGTCGTGACTTCATTCGCGTGATGAGTAGACTTATGTCCAACCACTACTCGCTAGATGCTCATCTCAATAGAATAAACCTCGTGGACAGCAACATCTGTCGGTGTGGAAACGGTTACGATGACATCGAACACGCAGTTTGGCAATGTACGGATAATGACGCCGCCAGAGAGCGACTTTTGAATACCCTCGAGGCCCAAGGAAGACAACCCTATGTTCCTATCAGAGACGTGTTGGCAACCCGTGATCTCTGCTATATGCAGTCCGTTTATGTTTTTCTTCAAATGTCTAGTATAAGAATTTAATTCCTTTTGTCTTTTGTCTCTCTTTATTAGTTTTTGTTTGTCTTGTCCCCCCGTCTCGATGAGTCTCATCGTCGCCCACTGGTCACCCACTATAGCCGGTCGAACTCCGGACGAAGCTAGAACAGCACTACCGTTCATACTGGCGACAACGCTCTGATGAGACAACGAAACCCTACCCCAAGCTCCTCCCCTGATCCTATCCTTCGAAAATGTACCCTTCTAACCTCGAGTAAGCCGCGAGTAATCGGCCCAACTCCTACTAGACATAGAATTAAGTGAATTTTGTTACACACAGTGAACAATGAATTATCGGCTCCGTAAAGCTAACGCGATTGAGCCTCCCAAATAAACGACCTAGATAAAAAAAAAAAAACAGAAACTCCCAAAGTTTCAAAAACTTTGGTTTCAAATGAAGAAAGAATCTTATGTTTGATTCGTCTATGAACAATGATGGCAACGCCACCACAGGGTCCATCAAGACGATCATTTCTATAAATTAAATAATTTGAGTCCTTCTTAACCTTAAGGTCAGGTTTAAGGAACGTTTCAGTTATAACGGCAATATGCACGTTATGAACTCTCAAAAAGTTAAATAGCTCGTCTTCATTATCTTTAAGAGATCGAGCATTCCAATTTAAAATATTAAATGCTTTAAAATCCATTACTGAATATCAAAGTGATGACAATATTATTTGCAAATTTTGTTTGATATTTGAATAGCATCAAACATGGAGTTAGATTTAAGCATATCAGAAATCATGTCAATTAATGAATTCTTTAAAAATTCCATTTTAGGGGCAGTAATGCTTCCTAAGTCAAAATTGTCAAAATTTCCGTTAGAATAACGTTGGTTAGTATTTTTATTTCTACCCGTTGCAACAGCAGCATAGGTAACTCCATTTACTCGCTGAACATTCTTAGCAGCGAGGGGAGTAGGTACAGAGGAAACAGGGGTGATATTTGTACCTACGGGTACGAATGTAGAATTTGTTCCCCGCTGACCGTTGTTAACAGCAGAGTAATTTGTACCTGGTCGGAAACGTGGAGTGAGAGAGAAACCTGTCGCTTAGAACGAGATTGTAGGATCGCTTTGCGAGTATTACATTCCCAAAAAATTGGATTTGTGGTTTTCACCACAATTTGAACATTTAAATTTCTTAGGATTTTCCATCACAGGACAGTCATCCTTTACGTGAGATGAATCACCACAATTCATGCATTTAGCTGGCATGTAGCAATTTTTAGTTCCGTGACCCCATCCCTGGCACTTACGGCACTGAGAGAGGTTTTGGAAATTTCCTCCAGTCTTCCTGAAGTATTCCCACTTCGGACATGGAGCATAAGGCTATATTTTTCTAAGGCCTTAAGGTTGTTTAGTTCACTAGGCTTGAAGTGAAGTAAATAAAAATCATTAGAAATCCCGTTGCGTGAATTTCCAGGACGGGATTTCATTTTCCTTTTGATTACTTGGAGTGGCACAACTCCAAGTAATTTTGCCAGTTCATCTTTGATCTGATCCAGGGATTCATTACTGGCAGTCCTTTCATGACAACCTTGAACACACGTTCAGTTTTGGTGTCGTAAGTAAAAAAATTGTGCTGCTTTTAAGTAAGATACTTGAATTTGTAGAATTTGTAGTGAAAACTTAACTTTCACGAAATTCAAAAGTTCTATGCGAAGAGCATGGAAATCGGAAGTGGTTATCACAATAGGGGAATCTTTTCCTTCTTGGCATTAAGCCGGGAAAGTTTACTAGAATTTTTCTTGGATGATGGATCATTCTCATCATCCGTGAGCAAATCAAATCGATTACTCAAATAATTTCATCAGAAGGGGGATCAAGAGTTTGCCCCTTTCTTTTGCGTTTAGGCACCATGCGGCAGTAAATTCTTAACCAAATCGACTTCCAAGCAGATTACTATAAGAATCTGAAGGATCGAAAGGGAATTTTCCAAATCGATAACCAAGAAGGATTACCTCGGGGTAGGGTCCAAACAAAGATCGAAGAGGATTAGAGCTGAAAAAGGTAGAAATTTTACAGGTTGAGCACTGAAAAGTGCTGTTGTAGCTTTAGGTAGTATCAACACTTCCTTCAGCAAAAAGCAAATAGATCCGCACGGCAAGAGAGCACGATGCGGACTGAGTGAATCAATACTTATTTTGAATTTGCCATAGTAATTCCCATATAAACATCACATTGTTTGTGCCAGGTCAGTGTCTTACTAAATAAGTTCAAATTTTGAGAGACTAATCAGGACCGAATATGGAACAGTTTGAGCACTGTGGAGTAAACATTTTAAATTTTTCATCAGTCTAATAAGCAATAAACAATGACCATACAATTCGTAATTGATTGGTAGAAATTTAAAGCTTTTGATTATCAATCGATTCTCAGTGTGCAAGCTCTGATGGATCAGGGCTTTCGTTGTCAATAACGTCCTTACGGTAATCAAAGAGGTAAAGGATTGTTAGTTTGAAAACCCGTAGTTAGTATAGACCGAACTTATTTTTGAATATTCAAGGTTGTCCCGTGAAGCACGTTCTTGTTAGTGGGAAGGGTGAATTACATCTCGATTCACTTTGGACCTTTTTAAGCATGATAAGCAAATGATGCAACCTTCTCAAATAAGTAACGCAAATGGGCTTGGGATCAAGCCCACGTGTTGACGTAGGACTACGTCTGTGTTTTCTATATGGGGGTACACTTTGTGAAAACCAAAAATGGAACATGTAACAAAATTATGAAAGATTTTTAACGTTAATACCTCAGCTGCCCCTGGACCAATTTCAATAATTTTATCACCAATCGATCAGATATATTTCTACGCATCTGTTGAATTTAAGACTTTATCATTTTTGGAACTCTCACTTTTGAAAATTGCACGAATATGCAACTGTTGCTTTCATAATTAAAATTATTACCGATTGCCTGCGAAAAAAAGCGATTTCCCTAACACAGATTTCAAAGTTGAATTCCATCCAGTCTCACCAAACGGTGTTTATTCAATCACCTCGTGGTGAGTTGGGGTGTTCTCCAGCACACAACGAAAGGCTCCCCGCAAACAGCTAGCTCAACCGCTGATCGGATTCAGTTCCAATCACCGTGTGTGGTGGTGTCCGGTCGTCAGCATCAGCTGCAGCAGCAGTAGTGCTTCCGACGCGTGGCGTTCAACATTGTTCTTAAGTACACAACGAAAGGCTGCCTGCAAGCAGTGAGCTGCAGCCCACATGAGCATCCATAGAAAGAGGAAGAAGCCGCATCGCTATTGATCGGAATCAGTAGCTCTTCGTGAGACCCTGTAGGCCATCTATGCCAAGCGCGTCACCCTCATTCCAAACAACATACAACTCACCAGTCTCATCTGTGTTTAACACCCTAAAAGCTCAGCATTACTCAACCATCACGACAAAACGATCCTTTTCAGGACCACCTTAATTTTGTAAAAGATTTTGGACAATTTGTAAATTTGTCAAAGTCATCAATCGGATGTCAGTTCCCATATAAATATAGAGTTGGAATTGGGGCGTAACCGCTTTTGTTAACAATGCCTTCTTTCGATGATGTCTTGAAAATCAAGGCTCACTCACGCAAATCAACATCACCATCACGTAGGGTCAGACATCCTCTACACGACGGTAATGTTAGTTTGCGTGGGTGTACCTTGAATTCCTAAAAATCATCGAGAGAAGTCATTGTTTACAAAACCTGTTACACCTTATTCCAGCTCTATCTAGATATGTTTAAATCTAACAGACCATGTACTTTAAGGAAACATTGGGGGTGCAATTTCAAATCACCGCGTAGTTCTCCAGTTCACAACGAAAGGCTGCCTGCAAGCAGTGAGCTGCAGCCCACATGACCACCCATAGGAGGAAAAAGCCGCACCTTTAATGATAGGAATCAGTTCCAATTGCTGCAGTTAACACATAAGATTTATTATATAAGACCACGTAGTTCTACATCACCATTGCGTACAACACCATAGGGCTGTCCCTTGTAGTTTTTCGTCACTACAATCACATCTAGTGTTGCCAGGTAATTTTCATAAAAATCTAGACCAGTTAAAATATAAAATCTGGAAAAATATGGAAGGCTCCAAAAAATCCTGTTTTTTACATAATGCTATTGAAATCAAAGTGATGTGCCAATCTCCCGTGAAAATCGGTCAGTATGATCATCTGGAAATAATTGAAAGTACCAGAATGTGTATGAATTTCATGTTTAAAAAAATTATATAAACAAATAACTTGTTAGCATTGCTTAAATCGTCCAAAAGTTAAGAAAAGTATTGACACAGTGTGTCCAAAAAGTTTGAATATACATTACGCAGCATTTCAAAAGTTGAGTTAAATCGTTGGTAAAATACTGCAGAAAATATTTTAAGAATTGTCTTTTAAACTGTAACTTTAAAAAAAAAAGAATGAAAAGCAAAGAATCTAGCAACTTTGATGGGATGGATTGTTAAAATAAAAGTCTATGTAGTCCTTACTTTTTGATGCCGTACCATAATATGTCTTAATTATTTTAATAGTTCGAAATAATTCTCAAAATTACCCTGAGGTTGCTCAGACTTACAATGTAATTCTTGACATCATAGTAGGCCGAAGACAATTTTATTTTAAAGTAAAATTCTTCAGACTGGAGTGGAAATCAAAGCCTAACATCGTGGTATTGACACAATGACAGGTTGGCAGGAACTCACGGTCTCCCAGTGTTGGTGAGTTCTTTGCTGTTAATGTTCACGAAAAGTTCACTATTTTGCCGTACATAAATTAAAAAAAAAATATGGGCTGATTTGGATGGTTCTTGACGTGTTTCATACGACCGGAAGGTGTATGCTGGTCACAAATGCCGTACAAAACTGATATCCTACGCAATTAATGAACCTTTGATGTGAATTTTGCTAATAAACACGAGGAGCATTTCTTGTAGCTAAACTTGCCATTACAAAATGGGCAGTTCATTTTAGTAAACAAACTAACACTTCTTCCGACTGTGTCACCTCTCTTACTCGCCTAGGGCCGAGACTGAGTGACCAACGAAAATTATTTACTCCCGACCGAATTCACATTTGGCTACGTTGATCGCTAGGTGATGCTCATGTATTCGGGTAAAAAGCCGTTGGAGATGATCTCGATGCGAGATGGGAAATGACAGGTGGACTCACGGTCTCCCAGTGCTGGTGAGTTCTTTGCCGTTAATGTTGACGAAAAGTTCACTATTTTGCTATACAGAAATTCAAAACAAAATTTTTTATCTGCTGTTTTGGACAGTTTTTGACCTGCTTCATACGACCGGAACATGTATGCTGGTCACAAATGCCGTGCCAAACTGATTTCCTACGCAATTAATCAATCTTTGATGTGAATTTCGCTAATAAACAAGAATAAAATTTGTTATAGCAAAACTTGCCATAACAAAATGGGCAGTTCATTTAAGTAAACAAACTAATACTTCTTCCTTGTGTGTCACCTTTCATTCATTTCCTAGATCTCGATGTTCTTCTGGTGACGATGAAGCGATGAAAATGTTGTCTATGTATGGGTATACGAAGTCCAGTCCTCGTAGTACTTCACGAATGAGTCGTTGGAAAGTTTGAGCAGCATTGCGAAGCCCGAATGTCATATAGGTGAATTCGAATAACCCAAACAGTGTGGTGATCAGTGATGCCACATATACAGATTTATCTGTAATAATACAGATTTTTGTCAATATTTTGATACCGATATCTGTATATACAGATTACAGATTTTTCAAAAATATACAGATTTTTCAGATTTTTCAAATAAAGGGAATATATTTTGTATTGTTTTTTATATCTATTAATTTCGACAAATAATCGTTTCTTCCTTTCGAGCAGCTTGAATTCAATCTGAGCATCAAACCCAAATCGTATTTTTCACTAAATAAATTATTATTTTTTAGATTCGAATGGACTTGGAATCTTGCGAATGGACTTCTGATGTTCAAATGTTCTGATTTGTCGTTGGAAGGAATATTAGTTTCTCGTTCTATTTGTTAAATCAACCATGTCACATGGTGACAGATACGAAGGTTAATTAAATATATTTTTATCAACTCGGTAAACAAGCCATTTTAAAAAACTCACAAAGTGGTTGATTACAGTTTGTGAGTCGAAGAATCAACTGGATATTTTTATATTTAGAAAGCGTAATTACAGAAATAAAGAATATTGCATGCAATTAGCAGGGTTGCTTCCACTCACTTGCTATAAAAAACATATTTTTCGGAATTATGCAATCATTAGATGTTATAATGATATGTTGTACTAGTAAGTAGCAAGAAAAGGGTGTAAAATATGTGTTTGACTCATAAAACCTGTCAATTTCGCTTTCAGAGCGTCACAATCAACGATCTTATGATTCGTGAGCTTCAGTCAGAGTGAGCGCTCACGAGTCGTAAATTCGTTGATTGTGACGCACTGAAAGCAATATTGACAGATTTTATGTGTCAAACATATACTTCATGACCTCTTCTTGTAACTTACAAGTACTAATTAGCATTATGCTATTTCATGATTTCATAATTCCGAAAAACATTTTTTATAGCAAGTGAGTGTAAGTAACCCTGGCAATTAGACTAAACTTCCTGTAAAAGTTCTGTGTTATGTCCAATGTCCAGATAAAGGTTTGCGTAATCTGAGACATAAATAAATCAAATTCTAGGGAATTGTGATAGTTACTTCATTAAGGAAACTATCAATCGGAAACAGATTTGTCTCTTACAACTGGTACTTAATGTTTTGTATTTTCAGACAGTAAAAGAATACAAAACACTACAAAAAATCAAGATTGTAGGATTTCAAGATTTTTGAAATAGACAAATTCTTTAGAAAGCAAACTTTAGTAATTTTTCAGGATTCTAAAGATTGAACAAACTCCATCTGAACTGTGAATATGCTCAATACAGATTTACGGTAATCCGTACTGATACCATAATATAGAAATTATACAAATTTTTTTTACAGATTTTTGTCAGCCAGATACAGATTAAAAAGATTTTTTGCGATGAAAATACAGATTGAATTTCGAAAAAATGTGGCATCACTGGTGGTGATGACAGTCTTCGGGATGTTGTCAGGATGTATAGGCACTTGATCATTTTCCCTGTAGAATAGTGGTGAAATCTTGCAGGTAAGGTAAAGAGTATCTGTCAGAGATTGTTTGAGTATTTAATGATCGATAATCTCCCCAGGGCCGCCAAGATCCATCTGATTTTCTTACCATGTGCAATGGGCTAGTCCCAGTTTCATGAGGTTTTCTAACTCTTTTCGAGCTGCTTTTCAGGTGCAAGCCGTCTCGGCCGAGCGTATGTTGGTTTGCCAGTTGTTTCGATGCGATGAACTATGGAAGTTTTCCTTACTGTGCCGGGCGGTGCCAATATCGTGATGGATGGGAACTCAGCTACCAATTCAGCGTGAGGAGATGTTGTGCTGTTTCGAGCTTCGTTGTGTTGTCGATTAGACGATGTCGCTTTAAGTCGATAAGTAAGTCATGGTAGCAGATGAAATCGGCACCAATAATGCCTGTTGTAACGTCTGCAATAAGAATGTCCCACAAAAATACACGCCGGAGCCCGAGGCTAACCTTCAACAGCGTTTCTCCATAAACTATAATAGACGAGTGCACTCATGGATTTGAGTTCACTAACTAGACAAAAAGTGACACAACAGCGGGGCCCTGTTTACTAAAAATGAAAACATGAATAATACTCGCGTAACATTTGCAACGGGCTTATCATATTTTGTACACAACTTTTTAAGCCCTTTTCGCGCGAACCGAATACGCGTACGCAAACTAACAACACCATCGGGTAGGGGAAATTCTCCCCTCTAGATAGTGCTCATGGTTTGCGTGGGCGTACTTCGGTTCTTGTGAAAAGGACCTAGCAAGTTGTTTACAAAAATTTATAGGCCCTTTTCAAATGTTACGTGAGCATTAATCATGTGTTCATTTTTCGTTGTGTCACTTTTTGTCGAGTGAGTGAACTAAAATCCATCCGTGCACTCGTCTATCGGCGTTCCATTTGCGGCGAACAACTTGATGCTGGTAAATTCGACTCTCTCGGTATAACGGACACATCGGCTCCGGTGTCGATGAGAAAGTTTATGTTGGTAAATGTGTCCACAATTTTCAGGCGAAATATCGTTGCTGTGTCGGAAATATCGCCAACTTCCAACGCAGGTTCAAGATGACGTCATTGCTGGCTGGATTTTGGTGGTTGTCCGAAAGAGCACGGTATTCTGCAAGTACGTGCTTCTCTTCCGAATGTACGATGATACCAGCAGATATCAGCCGGCGCCGGTGGTGTAGTGGTAAGTGTGACTGCTATCTAACACCCCAATGGGTCTGGGTTCAATCCCAGCCGAGGTCGGTGGGATTTTTCTGAGGCATAAAAATCTCTGGTCACGTCTTCCTTCGGAAGGGAAGTAAATCCGTTGGTCCCGGCCCCTGTGTGTGTTGAATGGGTGCGATATCCTACGCAGGAGTGCAAGCTGCCTTCCTGCACATTCGATTGCCGTCAATGGATGGCAATCGATGTCCGTAGGTGATTGGCACTAGATTGCGAAACAGAGACCGACGTTAAATAAAGGAAACCAGCACATATCATACGAAGCTTCGTTAGCGTAGCGTTGATCCATTCTACTTCGGTTGCGAGAACGCGAACGGTCCCGGAAGCTTAGCTGTGCGATTCAACACTGCTCGGAGTTGGTATTTCTGGGACGATTACTGGTGTCGATGGAGAGAGCAGGCATGGCAAAACATTTACATTCATTTCGTGCATTCATTTACATTCATTTGCCTCTTTCTTTTTTCATCAACAGAATTCCATAAAATGGTGTATGCAGCTTTTGTAGGTTTTGATATTAGCTACAACTTTTGTCGATAACTCAAATCTGTACTTCTTATGCATGATGAACTGGGACGAACAGAACTTACCTATGTTTTTCAGTGAATGTAAATTACATTCACTGAAAAATAGTAACAAGTTCTGCCCGCTCTAGTTCGTCATGCATAAGAGGTACAGATTTGAGCTATCGGCAAAAGTTGTAGTTAATATCAAAACCTACAAAAGTTTCATACATCATGTAACGGAATTCTGTTGATGGAAAAAGTTAAAGGCAAATGAATGTAAATGAATGCACGAAATGAATGTAAATATTTGCCATGCCTGGGAGAGAGTATTCTCATGGCATTGATGCTACGGAGGCCCATGAAATCGACGATTGCTTCAGCAATTGTTGCTTTTTCTGATGGGTCGCCTTTTGAAGCAATCACTGCTGTTTGAGCGTGAGTTGGAAGTCTGAAGGCCCATAAGTCTAGCAGCACAGGTTCACACAATGAAGTTCCAGCTATTCGTCTCATCTTGTTAAACAGTTGACTACACGGCGAATGAGAACGATCCAAAATTGAGTTTAGTTCACTCATAATCGCCAAAAGTGCAGGAACTCACCGATGAGTAAATTTGTCTCATGGTTTCCTGTGGAAAACCTAAAAAATCTGCCAGGAAATGAGGAAATTGACGAAAATTGTATTCATTCTTGGAGTAGTACCAATAGACTGAGTGAATCCAATCTTTACTTTTCTCAAATTCGGGAATTTTTCCCTGGAAAATCCTGGGAAATCCTGGGAAAACATAAGGCAAATTTATTCATCGCTGAGTTCCTGCACTTTATGTGATTAATGAGTGGACTAAATTCAAATGTGGGTCGTTCTCATTCGCCGTGTAGGCTTTATGTCACCAAGAGGCATGTCGGAAAGTACACGCTGCAATCGTTTCTGCTGACTATCGGTGAAATGGTTGGTCAGCTTTTCCTTGATGTACGGATATTTGTCGATAGCGGGTGTGGCGTCTATGATGGAACGTAATTCTGTCAGCTTACTCGGTGGCACCTGTGTAATGACCAGGGCTCTACATTTTCGAAGCTCTAAAATGAACTCGAGTTTTGTTTCTCTGATGCAAACGTGTTCAACGCTTCATTTCTATAACGCCTAGCTAGACTATCAGCAAGAAATGATAATGAAAAAGAAGCACGCTTAGAAGGAAACGCTGGCTGTGGATCTTCTCGTCGTTGCTTTGCTCATCGCTTTCAATGTAAGTAACGTCGATTTTCTAGTTAAACGAAACCTCATTATGGCTTTCAATCCCCTTTCATGAACACTCTATCACCGCTCTTTCAATTTGTTTAAAATGCGTTATGTCCCGTTTTCGTTAATTTTTTTTAGATAAATATGTGGATGGAACATAAATTAAACATATTACGTGTAATCTTCAAGTGTTTTCACGTGAGAAATGCTTTAAATGTGTAATTTTATTTTCCGTCATATACGTCATGAAACCTCTGTTGATGTGTTTCATGAAAGAGAAAACTATTACAGTCGAGCGCTCTTTCGCTCATCCGTTTCACCGAAGCTTGAAAGGAAGACCAATGGAGCGACGGGAGAAAGAGAGACAAGCGATTGAACATTTGTTTGGTTCTAGAATGCTGCGAAGCTGTTCGACTTTAACAGAAAAAAGAAAGCCAGCAGTCTCTTCGTCGCATCGATTTGGTCGATTGAAGCTGTTATTGTAACGCCCTGGTCATGACGATGTTGTATATCCTGGTATCGTGTTGATTTCCAAGTCCAGAGGCGGCAAACCAGAATTCCAGCGATAGGAAGTATGATTCGATGTTCGATTCAGTCATAACCGGCGGATTGAGTCGTGGTATGCTAATCGTGTCTACATTGCCTTCAGGTGGGTGCTTATCTTCCGATGGCATTTTTCGCAAATACGGGGTCACCAATATGGCTTACGCGGGATCGGATTATTTGGATTGAAACGGCGCGTTCAATTCTAGTATAACACTAAACTATATTTTGATCTTGCCATATGGCTTATATAAGGAGTCAAACAATAAACCAATTCATTTCTATAGTCCTGATCATCAATAGGGGTAAAGTAAGAAGTAAAAATTGTGTATTCAATTTGTACAAAAATGATTCGAATACGCAGGTAATTTGAGGCAATTGCGCATGCGACAAAAATGTTGCAACGATGATGTCGCACGGAAGCTGCAACGATGATCGAATAGATGACACTACACCGTTAATGACCATGCATCAGAATCCTAGTGTAACCAGTTCATAGTGAAGAACAGCGAATAAAAGATTAGGAATCACGTAGATGAAAAATGACTACCTGACCCATTTTTTCCTTGATTCAAGTTCATCCTCGGTGGAAAAAGCCGAGTCGTGTCACAAGGCATAACAAGTAAAAAGGACTAAGATGTGTTCCTTTGATTTCAAAAAAAAATCCTGTTCCACTAGTTTGAAGTACTTGGAACTAGGCATCGAGTTAAACTACGTTTGATTGAGCTTAATCTAGCGTCTATTATGCCTCAATGCTATGTCAAAATTGACGCTCGTATATACAGGGTGCGTGACGAATTTTTGCAGTAAATTTCAAATAGTAATTTCTCATGCTTGTGCATCATGATTTAGATATATTTGGCAGCACTGGATAGCTTATACTGTTAGGTGTAAGATTTAAACAAACCATGTTGAGTAAACGTAAAGATGTCGAAACAAGAGAGCAATCTGTCAGCCGTTGTCGCTTTGTTGCACGCCGGAGTATGCATGAAAGAAATAATTCGGTCGGTAAATGTGTCTGAAAGAACAGTGTATAATTAAAAAGGCTTGGGAAAGTTTTTTTTTTTTTTTTCTTTATTAAAGAGATGTAAAAGTGATAAGACCTGCTCAAACTGCTAATAAAGCACAGAAATGGCTTACGGAAAATATTTCGTTAATTTGGGAGGAAGAAATTTGGCCCCCAAGCAGTCCCGATATCAATCCGTTGGATTATTTTGTATAGGGCGTCGTCCAACGGGATACCAATAGAACCCCTCACACCACACTTAAGTCGCTAAAAGCTAAAATCAAGGCATTTTAAAACGTGCATACTGCAGTTTCCGGAAGCGTCTAACTACAGTCGTCGAAAGGGAAGGCAATTTTTTTGAATAAATTTACTTACAACTTCCATATGTTGCGAAAGAAAATAAATCGCACAAAATTCATTGCTAGAATAATTAACTGGTGTATTTTTTCTCAAATATGCCATTTAGTGCAAAAATTCGTCACGCACCCTGTATGTCAGTCTGAGAGCACCTAAATTTACATGAATTCTTCTAAGTGTGTAGTTGCTATCGACTTTTCTGTTATATAAGTTTTTAATAGCTTCTTTTTCAGGTTTGACAAACATTTATGATACTTTTATTGTTGTGTATATTTTTTAATCAAAAGACCATTCAGATTCATACAGCTTTGTCTCAGACATCATTGCAGTTAGATGAGTCGTTTTCGTGCTATGATTTATTGAAAAATATTGAATACGCCATTTTTAAAAACTAGGTGCCCAAATGGCCGAATTTTAATACAAACTTGATCCATTGCCCCTAGCAAAAAATTAGGCGAAGTTTCATATGCAATTAAGATGGGGGTCAAAAAAATCGATTGGCGTGGAACTGCTCAAAAACTTTAGAGTCAAGTAATGTAAAGTTACTCGCAAACCTAAATCTCCCACGTCTTACACAAACATTTATTTTCCACCTTCTCCTCCCCCCTTTCCAACCTTGACGCTATTGAACCAGAGGAGACCTTGATGAGGATCTCGATCAACTATCTACCCAGACTGTTGCATCCGATATTCTGTTTGTGTGCCATTCTAAAACGTGGGCTTGGACATGTGGACAAGGTTTGCTTTTGCTTCGGACCAGATTGGATACCCCGCAGTCAAATGCAAACAACCATACCAACACAGTTCCGAACTCCGTATCGAATATTGTTTGACTTGAGGGGAAGACCCAAGCAGAGTTCAGATACCTTTGCCAGGAGAGCGCCGGAAATTTTAAGCGAACGTAAAATTTCATAAAACCATAATTTAAATTGTTAATTTAGTTCCGGAACGCTCCGGGAGAGAATCCATGCACCTCAACCTTCCACAGTAAAGACTAGGATTGCGTTTGTTCTGGTTCGTTTCCATTCAGTTATGCTTCGCATGAAAGAACAGCTCTTCCTATGGGTGGAGAACGTAAAGCTTTTATGCCCGCGAGGTAGCAAAAACGGAAATCGATTCCCGCTTTTTCTACGAGTAGGAGTGGAGGGGCTATGATTTGGATGAAAGTGGATACAGCAACTATCAGTTTGGACCGGATTGGGGACGAGAAGCTGGTGATGAAGAATGTACTATCAGGCATACGATTATCGAAAGTAAGCTAATCGAGCAGTTTTGGCTGATAAAGTGCAAATTACATTTTACTTTTTAATGGTTATTGGAAATTGCTACAGCTTGGATGTTTTCATTAAGGAGAGGAATTTCTGATTGATTTTTATCTTCTTTACAACCATAGATGAACTGTTTCGTTTTTCAAACTTAATTGTTAAAGTTTTCTAGCTGAAAAACTGCTCAATTTACGACGATTAGCAGTGAAAATTAAACTTTTCCTATTCCTTTTAAAACCCTCTGAAACATCAAGTTAAACAAAAACCCCATTGCTGCTAAAGAAAGTGCCACTCTTTGTTAACAATCTTTCGCACAAAAAAATGCAACCTCCTTCGGGTCAAGCTGAATAAATGAGCACAAATTCTCATTCACCTGCCGCTTCGTTTGAGGTGCAAAACGTGCTCAGAACGATGAGCTCCTTTTTCCACCGTCGGTCCAACTTCTCCAGTAGTGCCATTTCCACATTTGAGAAACTAAACACTTGAATCTGTCCCGTCCCGTCGAAGAAAGGCTCTTCAGTCCCGTCTTGCCAGACAGCAGCGAGTGTGATAATCATGTTTTTCATTAAGGTCCGGGTAAGCATTAAATCTAGCTCACCTAGTGGGTACCTACGTAGTAATGCTCTTGCACTTGTCGTTCCGTGTAGGGATGCTCAAATTGATGCCATGCATTCCGGAGCATTGTAGTTGTGAGAAAAGCATCCAACTAGAAGATAACCCTAAGCGACAAACGTGTGCTGCATTATATTCGAGGGGGAACTAGTAGTTGTCTCGAAGATGTTGCTGGAAATTGCGTGACAGAAAACAAAAAATAAAGAAGGAGGCACACATCCCGTCGAAGCAGGAAGTGGGGGGGGAAGGAGCTACCTTGATTAAAGTTCTCGTCCGCTGGCTGCCAAAACGGGTAAAGTTCTACCGGGTTCCGTTAACGGAATAGAAAATCAGGTGAAACTTCTTGCAGGTGCTGGATTGTGCTTCCGTGCGATGGAGGAAGGGGTTGGAATGAGTTTCAGGTCGTGGAAATCGTGGTAAACTTAATGAAATTCTGTTTGACCTAAGATGATGGGGTTATTTCTTTGTATCCAGTAATATTTTGTGGTATTCAGGGATGAGGTTTCGGTGGAAGAGTACCGATCGATTTGCAGGTGCAATCAGAAGCTACGACTAACATTTGTTCGTTGTCATAAGCCTTATTAGTTCTCCCAGATTTTTGACCATATTAGATTCATCCAAGAAAATAGCACAGTTGTGTATTCCACAGTCGTTTTTCGTAAGCAGTTCCTTTTTTCATTAGTTATTTTAATAACTCCTTTGATTTGTCCATGTCCATTTATGCTAGATCGTGTAAGTCTGTTACTGATGTTCCTTATTTCGGTTTGCTTTATCTTTGTATAGCAGTACAATAAAAGTGGAACACGAAAAAATCCGCACACATTAAAAACACTACCATTCAGGCAGTTTTTGAGTAAAGTTTTTCATAATTTAACTGAACCAAGCTAAGAGTGAAGAGAATCAAAGTAGGCATTGGTTGTCAGGATAAGGTAATTTGTTTACATCATGGCTTCACCGAAGCAAGCACGTTGCGATTCGATCCTGCACGCTCGAAACAAAAACCCCGGTCTATCCGCTCCGGGCAGTTTTCGATCAAATTCCTGCCCAGACAACCAGAAGTCGTATAACAATTCACAGACAGTATCGTAAATTGCTACAGTTTAAGTCCAAATCGCATATAAGAATGATATACCTCGCATCATGTTTAAGGGGGTATTCCCGATCTTTTTTTTCAAAAAATCAAATTTTTTTTTCACGTTTTTTTTTGTACTTTAGACTATATACTTTCATCCCCCCAAGCCGTTTTCCGATCAGCGAATTCGGTATCCAGGCATAGCTGACTAATGGTAAGAACCCCCAAATGGTTTTAACTAAAGTCAAAACTTTAAACGCGTTTTTCTCGAAACCACATTTTTTTTATCGGGCGAAGATTTTTCTCAAAAACTGTAAGAGATATTGACTTGAATCTTTGCGCATTTTGTTCCTTATTAAATTCTTTGGAGCTTCTCCCACTTTCAGCCAAAAATATTAACATTTAACATTGTTTGAAGCACCTTAAAGCTGCAAAAAAGCGGGCTAAAAATCGCCTGTTTTTTCATATGGCCGCCATTTTGTTAATTTGCAAGATTTTTTGCTGCCAACGGGAGAAGCTCCAGAGAACCTTATGCAGATTATTAATTTCATCACGAAATCTGTTTCAGATGAAGCCGTTCCAGAGAAAAGTCTTCGCCCGTCCAGGCGTTTGCGGCGAACAGGGGTCTGTTTGTCGCCATTTTGTGACGTCAATAATGTCTTTTTTTATGTCGGAAAAAAATTATTTGTAAACTTTAATGTTCAATAAACAAGAATCCCAAAGAGTTAGGCGCATTACTATTCATTTTCCTTGAAAAAAATTAATTGAAAAACAGGCCGAAAAAAGGCAAAAGATTGGGAATACCCCCTTAAGTTAAATCGCATATAATGCAAATTTCCGATTTATATGCGATGACTCATTTTTCCGTCGTACTGTATCACAAATTTAATCGGATTACATCGTAAGACTTTTCAAAATGAATTTGTTATTACAAATTAAATCGTATATGATGTTAAATCAACTCGATTAAAAATAATCGAAAATATGCACGTATATGGCCTCCACTTTTGTACGTATAAGCTATTTCTTGACATTCTATACGAACTGTTTGTTTGTATATATGTTTGTATATCACGAAAACAACTTTGAATATACGTGCATTCTGGTTGTCTGGGTGGGCAGGAATTTTATACTTCGATTGATTGGAAAAGTGCTTCGAAAGAATGCAAAATCCCTTCAAAAGGCCATCATGTCACCGCTTGACGACCCGGCGCACGGTCGCGGTGATACGGTGTGAGGGATTCTTACCGCACTGAAACCTCCTTGGACGCCTTGCCCTTTTTCCCCCGGAACCACTTGTCGTATTACTTCGGAGGGGGCTGCATTTCGCACCTCACTTTACCTCAGCTAACTGGCGCTTCCACTTCGCTGATCGGCACTCCAATTTGTGAGCCATTTAGCTCTCAGCGTTGCGTTTTACTTGGTTAACCCCGATGGTGGATTCAGCCTGTGTTTTTTTTATAATAAGGAAAGCTTTAAAAGCCCGGCCTGTCACTGTGTTGCGTGTGTGTTCTCCTTCTGGCACAGTGTGGGACTCTTAACCACTTAAACCTTACTCGCCTCTAGCCACTATCCCCCCGGAACTCTCCTAGAGTATTTCGTCGGGGGGGCTGTGCTCAAGCACTTCTCTTTAGCTCAGCTAGCCATTTTCGCTGCAGCTCCGACAGTATTTGCGTCACTGTCCTGCTGACGACGCTCCACGTTCTCTCATCCCGGCACATTTCACTGACGACATTTCCCGCGCTAAGGGCCGACATCTCCGCACTGCCTCAAATCTTAGGCAGTCGAAAACCATGTGCTCCGGCGTTTCGTCCACGTTGCCACACTCCAGACAGAGGGGTGACGTTGCGTGCCCGAAGCGATGCAGGTTCTTCCTGAAGCAGCCATGACCAGACAGGAACTGCGTCAAGTGGAAGTTGATTTATCCATGCTTCCTGTTCACCCAGGTCGATCGAATCGGTATTAGCATGTGTGTCCATCTACCGTTCTCTGCTGCGTCCCACTTAGCCATCGACTCAGTTCTCACCAATGTCTGGTATCTCTTCGCATATAGCACTCGGTGTCCTCCACCAAGGTGATGACGATGGGTATCATACCAGCGTTAACGCATACTGTTTCCGTCGAAATTGTTCTGTACGCACTCACGACTCGCATGGCCATGAGTTCAACCTCATAGCGCAATTTTCTTTGGTTCTTCTTCGTTTTCAGCGCTGCATCCGAGGCTGGACCTCCGTACTTCAGTATCGACGACGATACACTAGCCAGAAGACGCCTCTTGCTGCTGCTTGGTTCAGAGTTGTTCGGCATGAATCTAGCTATCGCATTGATGGCCTTCGCCGCCTTCTCAGATGCGTAGTCGACGTGGCTATTGAAGTTTAGCCGGTCATCGAGTATCACTCCAAGATACTTCAGCACGCGCTTCGATACTATGGCGTTCTCCCCGACGGTAATTTCTGCCCGCTTACAGCTACTGACCAATAGCACTTCCGTTTTCTGGTGGACTATCTGCAGCTTCGCTCCTTGCATCCTGTTGGAAACCGTGTCAATCGCCTCGGTTGCCAGCATTTCCACCTCTTCCAACGTCTCGCCTACTACCGCCAAGACGGCGTCGTCCGCAAATCCTACGATCTCGACTCCTTTGGGCAGCTTCAGCGTTCAGGATGAGGATGATCTTCTCCAATAGCTTTCCGACTGTATCCAGCAAGCATATAGGCCTATACGATACTGGATCCCCCGGTGGTTTTCCGGGCTTCGGCAGCAGCACTAGCTTTTGTATCTTCATCCAGACACTTCTACAGCACTATCCTGAACATGTCCGGGAACGCCTGGATTGTCGCCTTCAACGCTACGTTGGGGATTCCATCCGAACCGGGAGCTTTCTTCGTTTTCAGCCCTTTCGCCACTGCTACGAGTTCCTCGTTGGAGACTTGTCTACCTTCGGTGTTGTCTGCCTCTACCTCGCCGTACGGTGAAGGTGGCCAGGTTATTTAGTCGTGCTTCGGGAAAAGTCCCTCCACAAAGACTTTCAGCTTGTCTGGGCACATTTCAACGGGCGTTCTTGGACCTCTAATCTTAGCCATCGCAACTCGGTATGCGTCACCCCAGGGGTCGGCACAGCTCTTTGAAGCAGTCTGACTTTATCTCCCGTTTTAGAGCGGCCCTGGCTGCTCGAAACACCACCCTTCGCTCTGCTCTGTCTGCATCAGTTCTTGCTCTCTGAACGCGTCTTCTGGGTCAGAGACAACTAGCGCGGAGTCTTTTTTTTTTTTGTTCCTTTATTAGAGAGATTTTTAGCCATAGGCTAGTTCATCTCTTATGGGCACCGTCTGTTCCTTGGCTCCGATTTCCTCGGAATGGTTGTGTCCCATGCCCTCGCTAACGATTCGGTCAACTCGTCCACCCTTTGGTCTGGGACGCTGCTGTCTGCCCGGAGAGCTTCTACAAAGAGATCCTTGTCGAATGCCTTCGTCTTCCACCTACGCTTGCTTACTTTCGATCTCCACATTGCCGTAGGTATTCGTTGGTCAAAGCTATACCTAATCGCCTGATGGTCACTATGAGTGTACTCCTCACACACTCTCCAGTTCATACTTGCCACTAACGACGGACTGCAGAAAGTGACGTCGATAATGGATTCCCTACCATCTTTGCGGAAGGTGCTGATGGTTCCTTCGTTGGACAGACTGACGTTCAACTTTGCCAGAGCTTCCAGCAGGCTATACTCTCTTGCGTTGGTACACCTGCTCCCCCAATCCACTGCATTGAAATCTCCTCCAATCAAGATTGGTCTTCGTCCGATGAGCTCCCCGGTGAGTCCATGTAGCATCTGGTGAAACTGCTCCATTTTCCATCTCGGAGGTGCGTAGCAACTACATACGAAGGTTCCATTAATTTTGGCGATCACAAAACCTTCGTAAGACCTTGTCAACACTTCTTGTATGGGATACCTGCCCATAACGTGTATTGCCGCCATCCCTGCTCCATCGGCCACCCAGTTATCGTTCGATTCCCCGGTCCGGTATAGGAATTTTTCGGGTTGGAAAAGAAGAAGAAGACGTGCAAACTGTTGCTTGGCAAAAGGACAACGAGACTGGCAGTAGGTTCGGAGTGCTTTGGATCTTAGACGTTTGAGTCATCCTGGCAACTCTGTTGACCTACTACACAAGTGCGGTTCTAAACGGATCACAAATTGATCGTTTATTTTCGCTGTTCAAGTGAGAATTTATTTGCAAGTGATTAGTGCACGCAGTACTCTAGTACCAAGGATCATTATTTGTACGTAAGTAGGTCAGGAGGGCAAATATTTATTGAAATAAGCAGTTTTAAACTCCAAGTGATCTGCGATAATAATAATAATGGCATGCGGCGTATGCAATCAATTGAATTGCAAAATCCCGCCTTGCATGCAAGTTTATGCTGGATTCATATCTACGGTCACAGATGAAATGGTGTTTGTAATAATATTGAGTGGTGATAACTATAAATAATATTAAATACCACATACTTATTGCAGTGTGTACCGTGTCGTGCAACCTAAACGGGCCATTTTCGCCAAAATGTTATTCAATTATCAGCGTATGCATGCTGCATAACATCAATGAAAGTGTGTGATAGTGGCAGTCTATACAATATCAACATTGAAACTGATTTTACTTGTTGTCCTTCTAATGGATAATTGCTTTGATGAGTGAGCGAGGTAACTATACTCACAAGTGTTTGATTGTTTATCATCACTAAAGAATGTGGAAATTAGGGGAGACTGGGGGATTCAGGCTTTCTTTACATTACATACAAGGTGGAAAGCCGTAAAATATATTAATAATTCAATATTTTTCCAACTTATTTTCTTGTACATAATTATTTTTTCAGTATAATGTTTAGTTATTAGTATTATTAATAAAAATACAACTATTAATATCATATAAATATTTGAAACAAGGTATAACATTATTAAAATCTACTATCATACAATATCAACATATTTTTCGCGTGGTTTTCTAGCAACACCAAATTTTCTCGGTATCATGAGTGGATCGAAGATGAAAATTGATAGACAAAGGGAGGACGAGGAGTTACAGCTGCAAAGCGAATCCGTCGATGATGTACCTTCCTGTTCTTCATCCATCTTAAACACTCCAGAAAGGAATGGTGACGGTAATGATGATGACTACGATGATGACGACGATTACGAAGACGGCATTAATGCAACGTTGATATCATCACCACCACCAACACTACTACCACCGAAACAGTTCCAAGGAAGATTACTGGAACAACCAAAAACCCCATCAAAGGAAGAGAAGGATAAAAAGGGGAAAAAGTTTAGAGGAGCGGAGAGTGGGCATAGTCGAGAAGAAGCTTTCCGTTTGGCTCAAACACCACAGCAACCGGCGGATTTATCAAAACACCCGAGGAATTAAGACCTAAACGGTTCCAACAGCAGTGGTAATCCACGTCCACCAAAAATTCCTCGACAGAGCTGTGGCAATAACATGCCTTCTACATCAAGAAGCTCTGTACAGCATCGAATTGATGCGCATAGATCCGAACACTCAGGACAACATAAAGGGTCTGAGGGTAAGATCAACCCCTCATACAAGCAAGTAGTTTGTGGTGTGAAGCTGGGCATCCTTCCGAAAGACTATCCCAATGTGGAACTTACTACAGAACAATTGATGGCCACACAAAAAGCTATCATTACCAAAGTTGCTGGACAAAGGAAAGAAGCACTTAACCCAAAATTTGGACATTGTGCCTTCAAGTCACGCTACTTAGTGATTATTTGTAAAAACCAGGAAACAGCAGACTGGTTGTGTAGCATAATTCCTACTTTAAAACCTTGGACTGGGGCGGAACTTACTGTGGTGGAGGAAAAAGACATCCCTCGTCCAGAAATACTAATTGGGTTCTTTCCATAGAGTGCTGAAGACAGAAACGAAGGGATTCTAGCACTCTTAGAGAGTCAAAACGATGGGTTAGTGGATGCATGGAGAATATTCCAGCGCAACATTATAAACCAACAACACGTTGAATTAATCTTCACCGTGGATGGAGTTTCTATGAACTCTATCAAAGATTGCGACTTTGTGCTGGATTTTAAATTTGGCAACGCCCACATTAGGAAGAAATTCCAGAAGAGAAATCTAGCTCAAAGAAATGAATCAAATGATCTTGGGAGACCATAACACAGGAGTGACCATGACTCCGATAAGACCCACGAGGAAACTGGTGAAAACAGAATGGTCGTAGATCATTCAGATAAAATCCCAGGATCCAGTGGTGTCAAGGACATGGAAGAAAAACTAGATTCTGGTCATACTACAAATACAGTTAACGAGAGCACAAACGATGATCGAGTGACAGGAATACAGGATCAGCGCTGGGATACAGAGAAATAAATCTCCATGCGAATATAAATCCACCGATCGGTAACCGCAGGACCAATGTTGGGGAGAAAGTTCGACCCAATAAGCGCAGCAAATCCAACCAACAAAAGGAAAAGTAAGCAAATAAAATGTATTCAAGTGAATCTGCACCAATGAAAGGGAGCAACCGCTGTACTTTACAAACGATTCACAGAAAGTAAACTGGACGTAGCGCTAATCCAGGAGCCATGGGCAAACAAAAGTAGGATTCTAGGAATTCCTACAAAATCATGTAAGTTAATTTATGATGAAGGGCAGCTATCTCCAAGAGCTGCCATTATAGTAAATGAAAAATTTAAAAAAATTTGTCCTGCAAAGGAACGCTCTATGAATAGGGATGTACCTTGGTGGAATAAAACCTTAGAGAAACTTGTTACCGTTTGTAACATTTGTTGATGTATTTCTGTATGTTTATCGTATTCTGCATGTCCATTTAAATTTGAATAATAATTGCCAATTTGAAACCCCTAGTTTTAGTACACTATACAATACCACAGTTTACTACCAACTGCTGGAATAGGTGATGAGCCAACAAATTGGAGTTCAGTGGAAGATAAGAGTACAGAGAAAGGGAACGGCGAGTAGCACGGAAACTTCTTCCGCCACTTGCCAAGTAAACTCAAACAAGAGCAGTTGTATAAGCTAAAACCCGTTAAAAGTTTATTGAAGAAGAGTAAGAGTGTCGTAGTAGCAGGAGTGGATAGGAAGAGAGAGAGAGTCAGGACCCGTTAGTTGTGAGGGTAGCTTTTGGTGGAGAACTGGCCTCTCGACGATACCGAGGTTGGACTCGGTAAGATTAGGATTTGGGTTCCACCCCAAATGGTACCGAGCAGGTCTCCACACACCCGTGAAATCCAAGTCTGCCATCTCCAAGCCTGGAACCACAGACTTTCAGCATAGCCAACATTTGATCGCCAATGTCCGCCATTGTGCTAACTGACCGGCGTCGCCAGACGCTTTCACCGAGTCTTCATCAGCCTCACTGTTTCCCGCCATCAAGCTAGCCACCGTCATCGAGACCACCACCACCAGCACCATCACCCCCACCAGTAAATTCCAGCAGCGGCCGGCCAGGTATTACACACCCCCCCCCCCCCCCCCACACACACACACACACCATGTTAAATTAGGGAAATAAATGGTAAAATTGTATTTCACCAGCTTCTTTTTACTACACCTTATCCGAGGTCTGATTTGCCGAGTAAAGTACACCAGCCGACCTTGAGACTCAGAAATAGTTCTCCAGCTCTGCTAGCCATTAAAAGAGATTGTTGGATAACCCACCCTCATTGGTAGGCCGTTGCTTAGCCAAGCCCGCCGAGGTGTTTGTCCTGGTAGCCCCCTTGGTACCCCACCCTAGCAGCAACAAACTTCGGAAGAAAACCCGGAAGCTATTTAACCGGGCGAAAATAACAAGACAATGGGATCAATACAGGGAAGCCCTCACATGTTATAATAAGGAAATCCGAAGATCTAAAAGGAAGGACTGGACATGTGAACATGTGAAAACATTGAAAATACTTCAGTTGCTGCCAGATTGCAAAAAGTCCTTTCAAAATGTCATTCAAATGGCTTAGGAACTTTTAAAAATGAAGACGGCCCTTTTACTAAGTCTGTGGAAGAAACATTAAGAACAATGATGAAAACACACTTTCCATGTTCAATTACCAACATAAATGAATACCAAAATACACGTGCAGCGCAAACTGGCTCGGGAAAAATCAGGACGAATGAATGACAATGAATGAATCGACTGGGTTAGAGACTGCCAGGAAAGTCGCTCGTAATCTGGCCAATAGAATTTTTACAGAAAAACGAGTTGAATGGGAGATTGATTCTTTTGCTCCTTTCAAATCACCAGGTAGGGACGGAATTTTTCAAGTACTACTTCAGAAAGGAAAAAAAAACTTTGACACCCATTCTAACAGGCTTGTTAAAAGCAAGCTTAAGATTAAGTTATATTCCGATAACTTGGCGTCAAGTAAAGGTTATATTTATTCCGAAGGCTAATAAAAAGGATAAAACTTCTCAGGATTTCTGGTCGATCAGTTTATCATCCATTATGCTAAAAATAATGGAGAAAATAATAGATCAGCATATAAAATCAACGTACTTGATTACAATTCCTTTGAGCAAATATCAGTTTGCATATCAAGCTGGTAAATCAACAGTAACAGCTCTTCACACGCTTGTTACAAAACTAGAAAAATATTTTGAATCAAAAGAAATATCACTAGCAGCATTCATTGATATTGAAGGAGCATTTGATAATGCATCTTATAACTCCATGAAAAACAATATGTTGAAGCGTGAATTCGACAAAAGCACCGTTAAGTGGATTAATGAGATGCTTTCTAAAAGAGAAATCTCAGCAAATCTTGGAAGCTCATCCATAACAGTTAGAGCTGTAAAAGGGTGTCCTCAAGGAGGTGTGCTTTCACCTCTTTTATGGTCTTTAATTGTTGACGAACTTCTCAAAAACTTAGAAGCAAAGGGCTTCGAGATAATTGGCTTTGCTGATGACATAGTCATAAGATTACGAGGAAAATTTGATAATGTCATTTCAAATAGAATGCAAACTGCTTTAAATTATGTTTCGTCATGGTGCGCTAAAGAAGGGTTGAATATAAACCCTTCTAAGGCCTATATTGTACCGTTCTCACGGAAAAGGAAATTTTCTATAAATAACTTAAAATTGAAAGAAACCTCTTTAGAGCTTTCACGAACAGTCAAGTATCTGGGAGTCATTCTTGACAGTAAACTTAACTGGAATTCACATATAGAGCAGGTTGTTAATAAGGCAATAAATGATCTTTGGATAAGTAAAAAAAAACACCAAGCCTAACACCAAAAATGATCCACTGGATTTATTTGACTATTGTAAGACCCAGAATATCCTACGCATCATTAGTTTGGTGGCCGAAAACTAATGAAAAATCGGCTCAGAAGAAGCTGGGGAGACTGCAAAAACTAGCTACTCTCTCAATAACTGGTGCAATGAGTAGCACACCGAGTATTTCACTAGATGCTCTACTTTATCTGATTCCGTTGCATCAATTTATCCAATTAGAAGCTGAAAGGAGCACTTTAAGGATTCAACGAACAAAGTACTTCCTTGAAGGTGATCTTACAGGACACCTAAGCATTTTAAAAATGTTTGATATTGATTCTCTTGTATTAAAAAATGAAGACTGGATGGAGAAAAAATATAATTTCGATCGTTTATACAATGCAGCAGAATTTGATCGTAATGTTTTTGAAAGTGGGGGACCAAACATCCGTCCAGGTTCAACTGTTTTTTATACAGACGGTTCAAGATTGAACAACCGTGTGGGAGCAGGGGTAACTGGTCCAGGGATTGATATCTCAATATCCATGAGTTACTGGCCAACCGTGTTCCAAGCAGAAATTCAAGCAATTCTTGAATGCTCTGTAATATGCTTGCGCAGGAATTATAAACATTCGAATATCTGCATTATGTCTGATAGTCAAGTAGCATTAAATGCTTTAAAATCAGCAACATGCAATTCCAAACTCGTATGGGAGTGTGCAATGTCATTTCACAAATTGGCCTGTCAAAACCAAGTAAACTCATATTGGGTTCCTGGCCACTGTGGAATTGAAAGGGAATGAAAAAGCCGATACGTTAGCCAGGCTAGGATCATCTCAGCAATTCATAGGACCAGAACCATTCTGTGGAGTTTCTACTTGTTCTCTTAAAATGGAGATCAAGAAATGGAAAAAAATGAAAGTGGAGACCATTTGGAACAACACTTCCATTGCTAGGCAGTCGAAACGGTTCATAATTCCGAACATTTCAATGACTAGCAAAATTCTTGAATTATCAAAGAAAGATCTCAGTGTCTATACTGGTTTGATAAAAGGACATTGTCCATGTTAATATCATTTGTAGCTAATAGGAAAACTTCAAGAGAATATGTGTTGATTCTGTGGTATAGAAAAGGAAGACTCTGAACACCTGCTATCCTCTTGTGCAGCAATCTTCAATAAAAGGTGTATTTTTCTGGATAAGGGGCTGGCAGAACCCTTTGATATTTGGAATGCAGGTCCCAATAAAGTAGTACATTTCATTCGAAATGTAATACCTGGCTGGGAAAATGCTTTTGGTCAGTCTATGTCGGTCGCTTCACAAAATAGTGATACGACATAACTGATAAAGCAATATAAAAACGGGGAATATCACAATAGATCAAAGTAATGGTCGCAGTGATGAATACACCCAACACGGAAAAAAAATCCTTAAAAAAAAAAAAAAAAAACATCACTAGGTGGTTGCAATAAACCTTTACAGTAACAGTAGGTTGCAAAACGAAGTTTGGACACTTATAGTTTTGGAACAAGATTGCAAATAGGTACTTCAACACATCTTACTTCGCGAACTTTTTAGTAGCATCTCAAAACAGTGGCTCAAAAAAACATATTATACACCCTCTGTTGCATCAAAGTTTCAAGACACATAGTGTTTTATGGAACTCTCATGCAACAAATGCAACACAAGTTAAATTTGTTTGCTCAAGTGTTTCACACAATATCACGTAGCATATTTTTTTTTCCTTTGGTTTGTTTTTTTTCCGTCGATCTTGTTTTCCGAGCTGAGCACCAATGCTACCGACGTGCCAGGAAGGCAGCTCCCACACCTGGACCCTACCTATCGACCCATCAACTCATGAACCGAGGACCAACGGCTTTACTTCCCATCCGAAGGCAGGCGTGATCAGAGATGTTATGCCTCAGAACATCCCGGCGGCGCCGACTGGGATTGAACCCAGGCCAGCTGGGGTGAGAGGTAATCACGCATACCACTACACCACCGGCGCCGTTATCACGTAGCATATAACTTCATATCAATTTTAGTGTGACATGTTTGCTCCTTTCATTTGATGCAGGATTTGAGAAGTCATTGAGCTTCATTATTGAGACCTAAAGCAAATCAAGCAACAACCTTGAAACAGGTTCGTTTTTCCTGTACCATTTATCGGATTTCTGGACAACCTAACTTAATTTTTTTTTTAAATTGACTTTGTTTTCTATGTGACTTGGGGAGCTAAGGGAGCGTGAATTTTTGACATGAAGATCAATATTATAAAATTTAAATCAAAAAAGGAACTGGTCACCAATAGTTGGATTGATCAGGGTTTCCGATTTTTTTTCCTTTCGATGTGCTACTGCAACATTTTCAAGTGCTCTGAATTTCGAAACCTTTCGGTTCTGGTGCCAAGCAACCGTAATCCGGTAAATGCTTTCTTGTCGAGAACGCTTCCAGCGTTAACCAGAAATGGTGTCAGATTTCCTCCGTACGTTTTCCTATTCGTTCACATCGAACTAAATCGTTCCGATATCATGGTTTTTCGCAGAAGACTATTGTTGGCGATGTTTTTCCGGAAACATCTTACTCCGTGTGGATTGTGTGTCGAAGCGCGGGTGTTGGGAAAATGTGCGATACCATCGTTTCCAATGTAACATAAATCCCGGAACACTTTTTGATATCAGAATCGGCATCATGTTCCGTTTGCAGCCGGTTTATTTTTTCCTTTTACTCGGCAGCTCAACAACATTTGCGTGGTGAGTATGGTGTCGATTTACTTTCTTGGAAGTGTGGCTTTGATGCTTTGAACTAATTCATGATGTAAATTCCATGAAAGTATTGCAATCTGAGAAAATTTTGACAATTATTTGCCAGTTGGTGGTTTGGGATCTCCGATCATCATTAAGTACAACTTTTCAGTAGGTAATTCTTTCCACACAAGCTCACACCTGCTGTTGTCAATCAAACTGTTTCCTGCGAACGGAAAATTTCGCGACGAATTCAACCTTAAAAATACCACTTGTTGCTTTTTTCCCAACCGACAGGCTCAAGGATAAATATTTGAATTGAGTCATTCCGAATAACTTAAATGCCTGCTGCTGTTGATGTTGATGTTATTGTCGTAACCGACCTCCTACCGTGTCACATTGGCACAGCAGTCAACATACCAAACGTTGAACGAAAAAAAAAGAGTCCAACTGATTGAGATTGACATTATCATCACAGTCTGAGAGGCCCTAGAGAGCGCTAACAAGCGTGCCCGTCTCCAGTCGAGAGGAGCGGTAGGGACTGTAATCACAATAAATCTCCCCGGGAAGCCCCCTAGCCTTGTTGTTGTTGTTGTTGTTGCTGCTGTGAATGGATTCCAAAAAGGATGGCTGGAAAAATTGCCCGAAAAGGGAAACAAGAAATCATCATAATCATCATCGTCATCAGACTACCGAGTCGTCGTCGATGGGTGGCACTTGACTCGAATGGTGGAATTGTCCTGCGTAAATTCTCCATAAAATATCGATAAATTATTCCGCACGGAGGCATGGGAAAGTCCTGTGCGAGTTGAAAACGGTTGCCAGGTTTATGTATTTTGATGTGAATAACGAGACGGTTCAATAAACAAAGGACTTTGATTGTCTTTAAGATAGCTAAGGTCTTGAAGAAATCGGTCCTCTTATTCTAAATCAACTTAACCCCATCATTAAGGGGATTAATCCTACTTTTTCTTCGTGCCAAACATCACCATTCAGGATGCTCGTTCGATTTGGTTTTTTTCTTGCTCCATGATTGCTTCCACTTGGTGGCATGATTTATGGAGAGTCATAAATTACAATGATATATCCCTGCCTGGGTTGTTACTGTAAGTAGGAAGTGTGTGTGTGTGTGAAAAGATTTCTCAACGCTACATCATGATGGAATGCGCGTCCTCCGAGAGGTGAAGAAGGTGGAAACAGTAATGCGTGAAAGGTGAAAGCCTTAATCGTGTCTTCGGAGGGAACAGCAGTGTTTGGATTTGGCAAGGGGCTGACAGGAACCACTTGACGCGGTCTGATGGGGTTGAATAAAATGCTGCAATCACTTGAGTTTGATCGCGAATGGGGAGGCATTTTTTAGAAGTAGATGGGATATCAGCGATTTTGGGGGAAATAAAAAATGCTGATCAAGGGTAAAACTGGGAGTGTAGACATAGAAAACAGAATGAACGATGATGATTATTGGTGGTTGCATGGTAGAATTCATCGAAAGGTTACAATGAATATTTTCAATCGATGAAACTTCTCTCTTTTTATGTCAACTAGATTATGCAATCCATTTAGTTGCTAACAGAAGATGCTTTGATTTTAGATTTTAATAGGAAGTCATCAAAATAGCATAGGTATAAACACTCATATCAATTAGTGTGGTACGAGATCTGTGTTACATTGGAAACAATGGTATCACACATTTACCCGACAATATTAACACCCACGCTTCGACACACAATTTACACGTAGGAAGATGTTTCCGGAAAAACATCACCAACAATAGTCTTCTGCGAAAAACCATGGTATCGGATCAATTCAGTTCACCATGAATGAACACGGAGGAAACCTGACACCATTTCTGGTAAATGCTGGAAGTGTTCTCGACAAGAAAGCATTCAGCCTTGGATTAAAAGTTGTAGAGAAGTAATGACATGTGCACTGAAAGAAGATAAGACCATGTTATATGTAGGGCTCGATTCGACTGTTGCGTCGACATTCGATGTAAGTAGTCGCTATAATCTAAACGTGAAGCAGTGGGACACGCAGTGGAACGATCGGTTGATTTGACAGCCTAGAGCCTGCTTCCAATTTTGTCGAGTTTTACAGCTGCAAGCATTATTAATACCTTTGTTTGGGCGTTCAACTGCACCATTAAACTGCGCATAGAGCAGAAAATTTATATGGATCTTCACTCCTTTATCCTTCCAGGATTTAATTAAATTTTTCACTCTGAAAAGGGGGACAATTCAGAGTGACAAGCTACACGCAGGAAAAAATATTTTAAACGTAATAATATTTGACGTAAAATCAATAAGAATTTCATTTTGTTTTGGCTGCAAAAAGAAATCATTATTGTTTCAACAATCCAGTATTTTTGTTCCTCAAAACCCATGGATTGTTAAATCAAAAAGAAAATCTTTTCGAATTTACAAGAGCTTTCATGGTTTTGACGTAAGCTGTCAAATTTGGCAGCTGGGTCAACAACAAAAATATGTTTGTTTTTAAAAGAGATTTCTTGTTGATTCAATCATATTTATTATATGAAGTCAGACAATTCACGCAGTAGAAATAAAAATATGTTTATTGATTCAAAAATCCGGAGTGATTTGAGATTTCGGCGTAATTGCTTTTGAAAACAAACACGTCAATCACTGATTTCTCTTGAATAAAAGCTCAATCTCACAAACAAACTATACCAAATGATAGAGGAATCATTCCTCTACCTCAAAGCGTTATTACTTTTCGAGATTGAGCTTTTATTCGCGATAAATCGGTAATTGACGTATTTGTTTACAAATGCAATTGCGCCCAAATCTCAAATCACTCCGGAAATAATATGGCCAATTTTTTTATGTTTTGTTTTCCTTTTCACTGATCATCCTTCGGAGGGGAAGTAAAGCCGTTGGAAAACAAGGACGACGGAAAAAAATCAAGGAAAAAAACAGAAAATTGATTATACAGTGGTGACCCGATTTTGTCAGCCCCCGATTTTGTCTACCCCCGATTTTGTCTACCCCCGATTTTGTCAGCTTTTTGACCCGATTTTGTCAGCCTATATGATTCAATTAGTTTTGGTTGAGGTGGACTGTTTTGTACAGTCGTATTCGTATTTTATTGATTGTCTAGCTCAATAATGACATTTTTCGAGAGTTAAATGTGCAGTGGTGGCAAAATCAAAGCAGGGGGAGGGGGGTTGAGGGGCTAGTTGAAAATTATGTACGTTATGCATGTGTTTTTTTTTTCTTTTTTTTATAGTAAGGTTTAGGAAAGCTTCAAGAAGCCTAGCCTGTAGTGAAGTTAGCACGGTGTGGTATCCACTAGTTGCCTAGTACAGCTCCACTAAAACCCATTCCTTACTCTCTCCTCTGCCTGGATCCCCCCGGGACCACTGTAAAGCGACTACTTCGAGGGGTGGCTGTGCTCATGCACTTGTCGTACTCTCAGCGCTAGCTGGCGTTGCTAGATCGCTGCTCTTCTCTCCATTTGGGCTGCAGCTCCGACATAATCTGCGTGACTGCCCTGCTGACGGCATTCCAAGTGTCCTCCTCTCGACACATTTCAACGACGACATTATCCACGTTAAGGACGGGCATCTCCGTTCGCACGGCCTCGAACCTTGGACAGTCGAAGACCACATTCTCCGGCGTTTCATCGACGTTGTCCCACTCCGGACAGAGGGGTGACGCTGCGTGTCCGAACCGATGCAGGTATTTCCTGAAGCAGCCGTGGCCAGACAGGAACTGCGTTAGGTGGAAATTGACTTCTCCGTGTTTTCTGTTCACCCAGGTCGAAAGAATCGGTATTAGTCTATCTGTCCATCTACCGTTCTCCGTCGTGTTTCACTCCTGTTGCCACTTAGCCAATGACTCCACTCTCACAACTTTCTGTACTCTTCCGGCTTCTCTCTGCCTGTAGCACTCGCTGTCCTCCGCCAAGGTGATGCCGATAGGGATCATACCGGCGATAACGCATACTGCTTCCGACGAGATGGTTCTGTACGCACTCACGACTCGCATGGCCATGAGCCGGAACGTACTGCTCAGTTTCCTTTGGTTCTGCTTCGTTTCCAGCGCTGGAACCCAGGCTGGACCTCCATATCTCAGTATCGATGATGACACGCTGGCCAGAAGACGCCTATTGCTACTGCTGGGACCAGCGTTGTTCGGCATAATTCTAGCTATCACGTTAATGGCCTTCGAAGCCTTCTCACAGGCATATTCGACGTGGCTGTTGAAATTTAGCCGGTCATCGATCATCACTCCCAGGTATTTTAACACACGCTTCGAGGCTATAGTGAGCTCCCCGACGGTGATTTCTGCCCGCTGTACCGCTTTACAGTTACTGACCAATAACACTTCCGTTTTGTGGTGGGCTATCTGCAGCTAAATCATTTTGTGCATTTGTGCATTTTTACTGAACATTTCAGCTGATTTCATGGTACTTATTAACCTTTCTACAGCAGCTTTTCCGATGATATATGGTACAATTACACTTCAAAATGGTGCTAAGCGGTGCATACTAAGGAGCATTTTCAAATGCTTAATGTACAGTTTTCTCTATTTTAGGGAGCGTACTTTAAATATTTACTGAGCATTTTAAGATTTTTAATGTATTTTGATCAATCATTTAAGGAGCAACCCGATCTATTTTAAGGAGATTTTTTTTACTTATTAAGGAACATCGTCATTGCTTAATGATTCATTTACCTTTTTATCATAATAGAAATTTAAAACGATCTCACTTACCTTCGCTGTTTCTTCTCTCTTGTCCAATTTTCGTGCATATTTGTGAACTCGTTGTCCTTCTCTGCATCGCTGCTAGTCTCCCAAAAGCTAATCTTGAGTTCCAAGTTGCACCTTATAAACCACTGCGGAAAATTTAATACCCATCTCTGGGTATTTTCGTAACGAGTATCACTCCATTGTCGTATCGCATGTGCTCCATTTTGCTGCTCTGCTTTCACTTTTACTTCGTTGACTCTATGGTACCGGAAAAGATATAGATATATACATTATTAGCAATAGATTGGATTGTTCATAAAATAAAATGGGAGTTCGGCAACGTATCTAAGTCCCAGGATTTTCAGCTTCGTGCGTCGCGCCTGTTGTGGCAGCTTGCCATGCTGAGCTCTCCTCACTGTTGAATTTTATCAAGCTAAATAACCTCAGATTGTCATCGGCAAATCGCCGTATGAAGGGCCATTTCCATGGGACAGTTTAGGGTCTCCTTCCAACAACTTGATCAGCCAATTGGTCAGAAAACGAGCCATCCAACAAGAAGATTCCCTGAAATGAATGCGGAGAAGAGCCCGCCTTTTATCCACGAAATGTTAGCAACCGGAAGTTGACATCTTCTCTCTCCCCATCCAAATTGCTTGAATTGGGTATATTTTTTATGTATAATAATATCAACCGGTGGAAACTAACGATTTTAAATTGGATCACTACTTGACTAGCCTATTGGTCCCAAGCAAATCGATTAACGTGTCCAATTCTAGTCAAAATTCTAGTACTACACTATGTTTGTTTTGATTCGCTATGAAAGTTTGACAGATAAAATGAGGGGCTCGTGGATTTTCCTATATTTCGAGGGTGCATCGATTAGCTTGGGAGAGCTGAGCCAAAAAGTTGAACACGTTTCTTCGGGACCTTCAAGTCTTAAAGTTGCCTCTATGGTAATATCACCGAATCGAAGCTTCGAGTGAAAACTTTCTCCGGGGGAGGCACTTCCAATTTTCGACAGGACAATAACTTCTACTGGATTGGCGTATGGTGAAGACTCGGATGAACCACAGGTGACGGTGGTAAGTAGACGAAGCGAGCGTGCATCATCAGAGGAAACTGGTCCAGCTGCTCTTCAGATTCTGATCGACTCAGTCAATGATGCGTCGTCAGCGTTCTAGTGGTAGGAAAGCTAACACCGGTGAAGATTCTACCTCCGAACATGGTCCGAGTGATCATCCAAGGCGAATTTATCGATGTCATTTACGATGAGGAACAAATCAAGGAAGTGAATGTCAGTTGGCTGATCAACGAAGTGGTGAAGCGTTACGGAATCAAACATGGTAAACGACCACTTATAAAACTACTACGGGCTAAAGGAACATAAGAAGCGCTCATAGAATGGTAATTCTATTACTATAAGGCGTAATATTGACGTTGACGGCACCGTCGAAAAATCGCCTCGTCTAGCAAAGATTGACAGTTTATTATGGGGATTTTTGATGGAGTGAAAGGCTAGTACCATAGAGGTAACTCTAAGACAAGTAGGTCCCAAAGAAACGTGCTCAACTTTTTGGCTCACCTCTGGTACTATCTTCGGTCCCAAGCTTATCGAATCACCCCTCGAAACATAGGAAAAACCAATAACCCCTCATTTTATCTGTCAAACTTTCATAGCGAATCAAAACAAACATTGCGTAGTACTAGAATTTCGACTAGAATAGGGTACGTTAATCGTTTGCTTGGGACCAATAGGCTAGTCAAGTAGTGAGCCAATTTAAAATCGTTAGTTTCGTATTGATTGTTGCTAGTACGCAGTCCGTCATGTTTCACGCACAGTCTGACGTTTGCTTATGGATTTGACTATAGGAGTAAAGAGCTACAGAGTCGCCGTCAGCGCCAATTAGCATTGTGCCAGATGACAGGAAAAACTAATATTTCGTACCATTTATGAAAGATGTGTTTTATATTGGGTGGGTGTTCCAGTAATAGTGGTGCAGCTATAGTTCCGGTATGGAGGTTATGTTAAGACAGATAATTTCTTTTGATAAATTTCCCATGGAAGGTAATTATTTAAGCTTACTTGCAAAAAACTTCTACGCCCTTGCGAGCGGCCTTCCGGCAGTTAACCGGAACATAGCAGACGAAAAAAAAAATCAAAAATCAATCCAAAATGAGTATTTTCTATTTATTTTAGATCAAATGCAAATAGGTCGATTTCAATTCTGCATATTCTTGTGATCACTAGTTAAGGATTTCTCTTTAAGGAAGTTCAAAAAAATATATTCTTGGAGCTATGCTCCACTTTTATTCAGTGATCGGTTAAGACTAATTTACAAATTCAACTTATGCTACGAAGTTAGTTTTTGGTTAGTATCGAGTGTGGGAACAATGCGGGTGTTTATTTGTTTCTGCAAATGCTGCTAATGCGTTCTGGTGATTCTCCTTCAATCCCAGTTGGCGCCGCTGGGATGTTCTGAGGCATAACATCTCTGATAACAAATCGGAGATCATCATGTCAAAAAATTATTTTTTGGCTATTTGACCAGGAACTGCTCATATACATTCACAGTCAGTCACATAAAAGTTCTACTTCAGTCGTTCTGCACGACACATTTGATTCCAAAGACAACGGACCTGTATCCAAAGTCTCGTAGAAGCACCCAGCCCTTCGAAAAACTTCTGAAAGAGTCGAAGTGCTTCATGTATGGTCGTAGAGGTTTGGCAATTTTTAGCGATTCTCAGAGAGATTCAGCTAACTTTCGAACTTCATTGCAATACTCTGATCCTCAGAAATATCCAGTAGACTCCGGAGGGGTTCAAAAATAGCATTAGTAGTGTTAATGAAATTTCTAGATGGATTCAAAAAGCTACAACGAAGGTCGAGGAAGTTCATAAAAGCTTATGAAATTTCAGAAACATTTGGGGATGTTCATAACACTTTTGAGTATTTTACATAATTCCTCTTGCATGATTTTCATCCATTCCGCCATATCAGTTTTTCCTTTTTTTCATATTCATCGTTCAAATTCAACTCTGCCTTTCATCATCGCTATTTATGATTCAGAAGAGTTTCCCTTCTAAAGCGATTCCTTCCGACAGGAAACGCACTTCCAGGTTCAAGGAAAGCTCTGCCAACCGGAATCTGGTGTAAACATGTTTTTCTTGACACAAATTGAAAATAAAATGTTTATCTCGATTCGTATTCAGTAGCAAACTTACGCACTCATACCATCGCCATATAGGAAGCACATATGTCTTCCAAGCATGCTCGAGCCCCCCAACCGATCGTTTGATGTTTTCGTGGAATGAAGTAGGTATATAGAAAAAAAAAAGTTCCCACCAATGTCTAATGGTACGTTCCACTTACGGAGGGAAAATCCCATCAGTATGAATATTATCTTCCAAGAAATGGTGCTCTGTGGTACTTCGACCGAGCGCCCACTGAAAGGCAACAACATCCACTTCGATGCACCATTAGCGAAGAACGGCAAAATCCAATTCATTTCCGTTGTGCACAAAAACACCGCACCGTATCCCCGTGCAGGCTTGACCTGATTTTCCGGAGTTCGTCCTCTGGTTTTGTGTTTTTTGTTTCGGTCCCTTTCTATTTCTGTACCGCAGCAGGTCGGCAGCCACCGTTGGCGCGGAAAATTGAATTAGGACTTGTGTGCGTCTCCTGAGTTCGGCTGGAGATAAGCACGGATGGCGACGACGACGTTGGCCTGGCGGAAGGCAAAACACAAAACGCACATTGAAGCACTTTTCCTGGTTTGTATGCTTCCACCGACTAACTGCAGTAGCCCGTCTGTAAATGCGGTGGGTGGTACCGTCCAGCCACCGCTATTTATCGGCTGATTTTTGTATGTCAGGCAGAACATTTGATAACGGCACAAAAGCATTGGTAAACAAACTTTCTAAGGCCCTTTTCACGCAAACCAAAGTACGCGCACGCAAACCAACAACATCATCAAATAGGGGCAACTATCACCTTTCCGAAAGTGGTATTGGTTTGCGTGGGCGTACTTTGATTCGCGTGTAAAGGGCCTTAGAAAGTTTGTTTACAAATGCTTTTGTGCCGTTATCAAATGTTATGCCTGATGTGATCAATGACCACCCACCGCATATACGGAAGGGTTACTGTATATACACTGAAAACGGATGGCGGAAAAAAGCCAAATTCAGGAAAACACAACATTTGTCCATTCGCGTCCACCCGTTTCTGCGACGTCGTTGGCCGTAGTAGTGCTCCATAAATTCATAGAACAAACATTCCACGGAAACGACGGGAATGGTTGGTGGTGGAGTGGGAAAAAGAATCCATTTTTCTCGGTTCCGAGTTTGGGACACACAGTTTCCATATTTGTGCGGAGAAAGCATCGGGAAAAAAAAGAAACGTTTCGAATGTTGGACTGTTGCTGGATGCTGCTGCCTGCCAGAGTCACGACGTTGTTCATGGCTGGATAAGTCATGCGAATTATTCCGCACTGTTTGGGTTAGCCGAAGGACGCTTGACAGCCTCCTCGGTACCCGAGCAAAGTCGGTTAACAAAATGAAAGCAAATCGATATTAAAGTGTGCAGTTCCTATCAGAATGAAAACTCATTTTGATTTCAAATGTTGCGACATAAGTCTGATATCATATTGTGCTTTCATTATGCAGTCAAGACGTTTTAAATGAAAGCAACTTAACTTGAAGTTCTGCTGTTTACGTCTTGTTTAAAATTTAATTGAAATTCATCTGTCGTTGAACTAATGATTATCGTTTATCTGATTTGTTTAACACATTTTAGGTCATTCGTGACTTGCCCGCGGTGAGATTGGAGCCTAAGTCTTTCAGCTTGAGAAACATGAATGGTAACCATTTACTCTAGGCCCGTATTCAGTTAAACATTATGAATGCAAAATCAGTAATCAAATTGATTTCATTGAAAGCAGGATTAGTTTTCCGTTTGCTTCAACAGTGTAAAATTTTGCTCTCATTTTTGCTGTGTTAACCGTTAAGTCAACCAAAATGAGATCAACTGGAGTATTCAAAATAAGTTACATCATAACAGCAAATTTTGATTTCAATTTGATCTTCAGCTTTGCTCGGGTAGTGGGTGAAGCTGCTGATTTTTTTTTTCGCTGAACTTGCAATTACACTTCTATGGGAGGTTGGAGAAGTTTATGGATGGCAAAAGTAGGTAGCATAGAATATGGATAAAAAAAAGTCGATGGAGTAATGATAACTCAGTGATGATCATTTGAGCGAATTTGGAGCTTTTAAAGTGGAGATTTTGAAGCCTTTTGCATTGTGTTCGAAAGTAAAGCCCACAGAAACTACTACAAATCTGATATTCATATGATTTCTCAATCTGTAAGACATCTCACGAACCTCCATGAATTTTAAAAATGTGTCTGAAACATCAAAAGATGCTCTTAACTTCCAGAATCTGCCCCTTACACACTTAATCTAGCTCGGTAAAATCTCCCACAGCCGATTACCTCGGCATTTACTTTTGCTGATATCTCTTCAAAATGCCTGGTTGTTAGCTGATATCTCAGCAAAATGTTATTTGTTAGCTGAGTCTCGGCAATTGTTTTACTGAATCTCAGCAAAATAAATTGCAGAACTGCTCGGCTGTTGGAATCTCGGCGATAAAATATAAGTGTGTACAGCCCCGTTGAATGTTTTTCGAAGGGCACTTTGGATACAGTTTCGATGCTCTTTGTAGTACATGTCAATTTTGTTCTTGTGCGATTGCCAACTTCTGTCTCCGTGCCAGTGGACCCTGATCTACGTCGGCGGCCGTGCGGAGGAGTCGGTTCGCCTCATCGAGGAGAACGATCCTGTTGTTTCCCGACGTTTTAGTGAGAAAGGCAGCGGCTTTGGTAGCAGTAGCTGAGGTGAAAACGAGCCGAAAAGGTAGGATACCGGCGTCAACGCATGCAGCGTCGGCCGGGGTAGAGGACAGGAGACCAGAGAATGTTCGAACGTAGCCGTTGTACACCGGTTCCAGAATCTGGACGGCTTTCTCGGCGGCAAAGCATGTAATCTCTGAAGCGGATTTCGCGATTGTTGGATCGGTAGGGGTGGGAGATGGTATTAATCAGGTTGGACCGACTGCGACAGTCCTTCTTTACTTGTTGGAATTGCGGCTCAAAGGATAAAATCCAATCGAGGAGCACTCCCAAGACCCTCAGGATGTTTTTGGTCGGTATTGCTGGTGGTACATATATGGCAGCGCACGCTCTTGCCGGAAAAAAAGCTGGAAACCAACAGAGTCAGCCCATCTGACCACCGAGGAAACTGCCGCTTGCGCTCTCAGTTTCGTTCGTTCGACCCACCGTTACAATGAGGACGTCATCCGCGTAGACGAATATGTAAACGTTTTTGGGTAGTTGGTCAAAGACCCCATTCATGGCCACCAGGAAGAGGGTGACCGCGATCACTGAACCCTGTGGCACTCCGGTTTCCTCACTGAAACTTCCAGATTGCACGTTTCCGACCGAAACCCGAAAAGATCGGTCGGTCAGAAAGTTCCGGACGAAGTGAAGGATGTGTCCTTTCAGGCTCTAATCAGCAAGCTTTTTCAATACAGCTGGTGTCCATGTTCGGTTGAACGCTTTGGAAATGTCCAGCGTGACGATCTCCGCGTGATGAACTTGGTCCTGTGCCTCCTTCAGGACTTCCCCAAGAGTGGCAAAGTAGGTTGAGGTGCCATACCCTTGCCTGAACGCGTGCTTCCGATGGTCAAGCAGCCCCTTGGCCTCAAGATATTGCTTCAGCCTCCTGTCGACCATCCGTTCCAGTACTTTGGCCATGCAGCAGGTCAGTGCAATGGGACGGAACCCAGTGATGTCCTTGGTCCCGACATTGGTTTTCGGTAACGGTATAACAAGACTTTCTCTCCAGTTTTCCGAGTATTCGTCAGCGGCCCAGAGTTGGTTGTAAAGGTCGAGAAGTTTCGTTTTGCCTCCGGATGGAAGGTGTTTTAGCAGTGGGTAGCCGATTTCGTCCGGTCCGGCCGAGAGTGACCACGAGTTCTTCCCAGGAGAGTGGGCTGTTGATCGGTAGGTCGTCGTTGTCTGGAGGAATTCCGAAGGCAGAGACAGAGGACAGAGAGGGGCTGACTCGCTGTCGGAAGCTTTCGCTGTGCTCCGAGATGCCAGATAGTTTGGCGAAGTATTTGCCCAGTTCATCGGCTACGACGGTTGGATCAGTGATGGTGACGGTGTCTGTTCGAATCTGGAGTGGAGATGATCGCCGCTTGCCGCTAAGGGCGTTTATAGATGATTTCCATGATGCTTGGGATGTTCGTGGGTTCCTGTTCTGCGCGAGGACTCGGTACATGTGCTGAAAACCCTCCCAATCACCTCCCCCCCCCCCCCCCCTCAGCACATGAGTAACCTACGTGAAAGTGGCGCACTATCTGAATAAAATTCGTTTTCAGTGAATGTAGACTGCTTAAGTAAACCTTTTTGAATCGAATGTTACTAGCGCTGCAAGGTGAGTGAATTCTGAACTTAGAAACCAATTATGCCAATTGTACATTCGAATAACTTCGCCGAATACAGAAACCTGCTTTCGTTTAATAATAGCTATATCATAATAATAGCTAATTATGATTTAATGGCAAAATAAGCTATGCACAGCAAAAAATTAATTTTGATATCACATCAAAGTGGATGCAAGTGTCCAAAATATGGTGTAATATTACTTGAAAAAAAAAAACAATACAATCGTTAATAAAGTGCACAGTGGTCCAGAATGCAGATTTAGGTGGAATGATATGTTTTGAGCCTGAAATTGAAACTTTACACTAAAAGTTTCTTCTACAAAGTTGTTCCTTATAGTTGGGCCCTCATTTTTATGACAATGAATTCTAGGATGGTTCTTATTATCATTAAAATCAAAAATCTTACTTTTTTGTTTGAATAAATTAAGGTATACATTGTTCGACAAAGTTATAGCTTTAGTATTCTAAAGATCTAAAAGTCATTTGAAGAAACCTTTGCTGAGAAATTTGAAATAAGAAAACTAGAGCAAAATAACTGTTTTTTTTTAGCGCAACCCTAACTCAATTCAAGAAAATAGCTCTAAATCGGCCAATTTAAGAGATACAAAAAAGTTGTTTTCACCAAAGTTGCTTGAAATTATTTCAGCTATAACTTTGTCGAACAATGTATACCTTAATTTATTCAAACAAAAAAGTAAGATTTTTGATTTTAATGATAATAAGAACCACCCTAGAATTCATTGTCATAAAAATGAGGGCTCAACTATAAGGAACAACTTTGTAGAAGAAACTTTCAGTCTAAAGTTTCAATTTCAGGCTCAAAACATATCATTCCACCTAAATCTGCATTCTGGACCACTGTGCAGTGCATGAACTGATATTACGCTGCTTTTACTGCATTTATTTATTTTTGTGGCCATAAAAAGCACAAGAGATTTTCGACATGATTGATGTGCATTCTCTTGAATTTAATATTAAAATTTATTTTTTGCTGTGTGGCTATGTTATTGAGCTGATTTTTTGAAGAAAATACCAATACCTTAAACAGATATGATAGCAAAATTTGATATTACTTTGTTATGATTTTGCAATTTATTTGCCCCAGAAAAGTGTATTGGGGCCCCTTTTATTTATTATGCATATTAACTACTTGCGACGTGTTTAACGATTTTTCGACATTTATCCTTTTGCAGTTGAGATTGTGTTATTCATTGCAGCTAAGGATTTAGATGGTGCCGTCTTACACTTGAATGAAGATTTGCGATCTCTGAGTAGACGGTTGAAGTATAAGCAGTTGAAATTGAATGCAAGTACAACTAATTTTTTGGTAAATTCGCGGAATCGAGGAAATGAGAACGTCTCTGTTGTAATTGATGATGAGGCTATTGATCGCGTTCGGGAGATTCAATATCTTGTCATGGTTATTGATGACAATGGGGGGAGGTAGCTCATCGATTCTTCCGGTTCGCCTCCTAGCATCGTGCTATAAGGTACCAGGCGATAACCAGGGTAGTTGATCGATAGCTCGATGACGTCATTTCGTTGGCGTCTGCAATGGGAAATTCTCATAGCAGGCGTTGACGATGTGACTTTGTCGAGTTGTTGAATAGCAACTATCGTGGTAACTCACCGATTACCTGTCGATCTGCCAAATTTGGAAAGACGTCTGCATTGAATTGTCTCATATAATAATATTCCGCCCACTATATCACAAGAAATTGCGAGTAGCTGAGTGGAAAGGAGATAAGTTAAGCATTGGGTACAGGACCAAGTCTCCCCTGGGTGGTGCAAGAAGATGAGCGCAATAGAATCATCAAGTTGCCATAAGGCACGGAATGAGACTATTGCATGGCTGGGTTGTCAAAGTCTTCCATACGTTAGTCATTTCAGGTGGATTAGAACAGGTTTAGGTTTAGGGTGGGCGTTGGCCAGATTTGGATTTTTCAGATATAATCCTAAATACCCAAGGCTGAAAGCCTCCTTAATAAAGCTAAATAATAATATAATCCTAAATAGGACCTAGATTATTTAATACACTAGTAACCTCAACTTCTGTCACAATGTGACTAATCAACACTCAATGGGTAAAATATCAAATTTGCGGTAAATTTGAAAAAAAAAAGGTAACTTGGAGTGTAGAGCGCACTGCCCACTGGACGATTCTGAAGCCTGACCAATATATATATAGATACATTCATACCATTGGCATTTTGTATTTGAGATAAGACAGAGACAGGATGCGGAGGGCCTGCTTAGGGGGAGCGTAACCCATGTTATGGCTTCCATTTATTAAATAGTTCAGATAGGCTGGAAATGATAGGTTCATGTTGAGAAAATATACCATATGGTGCCCGTTCACTGATCAAAATTAAATTAGATTCAAATCGTCAGGCCCTGCCCTGTAATAAGGGGATTGACGATGATTTGTCAAGTTTCATTTTGCATTTGCATATAATTGTAAGTTTCGGTTTGCTTTTGTAATTGTAAGATAGATAGTTTGGCTCAATTGAAACATTGAGTTGTATAAACTTGACGAATTATACCTCTAAAATAGTAGTAGTTACAGTGCCGCATTATCTAACAACCACTGCCTGCAACTAATGTTGGAGGGGTCAGCAGGGCTGATTACGGATCAAAACTAACATAACTCTTACACTGAGATGATCCCGAAACTAACGCTCATTCATTGCACTTTGAGTCATAAAGTAGTTTTATTTATTTTCCTACTAATCTATCTACACACTTAGTTTTTTCTACCTAGCTCGGCTGTGTGGGTCTCGGCGGGGAGGGGGTTTCGCTGAGATCTCGGCGGGAGTGACATTTGATTGCCGAGTCTCGGATAATGCCTTTTCTAATAATCTGCCTACGTTTCTTTTATTTGTTATCTACTTCATCCCTTTTTTATTTGTCTGCTCTTCTTTCCTCTTCTCTTCTTTTGTTTTGTTTGTTTACATATAACTAATACTAATACCTCCTTGTTTTCTCTCTAATTTGTCTACTATGTCCCACCATCACGATGAGAGATGAGCTACCGTACATGGTACACGCTCATATACACTCCCAAAATAGTATGCCGCAAGTAAGTATATCACAGAGGCAACTAAAGATCCAGAAACGAAAACCGATAACGCTGAAGATAATGAGGTGTGGTGATTTATATGACTAAATAGTATTATTTATTTATACTAACCTAAACACAACGTGGGGTGACCCAAATCCAAACGATCACTAACCAAAATAATAGACTTATCTTTTTTCAGCAGCACTACACCAGCCAGCAAAGCTCAACAATCCATCGTTGCTTATGCCGAGGTATTGCGAGGTAGGCGACGATTGAGCGTATTTCTCGCGTAACTTTTGAAAAGAGCCTATTTATAGCCTGAACAATACGTAAAGAGCAAATTGAAACATTGAACGTCGCGTGAAAGTGGAACTTAATGAAGGCCTAAGTACTTTTTCGTAGTTTTTAGTTTTCGGATTTGAAAGATCGTAGGTTACAGTGGCCTGCTTACTGAGCAGAAAAACGCGGTCCCAGGTACTTACATATCAAAGAGATTTATGGTAAAATCGCTTGTGTATCGTGTATTTTGCGAAACTCGTTGTTGTCGTTGGTTCCGGGTTTGAATGGATACAAAAATTCGAGCAACGGTATTATGTGATATGAGGGGCTCGGTGGCCTTAGAGCAACCGTTTTTGCTTACTGAGCAGAACATCATGAGTCTAATCTCAGGCCCATCCACATTCAAGATTCGTCAATCGTTTTATTTGTTAATATGACTACATGGTAATAACAGCAACTCGGTGATTAAAAAGGTGCTCGTCTGCCTAGTGGCAAACGATTTTGCTTACTGAGCAGAAGACCGTGGGTTTAGTCCCAAGCTCCTTCGCGTTATATGATCGTTAGGACATCAATTCAGCTTATCGTTTACCAAAACGAACCCTGCTGCAAACCCAACCCTCTTATCCAACATCCCAGTGATTCCTCGTGGAAGTGCAGAGGTGTTCTCGGCTTCCATCAAAGCGAGTGTCATGTCAACACAATCCTTCCCATTCCTTTCTTGACCTGTGTTCGGGCGCGGCCGGCGCTGGTATTGCCTAATTTAAGATCACCAGTTTTTACACATTGAGGATGATTGCTAGTCCCAAGCATCGTCTATTGGTTCTCTGTGTAAGTACAGCTGATCTGGCAATAACAGAGTAGCAACCGTGGGCGGTCAATCAAGCTCAAGCTCAAGCAAGCTCATGGTTATTGATGACAACCTTAAGTTCAACTCTCACAACGAAATTGTCATCAAGAAAATTGCCAAGAAGTATGGAATTCTATGTCGATTGAAAAATGATTTAACTATTGCCAGTAAAATACAGCTATACCAATCGATTATCTCTCCACATCTAGACTTTTGCCCTTCAATTTTATTTCTGGCCAATGAATCACAAATATCGGGATTACAGCGCTTGCAGAATAAAATAATGCGTTTGATTTAGAGATTTAACAGATTCACTTTCTCATCTTTTATGCTAGACGCCTTACAATGGTTGTCGGCGAAGCAAAGAATTGTTTTTTTTGAGTATGGTGTTCATTTTTAAAGTACCCAAGTAACAAATCTAGAGCTGCTTGCCTATATTCAAAATTTATAAAGGTTTTATTGCAGCTGCAACCATTACCTACTGCTTTATGACGGTCATATACAATGCAAGTCATGAAACATTCTTATAGCTATCTACACAACCCCTATAAAGCTAATGAAAAAACCAACTGATGCTGATGCTATTTTCACTTATGAAAGGTTTTATGATTGCTTTGAAGTATAAAAAAAAGCAATATGAATTACCCTTATAAAACCCAAAAATAAATCCTTTTATTGCTTTATAAGTAAGCGCAATAAAACTAGTTGGCCATGAAACAGTTATTTTAAAACACTTATAAGCATTCAGTTGCAACTTGTCAGAAATGTAAATAGGCGGTTTATTTTTACAACATAGAAAAGAATCAAAACTTTCCGGTACTTCCAAGCGGAGCGCAAAGAAAATCAACAAAATTGTTAGCATGAGCATGAAAACATTTCGTGTATACGTATACGCGACGTACTGTGCGTAAGAAAAACGTCAGCAGTCTCTATAATTCTTCCGTTCTCGCTCGCATATACATGGGGTGACACTGTCGAATCTTGGTCGAAATACATGGAATGGTGACAGTCCTAGGACAAACAGGTTGAAATCACGCATAACTTTTCATAAAGATTAATGTACCATTCAAAACTTTTCCAAATGTTTGTAAAATGCATCGGTTACACCCGTAGAACAGGAATATACATTTGCCCTTAAATAAAAAAAATAATTCAAGCTGAACATTGCATTAGGCCCTAAGTAAAATTGACAGATTCTCTTCGCCGACTTTCTCTTTGCATCCCCACGGTCATGTAAAGACATTCCCAGGTATTTTCAGCACATAAATCGATAAAAGAAGCTTTTATCTAGCATCCAATACGACAAGCACATCAAGAAACGGTTCGGTGAATAAGTTATTAACGAAAGAGAAAGTCGACGAAGGGAATCGATCAATGTTACTTAGGACCTAATGCAAAGTTCAGCTTGAATTGCTCTTGTAAAAAGAAAATAGTTCTCGTAATAAAATCATGCATTATGCTTTTCTGTTCTGCTTTCATCCTATGCACACTGGGCCAGGAATGCAACCTAGCGGAGCAAAATTAATAACTCCGAAACGAAGCATTTCTGCGACTTGGTGTCTTCGGCAAAATTGCCCATCATAATAAGGACCATCTATTGACATAAACAAATAGTTCAAAACACTTCCGCAAAGATGGTGCCACAATCTAACTTCTTTTTCTGACGTTTTGGAGACCTGATGTCTTGGGCAAAGTTGTTTATCTTGACAAAATGAACAGCTCTTTCAAAGACGTTAAATTTCCATAGTCTATTGGTTCCAAGTTATATGGAGTTAAAGAAAAAATGTCGAAAATATGGTTTTTTCTTTCTGTTTCGGTGTTTTGCTTACAACTATATAATGTTATATTTTTCTCTTATGCAAATACATTAAATAAATAGCTTTTGTGAAGAAACATACTGGATTAAGTTTCAAATTTCAAAGATATTGTTGAAAGAACGAAAAAAACACAATTTTTGAACTTTAATATCTCCCAAAGCGCAAAAAATCGCAAACTGACATTTTTAGCAAAAAATTAAGCAATACTCGATAAACAAAATATCAAAATTTGAGAGAGGTATATTTTGGTGTCAAGATAAACAACTTTGCCCAAGAAGTTAGATTGTGGCACCATCTTTGCGGAAGAGTTTTGAACCATTTGTTTATGTCAATAGATGGTCCTTATTATGATGAGAAATTTTGCCCAAGACACCAAGTCGCGGAAATGCTTCGTTTCGGAGTTATTAATTTTGCTCCGCTAGGTTGCATTCCTGACCCAGTGTGCAATGTAAGCATTAGACATTTTAAGAAATTGCGCTTGGTGATTTTCTCTCTGCTGTCCTCTGTCGCCATATTGTCATTATGAAAATGCCATTAGCCTTGGAATAAAATTCAAGAAATTTCAATAAAATAATGGCTAAATAAAAGATCCGAAATGATTTCCAGTGTGCATTGATATGAATTTATGTATTGAGATCTATTTTCTGTAAAATTAAAGTGATTCCATCAAGTTCATTTGATTTCTGAAACCATATTTTTTGTTAACTTGAATTATTTTGGAGGCGCATTTATTCAACGCTCATATTATCCCAATATACACGATAACATTTCAAGCGCATATGTTTTGGAACTTCTAAAAAGTCATTTATTTTCTTTAAGATTTTCACTTAGGCCGCCATGAAACAAAATTGATTGCATGGTGATCTTGACACCAACACTCAAGCCTATTTTTACCGCTAAAGATTTCCATTTGGAAAAAAAAGTTTCAGGAGAACAGAACAACAACAAACTAATTTATGGCGGTTGCTTTGATGCAATAAAAATTAAATTGGATTTATAACTGATTTTCACCAAAGCGTTATAAAGCTGCTTAGATACAATATTGCTCTTAAAGAGGCTATGAGAACCTTTTGTAGAGTATGAGGCTTTATGACAAAAGGTTTTAAGACAGCTTTATTATGATTCTCAAACATGCTTTATAAACCTTATCAAGAATGGTCCACGAAGCTGTAAGACGATCTTATAGCGGTTATCAAAAGGTTGTGCTGGAGCTATTAATTTTATTGACGGTTTTATAAAATTGATCTCAATAACCACTAATAGAGTGCAATAAAACAAGAAATGCTACTTGGGTAGTTAACGGTTTGCTGCCTCGATATTTGTGTGATCGAATTGAAAGAGGAAGTGACTTTCATAGATATAATACTAGAAACGCGGTTGAAAAAAGAACACCACATTTCTTGATTTGTGCTTGACAAAATTCTTTATATTTTAAAAGAATAAATGTTTTCATTTCGATGCCTAGACATATCAAACGTTCAGCAACACTTATATAATTCAAAAGACACTGCATTTCACACGTTAAAACTGTCTTTTAAACAGTTATCCAGTTATTTTTTTTATTAAGTGACAAATTACGTATCTTAACGAATTTGTCTCTAACGGATTATTTTATATGGATAGGTGTCATATTGAAATTTCTATAATTATTGTAGCACTGCAAAAACCATTTGGTTCGCCATTATGGTGTTGATGAATTTTTGATATATTATCTAATAAAAGTAGTTTAAACATTTTTTTAAGTAATCTACATAGGTTTGAACCTCGCACGCGTTCTATAGATGTAGTGGACTGAGTGTCGGGGGTTCGTAAGCATTCCTGACATTGCTGAAAATAATGATAGCATCAGATTGCAGGGTTACTAGTGTAATAGGATGCTTTGTTGATTGTTCATTAACTCTTGATTGCTTGTAATGCTTATGAATATTTTAGGTGGACAAAAAGGCAAACTAAGAGCTGGACGCCTAAGTTTTTCACATTTATATTGCTGTGAATCAACTGTAAAGTCTATAGGGAATTTATATCTGTAATAGTAACCAGTTCGTTTTTGATTGCTAACCCGGTTAAAATGTCATGCTTATCGATCTTAAAGATAAATCGTCCAGCTCAAACCTTTGTAGGGGTAAGAGCTTAGAGCATCATCGTCACCTCTACTTGGGTGGTGTCAATTGAAATACTTGAGTTGTTCGTATGCACAAAGCTAAATAATAACAATTGGTTCAGCATTTGTAGGCAACGGCGCCGGTGGTGTAGTGGTAAGCGTGATTACCTCTCACCCCAGCAGGCCTGGGTTCAATCCCAGTCGGCGCCGCCGGGATGTTCTGAGGCATAACATCTCTGATCACGCCTTCCTTCGGATGGGAAGTAAAGCCGTTGGTCCCCGGTTCATGAGTTGATGGGTCGATAGGTAGGGTCCAGGTGTGGGAGCTGCCTTCCTGGCACGTCGGTAGCATTGGTGCTCAGCACAGAAAACAAGATCGACGGAAAAAACAAACCAAAGAAAAAAAAAAAAAAAAGCATTTGTAGGCACTTTTTGTCCAGTTGAAATTATTTTCGCTGATAAATCAATGTTATGTAGGAAGGCTAAAAATATTCTAGCCTAACCAAATATCACAAAAATTTAAAAATCTTTCCCCTTCTATTGCTGGCGATGATATTAGTCTATTGAAAACCTAGCTACGCCCATGCTCGCATACATAAAAAAACAGAAACTCATGCAAGAGAAAGCAGCCTAGAGCGACTCACTTCCAAGCAGTTGACCATAAGCCGCACAATTCGTGGCTTCAATCGCTTCATACGGTCATGAATATGATAATAGCTGAGCACAGCGCCCATTCTAAACCCCCAACTGACAGTGCCGTTTCGCAACCACATAAAAGTTACATTGAAAAACAAGCCCGTCTAACTTTTCACCGCTCATCCCAAACATTTCTTCAATGGCACAAGTAAATGAATTTAAATGAGTGCCATCTCAGTCTGCCTCGAGCGAGGATTTTTCTCCTCCCACGCCAATGTCTCGATGTGGGTGACTTCACGGAACGAACCGACACATGCATGCCATGCATGTTTGCATACGAGCTGTCCATGTCCGTGCTTCCGCTGTGAGAGGATTTTCCCAGCCCCAACTGCCAGCAATCCCACCCACATTTAGTTGGACTCCGCGGGTAAACAAAATGGAAACAGCTCACAGTTTTCCTAACGGTTATTATGTTAATTTATTCATGTTTTTCCACTTTCCAAAGTGGGTCGGGAGCTGGTCCTAGCACGCGAAGCACTTTTTCCACCCAGAGTTCGTTTTCCAAAGAAGTTCCGCTCTCGGCGTATTCAATTCGAAATGAGCTTCGTAGTTTGTTCCGTGTGCTCTCGTGGATGCATATGGTATCTATGGTTGGAGGAGTCGTTTGCCAGCATGTAGGATAAAGAAAGGCTCAGAAACTGAATGTGAATGTTTTGTGACACACCCGTTTGAATGTGGAATGAAAAAATAAACCACGGAGCGTGGTGGCAGAATAAAAATTATACGCTTAATTATTACGGGAAGTTGCACTTGTTTGTAGCTTTTCGAGGATGGAGGTGGTACACGGAGGAAAGCATTCGCTACATTTTACCATTACTCTTTTTCAGACGATATTTTCACAATTTGTAGGTATTTGATTTTAATTGAATTATTTGAATTTGAAGAAATCGATGTTCATGTGATGGGACATCCAGGTAACTATTTTTTTCACAGTGTCAATTCCGCGAATCTACTTAACCTCCCAACCTTACCTTACAAAAAATAACGTTGTGCCTTTTTAAACATGGAAATTATTTTTCTTGCTCTGTCGACCCTGAAAGTTCTCAGTCACAGAGTTCATGCACCGAAACCACTCTACCCACATTGAGCAGGACAACAACAAAAAACAAAGCAAAGTTTCACTTCCTGATTAGGGAAATTCAACCGACCCACATCCCACGTACGCACACACACACACACCCACACACGGGTCGTTGGCTGTCTTCCATCGGTCGCAGTGTGGTTTTCCACATGTTTACCTTTGCCGGGAGTCTGTCTACGGGTGCACCAACCAGCCTAGTGGTTGACCTCTCGTATGCGCGACGGCGTAAATTAAACCAATTTTGTGGCATGCGCTGCCCAACATAAAAAAAACTAAACAATGTTGATGCTATGTGACCACATTTCCATATTTCGGCGGAAAATGAGGCAGCTTCCCTCGCCGGTGATTAAATTTTGCATAATGAATTCGTTTAAAGCAGAACAATGAATGCGAGAGTCCTTTCGGAAGCAAACATTGATTCTTCAAATTGTGTATCGATTTATTCTTTGCAATCTAAATCATCAGCTCGGGATCGCTTCACAGGTTTCGTCGTCGTCGTCGCTGGCGTTATCGGCAATTGGATCTGGAAACGTTGGTATTTTTGGAATGCTTTTCAAAATACCCCCATCCAACATCCTCCGCATTCAACGTTCGGAGTTTTTACTGCTGTTCTGGTAGATATAAGGAAATTCTACAGCATGACGAATAAGAATGGAATCAATTTGCGGTTCCATTTTCATCGATAGCGGGAGGACAACATTCTTGAATTTGTTGAACACATACAACTCACTCTTTCAAGTGAAAACTGCATACGGGGCTGCAAGTCACCAGGGTGGTGGAAAATGGACGTCCCTGTCGTCGTCGTCGTCGTCGTCGAAGGGAATGACGATGTTGTATTTTGCCGGAATGCTTACGAGTAACGCTTGACGACGGTTTCTGGAGCGTACACATGCATGTGTAATAACAACTATAGAGAATGGGATTCGAGAAAGGATATGTACTGAATACGAGATACGGGATGGGGTTCTTGAAAAAATTGTGTTTCTTTCAATTTGCGATCGCTTTTGCTAGTGGATGCTCAAAGGAGGACCTTTGCATACACTCGATTCAGGAGTGAGCACGCGTGGAAGTTTAAATCGAATTGTGTAGCGTTGTAATTCTTTAAGGAAAAACATCAAAAGTGCTTTTTCGAGATGGTGATGTATTATTCGCAGGAACAAGCATGAGAAAATTTATTCACTCTTGCGATCACTAAAGGAAAAATCCTCGTTCGCCAAAATATTGCTGATTGAATTTAAATTCCAGCAAGAAAACGTAACTTCCAAGACTCAGATATGACAGTGCAGTAGAACGAAACAGGTGAGAAACTGATGAAATATGAAAAAACGTTCCGTTTGAGTAGCATAGAGCCTTATACCTGGTCTAATTATGCTCTATATCACTTGAAATTGAGCGATTCGTGATATATTTAGCTGCTATATGGGTCATTCCAGCTCAAGTGGGTACACCACCTGTGGTCGATGTCATCGATTTGAGCCAAACTTGGCCAAAACGCTTATTTTGACATTCTGAACAAATGTCTTTTTTGATTTCGCTCTAAAATGCCTAGATCCTTCTGGGCTAAAACCCTGGATTTAGGAGATTTTTGAAAATTTCATCTTTTCAGAAGAGATTACTCTACAACCAAATAAGCTATTCGTGATCTTAGAACGCCAATTGGAAGGGTTTTTAATGCAGATTTTTATAGGCGTACCAACATTTTGATATTGAGGTTGATTACCAGCAGGTATCCAAATTGTCGAAAAATTGCCTATTTTCACCATGGGCGGGATTATTTATTTCTTAACATTTTGGGCTCAAATTTTCACCACACGTTGGAAGACTCTTCTACTTGATGTGTTTCTAAGGGCAAATGGTTTGTACAATCAGTTTTTGAGATATGACCAGATGAGTGACAGATAGTTTTGAGCTTTTTTGGTGGAAAATCAATGAGTTTTTTTTTTGTTTCCTTCACGACGATGGCACAATAATATTTTTATAGAGTTGGTTGGAAATGCTAACATGAAGCTTTAGCCAAGGTTGCAAAAACTCATTTCAGCTAAAACAATGTTTTTTTTTTTTTAAATTATGAAATAATTAGATGCTATGATCATATTTTGAATTGGTAGCATACAAGTAGAGGTTGCAAAGAATGTGTTTGACATATTAAACCTGTTTATTTCACTTCATGAGAGTCACAATCAGCGATTTTTCACACACTCACTCACTCACTCAGCGATCAGCAAATCGCTGATTGTGACTCATAGAAAGCAACATTTACAGGTTTTATGTTTCAAACGCATACTTTGTAACCTCTTCTTGTAAGTTACAAGTAAAACATGTCATCATACCATCTTTTGGTTTTATTATTCCGAAAAACATTATTTTAGCTGAAATGAGTATTTACAACCTTGGGCCTTTAGTGTGATGATTTATTAGCTAGATAATGATCTTTAGAAGAGGGTAGGTGGATAGTTCCGTTAGAGAACGGCAGTATGAAAATTGAATAGAAGTTGAAAATGAGCGAAGGGCCATTAATGCGACAGTTTTTAAAGATAGACGCACATTTTTGCCTGACCCGTACGATGTACGCGGAGACTTGAAGTATGTCTCCAAGTATACAGGCAAAAATGTGCGTCCCTCTTTTTGCTCATAAACTGACTACGGCTGTGGAATAGTTCTAGCGACGTTTTAATCACTACCTAAAGCCCCACGTTGCGAGAGCATTTCCAGTCGATGGTGTGTTATAATGCAGTTCTTCTTTACCCAACTGCTTTCTCTCTACGATGATCACGTTGGTCATGACGAGAGGAGCAGCTCTTTAGCTGTTTGGATCTGAACTCCTTGCAAGCTCTTTAATGCCCCTCCTAGACCATCGCTTGGCCCTTTGCCATGAGAGGTGGCAAAAAAGTGCCACTCAGCTGGCACACCGAAGTCTTCATTATGATAAAGAACATTGATTATATTTTTTTTTGTTTATTAATTTATTTGATAAGGCTCAACCGAATTAACTTTACAGAGCCGAGGATTTTTGTTCACTATACAATACATCTTAAAACGATAGTCAAAAGGTAAAACACAATAAACATTTTATCTTCCGCTATCCAATAAGCCTCCTCCACCAGAACAGAAGCCGCTCCCAGTGGTTTCGTTGTATGGCAGTATCGCCAACGTGGGGCAGAGCGCTTCCATTTCAGTAATGGACGCAGAAAGTGGTCAGCACTCACACATTCATCACGAAACGGTTGCTTTCCAAAGTCGACGACGCATCGACCGACAGAACAGCTGATGAAGAACAATGAGGAGGACCACACAATGGTTGCTGCCAAGTAAACAGACAATCGCGTGACACACATTGAAAGTGGTCTGCTTCTGTCGACAGCCGAGTGAACACTCATCATTGAGCATATTGAACCTATTTTTATACTGACTTAATGCGCCATCCGAAAAGTAAATTACTTTTCTTAGATTAGGACCGTCGAGCCTTCAGCATATGAACCAGCTTACTTTGAAATGTATGAACTGCCGTAGTGTTGTGATTTAAGTGGTCTTAGATTATGATGCAATTAAACGCTACGATTCCTTGATCTGATGATGTATAACATGCAAATGGATAAAATGTTGCCTGATTGTTGTTGTAATGGACACAATGGATGTTGGCATCGAAAGCTCTCAATTAATAACTGTGGAAGTGCATCTAGAACACTAAGTAATGAGCACGCAATAACCTAATGTGCGATAAACAATAAGCTTCAAATGCGTAAAAGAAGAAGATGACGTTACATGAATGGAAAGTGCGTTCTCAAAAACGAAAAAAATAAAGGTTCAACGTTTATTTTCTTTATAACTATAATAAAAAAAAAAAGAATTCTTGCTCGTGAGATTGTATCTAAAACAATAAATTATTTACTCAAATAAGGGTATTATTCAAGTAGCAGCTGCCATCCACAACTGAAATTTTATATGCCTGCTAATCTATCTGATTTTATCGTACTTCTAAAGCACACCGTTTTGGCTGTATCCCATAGGAACACATTTTTCACTTTTAGGACCACCATTAAATTATGGACAGAAGTTATGAGCTAGTTATTTATTTATTTATTTATTTATTTTTATTCTTATTTCATCTGACTTTTTTCAGTCTTAATGAAATCTAGGATGGGGAAAAGCCTCTTTGAGTAAACCATTCAGTTGGCTCAAGGAGGCGTAAAAACCCCATGTCTTTTCATACATATATCAATAAATAAAATTAGAAATAGTCAATACACAGAATACGTTGAATACAAATGAATACAAATGACAAACATATTAAAAGCTAAGTCAATAATCTAAAATAATTGAACACAACAATCTGCAAATACGTCGCAGCTCACGCGTCGGAGGGTTGGAAACTCGGCGTAGTGTTGTAGAAGGACCATGTAATAAAAAAAACAGCAGGTAATACACACTTTCGAAGTAGCAGTGATTGGACAGATACTCACCGCTGTGCATTGAGTGGCAGTAGAAACATTGAAGTCAAACGATGTTCATATGGAGGAAGATTTGACGAATCACGCCAGGGTAAGTGGCGAAGAGCGAGGCGCACAAACTTTTTCTGCACCGCCTTTCGAACCAGTGCACAGAAAAAAGACTTCAGGCAGAGAGGATCACGAAATCCATCAGCAAGCTTAAACATGAAACCGAGCTGTTTATTGGCTTTTGCAATCACGTCTTCGTAATGCGGTCGGAAAGTGAGTTCGCGGTCCAATATCACACCGAGATCCCTAACCTGATACAAGCGCTCGAGAGTTTGTGCACACAAGCTGTAGTTGAAATTGATTGGTTGCCGCTTCCTGCTGAATGATATTGTGTTGCATTTGGCTATGCATAAATCGAGTAGGTTTCGCTTGCGCCAGTCCTCGAACAAATCTAATAACCCCGACGTAGTGGTTAACATCTTTACCTCTCACGCCAAAGTCACGAGTTCAAATCTCACCCCCGGACAAGTCACGAATGACCCAAGAGTGTTAAAGTGACTATAATAATAATAATAAAAAAAAAAAATAACCTCTGCAACTCCAGCCAATCCTCAGTGCACGTGATGATCATAAAGATCTTAACATCGTCGGCATAGAATATTTGCTGTCTACGTGGCAACACAAAGGCAATGTCATTTGTGAATAATGAGAAAAGCAGCGGTCCAAGATTACTCCCTTGCGGTACACCAGAAGGAATCATAAACGGCTCCGAATGTGACGAACCAATCCTTACTCTCACGCATCTTTCAGACAGATATGATCTAAAACAGCTAACAAGCGCGGAAGATACCCCCAGCCTCTCGAGTTTTTGCAACAGGATATCATGATTCACACAATCGAATGCAGCCTTGAAGTCTGTGTATACGGCGTCCACTTGTGAACCATCGTCCATAGAGCGTATTCAGAGTGAGGTGAACTGAGTGAGGTTAGTAGTAACAGATCGTTTCGGGTAGAATCCATGCTGGGCACATGAAATGTAGTTTTTGGTGGCTTCAAAGAGAGCGTTGTTTACAATTATTTAAAAAACCTTAGAGCAAGCGCTCAAGGACGTTATTCCACGGTAGTTGACGACGTTACATTTGTCACCCTTTTTGTGAATCGGTGACAGAAACGAAGTTTTCCATCCAGCAGGAAATTTTTGCTGTTGGAACGAGAGATTGAACAGTTTTACTAACGGTGTCATCAGAGAACTCGAGCAGTTTTTCAACACAGATGAAGGAATCCCATCAGGACCGGGTGACACGGAATGTTTGAGCTTACGTAATGCATTTTCGACATGCTCCTCGCTGATCTGGAAAATTCCAAAGTCGATGCTGTCTAGCGGCGTTTCACGAACAGCAGCCTCTATCTGCGATGGCGTAGCAGGCGTATTTGAGAAGACATCCTTGAAGTGTTCAGCAAAGATCTCACATTTACTAGAGGCTGTGCTAGCAAATTGGTCGCCGAGATACATGGACGTTGGCAATCCATCTTCCTTGCGTTTAGTACGAACAGAAGACCAGAACTGTTTGGGATGTAGTCGTAAATTTCTCTGCGTACTATCAACGTATCGAGCATACAATAGACGGTTATACCGTGTGTACTTGTTACTGGCCATTACAAAGCGATGTTTGGAGTGCTGCGAACGACTCCAACTATACGTTCTAAGTGCAGATCGCCTACGGCGCTTCAACTGGCGGAGGCTCCTGTTCGTCCAAGGAGGCTTCAGTGGAGGGCGCTGAAGAGGCACGTGAGCTTCGATGACTTGACGTATCTCCGTGTTGAAAATACATACAATATCGTCCAGATCCTGATCAGAATCCAAAAATTGCCAATCGATTGATAATAGCGCATCATTCATCGAACTATAATCAGCCCGACGAAAATCGAACCGGCAGTCGTCTAGAGATGGTTCAAATGACACTGGTACCGAAATAGAAACGGTGACGTTAATAGCAGGATGTGGAGTATCGATTTCTACGAGCGATTCAGCCGCTTCGGATACGCAACAGCTTGATAACGCTGAATCATTCACGAGTACTAAATCGAGAATCCGTGAACTGGAGTTCTTCACAGTATTGATTTGTGTCAGACCCTGGAAGCAGAAGGCATCGTACAATGCACAACTAGCATTCGTTAATCTCGATGTATGGGAATCTATTGTGAGGCCACCATCCTCTGTGCATTTCAGGATCATTATAGTCTCCTAACTGGAAAGCAAGGTCATGAGGCCTCAAGCCGGAAAGGATTGAATCAATTGAGTCAGTATACTGCTGTATGAGCGACAGGTTGTCTCTGCAATCAGGTGGTAGATAAAGCACTCCAATGCTGACATCATAGTTCTGCAGTTTGATTTTGATCCAAAGCTGCTCGAGAGCAGCTGGATCAATACAGCAACACAATCTAGAAGAGACGGCTATCAATACACCTCCACCACGAGTTTTTCAACTGTTCAAAGAGCTACGATCTGTCCTGAACACAGTGTAAGAGTCGTTGAATAATTGAGTAGACAAGATGCAATCGTTCAGCCAAGGCTCAGTTAGCACGATAACATCATATTCCGAGTCAGTTGTAGCTAAGAAGAAAGAATCTATCTTTGTCCGAAGTCCTCGTGCATTCTGATAGTAAATGCGTAGCTCGGAAGTTGTTGAAGAAGGGTTATGATTTCATAAGATGAGAAACCTGCCCAGAACATGTGAAAAGTAACATAAAAATATTATTGTGACATCAGCGTGAAGGAATTAAATAAAAAATAAAAATATTATACAACATTTATTTTACACTAGAAAAGCTCAAAACAACCTCTCACTCATCTGGTCATATCTCAAAAACTATTTGTCCAAACCATTTGCCCTTGGAAACACATCAAGTAGAAGAGTTTTCCAACGTGTGGTGAAAATTTGAAGTGTTAAGAAATAAAAAATCCCGCACATGGTGAAAATAGGCCTTTTTCGACAATTTGGATACCTGCTGGTAATCAGCCTCAGTATCAAAATATTGATACACCTACAAAAATCTGCTTTGGCTTTCTAAGATCACGAATAGCTTATTTGGTTGTGGAGTAATCTCTTCTGAAAAGATGAAATTTTCAAAAATCTCCAAAATCCAGGGTTGTAGCGCAGAAGGATCTAGGCACTTTAGAGCGAAATTAAAAAAGACATTTGTTCAGAATGCCAAAATAAGCGTTTTGGTCAAGTTTGGCTCAAATCGGTGACATCGACCACAGGTGGTGTACCCACTTGAGCTGGAATGACCCATATAACGTTTTATATTACGTGATATCCCATATAAGCGATCTGTCTATCTATATAACGATTAATACTTGATACAGCTCATATCATGATGTGTACTTGATAAAAACCTGAAAAGCATCGACTGGCAACCAGGTCACGGTACAGCTGGTCGCTATTTTTTGGCATTAAATATCTCTTTCCCGTCATCCGCGTCATCCCATCAGACCAATAAAAAAAACAAAACAAATCCTCGCACAGGGGAGTGTATATAGAGACTACTCCGACCCGGAACTGGAAATGTAGGCTCTCGGTGTGACACTGTACGTGTTGATGTTCTTCGAGAGCCCATTCGTGGACGTTGAGGAAATCCTGCAATCTGTACTGATCATTCCACCATCATCAGCGAATAATTCGAGTACGTGTTGCTTTCGCTGTTGGAAAAGAGTATGATCATCAGCATGAGCATGATTGACCGCTCATGGTTGCTACTCTGTTATTGCCAGATCAGCTGTACTTACACAGAGAGTATGATCATCAGCATGAGCATGATTGACCGCTCATGGTTGCTACTCTGTTATTGCCAGATCAGCTGTACTTACACAGAGAACCAATAGACGATGCTTGGGACTAGCAAACATCCTCAATGTGTGAAAACTGGTTAGCGTTGTTATGATATACTTCGTAGATTGGATACTAGCGACACTCACGTCTCTTCTGAAATTCTCAGTTAGACTATTTTCAAGAATAATGCTGAGGAGTAAACATTGGTTCCAATCTAAACAAGAGTAACAGAAGCATGACTGTCGCTATTCCTGGCCACGCACAATGGGGCAGCGAAGCCATTCGCAAGGCCAAAACCTCTAGCGCCGTTGGTTTGATTTCTACAGCAATACAATGTTCTACAAAGTTGCTCAATATTAAAACCGCCATCTTTTGAATGTTTTATATTAGTTCATTTTAACGCCACATAGGTGGCGCTCGAGTCTATCTTTTGAACGGAGCATCCTAGCCGAATGGTTTTTCCAGAAAAGTTGTGTAATTTGAAGTGTTGAGAAATGTTGTCCAAGACATCGAAACTCTATGACTCACATTAAGCGAGATATCGGGCAATTAGGAAAACTAACCTCTAAAATTGCGTTTTTCCTTTTTTTTCCCCTATACACGTCAAATGTATGAGTTTTATACTCTGCTTATTATCAAAATGGTTTGACTCGTCCAATAAACACCCATTATTTTATACATCATGCTTTATTATAAAGTTATTAACATAAATGTCTCAAAAAAGTTATGAATAAAAATATCAATTACTCAAATATAGCAAAAAGTAGCAGCCATTTTTTTTACAGTGATTAGTGTAGGCCTTGTTGGGTAAATAGGATCTAATCTAATCTAATCTAATCTAATCTAATCTAATACAAACGCAGCCAGTACGAGAAAGCATCCTGGAAAATGATTAGGTTAGATGAGGTCTAATCATTTTTCTTGTCTAATTGATGTTTTCAGCATATCTGAGATATAATATAAACATCAATACGGCCAGGCCTACTGCGTTGAATTTGCCGCAAAGATGATTCTTGGAAAGGAATGGGAACATTTCTTGAATCTACAGGGGTGGAAGGATGCGTGGACATACCGTACCGAGTTACTATGTGTAGTTGTGTGTAATGTGTAAATATTTGTACAATATTGAAGAATCATAAAATAATGCAATGGAAGGATCTTACCGAATTTTCACCTATGTACCACAACACATTGCTTGTTGAGCAGAAAAACGAACCACTTTTTGATTCACCGATTTGTTTGCACTTTCCCTTCTGTTCTGTGATTCCGTGCTTCACGCGGCAATTTCCTTCCGTAGATCGTCCTTGGTCAGTTTTAAACTTTTCTTTAGTATGTCCTGATTATAGCACTTTTTGCTCGTTTTCACGCTGTTAAAACGACAATAATCAGATTCAGATCCTCCACATTTCTGGTCTGCCAGATCCTCTTGAACTTCTACCACTGATCAATGTTGTCTAAAACACCGGAGGGCAAACACGACACCAGAACTATTCGCAAACTTTATCAATTTAATGAGACCACCACTAAAAATCTTAATTTTTTAAGTATTACACAGACAAGCTAGTAAAAATCGTGAAAGGAGCGCAAGAAAGTCAACCATTCGCGAGCAGAACCTACTTCGATCTCATTGGTGACTCTAGGAGACATAAAACTGCTGGTTTAAAATGTCCATCTTTTCTCGTTGGAATGGATCTCATTGTGGATAGAAGTGGACCTGATGAAAGCAGCATATTATGGAAAACGTCCTCCATAGTGTCCTTTTGACTTGTTTTGCGACTGTATGGTTCCCGAATTTTTCTGAAGATTTTATTTCTGGCTTCCTGAGCATACACGCTTAACATACTAATTGGAAGCAATGCTATTTGGATTGCTTGCTATCCGTGGATTGAAACATTATGGACAGAGGCTGGCTTTGGATACCATTTATAAAGGCTAACATAAAGACCAGCAGTTTCTTCAGCAAAATTTCGAAATGCTGTTATGTTGATCGAAAATCCGGAAGATAACGTACGAAGTTGTATCGCATCGGTCGATTAATTCTTCATTAATACCAGTTATTGCACTTGTTTGGACTGCATTAGTGAAGAATCTGCGTGTTTCTATGCTTGTGTTTCTGATTGTGTCTAATCTATCAAAATCAATAACATGTTTTACACACAAAGCAAAATTTCATCAAATTTGAAAGAATTTACCATATGCAATATTCAAATGATGTTATATGAAAATGCCTGCAGTTGCTTGTTGATTTGTGGTCGTTATTTTACCAAACAAGGCCTACACTAATCACTGTAAAAAAAATGGCTGCTACTTTTTGCTATATTTGAGTAATTGATATTTTTATTCATCACTTTTTTGAGACATTTATGTTAATAGCTTTATAATAAAGCATGATGTATAAAATAATGGGTGTTTATTGGACGAGTCAAACCATTTGAATTTGATAATAAGCAAAGAAAAAAACGCAATTTTAGAGGTTAGTTTTCCTAATTGCCTGATATCTCGCCTAATGTGAGTCATAGAGTTTCAATATCTTCGACAATATTTCTTAAAACTTCAAATTACACAACTTTTCTGGAAAAACCATTCGGCTAGAATGCTCCTTTCAAAAGATAGACTCGAGCGCACCTATGTGGCGTAAAAATGAACTAATATGAAACTTTCAAAAGATGGTGGTTTTAATATTGAGCAACTTTGTAGAACATTGTATCGCTGTAGAAAGCAAACCAACGGCGCTAGAGGTTTTGGCCATGCGAATGGCTTCGGTGCCCCACTGTGCCACGTCCATCTTTACCATAACTAGGGATAGGGAAGGAATTGTTGATGTAGTACTTACTTAACGAGAGGCCACCGACTTAGCGAAACCCTCATAAGTGCTACGGAGTTGGAGGGTTGGGTAGGGTATTCGGTTAGGATTCACCTCATGTTGGCGATGCAACCAAGAGTATGTATTGTTTATTTGCTGTTTATTTAATCTCTCGATAGCCGGCTTTCGAAAGAACATATTCATTTTGTTTAGTGATAATGAATTATAGGAGTCATGACGGAGAGCTTGGGATTAAACCCATGATTTTCTGCTCAGTAAGCAAAAACGATCCCTCCAGGGTCATCGAGCATCTCATAACCATAATGCTTCGCAACAAAACACGACTACGTTTTCGCTTGATATACAAATAGTTTCCGAGGTTAATGTGCAATATCAAATATACAAATTATGGTGGCGATTTATTCTGCTGTAGAAGAGCTTGGAGTTAAATTCATGATTTTCTGCTCAGTAAGCAAAATCGATCCCTCGAGGGTCATCGAGCATCTTATAATCCACAGCGCTTCGCGTCAAAGTACGAATATATGGATGAACTATCTATTATTGAATAACTATTATTTGCGATAATTTAATGAATACCACATGACCTTGTCAATTAACCAGAAACACTTCGAATTAAGGTAAGGTTTTCTCCAGAATGCTAGAAAAAGAAACAAAAAAATCTCCAATTTATATTATTGATCGCTAATATCTCGCGAATGGAAATGTTAGCAAAAAATTCCTCCAATCAATTTAAGCTTTTTTATTATCAGTTGAATAAACCAACAATTCCGTGCGTTTTGTGCACGAACATGCGTAATTTTTTCATCAGATAACGAGGCGTTTCCCTAACACAGTCGCCGAATATTGATACCGAGCACGTAATCGTACGTCAAATCTACGGTCGTGTCTTGGATAGAACCTCTTACTTTTTTCGTGGTGAAGTTGGCAAGCTACCCTGCAGCCTAAACCTGTTAATTATAGTTTCAGGTCACTTTTCACTGTTAACTTTTACTTAAAATCATCACCGCCTTTTGATTTGGCATTTTGTCATAATTTAATGAAGTTCGATATTAAAAATTTAATTTTAATAATTAGCATAAGTAACTGCCAGAGTTGTTTCGCTGTAAAACTAATTTTGCTATTCTTTTCCGATTTCAGGTAATTCATCCTACCTTCGTGTGAATGTGAGTAAAATAAGTGACGATTCTTCGACCGCATGCCGCAAGTAACCAATGTTACTATATTTCACCTTTCTGGCTACACACAGCTGTGCCGCTGTGTTTGTAAGTTCTGTTGAGGCCCGTATAAGACAGGAAGGGACACGTACTTCGCTTATTGGCTACATGTGGCTTACATAACTCGTTTGAAATTTAAACGAGCTACAAGACAAGCCATAATGGTTCCATTACTTAACAAAACAAATGAGATCCAGTTTGTGTTGACTCAACATGATATGATGCGGCAAGTCAGGGAAAACATTCTACCGGCAAAAAACATTCTCATCAAATTCCATAGCCAGTTCCATCCCCTAATCACAACGTGTGGAATCCGTTTTTAGTGACATGTTCTCCGTGTTACGTACATACAATCTAGAACACGCGAATACACTTGATGCTGGCGGTTGTAAAGTAATTTATCACGAAAAACAATTCATGCGTTCGTTGTTTTGAGCGAGCAAAGTCTGCTTTACGATGGTGCCAACAACGAGTACACAGGTAGCACGACCCTACGAGGTAAAAAGGTGCAAAGTTTCTCGCTTCCGTTTCTTGTCACTTTCGGTCGTAGGTATATTCTTAGCTCAAAAATGTCTCACATTAAATTCTGCCGTAGGAGGAAGGGAAGGGTGATAATAATGGTGTAGTCGCTTTAACATACTTTATGACTATCAAGCAGTTCACCTCCATTCGACATCAAGTGTGGGGTTAATTCATCGAGCTAAAGTTTTAGTACCCGCGCGGTGTACTTGTGCAGATGACGGAATTTCTTGTTTATACTCCCTCGCGGTGTGCCCGACACTGGAATATGACGAAATGGATGGTTGAGGTAGAAATGAAGTGGAAAGAAAAACAACCCCATCACTTCGTACTACTACAGCAGATAAGAAAAGTTGGTCTTCCCGTCACGAGTCTCAAGTATGCAGTTTCACAGAGTTGGTTGCGTTCTTCAAGCGAAACCTGTAAAATGTGAAGCTTCTCGAGTGGTGCAGCAGAACTTCTTCAAGTTGCCAGGTTGCGATAATCTGATAAACCGCCGAGGAAAGTTGTGCCCGGGCTTAGAAACCCAGGGACGAACGCGTGTTCACAGGAACTGTGGCGCCAAGTTTAATAGTGGGAAAGCCGTAATTAAGTAAGTTTTCAGCAGTAGCAGGTACATTGCAAAATTGCTATTTTACCAAGTGGGGCGAAAAATCAATAGCTGCTGGTTGGTGGATTTGATACCTGGTGGTAGGTACGTTTGCGTTGGCAAGAATGCTAAGGCTATGCGATGCATCGAATAAATCCGTTTATTTCGCTTCGAAACGGAATTTCGCGGAATATTTTGAAGCTGTTATGCTTGCTTTTTGCTTCGATTCGTTTCGCTTAGAGGTGAACATTTCGAATGGGATGATTTCCATTTTTTCGCAATGAAACGGAATTTTCGCTCGTGTACAACAGAATTGAATTGATTTTGACGTAGGATTACGTCTTTCGATAACATATTGGGGGAGCAAATTAAAAACCAAAATTGACCGCATTACGATAAGTGGTTAGGTTTTGACCAGTTATAACTCTGTCAATAATGGATGGATTTTAATTCTCTAAACAAATCAATCGGTTAGAAATTTTGCTACAAATCTGCTAAATTGAACATTTTATAAATTTTCAATAGGTCACTACTGAAAATTACACAAACGTCCAACTGTTGCAATGATGATTAAAATTATAACCGATTGCCTGCAAACAGCGCATTTCCTAACACAGATTTCAAAATAGAATTCGATCCTGTCTTTCTGGTGTCTGGTCGGTCGTTAGCAGCAGCAGCAGAAGTGCTTTCGGCGCGTAGCGTTGAACATTGTGAATAACGAAATCGTGAGCCGTTGTGAGCCATCTATGCCAAGCGCGTCACCCTCGTTCCAAACAACATACAGCTCGGCAGCCTCATGTGTGTTGAACACCCTAATAGCTCAGCATTACTCAACCATCACGACAAACGGTCCTTTTCAGGACCACCATAAATAATGAGTATTTTTTGGACATTTGTCAAGGTCATCAATCGGATGTCAGTTTCCACATGTTATAATCTGTATTTAATGAATTTCATAGCGCCTCTCGAAAACTTGAAGCTCCTTGTTCTGTGTATGTGGCTGAACTGGCAGCAATTCACTACACTTTGGAAACTATTGCTTCACTTCTTCCAGACCACTACTTTATTTTCACGGATAGTCTCAGTTCTGTCGAGGCTATCCGTTCCATTAGGCCGGTAAAGCACTTCTCGTATTTTCTCTTGAAAATACGAGAGCTGCTAAGTGCTTTATCCGTACGCTCTTTCATCATCACCTTCGCGTGGGTCCCTTCGCATTGCTCAATTTTGGGCAATGAGAAGGCGGATTCACTTGCGAAGGTGGGCGCTATGGAAGGCGACATTTACGATCGACAAATCGCCTAAAGTGAATTTTTTCTCTATTTATCGTCAGCAGTCGCTCGTTAGCTGGCAACATCAATGGACTGAAGGGAGCTTGGGACGATGGCTACATTCAAGGTGTCGAAGTTTGCATGGTTCAAAGGGCTGGACTTGGGTCTAGACTTCATTCGTATGATGTCTCGCCTCATGTCCAATCACTACTCGTTAAACGCTCACTTGTTCCGTGTTGGGCTGGGAGACAGCAATCTCTGTGAATGTGGACAAGGTTACCAGGACGCAGATCACATTATTTGGTCTTGTGCTGAGCATCGCGGAGTCAGATCCGAGTTGTATCATTCCCTTCGGGCTCGAGGCAGACAACCTAACGTTTCAGTTCGGGATATTTTGGGTAGACGTGATCTGGAGTTTATGAAACTTGTATATATAGAATATTAACCTTAGATTGTAAGTTTGACTAACCTTGTGTTTAGTTTTTTTTTGTTCGTGTGTGTTTTTTTAAATAATTGTATAATTACACTGCGGATACCAAATTGAATAGGAATAAGTTCATGTTTTAGGAATAATGAAATATTTGTATCGTTAATCATAACTCAAACCTCCTTCTCCCTCTCCCCATCCATAAAAGTGTATATCTCTACTAACCTCGACCGCGAGTAATCGGTTCAATTCCTTTAACTCTAGCTTTAAGACATCTATTATGTATAACGAAAATGATAACTTGGCTCTGTAAAGTTTATTCGATTGAGCCTGTACTAATAAATTAATACAAAAAAAAAATCCCAAATCATTTGACTGAAATATTTAACGGCATCGTCAACACATCCAATTAATTCTAATTGTCGCCAGTCTATACCGGAAATAGCAGCATTAATCGCAACATAGTCGGCTCGACGGAAATCCAGTGTACGAATATTTTCGGAACAATCCTCAAAAACGATTGGCGCTGGGAGGTTCATCAGACGTCTAAAGCAGGGTGGTCCGCATCAAGAAAGATCAGAGGTTCTATGGCTCCCGAAACGGTGCATGCCAGAGTTGCAGCTTTGTTAGACAGCACAAGGTCTAGAAAGCGAGTGTTCCTATCAATACATCATTGTTTTGCGTGAGGCCATGTAAAGCGAAACTGTCGATAAGCGTTGAACTAGCAGCCGATAGAACCGATTGAGGCACAACCTGGAAAGACCCATCGTACGACTTACTCCACCGGAGCAAAGGTTGCTGGTAATCTCCGAGCTGCAGAGCTTGGTCATTGAATTCCAAATTGGAAACAATAGCACCGAAACCGATAGAGTTCACATAGTGCTGAATACTTATGACATTGTTGCGGCGGTCAGGAGGTAAATATATCACGCCTACATTGATAACTAGACTTGGCGTAGTGATTCTAACCCACAGTTGTTCTAGAGCATCGGAAACAGGTGTCGGATCGATATAACTATTCCAACGAGATGAAACTGCGATTAGGACAACTCCCCGGATTTTTGCACTCTTGGAGGCATTACGGTCTGTGCAATAAACCGAAAAGGCATTCCCGAACAGTTGAGCACTCTATTAACGGTCATCGAGCCATGTCTCCGTCAATACAATGACATCATAATCGCACTGGCGAGCGGACAAAAAGAACGCCTGAACCGAGATGATTCATATGGTGGCGTACTTTTGGGGATCAAAAAGTGCTACTCCTTCGATGAAATCTCAATCCCAATAATTTCATTGAAATTGTCGCATGCCAAATAAATGTGAAGAATAAAGATCTTTGCATAGCTGCAGTATATGCCCCTCCAAGGACTTCCATAAGCCGCCGTTAGCTTTGGAGTTTAGTTAAAATCCTGCCATCTCCAGTTCTAATACTCGGTGATATGAAATCACACGGTACTGGCTGGAGCGAATCATACGATGACAATAGAGCGGGTATTTTCTATGATTTGTGCGACGATTTCAACTTGACTATCTTGAACACTGGTGAAGCAACACGTATAGCAAAAGCTCTTGCTCGAGAGAGCCGTCTTGACATATCTTTGTGCTCTAACTCACTATCATTAGATTGTCTGTGGAAGGTTATAAATTACCCCTATTATAGGGATCACTGGCCAATTATTATTTCAATCAAAAGTGGTCGTCTAACAACATATCAATCAATTCAAGTTCCTTTTGACCTCACGAAATTTGTATCGGCGGTAACTCTTGATATTGATTCTATCGATCGTCAAAGTTGTATATTGAGAAATCCGCAAACATTAAAGATTATCGTAGACATGAAAGATCTGAGCTTTTTGAAAAGTATCTGAAGCTTTTAAAAAGCTTAAACACTTGCTAAAAGCAAAGAAACGAAATTACTCGTGTATTTTTATCGAGAGACTTTATAGAGAAACCTCGATGACAACGCTTTGAAAAAAGACTCGCTATATGCGAAACCGCTCATCTTTCAATGAGCGTGAAGAATACTCCTCCCAATGGATATTCGACTTCGCTAGAAAGGTTTGTCCAGACTCTGTCCCAGCTCAACCAACTTTACGGGATAAAGCCCGAAGTAACGGTTCTCTGGACAAACTATTTGCAATACTGGAATTTTCAATGGCACTTATTTCACCGAATAACTCTGCTCCGGGAAGCGATATGATCAAATTTTACCTTCTAAAAAACCTCCCCGATATCGCCAAAAGACGATTACTTAACCTATATAATTCATTTATGGAATTCAATATAGTTCCACCAGCATGGAGACAGGTTAAAGTAATAGCTATTCAAAAGCCTAGGAAACCAGCGTCTGATCACAATTCTTACCATCCGATATCTATGTTATCATGCCTGAGAACAAATGATCCTATCAAGACGTGACCATTGGGTTGAATCAAACAACCTGCTTTCAAATACGCAGTTTGGTTTCCAAAAGAGTAAAGGAACAAACGATTGCCTAGCGATGCTTTCATCTGATATTCAACTTGCCTTTGCCCACAAGGAGCAATTGCCTTCAGTCTTTTTGGATATTAAGGGCGCATTTGATTCAGTTTCCATAGACATACTGTCAGACAATTTTCACAGTAGTGGATTACCTGGTATTTGAAATAATTTCTTGCATAATTTGCTGTCAGAAAAACAAATGACCCACAATCTAGGTCAACTGTCAACTTTTAAAATTAGCTACATCATTGGCGTAGCTAATGGGGGTGCCAAGGGGTGCAGGCCCCCTCCAGAATAATCTAAGCCCTCCAGGAATGGCCAAGAAGTTTACCTTTTATTATTATTGGTTTTTATTAATGTCTACTTTTCTCATGGTTTTAGACTAGAAGAAACAATGACGAGAGCTCTACAAGTTGGCGAATAGTTCAAGGATTTGTCTCTAACCTCAGGAAACTTCGTAAAACTTCAAAGATTTTTAAGAAGGTCAGGGAAAATCGTAAAAATTAATAATACTCAGTATAAATTCTGGGAACTTCATAGAGCTTCAGGAAAATGCGTAGAAACTAAGCGAGCTTTGGAAAAGTTCACTTATTTGCGTAGAAAAGGGGAGCTCTAATACGTTTTTAATCTTTGTAGAATTCATACAACATTAATTTCAGGGAGCCTCATCATTACTCGCTGATCTTAATATCATTTCAGGACACTTTTTTAAACCTCATGAGCTTGGAATACTTCAGGAAATTAAGTACAATTTCAAGAAATTCCATACGATGAACTTCGCGGAAAATTAATGAGAAACGTAGAACTGCAGCAAACTTTGTAGAAGTTTTGGAAGTTCCAAGCATTTTGAAACGCTGAATAAAATTCATATAAGTGAAGGGAATTTTGAAAAAGATCTAAAAATAGCTAAGCAATCTTTTAAAATCATCATGGGTTCTAGCTTCAGCTTAGGGAACTTTGTTGCAGTTTGTCAGAAATTTTTCTTCAAAAAAGCTTGTTGGGGAACCGAATTACCTCTGCCTTCGATGTGGGTTCTGGGAAAGTTCCCCAACACTCGCCGGTGGATGGAGATATAATAATATAGCAGCTATCCTATGGCTGCATACAAGGCCTTCTTCTTCGATAAATTACTCACGTGACGAATTATGGAAACCCCAGTTGCATCACTACATTTATTTTAAAACAACTAATTAAAACACATTCATTTCTAAAACTCTAACATTGTTTCTCTTAGTCCTAACACACACAACAGATTAAAAATGTCTGCGCGCAGAGTCCACAAACGATCGATGGTCGATAGGTTTCTGCTGTAAACAATATCCACTGGTCATCGTCCAACCACGAACGCTACTCATGGGATGTTTTCGGTCGGGTCCATGAGAGTGACCGCTCTCATTCGCTCCTGAATTGCTCACCACTGCAGCCTCTTGCAACGACGTATGTATATAAGCGAAACGATCCAATCCCTCTCGTCTGGCTTGATCGATGACCATCTATCCTTTGCTCGGTGTGTAGATGAGAACACAATAAGCGATGCTGCAACCTCGTTGAAAGTAGGTCACAATTGTGCATGGCCAGTACGAGGATGTAGCAAGGTAGGGCTGATGTTCGCCTCAAACAAAGCTCAATGAACTTCTTGGAAGTTTTGGGAACTTCGTTAAATTTCAAGAAACTTTCCGGATGTTTTAAGAATATTTGTAGATGATGGGGTCTTTCCAACAGTTCAAAGATGTTCAGATTTCGTAGAAAAAAAAAACATTTGGAATTTGGAATACTCATAGAATACGGAGGGAACTTATAGAAGTTGAAGAAATTTTGTAAAACTTTATGGAGTTTTGCAGATGTTCAAGAAACGTTGCATGAAATACAGGATATTCTTTCAGACATCCTTCCTAGACAGCAGAAAATATTCAAAAGATCTCCATATAGACGAAGACATTAGTAAAATTCACTGGATATTTTTCCAAGACTTCAGGTTGATCAAGTTCTGAGCACCTCCAACTGTTTAAAAATTCAAATATTCTTTCAAGACTGTAGGTTGTGCCAGTTAGTTGATTCTGATGGAATCTTGAATGATGAATCTAGATTAAATGAACATATTTGTACATTATCTATAGGTTAGACCCTTCCTCTGGTGATTAAGCTATTTTGTCAAGAATTAACACTTCAGCATTGTTTAAAATAAATTCAATGAAATGTCCATTCTATCATGTGCAGCGAATCCAAACACATAAAGCAACCAACGATACAGACAAAACGGTTGCTACGACTACCATGACAAACTCGCTCTATAACATAGCTCGATCCGAGTGGTAAAAGGATAATGATATATTGCTTGCCTGCTTTGTTGCAATATACACGGATGAGGACATAGCTTGATATGAATCGAGAAAAGACATAACAAAAAAATTCCCATTAACACACGTGTATCATCTTCGGCTCTACTTCGTGAAGCAGTTTGCCAACAATTTGCTCGTTTCCTTCTACCGCCCCGAGTGAGTTGTGTCGCACGGGCTGCTTGTCATGAAAAAGAACAAAGAAGATTATATCATTATTGCTTTGCACTTCTGACATAGCGTTATTATTCGGTTCGTTGATCGCTTGTCATTTTGTTATTTGGTGATATTTTTGATTCCTTGATCATGTGTATATTTATTGATATAAAAGCACTGAAAAAACTACGAGTAAATAAAAAATGGGTTCAACCAAAACTAATTCCGTTTTAAATTAAAATTAAAATAAACCAATAAGCTTTTGTAGAAATAAAATAATATCTAGTTACAAACAAGGGCACAATCATACATGTTTGAAATTCATTCCTTTCGATTAGATTAGCATTAAAGTTAAATTTGGGAATTATTCTTGATTTAATGTCAAACTCCATGATCAGGAAAGTCCTTATTTCCTCTCGAAATAAATCTAGGTAAGCTTTCCAAGGTCTTAAATTACGATTTTATTTTGAAGACCGGGAGATTCAAAACTGATCCATGAGCTCGAAACTTTTGACTAAGGGTAATTGATGTAATGTTGGCCTTAAGGCCCCCAATTTGGGCCCATACATTAATTCAGCAATCGACTAAATTTTCAAAAGCAATCAAAAAAATCCATTAGTACCGACCCAGTGACGCGTTTATCTAGATAAAATTGATAAATAGCAGGTTTTTAGCGATGGGCCCGATCTTAGATCCATAGGCCAACATTAGAGTCATTTCCCCTATTTGGTTTTCGTCTATATTGACAAACATTTGGCCGAATTATTTTTCCTGGCGTTATAATGAAATTTCAATGTTAGATTTGGCAGCACATAGAATAATTATTAAAATTCTCAATTAATTTTTCTTTAATGTTCATGTACTTCAACTTTTAAGAAATTACAGTCTATGAATAAGCTTGCTATTTTATATAAGTGTTAAAATTATGATAGTTGACCAAATTTTGCGAATTTTCATTAACATTTGAATTTGAAGAATTTTTACTTACAATCTGTATCAGAGATATTTATTTATTTGTTACAAAATCTTGAAAACATATGGGTTTGAGATCTCAAATCTTTTTTTATTTTAACTTTCAGAATTTTGAGAATCATTCATTCACAGATAAAAATTCTGAATTTTAATTCTGATGTAAACATTCATTCACGTAAACTTAAATTTAATTTCACACAACCGAGCAACTTGTAAACAATGTTGTTTACAAAGATGGGCTTTTGTATACAATATTTGCTACATTGCATGAATTGTGCTAGAACTTTACATGATATATAATGTAAACTTATATGATATATGACGCTCCATTTGTGTGCATCATATTGAACAGAAATTTACAATACTTTTCGAACTGTGTTGATATATATTTTGAACTTTTTCCTAAGTCCTAAATGATTGAGATTTGTTCTAAGTGCACATTACCATATTTCAATGCAAGACATTTTATAATTATAAATTGTACGTCCTTCAATTAAACGTTGGTACCCATGACTGTGATTTGATTAATGATTGAATATAGAAGATCCGAAAAAAAAAGTCAAGTTACAAAATTAATGGAATTATCTAACTCGCAGAATCACCTAACACCAGAATTTTCTTAAGTTTGAGATCATTGAAATCCTTATGAGATCTGGACAATATGCTTTTTGATATAATTTTAATTAAATGCAGCGAATCCAAACACATAAAGCAACCAACGATACAGACAAAACGGTTGCTACGACTACCATGACAAACTCGCTCTGTAACAAAGCTCGATCCGAGTGGTAGAAGGATAATGATATATTGCTTGCTTGCTTTGTTGCAATATACACGGATGAGGACATAGCTTGATATGAATCGGGAAAAGACATAACAAAAAAATTCCCATTAACACACGTGTATCATCTTCGGCTTTACTTCGTGAAGCAGCTTGCCAACAATTTGCTCGTTTCCTTCTACCGCCCCGAATGAGTTTTGTTGCACGGGCTGCTTGTCATGAAAAAGTACAAAGAAGATTAGGGTAATTGATTCTGGTTGGACCTATCCAAAAACTGATGATGATTGGACCTATTTTTTCAATCGCTAGTTTAGTCAACCTTTGCTATTTTTTTTTTTCAAAGATCACTTTACTATCATAAAAAACTCTTTTTCTTCAATTTGCATGGGTGTATTATTGAAAAAACTTCAAAACAATTGAGTTTCAATGTGTTTTCAAAACAGTTCACTTTTCACGCATTAGCTCGTCATCATACCTTACTTTCAAACATACAAAAAGGGAATATTTTTCACATTTATTTTTATTTTCATGCAGTAAAATACTGCTTTAAGGTGTAAACAACACGTTAGTACGCCATTTATCCATTGGTTTCACTCAAATTTTTGAATAATTGACGAAATTCGAATAGATAAATATGATCATGGTTGAACCTACGCATGATGATGGTTGGACCTATGTGTTTCCTAAGACGGCCGCTAGGTGCACTTCGGTTTGTTTACATCCTTCATGCGCAGCTGATTTGAAATTCGATTTCGTTTTTCCGAGTGATCAGTTTCTTCGATTGAAAAAATGGCGAAAGAAAAGAGTTATACGGTCGAAAATCTTCAAGAGGCTGTTCTTTTAGTAAGAAATAAATCACTTACCGCGTATCAGGCACAGAAAAGGTATAATATTCCGAAAACGACACTTCACCCAAAAGTTAAGGAAAACCACGGCAAGAAATATAGAAGGGAAATAGTGTTGAGTGTTGATTTGGAGAACCAGCTAGGGGATTGGGTTTGTATGTGCGCTGCTTCTGGCAGTCCTAAGACGACCAAAAAGATCTTGGAAGCTGCTAACGACCTTGCGTCACTAGTTGGGCGTAAATTTAAAGGAGGAATTCCATCGTCATGTTGGTTGAAAGGGTAACCACCTATTTCCAAACTACCACGAAAGAGCCGAAAGAATCTGTTAATATGAATTTACATTAGGCACTTTCACCTACACCTTCTGTGTGTGAATTAACTTGAACTAAAATGTTAACAAACTAAAAATTGCTGACTGAAACTTATTTAAAAAAAAAACTCCTAGGAGAAAAAAAAACTATAAAACCAGAATTAAGTTCTGATAACCTGTCATTTTAAGACCGTAAATTCCCCGGAGGCACCCAGAACATGCCCGGAAGTGGCCAATGTGGTCCAAGGCACTCAATTATGTTATTGATCTTGTTATCGAATTTGGAAGTAATGTGAAGTGTCTCATGATAGGTTTTATTCCTTCCATGTCAAAATTAGGTCCATGTTCCATATACCCTGAATTTGTTCCGGCCATATCTCCGGAACCAGTTGACCGATTCCAAAAATATTCGATGAGTTTTTGCCTGTGCAATGGAACCACAATACCTATAGTTTGACGTTAAAAAAATTTCCAAATCGGGTCAATGATTTCCGAGAAAATGAGCCATGATGAATAGCTAATGCGTGGAAATTGAACTTTTTTTAAAAACGAAGTTCAACTCAAATTTCTTGATTTTTTTTAAATAACAAATTCATAAAAAAAAACTGTATAAAAAGGGTTTTTTCATGATACCAATAAGCTCTAAACAAAGTTTTTGAACAAATATGGGCTAAACTAGCATTTGCAAAAATAGGACCAACCATCATCGTTTTTTAGGTCCAACCAAGATCAGTATAGGTCCAACCAACATCATAATTCTTTGCTGAATAAAAACGTTTTGTAAAATCATTTGTTGATAATATTTAACTTTTTATGTTATTATTAGAAACAAGAAAGGTGGATCTTTCCCCTACTCACGCATTTTTCATAATTATATGTTGAATTCATAAAAAAAATACGACATGATTATTGACGTCAGGTGAAACCGGCCTAAATAGGTCCAACCATCATCAGTTACCCTCTATCATTATTGCTTTTCACTTCTGACATAGCGTTATTATTCGGTTCGTTGATCGCTTGTCACTTTTTCATTTGGAGATATTTTTGATTCCTTGATTAAATGTAATGTTTCACCATTAAAATAATAGCAAGCCTCGCCATAATAGCTCATATTATTCGACTTAGTGGAAAAGTTTCTAACAGGTAAATAAAATAAAAATAGCCTTGTCGTAGGGTTGGGAATAGCAGTTCAAGAGTTTCTATTTAACCGTAGTTTAACTAAACAAAAAATGCCACAGGCCCCACCTAGGCCCCCTCCAGTAAAAGTTTCTAGCTACGCCAATGAGCTACATGGGCTTACCTCAAGGTTCATGTTTAAGTTCCTTACTTTATAATTTCTAGGTCAAAGATATTGATAACTGCTTAGATAATCGATACACGCTTAGACAGCTTGCAGACGATGCCGTGGTTTCCCTGAGAGGTCCTTCGTGCGGAAACCTTGCAAAGACCATTGAAAATTCCCTAGTTAATTTGTCTTTCTGGGCATGAAATTTAGGGATCTAGTTGTTACCGCAAAAACCTGGATTAGAAGTGTTAACAAGGAAGCGGTTTCCAGCCCAACTGCGTCTAAATATGTTGGGCAGAGACATTTTCCCATCTTTGACTTTCGAATACCTTGGAGTCTGGTTTGATTCAAAATACACTTGGGGTATCCACACCAAGTACTTGAAACAAAAGTGTCAACAAAGGATCACCTTTCTACGATAAATTTCCGGGACATGGTGGGATGCTCACCCGGAAGACCTCATTAAATTATATTAAACGACTGTTCTTTCAGTTCTTGAGGATGGCTCTTTTTGCTTCCTCTCAGCAAGAAAAAGGCTCCTAATTATATTGGAATGCATTCAACATTGTTGTTTACGTATTGCCACATAACAATTATGGAACTCGTTCATCAAAAATCGACTCCATTTCAGTGATTTCAAGTGGTATAGTAGGACATCGATCTGTCAAACTGATTATACCAGCTGTAAAATGAGAAAAGAGATCAAGAGGGTAGTCAATGCTTTTAAAAAAATTCTAACGAGTTTTATGATTCTATGCCTTCTTATCACTCTTGAACTCATGTCTTTGTATTGCCTTTTTCATTTAAGATCTTTAAGCTAGTTTTAACAAAAACATCATCTTTCTTCACACAGCATAACATAAATTAACTGCTTCGAGACAACCGCGAGTACTCGGTCCAGTTCCAGTAATAATGTATAACGGAAAGGATAACTCGGCTCTGTAAAGTTTATTCGATTGAGCCTGTACAAATAAAGTTATTATTAACGAAAAAACATAAATTAACTTTTGCTTAAAAAAGTAGACATTTTTGCCGATTTTTTAAGCGATGACCTGCCACATAAAATATTTAATTTTAAGCTGCCATGTGTTTACTGTTTACAATTCAGTTTTGAAAGTGATACGTATTACTTTTTTGTAATTATGACCAGTACTAGAGAAACTCCAAGCGAATACTTGTTTATTTTTTTTTTTTTTTAATTTTCGTGGGTAATTTTTTCAATTTTCTTTCTCTGTGATAAAGTTAGATAACAAATAGATCCACCTTTTTTCAATAAATGGAAATGGAACTTCCTCTTCTTGGAATTAATTTGAAAAACAGCCATAAATCTCTGGATATTTGTGTTTTGAGCTGACCTTGCATCTTTCCATTCGTAAGAATTTTACAAGAAGGACAAGTTAAATCGAGCGATTATCGATACCTCTAACACCCAAGGTTTCAACCCTGCCTATGTTTCTCAATTGCGTACGATTGAACGTTTCTGCTCAACATTTCCTTAACATTTCACTCCAGTGAAAAATCCCATCTTAATCTTTGCATGAAGAGATAGTGGCTCGCTGGTACCATGGTGGAGTGAAGAGATAAGACAAAATCCGCTAGATTTCAAGCACAGATTGACAGATGGGATTTTATCATAGGAGTAAAGAGTAACAGAGCCGCCCTCAACGTCAATACTTACCCGTTATTTCAAAACTACTCAAATTTGGGTAGAATCCTCCCAGATCGGTCACAACTGAACCTACTCAAAATGGGTAAACTATGTTGGTAGTGACAAGTTGAAAAAAGAACAACATTGGCTTAGATCCGACCCACGTTGTTCAATTGATAACCTGTCACTCCCAACATAGTTTACCAATTTTTTGATAGTTTCATTTTTGAGTGGATTTTACTCAACTTTGAGTAGTTTTCAAACAGCGTGTACTGAGCATACAACCAAATATCTGCTTTTCTTTCATTGGCATGGATTTAATTCAACAAGATATTTACGAAAGAAGCCATTGCTTACGCTTACGACATTGGCCCACATGAACGCTCAGTGTCGAATTACGAAAATTTAATTTTGACAGATCGATGTCCGACTGTACCAGTTATACTACTGAGGCAACACAAAAATGAGGTCAACTTTTAGTCAGCAGTTCATGAAGCTCCACATATCTTCTTCTTCTTCGCATTTCAAGCTTATTGCATATCGCATATTAGCTATTGCGTGCTCTCAACTGAGTGTTCTAGATGCACTTCCACAGTTATTAATTGAGAGCTTTCGATGCCTGTACCATTTTTGCATTGGTATAATTGTGTGGCAAGTACAATCATACTTCTATGCCCAGCGAGAGATTTTCCAACCTGAAAAATTCCTAGACCGGACCGGGAATCGAACCCAGCCACCTCCAGCATGGTCTTGCTTTGTAGCTGCGCCTTTACCGACTGAGCTAAGAGAGGTCCCACATATGTTATGTGGTATTGCCCTTGACTGTATGCACTCAACACACAATATGAGCCTAAAGGTTCTAGCGGGAGTAAAACCCCTGCAGAATCATTTCTGGGAGCTCTCATTAAGAATATTGATAAAATTTAGTGTCAATTGCAACCTTGTGATTGAAAACTTCGAAGAAATTCTCGAAATGAGCACCCAGTCTAGATTCGTGCGAATCTATCTTAATTATATGTCATCGGATATTAGCCTTCCGTGCTATAACCACCTCCCCCGTATACGCTTTTCTCCCATTGGCTATGACCTCTCCATGAAACAGGCTATTCAAGGAGTTCCAGATCAACTTCGACCTATCTCAATTCCCCGTATTTTTTTTTTTTAAAAAAGTGCCAACAAGTCAATTGCAAAAGAAGATTTTTCACTGAGTTCGGTGTCTTCAATGAATACCCAACCGCCATTCGGAAAATACAGGAACCTTGTTCCGTTTATGTTGCTGAGCAGGGATGCCATTCTCCCCAGTGTAAGCAGGGTGATGAGTTGAAAAGACACCTCGCACTATGACAAAAGCAAACTCACCCGAGAGATCTTTATTTTGTTTTCAGTTTCTATCGCTTCTCCCACTTCGCAAACAAATACAGTTTCTGACCTCGCACCTCCACCAGTCCAACTCACCGGAGCGGGGAGCACCGTAGAGAGTTCGTTTGCTTCACCGGGGAGAATCATCCCGGTGAAGACTTTGGTTGTTAGTTTGTTGCTAAGAGGAAGAGGAGACAACTGGCTTCTTACTCTTTTATCTCTATTTCTATCTCTACCTTACGGATTTAAAATCGGCCAATCACGAGCTGGTTCGCGTTTGACAGAAAAGTGATTCGTTTTCGCCCCCGTATTGTCTTCCCTTCCTCTTAGGTTTGTTGCATACAAAGATGTTTTAAAGATTACTTTTTCTATTAACGTACAGTAGTCAATTATTTTAAAATTTGGTGTTGTACACATTTTGGAAATGCGAATACGGGAAGTGCACCAGCGCACCATTATTGAAATTTGATTCAGTTTAGTCGACAGACAGACATGGGACAGAGATCGATTAGGATCACAGCGGGAGTTCCACAAGCCTCCATCCTTGGTCCAACGCTCTGGACCGGGATGTACAACGGCGCGCTAACGCTGAAGCTGCCCAAAGGAGTTGAGATCGTTGGCTTTGCGGACGACATCGTCTTGACGGTAACAGGTGAGACGCTGGAAGAGGTGAAAGTGCTGGCGACCGAGGCAATCGACATGATTGGTAACTGGATGCAAGGAGCGAAGCTGCAGATAGTCCAGCATAAAACGGAAGTTCTATTGGACAGTAAATGTAAAGCGGTACAGCGGGAAGATATCACCGTCGGGGGCGTGCCATAGGCTCAAAGCGGAAGACAGCGAGTGCTACAGGCGGAGGGAAGCCGGAAGAGTACGGGAAGTTGTGAGAGCGGAGTCGTTTGCTAAGTGGAAACAGGAGTGGAACACGGCAGAGAACGGTAGATGGACACGTAGACTAATAAAGAGATGAACCAGCATCTGGCTGAAATTATCGCTAATAAAGATAACCTAACCTAACCACGAAGACTAATACAGATTTTTCTCGACCTGGGTGAACAGAAAACACGGAGACGTCCACTTCCACCTAACGCAGTTCTTGTCTGGCCGCGGCTGCTTCAAGAAGTATCTGCATCGGTTCGGACACGCAATGTCACTCCTCTGTTTGGAGTGTGGCAACGTGGATGAAACGCCGGAGCATGTGGTCTTCGACTGTCCAAGGTTCGAGGCAGTTTTGTGAAGGGAGATGCCCGTCCTTAACGTGGAGAATATCGTCGATGAAATGTGTCGATAGGAAGGCACTTGGAATGCCGTCAGCAGCTGCAGCGAAAATGGAGAGAGGAGCAGCGATCTAGCAACACCAGAACACCCAATGAATATTGACGAGATGCCGCTTCAAAATGAATACCGTGACCACTTTTAATGTTTTTCCATTTGCCCTGCAAAGCACAACATTCACAACCACCTTTTCGGTACCGTCCTCAAACCGCACTAAAGGCTTTCGGTAAAATGGCGTTCGGTGAAAAGGCATTCGGCCCCATTTTTTCCCCTCCCTAGCTCGAAACCTGGCTACTCCTTTGCCTTTTCAACTCTGTTGCTGAGCTAGCAGCAATCAACTTCGCATTGGGGATGATTGCCAACATGCTCGCAGACCATTACTTCATCTTCTCGGATAGTCTCAGTTCGATTGAGGCTATTCGGTCGATGAAACAAGGTAGGCACTCATCTTATTTTCTCTCAAATGTAAGGGAGCAGATGATTTTGCTGGTCGAAAGATCATATAGGATTACCTTTGTATGGGTCCCCTCACATTGCTCAATCCCAGGCAATGACAAGGCAGACTCTCTCGCAAAGATGGGCACACACAAGGCGAGATATATGATAGAAAAAATTTCACATGATGAATTTTTTCCCATTAGTACGTCAGCGTTCTCTTTTAAGTTGGCAAAACGATTGGACAAGTAATTCTCTTGGGCGGTGGTTACATTCCATTATTCCAAATGTTTCTTCGAGAGCGTGGTTCAAAGGTCTGGATGTAAGTCGGGGATTCATTCGAGTGATGTCAAGACTTATGTCCAACCACTACTCGCTAGACGCACATATCTACAGAATAAACCACGTTGACAGCAATATATGTAGGTGCAGAACCGGTTATCATGACATTGATCACGCAGTTTGGCTTTGCCCGGGTAATGACGCCTCCAGAGCACGACTGTTGGATACCCTTGTGGCCCGAGGTAGACAACCCTTCCGTGAAGTAAGAGATGTATTGGGAACCCGTGATCTTCCCTACATGCTGGCGATCTACGAATTCCTTTGTTTGTCTGATGTTAGAGTTTCATGTGAGTATCCCATCCTTTCAAAACAATTTCCAGCCATTGTGTCCCAGTCTTATTATCCATCTATGTGCTACTTGCCCCTGCCCAGCCAGGATTTGGTCAACCGTCCAAGAGTAGTATCTGAAGGAGGCTTCAGAAACCAGTTTCCTACCTAGCTCCTTCCAGTAAAAATCGTTACCCCTTAACCTCGAGCCCGCCACGAGTAATTGGTATCCAGTACTAACCTAGAACTACTGCTGTTTAAAATGTAAATTCAAACATTTCTGATTTTTGGCTCCGCAAAGTGTCACACACAGCTGAACCTAGTAAATAAACGAACAAGTTAAAGAAAATAGTCCACACTCACCTGAGAAGTTTGGAGCGCTTTCAAACAGTTTTGGACAATTCTGTCGATTGAAATGGATAGAGAAGCAAGCAACATATAGGGGAAATGGCTCTAATGTTGACCTATGGATCTAAGATTGGGGCCATCGCTAAAAATCTGCAATTTATCAATTTTATCTAGATGAACGTGTCATTGGGACAGTACTAGTGGATATTTTTGGTCGCTATTGAAAATTTAGTCGATTGCTGAAATTATGTATGGGCCCAAATTGGGGGCATTTAGGCCGACATAACATCAATATCCCCTATGTGTGCGTGTCGCTGACAAAATGCTAATAGAAGCGCGGAAGCTGCAAAAATTGACGAGGATACGCCTTCTATTTGATGATAACCATTTCGTTGCGTTTCGTATCGACCACTACACAAATATCACATCGCATATATGTGATAAAAATTGATCGTGTAATATATTTTTGAAGCAATATCTTTAATAGAGTTATAGCGAATTTTTTTATTCTTCAGTTCCAACCTGGATCGGGTATCAAGATTGGGGCTGCTTGTTTTATGACAAAACGTTTGTTTTTAAAACCTACCTCAGTTTGAGGTTCGCACTGACAAATAGTTCGGGTTCGCACGGGTTGGAACTGGTTCCAACCTGGATAATAAACAAAATCGCTATTAGATTAGATCAGATACAAAGACAAGATCAGGATACAGTACAAAAATACAAAACTTATGCTACCAAAAGTCCCGAGTGGTGCTACTGTTGTTCATCAATTCTTAGAAAGCTTGAGTTTAAGACATAGCATCCCAATCAACAAACATAAACCAATAACCCCATGAGCGTTCCTCGGACATTAGTTAGCTTTCAAAAGAAATCCCTCGTTAAAACACGTGCTCACCAAATCACCGAATTTTCCCTGCCATTCCCCGGTAATCCTATTTTCCGAAACTTTTATTGAACAACACCGAGAGAATTGAAATCACTCAATCGAGATTTGTGTAAATCTTCTCCACTCGCCACTGAGGCTGGGACTACCAAATCATTCAGCGCGAAAAAAAAACTCTCGCCTTTATTCCCTCGATGGGGAACGAAAAATTGAAAAGTAACTTTACCCTCTACCTACCACCCCCCCCCCCCCTCACCTTCTGTGACGCGTGGTGATGAAACGGCCGTCTGCATGACTGTAGTACCGTTCCACCACCAGCACCACAGAGGGTTAGATGTCTGGGATTTCGATGGATTTTTCCGTCGAGTGCTTCCGTTTAGTCTTCCGTTTCCGTCCCCATTCGTCAGCGTCGTCGACTAGCCCAAAAAAAAAATCTACCTAGGGCTTAAAAAGTTTCACCGCAAGAAGCAGTTTCAGCCGATGCCGATGTCTAGAACCAGCACCGGGTCGCTATTTTTAATCAGAGCCATTGAAATCAACCTGTTGGTGAAAATGGTACATTCTGGCACTTTTAATTAGTTTTCACAAACAGATGGTAGAACGCTGAATTCAGAAACAAAGCTACGCTACTTTCGTGAGCAGGGTGGAGTTCATATTTCTTTTCACGTTGTCTTTCTAAATGTATTTTCCAGTAACTTCAACCTCGTTTGTCTGATTGATGTGAGGTAGTTTCTTTTTTGTTCTTGTTCGGTGGTGACCCGAAGCGGCTAATTTCTTTGAAATATGCTTTCTGATTGGCTTCTGCACAGTATCCGATAAAAAACAGTAAACAGCCGGAAAATTGTATCCTTAAAGTGGTTTGTCGATCAAATCTAACGGGATGAAACGACCGTCTGAATTGGATTTTTTTTTTCTTGATACACGCCTGATGAGGTTTCTTGTTTTGACGAATGACGTGAATTAATCAAATGAAACAATGTAGGCTTTTTCCTCTCGAGGCTTCTGGGTAAAAATGAATCAGCAGTAATTTTCCAGACGGATGGATTCTTGGGAAACCTCAAAAAGGTTTCGCCAACGGCAGCATAAATTATTCAAGCTCATTCACTGATAACAAATAACCTTGGAGTAGGTAAAAACTCTTGACCGTTAATATGACCTTAAGCGGCACAGGCATTCGGAATAAGAACTCGCACTTTGATTCGCGTGTTGTTTTGAGTTGTGAAACCTTTTCGGTATTTTGATGATGCCAAATTTCGAGTCGATCAAAGCCAGTGTTGGCAAAATCAGAAATCAATTGATATTTTTCCGCTCTCATGTGCTCGCAATATCACGCGTGATATTGGAACAAAATATCATGCTTGATATTGATTTAACAAGCTCCTTTGATATTGTGAGACTTTTCACAACGTGCAAAAAATCAAGCTGAGAGTTGACTCGACACAAAAATGATTCCGTTGCACATCGTTTTCTTAGAAAGAGAAAGTATAGTATGCTATCTCTTTTTACTCTTCACCGATGGTAGACACGAAGTGACTGCTGTCAACCGTTATGGAAGTTTCGGTTGCATTAGGGTGTAAAACAAAAATTATGAAACTCAATCTCACCACAGTTTGCTGAGATTTGCATCTGGTGAGTTTTGTTAGCTTGATATTTCGAGTTGCGATATCACAGCTTGCACAATCAACCGCAGTTGTTTGCTTGTTGATTTTTGTCCACGAAAATCAAGCGTGATCTTGGGCATTGGTAAGATTTGATTTTTGGATATTTTTTCAACAAAAGCTATTCAACAGGGGTAGGGAAAAATTTTTTTTTTCCGTCGATCTTGTTTTCCGTCGATCTTGTTTTCCGTCGATCTTGTTTTCCGTGCTGAGCATCAATGCTACCGACGCCAGGAAGGCAGCTCCCACACCTGAACCCTACCTATCGACCCATCAACTCATGAACCGGGGACCAACGGCTTTACAACCTCAACTCATTTTCGCTTCGGACGGCGGGTGAGCAGGAAGCAGCAGCAGCAGTAGGAAGGCAGAGGTCCTGTCAACCACGAGTTTGCACCCCGAACCTTGCGTATTGTTCCCGTCGAAACGGCTGCTGGCAGAGAGCCCCGTCGGATGGCGCAAGCACTCCGAAGTGCATCAACCTCGCCTGAGTGATAATGATCCCGCATTCTACAAATCTCGATTACTTTTTCGAAGGGACGAATAATCTTTTGTAAACAACGCATTTGATCGTCGATTTGGCGTAACTGATAGCTCGCCCACACATTCTAATACTACCACCAGATAGGGAAAATTTTCCGCTACCTGATAGTGGTGCTAGTATGCGAGGACGAGCTACGCCAAACCAACGATACAATGCATTGTTTACAAAAGCAGATATGTCCCTTCGAAAAAGTAATCGAGATTTGTAGAATGCGGGATCATTATTTGGGTTTTTGTTGTATGGACAAACGATCGCTAGGAGGTTGGTGTAGCATAGTATGGTATTTTTGGTTGCAAACTCTGCAACTGCTGGACGAACATCCTTTCAAAAAATGAGAGGAGGACAAACAATTTATGCAAAGGTTCTTTTTCTTCACTTGGTCAAAGCGTTGGGAAACGGCCAGCTTCTGGAACACGTCGCACTTTAATGGTGAGTGTGGAGACTTCGAACAGAACGAACATGAACCGGGTGTCGAATTAGTAATGGTGTGGACTGTATTGACCTTCGATGATTTCAACGGACGGTATGAATCCGCTTTCTGCGAATCAGATGAGCGAAACTTCGAAGGCGCCAATGACTGGAGAACCATTAAATGCGCACGCAGGAAATCGATGAGCTCCCGATACTGTGGAACCTCAGTGGATTTGTGATGAGCTTCCCATTGCCTTAAGGTAAACGAATCAAGGCGACTACAGACCATGTGGAATAGAAGCACACTCCAACCATCCGTTTGGATGCCCATTTTGTCGATTGGGCACAAATTGCGCACAAAATTGTCGACCAGACACATAAGGGACTCGTGACATTCCCTTTTCATTGGTAACAACTAACTTTTTGTTGACGAACCGCTTCTCCAACAACTGTCACGCAACGGCGTAGTTTGCGTCAGTCAGCTCAATCTATACAATCACCTTTCTGGCATTCTTGGTTAATGATGCAAGAAGGTAAGAAAACTTATCTATCTGCGATTATTAAGTGCTGGAATCAATTAGGGATACATACATCCCTGAATGTGATCCATTCCGAAATTGATCCATCAAAAGTTGGAAGCTTCACTTCAGGAAGTTTAATTCAGGACTGGGGTAGATTTGGCGTATTAACGACCGCCAGAGCTTGAGCAATTTGGCTGTGGAGCTACATTCAACTCACGGTTGCTATTCTCCGTTTCCTCATAACAAATGGTTTCGTCTGCGTTTGCCGCCTTTGTTTCATCGAACAGTAGTTCGAGTTTAAGACGATTCAACTGGAACTCCATGTAAACCGTCTCAATTCGTTGCTTCCATCCCTTCAGTTGGTTCTTATTAGACCTGTGCGCCGATCAAAATATTTTCGGCGGCGGCGTGGTATGTTGTTTTATGCCGGCGGCGGCGGCGTGGCGGCGTCATGCCGTTTGCTTTCAGCGGCGGTGGCCTGGCGGCGTTGGTCTGCGTGAGTTTATTTTTAATGATTAAGAAAAAAAACTTTCCAAGCCAATGGCACATGGACACAAAAAGTTCTACCCACATTTGAGTTCAGATTACTCAAAATCGCTAAAACGTAGGTCACTCATAGTATGAGTAAATTTTCCGACACTTTCCCGGGAAAACTTCTCGACTATGGGGAAAATTCAAGAAAATTATACACAGGTTAGAAGTGCACTAGTAAACAGACAAAAACCACAATCAGTTTGCCTCGTATTCGAGAAGTTTTCCTCGGAATAGCATCGAAAAATTTACTCATTCTATGATTGACTTACGTTTTCGCAAATTTGAGTAACCTGAACTCAAATATGAGTAACTCTTACTCAATTTTGAGCATTTTCATTGGCCGTGCATGCGGAATTTGTTTAGAAAAGTATGTCAAGTGCTTGTTAAAATTAAAGGGGGTGGAGTCATATGGGAAAGTGTTACAACCCTTTTATTAAGTATAAGAAAAGTACGTATGTAGGGGTGGATAGTATATAAAAGCAATCTGTTGCATTACGTAACAGCCACTGCTTACTGCAAAACTCTATTTTTGCAAATGCTGCTATTTTCATGAATGAAGATTGTTTTATCCACATTTTAGGGTGGATGCGTCGTGCAGATACGGTCAGTCCAGCTATGGGCCCCACAAAGTCACATTCAATCGAAAATCGTCAAGCGACGATGAAGCTGTCAACCATCACTTTCAATTGAATGTCATTTTGTCTTCTCTTCGAGCAGATCCCCGTCAACATCAACAGAACCACTTTCGATCAGTTTTCATGCTGTTTATTTTGGCTTGACTAGTCTTCATTTCTTCTTTCATTGTCAAATGAACTTACTTTTGCATTGAAGCGAAGCTGTTCGAATCAAATCCGTACAGTTTTTATGACTGTCGGGTGGTTTGTTTACGCATCAATATGGGTATTTTTTTAATCGGGGTGACGTCTAGAGATCGAAAATTGATATGCAACGCCATTTTGCATTCCAAGATGGCGACTTCCAGTTTAAGAAAAAGTGGGAAATGCTGTCAAATACTTATCAATAAAGGTATTTTTAGAATCGGGATGATGTCTAGAGGATGAAAATCGATATCCGACGCCATTTTGAAATCGAAGACGGCGGCTTCCGATTTACGAAAAAGTGGAAATACAATCAAAACACATCAATATTGGTATTTTTTGTAATCGGGATGGCGTCTAGAGGCCGGAAATCGATATTTGAAGCCCATTTTGAAATCCAATATGACGGCTTTCTATATCAGAAAAAATGGGAAATGCTGATGCCGTCCCATCAATATGGATATTTTTCGAATCGGGGTGACGTCTGGAGATTGGAAATCCATATCCGACCCCTTTTTGAAATCCATGATGATGGCTTCCGGTTTGAGAAAAGTTATAAATTCTATCAAATACCCATACAAACGGTTTTTTTTTAGATCAAGGTAACGGCTAGAAGCCAGAAATCGATATCCGACGCCATTTTGTCATCCAGGACGGTGGCTTCTGATTTGCGGAAAAGTGTCAAATATACTAAAATATGGTTATTTTCAGAATTGGGATGACGCCGTCTTTAAATCCAAGATGGTGGCTTTGATTCAGAAAAACTGTGAAATACTGTCAAATTCCGATCAATGTGGGTTTTTTGGAATCGGGCTGACATCTAGAAGCCAGAAGTCGATGTCCGACGCCATCTTGAAATTCAAGATGGTGGCTTCCGATTACAGAAGATGTGCCAACTAGCCTACAAATGGCATCGAATATCGATTTTCGACATTTTTTGTGAAACCCGTGGGCCGCCATATTGGATTCCAAAATGGCATCGGATATCGATTTTCGGCATTCACACGTTGTCCCCATTCCGAAAATACCCATATTGTAGGGTATCTGACACACTCTGAGCCCTGATGGCCGCCATATTGGATTCCAAAGTGGTATCTGATATCGATTTTCGGCATCTACCTTCAGTCCCTGTTCCAAAAATAACCATATTGTAGGGTATGTGACACTTTTTTTGAAACCCTATGGCCGCCATATTGGAGTCCAACATAGCATCGGATATCGATTTTCGGCAGCCACGCGTTGTCTCCGTTCCGAAAATACTCATATCTTAGGGTATTTGACACGTTTTATGAAACTTGAAATCCACTGAATCCTGATGAATGTGGGCGTCTTAGTGGAATACCTGTATAATGAGAGAGAGAAAGATTAGTGTTTTCCATTTAATTCCACTACTTTATTTGCTTATCCTTGACAGATACGCGTATTTTGTCTACAATGTGCAGACTTCTTCAGTGTCTTGTACTAATACTCGACTGTCGAGTATTAGTACAAGACACTGAAGAAGTCTGCACATTGTAGACGAAATACGCGTATCTGTCAAGGATAAGCAAATAAAGTAGTGGAATTAAATGGAAAATACTAATCTTTCTCTCTCTCTCTCATTATATTGAAATCCACTATCTTGGATTCCAAAATGGCGATTGTCGGTATCTACGCGTCGTCCCCGTTCCGAAAATACCCATATTGTAGGATATTTGACATTTCATAAAACCAATGGCCACTATCTTGAATTCCAAAATGGCGTTGGATATCGATGTTCAGCCTCTACGCGGCATCCCTGTTCCGAAAATACCCTATTGTAGGGTATTTGACACTTTTTCTGACACGTATTGTAGGGTATCTGAGACTTTCCCTGGCCCCGAAGGCTGCCATTTTGGACTCCAGAATGGCCACGTTAATTTAATTTTCGTTTAATATAAAATAGTATATTATTACAACATATAATCCAGATGCCATCCCTATCGGCAACCGATATTGTTTGGATACTGTATTTTGATGCCTGCGCCGTCAGGTCGTGAAAAGTCGAATGAGCCCCGAATTGAAGTGAAAGTGGAAAAAACGAAGGAAGCAGTTTTCGAGTCATTCATTGCGTCAATTGAAACAAGTTTTTGCTTCAAATGAAATGAACTTAAGCACTTGACGAACGAAACAAGTGATAGTCCAGTCATGTTTCAAAATAAGAATTTTCATTGTGACTCGATAACAAGAAACACGATGACTTACACGAAAATGATATTGCTCGAAATGAAGCGATTCTGCGGAGAGTTCATTATCTTTTCTTTGTTTCGAAAATGCAGAACCCTGTTGAAAACTCAATCACTAGGCGTGCACACACAATACCTTGATGCGAACCACGGGTACCAACCAAGGATACTTACTTACACCACCGGAGGTGCAAAGGGCCAACGCGAAAGACTTCCATCCTGGGCGGCTGCTCGCTTTTGTCTTGACCTGGGCCCAGGTCAGATTCCTATCGACTTGCTTTATTTCCTTGTTGAGGCTCCGCCGCCATGAGCCCCTGGGTCTGCCTCTGCTGCGGATTCCAATCCAGCACTTGCTTTCAGATTTTGTGTCCGCCCAGTCGAAGTGTGTGGCCGACCCACCTCCACTTTCGCTCTCGAATTTCTGTTGCTATCGGCTTCAGATGACATCGAGGATAAAGCTCGGCTTTCGAGATCCAGTTGTGAGGCTACCATGCATGAATTATATACCGCAGGCATCGGTTGATGAAGACCTGCAGCTTCTGAGTGTTCTCAGCTGATACACACCACGTCTCGCATTCCTTTAACAACACAGATTTCACGTTCGTCATACGTTTCGTAAACTCGTAAAGACAGCCCTAGCCTTCTTGATTCGTGCACCTATGTCGCTCTTGGTCCCGCCGTCCGACGCTATTTGGCTGCCAAGATATTGGCATTTCGACCTTCTCCACTGTTTGCCCGCTACCGTGAAGTTGGAAGGGTTGCCCGTGTTGACATCCAACGATTTAGTCTTGTTGACGTTGATGATGAGACCAAACGCAGAGGAGCGTTCGCCTAGGTCATTGAGCTTACTCTGCATATCAGAGCGCTATTGTGATAGTAGAGCTACATCATCAGCCAAATCGAAGTCGTTGACATGCTCCATGATGATAGGCTGCCAAAGCAGCCCACGGTTCGGTACACGGTCAATTGCACCCACCATGATCTCGTCGATTACGATGAGGAACAGTAGCAGTGATAGTATACATCCTTCCCAAGTAACATTTAACGTTTTATGAAATACTACAACATTCATAAAACCCTGGTCAAGACAGCTTTGCTTTTATTTCATCCACCGAAACCTCATTTAGGGGGTATTCCCGATCTTTTTTTTCAAAAAATCAAATTTTTTTTTTCACGTTTTTTTGTACTTTAGACTATATACTTTCATCCCCCCAAGCCGTTTTCCGATCAGCGAATTCGGTGTCCAGGCATAGCTGACTAATGGTAAGAACCCCCAAATGGTTTTAACTAAAGTCAAAACTTTAAACGCGTTTTTCTCGAAACCACATTTTTTTTATCGGGCGAAGATTTTTCTCAGAAACTATAAGAGATATTGACTTGAATCTTTGCGCATTTTGTTCCTTATTAAATTCTTTGGAGCTTCTCCCACTTTCAGCCAAAAATATTAACATTTAACATTGTTTGAAGCACCTTAAAGCTGCAAAAAAGCGGGCTAAAAATCGCCTGTTTTTTCATATGGCCGCCATTTTGTTAATTTGCAAGATTTTTTGCTGCCAAAGGGAGAAGCTCCAGAGAATCTTATGCAGATTATAATTTCATCACGAAATCTGTTTCAGATGAAGCCGTTCCAGAGAAAAGTCTTCGCCCGTCCAGGCGTTTGCGGCGAACAGGGGTCTGTTTGCCGCCATTTTGTGACGTCAATAATGTCTTTTTTTATGTCGAAAAAAATTTATTTGTAAACTTTAATGTTCAATAAACAAGAATCCCAAAGAGTTAGGCGCATTACTATTCATTTTCCTTGAAAAAAAATTAATTGAAAAACAGGCCGAAAAAAGGCAAAAGATTGGGAATACCCCCTTTAGTCTATAATCTAGTTGGCCCACCCTGAAAAAGGCTTTGAAGGGCATATTTTCGAGGCACTTCAAGATTGATTTGCTGCAAAAAGTTTATGCGGCGGAAGCATTGAAAACCATTATAAATCCTTATTAAAACTACAATAAAAGCCATTTGGCATCAATATTTGTGTCATTTGCCTTTGACGCTTGCTAACCGCACTGAAAATAAAGCATGAATCAAGATAAAAAGGGATACATAAATATCATATTATCTTGCCAAAATCATTGTTCAAAAATCTTCTTAAATTTCTTCATCTTATGCGAAAGAATTACCAACATTTTGAAAGTAGTTCTCATTTTGTGGTCTATTTTGGGTGACAGATTAAGATCGAAAAAATAGGTCCGCCTTCGGAAATCGTTGATTTTCCTTATTATTTTTAATTTAGGAAACAACGTATAGTTAATTTTCATATGAATCATTACGTCCAGCTGAGGTATAAAATGATTTTCGGAATCTCTATTACTGATCAATGATGAATTTATGAGATTAAAGTTATTTTCATGGAAAAACATCTTGAAAAACGAAGATAGTAAAAAGATAATAGCAATATGGCGATGGTATAAACATTGATTTTCCATAGGCTTATTGTGAAAAAGCTATTTTGCTTTCATGAAATCGCTAGCAAATACAAAACGTTTTAATTTGGCTTTAATGAAGACAATTTTCAGACTGAATTGTATTTATGTATCTAAGGTAATTTTGCTTGATCCTTTTCCGTTTAGTTTAATGACGGCGTTAATGGTGCCTGGAAAAAGTTAAACGTCAAAATTTGTTTATATTTCGATAGTTCTGTTGCGCCACCACCGAGCTTCTACTCCTGCGTTGAATCAACAAGTTTCGTGGCATCCTCGCAGTTAATCAGAAAGTGTGTCTGCATAATTTGGAACAGGTGGAAGCTCAATCGTTCCCGAAAAGTTTCTCTTCTCCCGGATGATGCGAGAAAGTTAATGTGCACTTGCTTGGATTTTTTGGAACATTTGACCCTTTTGCCGAATGAAACCGCTGCTATTGTTCGGAAGGCAGCAGTTTCCAGCTGATTGACAGCTTCTGAAGTTACCTGTCGGCAGTCCCAGTTTGGCACTGATGCATCTTAAATATTCGAATCATCACCGAAATCCGATTTCCGGAGAAGGTTGGTCTGTGTTTATTCAGATCGCAAGGCAAACGCCATTGACAATATTTTGGGTATTTCCATCAATTTCAAGCGTCTAATTTGACGGCTTCCAGTGCTTCGTAAACCACATGCACTCACTCTTCTCAGTTGGCTGTTCTGTCATTGTTGAGTTAAGGATTTCCGGTGAAGGAAGTCCAAAAAAATATATTCTTGGAGCTATGCTCCACTTTTATTCAATGATCGGTTAAGACTAAATTACAATTTCGACTTATGCTACGAAGTTAGTTCTGGGTTAGTATCAAGTGTGGGAGCAATGCGGGTGTTTATTTGTTTCTGCAAACGCTGCTAATGCGTTCTGGTGATTCTCCTGCTGGGTGGTCTGGTGACACCATGCTATCGGTGATCGTCGTGATTCCAATGAAAGTGATCCAATCTAACTATCGTCTGGCTTGGCATACAATTAGCTGATTCGGCTAATCGATGAAAGTGTTTATTGTTTGGGATCTGGTGTGATGGTGGGAATCTGCTAAGAAATGAAGCGGGTCGCGTTGTTACTAACTGTTGATCGGTTCAGGCCATTTTGGTAACTCTAAGACCAGAAGGTCCCGAAGAAACGAGCTCAACTTTTTGGCTCATCTCTGGTACTATCTTCGGTCCCAAACTAATCGATGCACCCCTCGAAACATGAGAAAAGCCACGAACCCCTCATTTTATCTGTCAAACTTTCATAGCGCATCAAAACAAACATAGTGCAGTACTAGACTTTCTACTAGAATGGGACCAATAGGCTAGTCAAGTAGTGAGCCAATTTAAAATCGTTAGTTTCGTATTGAGTGTTGCTGATACTGTGCTTCGATGAGGTTGACGATTTTATCCGGGACTCCCTTGCGTCTCAGGGCGCCCCACAGATTCTCGTGATTGAGTCGGTCAAAAACTTTTTCGCAGTCAATGAATACCAAATAAAGGGACTATTGGAATTCATTTACCTGCTCCAGGATGATGTGGAGCGTGACAATATGGTGCACACAAGATCTTCCGGCACAGAATCCAGCCTGCTGCCACCAGTGTCACGTCGATCTTCTCCTGTATCCGATTCAGGATAACTTTGCACAGAACTTCGAGAACAGTAACATGATGCCTCGCTAATTGTCGCACACAGTCAGATCCCCCTTCTTTGGGACCTTCACTAAGACGCCCTGCATCCAGTCGGCCGGAAAAGTCGCGGTGTTTCAGATATTACAGAATAGTTGATGCAACATTTGAGCGGATAGCATGGATACAGCTTTGAGCATCTTTGCTGCTATTTTGGATTTATGGGAATGAGTAGAAATAACTCATAAACAAATACCGCACAGGTCTTGTTCTTATCTCTATCCGCATCAAAACGATCCATGAACTGCTTCAAGTTGGCAATCATATCCAGCTCAGCTGCCTCAAATTTAAAGCCATTCTTCAACCAGCGAACAATATTTCGTACAACAATACGACACAGGTGACCAACCTGAACCACCAGAGCACACTACGCAACCTCAACTAGCAGGGATGAAAGCAAACGAATCCAAAAAATCGAAAATTGCTTTAGTGGAATTGCACAAAAAGCTGTATGCAATAAGTCAAACAACGGTAATTCCCTTTATTTCGTTTCAAATGAGCCCGTTATCACTCGACGCTTCAGCTCGCATGCGGTACTTACGGTTGCTTCGCTTTACCCAGGTCGGCGTCAGTTCAATGTCCCCTCTTTGTACTATTGTCCAGTGGTGCACAAAGGACCCAAGCCAAGCCACGATAGCGTCCTCACGCGATGTCCGTCTGCTTTGCCTGGAGCTTTCTCCCTCGTAGATCGATAAACTCCCAACGATCACAAAATCCTTCCGAGATCACGTTTAATTACGTGATCTTCCGCGTACTTATTGTTCTTTTAACTTCAACCCGCGTTGATTTACAGGCTCTTTACAGATCACTGTGATATGGCTAGTTCATCTCTTATTCAAGCACTGCGATCGAAAACTCACGTGCGAAAGTTATTGCTTCAATAATTACACTATGGTCCGTACTTTGTAGTACCGAACAGTTACCCGCAACGGCAGTTGATCACCGCGATTTATCGCATTTCTCACGGTTGATCCGGCTCAAAGGACCAAAAATGTTGGCGCGGGCACTTACGAGACGCTCGGATTAGGCACTAAAAAATCGCGACTGAATTAGCGTGTAAGGAAAGATCACTTTATTTAACATCACTTCTATTTATTACACTCCTCTTATTATCGCAAGATAGTTTGATCGACGTGCACGTTTTGTAGGTTTATTTTCGACTGATACAATTCTGGTTCGTGTATAGTAATATATGCGAACTCAGTGGCTTGATAAGAGAGCAAAAGGCCTATTCAAAATTCTCGTTAACACCATGCACGGATGATGCACATGCTCTTTTCACAGGAAACAACTCATTGAGCTTGCTTATTTCCATTGCATGTTTTTCAATTTTCAGAACAGTCCCATTATTTGATAATAATCTTAACTGGAAGAGTAGACATTATTTGAATTGTAGAATTGGTTTTTTTTTCATCAGAAAGATGCTTCTCAATTGCTCCGAGACAGACTCAAAAAAACAAACCAATCTCCTATTCCAAGACATTTCTTCGTCGAGATGAAAATTTTTCCATCAATCGCAGCATCGAAAACTCCCACCGTTTTCGGAGTGGAAAATTCATGGCTCATGTTCTATCAAAAGTAGCTTCAATGCCGTCGCATGTCATCAAAACCGTTTTAAGATTTCGTTGAAGTGCCAGAAAGAAAATATCGAACCTCAACAAGGGAGAACGCCGCACGCATCGCGTTGGAATTTCCCCGAAAAAAGGTCCACTGCTGTTTTCATTTTAGTTGCCTCTCCGAAGGAGTAGTAGATCGATTCCCAGAAGCCAACCTTCGATTCAGTGTATATATGCATAGGTGGGTACAGGGGGAAAAAAGAAAACAAACTCAAAAACAGATCTTATAAGATCCTAAACCGTTGAACCGAACGGGCACAATAAGGCCAATCAATTCAATAAAAGATAAAAAAAATAAATATCTTCTCAACAGTGTGCTGTACGCATATTTTCCATTCTCCTGCTCCAATGGGGGATCATCTCCTGAGACGAAGAAAAAAGAGAGTGAGTATGAAGCCAGCATCAATAATCCTTCCCTTCAACAAACCCAAAACCTACCTTAATTTTAAAAGGAAGCAGCAAATCCCCAATGAAAGAGAAACGTTGAATGTGATGTTAAGTGAAAAACTGGTTTCAAGTATTTTGAAATCCAGTGGATATCAGCTGGTTTATTTTTAATGGAATGAATCAGGGCTTTTAAAATTGAGTATCGATGAGGGATGAGCTTCAATACTGCAGATGCAATTTCTGAAATCAATCGCAAAGTAATCCACATTAGCCCATCAACTAAAACCAATTCTAGCTAAACTCTGATCGAAAGCGATTGAGTTTCAGTAAAGCACGTGAGATTAAATTCATGCTATGCTTTTCAATTCATCGCTTGTTACACAAAACTCGAATCCGAGGTCACCGATTTCCTCTCGCAATCTCATCCCGGCCGATTTCCGCTGCCCCAGGGGTAATGTTATTTGGGACAACGACAGCGATACACATGAATCACATCGATGACACATCCGCATGTCCTCGGTGAGTGTAAAAAAAAATAAACACACATATGCAAACTCTGGCCCAGGACTTCCAAATCAACCGACAACGGTAATAACAAATCCAACCAGGGACGTTGGGAATACGGCGAACGAGCAGGCGTGCGAGCGAATCAGCGTAAGCTTGACGGCGGAAAAAATAAGTTCATCTCGGGACAAGCGAATCGAGCCATTTGATTTCTATCCGAAGCATTTTTTTTCTCCACTCTGCCGCTGCTCGATTTCGGAAAATGGAAATTCTTGGCACAACAAATGTTATCTCGTTCCCGTTCCGAACAGGTGCAATCTACTACACATACAGGTACGATGCGAATCGTTCGTTGTAGGAACGATGGTCTCAGTGATAACGGTTGCAAATATTTATTCAGTTTCATTGCTGGATCTGTTGGCACAATCGGATTGTGAATGACAACTGGGTGGGGCAAGCTTAGGAGGCGTGTTTCGAACTTAAAGCGATGTTGGAGGTTTGAAATAAAATGTATCTCTCCTGTCGTCGGTCGGGTGAAGAGGAACAGGTTGATGGGGAATGTCACTTGGAATATTTTACGGCCGGTACTTAATCTTGACGGGAGCTAATTTAAGCTCGTTTTATCATTCGTTGAGGGCGTGATCTTCTTTTCAGCGTGGTCCTGTTCTCCCACGTGTCCCACAGAAAATGAAACGAATGCTTTCGTCATTTCGACTTGTATCTGTGGAATTCATCGAGGATGGGTGTTAATTTTATAATTTGTCGGTTTGATACGCTTCGCCGGAAGAGTCGAGTTGGTGGAGAAGGTAATTTGGGGAAATTTTCAGTTGTAAAAAGTGAGCTGGTGATAAAACGAATTGCTCTGAAATGGGTTTGTTTTGGAGCGTTGGAATTGAAAATAAATCGGGGTTGGTAGTTTAGGAATACAGAAACATGAAATTAGTAGTACGATCTGAAACGATGGATTGAGTGAGAAGCCGAAGTAGATGATAGCGGAAAAAATTAAACCAGCAGAACCAGGTGACCAACATTTTTAAAACACTGCAACACAGACATAAAAACTGAATTTGTTCATTGCGTGCAATCTCGCCTGGTTTGATTATGAGATAAAGTTAGCATTGTGTGTGCTATTTATCGCAGAAATTTACATGGATTTTTCAAACGGTGTAGTATACACTGGAGTCGCTTTTTACGCGGTTTTTTTTTACACGGTTTTTTTTTTACGCGGTTTTTTTTTACGCGGATTTCGGAATTTACGCGGTTTTTTTTTACGCGGATTCCGGAATTTACGCGGTTGTTTTTTACGTGGATTTTGGTTTTTTTTTACGCGGATTTCAGAATTTACGCGGTATATCGCTTTTTACGCGGTTTTTTCTTACACGGTCTTTTTTTACTCGGTTTTTTACGCGGATTTCGGAATTTACGCGGTTATTTTTACGCGGATTCCGGAATTTACGCGGTTTTTTGTACGCGGTTTTTTTTTACGCGGTTTTTTTTTACGCGTTTTTTTTTTACGCGGGACGTATCACCCGCGTAAAAAGCGACTCCAGTGTATTTGTATTTAATCGAAGACATCAAATCAACAAGACTGACAACTCTGCCAGAATCCAAGCGACAGATACAGTATTACCACAGAGGTAACTCTAAGACTAGAAGGTCCCGAAATAACGTGCTCAACTTTTTGGCTCAGCTCTGGTACTCTCTTCGGTCGATTCACCCCTCGAAACATAGGAAAAACCAATAACCTCTCATTGTATCTGTCAAACTTTCATAGCGAATTAAAACAAACCTTGTGCAGTACTAGAATTTTGACTAGAATGGGGTACGTTAATCGTTTGCTTGAGACCAATAGGCTAGTCAAGCAGTGAGCCAATTTGAAATCGTTAGTTTCGTATTGATTTTTGGTATTACTGCGCTCGAGTGAAGGTGGAAGTAATGCATAGAGAAATGTGCAAATACACAAACCATTCATCTGAGGTTGTAATCTTTGCTATACAATTCGTTCGAAGCATTTACCTTTTCACGTCAGATGACGCGACTGTGCCGGTCTCATAGCGGTCATACGAGAAAATGGTGGAGTTTCCAGTCTTCTTGATATACTGTCTTCGGTTTAATGTACGCGTCATGTAAACCGGACACCAATAATCGAGCGATCAGTTCTCTTGACACGTCCCCAGTATAATGCGGCTAGCTGGCATCGATCAATGCTGTGATCAAAGTGACCAAATAGTGACCTATAGTTGTAAAAAGTGAACTAAGACGTGAAACATTGTCGTTCTAAATAAATAGTTTTATGTTTCAGACTTATTCAATTCGCATCTCATAAACACTTATGTACTCTGTGCACCTTTAAAGCGAAAGATTCAATAGAAAGCTTATGACCAAAACCAAAGTATTTGCCAGGGTGCCTAGTAGCTGAAAAAAACTCTGCAAAACCGGCAATTCTCAGGGCATTTTATTTTTCCTGACACTACCTGAATGTCTCATTTTCGTACTTAGGATATTTGAAAAAAAAAAAAGAATGCAATTACATTAAATTTTTTCTCGTTAATTTCATTCCTACCTTGAATTACTGCAAAAAATTGGAATTAAGTCAGGGCTCCTGAAATGGCTTGAATCATATTTAACTAACCGCCAACAAATAATTAAATTCAACGGAAAGAAATCGAGCCCAATTCAAGTCACTTCAGGCGTCCCCCATGGCTCTCATTTGGGACCTCTCCTTTTTATTCTATACGTAAACGACATATCTTACATTCTCAAAAAACTTAAATTGCTTATTTATGCCGACGACATGAAGCTCTTTTTGGAAACAAGCAATGAAGAAGACATCAATATATTCCGGAATGAAATACACATATTCTACATATGGTGCAAAAAAAGTCTACTAGAATTGAATGTAAAAAAATGTAACTTAATATCATTTAGTAGAAAAAGAACAACTTCAAATATTTCAATTGCATTAGGAAATCAAACTGTAGACAAATGTGAAAGAGTTAGGGATTTAGGAATTATCTTAGACTCTAAGCTAACTTTCATAGACCATTACAATACAATTGTTCACAGGGCAAATAACATGCTAGGCTTTATCAAGCGCTTTTGCTATAACTTTCAGGACCCTTACACAATTAAAACACTATATATTGCCTATGTGAGGTCAATACTGGAATATTGCAGTATTGTATGGTCTCCATTTTCAATCACGCACGAAGAAAGATTAGAATCAGTACAAAAACAATTTCTATTATACGCTCTTCGTAAATTAGGTTGGACTTCATTTCCTCTTCCATCATATGAAGCACGCTGCATGCTTATAAACACACAAACATTAAAAGAGCGTCGTGAATATGCAATGGTTTCATTTGTAAATGATATCGTTTCGCAGCGAATTGACTCAACAGAACTTTTATCAAAATTAAACTTCCATGCACCCACTCGGCAACTCCGAAATCGAAATTTATTTGCCATAAAACATCATCGCACAAATTATGCAAAATATGGGCCATTAAACCGCATGATGGCCTCTTACAATAAACACTGCGAAACCATTGACTTTACAATGTCTCGGCATAAACTAAAGCAATATTTTTATTCCATAAGAAATAACAACTCATAAAAGAAAAGACAAGAAAGCTGACACTACTTTTTTATATAAATATAAATTTAAGAAAACAAAACTGTATTAATTGTACTAGTCTACGTTGGTTGACGAAATAAATAAATAAATAAATTTTATAGATCCAGAGTGGAATAATCTTCAGTGACAAATAAATTTAAGAATTCAGAGACTAGTTTTTTTTCCGGTTCTGGAATATGCATCTTTCCCACATATTTAAAATGGAGCAAAAAATGGTGAGTTGACAACCTGGAAGGAGCAGAATATCTAGCTCTAGCCCTCACAAGTTCCTACCTTACGCCTCCTCGAGTCATATGATAACAAAAGATTACCAGCTAAAACATGGACACAGCTAGGTGGCGTAGCCTGGGCAATGTTGTCAATATCAAAATGAGGCGGTTCGAAGCGAACACTGGCGCGGTAACGGCGGTAGAGGAAATGCTTCGCCTCCGAGTGTCTGTCCACGGAGGTGCGGCTCAAAAAGCGTCTGACTAGCATGCAGTGGCTGAATAAGAAATTCTCTTCCCTGGCAGCTACACCTAAGATGGTAGTCCCATCAGGGGATAGTAGGCCTTAGGCCAACTACCTACAAGAAAATCAACAAAAGACAAGAAGGAAGATGGTTATCAGTTAGGTAAGTTACTTCATCATCAAAGGTAAGTCACCGTTTATACTTTCACAAAATGATAGCATATACATATAAAACATTATATTATTATATGAACCAATAAATGATGGGACCACCAGGGCACCCAATTAATCATTTTGTTCGACCATTTTCCACAGAGATGGCGCTGTTCCGCTGGTAGGAAGTGATAAAAATCCCCATATTGAAATTGAGAGAAGTGGGAATAATTCGCTTTCGGTGCATATTCAGGACTAAAAAAGTGAACGACAACCTAAAGAAATTAATCAGGGACTTAGTCGTTCAGTTTTTTCCCGAAAATTATTGTTTAACAAGCTACAATTAAATAAAAATTATTTTTCCCCATACATTTTTACCTGCTTTACTACCAGTCCCCAGAGAGCAAAAAAAAATCAAATTTGAGAGAGAAATTCTCTCTCACGAGCTAAATCTCTCAACATGCCATGTATTTTGTTGACACTCGATTTGTGATTTCCCTTTCACAGATTACAAAATAGAGTACCTGACACTACGAAACATGTCTGGTACCTCTATAAATGCATTTGCTTTATCATTTGAAGTCCCTCCTTTTTTACATATTCTGCGCAAAAGATACTTTACGCCCCGCCCCATACATACAATTCGGCGGGAAATTCTGTGAGGGGTGAGCTATTTTGTGTGCAGGATGTGTAAAAAAGGAGGGACTTCGAATAATAATCTAAATGCATATATAGAGGTACCAGACATGTTTTGCACTGCAGTGTCCTCTGTGAACAATTATAGGAAAACAGATTGTGTCTAGTTTCCGATAGATGTCACCGCAAACGACAGCTGTGACATCTGATGGAACATGAATGCAGAAGCTTGACAAAATGATTAATTGAAGCGATTTTGATGGAGAGAGTGAAATTGCCAACTCCCTGTTTTTAACATCTCGTGGAAAAAGGGTGGGCTCTTCTCCACACTCAATGGGATATCCTTTCGGCTCGTTTTGTATGATCATGTGGCTGAAGGAGATTCTCTATCATCCCGTGGAGACGTAAAGGCGATCCACCAAAACCATATTTGGCCCTTCATACAGTGACATGTTGAGGACAATCAGAGGTTATTAAGCTTGATCAAATCAAAAAGTGAGGAGCGCCCACTGCTATCGTACTAAGTTTCCGGGCTACAATGAGTGGTAGACAATTATCATACATCATACATCATTCATTTCCCACATATTTTATTAAATTCGAACTGTTTTCCGTTATTCTGGACCTTAAAGTTATGAAGCAATATTCAAGAATTTGGAATAAAATTCTTTGCACAGTTTTAAAGGCTCATGGAATTTTATTATAATTTTTATGGACCAAGGGAGATCTTAAGAAAAAATCTTTGAGAAAAACATCAGCTTCAATCTGCTTTCATAGTAGATCTGAGGAATTTTAATTCTCATGTGAAGCCTGAGTTTTCAGTAGAATTTCAAGAGCTTTGAGTGTGTTGGTTTATTTCCTTTAAATTCCGTTTTAATTGCTTATCTTTTGACAGACACGTGTATTTCGTCTACTATTTGCAGACTTCATCAGTGCCAAGTACTCAACACCACTGGGCACTGAGTACTTGGCGCATTCTCTGTCCTTTTTTTTACATAAAAAAAAACACTTAACGACAAAATGTAATTTGCGTAGTTCCTGAGATATTACATTTTGAATGAACGAAAGTCTATTAATGCGACAGTGCAAGTCAAACGCACGCGGAGATTTGAAGTACCGTAAACCGGGGTAACATTGATAGTTTTTTCAAGTATATTCTAAATATTACTTACAGCAATGAATGTTTTTCAAATTTTATATTTTTAAAGCAAGTACTGAGGATCTAAGAATTAATTCATTAGTAATATGTTTAACGAAAATTAAAGCGTTTGCACTATTTTTTTTTTTTAGTGTTGTGAATAAACTTCAGTATTTTGATTTGGGGTTACTTTGATAATGCTCGATAAATGTAGAAAAAAATATGAGTAAAACTCAAACAATTTACTTAAATAGCTAAATAATCAGAAAACTTCATAAGCAATAAGAATGCAACATTAAATTTTTGATGGCTATATCGGAAATACATTTCATAAGTGATGGTTTGAGTGCTTTTTCAAATAGGCAAAAAACACGAAAATTGTTTTTTAATATGTTTGTAAAACATGTAACACAAACTATATTAAAACTATACACGATATCAACGAAAAAACCCTAAGCTACAATATGCAACCAATGCTTCTAATTTAGAACAAGCGCAGCGAGTAAATTTAATCTTTATATTATACTATCAAAGTTACCCGCATTATCAAAGATACCCCGTTTTGCGGTATGTCTAGACATGTATGTGAAGACATACTTAAAATCTTCGCGTTCATCGAACTAGGCAAAGGCTAGGCTAGGCAAAGAATGTGCGTTTGACTTACACTGTATGTATGTAAGTTATTAGTTCGGGCCTTCGGGGGGCGTTTTAAAAAAATAAAATTAGAACTACCAACTTACTCGACTGAAGGTCTGAACTAGAATGAATTTATTCTTCTAAAGCAAAAAGTTACAATGTGCTATATACTAAAGGGTTTAATGAAAAACGCTAAGTGCGCGAATTATTACTTATATGCTATCTATGTTTTGTCTGCTGCTAACCAGCTCGTTGTCGCTGATGGATGGTCGCCTCGTGGAAAGGAATGGGTATGCTGATATACAGAAATATGATTATACATTGGGATGCAGTTCTGCTGTTGTTGTTGTTGTTGTTTTTGTTGTTGTTGTTGTTGCCGTTGTGTCTTATTATTGCTGATATCGACTGAAGTTCCTGTCGATAGTGTCGTTGCTGTGTCTCGGAATTTGTTGAATTGCTTGTAATTGGGTTCTGGTATGATTTCAGGAAAGTGCTGTACTTAACTCGTCCCTCCTTCAAGTTCGAATCGTCCCGATTCAGTTTCTGAGGTTGAATGACCGTCGGCTTTTTTGTAGAGGATAGTGGATGCATCTAACGGTTGTTGTCTAGCAACACTGTTGAGCTTCCGGCTGAGTTTTTTCCTAGCTACGTATGTCCTGATAATGACGATAATCATGATGCTTATGGTTGACATGATTAGGGATGTGATGGTTCGAATTTCATGATGATTAGTGAAATTCTCCAACGCATGTCTGTTTATTATGTCGACTTCTTTCACCCTCAATAGTGGTTCGAAATTACTTTCTGCAATTATGAGACCATCCAAAGGTAACATTATTGGAGGCTCGGCTTGAAAAAATTCAACATTCTCAAATTTTGATCCGTTTGTGCTCAGTGAACAATTATGGAATTCAATGAGATATGATCCCGTTAGGTTCCTGCTCGTAATTCCACAGGTGGATTTAATTTCCAATGATTGGACTTCCTTCAGTACTAGCAAATTTCCTGTGATCAGTTTAATTTCTGTAGGGTTCTTGTAATTTGTAAAAGAGCAATTTGCTGAATGTCCTTGAAGTAGGTTTGGTAGACATTTATCTTGGGTAATATTTTGTACGTTATCCCGGGTGCACAAAGATAATTTCTGTATACGTTTGCATTTGTTGATGATGATGAAAGTAGTCTTGTCGTTCCTCATGGCGTGGGTCTCCGGAAGTTTTAGAATCTTATTTCCTAATGGCAATGGTTCTAGATAGTATTTTTCATAAACAGAATCCTCTATCAGAGGGATCAAAATAACAAAAATGATCTTCGAATTATTATGAAAAGCTGATAAATCTAAATAATCATATGTTTCTTCGAGACTGGTGAGTACAACTCCCTTCTCTTCTAATTTCTTAGCTGCAAAATCTAATTCTTGGGGTGACAAAATGTTTTTTGACAGAATTCCTATTTTTTGCTAATTTAATTGACTCAAAAATATCTTCTAAATGATCCTTTAAATAATCTAGGTTGAAATGTATTTTAAAAATTTCCTTAAAAACAGTAAAGTTTTTTCCTGCGTTATTATTTCTAGCTAGTATCAAATTTTGACTAATTTGTGTTTGTTCTCTTGATAATTGATTGATTATTTTGTTTATTCTGTCTTGAAATTGAAAATTGATTTTCCTCTGCTCATTATTTTCGTTTATAAGAATTTTATTGTTTATAGATAAATCTTGAATACTTTTTGAAATTTCAATTAAATCATTTTCATCAAGGTTGCCAGTGATAGCTTTAATTCCGCTCCCTACAAAATTGAACAGTCCTCGCTTGGCTCTAAATCTAAGCTGTAGCTCAGTGAATAGTTGCAAGGTATTGCTCAGTTTTGTGCTTAGGAGGTCCATCATTTCGGTAAAATTGCCAAAAGAGTTAATTCCGTTAATATTTATCCGTAGCTTCCTGAAGATAGGGTTATAATTATCTAAGTTGATCGTATGGAATAGTTTGTGTTCTCCTATCTTCAAAAAGCTAAATCCCTCTTGGAGTGTGATTAACCATGGTTTGGATTTAAATTTGTAATTTTTATGGATTGATTGGGTATGGACATGGGATTTTGAAAGAAGGAAGGATAGGATGCCGATACATACTGTGATGCGTACTTCCATCGCGACGTCAAGTTGGGTTTTTCTTCTTCTCTCTTCGTTGGGTTTCCTAAAAGGAATGCCTTATTAGTATGGTTTGAATAATATAGATTAATGATTTAAGACAACTATTTACGAGGAAGTTTGTCAAGGTCTTACAGCTGCTGGTGGTGACATTTTAAGAGCGGGTGTTCCACTCAAACCTGTGTCTATTTCCTCATGCGATGCATTTTTTTTTATGAAATTTTCTTTCATTTTCGTCGTAGAATGTTTGAACTCTGTCATTCTGTACGTTTGTCGGTTCAAACCGTTGTCTGCGTTTAGCTTTTATGCCTTGACTTTTTAAGAAAGCTGGTTGTCCTATTTCAAGTGCGGGTGGTGTTTCCCTGTTAGTATTATGATAGGTGTGCTGGTTGGTCTGCGTTTTAGTATTTGTCAATAAAATTTCATCGTAGAGCTTATCTCGGGCTAGAAATAATTGTTCTCTGTTGAGAGGTCTCTCCTCCCCATCCTTTACTCCAAAAAACGCTTCACGTGGTTTTAGGTTGGTGAAAGTGTGGATTGCGTTGTTAAATAATGTGCAGGCAAGTAAAAACATCTCTTTAAGTGAAAGGTTGGCATATTTGTGCCTATTACACCTAAATATTTCAATCAAGGTTGAATGAAAGCGTTCCACTATGCCATTGGTTTCGCTATTATTCACTGGTGTGAAATATTGTTGAATCCTTAAGTCGGCGAGCCTTCCTCGAACCTCAATAGACTTTAGGGCTGGCTCATTGTCAGAAACGATGAGACCCGGTTGTCCGTAAAGAGAAAAGTATTTAATTAATGCTTTCCTTATGTCTGGTGTAGATCTGGACTTAATTGGAATCAAAGATGCAAATCTTGAGAATTTGTCAACAGCCGAGAGAAATATGCTTGGCTGTGATATAAAAATATCCATGTGGACGATTTCCAATGGTTTCTTGGGAATGGGAGTTTCGCCTAACTGGATTTGGTATGGCTTCCTCTCATATTTAATTTTGTTGCATATTTCGCACAAAATAACGTATTTTCTAATTTTTGATTTCATTCTGGGAAAGAAATGCCTTCTCAGAATTTCGGCATGGTTTTCCCGAATTCCTCGATGAGAGGTTTCATGAGTTTCCTCGATTAACAAATCTTGTTCATTCTCATCAGGGACATCAATAAGTATTTTCTGGGATATTTTTATTCGAAAAGTTCTACACCTACTAAAATAATTCTTATAGACCATTTGTACGGATTGCATCATGCTCTCAGGGCACATTATACAATTTTGCCTCTTGAGATCCATGCATTCTCTGAAAATTCTAATTAAGGCGGGGACCCCGAAGTGTAATTTGGTAATTGTTCTACGATGTATTTTTGGAAAGATTGTTTCAAAAGTTTCAGAATTATTTTCTCCAATTTTCAAGATAATTTGATTATGGAAGAAATTAATTGGTTTTTCTGTAAATTCTATAAGATCTGAAGAGTCTGAATCAGCGGAATGTACAGAGTCTTCATCCGTAGGGTCATCTTCGTTAATATTAATTTCATGAGTGATCCTAGAAAGAGCATCTGCCACCACATTTTGCTTCCCTGGTCGATGTTTGATTTCGAAATCAAACTCGAGAAGTTTTAACCTCCACTTCACTAATCTGGTATTTGGTGGCTTCAGGTTTAGTGCATAGGTAAGTGGTTGATGATCTGTAAATAGGGTAAATTTCCTTCCGAACAAATATGGTCGAAAGTATTGTGTCGCCCATACTATGGCCAAAAGTTCTTTCTCTATGGCGGAGTAACCTTCCTCAGTCTTTGTTAACGTTCGAGATGCAAACGCGACTGGTCTGTCCTTTCCTATACAGCCTTGCGATAAAACTGCTCCGAGAGCAAAATTGCTTGCATCAGTAGTGAGGACGAATGGTTGATTGAAGTCAGGGTATTGCAATACATCACTTTGTGTAAGCAATTCCTTGCATTTTTCGAAGGTTTTCACAAATAAAGGTGTGTGTTCAATTACTTCGCCTTTACGTAATTGAGCTGTAAGTGGCTTGGTAATTTTCGCAAAGTCGCGAATAAACCGCCGATAGTACCCGAGAATTCCAAGAAATCCTTTAAGTTGTTTTTGGTTTCTTGGTAAAGGCCAATACCTTCGATTTTATTGGGGTTCGGTTTGACTCCCTGATCGGTGACAATATGACCTAGGAAAGCTACTTCTGTTCTTAGGAATTCACATTTGTCTAACTGTAATTTTAAATTTACTTTTTCAAGGGCCTTTAATATTTTTTCCAAATTTTCTAAATGCTCCTGCAAAGAGGTAGAGAAAACGATAATATCATCCATATAAATGAGACAACATTTTCCAATATATTCTCTGAGTACATGATCCATAACGCGCTGGAAAGTAGCTGGTGCGTTTTTTAGACCAAATGGCATACGCAAATACTCGTATAGACCATGATCTACTTGAAATGCTGTTTTTGGTACATCTCTGGGATCCACCTCGATTTGATGGAAACCTGAGGCCAAATCGAGCGTGCTAAAATATTGGCATTTGCCCAGTTTATCCAGCATCTCTATGATATTGGGTAAAGGGTATTTGTCGTCTATAGTTTTTGCATTGAGCTTCCTATAGTCAACTACTAAACGCCATTTCTGTTCGCCAGATGCATCTGCCTTTTTTGGTACGATCCATATGGGTGATACCAAAGGGGATGTGCTAGGTCTTATGATACCTTGGTCGAGCATTTTTGAAATCTGTTTTTGTACTTCATCTTTATGGACAAACGGATACCTGTAATTTTTAGTATAGGCAGGTAATTCGTCGCATGTGTTTATAGAATGTTTAACTACGTTGGTAAATGACAATTTATCACCGTCCGTGTAGAAAACATTGGGATATTTTCGAAGCAATCTAAGTAATTTTAAGCGTTCTTCTGAGTTAAGGTGATCAGTTCGCACCTCTTTTCCGATATCTTGTGCTATTTTAGTAATTGTAGGGGGAACTTTTGATGGGAAATCCATTACTTCAAAGTTATTTATTTCAGTGGTAATTTTTTCATAGTCTATAGTTTCTACAGAGGGTTCTTGATGTATATTGACAAAGAGTAGATTGGCTTTGTTTTGGTGAACGCTGTATAATCCAGGCGGGACATAAACTTTGGATGTAATTTCTAAGTCATTTTCAAGAAAGAAGTCTCGTGAGTTTATAGAGATTGGGATTTCTTGAATCATATGCATTGATTCATGAAAATTTAATTCAATTGTACCAGGAATTTTTTTTTAGTTGTATAGTTGTATTGTCTAGAACAAGCGTATTTGCTGATGCATCTATAATGCACCCTAATCTATGAAGAGTTTGAAATCCTATCAATCCATCGAAGAAATCATGGAACTTGAATAGGTGAAATTTCTGGCAAGGAATATTTTTAAAATATTTCGAAAACGGGTTGAAGAAGGTATATTGCTCTATCTTGTGTGATCCATTTATGTTCTTTACTTTGTGTTGTGAGCCTAAACGTATAGATTGCAAGGGGACGATTTCAGGAGAAATATAATTTTTATTAGCTCCTGTATCGATAAGTAGTTTAAGGGGAGGTTTTGATTTGGAAAGGATTTCTAAATAAGGAAGGAAACTCAATCCATTTATTGATGCCCCACATCTGAAGGAAAATTTAATTCTTCCTCCTGATATTGGTTTTCGTTTTCAGTGAATTCTTCAGTGCCGACATCAACAGAATCAAGATATTTGTCATGCATATTAATTTGATTGCCTCTAACTTGTTTAAAATTTGAAGATGATGGTTTTTCCTGTTTTATGGAGGGGAACCGTGTTCCAGGTTGTACGGTATTCTGCATGTATGCTGGGATTTCTCGGTTTGGATTAAACGGTGGTTTTGATGTAGGGAAAGAATTTGTCGAGAATTGGGGTCGATGCGTATAGAACGCATTTTTCATTGGCTGAGGTCTAGATAATACAGGTGGATTTTGTGGTCCAGCTGGTTGTAGGTTATTGTGATACCATGCTCTATTTTGATTAGGCGGTGGTTGGAATCGAGAGAATCTAGAAGGTTCTGAATTTGATTTTTGACTAACTTTTGTTCTTTTAGCAGCATTATCTTGATCTAGGGCATGCTGGTATGCTGAAAATAAACTATCAGGTCTACTGGTTCTGGTAAGTGCAGATATCGGATCATGTAAACCGTCAATGAAAGCATTGGTCATCATACTTTCGTATGTTGCCATGACAGTTGTAGAACAGGGCTTGAGGTTATCGTCCAACATAACCTTAGCTCGAATATCTGCTAATAATCCATCGCAGTTGTAGTAAAAATCTTCTACGCTAAGATAACCTTGCTTCAAGTAAGGTATCCTGCTCAAAATTGTGGATAGATCTCGTTTGTCACCAAATCTTTCCTTTAATGTGTGCTTTATGGCATCCCATTTGCACTCAGTATTGTTGCTGATTAAGGCTTCATTGGCCTTACCAGTGATTTTATCTCGGATAATTGATGTCCAGATAGGTAGCACAGTGCGCGTATCACCATCTGGTACAAATTTTATTGCACATTCTAATTTTTGGTCGACCGAGGCAAGCCAAGATGGCAAAGCCTTGATTTCACCATCGTATCCTGGGATCATTTTAATCACGTCAGGAATACGCGTTACATCAAAATTTTGTTGTGGGCGCTGCTCAACGCTTCGCGGGGTGTTTTGCAACGATTCGATTTGCCTTCTTTGCTGAAGCAGCATTTGCTCCAATTCTTCGATTTTGTCCATTAGTGTCTCGGACATTTTTCTTGTTAACATGCACTAAAAAAAATTATTCACTTCACTGACTGCTTATAAATAATTCACTTTGTTGCTAATTTATTTAGTTCACTAATTTATTTGTTGTTGGATTTCTTATTTATTTTTTGTGTTGTTAAGGTTAGTTCGCGGCCTAACTGTGATATTTTAGTCAATTGGTTACCACGGGTGGGGCCGCCAGACTGTGCTATTAGTAGTGTTTAGAGGATGGTCAGAAGTAGTGAACCTATACCGGGTTTCTATTTCTGAATTGGTTTTGAAGGATAGGAAATGGGTACTTACGATTTACTTTGACCGATGTTCCTTCGATCTGGTTCTCTGGATTGCGCGTCTTCCGGTGCTGGTACAGATGTCCTCAACTTGGCGATGTCCACTCGTCAAGGCGTTGATTTCGATAAACCGTCGATTAATCTTCACGGAACACTTATAAAAACACTCGCGGATACTTAGCACAATCCTACCGACTGCGCCAGTTATTAGTTCGGGCCTTCGGGGGGCGTTTTAAAAAAATAAAATTAGAACTACCAACTTACTCGACTGAAGGTCTGAACTAGAATGAATTTATTCTTCTAAAGCAAAAAGTTACAATGTGCTATATACTAAAGGGTTTAATGAAAAACGCTTAGTGCGCGAATTATTACTTATATGCTATCTATGTTTTGTCTGCTGCTAACTTCCACTGACCAGCAGTGTTTTTATGGTAGAAAAATATTTGCAATATAATCTATTATTATCTTATACTGATCCCATGGCAAACAGTTTTTGCCCAGAATTTGAAAGGTGATAGCTCTGTTGAGATTCAGTGACTCATTTCAGAATGCCTGATCACTCACGTCCATTCCGAGGTTACTTTCACTTACAACAAGCCCCGCATACACGTAGTACCGATATAAAATGCAAATTGGTACTGCGTGTAAACTTCCATCATCAAAGCAATTCCTGCTCTGTATTTGGCACGTATTTAGTAGGATGCATTTCATATTTTTATATCTAGTTGTAATCAGTTAGATCTCACCGCTTATGTATTGTGTCCGTGCTGCTAAATCTTTGTCATCTCCATTCGCGTTGAGTCCTGTTGAATAATCGGTATCCGTAGAGGAATACTCTTCGCTCTCTCTTTCTCCATCACTTTTCGATGTTTTTCGTATCTCTTCTTGAATATTGTAACCTGTAATAAACATATTTGTAGTCAAACTGAATATTTTTTTTTTATTTATGGTACTCTATTTGTTCAATGTTTTTCTTTGTTGATTAAATATATTTTATTCTGCTGTTGCTTGCTGTTGTGTCACTTATTTTTTGTTTATTCCATTTAATCTTCTCCAAACAACTATCCATAAATAACAAACCTGTTTTTTCCTCCTTCATTAACAGCTTTTGCCTTTCTTTTAATCCTTCTTTTATTTTATTTTTAAGTTTTTGAGATTCTCTAGTCTTCCACATTTGATTCTGACTCTTCTTCGCTTCCTATAGTTTTATAAATGTCCTCTACTTGTTTTTTTTTTATTTCTCTTTGTCCTTAACCAACTCTAATCATTGTTCTTCTGTTATCTCAGGTAACTTCTCCTTTTCTTCTCTTCCATGTTTTTGCGGGCCTGCCTCTTTTTTCCAAGACAATTTGAGTTTTTGTTTTGCTATTTTTAGTGGATGTCCTTCTGGTCTTCTCTCTATATGTCCCCAATAGCTTATGCAAATTACCCTAACTTTTTTAACTGCTGATTTTTCATCTAATAAGCTTGAAACTGTTATTTTTCCCTTTGGTTTATTCCTTGAATATCTTAACATCTCTTTTAATATTTTTAATTCAAACCTACGGATTGACTTTCTATTTCTTTTTATCAGCGCTGCTGCTTTCAATCCATATGTAATAGCTGGTGAGACTACTGTTTTATAAATAAGTTTGGAAAGTGCCTACGGGGGCTTATATCGTCTCATAAATTCTATAATTATATCACTACTATTAACCACTTCGAAAGTTTCTGTTAAAAATGTTCCTAGATATCTCATATTTTAACTGCCACGTCCTTTTCTCCATCTATTTTAATTGTTTCTGGTATGTTCCTGTCTGACAATGGCTCTCTTATCATTATTTGGCTTTTATCTACATTGATTTCTAATCCTATTCTCCTTAATTCTTGTTTTAACTGTTTGATTATAGATTCTTTTTGATCTACTGATACCACTATAGTTAACAAATCATCAGCAAATGCTAAAACTACTGGTAATTTACCATTATTTAATTGTAGCAAGATTAAATTGGGACATGTCCTTTTGACTTCCTTCATAACTTTTTGGATAATTAATGTGAAGATGTAGGGAGATAGTGGGCATCCTTGCTTAATGCCCTTTCCCTTAATCCTCTCCTCTGAGTATACTCCTTCCCAGCGAACACGCGTACGTTCTGCATTCAGCGCCTGTATCACTATGTTGATTAAATGACTAGGTACATTCAATTCAACCAGAATTTGCTGCACCGAAGCAATTTCAACAAAATCGAACGCTTTCTTAATATCGACCGATGCTACAATAATTGTGTTTCACCAGTTCCAATTTTACTTCAATTATCTCCTCGAAAAATACATTTGGTCATCCGTTGATCTGTTCTGTGTGAATGCTGCCTGGTGGTATCCTGGATTTCCTGAGTGTGCGTTTGACTTACCCTATCGCATTAATGGCCCTTCGGTCATCAGTCACAAGGGACTTCTATTCAAATTTCATTCTGTCGTACTCTGACGAAAATATCTACCTACCCTCTTCTAAGACTATTCTCTAACTAATAAATTGTCACACTAAAGCTTCATGTTTGATAGCATTTCCAACCAACTCTGGAAATCGCAAACTTCGCGTATGAAGTAACATAAAAACACTTTGAATGTTCTCATTAATGATTTACTTGCTAATACGAAAACTACACCAGCCAGATAGCTAAGAGGCTGTTCATAACAATGTAGACCCACAGGGGTCTCCCCCGGCGTCTTTCCTTTGTTTAGAAATTTGTATGGACTTCAGATATTTGTTAATCCCCCCACCCCCCCCCCCCCCCTAAGAGTCTACGTAGTTTATGAACAGTCCCTAAGCCAATCTACTCTTTTGTAAGACAGATCAATCCTTTTGAGCTTATCGTCCTTTTGCGTGTTTTCAATGTCTACAAAATGTTGGTATTAGATGAGCATTTCCAAACTAACCAGCAAGGCCCTTTTTGCAATATTAAGCTGAGATACGGCTGATATAAAACTTGGAAGCCCTATAGGGATTTTTTTTTAATATCGGGTGAATTGGGCCGAAGGGTCTTCAATTTCTATGAAGTTTTGCCCATAGGTAGAGTTCATAGATATATTTACAAAAGTAAATTTTAAAATAATTTAAAACAAAACCAACATCGTTAGCTTCGTACAACTCCATCACCGGTTTCGCGTACTGGCACGATGCCAGATCTGGCGAAAACAGAGTGGCACTTTCGTGAGACCGGAGAGGACAGCAGGGACTTCTGGAGGCATTCTTTTTTTATATATATATTTGGCCGTTGATGGTGCTGGTCGTTATGTACGGATTACTGAATTTGCCGCACCCACAGATTGCCTGCCACAGTAAGTAATTCTTGGCAATTGTGTCAACCTTCTTCTTTCGGAACTTCCCCGAAACATACAGGTGGGACTTGTCGACGAAAAACTCACGGCCGGGGATCTGCTTGGCGTCCGCTTTAATATACGTCTCGTCGTCCATTACGATGCATTTTGGCTGCACCAACTACTCGCGGGATTTGGCCACCGTATTTTGTTTATCGGTTCGGTTGGCACCTTCCTTACCTTGAAGACATGAAGTTCAGCCCGCTTTATTGGCTGCTGGACGAACCAGACGGAATAATTGACCTTCTTGGCCACGTCCCGAATTATAAGGTTCGAATTGCGCTAGAAGAAATCCCTCACCTTCCTTGCGTTTACGGGGTCGATCGTCTTCGCTTTTCTTCCGCTGCCAGCTCGCCGGTGGGTTGTCTGGGTCTCCTTGAACGAATTGTCGATTCCAAACTGTTTCACGATCCACCTGTGGGACTGACCTGGATCTTCCGCGACCGATCCCATAATTTTTTGTCGAAGCACTTCTTGCTTGAAAGCCATCTCGATAAACACTTGACAGATTGTGACGAGATTTTGCACATGAAAACATTACACTCTTAGCTAGTTTTAATCAAAAATTAATCTATTTTTACCCATGCAATAAAAAAGTTATACACAAAAGAAAGTGTTGCATTTTTTTCGAGTACAATCTTTATATGGCGATTTTTATTTCTTATGGATCAACAAGTTTATTGTTTATTTTTCTACACAAACATAAGGCTTGTACTCGATAAAAAATGCACCATTTTTATTCGTGCAGAACTTTTTTATCCGTGAGTAAAAATTAATGAAAATCTGGGTATAATTAGTTTGGAGTGAATAGTTCACATGTGCAAAATTTCATAACAATCGGTTTAGTGGTTATTGACCTGTCATCGAAATAAGAAGAAAATCGCCAGAGATTTGGCGCACCGTCATGGAAAATCTGACTGTCACCATGAGATGGATCGGAAGACAACTGGGAATCACCCATACAACTGTGTCTCGGGTGGTAAAATCGTTTAAGGAGTTCCAGACGACCGAGTGGCGGGCTGGAAGTGAAAGAAAATCGAAGACAGCTGACCCTGTGAAGGCTTGGAAGGTGTTGGATTATTTCAAGCGTAATCCGAACCTTTCGATTCGCGACGCGGCTCTGAAGGCAAAGTGCTCCGCCTGGTTCGTTCAGCAAACCATGAAACGAGCTGGGCTTCGTGTATTCAAGGTCCGGAAGGCACGGAACCGGCGTGATCAACAAAACACGGCGGCCAAATCCCGCGCAAGGAAGCTGTATCGAGAGTGGTTAACGAAACCGATGTGTGTGGTTATGGATAACGAAACCTACATCAAGGCAGACACAAAGCAGATACCGGGGCAGGAGTTCTACGTTGCCAAATCACGGTTTGATGTTCCGGAAGACATAAGGAAGAAGAAAGTGGACAAATTCGCCAAAAAATACTTGCTCTGGCAGGCTTATATGCCAATGACGGATTTCACGCCAACTCGTCTTCGGAGTTGGCAGCACCCTCTCAGAACCTTATGAAACTTTGTGGGTGTGGAGACTTAGCAATTTTAAGCAACTTTGAGTACTTATTTTTTTCAAAATTTATCTCGCCTAACATTTGATAAGGGTCAAAGTTTTATGTCGATTTTTTTTTCAAATCGATATAGCTTAAAAATGACAAGCCCTACAAAATAGTGATGTATGGCGAACTTTTAGCAAATAATCTGAAATTTTATAAAAAAAATTAAATAAATTAAAAAATTGATTTCTACACTCTAAAAAAATATATTTAAAAATTAAAAGTAATTTTCCCAAAAATGGTACCCCTCAGATTTGCTTGATATATTTTCTCATGAAAGGCAATATAATTACCTAACTTTTCTTCATACATCGCAAAGTGGGCGCTTTTAAGGAAAAAAAGTTGTTCGAACAACAACTTTTTCATGTTAATTTTTTTTTAGCGTGTTTCACTCAAAGTCGAATAGTAATACGCGCACAACCTTATTAAAATCCGTTGAAACTTAATGAGCATAAAGATTTTGACCTTTTGATAATCTGGGCGTGCTTAAAACAAAAATCTAGCCTAACATTTGAAAGGGCCTAATACAGAGGATTTTCCTGCATTTCGAATGGTGTTTTAATAAATGAAAACTCTAGTGTTTTTGTTTAGTGCATAATTTATTTTCCTATAATTCTCCATACATAATTTGAGTTTTTCATTGATTATTAGTCTATCGGAAACAGAGTGAAATTTTTCGGAGTTTCCTTTGAATGTGAAAATCGCTTAGTAGAAATTATGTTTTGAGAAATAGGTACAAAACAATGAAATTTTTGTGTACCAGGTATAGTTTTTACATGACTGAACAGCTCCTTGAGTTCATCGGACATCTTTGTGTATTGATCATTTGATATGAAGCAGAAGTTCAATTTTGTTATGCTTGTATCTGTTTGTTTAACTGCCCAGTCATACAGTTCTTGTGGAGTTGTGATTGTGTTTCCATAATCTCGAGCAAGACTTGCTCTCTTTGCCATTCGTTTGAGAGTTCCTCCAATTGCGTCACATGGGCCTTTCCCATGAGACGTTGCGAAGAAGTGCCATTCTGCTTCCAATCCATACTTGGACTTGAAGTTGCACAAACTGGCAAAATTCTTTTTATTTTTGTAATGAGCCGCTGCTCTATCTGACATGAAAGTAATTTTTGTGAAACTAATAGATTGTTTAATGAAATCTAACAATTTTGATATAAATAATTGAACTGCTATTGTATCATGGGTCAATACTTCTGAAATAATAATAAAGCTTAAATTTTCCAACTTGTTTTCTTTTATGTAGTAAATTTCGAAAGGATGTATCGTAGCTTGATTATTGTTCCAATGATACCCCTGTGCTGAGTTTTGAATAATAAATGAATAATTTTCAGAAAAGTCGCAAATCACTAAAATTTCACCGTTTTGAAGAGATTTTTTTTTATTACTTAGGTAAGATGATTGCTCTTTATGAATAAAATCATGGGTTATGAGCTATTCAACTTTTTCCGTCAAATATTGAACAAACTCATCTGCAGGTTTAATAATAGTTTCCAAATTACAACGGTCGGTAGTCAACCACTGTTGAAATAAAACTTCTTCCATATCATCTGCTTCTAATACTGATGTAAGTTCCCTCACGATACTATCTGTGGAAATGCATTCTTCACATGTACGATAAAAACAATCTATGGTTCTAATAGGACTACTGCAAAGTATTTTGTCTGCAATTTCTTTATATGAATCAAATTTTACACTATTAATAATCAATTTAACATTTTCATGTATAGTACAGACACATACATTATGTGTACCTGTAATATCCAACAGTATGCAATGCTTTGGTCGGAGCTGAGTGAACGAAGTAAATCCGATTTTAACACTTTTGTATTTCTCTTCAAAAATCATAAAAGCCTCTTTAAGAGACATCATCAATAAACGTTTCTGAACATGCTCTTTATATCCATTTCGATATTCAGAAACATAATCATTACTTCCTGGCATAGGCCTACTAATATCATCACTGTCAAAGAAATTTAAAACAATTTGTTTTTCAGTATCATTAAATCCATGACCACTTCTTGCTTTCTTACTACAAAGAATACCTTGTTCTCTGACTAGCCTTTTCATCTGTTTCACTGTATGATGGGGTGCATTAAACTCATTAACTATTTGATTCACTGACCATGATCTAGGGAGCACTGATAACACTTTTAATTTGTCATTTGTACTCGTAGAAGGCAAATTAAATTTCTCCTTTAACTGCATGATCATTTCGTCAAAATCATTTGATTTGTTGACATCGTCTGAATCCATCCCAAATATAGTTTTACGCACTGCCTTTGTGATCTCTGCAGATTTTTGAACACGATAATTCATACTTCTCATACTTCTCGATGAAATTGGTGATAACTGTAAGGTTGAAGCTATACAATTGAATTGTTCCACATTATATGGACCTTGGATCTGATCCGCTGATGGGATTGATTCTAGCGATGGATCTGTATCTGTAAAATTAAAGAAAAGAAAAAAAAATATTACCACACATTAATATATAACGCTGTTAAGGTGATAGTACCATGAACGGGGGTGGTTTTGATAATAGGGGTAACTTTGGTAATGCAGCTAAGCCAAAAATTTATGACTTAAGGCACATCGTACGCAATATTTTGGATAGGAAACCGATGTTCCCTTCCAAAATAATGAATACGAAGAGCATTAAGTCATAACTTTTTGGATTAGCTGCATTATCAAAGTTACCTCCATTATCAAAGACATCCCCGTTTACGGTACATCGAAGCCGCATCTGAATTTTCCCCATGTTTGTGGAGCACGAGCTGCATAAACCGCATATCGTACAGTCGTGAAAATTTGATAGATTGTTCACCGAGGTTGGCCTACCAATCGATCAAATTTGTACGATAAGCGGTTCATCCAGCTCGTGCTCTAAAAAAATGTTGAAAATGAAGTTGTATCTTCGATGTACAATCCTTAAACCACACAGTTGAAACAGTTAAAGTTATTATTATTTACCTAGTGTATCATCAAATTCCTGATGTTCTGATTGCTGATGACTTGTTGATGGTTGCGGCTCTTCAAACTTCCGAGCATGGCTTGATTCTTTTCCATCCGATCGCCTCTTTTTCGGGAGAGGTGTCCTATTGTGCACTAAAATTCCACGACACGATTCACAAATACGCATTGTTACATCCAATTGATGATCAAAGCCCCATGAAAGTTATTTTCTCTATGAGACTTGATGATAATTTACGTAAATTATTGCGGCTGCAATTGGGATTGTTTATGTTGGCACTACATTGCACCCTTTTAATAATCAATTCAGCAGATTTTTCCATTGTTGTATATATAAACACTTTTTCGTTTCAACAACTATGCAGCACTACACTTTCAACAACTATGCACTACAGCAACTATGAGCATTGTTGTGATATCACCAAACTTAAATATTAGATTATGTCGGTAGAAACAGACTGCGGTGCTTTAAGTTTATACCTTATATCTCTCATGTGACTACCTGCGTTGTTATATAACTGCTATATAGCAGGTAACTTAACGATTATTTTAGGCATGCCTTAAATAATCGTTAAGTTACCTGCGCTATTATATGTATTCACTTGAGAGATGAGGTATAAACATATATGCATATTGCTTACTAATGGACACACCTAATACATAAAAATAAATGAATGATTATTTTTCTAATTAAATTAATCACAAATACATGAATTGAAATCTTTTCATGAATAAAACATACTAAGTGATTTTTACTTAGTTTACCTGTTGATTTGGAACAATTTGAGGGTGGTTTTATAGAAATTGGATAGAGTGTATGCATATATTATAATACAATCCATCACAGGAAAGTGCAAACCATGCTGAGATGGCTGTTCCTCATTAGAACGTTTTGTTCTGAACTCTTATTGGACGATTTGCAGGTAACTTCTCTGTACCCTTTTCAAATGTTAGGCTAGATTTCGCCCAGATTATCGAAAAGTATACCCATAAAGTTTAATCGAATTTTAATAAGGTTGTGCGTGTATTACTATTCGACTTTGAGTGAAACACGCTAAAAAAAAATTAACATGAAAAAGTTGTTGTTCTTTTTGAACTCTAATCGGAATTCTCTTTGAATTCAACTAAAAATTCCCCTGCTATTTTCCTCACAATTCCCATTAAATTCATCAGATACACCTAGGAATTTTTCAATTCTTTTGCAAAGAAATCCACTGGAATCCATTTCAGAGTGTGATAGGACTTTAAGATTATTTTGGAATATTGGTCATGTGTCCTTTATTTTTTTAGAAATCCTCTTCTGCATTTCTTTGATTTCTTTTGAATTCTTCCTCAAAACTCCATTGGTATGCTCGGCAGAAATCTTCAAAACAATATTTAAAGTTTAGAAGCCTGACAATTAATTGTTTTAAATGGATTTTTCTTAGTCCCGAATTGATGAAAATATTACCATAGCTGTAATTTTTTCTCTAAATTCCGGCACACCCCGATTTTTATAAGTTACAAATCTCGAGAAAATGTCATAATCTCAGATTCTAAACAAATGTCAATACCTCACAGTATTCACCTAGATCACATTTGATATCAAATTCAAGTTTTCTAAACAATTTCTGAAGCCTCTTTGTTTAGAATATGATCTAATGGCCCAATGAAGTCCGACGGTGTTTGGCCTAGTGATAAGTCGTGAAGAAGCCATAGTAAATATTGCAGTACAATCATTTTTTTTTCAATTTTGATACATTCTTTTTCGGAAGCCCTTATAATATGGGACAATATAAATTAAGATTATTAAATATACTATTGATGATGTTAGCAACATATTGTTGGATTAAGAATTTTGCTTTTAATTTGTATAGTGTTCAATAAGTATACGATAACATCGTTGACATTTTTTTCAATAATTTATGCAGAACAGTCATATAAGATTAATTTTGTTCTGAGCAACAATCATCCCAAAAACCATGCCAAAAACAAATATTTGCTGATGGTTAAAACATATTTATTAGACTATCATATATGGGTAGATCTGTTTACAATTTACAAACGTCAATAATCGTCGGAAGCTATTTCGATGAGATATACAAGTTGACTATTTAATATATGTCTTATTGCGAGAAGTATGCATCCAAGAAACAATTTGTTATTTTGATATAAAATTCCGATATTCATCATGAACACAGGTATTTTTACTGGATTTTATTGTATTGCAAATTTATATGAATGTGGATGGAATCTATCAATCATCACATAAAATGAATAAACCTACTGACATTGCTGTGTTATAAGATGGATCCAATAAACCGTACATGCGGATTTGTTCCAGTGTATGGAGCTTAAAAGTGAAGACTACAAATCAAGAAGACTGGCAACTCTGCCAAAAATCAGGAGAGAGTAACTGCAACGCCTCTTCTGAGCAAAAGTGGAACCTGTTTTTAATGGTGTGTGTAGAAGTTGCCGAATGAGGGCAATGATGCCATTCACAATGATGGTGGGATCATTAATTTGCTTTCTCAGAATTATTTTCTACTTTTTCTAAGCCCTTAAGTGATGCATTTATGGGCATTCGTATTGTGCATTAGTAAAATGCATGCGCGTTCCACATGGCTTTGACACCGGGGGAGTTAAGCTGCGACGCTCGGCAACTTGGCACGCTGACCATTTGAATGTCACTGTTCCCAAGTAACAATTTTGGTTTTATGAGGGTTCTGTAGACCAGGATTCAGACTTGTAGCATGCTTTAAAACCACTATAAAACATGAAATGTTACTTGGGTTGTTATCATTCTCTGAAAGGGGTTTGGTCGATTCCAAGAATTGTTAAACCATACAGGGGATCACTATCCGGTGGATTCATATTCTGACAACATCTAAAATGGAAATATATTCTTTATAAATACGTACCGTTTGGGATTGTAGTCGTTTAACATTTAATTTTAATTTTCTCGAACATAAGATCCTGCTACGCTTTCCGTCGGATCGTGATGTGGGTACCGGATCTTACTTCTTTTTGAATCCTTGAATTTTTAGCCGCTTCCGAATGACGGTAGTTCACTCAACGGTGGTGAAAGTTTCTCCGCCCGCCGCCAATTCCTTATAATTGATTGCTTCCAACAGGCAAAGTAAACAATAATCCGGTTCCCCGTTCACAAGTACAAGTTACTTTCACTAGGTATCAATCCAAGTTTCAATCCTCCACTTGATGCACCATGACAAAAAAATCGGTTTAGAGTTGGAAAACCACCGGCTTCCTGTGGTAAGGATACAAATCGCTGTGAAATTTTGTAGAACAAAACAAAAACAACAACGAGTACCGTGTTATGATTATTCGTTTTGGTGACATTAGGTCACACACACAGTCACTGTTCATGTGCAATCTCACTAACACTTTGACCACCTTTGATTGACAGTGGCGCTGTTATCAGTGACGTTTGACATTTGCATGGGAGAAGGCAACAGTTGCCAGTCTTCTTGATTTGTAGTCTTCGATAAATGCCAGGCAGAACTACAAGGTAACATTTATAGGAATGTTCAAGTGCATTTTAGAGATGCATTATTTTCAATGCAATCTTATGATCTATGGGAATGAGCCGGAGACGGCATAATTTCATCGACCCTTCCGACTTCTCAGTGCTTTTAATTCTTTTAAATCTTTCCGACTTCTCAGCCCAGATTGAATACTTTATGCTTCAGGGTCTTCAGCCTCTTCAAAGATGTTTCTTATCATAATATATATATTTGTTACTAACATAACCCGAAACCAAATGACAAACCCAGTGAAAGATTGGGACAAACAATGTTAAATAGATTGACATTCAAGTATCCGCTATTCTGAAAAGTGTTCGGACCTTTGTACCCAATCGACAGATGAAGCAATGTTTCCCAGAAAAACTCTCCTCCTAAATACGAGGGTGTGCTCTGAGAGTTGCTTCATTGAAGTGCTTGTCCGTCCACGCAGAAAATGTATATCATCAAAGGATGAACCCTCCTACACAAAGTTCAAGTCATCACTCGTCTGATTTTCCCGCTATATTGTTAGTTTTCGACTGATGCATTTTCTTTTTCTCACGAACATGAAGAACATCGGTAAACAAAATGGAAAGTGAAAGCATTTTACTCAGAACTGTCGCCTAAATCAATCGAAGTATATTAAATACAGGTCCCATTCCTCGAAGGCAGCTTGCTATTGGCCATCTCTCTGACAGAACATTGCATTTACACTACACTGCCAATAACGCTTGAAGTGTAAAATCTAAATAAAACAGGGCTTCGTTCCGATCGCCTTGGTGTTGATTCTCTGATTCCCATCGTCTCGTGTTTTATGTCAGACGCTGCTGGCTAACTACCAACCAAGGTAGAAAGTACAAGCAACAACATGGCAGAAAATCTCCTGCCATCCAACCAGCCCCCATAACCTCTCCCATCAAAGCAGGACGGTGGGGCTTTTCTTCCTTCGCTTACTGAAGGAAATCATTACCATATTTTATTTTCCTTATGCATATAATTTCCGCTTCTGCCTGCGCTGCTGCAAGCTCCGGAATTTCACCGGACACGGTTCCATTCAGCCATCCATCTTTCAAACCACCGCGCACCGATGAGCAGCTGCAAAAGTGGCGAATGCCGGGGAATAAAAATGAATATCCAAGTGGGTATCCTGTTTGCGTATGTTTATAAGCTTCTGGCACCGATAGGTACTGAAGCTAAACCACTTACTTTTTGTTGTATCAAAACTGGAAAGTGAATCCTCGGAAATCTCATGCATATTCGGTGCTGGAATTTCCATCATACCTACACCAGTCAAATACAAACAAGGGATAACGGAGAAGCAAAGTTTCCCTTTTGCAAATAAAACGATGGACGCGGAAAACTCACCTTAAAAATTAATAGAAACTCGAAACAAAATGTACGGCTTCGGATCCAAATGTGGAGGAAAACAAAATAACAGAAGGTAAAGGAAATTTCATCATCGCAGAGCAGCGCTGAATTTGAATTCACCTAAATGATAAAATATCTGCAAGAGGGCGTCAGAGCAGCAAACCTAAACAGTGCCACGGGTTTGGAAGGGGTGGGGGGGGGGTTAATTTTGTGAAAATTGTGTTCAGGTTGAGAAACAGGGAAAAACATCCGGAGGTATTAGCATTGTGAATTTGACAGTAGATTAAATTAAATTGAATAAAATACCTGTTTTTTTTTGTCTGCATCAGCTTGGAGATCTACTTACACGCATCATTTAATAAGCTTGGGAGAAGTTAATTGCTGCCACAAAACATTCTCTGCAAGCATTTTTCATCATCTCTGCGTGCCCACGAACTTTGCACAACCATATGCCAGTCTCGTATTATACCTCATCTGTGATTCATTATTCACATGAAACCAGTGCGAGAAAGGAAAGAACTCTGCAGAAAGCTGACAACCGAAATTAATCATGCAAAACTATAAGCTCTTGTTCAACCTTACTTTGAAATTAAAAACTTTGCAGAAGAAAGGACTGTGAAAAATTTCCCATCCACTCATTAAAATAAAAAAAAAAGTCAGCCCGTAACACTACACAAGCCAGCACGAGCAGCTGCAAACGAAAAACTTTCGTGACACACACTCACCGAGTGCTCTATCTTGTGCGAATTTGTCCTCCTCCCCCGTCGCTGCACCTCTGTATTATGTCACTCACTCTCTTGCACCCTGTTCACCATCCGAACCGAGATTGCACTCATCAGATTTCCTCCGGAAAACTGCACTCCTTCCCGCTACCCCCCGAGCATAACATCTCCCACTCTCCACAGGGGAGGGGGGGAAGGCGAAACAAATGTTACTGACTGTAATCCGTTTTGCTTATGGCTTAGCCCACTTGACTTGCTACTAGGCAGTGCACTGTGGGTCGAGGGCGGACATAACTGAAAATGATTGTTTCCTTGAATTTTTTTTTAATAAGTAGTTCGAATCTCTTGATATTTTTCCCAAAGTCGTTTTTTTTTTTTATTTCTTGAGGTAGGTCCAAGTTTTTGGCCCTATCGGTAGAGCAATGTATTTTTGGTAGAATTTCCATTGACGTGTTTTATCTCCTGTCTTTTTTTTTACGCAGGATTACGTCTTTCGGTAATACATTGGGGGTGCAATTTCAACAACCAAAATCGACCTCGTCACGGAAAGTGGTCAGGTTTTGACCACTTATAACTCTGTCAATAGCGGATGGATATGTATTTATTCTAAACAAGCCAATCGATTTGAATGTCATCTACGAATCTGCTAAAATGAACACTTTATCAATTTTGTAAAGGTCACTCTTGAAAATTGCACGAATGTGCAACTGATGCTATAATAATGAAAATTATCACCGATTGACTGCGAAACGCGCTTTTCCTAACACAGATTTAAAAATCGAATTCACTCCGGTTTCACTGTGGTGGTGTCCAGTGGTCATCATCAGCAGCAGCAGCAATGCTTTCGGCGAGTGGCGTTGAAGATTTTCTCCAGTACACCATGAAAGTGCAGCCCACTGAACGGTCCATTCGCCGAAGAAGGAGGAAGAAGTTGCACCGCTAGTGATCGGATTTCAGTTGCTCGTCGTGAGCCGCTGTGGGCCATCTATGCCAAGCGCGTCACTGTTCCAAACAACATACAACTCGCCAGCCTTATCTGTGTTGAACACCTGAATAGCTCAGCATTACTCAACCATCAAGACAAAACGGTCCTTTTCAGGACCACCATAAATTTGTTAAAGAGTATTTTCTGGACACTTCTTGTCAAGGGCATTTATCGGATGTCAGTTCCCATAAGTATGAATCTAACATATCATGTATTTTTAAAGCGGCATTGGGGGTGCAATTTCAAAAACCAAATTTGGTCGCGACATAAAAGTGGTCTGATTTGGAACCAGAGGTGATGGAGTTTAATTCTTAATACGCCAATTGGTAGATTTTTTTTCTAAATATCTGTTCAAATTAAGACTCACAAACCATAATCGACCGCGTTACGAAAAGTGCAGGTTATCACCACTTATTACTCTGTCAATAGCGGATGAATATGAATTCTAAACAAGCCAATTGATTGGAATGTCATCTACAAATCTACTGAAATGAAAACTTTGTCAATTTTCAAACGTTCATTATTGAAAATTGCACGAATGTGCAACTGTTGCTATGGTAATTGAAATTATCATCGATTGCCTTTTTGATGCAATAAAATTCTTCCCGAACTGTCTTAATAAGAGGGGCTTAAAATGTACATCAAAAGGCATAAACGTAGGTACCGTACGATATGCTCAGATTATGTGGTTGATGTTTTTTTCCTAACACAGATTTAATTTCCGCATACCAAAATTAATGGACAGTTCAACCGTTTCAAAGTGATATTTGAGATATTATTTGCGAGTTTATCGATGTAGCCTTGTCGCAGCATTTGGCTACACAATACAAACGCCGGTCACGAAACTACAAGCGAAAAAACCTCCGAAGAAGCAGCCGAAAACTGATGCTGAAAGAAATCTTCTTCTTCTTGTTCGCATTTCAAGCTTATTGCTTAGCGCATATTAGCTTATTGCGTGCTCTCAACTTAGTGTTCTAAATGCACTTCCACAATTATTAATTGAGAGCTTTCGATGGCTGTACCAATGCATCAATTTGTATATTGTGTGGCAAGCCCAATGATACTCTATGCCCATAGAAGTCGTAAAATTTCCAACCCGAAAAATTCCCTCGAACCCGCCGCCTCCGGCTTGGTATTTCCGTGCCTTTACTGACTCGAATCTGATAAAATTTAGCCTTTGTCAATTTTCAAAAGGTTACTTTGACAAGAAATTCCTCTAGTAAATTTTCGCTTTTTTATTATATTTTGTACTAGCTGAGTGTGCCCGGTCTTGCTCGGGATTCAATATTAGCTTGAGTTTATGCGCCGATTTAAAAAAAGCATGCTATATTGTACGTAGCCCCACCCCCCCATTATCTAAGGGGCTACCCCCTATGATTATCTCCTTATAACCCCACACTCGCCCCCACATGTCTAATTTGGTTCCATTTGCTTGATTAGTTCTCGAGTTATGCAGAAATTTCTGTTTAATTTGTATGGGAGCCCCCCCTTACAGAAGGGGATGGGTCTCGAACCATCATAAGAACCTTCCACGGCCCCAAAAACCCCTGATTACAAATTTTCACGCCAATCGGTTCAGTAGTTTCCGAGTCTATAAGGGTCAGACAGACAGACAGAAATTCATTTTTATATATATAGATAAACCAAAAATTCTGTGCGTTTTGTGCACGAAAATGCGTGATTTTGTCATTAGAAAACGAGGCGTTTCCATTATGGGAAGAAGTGTTTTCCCTAACACAGTCGCCGAATATTGATACCGAGCACGTAATCATACTTCTAATCTACGGTCTTGTTTTGGATACAACCTCTTTCTTTATTTTGTTATAATGTGTTTAATTTTCCAGACTCATATTCATGGTTAAGATCACAAAATTACTTAAAACTAACGTTAGTAAAGCGGGGACCGATTTGTTACCAATACACTGGTAACATATCTTTGCAGTCAAATGCTACATCCAGGTGGAATTATATTGATGCTTAAAAAATGTAATGCTTTTAGAGAACTAGTGAATAATAAATTCTATAAGTGGAACTTTAGGGCATCTTTAGCGGCGATCCAATTGGGGGGAGAGGTAGCTCATCGATTCTTCCGGTTCGCCTCCTAGCATCGTGCTATAAGGTACCAGGCGATAACCAGGGTAGTTGATCGATAGCTCGATGACGTCATTTCGTTGGCGTCTGCAATGGGAAATTCTCATGGCAGGCGATGACGATGGGACGTTGTCGAGTTGCTGAATAGCAACTATCGTGGTAACTCAGATATCGCCAATATGTTTCACACACAATTCAGCAGCGTTTTTTCAGACGAAGTTCTTGATGCTCAGGAAATTGCTGCTGCCACGAGTAATGTCCCTCGTACGTCGGTGTTTGGCTCTCCATTCACCATCCACAGCGACATGGTGATTTCAGCCGGGAAACAGATGAAAACATCAACAGGATCTGGTCCAGATGGCATTCCCTCATTAGTACTGAAACGTTGCTTAGACTCTCTTTCAGAGCCCTTAGCTAAGGTCTTCAACTTGTCAATGACCTCCGGAGTTTTTCCAGAATGTTGGAAGGATTCGTTTGTTTTCCCTGTTCACAAAAAAGGATGCAAGCAGACTGTCGCCAATTACCGCGGAATAGCTGCATTGAGTGCTATCTCCAAACTATTCGAGCTAATTGTCCTGGAAAAGTTGGTTCAAGACTGCTCGCACAGTATTTCTCAGGATCAACACGGCTTCATGCCTAAGCGCTCGACGACGACTAATCTAACTGTTTTTACATCGTTCATTATTCGTGAGATTGAACGTGGCCATCAAGTTGACGCCATATACACCGACCTCTCTGCAGCTTTCGATAGAGTGAACCATGAAATTACCATCTCTAAATATGACAAAATGGGTGTTCATGGGAGTCTACTTACCTGGCTTTGCTCCTATCTGACTGGCAGATCTATGTCTGTTAAGATCGGTGACTACGCTTCTCCACCCTTCATTGTTACATCTGGTGATCCTCAAGGCAGCCACCTGGGGCCATTGCTTTTCCTGTTGTATATGAACGACGTGAACTTGATCCTCAAATGCCTTAAACTCTCGTACGCCGACGACATGAAGCTCTACTACGTAATAAAAGGGCCTCAAGACGCTCATTTCCTCCACCAAGAACTTGAAGTCTTTGATGATTGGTGCCGGATAAACAGGATGTCTTTAAATGTGTCCAAGTGCTCGGTCATCTCCTTTGGCCGTAAACGGGCGATGCATTTCCACGATTACACCTTAAGAGGAATAAGCTTGAAACGCGAATCGACTGTCAAGGACTTGGGAGTCATGCTCGATTGCAAATTAACGTTCAAGGATCACATTGATTATGTTGTATCCAAAGCTTCATCGCAGCTAGGATTTTTATTCCGTTTCGCCAAAAGCTTCAAGGACGTGTATTGCCTGAAGGCTTTATACTGTTCCCTGGTTCGACCTATACTAGAATACTCTGCCGTTGTTTGGTCGCCATTCTATCAGAATGCCATCCATAGAATTGAAGCTGTTCAGCGAAAATTTATTCGCTTTGCGTTGCGACACCTTCGTTGGCGCGACCCGCGTAACTTGCCGAGCTATGAAAGTCGCTGTAACCTCATCGACCTGGAGCTCTTGGAAGGAAGGCGTAATGTGGCGAAGGCTTGTTTCGTTACGGATCTTCTGCAAGGGAACGTCGACTGCTCCACACTTCTCAGTCTTCTTGACATCAACACTCAACGACGGGACCTCCGGCTGCATGCGTTCTTCAACAACCGGCGTTTGAGGACCAACTATGGCGTACACGAACCAATGTCGAGTATGTGCCGCGTTTTCAATAGTTGTTATTATGTGTTCGATTTTAATGTGTCCCGCGAGAAAAATAAGCGTAGCTTTAAGAGATGTTTGCGTTAATTTTGTGTTTGAAGCAGTTTTGATGTTTAGATATAGAAAATTGTCATTAGGGTAACTATTTTATCTGTTGACAAGTAGAAATAAATAAATAAATAAACTCACCGATTACCTGTCGATCTGCCAAATTTGGAAAGACGTCTGCATTGAATTGTCTCATATAATAATATTCCGCCCACTATATCACAAGAAATTGCGAGTAGCTGAGTGGAATGGAGATAAGTTAAGCATTGGGTACAGGACCAAGTCTCCCCTGGGTGGTGCCAAAAGATGAGCGCAATAGAATCATCAAGTTGCCATAAGGCACGGAATGAGACTATTGCATGGCTGGGTAGTCAAAATCTTCCATTCGTTAGTCTTTTCAGGTGAATTAGAACAGGTTTAGGTGGGCGTTGGCCAGATTTGGATTTTTCAGATGTAATCCTGGATAGGACCCTGTCATTGAACGTCGCGTGAAAGTGGAACTTAATGAAGGCCCAGGTGCTTACATATCAAAGAGATTTAAGGTAAAATCGCTTGTGTATCGTGTATTTTGCGAAACTCGTTGTTGTCGTTGGTTCCGGGTTTGAATGGATACAAAAATTTGAGCAACGGTATTATGTGATATGAGGGGCTCGCTGGCCTTAGAGCAACCGTTTTTGCTTACTGAGCAGAACATCATGAGTCTAATCTCAGGCCCATCCACATTCAAGATTCGTCAATCGTTTTATTTGCTAATATGACTACATGGTAATAACAGCAACTCGGTGATTAAAAAGGTGCTCGTCTGCCTAGTGGCAAACGTTTTTGCTTACTGAGCTTAGGACCGTGGGCTTAGTCCCAAGCTCCTTCGCGTTATATGATCGTTAGGACATCAATTCAGCTTATCGTTTACCAAAACGAACCCTGCTGCAAACCCAACCCTCTTATCCCAGTGATTCCTCGTGGAAGTGCACAGGTGTTCTCGGCTTCCATCAAAGCGAGTGTCATGTCAACACAATCCTTCCCATTCCTTTCTTGAGCTGTGTTCGGGCGCGGCCGGCACTGGTATTGCCTAATTTAAGATCACCAGTTTTTACACATTGAGGATGATTGCTAGTCCCAAGCATCGTCTATTGGTTCTCTGTGTAATTACAGCTGATCTGGCAGTAACAGAGTAGCAACCGTGGGCGGTCAATCAAGCTCAAGCTCAAGCGCTTTAGCGGCGTTCCAATTGGCTGGTTTGGACTAAAATTTTGGAACAGACCCAGACCGAGCCCTTGCACTGGTGGTCTATATTTTGTTTTAGACTAGTTCTAAAATGTATTTTTTTTAAACAGTATTATTCTCGATCTATTTTGCACTGAATTTGGATCAAGGCAAGCACTGTTCCAAACTAGTTTGACAGCTGTCGCACACGAGATTTTGTTTGGTTTTGTTTCGTTGTTGGGGTTTTTGCTGCTGTTGCTGCCGGCCCTGTCGTCGCAGCTGCGAAAGGATCACAAGGGAAACATTCGGACGCTTCTGTTCTGCAGGATTTTTCGGGCATGTTATGGAAACTCCCAGGGAAGTAGCCAGTTTCTGACTTGGTCCAAAACTCATCATGTGACACATCAAATCACATTAGATTTCAAAAGCAATATCAATGATAGTCAAATATAATGCACATAATCAAGTTGACCCCTATCGGATATGTTCCGGGCACCTCCAAGGAAATGGTCAGTTTCTGATTTAATCCAAAACTTATCATGCTCCACATAGCAAATCAAATTAGATTTCAAAACCAAGAAGTCAAATAATATGCCCAGGACCACCTTTCTTACTTCCAGGCATCTTTCAACAACCCCTACGGAAGTGACTAGTTTCTGATATGGTCCAAACCCTGTGATTGGACTCATACAATCTCACAGAAATTGAAAAACAAGATCAGTTTAAGTCAAATATGGTGTCCAGATCCACATTGGCTACATTCTGGTATGTTACGGGTACCCCCCAGGGAATTGTCCAGTTTCTGACTAGGGCCAAAACCCAACACGCAAAAACATACCAGACAAATTTCAATAAATACAGATTTTTATTATTAACTCACTGGGAAGCACGAGGAGCACATCAATCCCGGAGACAGCCATCGGAGGTCAATTTCACGGTGATTGCCGGATAAAAACCGTTTACGAATGCACACGAGATTAAAAAACGGCTGACCACGAAATCAGGGTGTGAGTTGGTTTTGACTCGGGTTTTGACGTTTGAAATAGAGCGGCCAAAAAAAGACCAACTGCTGCGTGCGCACACAGTTGGATCTATTTTGGCTTGATCTTTTTAATTTTAGCTGGTTCAAATGTGACATAAATTTGGATCTAGATCAGACCACCGCTAAAGATGCCCTTAGATTAGGACTTAAAATTAAATTAAAACCAAAATGAAGCAATCTCTGCTATTACATCAGCAGGCGAAATTGGCATATCCGGAGAACTTTGAGATTAGGGCGTAATTGCTTTTGTAAACAAACACGTCAATCGCCAATTTCTCGCAAATTAAAGCTCAATCTAAAAAATTAACGGCACAAACAGGTAGAGAAATGATTCTTCTATCATTTAGTATGGTTTGTTCGCGAGAATAAGTTTCAATTTACGATTAATTGGCGATAGACTTGTTTGTTTACAAAAGCAATTACGCCCAAATCTCAAAGTTCTCCGGATATGTCATTTCATGTTTGGCATATGGATATCCGGAACAGAGAGAGATTTAGAGAGAGAAAAAGAAGGAGAATAGATCTAGGGAGAGAGAGAGAGAGGGAAACAAAGAAAAGGCAGAATGGAGCTGATACACGAAAAAACGAGGAGACAGTTTCCAACCACCGGAGAAGACGGATCACGAATCGACCAAGAAAAGAAAAAGTTTGCGAGGACAAGAAAATAAGTGCAGAAGACTGTGACAGAACGTAGTCGGAGTTTTTCTACCGCGTGTGATCGATCCACCCGGGTTTCGAGTGAAGTGGAGAGGACGAACATCCCAACCAACGTTATCGGTTGAGAGGATCCCCGGTGAGCCATTGCCCGGTTGTTCGGCGAGTGTCCAGTGCTAGTGGCTCGCTCGTCAGCTATTGCCACCAGGGATCGACTATAAACTCAGAGTGGTGCAAAAAACACTGGTGCTACTCTTAAATAAGGGAGCGCGTCTCTTATATTTGGAAGGAGAAAGAGACTAAGGAGAGAGAGATTTCATATTTAGGAGAGCGTAGTTGCACAGCTCAGGTGCTACTTGCGTATAGCACAGTATCGAGTAGTGTTATGACGGGAGTAGCACTTTTCAATGGGGAGAGACGTGGCTTAGAGATTTACAAGAATGGCCCCATATTTTAATATATGTTGCAGTGACTATATGGTATTCAAAAGCGTAGGAAAATGCAAATTTTGATGCTTTTCCTAAAGAGATTTTTTAAAGATCGATCTGTAATTTTCTTCACAAGGGGGCCTGGTCGACATTCCGGCGAAAAATCTAAACCAACCCGACACCAACCTGACTTCTATCAAACCCTAACCCGATGTTGACCCGACATTGACCAGACATAAACCCCAAATTAACCCAACAACAACACTGCATTGGGTCGACATCGACCTTAAATTAGCCTTACATTGATCCGACATCGGGTCGACTTGTCTGTTCGGGACCATTTTGATGGGTTTCTTCCACACTCCACTGTCGTATATCAAATGATAGTGGGTGACTTAATTGACAGTGACAATGAGCTTCGAATGAGGAAGGGGCTCTTCAAATGATGGGCACGAGATTTTTTTTTTCACAGAATCGATTTAATAGTTGTATTGGTTCATTTTCAATCGAACGCTACAGTTATAGAGAAAGTACACTGTCGGAGAAACAAAGAGAGAGAATAAGTGATTTAACACCGTTGGAGCGGCAGCTCTCCAACACAAGAAAAATGAAATGTGCTGCACAATTTAAAATGCTCTTTAACGTCTCTTTGGAAATGAAAGTGCAGTCTCACAACAGCGTGTGTTTTACTCGGAAAAAATTGAGTAGCACCCGATCCCTGATTGCCACACCATACGCGTCGGGTGAGTGGTAGCAGAAGCCTTATAGGTGAGGGTCTAGTGAGGTCTGACGAGTCCACCCCCGCTTGCTAGTGCCCAAAATCCGATGAGCTACCACCCCGGAAGCGAGCACGAGGAACGCTGACAGGAGTACCAGCATCGGACCTGATCCCCGTCGGAATGTCTGGAAGCCCAGCAGAAACACCAGCTCGCTAAGGTAAGAAGCCGGCCTTGAGATATAGGTAAGAGTACCCGGTTCGAGCTAGCCGTAACTTACAGACTACTCGCGGCTATCTCGAGGTTAGGGATAACAAATTGTAACAAATGGATGGCAGGGTAGGGATTGAGAACATAAGGTTTGGAGAGCAATGTGCTTTTGATCTCGAATTAAACGACAAACTGATGAAAAAAAAAACATGGGGGTACACCGATGGGCAGCTATCAACTTGGGAGAATACAAGATGACACTAACTACTAAATCGTCAGATCTATCCGTTTTGAAAACACATAAATTAAATTCAAAAAGTCGAGATCTTGACTCGCCCGGACATCTCTAACGGGTATGGTGGGTTGTTTTCCTCGGACCCTGAGGGATGCGGATAAATCAGATCTGGCAACACGGTGTAAGGTACACGACCAAACAACATGCTCGATATCGTGATATCCACTGCCACACGCACATAAATTGCTGCCTGAGAGCTCAATTCGATAGAAGTGCGAGTCTAACGAGCAGTGATTCGACATAAGCCTTGATATAACGCGTATAAAGTCGCGGCTCATGTCCAACCCTTTGAACCATGGTTTGTTCGACACCTGTGGGAGAATAGAATGTAGCTATCTTCCCAAATCACCATCATTCCATTTTTGATGGGGACTTGATTTTTATCTACAGTTTATATTTATTTGAAGTGCACACATCCAAATAAAAAATAATTAAATTGTGAAGGCGTCACCTTATTTTCATCGATAAAATTTAATTTTTTGATGGTTTGTCATAACCGTCAATGTTCAATCATGAATTGCAAAAAAAAAATAGTATCTACCCATTTGGCACTGCCTCAAATAATTTTTTATCAGCTATCCAAAAGTCACATCCAAATCTTTCGGAAACATTTGGAAGTTAGTGAAAAATATGATTTTACACTTCTTTTTTGATATCAAGTTTGATAAATAGTGCAAACCATTTTGACGTCATAACAAGCGTGGCATCAAAGTAGGCTATGCAGATATTTAACTATGTTTTTAAATAAATTAAGACAGTTGGGTTCTTTAAGGGTATTGAGGTTATTGCATATTCATAATCGGCATTAAATATAGGACCCAAATCCAAAAATTTTTCAATCTTGGTACACTAGAACTATTTTAAATAAGTGCGATTACATTGAAATAAATCACCAACTTAGCGCCCCTCGGTGTGACTTTGTATGGGAGCGAGCTATCAGGTTGTTAGTTAAGTGTCAAACAGTGATGCTATTATTTTGCTTTAAATCTTTGTTTAATAATCGAGATGACAGTCTATGGGTTCAAAAAAAAAATAATACTGTGCTCAGAAAACGAAGCTCTTTCAGATGATGGGGTAGGTGTTTTCCTATTAATGGAGGATGAGTTTTCTAAAATTGTATGCAATTTTATTACACTGCAATATATTTTTTTCAAAATATTTGTTGAAAGCTATAAATTGACGTATAAAAATTGCGTGTAGATCGTAAATTCTTTTTAATTAATAAATTGGCTTAGTACCTCCACTTCTGGCTCACCCACCCTATTTTTTTTCCCTTGATTTGTTTTCCGTCGATCTTGTTTACCGTGCTGAGCACCAATGCTACCGACGCCAGGAAGGCAGCTCCCACACCTGGACCCTACCTATCGACTCATCAACTCATGAACCGGGGACCAACGGCTTTACTTCCCTTCCGACTTGCCAAACTCGTCAGTTGGGGACTTAACGGACACATGGTCCACTTCGTTCGGAATTTCCTCACTGACCGTGCTTTCCGTGTTGCTATCGGAAATGCCAAATCTAGGAGCTTTCAGGAGGAAACGGGGGTCCCCCAGGGATCAGTGATCTCCGTCACACTCTTCCTAATCGCGATGAACGGAATCTTCCGCCAGTTACCAAAGAACGTCCGCATCTTTGTGTACGGGCCCACCACAACACGCACCAGGAACCTCACGCAAGCCGCGGTCACAGCCGTAGTAAAATGGGCCCAAGCTGCTGGTTATCAGCTCTCTGCCAGAAAAAGCATCAGATGCCACGTCTGCCCTTCACGACACAGGGTCAATGGGACCGCCATTAAGATTGGCGACCAGGCTATTCCCGTCAAGAACTCCATTCGGATCCTGGGGGTACTTGTGGACCGCACCCTCTCTTTCGTGCCGCACTTCAACCAGGTCAAAAAAGATTGTCGAAGCAGGGTCAATCTGATCCGGACCATCTCCAGGCCTCATCGCACCAATAATCGGGCAGTTCGCTTCCGGGTAGCGCAAGCTATCATCGATAGCAGGCTGCTGTACGGAACAGAGCTTACGTGTATCAATTCGGAGAAGCAGGTTGAGATTCTCGGTCCAACCTTCAACAGCAGCGTCAGGATAATCTCTGGCCTCCTACCTTCCACCCCCGCCGATTCCGCTTGTGTCGAAGCAGGGGTTCTACCCTTTCGGTACCGCATTATCAACGCTACCATTTTCAAAGCTGCATCCTTCGCCGCCAAGACAGCAAGAAACGGCAGAATCTTCCTCCTCGACGAGGGGGACAGAATCCTGCAGACGATCGCCAGCATCGACCTCCCCCCGGTGGCTAGGACCCACTGGCACGGAGAGAAGAGCTGGCTCTCTTCCAGCATCCATGTCGATTACCACATCAAAAATCGATTCAAAGCAGGAGACAACTCCGCGGCCCTCCGTCGCACAGTAGTCGAACACATCAGAACCCATTACGCCGAACACACTCACCGGTACACCGATGGTTCCCGATCCAACACGGGCGTTGGCATCGGAGTATCCGGAAGTGGCATACTCGCTAGCAGCAGCTTACCACAACAATGCTCCGTTTACTCGGCCGAAGCGGCCGCAATCTTCCATGCGGCCACGTCACCAGCAAACCAGCCAATCGTAATACTAACCGACTCCTTCAGTGCTATCCAAGAGCTAGCTTCAGCAGTTCCCACCCACCCGTGGATTCAAGCTACCATCGAGTACGCCCCGAGCAGCACCATTTTTACATGGATTTCCGGCCACTGCGGAATACCCGGTAATGAGGCAGCAGAGGGCTTCTTTTAAAGATCTTTTCGTCAGAATTTAACTTTGGCCACAACACTTTGTTGTGAGTAATTTACTTAATTATTATTATGATTATTTATGATTATTTATTTAACAACCGGCGGGTCCGAGATTCACGGACAAAGTCCCCCTTCCAGATCTCCGGCGATGGATCAAAACAACCGTGCAGAAAGCCTGGGCCGACCAGTAGTTCAGCACCCGAGAGCCTTTCATCCGGAGGATCAAAGGAACCACGGAGTCATGGACGGACCTCCCAAACCTTCGGGATCAGAGAGTGCTCTCGAGGCTGAGGACTGGACACTGTCGATTATACTATAATTTCTGCGGCGGAGGTCCCTTCCGCAAAAGCTGTGCCATCTGCCACGTCCCGGCCACCGTTGAACACATCCTCTGCATCTGTCCTGAATTCCAGGACCTCAGGAAAGCCTATGGGATCACCTCCAGCATCCGGAACCTACTCGGAGAGGATTCACCCGCTGCAGACGCCCTGCTAGTTTCCCTCAGGGAAGCTAACCTATACCATGGGATCTAAGAAAACCATGGCTGTTATATTCGTTTGTATACTCGTTCATTTGTTTATATGTTTAATTTCTTTTGACTCTCGGGACGGCACCGCACGGGATGAGCCTTTGGACCTCGTCACGGTGTCGTCTCGTTCAGATTTGTGTCATTCATTTTGAACTTGTTGTCGTCTTCGTGAAGAGCCAGGAGAGCTGTCACCTTACAGCCTCAGCAGCCGGAGGGGCATCACATGGGATGAGTCTTTTGGCCCTCATGGAGGTGTTCCCCCCAGGCATTGTCAGTAGAAATTCAGTTTAAGCCTACTATGTCCAACTACTCCGTAGGAGGTTCTCCTTCTGAGACCTCAACAACTGACTAGAGATGAACTAGCCTAAGGCTAAAAATCTCTTTAATAAAGAATTTAAAAAAAAAAACCGAAGGAAGGCGTGATCAGAAATGTTATGCCTCAGAGCATCCCGGCGGCACCACTGGGATTGAACCCAGGTAATCACGCTTACCACTACACCAACGGCGCCGCTTCACCCACCCTATATAAAACCGATTTTTTTTTTTCAAAATAAAGAACTCAATACAAATGTCAGAAAATTTTGGCTCGTTTTATGCGGGTACCTGTCCCGGAACTGGTTCTTAGTCTTAGTCGATCGAAGGAAACACTTACCGGTCATTTCCGAGTCATTTCACAATTTTGTCCAGGTTCTGCCAAGAATCACCCCACTGTGCAGCGGTGCAAGTTTTCCCTTCTTCCACAAGTAGGTCCTGGGCACGGCGAGCAGCCTCCAACTGTAACTGGAGTAAAGTTTTCCGTCACTAAAATTAATCAAAACTTGCAGGCAGTCATTTTTCCGGCCAGCAACAACCAGAAAATGCTCCCTCTCGCTAGCCCGTATTGGTGTGAGACGGCAACTGTCAAGTTTTGGTCAAAATTGCTTCCCGTTAGTTTTACTATTTTTTTTTTTGCGCTCAAATTCCAACTCTGATGCGTTGTGGGAATGTGAAAAATTGCAGCCCAAAAGGCAAATGAGAAAAAAAGTTCTGATTGCCGCTGCTGCACTGCATGCACACTGACTGTCCACTACCAAAACCTGGAAAGCTGCATGATGGGTGTGCCCCAGAGCGATGGTTGTATACGCGTTTTAGTGTCGGGCGTGGAACCGGCAAAAATGTGATTTTTTTTTTGTTTGTTTCGAGTAATGTCATTTTTAACACGCGCTTCAGCTGCTGCTGCTTAATCCTCTGGGTGATGAGTTTTGAGGGAGTAATAGCCAAGTATTATACAAAGGGATTGAGTTTCGAGTTCGTTGCTAATTTGATTTATTTTGGGAAAATATTACTACACGACAAGTTAAAAAAATGCTTTAAATGTTTTAATAGATAGGTTAAATTAAACGCTTAGAACGACTTACTCATTTTATTCTGCATGTTAAGTCCCTTTTATATATTACCCAAGTAACCAACAAGTCAGCTAATCGCCTTTTTTGCAATATAAGACTGACGTACGACTGATATAAAGTTCGGAAATCCGTATATTGCAAAAAAGGGCGATTATCGGGTAGTTAGCGGGCTTGGTGGTTACTTGGTGATTACTTGGGTACGTATCGCAAAAATATGAATTTCTCAATACAACCCACCTCATCATGACGTGGTAATCGAAGTGTGCCCTCCCGAGCAAAGCTGGAGATCAAATTGAAATCAAAATTTGCTGTTATGATGTAACTTATTTTGAATACTCCAGTTGATCTCATTTTGGTTGACTAAACGGTAAACACAGCAAAAATGAGAGCAAACTTTTACACTGTTGAATCAAACGAAAAACTAATCTTGCTTTCAATGAAATCAATTTGATTTCTGATTTTGATTTCATAATGTTTAACTGAATACGAGCCTGGCGTAAATCGTTAGCATCAATGCTCTTCACGCTGAAAGAATTGAGCTCAAATCTCACCCCGGGAAAGTGACGAATGATCTGAAATGTGTTAAACAAAACAAAGAAACAATAATAGTTAGTTCAACGACAGATGAGTTTAAATTAAATTTTAAATAAGACGTTAACAGCAGAACTTCAAGTTTAGTCGCTTTCATTTAAAAAGTTTTGACTACATAACGAAAGCACAATATGATATCAGACTAATGTCGTGACAGTTGAAATCAAAATGAGTATTCATTATGATAGGAACTACACACTTTAATATCGATTTGCTTTCATTTTGTTAACCAACTTTGCTCGGGTTCACAGCTTTATAGTTCATGAAATAAGCTTCAAGAAAACTAGTTGATATTGTATTTCCTCTTTCCCCATTTTCCATTATGAAAAATAAAGTTAAAATTTGCGCGGAGTTTTTTACACGTTCCAGTGAATATGAAAAAAAAAAACATGAAAAAAATAAGGCTACCGTACTCAAAAAAGGGCTGAAGATGTCAAACCAAACTTTCATAGCTTTAAAGTACTTGATGTAAACTTCATGCTGATGGGTTTTTGTATTGTATCTCCACTTGGCCCATTCCCCCTATTTCCAGTGGTGGCGGGGAGGAATACCCCTCACCATCCCTCTCCAGCGAGGGAGTTTGGTAAAGAGAGATGATCAAACCGATGTGTACCTTCCAAAAGTTGTCCTTGCTCGCTTTCTACTCTCTATATGCAATTCTCACACTGCCGTACTCTAACAGAACTATCAATTCTATACTTTCATCACCTCATCTATCGTATAAAAATTACCACTTTAGTCTGTGAGTTGAAATTAGTATCTTCAACTATGTAAATCGTTGACTTCACGCAGAAGTAATACAAAACATATAGTCATAGTCAAAGTAATCACATTTATTCTAATTTTTTAAAGAAAATTCACCAGCAAAAAAAAATTTATAAATCATTATTAAGCTGGACTTAAAATAACCACAAATCATCAAATCTGGCCAACTCTGCATCATCCTCGGCCACCTTGCCAGTCTTTCTCAACTTTAGCTTAACTTTTTTGATAGCACGGAATTCCATGCGTTTGGGTGGATTAATATCGTTCTTTTCGAAAAATCCACGTCGTAGTCACGGTACCACTGATACACCTCCCATCTATATTGACAGTTTGCCAAATCTAGTTTAAATTTCACAGGTCCTTTATATGTTTTAATAAACGGTACAATGAGTTTTTCAGGCACTCTTGCTTGTACACGGCGAATGAGAATGACTCAAATTTGAGTTTAGTTAGCTCATAAATCACATAAAGTGCAGGAACTCACCGATGAGTAAATTTGTCTTATGTTTTCCAGGTTTTCCCAGGATTGTCCAGGAAAAATTTCCCGAACATGATAGTGGTACTACTCCTAGACTGAATAAAATTTTCGTCAATTTTTCTCATTTGTCGGCAGATTTTTGAGGTTTTCGACAGAAAAACTTGAGGCAAAATTTACTCATCGGTGAGTTCCCGCACCTTTGGCGATTATGAGTGAACTAAACTCAAATCTGGGTCATTCTAATTCGCCGTGTACCACTTCAAGTCCATCCTCTTTTTTTGTGGGGAAATTCTGAGTTTTTGTGGCCACAACTGCAGATTCCCTGCCAGATCATAAACTTCCGGGCGATTTTTTCGGTGAAAACGAACTTAAATTCGCCGGGAACATCTCTTCAACGAATTCATGACAAAAACTCAAATGGACAAAGGTAGAAGAGATAATATGTCGAATGGACAAAAGTTTGATTTGAACATAGAACGAATAAAGATCGAATTGACGTAAGGTCGAATATGCAAGGGGCCGAATTGCTTTAAAGTACGTACATATTCCTGGATTGTGCGGACTCACTCAATATGTTTGTCATCTGGGAGCCAAACATTCAGAATCCATAAATTTAGTTACTGTTCTTATCTATTGTCTAGTATTAGCATCTCACATTATAAATAGTAGAACAAACTGGCTGAGTGAAGAATGCTTAACAAGCACCACCGATTCGTGCCTTCCTCAAAATTGACCTTTGCTCGATTTCTACAGGGTGTCCCACATCAAATTGCCAATTGGGTATTTCCTCTAGAATATTTGGGTAGAAATTGTTTACGCTGTATTTTTATCGCTGTCAGTTTTTCGAAAGTTGAAAAAATGGCGTCACTCGCCACGCAACGTCGCGAATTGATTTTGCGCAAGCACCTGGAAAATCCTCAACTCTTTCATCGGGACATCGGGAAACAACTTGGAATCGTGCAGTCAACGGTGAGTCGTGTAATTAAACGTTACTACGAAACTCTGAGCATCGAACGGTAGGAGAAATGAGGTCAGAATGGATGTTCTATTAGTGATCAGGATCACAAGCGTGTCGTGAAAGCGTTTAAGTGGAATCCCAATGCTGAGGCCAAAAAGTTGAATCTGTTCAAGTCTTTCGTTCAGAGAGCCAAGGATCGGGAGGGACTGCATACGTCAAAGTGCAGAAGGCTCAAAATCGTAACGAACGGCAAAATACGGTGGGAAAATCATGGGTCCGGAAACTGTGCATCCAGGTGCTGACGAAGCCTTATTGTCTCATCCAGGGCCCAACATAGTCCATTTCAATTGAAAATCGTCAAGCGACGACGACGCTGTCAACCCTCACTTTCAAACAGGGTTACTTCCACTCACTTCGCTATAAAAAATGTTTTTCATAATTATGGAATCATTGGATGCTTTTATGAAAGTTTGTACTTGTCAGAAGCAAGAAGAGGTTGGAAGGTATGTATTTGACACATAAAACCTGTCAATTTCGCTTTCAGTGCGTCACAATCAGCGAATTTATGACTCGTGAGCGTTCACTCAGAGTGAGCGCTCACGAATCGTAAAATCGCTGATTGTGACGCACTGAAAGCAATAATGACAGGTTTTATGTCTCAAACACCTAGTTTACAACCTTATCTTGTGACTTACAACTATTTACTATCATTATAATATCTAATGATTTCATAATTTTGAAAAACAATTTTTTATAGCAAGTGAGTGGAAGCAAGCCTGCTTTCAAATGAAAGTCATTCTATCTTCTCTTCGAGCATCTTCCCTTCAACATCAACAGAATCACTTTCGATCAGTTTTCATGCTGTTTGTTTTGATTTGACTCTTGTTCATTTCGTCTTCCATTGTCAAATGAGCTTACTTTCGTATTGAAGCGAAGCTATTCGATCCAGATTCGCGCTGTTTTCCAGACTTCTGCGCACGTGCATGTCAAATTTATCATTGTCGGGTGGTTTGTTTTTCCATAAATATGGGTATTTATGGAATCGGGATGAAGTCTACAGATCGAAAGTTGTTATGCGACGCCATTTTGAAATTTAATATGGTGGCTTCCAGTTTAAGAAAAAATGGGAAATACTGTCAAATACCCATCAATATTGGAATTTTTGGTACCAGGACGCAGTCTACAGAATAAAAAACTATTCCGACGCCATTTTGAAATCCAAGATGGTGGCTTCCGGTTCGAGAAAATGCGGAAAATACTGTCAAATACCCATCACTATGGGTACTTTTGGACTTGGAATGACGTCTAGAGAATAAAAATTGATATCCGTCGGCATTTTGAGATCCAAGATGTTGGATTCCAAGAAAACTGGGAAATACTGTCGAATACCCATCAATGTGGGTATTTTTTAATCGGGGTCACGTTTGGAGGCTGAAAATTGATATCCTATGTCATTTTGAAATCCAGGCGGCCTCAGATTCCAGAAAAAGTGGAAAATTCTGATGCCGTCCCATCAATATGGGTATTGACGTCTAGAGGCTGAAAATTGATAATCGACGGCATTTTGAAATCCAAGATGACGGCTTCCAGTTGAAGAAAACGTGGGAAATACTGTCAAATACCCATCAATGTTGGTATTTTCGATATCTCAGTACCGTCTAGAGGCCAGAAACCTATGTTGGACGCCATTTCAAAATTTTATATATAATGATTAATGTGGGTATTTTTGGAATCGGAGTGACGTCTTAAGGCCAGAAATCGATGTCCAACGTCATCTTGACATTCAAGATGGTGGCTTCCGATTTCAGAAGAAGTGTCAAATCCCCTACAAATGGCGTTGAACATTGATTTCAGCTTCAACGCGTCGTCTCCGTTCCGAAAAGTGTTAGTGTTTTTGACACTTTTTCTGTAACCCCATGGCTGCCATCTTTTAATCCAAAATGGCGTCGAATATAGATTTTTGGCGTCTACGCGCTGTTGTCGTAGCGGTGATAACAATGTAAAACATCTGTCAAACGTAACTCACATCAGAATTTTAACATTTTAAATTGTAAATTTGCCTTATTTTGTCCGTTTTTGGTGATCAAAAAGCTTGGAAAATAGTTGAAAAAGTAGGGGAACTTGCTCTAGTGTTGGCCTATGGATCTAAACATTGGGCTCATCGCTAAAAATCTGCTATTTATCAATGTTATCTAGATGAACGCGTCATTGGGACGGTACTAATGGATATTTGTGGTCGCTATGGAAAATTTAGTTGATTGCTGAATTTAGGTATGGGCCCAAATTAGGAGCATTTAGGCCGACATTGCATCCATTTCCCCTATATAAAAACAAAAAAAATCTTCATTCTCTATAAAGAAATCCGCCTTTTTTTCTATTTAATATTGGTGCGCCGCGGCTTTTTTAGAATTTTTTTAAAATGCGCCGCTGTAGCAAACAGGTTGGGAACCACGGTAGTAGTGTATTTGCGACTCTTCCTGAGCCCGATGGCAGCCATTTTGGACTCCAGAATGGCCTCGTTAGTTTAATTTTCGTTTAATATAAAATAGAATTTTGTTACTACATATTATGATATTTTTTTTTTTATTTCCATTTCGTCAAGCCAGTGTAGACTACATACAATGATTATTACAATGTTTACTTACATACTATGCATTAATTCTATTCTGTTTTAGCTTAGTTTGTATTTGCTGCTTGGACATAGTGATGTCAATAGTTCCGCAATGCAAATTATATAGGCGCATCATTCGATTGATTGGGCTATTTTTTGCATAGTTTGTTCTGTACGATGTTTCTGAAAATAAATTCCGTGTTCTAAGATATCGACAAGGTGTGTAAAAATTTAATTGTGCGAGAATTTCTGCCGAATCTATGCGCATTGAAATAATGTCGTTGATGAAGAAAAGCATTGCAAATTGGCGGCGCTCCTTAAGTGTTTGTATATTGATGAGCATGCAGCGCGCTTCATAAGATGGTAATGGAAATGCAGTCCAATTCAATTTACGTAAAGCATATAAAAGGAATTGTTTTTGGACAGATTCTATGCGTTCTTCGTGTATGGAAATGTATGGATTCCATACTAAATGGCAGTATTCCAGAATTGGCCTTACATATGTGGTATATAAAAGCTTAATAGTGTATGGGTCTTCGAAATTATGACTGAACCTTTTGATGAAGCCTAGCATTCTGTTTGCTTTACTAATGCTAGTATTATAATGTTCTATAAAAGTTAGTTTGGAGTCTAGGATTACACCTAGATCTCTTACAATTTTGCTTTTTTCTACTATTTGGTTGCCTAATGATATTTCAATATGCGGTGTTTCTATTTTTCTGCTAAATGCTATTGCAGTACATTTTTTTACGTTCAGTTTAAGTAGACTTTTACTACACCAGGTGTGGAATATATTGATTTCATTCTGGAATTCTTCTGCATTGCTAGAATTACTTATTTCCATAAAGAGCTTCATGTCGTCTGCATATACAAGCAATTTTATTTTTTTAAGTATGTAGGAAATGTCGTTTATGTACAAAATAAAAAGAAGTGGGCCTAAATGAGAACCCTGGGGTACCCCAGAGGTGACTGAAATTGGTTCTGAAAGTTTATTTTGAAAGCGAACTATTTGTTTACGATGTGTTAGGTATGATTGAAGCCAATTCAAAAGTCCAGGCTCCATTCCTATTTTCTGCAATTTGAGGATTAATAATGGTATGTCGATGCGGTCAAATGCTTTACTGAAGTCGGTGTATAGCGCTTCAACGTGCTTGCCACTGTCCAACGCTTTAATAATGAAAGATACATATTCTAGAAGATTAGAGGTAGTTGAGCGACCTTTAAAAAAGCCGTGCTGTTTACTTGTAATTAGATTTTTCACCTGCTGAAAAATATTGCCGTTTACGATTGATTCAAAAAGTTTTGGAATGCAAGAAATAATAGCAATTCCACGATAATTTCGAATGTCTGATTTTGCACCTGATTTGAAAATAGGTACCAAATAAGATGATTTCCAAATTTCAGGGAATTTTCCATTTTTAAGAGACATGTTGAAAAGACGCTCTAGAGGAAATGAGAGTTCTTCAGAAAGGTTTTTAAAAAATATGGGTGCGATGCCGTCAGGTCCAGACCCTTTCGACGCGTTTAAGTTTTTTAGTGCATTGAGGACTTGATGTTGAGAAAGTTGGTTGACAGAGATGTTTTTAGAAATTTCAGGAATGAATGCAAAGAAATCGCGGTCACGATCTTCTTCGGAAAATGTGGTGTATACTTCTTGGAAGAAATTTGCAAAGAGACTGCAAATTTCAGAAGAATTCTCGCCTACATTTGCATCCAAATTCATTCGCGAAGGAAAATTGCTGCTTTTTAATTTCGTGTTTACATAATTAAAAAAGTTCTTAGGACATGATTTGACTTCATTTTCGACTTTGCGGTTATAGTCCTCATATGCAGAGTTGGTGGCTGTATTTAATTGGTGGCATAAGTTGTGATAGTTTCGCAAATTGGTTTCAGTTTTTTCTTTTTTGTATAGTTTATGAGCTTTCTGTTTTTTATTCTTCAAATTTTTCAGTTGTGGATTGAACCATGCGGGTAGTTTATTGTTTTGTGTTCGTCTTCTTTTTTTTGATGGTACAGTTTCTAAGATTAGGTTTCGTAGAATTAAGTGAAATTTTTCTACTTCATTTCTACATATACATCCCTATCGGCACCCGATATTGTACGGATACTATATTTTGATGCCTGAAGACGCGACAATTGAAACAAGTCTTTGCTCCAAATGAAATGAACTGATGCGCTTGACGAACGAAACAAGCCATAGTCAAGTCATGTTTGACAGGAAGAATGTTCATAGTGACTTGATAACAAGAAACACAATGACTTCCACGAAATTGATATTGCTCGAAATGAAACGATTCTGCGGAGAGTTAATTTTTTTGTCTTTGTTTCGGGTCTCATTTCATCATGGATGATGAGACTAACGTCAAGGTGGACTTCCGGCAGCTTTCGGGGCTACTGTTCTTCACCGCCCAGCACAAGTTTGATGTTCCGGATGAAGTAAGAAGGGTTGTCCTGGGATTTTCGAAAGTGGTCGTTGCTCCAGACGGACGGACATTCCGCTTGCGATTGCCGCTTTAGCATGCTTCAGCTGATCTACAGTCTATTGCATCCAGAACGTCTTCCTTACGTATTTTCGAGGCATCTGTGCGGAGAGAAATCATCACATTATCAAAAAAAAAAAAAAAAAAAAATCCAAGCTCAATCAAAAACACTATTAAGGGTGACGCTTTCCTCCGGTTCACAATTTGCACTATTATGTATTTTTTACATATTTTGAGCAATTTTAGATACCTTTCTTGACACACACAGAAGAAGAACAGTTTAATGAAGATCGACAATCGTCGAAAACAGCCGTTTTCGCGGAAAAATCCGTAAAGTGGATGGCACTGGAATTAGATTGCGATGAGCCGAAACGAACGACAAGTTTGTTTTGGTTATTATTTTGACGTTTTCTGCTTATAGGCGTTACAGGGTGTTTCAAAATGATAAATATATGTTGCTAATCCATCCTGTATAACGTATTTGCATGAATCATAAGGATTTCTATCCTAACTAGATGTGGTCCGTCTTACCCCACCGGGCGTTTTTACCACGTCTTCCGCGACTGCACATTGTAGGCGAAATAGGTATCTGTCATAAATACCAAAATTTATTAAGTGGAATCAAATAGAAGATAACCTTTTTTGCTTTTTTATTTTATCATAGAATCGTGAAGATGATTCCGCAAAATAATCGTAACGCCTGCGTTACGGTGTACCGTGCACCAGCCAGAGCTGGTAAATATCACGGTTGTCATGTGACAATGAGAAAACAGGTCCCCTCTCTATCACGAGATAAACTACCTATCATTTGCTTTCTTGTCATTTTCCAATGATCAAGCGCTCATGAGAAAAATTCGGATGCGGTTTTGACATCAACATTTCTAACTGATTTAAATAAATTTAAGCAAGCAACCATATGTAATCGGTAGAGTGAATATATTATTACGAATTCTTCGGTACAAGTAACTTGAATAGTAATAAATGAGCCAGTAATTACGATGAACACAACACTGTCACGTTCTGTCATGACAAAAATATCGATGAGATTTTGAAGAAAATCTCTATCATCGTTTTCTCATCCGATGATAGTGACAGAAGTATCTCTGTAAATATCGTGTTAGATCTTTCATTGAAATTAGCGGCGCCGATGGTGTAGTGGTAAGCGTGATTACCTCTCACCCCAGCAGGCCTGGGTTCAATCCCAGTCGGCGCCGCCGGGATGTTCTGAGGCATAACACCTTTGATCACGCCTACCTTCAGAAGGGAAGTAAAGCCGTTGGTCTCCGGTTCATGAGTTGATGGGTCGATAGGTAGGGTCCAGGTGTGGGAGCTGCCTTCCTGGCGTCGGTAGCATTGGTGCTCAGCACGGACAACAAGATTGACGGAAAACAAACCAAAGAAAAAAAATCTTTCATTGAAAATGACATTTGCCAGCCCTGGCACCAGCAAAGACTTCAACAGTCATGGAAACGTGAGCTCTATTCTGAAAATCATGTTTTAGTTCTGGTAAACGTGATCAACGTTCATGAGTTGTGTTTGATATCATGAACATGTTCTCGAAAACGGTCTTTGAAATGTTAAAAGTATGCATTGCCTCGGCTCTTGAGCTTCTGTGGACTCGTAATCCTATATACAGAGATTCGCGAAAATATTTTCAGACGATTTGGCAACGTGATATGTTTTGTTTACAAAAGTTGCCAACGCTTGCCGTGGAGCAAAATGTTCGTGACTTTATCGTTGTCTACGGTATGAGTTCGTTTGAACTCTCAGAGAACTGGTGGACTATTTTTGCCATGTTTTGCCCTAACCACGGTCGTGGAACTGCAACGAAGTGTAACTAGGTGAGTTTTTTTTCCCGTTTCCAGAAAACGTTGAACTTCGCAAAAAAAAGTCGGACTGCCGTCGGATTTGTCCCTTGTGGATGAGGTTGTGTACTGTACACCTTTACACCAAACTGGACAAATAAGCGCGTTTTCACTTATTAAAAAGGGTGATAAAAGCACCGACAAACCGACATGCATCATCATACAAATTACAAAGAAATTTCTGATCAAAGCATAAAACTGACATCCTAGCCACGAAAACACTCATCTATTTCCGACAAATTATTTTTATCTAGATAAAACATTTCTATGGTTTTGATTTGGGATCGCTGCACACTTGAATCGGCCGTAATGGATTCTTGATCAAGAGTGAAGTTTAAGTTTCATGTCGGTTTGTCGGTGATGAAAGTGCGAGTTTTCTTCTAATCGCCTTGGTATCTGCAGTGCACTCATTCCTTATAATAAGGAAACAATAAGTGCTCCGAAGACATCAAAACGATTTGACGGAATTGTGCATTTTATCACACTTTTTTGAATTTTTGGGACTTTCCTGTAGCAGATGTAATCAGCAATATTATCCGAACTGAAAAATTTATAAAAAAAAATATCAATTCACAATGTATTATATAATTGTTAATTATGCATAAATCTTTCTTATGTCAAACGCATTGTACTGCTATAATACATATTTGCTTTTAGTTTGAATTTATTTCCCCCCGATTACAATACTTTTCAACTCAATAAGAAATCCTCTAAATATTTTCTAATCAGAATGCCCGTTTGGATCACATTTTGACAGTTCTTGCTGCTCGATTGGCTCAAAATGACCATTACCGCGAATCTCTAGAAATAGGATTAGTACTGTGGACCGTTTTGCAGAAAATTCCCGTATAAATGAGCCTCAGAATTCCCTTCTTCAACTGTTTTACTGTCCCGTTTGAAAGAGTAGCTGTTCATCGCTGGATGAAGTGTTCTAATCTTTGTATTTTGATCTTTGAAATCAGATCAGTAGTTCAAAAGTTATGAAAAAATCGTTTTCTTTGACCATCCTAACATGGAAATGGTCATCCTAATAACAAAGCACGGGTCTAATGTTTTGCGATAAGGAACAAAACTAGCTATATCGTTTTGTGATGGAATGGCTGATTTCGAAAACCACTTTTCATGATTATGCACCGAAAAAATCGTTATATCTGACCAGGCTTAAAAATTCTCATTGCAGCTGAAATGCTACTTTTCGAAATAAAGAAACTACCTCTGAGATGTTATAATAAAAATATATATATGTAAGATGCAAGAAAAGCAGGTTAAGTTTGTGTATGACACATCAAACCTGTCAATTTTGCTTTCAGAATGTCACAATTAACGATTAGCTATAGCGAAGAGCACTCACTCATCGCGATTACTCATTACGGCTAAAATAGTTCATTGTGACCATTTGAGAGCGAAATGGACAGGTTGTCTTGTGTCATACAGAAACTTTACCTCCTCTTTTTGCATATATATTACGCGGCGTCACACCGAGGAATTCCCGTTTGCGATTAATTATTCTTGAGAGCGATCACTGGCGAATCAATGCTCAGTGCAGAACGTCGGAGAGATGTTAAATCAAGAAAGAAGTCTTCAGTTTGCTTACAGCTGTTATAGAGGTAGCAGTTGTATCACTGGCTGTCAATCGCTGCAAGAACAATTTCAAACAATTTGATAATGACTGACGCTGAAATTAAAAATACCGTCAAGCACAGTGTTGTTAATTTTTCGAATGCACTAGATGTGGATCCCGTTGAATTGGTAGGAACATATGGTAATGCGGAGGACAAAGCAATTTTCATACAGTTCAAGCCAGATAAATCTGATTCTAAGTCACATGTGTGTTTATTACTTTCCCCCCGAAGCTCCTGACCGTGATCTAGCGTTGGTGCTGGGGAAATGTGGTGTTGACCATTCTCCCATAATTTGAGATTATTTGCATGCGAACTCATACTGCACTGACCCTTTGAAATTTATATGGGAATTAATGTGAGAACAGTGAACTCCACTCAATATAATTTACGGAAAAGATTGCTATCTGATCTTGTGTAAAATTTAATAAGCTGCAAACTTGTACAGGACTACTTCTTCAATAGACTGCAAGGTAATTTGTTATTAACTGGATTGACTTATTTAGAGCAATTTTCGTCAATTGACCTAGGGTGGCTCTTAAACAAATAGTTTTTTCTTTGCTGTCTTCGGTGAAATTTTGTTGCTTAAAAAGTTCCTTCTTTTGTACCTTGTCAACATTAGGGTGGTTCTTTAAATTCACCGGTTTTTTGTTGGTTTATTTATTTGATAAGGCTCAACCGATTAACTTTAGAGAGCCGAGGATTCTTGTTCACTATACAATACATCTTAAAACTATAGTCAAACGGTACAACAAAATAAATATTTTATCTTCCGCTCTCCAATAAGCCTTCTTAACCAGAACGGGAGCCACTTCCAGTGGTTGCATTGTATGGCAGATTTGCCAACGGGGGTCAGAGCGCTTCCATAGACGAGTGCACGGATGGATTTGACACAACAGCGGGGCCCTGTTTACTAAAAATGAACACATGAATAATGCTCGCGTAACATTTGAAACGGGCCTACCAACTTTTGTACACAAAACTTGTTAAGCCTTTTTCATGCGAACTGAATACTCCCACGCAAACTAACAGCACAATTGGGTTGGGGAAATTCTCTCCTTCCCGATAGTGCTCTTCGGTTCTCACATTCATCACGAAACGGTTGCTTTCCAAAGTCGACGGCGCATCAACTAAAAGAACTGCTGATGAAGAAGATTGAGGAGGACCACACAATGGTTGCTGCCGAGTAAACAGACGATCGCGTGACACACATTTTGAGTGGTCTGCTTCTGTCGACAACCGAGTGAGCACTGCTTTGAATAAACTGATTTTAATAAACAAACTACCTTTTTTTAGGAAATGGAGCGTATGTATCTCCGCAAGTTTGTAAGAGAGAAAGCAGTCCTCGAACTTTAGTTTTTATATTTACACGATGGGTATCTTTGGTGAAGTTTTTTTTTTGCTTAAATATTTGCTCCATTCAGTGGTTGTAAACATGAGAGTGATCCTCAAATTAATTGATATTCAAAAACAAACTTTCTTATTCTTAATAATAAAAAAGACATTTGATCTTGATGTTATTGTTGAGCGATTTTGTTAAGAAACATGCTACCTATCTCTTAACGTTACCTGAAAGCCTCCATATTTAAAAAAATCTAACCTTTATCTTATCGTTCAAATTTTACAGCATTGAATTAGGGTGTACCTGGAAAAATAAGTTTCTGAGCTCTAATTATGTTGCTACAAAGTTATCATGAAAGTCATGTTGAATTAACTATTATAAATAGTTAAAATTTACATTGAAGAACACGTGATTTTTAAGTTTTTTTTTATAAAATACAAATTACCCAGCATGGGGCAAAAATTAAAGTTGTGTAATTTATAAAACACATATTAAATCATTTTGATTTTGTTCATTTTTTTAAATATAATTAAGTATTTTTTGTTAATAAAAAGAGAAACAAACATTTTTTTTTTAATTATACGTCTTAGAAATCTTTAAAAGTCTTTTGAATTCAATTTAAAATTTTAACTAAAAAAGTTAGTGCCAAAAAATTAAAGTGACCATTTTTTGATTACCAGAAAAATGCGTCATACTTATCTGCAAAGGAGGTTAGGAAATAGCAACAATGCAGTGAAAAAAGAAAAATCGAAAATAGAAGAAAGTTGCGGCCACGGGAGAAGGTAAGAAGAAAGCAGTCGCCTCCTGGGAAGAAATAAACTCAAACACAGACCATCCATAATCCGTAGAGATTTATAAACATTTAAACTCATTTAAACAGATAAGCAAATTGAAAATAATAATAATAAAAGACTCACATATCTAAAGCTCATTGCATGCAGGGCTTTAATTTTTCGAAGCTCTAAAATGATCTCGAGTTTTGTTCCTCTCATACAACGTGTTCAACGCTTCATTTCAATATCGCCTAGTTAGACTATCAGCAAGAAACGAAAATGAAAAAGAAGCACGCTTAGAAGAAAGGGCTGGTTGTAGTTCTTCTCGTCGTTGCTTTGGTCATCGCTTTCAATTTATATAACGTTGATTTTCTAGTTAAATGAAACTTCATTAAAGCTTTCAATCCCTTTCACTAACTTTTTTCATCAACAGAATACCGTAAAATGATGTATGAAGCTTTTGTAGCTTTTTAACTACAACTTTTGTTGATAACTAAAATCTGTATCTCTTATGCATGACGAAATAGAGCTGACAGAAGATGTTATTGTTTTTGAGTGAATGCAATTTACATTCACTGAAAAACAAAGGTGGGTTCTTATCACTCTGATTCCTCATGCATAAGAGATACAGATTTAAATTGTTCACAAAAGATGTAGCTAAAATGAAAGCCTGCAAAACCTTTAAACATTATTTTATGGAATTCTGTTGATGAAAAAAGTTAGACGCAAATGAATGTAAATGAATGCACGAAATGATTGTTAATGGTTTTCCATCCCTGGATGAAAGATAATTAAACAAATTATGTGTAGCATTCAAGTGTTTTCACATGATCACTGCTTTTAATATTTATTGTCATTTTCCGCTATATACGTCGTGAAAACTCTGTTGATGTATTTCATGAAAGACGAAACTATCCAAGTCGAGTACTCTTTCGCCCGTCCGTTTCACCGAAGCTTGAAAGAAAGATCAATGGAGCGACGAGATAAAGAGAGACAAGCGATTGAACATTTGATTGTGGACGCCGACTGAGGTTCTGGAATGCTGTGAAGCTGTTCGACTTTAACAGGAAACAAAAGCCAGTAGTCTTCGCATCGATTTGGTCGATTGAAGCTGATATTGTGACGCCCTGTTCGGAAGCAATAGATCGTTCGGAAAAACATCGACAGCAGCTGCTGTTTCATGTGAGGCTTCTCAGATAGTCTCAACGGAACTGTTGACTTCCCGAATTTTCCTATATTTTAATCTTGCCCAGGAGGAAGAACCAGCATCAAGATCCCGCAAGATGTCACATGAATTAAAATAGGTTCAAAACACCCAATTGATTTAAATTGTATTTTATAGCTATGGTTTTCAACCAAAAAGGTTATCACATCGGGAACTAACTCGGTCGGTTTCATCACCATCAAGCGAAGATGATTCAAAAGTTCTATGTTTTCAAGTTTGATCAAGAAGTGCCGTTCAACATTCCTAGTGCGTAAGGGTTTTTTTTTTAGACCCGGCGTCACTTTAAAAAAGCTGTATCTTTGTAACGAAATATGATAAAGACCTGAATTTTTTAACAGTTTCCAACATTTGGTATCGAACATTTTGTTGACAAATGAAGCTTTCAGCGACCTCTGGTGCTATAAAAAAAAGTGACACATTGTGCATTATTGGGTCAACTCCCTCCCAAAATCCCATTTTGGAACCGATTCTTGATTTATTGGCATCAAATGAAAAATGATGGTTACTTAAATGCAGCGGTTCCGAACAGCCGGTTCAAAAGCACACTTCCCAAACCGCATGTACTGGTACCGTCTGACGACTCAAAATGTATAATGTATCAACCAGAAGCAAATAGACACAATGTCATGGACCAACAGGTGGATCTGGCCACATTTGGATACCCCGAAAAGGTTCCATTTTAGATCTCTGCGAAAAAATTGGACAGGCTTTTATGTATATATGCTGCATTTTTTCTTGAGTTAGAAACTCGTATCCTTTCTTTACATAGATCAGCTGATTTTGATTACACACATCATTTCAAACACGTTCCTCATCGTTGCCTTGAACACGTTGGCGAATTCATAATCATAAATATCCGGCACGTTGCTGACTCGCTTCTAGATAGAACTTTCCTGTATTCTTTTTCCCATTATGACACAAAAGGATCCCAACATCCACTCTTGTCTGGAAACTTTTGAATACTTTCTAATCCTTACCACGAACAAATCACATTTCGAAGACAAAACCATCACACACCGACGGGTCTGTTGTTGAACTTTTGGAGTCTTGTTACGTGACCATCTTTCTTACCTACGTCATCTATCAGCACAAATCAAGATGCGAACTTTACGCAACAGCTTTCAAATATTGGACGATGACTGATCCGAATAACCTTACAGCACAGACTGTGCTAACAAGTTTATGGGTACATGTAATCCAGGAGTCCGCAGTTTTTCATCAATCGCCTTTGATGGATGATGACAAAATAAATATAAACATTCTGAAATTCTTTTGAACTATAGGGTACCTCCGCCGTTGCATGAAATCACGCAAACGAATCAATGCCATAAACGAGCACGCTACTCAGTCTTTTCGCCATTCGTTATCTGGATCAAAGTTATTAAAATGTAATTTATCAAAAAGGCACACCGCTTTTGCACATGGAAATGGCTCTTTACGACCATTTCAACGACCGATTGGATGGAAGGCGGAAGGGGAAGTGGCTCGCTTCATGCTCAGCTCATGAATAAAAAAGTAGTGAATCAATGTTTTCATGAGAGAATTTAAATAAATTCTTCCAGCTCATCCTTCATTCAAGTGCAGGAGAGAATAAATTCGCAACCGAAGATGTGGGGGGGTCGAGAATGTTCAGGCCAGGATCTCTCATCCCACCGTTGGCTGATAGGCCAAGGATGAAACGATCTCAAGGTGGTGCTCTGGATGGCAGAAGCAGTGTAGCTACCAGCACCAGATGTCAGTTGGGACGTGACGGTAAGAAACAGAAGCGAGCGAGTTTCGTTTTCCACTTAGCATTTTTTTTTATGCTATTGATGCCAGCTCTAGGGTGTGATCTTGGAGATTCAGAAAATATGTATAAAGGGATGAAAGGTGCAGCAACGAGTTGAAAAGTGGCATCCTCAGCGCGTCGCACAAAAAAAAACGAATGTTCAGCTCGCAAAAAGGCGAACGGAATCGATGAAGCATTAAGGACAACGCGTAGGATTATGGAATCGAAAATCAACAGCGACAGCTCGGTGCTTCTTCTTCGGGGAGCTTGCCGCGCGAGGGAACATGAAAATGATGCTGACTAAACAGATTTCAGTTTAGCAAATGGAATATAGTGGGTCTCGGCGAGAACATGTGTCAATGAAATTGATCCGATCGGAGGGGATTGTACTTCATGGGTCGTTGCGCTTGTATGTTTTTGTCAATACCGTAGGATCGACAAAGGACACCGCAGTTCTTGGAAGATGAAATCAGTTTCACCCGGATGGAGCCGGAGAGGGTGCTTCGCATCGAAATTGATTGATTGAATGGTTTTGAGTTGTACTTTCATGCTTTCGAATAGAAGTTTGATTGGTAAATAAACAGCAACGAACCGGAATGATTCGGGAGCCGTTGATCAAAGAATACGTCTGGGGGAGGCACGGTTGAGCTTAAAATGGCTCCCGTTTATATTCAAACGTTTAACACTTAAGTCGTCTGATTTTTTTCCTTTTAAAATATGTCTATAAAATTTCGTTTGAAATTTGAGCTATTTAAAATCAGCAGAAAATCAATTATTCCATTTTGAGACAAGGGAGACGACACAACTGGTATTGCATCACGAAAGCCATTTTAAACAATACTAAAAGAAGCTTAAACATGGGCGTAGCCAGGTTTCGAAATTAAGCAGGGGAGGATGATTATTTTAAACAATGGACAATTAGGCCATAATGCCGTTACTTCAAACGCCATAATGTCGACCGTGATAATTCTGAGGTAACTAGGTCAAATGAGAAATTTTATCGGAAATGAAACTTCTGTCAAACTGCAAAAGTATTTTTCCAATTTGCGTTATACATTTCTACTGAGTATCAATGTTATCGACGCCTCATGGACCGGGGACGGTGCCGACTGGGGTTGATTCGAGTGAGAGGCAGTCACACTTACTACTACACCACCGGCGCCGCTAGCGGTATACATTTAAATCAAGCATAAAACTAAATGAGCCGATAGGATTGGTAGGTTACGTGAGTCAATACAAATATAGCAAAATGTATCTACGAGCTAACTAGGGGAAAGAAATCGTCACTTATGATGAAGTCTAGATATAGCTGGAATTAGGGCGTAGCATGACTTCTATCGATGATTTCTAGGAATTCAAGGCATGCCCACGCAAACCACCATAACCATCGGATAGAGAAAGTCTTCCCCTATCCGATGAGGATCATGGTTTGCGTACGCGAGTCTTGAATCTGTAGAAATCTTCGAGAGAAGTATCTGTTTACCAAAGCTGTTACGCCCTGTTTCCAGCTCTATGTAGAAGTAATGAAATTGGGTTGTTAGCGGAATGCTTTAATAAAACAGCAAAAAGGTTAAATTCCATTTAATTCTGCATACAAATGGTTTGAAACAAGGTTGCAAATACTCATTTCAGCTAAAATAATGTTTTTCGGAATAATAAAACCAAAAGATGGTATGATGGCATGTTTAACTTGTAACTTACAAGAAGAGGTTACAAAGTATGCGTTTGTATGTATGTATGTAAAGGATACCACTCATTGTTGCAAGGCACAGCCATTAGACAGTGGATCATCCTCCAAGCATGACTTGATCAAGTACGATACCTGGTTGTATTCAATTTACCATTGTAAGAAGGGCCAAAAACGGAGGGGCGGACCCGTAAGCAGATACACTTACGCGCAATCCGCGGGATCAGGAGAATCGCCTTCCAATGATAAAATCCTACAACCCGATGTAGAACAAGCTATCATACGAGGGAACGTCCCAATGAATGGGGAGAAGAGCCCGCCGTCAATTCACGAAATGTTAATGACAGGGAGTTGGCAATTCCACTCTCCCCATTCAAATCGCTTCAATCCGGTGCCCTGGTGGTCCCATCCCTCCCCTTTGCATTTAATGTGTGTATATATATATATATATATTTATATCGGCATTACCCGTTAGATTTTGTCAACATAATTTTGCCTTCTTAGCTTTTCAAAATCTTTAATAAATGCAAATCTTATCATCTGACCTATTCCGCGAGTCGTGCGAATCTCCACCACCAATGAGTCAACAAAAGTCACGCACTAGTGGGGTGACTCTCCGTGCAATCAAATGAAGAGTCACCTCACACGAGGCGACCACCGTCACCCTACTAGCGACAGAGAGCCATACTACTCGCAGAACAGGCCTGCAGGAGACGTTTAAAGCTCCACAATTTTACTGAAAATCTAAGAAAATTATTAAATAGAATTTAATAATATAACTGCAGAGCTCAAGCAGTTTAAATATACTGAGAACGTGTTGCCAAAATCGAACGGATACTTTATATGTTTATTAATTTATCTAACCTTAATGGACCAACTACTTACCTGTCCTTAATGGCCATAAGCTCCAATCGGTATTTCCCGGTAAATCCGATCATGATCCTTTACAACATTTGGCAGACACCAACGCGCATCATCGCAACCACTCAGCACTTTCTACCTCTTCACTAAATTGAAGGGCTTCTAGGGAAACTATTTTCTTGCGGACCGCGTTGCGGTCGGACTTCACTGTTCTTCTCCTTCTTTTTTTTCTTTTAACCCCTACTACGAGAAGATGAAACACCTATGTGGCACTCACTCTCCTACTATCGGTTGTCGCTGCATTAAAACCGCTGCCGCTCTCTTTCACCGTTTTCTTTTTGCTTCTCTTTCTACTCTCTTCGTCTCACAGAATTTCACCACCGCTTTACTCTGTATTCCTTTAGGGTGCTCACTCACACACTACTGTTTGCCGCTTTTTATTTTCCCCGCCCTATCAGCTTCTTCTTTTCTTCCCCTTTCCTGCCTTCTCGCACTCGAAATTAACACTACCGTTCGGCGTGGAAGCCACAATTTCCACTCTTAAACGCACTCCCCTTGCGCTCCCCTCGCACACATATGCACACTGGGCCTCCCCGCATAGACCCTTCGCCCCTTCAGCAGCAATCCTGCCAAAAGCAGTCTCAATCACGCTTTTTCTTTCTTTTTCTATCACCGCCACCGATTGAAACCGTCACGCAAATTATAGCGCATCCCCTGCGGATGTTAACCGCCACCTTATCTTCGTATCACTCCACCAATCCGCCTCCTAATCCGTATTACCGGACCAGCCTTCCGTCGAACACTTTCCTCGAACCAGCAACAGCCTGGACGCAGCAGCAAACAGCACACACGTCCGACTCAGTCGGTAGTCACTCACGTATGGTTACAAAGTATGCGTTTGAAACATAAAACCTGTAAATTTTGCTTTCTATGAGTCACAATCAGCGATTTTCTGATCGCTGAGTGAGTGAGTGAGTAAGTGAGTGATTTTGTGAAAAATCAGTGATTGTGACTCTCATGAAGTGAAATAAACAGGTTTAATATGTCAAACACATTCTTTGCAACCTCTTCTTGTATGCTACCAATTCAAAATTTGATCATGGCATCTAATTATTTCATAATTTAGAAAAACATTGTTTAAGCTGAAATGAGTATTTGCAACCTTGGTTTGAAATCTATTTATCTGACAGAACTCAAAGGAATGTTTTTAATGATTTTGTATCTTGTCCCGTTGACAATGACCTTGTAGTGCCTCAGGGAAGTGTATATTAATGACATGCGACGAGTTTTTTGCTGAAGATACTGTGTTATTCATTGCAGCTAAAGATTTAGAAGAAGCCGTTTCACGCTTGAATGAAGATTTGCGTTATCTAAGTAGATGGTTGAAGTATAAACAATCGATATTGAATATAAGTTTAACTAAATTCATGGAAATTTCGCGGAATCGTGTAGATGATGATGTCTCTGTTATTATTGATGATGAGATAATTGATCGCGTTCAGGAAATTAAATATCTTGGCGTGATTATTGAAGACAAACTCAAGTTCAATTCTCATATGGACAATGTCATCAAGAAAATTGCCAAGAAGTATGGAATTCTACGTTGCTTGAAAAACGATTTAGCTATTGGTATTAAAATACAGTTAAACAAATCATCATCTAGACTTTTGTCCTTCCTTTTTATTTTTGGCCAATGAAACACAAATATCGAGATTACAGCGTTTGCAGAATAAAGTAATGCGATTGATTTTAAGATGTAATAGATTCACTTCCTCAACATATGCTGGACGCTTTGCAATGGCTGTCAGTGAAGCAAAGAATTGTGTTTTTGACTATGGTGTTCATTTTTAAAGTAGTTAAAGGTTTGCTGCCTCGATTTTGAACTGTTCCGATATTTGTATCATCGGATTGAAAGAGGAAGCGATTTTCATAGATATAACACTAGAAACGCGGATGAAGTTAGAACACCACATCTTTTGAATAATGCTTCACACAATTCATTATTTTTCAAAGGTATAAATGTTTTCAATTCGATGGCTAGACACATCAAGCGTGCAACTACAATTACAGAATTTAAGAGACGCTGCATTTCACACGTAAAAGCTGTTTATTGAGCAGTTAAATTTTTATGAATGGATAAATCATGTATCTTGACAAAGTTATCTCGAACGGATTATTTTTTATGGAGACTGTCATAAAGACATTTTAGTAATTTGTGTAGCATATACAAAAAAAATACATTGTTTGCCTCGATGGTGATGATGGATTTTTAGTTTTTTGATTTTGTAGAAGTAATAGTAAAAATAGCTTTGAGTAGTCTACAATGGTTTGAGGTATAAATGACTAATACGTGGAAATTGTGGCAAAAGCCTTGAATTAGTAAAGGGTTGGCTGGAAGTCGTTTTCTTGGATATAGTCCTGGCAATGCGGAAGTTTAAACGTGTAAATCTCAAGTCACGTGTAAATGGAAGTATTGTCGAGGACTATATTTGGACTCTTGATAACTAGTTACACCTTTGAATGTTTTTGTTGATGTCTATAGCATATTTAACAGGACATTTATATCTGTAATTGTAACCAGCTCGATTTCATTTGCAAACCTGGTTAAAATATTTATATTTAATTATCTTAAAGATAACTCGTCCAGCTCAAACTTTTGTAGGGGTAAGAGGTGGGACCATCATCATCATCATCATCAAACCTTAACCGCGAAGCGGGAGCATAGCCCGAGTCGTCACAGTCTTCAGAGCCAATCTTTATCCCGAAATTACGGATCTAATTGGCCGACTCCCCTAACCTACATTAATCTATCGACTAGAAACTCTGAACCTTGGAGACCTGCTGTTATTTTTACCTGAGAATATCGACACAGCAATTTAATACCATGCTCCAACCTGTCCAGCCTGTCCACCCATATCTCTCTATGATAGACTTCCATGGCTAGTGTGACAGTAAAACAGAAAAGAAACCTCTTCCGATATTTCTTGTTGGCTTCTCGAAGAAAACTGATTCATGTTGCCATGATTACAAAGGCGCTACCGTTACCGGTATGCAAACATATAGGGTAGGTATACCAGTTATGGCCATACGTTCCTATTATGGTGTGTTCCAGTTATGGCCTATGGAATTCCATAGGCCATAATTGGAACACACCATAATAGGAACGTATAGCCATAACTGGTACATCTACCCTACTCAATAGGCTCCGGAATTGTAACCGGATTCCCTTTCGCTCATTCAATATACACGAGGATGTTGCATCAACATTTTTGTATTTGGTTTAATGCGGAGGCATTGATTTTGATTTTCCACGTGGTGGCATAATCAGCACAGGCGTCAAGGCATCGTTGGAGCTTGTTTGTTATTTCGCGATGCATCTTACCCTTGACGGTTATTGCGGTATCATCTGCGAACAGGAAAAACACGCAACCGTCTCCGAGGGGAGGAATGTCAGAAGTGTAGATGCTTTAAAGCAAAGGGCCACACAGACTTCCTTGCGGAACACCTGCTGGGATGGAGAACGTGTTTGAAAGGCAGCTATTCAACGATACCTTAAACGACCTTTGCTGAAGGTAGTTACGTTAAAAGATGCAAAGGAAAGTTGAAGTTACAAAGCTTGTATACAAGCCCATTGTGCCAGACATTGTCAAACGCTTTCTCAACGTCTAACAAGGCCATGGCTGTGGACTTGGATACAGCCTTGTTACTTCGGATGATATTCATCACCCGTACTAGCTGATGATTTGTGGAGTGCCCCTTCCTGAACCCGAACTGTTCCGGTAGGAGAATATCGTGCTCCTCGGCAAACTTGAGCAAACGATTGAGAATGAGTTTCTCGAACAATTTGCTCAGCGTTGAAAGCATGCTTGGCATACACAGTTGTACACACCATTTGTTAATAACTTATCACTCAGTTGTTGAAATTTGTTTTTCTTTAAAGCAATTGATAGATTAGGATCATAGTTTACTATAGATATGCCAAGAGTAGGTGAATCTTAACATTTGAATCAACGCCAATGCTTTTTTAAACTTATAGTACGAGATGTGCAGCGAGCATTTCTCACTTCGCAAAAACAAATAAAGTTTATTGTTATGTTACGTCAACTGTGTGCGAAGTTATTAGCAAATGAGCAGTTGGTGTGTACAGCTGTATATGCCAAGCATGGTTGAAAGGAGGCTGATCAGTGTTCAGCTTGAAGCTAGCGTTCGATCCTTTCCGGGTTTGCGGAATTGGTATGATTTTCGGTGTCTTCCAGATACTTGGAAAGTGCAGTTCCAAGCATCTGTTGAAGATAGCGGTTAGAAGAGACTGCACTTTCATGCTGAGTCTCTTCAAGATAAAGTTGTATATACCGTCAAACCTGGGAACCTTCATGTTCTTGGTGCATTTCAGCGCTGAGCAAATCTGTTGTACTGTAATCATATCCGCCGGAAGCACGACACAAGGGGAGACATCTAGGTTTTGAACACATTGCGCAACCTGATCATCGAGCGGACTTTGGATAGTCGAGCCAAGCAAATGTGATGAAGCGACATGCTTGTCGATCGCATTTGTTTTTTTTTTCCTGTGGGGTGATTAAAAGCTGATCGTCGTCATTTTCGACTCTGAGAGGTGGAACGGGTTTGGGATGAGTTTTCAGGACCTTGGCTACCTTTCAGAATGGTCTGGAGCGGTCGTCCAGATTCTGGACAACACGCCCGAAATTTTCATTTCGGAGTGAGTCCATTCTGGAAGCAATCTGCCTGTTCAGATCGGCCAGTTCACGTTTTTTGAACCGATCTCCAGTCCTCTGAAACTGGCGTCTACGAACATTTCTCAACAGAATCAGTAATTGGGTGTTTGAATCAAAAGCAATGAACTTACCCCTCACAGGAACTTGTCTTGTATATCTTTTCAGGTTCAAGCATAACGATGCACATCCAATTGATACTCGATTATGGCGACTGGGTTAGGGGAAAACGGCTATTTCATGAAACAGTGATAAATTTTTCACTTGTTATTTGCACATATTGCACTAGTTTTTTTTTTTATAGGCAATTGGAAAACTATATATTGAAGCAGATTTGTAGAGCTATTTTCCCTCGATTTGTGAATTTGGATTTTAATTTCATCTATACATGAAAAAGTTGTAAGCGCTCAAAACCTAACACCATTCGTAGCGGTCGTAATTTTAGATTTTTGATTTATTCCCTGTACCTTCCCAAAATACGTAGTCCACGTCAACAATTTTGGAACTCAATCTCAGCACAGTTTGGTGAGAATTGTAGCTCCGATATCACAGCTTGTAATATCATCCCCAGTATTGTTGATTTCAAAACCTATCGAAGATCAAGCGTGATCATGGCCATTGTTGAGATATATATTTTTTTTAATATTTTCCCTACACTGTTCGTATTAATTGTATACATATATGTCACTCTTGAAAATATTTTCAAAATATAAATTATTCAACGCAATATTCTCAAGGAATGTTCCCAAAGAATTTGTAAAATTGCTAATCAGAAATTCTTTAAAAAATTCTGTGTTATACAATTTTTCTGGAAACTAAAAAATCACGCTTTCCTTGGACGTCTATTCCTTTCGAATTCTTCTCGGAATTCTTTGGAAGAAATGGGATTTTCCTAGATTTTTCAATTACTGCGATTTGATATAACAACCGGATTATTGTTAGATTCTTATGGTAGTGGAATTTTTAAAGCAATTGTGTTTGTTTATTCATCCTCACTAAAGGATAAATACATGTCCTACATTAGCTTAGTTGGTAAAGGCGCAGCTACAAAGCAAGACTATGCTGGAGGTGACTGGGATCCCGGTCCGGTGAAGGAATTTTTCGGGTTGGAAAATTGCTTGACTTCCCTAGGAATAAGAGTATGATTGTACTTGTCACACAATTATTGTAATGCAACAATTGTACAGGCATTGAAAGCTCTAAAGTAATAACTGTGGAAGTATATATAGAACACTAAGTTGAGAGCACGCAATAAGCTAATATGCAATAAGCAATAAGCTTGAAATGCGAAGAAGTAGACAGGCGAATGAAAGTTGAGAATTGTGTTGCGCATTGCAAAAAATATAATTCTGAAAAGAATGACGTAGAGTTTATCATTTGAACTCACATTTTCACTCGCATTTATCGTGGTGATCTGTTCAAATCTATCTTGAAATTCTTCTTATTCACAAACCAACAAACAATTTTAGCTGCAGTCTAGCTTGAGCAGGCAAAACGTAGCTGTATGAGCCAATGTTTGCCTGTATAAGCCAATCTGCCCCTGTTTTGACGTAGGACTACGTCTGTTATTTCTATATGGGGGTACACTTTGTGAAAACCGAAAATGGAACATGTAACAAAATTATGAAAGATTTTGAGCTTTAATAACTCAGCTGCCCCTGGACCAATTTCAATCATTTTATCACCTGTCGATCAGAAATATTCCTACGCATTAAGACTTTACCATTTTTCAAAATTTGACTATTGGAAATCGCACAAATGTGAAACTGTTGCCGATTGCCTGCGAAAAGCGGTTTCCTTCGAGTGATTCGAAAAGTACATCTGGTGTTTATTCAATCACTGCGTGGTAAGTGGTGGTGTTCTCCAGTACACAACGAAAGGCTGCCTGGAAGCAGCAAGCTGCAGCCCACATGAGCATCCATAAAGGGAGGAAGAAGCCGCACCTCTATTGATCGGAATCAGTAGCTCTTCGTGAGTCGCTGTGGGCCATCTATGCCAAACGCGTCATGCTAAAAAAGTATAAACAGAGAGAGCCCCGCTCAAATTCCTATTCCTACACAAAACACAAGCTTCTGCTGCAGTTAACAAATAAGATTTATTATATAAGACCACGTAGTCCTGCGTCATAATTGCGTACAATTCCATTGGGCTGTTCCTTGTAGTTTTTATCCAGTAAGTTTATTTGGAAGGCTCAATCGCATTAGCTTTACGGAGCTGATAATTCATTGTTCAGTGTTTGTAACAACGAATACTTGCGGCTTACTCGAGGTTAGAAGGGTACATTGTCGAAGGATAGGATCAGGGAAGGAGCTTAGGGGTGGGTTTTCGTTGTCTCATCAGAGCGTTGTCGCCAGTTTGAATGGTAGTTCGGTTCTAGATTTGTCTGGATGCTAATATTTTTTGTTGGGAATCACTTTGAATTATTCCCCAACTTTTGGAATTTTTCTCAAAATTATGAATAAAATTTTGCATAGTGCCTTGAAAACAACTAAAATTCTGAAAGGTTTCAAAATATTCAAAAATCCAAATTCTTCTATTTTGTTTGAGAATGCAGCTTCAATTTATGACATCGACACCTTAATCCAATATTTGTGTAAATCCCAAGACGGGAAAACATCTGTTTATAATCCAAGTTTTTGATATATATGATATATGATATATGAAATAATACAAGATATATGAAATATTATTTGTTTTTCAGTGTCTGCTATTCAAAAAACTTTTCCTTGAAATCGTTAAATAAAATGAACCGATTCCAGCAACAAGTTTAGAGCAATTTTTACTTTACAATATTTGAGTCTAATGTTCAGGTAGCCCAATAACGTTTGATCTGATGGCCTTCGAAAAACTTCAAGTTTGAATAAATCAAGTCTAGTTATGAGACATTGAGAATTTGGTCGTGAGGGGCTCAGACGCCTGGCTACTAGACTGATGCAAAACGCTCCACAGTGCTTAAATGGTTCCAAATTGGGTCCTGCTTAGCCTCCCAAAATTTGAACTACTTTAGTAAGAAACTGACTTGGCACAAACCATTTCAAGTTTATATGGGAATTACTATGGGAAAACTTATGTATTTGTTCATATCTATCTAAAAATTCACTACATCACTATGCTTTTAAAAATTATAGCAGTGATTGTAGAAAATTTACGCAGCTACAATTTATTAAGTTATTAATGATTCAAGTCACTAATGTCTTAAGATAATGCTCATTCAACTGTTCAGCAGGCAACATTGGTGTTTATGGAGCGTAGAATAGAGGACAAAAATCATGGCTACTATGTCACACTGCAGAATACAGTGTTGCCCACAATACAATTAAAACAATTAATAACTATTTAATTTGCGATTTGGCTGAAAATCAATATTCCGCAAAGTTTTAGCTTCTAAAATGTCTCGTAAGAATAGTTATAAAATTTTTCGAAAAAGCAATATAGAAGACAATGAACACACAGTTTGGTTTTCCCATAGTAATTTCCATATAAACTTTGAATATGTTTGTGCCAAGTCAGTTTCTTTCCAAATGAGTTTAAATTTTGGGAGGCTAATCAGGACCTGATTTGAATCCGTTTGAGAACTGTGGAGCGAAAATGTCAAATTTTGCATCAGTCTACTGACTACGCCTTTGAGCTTAAAACTAGGTGCAACTAATTTAATCAAAAGTGCTTCATTTTCTCTCCTTTTGTCGAAGTCATCCTAGAAGCAAGCAATATAACAAAGTGGCATCCAGACACACTCACTCCTACTACACACTGGTCACACCTTCGCCGAGCGGCCTTTCCGGAACAGACGATGACAAAGCTTGATAGGTTGCACATTAATTCGACGCCACACGTTTACAACTACGTACTAGGGCAAGAGGGACACAAGAGAATCTGCTGAAGGTCGGACCATTACAGGGAATAGTAACTACTACTATTACTTATACGAAGCTGTGTATTTCATGTGGGGGTTCGAGGCCGTCCTTGACGTGGGACTATACTATCCATTGCAACCACACCTTTTGGCCTGAAACGAGAACGCCGCCTCACACCCGCTGCCTGGTGCGCAAGGAATGCTAATGACGTGGATGATGGGCGTCGTCTGCCGAATACCTTTGCAGTATTTAGTCCACGGACGGTCAAAGTGTGAGCAAGGCGTGGAAAGCAGGCATTCCACGGTCGCCGTTATCGTCGAATGTGACCATCAAATTGTCACCTTCGGTGTGAGGTATGCCCTTAATGTGCCGTGAAGCACAGGTGGTTGGTAAGAGGATTATCTAATGGAGTATTGTTGAAATTTTACAGTGATTTTCACTTCTGGTTATGACGGCAAAAAAAAAAGCTCATCACAGCACGTACGCAGAGAACATCAACCTGGGATGGGTCGTTGTGTAGCAGGAGAATATCGTCAGGAGAGCCCCTATTGCGGTCATTCATCTCTCCATTGATTCCAGTTTCGTCCAGAGTTTGATGCTGTGCAGTGCGGGTTTTCTGTTTCATCGAGAAGTTTAAAAAGAAGCCAAACCTGACTGCAGTTATCTTCCCCTATTTTCGTTTCCCGGTTATGAAGCAAGGGTGTGTAATATTGAAACTTTCAAGGTGGATACCAAACAAATCGACATTAATGATTATTAGGGCAGCGTTTCTTAGGAAAAATATTATTTAATATTTATAGAAATTCGAATTTAAAATCATGTTGGGTGAATTCTAGTTTATTTAAAAAAAAATCGCAACAGCTTTCCAGTGAACTTCAGTCAGAGACAAACTAGCCCGTGGCTTAAAATCTCCTGAACAAAGTTTAAAAACAGTGAATATTGCAAAAATATCAGAAAATTTTTGAAAACTTCTGGTAACTTTCGAGAGCTTAAGGGCTGTACCAATAGTTTCAGGAAAATAACGGGAACTATCAAGAAGTTACAATAATTTATGGATAGCCCAAAGAACTTCTTGGAAAATTGTCAAGCATAAGAAAAACTTCCGGAACTTCACGATAGTTCAAAGAATTTCCTGGACGTTTAAGGATCATTTGGCAGTTCCATTATTTTCAGGGCATTTTCAGCAGCATGATCAGCAGTTTGATGTTAGATAGTCTTGCCATCTTTGCGTTGTGACATAAGCATTATTTCAGGGGCCTTAAAAAATTCTGCAAATTTAATTGAAGTTCTAAAAATTTCAAAAATATCCGATAGCTTCAGGAAACTTCCAAATATGTCATTAATTTCGAAGAACACCAAAGAGCTTGCGAGCAGTTCCGTTCACATCAGGAAAACTGCAAGAAGTTTTCAGTGAATTTTAGGACAGTTATCGAACTGGTAATTTTCGAGAGCTTAAGGTCAGTTCCAGGAAATTGTTACAACTTCAGGAACTTCCTAGAGTTCCAGAAAAATTGTAAGAATTTTTGGGAAGTCCAGCGAAAAAAGCAATGGGATCGTGGTAGGCCGCGATGAAATATTTAGAAATGTTTCCTAGTCGAGGGAAACCCATTCCGAAAAATTAATTGTCGAGGAGGGAATCCTCTGGAACCGATTCGCGGGCAAACCGGAGGTACCCGTGAATGTGTAAAAAACCTGTGTGACGTGCATTAAGACAATTTACAAGAAGAGTGAAGATTTCGCGTACTTTAAAAGAATAGAGAATGGAGTTTCGTGACGGCTTTGGATAAAATTGAGTAACTGGTAGAATTTGGTGAGACTGATCCGAATCTATAATCGGTTGCTGATCTGGCCAAAACCAGGCCCAAGAGACAATTTCTAGTTCCTCAGTCCGTATTATTTGCCGCTGAGAAGCTGTTCCGAAGCCAAGTAGAACCTCCACGAGGCGTCCCATCATTAGTTCCATCATTTGTTGAGTCGCAGTGTTGAACCTGACTGTTTTACCTCGGAACTGGTTCTTCCTTCCAGGATTGGTTTCTTGGTTGAATTAGATTGGGCGCAGAAATTTCTTCCTTATGCGGTGAGTAATGGGATCCAATTCAGCACACAACACAATTACAGTTTATTTTTGTTACATTAATACTCTGTACATTTAAACACTTTATTTAAAATCACTACACTAAACATCGAACATTTATTACAACTAACTACATCTATTACAAAATTAAAAACTGGTCCGGTGACCGTCTGCTCATCGAGCTGGCCCTTTTGTATCTTATTAAAAATGAAACCTAATTCTATGCCTTCTCGGTTCTTGACCTATCACAAAAGTGCATATGCAATTAATTTTACATGGTCTTCTCTTAGTCTGTTGTAGTGGTGGAATCGTGTTTACACTTCAATCCTCCAGACGGTGACAGTACAACACGTTCCACAGTCCCATGCAGCATTCGGTTGTGGAATTTGATGTTGAACGCACGGTTATGATTATTTGTTTTGTATTGTTCCTCAACATTCTACCCCCTCCTGAAATTCCGAATTTCTGAAATGAAAGAAAAAAAAAACTACCTCTTCGAACACATGATAGCATGATGATCAACTTTGTATGCCAGTTTCAGCTAGCTGACGCGATACTGGCAAAGGGCAAATCTTTTCAACAGGCCTCTTCAGGAATCCAGTGGTGGTCTTCAACGTTACGACTCGTACTACGCCGTCTGTTCCTGGATGGATATCATGAATACGGGCCATTTTCCAACATAGTGGTGGTGTATTTTCCTCTTTGATGATCACCAGTTTTCCTATGGATATCGGTACAGGAGGTTTCCAACGTTTGACCCGGCCTTGCAATTGAGCTAAATACTCCATTCTCCAATGTTTCCAAAACAGTTGCAGTTTCTGTTGAATTAGCTGCCAGTAATGTAACCTGTTCATGGGAATATCTGTGAAGTCCAGATCTGGTAATTGTTGCAACGGTGCTCCGGTAAGGAAATGTCCGGGAGTTAAGGGTTCTAAATCATTCGGATCATCTGACATGGGTGTTAGAGGTCTCGAGTTCAGGCATGATTCGACCTGCACTAGTAACGTGTTAAGATCCTCGAATGACACAACGGTTTCGCCTAAAACCTTCAGCAAATGAATCTTTGCAGATCTGACGGCCGCTTCCCAGAGGCCACCGAAGTGTGGCACACTAGGTGGATTGAAATGCCAGGTTATCCCCTCCAAGTTACATGCCTTCACTATTTCGTTCTTATGATCCTTGCTCTTGAGAAGTTCGAACAAATGTTGAAGTTGGTTACGGGCTCCTACGAAGTTGGTCCCGTTATCGGAATAGACGTCAGTACAACGTCCTCTTCTGGCAATGAACCTTCGAAATGCCTGCAGAAATCGATCCGTCGAAAGGTCAGTTACAAGTTCTATATGAACTGCCTTTGTACACATGCAGACGAACAGTGCAACGTACGCCTTCACTGCTGTCCTACGAGGACCAGGTCGAAAGTAGACGGGTCCAAAGTAATCGATTCCTGTCTTGGAAAATGGTCGAGCTACAGTGACACGGGATGCTGGTAGTTCTCCCATGAACTGTTCAACGGTTTTGGGCTTGGTTCTGAAGCACCGTAAGCAATCATGTATTACTTAACGTGCTACGTTGCGACCTCCCAATGGCCAGTAGCGTTGCCGAACGGTTGCTAAGAGAAGCTGTGGTCCTGCGTGTAGAAGTTTATGATGGTAATGATGGAAAAGTAATCTGGTCAACGGATGCCTTGCTGGAAGTACAACAGGGTGTTTGGTGTCTTCAGCTTCTACGGAATGTCCAAGCCGTCCACCTACTCGGATCAAGTTGTCCCTTGACAACTGTGGATTGAACCAACGAAGTGGTGAACTTCTTGCTACCGGTTCGTTCTTGGTTAATGCCATCCATTCTTGCTCAAACTCCTCACGTTGTACGCATCGTATGACAGCATGCTCCGCCTTGCTAATCTCTTCCGTTGTTAGAAAAACTTCAAACCCTACGTTTTCCCTTGATTTTTGCAAAATCTCAATAAATCTTAACAAATAAGCCGTATGCCTAACTAGCTTGGTGAAACTCGAAAACTTCGTGACGAATGATTTTCCAAATTCTTCAGGCTTTGGTTGAGCGCAGTGTGCTGAGGATCTGCTAATCTCTTCCTCAGTTTCCTCTGTGACCCTTTCCACAGGTTGATTTGGCCAATTACATTGCTCTTCCTTAAGCCAAGAAGGTCCTTCCCACCATACTTCATTGTTACTAATCTCCTCTGGTAACAATCCTCGTGAGATCAGGTCCGCTGGATTCTCCACTCCTTGAACATGATTCCACATGCAGTTTTCCGTTGCGTTTTGAATTTTAGCCACACGATTGGCCACGAAAGTAGTCCATGTCGAAGGAATTGCCTTCAGCCACTGTATAACACAGGTAGAATCCACCCAGAAGAACGCTTCAACTTCGATTTTCAATGCAATCAGAACCTTCTCTTTCAACTGTGCCGCTAATAGGGCTCCACATAGCTCTAACCTTGGAATGGATTGTGATTTTAGTGGGGCGACCTTGGATTTTGATGTAAGTAACGCAACGCAGCAATTCCCTGAAACGTCAGTGCTTCTAACGTATGCACACGCTCCGTATGCCAACTTGGAAGCATCGGAGAAGAAGTGCACCTGAACGGATGTTGCCTTCGGTAGTACGACACAGCGCTTGATCGGTACCTCGTTCAATAGCGGGATTTGTCTGTGAAACTTCATCCATTCTTCACATTCCTTGGGCGCTAGATGTTGATCCCATTCTAGCTTCCTTCCTTCTTCATCCATCAAGCACCATAGACGCTGCATGAATATTTTTGCCGTTACTATAACTGCACCTATCAATCCAAGAGGATCGAAGAGAGTTGCGATCATGGATAATAATTTCCGTTTCGACAACTGCTCATTCTCGCTGATCCTTGGGGTTTTGAACTGGAATTTGAAGACGTCGCTTGTTGGCAGCCATAAAAGTCCCAAAGTTTTCACAGCTGGATCTGGATCGAGTTGAATTCCCTCTTTCGATAGCGCTAAATCGTTTTCCGGTATACCTTCCAATACAACAGCTGAATTAGAGGCCCATTTCCTCAAACGGAATCCTCCGCTCTCCATCATCTGATCGAGTTGAATTCGAAGCTGCCTTGCTGTTTCTTCATCATCCTCACCCGTCAAAACGTCATCCATGTACACGTCTTGCATGGCTGCCCTTGCTGCCATGGGAAAGTGCATTTTTTCATCCATTGCCAGCTGTTTAAGGGTTCGCGTTGCTAAATACGGTGCTGGCCTCGTACCGTAAGTAACCGTACAGAGCTCGAAGGTTTCGGCTCTGCTATTGAAATCCTTGCGCCATAGTATGCATTGAAGTACCACATCCAACCAGTCTACCCAAATTTGACGGAACATTTTTTCCGCATCAGCTACCATCAGAATTTGCTTGATCCGAGATCGCAAAATCATAGCACGTAGGTCATCCTGGATTACTGGCCCTGCCAGCAGCGCATCGTTGAGCGAAACTCCTGTAGTGGTCTTACAAGACGCATCGAACACCACTCTGACCTTGGTGGTCGTGCTACTCTCCTTAACTACGGGATGGTGTGGTAGATAGCACCGAATTACATCTCCTTCTGCAGTAGCGTCTACCTTGCGCATGTGTCCTAACTCCAAATATTCCTCCATAAATTGGTCGTACTGTTCCCGCAGCTTTGGTTCCCGAAGCAATCGTCGTTCTATCCCTTGAAGACGGCGGAATGCGATATCCCTTGATTCGCCCATCCTAGCTTGCACGGTTTCGTCCTTCGGAAGTGAGACTGTATATCGACCATCTGTACCACGTCGTACCGTACGACCATAGTGCTCCTCGCACTTTACCTCCGTTGGTGAATAATTATTGGGAGACTCGATTTCTTCGCAGGCCCAGAATCGAGTTAATATTTCCTCCAGACTATCTGTAACCGCCATGTTACAGGAGATCCTTGGATTTGGGTGATCAGTTTTCACCAAACCAGATACCACCCAGCCGAATACTGATTCCGTTAGTGTGGGAAATCCGTTCCCCAACTCGATTTCGTTGCCTGTATTGAAGAAGGCGAAGAAATACTGGATTCCGAGTACCATATCCACTGCCTTGGAATTGAAGAATGCTGGATCTGCCAATTCCACACCTTCAGGAAATTCCCAACCTGTCGCCTGCACGTCTGTTGTTGGAAGGTTCGCTGTTACCCTCGGTAAGATGAGGAATTCCATATCACGAGAGAATCCGGAAACTCGTGACTTAACCTTCGTCGTGACCTTGTGCTTTACCCGCGTATTGGATTGACCTATACCCAGGACGGATATATCCGAACGCCTTCGTTGGATATTCAAACGCTGACACAATCCTTCAGTCATGAAATTGCACTCTGATCCTGAATCCAACAGGGCCCGTGCAGGAAAACTGATCCCTTGATCATTTTCCACCAAGACGACGGCTGTAGCAAGCAGTACTGACGAAGAATGACGGTGTGCCATATTGGATGACACTGCTCCCGTAGCCGGGTTTGTATTTTGCTCTGCCGTAGCTGAATTGCTGTTCTCTGCTTGAGTAGGTTTTTGCGCTGCATTTCCCTTTGTCCCATCTGATCGGAAACATACCATTGTATGATGCTTCGCCTTACAGCTTCGGCAAACAAAGCGAGATGAACATTCGGATGCCTGATGTCCACGTCTGAAGCAGTTGCGACAAAGCGAGTGATATCGAAGCAGCTTATCTCGAGCGGACACCGTTAAACGTTGAAATGACGGACATTGGTATAAGAGATGAACTTCTGAACAAGCCACGCATCGACCACCAGATGCTTGCACCACGTTATGACTTGTTCGTGGAACGGAGAACTTCTTCTTGAAACATGTTGCTGAATCTCCCTTGAGTTCAACAGATTTGGATGGAAGCGAACACAAAACTCGAATCCGTTTTTGAAGAAATCCCGTTAGATCCTTAATGGAATCTTGATCCTTGGAGGCTGAATATTCTTCCCATCCTCGCCGCGTAACAGGATCTAGTCGAGAACCAAGAATATCCAATAGCAGCAAATCCTTGTAGTCCTGCGGTTGGACAAGCTGATCCAGATTTTGAAGAATACGCTCAAATCCTTCCAACAAGGACTGAAGCTCGGACGCTGACTCCTTACCCAGCGTAGGAAGCTTGAACAACGCTTGGACCTGGCGGCGCTTAAGTAATTTGCTGTCGTTGTATCGTTTCGTTAATGTTTCCCAAGCCACTTGATAATTCGCCTTTGTGATGGAAAGTGGATCAATCAAGGCTTTAGCTTCACCAGTGAGGCTCCCTTTCAGGTAGTGAAACTTCTCGATATCGGGCAGATCGGGCTTCCAGTGAATCAACGAAGTATACAAATCACGGAAGCTCAACCACTCATCTATGTTACCATCAAAGGTCTGTAACTTGATTTGTGGGAGTCGAACGTGCTCTAACGTAGACTGCGTTCCTTCAACGCGAGACTGATTCAAGGCGTGAACGTCTTCCAGTTCCTTAGACTTCTCCAGTAATGAAGTTTTTACGGCAAAATAATGTTGAATGAACTCTGACCTCTCCTTAGCACATTTACCGTCGTCATCGGAATAATCTTCGTGTGATTCTAAGTCGACTAAAGAATCGTTGACCTGTTCCCACAATTCTTCTAACTTATCTAACCTAACTGACACCTGAATAGCTGTAGTTTTCTCATTCATTGACTCAGAGAACTTATAGATTTGCTTGAACATCTCTAAGAATGAGTTGAGTCGGGTTTCTAATGGCCTGAGGGATTGCTCCTTCTTCGTTGCAGTCGTCCTTGGCATCGTGCAGCAGAATTTGTTCCAGGGTTTAATGAAAAACGAAAACAGTTGTAGTATTCCGTATTGACGCCTAGCCTCGACTAGACATACACTGTAGAGCTAATTACCTTCACAACAGAAGACTGTTTCCCCTCTACAAGTATGTACAACGGTCCAATGGAGTAAATCAACGCTTATCCGTCACGCATACGATAGATCGTCAGTCAATTGCCAGTATCAAGGTTCGCGAGGGAGAAATAACCATGTAGTAAGCAACCAATTCCCATGCCTCGGCTGGGCATATACTGCTACATTAATTTTACCTGGGAGAATAATTCACGATACTGGTATTTCAATAAAACAGAGTGCCGGCTATTCACGGGATCACAACTGTTGTGCCTTAATGCGTAGAACGTGCTGAGTATGCTTCGGTGGGCCCCTCGAACACACGTTCCACAAAATTAATCGATCAATGTTTACGCATGCATCATACAGTGTTCAAAGAGGAATCAAAAGTGCCGCATGTAATATCTGTGTTATCCCAGCATCGGCTGGCCATATACTAATTGGTGCAATAGTGAATTAATTCAAACTAACCTGTGCAACCAAGTCGTCTACTGATGACCAGTGATGAAGTGGGATAGGTTCTGTTGCTGGAGTGATGATCCAAACGTTCCAATGTTGGATATTTTTATGTGGAGGATAGTAATCTCTGATTCGGCTGATGACGTCACGATTTGGCTGATGGATGATCGATCCGGTTTCGGTAGTAGTGGTGAGCGATGATAACGTTGATTGTGTGGTGAAGATGCAACCGTTGTTTTGGTTTTCTCTCGGATGGTGTTTTGATGCAGTTATAAGTTGGAATTCACTCGAAAATAATTGGTGTTAGATTATCCAGAAATCCAAGCAACGGCTGGACATATATCTTGTGTATATTTACCTGGATGAACCAGGGCGGATTGCCGTTGATTTGATGAATACTTCGATGCTCCTTCTAGCAGATTCTAGTGGTGAGGATCCTTATCCTACGTGGTTACCGATTGTTGTTGATCGATGGTAGATGAGTGTAGTGCTCGTTCGAAGAAATTAGTGTTAGCCAATATTTTTAACCTATCTCCGGCTGGACATACTACTAATGTGTACCCACCTGTGGGACCAATTAATTAGTCCGTATCCAGCCTTGTTCCTTATTTTCGATGCGCAGAATGGTTGACTGATAGAGGCTTTGTGATCCTTTCACGATGGCGATTGATCTCGAAGAGTGATGATCGAGATGGCGAATTGTATCGTTGGTGCTATATAGTGATTCCAATGGCGGATGTCCTCGTTGATTGTAGAGGAAGTTGATGAATTAGGATGACCTTTCCTCGATATCCGGTTCGAAGGACCAAAATGTTTTACCTCGGAACTGGTTCTTCCTTCCAGGATTGGTTTCTTGGTTGAATTAGATTGGGCGCAGAAATTTCTTCCTTATGCGATGAGTAATGGGATCCAATTCAGCACACAACACAATTACAGTTTATTTTTGTTACATTAATACTCTGTACATTTAAACACTTTATTTAAAATCACTACACTAAACATCGAACATTTATTACAACTAACTACATCTATTACAAAATTAAAAACTGGTCCGGTGACCGTCTGCTCATCGAGCTGGCCCTTTTGTATCTTATTAAAAATGAAACCTAATTCTATGCCTTCTCGGTTCTTGACCTATCACAAAAGTGCATATGCAATTAATTTTACATGGTCTTCTCTTAGTCTGTTGTAGTGGTGGAATCGTGTTTACACTTCAATCCTCCAGACGGTGACAGTACAACACGTTCCACAGTCCCATGCAGCATTCGGTTGTGGAATTTGATGTTGAACGCACGGTTATGATTATTTGTTTTGTATTGCTCCTCAACACTGACTATTGACCACGAAAAGGCTTGCCAATGTACCTCAAAAATCGACTACATACATTCGAACATTTGTTTATCTCAAATCGACGGAAGACATTCCGCGCAACTACCATAAACCGGACTAGTTCATGTTGATCTTCGTCAAGCTTTGTCTACAATTTGAACTTATATAACACATGTCAAGCAGCCTTCAGGTTCAATTGGCTAAACTTGGTGAGTTCGTTCCATTTTGTAAATTTTTATCTTTTCAAACCAGTAACGTTGGGAGATCACCTTTTTGTGGTGCGTTACTGGTATAAGATCTACCACCGAACCCTAGTCGTGACAACTTCAATCTAGGGAATCAGGATTTTCCAGTTATCAAAGGATCACATTTTAGTCCTTGTTACTTTTTATGACCTGATAATAGTGACAAGACTCTGGACGAGGCTCGGTAGCTCAGTGGTTACCGTTTCTGCTTACTGAGCAGAAGGTCGGGAGTTCAATCCCAGGCCCGTCCCCTTCCTTGCAATTTTTCACTTTGCCTTATTCTCTAAAACCCACTAGATTTTAATGAAAACAAATTCTTCTTTAACACCGATCGCGTGTGTCCTGATCTAAAAATAGAAATTGGATGAGTGCGCGCGCGCGCGCGTGTGTGTGTGTGTGTGTGTGTGTGTGTGTGTGTGTGTGTGTGTGTGTGTATTATAATCGCTCTACCAAAAAACGATCCCTGCGTGTGCGTGTGCAACCTTTCCCCACATCCAACATCCCAGTGATTTCTCGTGGAAGCGCAGAGGATTTCTCGGTTTCCTTCACAGCGAGTACCACGTCAACGCATTCCTTCTCATTCCCTAGTTGACCTGCATTCGGACACGGCCAGCGCTGGTATTGCTAAATATTAGATATCCAGTTCTCTTACACATTGAGGATGTTTTTTTTTTTTATTATTATGGTCACTTTAACGCTCTTGGTTGTCCGGGGTGAGAATTGAACTCATGACTTTGGCGTGAGAGGTATGGATGCTTACCATTACGCCGAGGTTGCCCCCCGTTGAGGATGAATGTTAGTCCCAAACATCATCTGTTGGTTCTCTGTGTAATTGCAGCTGATCTGGTAATAACAGAGCAGCAACCGTGGGCGGTCAAACTGATTTTTTTTTTTGATCATAGTGACAAGACTCGGGTAGTGACCACCGCCGTTATGCATTTCTATATTGTACATTTCAAATCAAAAATATTGTTTATGTTCTTTATGTTCATAGATTTTTCATAATCCTTTTCCCTTTTTCCTTCTCCGTTGTCCTTCCCCTATTCTCTTTTCAGAAAGCGAGTAATAGTGCTATAGCCATAAGTTTTTTTTTAATTTTTTAGCCAAAGGCTAGTTCATCTCTCATAGCCATAAGTCATAAAAGGCTAGAACAAGAGTTAGTGCTCATGCCCCAACCGTCAAAAAAAATGAAGAATCACTTAACCCTTCTAGCTTTGATGCTTCCAACGACCAACCAATCATATAATTACCAAAATCGGAACGTACGGTACGAGATGTCCACGTTTCATCCATTTATTAGATTTTGAAGGCCCGATGTTTTCTGAATCATTTTGCCCCTTAAATGTTGCACGGTAGGCCTGGCCGTTTTGATATGTGTGACGCATCTTCGATGTGAAAAATATATCAAGTAGACAAGATAGTAGACCGTAAATCAAAGTATAAGTAATTGATGATATTCATCACTACGGCTTGGTGGTCGGAGGTGAGGCTGGCAGCTCAAATGTTATATTCATACTGTACTGGACATACTTCAGCATGTAAGATGTACAACAAAATGAGCTGTGTTTGTTCACATCGACTGATACTGAGTGGTTGCGGTACAGGCACACATCGTCGATACTAGACCATTGTTGTGTGGAACGCTTAACTAGGGTGGAAAACGGATTCGAAACTCAAATGTCATTAGCCAAATACATCCATAGATCATACAGGTCCACCGTTGTATAATTGGCAATGCACCCGTGTACTGAATGGGAATTGTGGGTTCGAGTCCTATATATGGTGCCCTTAGATTTTTTCGCTAATTTTCTCACACACACGTCTCTTACCGATGATATATGTGCTAACCTCTCAGTATGTTCAAACCATCTTATAAATAATCAAACTGACTGCAAAGTCGCTAAACCGTAAATCAAAATTTAATGGGAAGTTCCGCGAACAACCGAGAAGTTTCTAAAACTTCGAAAAAACTTTAAATAAGTTCAAAAGTACCGTGAACTTTAGGGAAGACAAGAGAATTTCGACGAAGTTCAGAGAACTTTGCGGATGTCTAGAGAAATTCACGAAAAATTCCGAGAACTTCAGTAAAAATGCAGAATTCTCAGGGATGTTCTATGATCATTTGGAAAAATTCCAAAGCTCTAAGGATTTTACCAAATCGAGTTCAAAACTTCCAAAATTTCCATTCGATAACTTCCAAAATTCCCAATTCACTTAGAACGTAGCGCACACCCTCGTCACCGAGACGCCCAAAACCGAAACAGTTCCGCGAAACTTGCTTCCTCTTACCGACAGTTCAGACCCACCCGGATGCCAGCGCAGGGAACTGCAAGCGATGAATATAATGCCAAATTGATTTCAAGGAGATTTATGGTATCCGACCCAAACAACACCGTCATCGCCGATTCTGTACGTTTTTCTTTGGCAACAGAAAAAATAAAAAAAAAAACCCTCCTTGTTCGGTCCCAGTTGTTATGTACTGCCAAAGCAGCAAGATCAGCGGTCAAAGATTGTTTTGGCAGCGTTTCAACTTCGACGTTCGACGAACCAAAAAGTCAACAATGTTTTCTTGCTAACGGGGAGCACATAATTGGCCTTCCGCCTGTTTGTTGCCATGTTTGAGTCTTCCGGAAAGTTGTCCATCCCCTCGAGAGTTTCCCTTAGACTCTGGAAACGTAAACTGCTGATGCAAAGATAATGCCAAGTCGAGTGGATTCACCGCCATGCACACAAGAATCCCACGATGACGCAGATATCGTCCAGAAACTGCCAAAGAGGATCATTTTCCCGTGTGACTGAACACAGTTTTTTTTTTCAATTTCTGATCGGATCATATCTCCTGCAAAGCAATACTGACACATGTCACCCAACTACCGAACCATGACATATTAATCATAACGACTCTCGCACCTTCATCATCATGGACGGACGGGCTGGAAGTTACACAGAAAACCATCATCAAAGGGACACGGCTTCCGGTGGGTGTAAAAGTAATCACCAAATGCTACAAAAGGCGTGACAACGTGAGAGAAGAAGATCTAACAAATCTCTCCTGGGAAAATATATATATACCTTGATGGGCACATAATCAATAATCATTCCATAAGTCTTCACACCACCCCAAACGCTCATCGAACTGGAAATACTCGATGCTTGATGAACTTTGATACTCTGACAGGCGTAGTGCCATTCAGGGACGGAATTTTCGATGCTACCCACACCCACACCCGAAGCAGCTTCGGAGAAAAATAAAGTCCTTACTTCTAGCACTGGTTTTCGCCCAACCACCGCATTCTCTCCGATGGATGAATGAAGCAGCAATGTCACCGAAATAAGGTCGCTATTAATTTGCCTCTTCATTTAGGAAAAGCGAATGCGCCGTAGAGTGATTGTGTTTTATTTCTCGGGATTATTTGCTACTTTATTTCTCGTGCTGGGATAGTAGAGCAAGTTGACATCATGGGAACTTAGAATCTCTAGAATTGTTGCACTGAAGTTTGGAGGAATTTCTTTCGAATTCGTAGCCAAGTTTTGCCTTTTCCTTTGAAGTAGGATTCCTCAATCGTTTCCAAATTAATTGAAAATTGGAGCGTCCGGATGAGAACGTTGCGATGCGTGGTATAATTTGAGATATGATATGATTTTTGTTTTGTATCATTGTCAAAAATTCATTCTATGTTGTTTCTCCATTTACTCCAAAGTGGATCTCTATTATCGATCACACAGAAAAAAAAAACGATCGACTGACTAACTGACACTGACCGGCACTGAATTGCTGTTAAAGATTGGTTATATTCCATTATTCAAAATGTTTCTTCGAGAGCGTGGTTCACAGGTCAACCACTCACTACTCGCTAGACGCACATCTCTACAGAATAATCCTCGTTGACAGCAATATATGTAGGTGCAGAACCGGTTATGATGACATCGATCAAGCAGTTTGGCATTGCCCGGGTAATGACGCCTCCAGAGCACGACTGTTGGATACCCTTGTAGCCCGAGGTAGACAACCCTTCCGTGAAGTAAGAGATGTGTTGGGAACCCGTGATATTCCCTATATGCAGGCGATCTACGAATTTCTTTGTTTGTCTGATGTTCGAGTTTGATGTGACCATTCCCTGCTTACCAAACAATTTCCAGCCATTGTGTCCCAGTCTTATTATCCTCCTGTTTCTGTGCTGATTACCCCTGCTCAGCCATGATTTGGTCAACCGTCCGAGAGTAGTATCTAAAGGAGGCTCCAGAAACCAGTTTCCTACCTAGCTCCTTCCAATTGAAGTTGTTATCCATTAACCTCGAGCCCGCCACGAGTAATATTAACCTAGAACTACTGCTGTTTAAAATGTAAATTCAAACCTTACTGATTTTTAACTCCGCAAAGTGTCACACATGACTGAACCTAGTAAATAAACGAACTAGTTGGACCACCTAGAAATGGAACACCCTTTTTTGAAGATTACAGCGCTCCTAGTGGCCGGATTTGGCATCTTACAAAAAATCAAATTTCTCTATTTTTGGGAAGCTAGTTCGATTATCTGGGATACAAAGTGTTCATTTTCATTAAATATTGAGCACACCGACTAGGAAACCATTTTCCGGAAATTGTCGATTTGTAGGAATCAGGAAATTTTTCCAGTGGAACCTGATGGATTTTGTTTTGAGCATTTGGAAAGATCTTGCAGAAAAGTCGGATGAAGATTCCGGGTGAATTTGAAAAAAAAAAAGTAGAAGGGTCTGTGCCTAGGGGCATGAACAGAAGCTTGTTGTAGGACCGCTAGTGGACGGAAAAAAATGTGAAGAGCATTTAGTTCTTTTAATTTATCGATCATCTATTGTCTTAACTTTTTCCGTTTTTGAATTGGAGGCGTACCAAATTTTTCCAAAGAGAAAGTTGATGAAGAGAATCGATCAAAATTACTTGCACCCCTGCTTCCAAGTTTGGTTACAAGATTACAACGCTGGAGAGGATTTTGTGAGGTCGTTGGAGGCGTATGGAATATGGAAAAACAGGCATAGATAAATTATATTCCAACTCTTTACTGTAATAAGCTTGGTGGCCTTGAAAAAGGCCGTTTTTTTGCCAAAGTTGGTGATGATTTAACCTCCAAAACCGAGCAGAGTGCGTCCCTGTCGCTTCAAAACGTAGACGACATTCATGGCCGCTTAGGTGGCGTAGATGCGAAACGCGACGCGACGCGACCAATTCACGTCTGCCCTGGCCGCGGCCTAAGATTATTTTGAATTGGTCGCGTCTACCCTGGTCAACACCTTACGCTTGGCGTGTTCAGAGTAGGTGAGAGCATCACAGATCACATTTTCCTAAAACAGCACACCTCGTATTTTCTCGTAGATCAGACCGGAGATACGTTTGACACCGCCACGGCGAGCCAGACGACGGATGGCGGTTATCACGAAGAACCTTGCGATGACGCTTGGCGCCTCCTTTACCAAAACATTTTCCTTCTTAGAAGAGTGGACTACCTAACCTGCCACCACCTTCCTACCGCAGCTATTGCTGCTTCTGCTGCCTGGTCACCACGCCGTCCAAAGCGAAAATAAGTTGAGGCTAGACAGCAGCAAACTTATTTATGGAGGGTAGATCTCTCGTGGGAATATCGCACGAAAGCCTGTCAATGACAATGACGCATCTCAGCACTTATCGAGATGGCATCGGAGCCAGATCAGATCCGCCAAAAAATCTTGTGCGCCGTCGTGGGAAATCCGACTGCGTCCCACAGATGGATGGGGAAGCACCTAGGAATACGTCATTCGATGATTTTCCGGGTGGTGAGGTCGTACAAGGAGACCCAGACGACCCAGCGGCAGAAAACCGAAGACAGTCTGTTCAAGCATCGGCCGAATCTTTCGATCCGCGATACTGCTAAGAAGGTGGATGTTTCCATCTGGTTTATCCAAAAAAAAAAACGATGAAACGTGCCAGAATTCATGATTACAAGGTCGGGAAGGCACCGAGCCCGATCGACCCGGTGGCCGAATCCCGCGCCAGGAAGCTGTACCGTGGAGCAAAGCATTTGCCACATCACGGTTGGTCGTTCCTTAGGAGGAAGGAAGGTAAGGAAGAAGAATGTGGACAAATTCGCCAGAAAACTTCTTGGTTTGGCAGGCCATCTTTGGGTGCGGCAAGATGAGCCAGCCTTACATCACTACGGGCACCATCAACGGGCAAATCTACCGGGACGAGTGCCTTCAGAAGCTGTTTTAGCCGCATTTGGCATCCTGCCACTATGTACGCCAGCCGGTATTAAGTAGACTGGTACAGAGACAACAATGTTGTGTTTGTACCAAAAGACGTCAACCCACCGAACTCGCCGGAACTTCACCCGATTGAGAAGTTTTGGGCCATCATGAAGGCCAGACTTCGTAAAACACCTAAGGTGTTCGAGACCGAGCTGGCTTTGAAGAAGTGGATAAATTTATCAAAAGAAGTCCCAAAACCCAAAACCTTATGAGTGGAGTCAAGGGCAAGGTGTGGGCATTCGGTTCTGGAGCGGAGATCCAATAAAGCAATGAAGTAGAATTCTAACCATAATTTTGTAGTTCAATTCCTAATAGTTTGAAGAAAATCCTACTTAAAATGAATTTTGGGCGACCATTTTTGTGTGTCTTACTTTTTTCGAGTACAGTCTTTATAACCATCTGACCAACTTTGCCTAAAACAGGAACGTTCTATCTAGTCAAGATGTTGAGTTTAAGCAAATTGATAATGGATGGCACCCTAGCACCGTGGGGTGAGTGCATTCTGAGCTGAACTGAACTGAACTGAGTTTACCTTAGAAAAGGTGTAGTACATCTGAACAACTTTGCGGAAGACAAGAAGCATCCATATGACTAGGATCCATCTATATAATATGGCGCAAATTGATTATTTTAAAATATCTGATAGTCTAGTCGCATAGGAGTATTGAGCGAAAACCCAAAACTAGATAACGTAAACCAATACACTCTCTGTCTACAAACCATGAAAACCATAAAAAAATACACACACAATCAATGTTTTTCAATACAAAATCCCAATTTTTGATCATTGAATTCGGCCCAGCGGTTCAAAAGTTATGAATTTTTGAAAAAAAAAAAAAGTCATTTGAAATACGATTTTTGGACCACTGGTCACTGACAAAATAAACAAGATATGAATCTAATATTTTGCTATGAGGAACAAAAAAACAACAAAAAATCGAAATTCTGAGAAACACTCTATCGTTTTGCTATGCAATGGCTGTAGTAAAAAGGCTTTAAGGATGATTGCAAAACACTTGAAAAAATGATGATAGTTTGATCTGCAACAGCAGGACGTATGAGGTGTCTATAGAAACTTGGTGATTTGTCGGATGATTTTGAAGTAGCAGAAAGTTGTTCTATGTGACTATTGTTCTCTTTAGAAATTTTGGCAGGTTGACCAGCAACAACAAGTTGTTTAAGGTGTGAAATTTGAAGATTTTTTGGATCAGCAGGACGGCATAAAGAATGACTATTAAACTTATACCAACATTTTGGGAGGTCAATCTGCAGAAGAATAGCGTTTGGGGTGTTAAGAAAATTTTAGATTTTTTTATGACTTTTTGAAGATGATGCAGGGCGCTTCGGAGCACGGTAGATCTCCTCAAAAATGCGTTTGGAGGTTGAACTGCAACTGCAACTGACGATATTTGATGAATATTGATCTTTTGAAAATCTTCAGAGATTGATTTAATTGCAAAAACCGGGAGTTTGGAATGTCTAAGTATTTCAATTTTAAAATCGTTTGGATAGCTTAAACGTATTTTTGTGGATGAATAACATCATAAGGACGCATAAGGTGTGAACTAAAAATAATTTGGGGGGTGCATGCACTCCTAGCCCCCTCTTGTGCAAGATGCTGTATATAACCATTAGAAATTAAACATATTTTTTAATGAAGATCATTTATAACTGTCCAACAAAATGAGATGCTACTTGGTTACCTCGACAAAAATGTGAGCCATATTTGTTTGAAAAAGTATCTAGAACATACACCCAACCGGGGGATGTAAGATTTGCTTTCAATTATGTGGGACTCATCATAACAGGATGTTAGTGAAGACTGCATGAAAGGAGGAAGAGATATACCAAGCTGCGGTCAGCAAGAATTGGAGACCGAAAAATGTGGAGTGTATAAGTGAGAGAAATTAATTATGACGAAAAAAATAAAAGGGTCCCGAGTGGACTCGAACCATGAACATTGCGATTATCACACTAAGGCAAATGGACATTTGGATTTCAGAAGGGTCGACTTATGAAAAACACAGATGAATTTTATAAGCGTGACTTATGAATGATTTTCGGGTAACATTAGGTAGCTCTTATACGCCTTTAACCATTTCATTTTCCCAAGCGTCAAAAGACGACTGGTCAACACACGGGTCCCGTAACGTCCAAGGTTCGGTTCCAGTCTCTTCTCTCTACGAATGGTTTTTATTTATGCTGAACGAAAATTGGAGCGAATCGAAGCAAATGTGTGCGTCGTTCTACAATGTAATAAATAAAAAGCTTGGTGATATAGTCGAAAGCGTAGACAGAACACGAAATAATAAAGACAAAAAATCATTGCATCGTCTGCATGGCCAATTTGTATCTTTTTCTACGGTATTTGCTGCGGAGAATGAATGGAAATACAACTTACATTGAATGCAATAAATTTTTGGTGTGCGTGCACCTTTTACGTGAAAACAATTTATGATAAGTAACTATTGAAAAACCAATTTTTGAAGGGCCACCTTAAGTTACTTTTTGCTAAGTGACGGACCAGAAAATGGCTAAAAGTCACTCCAATAAAGAAAAAACATAAAGAAATAATAGTTACTTATAAATATAAATCGTGATGCATTAGAGATAAAAATTTCTTTCTTGAGCAATGTTGTTTTAAATAGCTTGTTTTACAACTTTGTGGAACACTGTGTTGGTCTTTCTTGAATAACTAAACAATTAAAGGTTTGTGTCATAGACATGACCACAGCATGACTTAGATCTACACCGAAATGGATGTAATGTCGGCCTAAATGCCCCTAAGTTGGGCCCATACATAAATTCAGCAATCGACTAAATTTTCAATTGCGACCAAAAATATTCATTTGTACCGTCCCAATGACGCGTTCATCTAGATAAAATTGATAAATAGCAGATTTTTAGCGATGAGCCCAATCTTTGATCCATAGGGCAACATTAGAGCCATTTCCCCTATGTCATGCATTTTTGACTATTATACTTTATCTTAATTTTTTTCAAGTATTTCAATGTTTCAGTTATGGTTCAAAACTCGCGGCAATTCATGTTAGCATAATCAGACCACAGTTCTTCTTACGCATGAGATAATGTATTTAAATTTAATGTAATCGTTAAGAATTGACAGAATTTCCCTTCATACCTACATTGAGTTAGGGTTATAACGATCATACGGGGTTAAAGCCCTTCTTTGTTCTCCAATTTGAAGGTCAACCCTAACATAAAATTATCATGTATCATCATTAAGTACTCTACAGCGTCTTTGTAGAATGATGCTGTGACTTTTCTCAAATCTAACGCTTGGTTTCCAATAAGTAGGTGGTTAGTAGGTGTAGTAGGTGGTGAAAATAAGGAGGATTCAGTTATTGAATTTCAAAGTCAGAGCAAGAGTTCGTGTACAGGTTCTCCACCTGTTCAATGTTTTGATACTAAGCAACATAGTTAAGGTACACCGGGACAAGTTGCAACGGTACGTGTATCTCTTAGTGGAAGTGAATATTCACTGTAATTATTTTTGAGAAGCATTGTGTACTTTTGGATTGGGCGATCTTGGATCGATCTTTTTCAAACCGATTTCCGATATTTTGGATCGATTCTTTGTCCACGAAAAGATCGAAAAAATCGATCTCTTCTTTCGATCTTTTCGATCTTCAAAAAACAATTGATGTTAAATTCACATCGAAAAAACGATTAACTCTCACCCCAGACTGCGAGGTAAATTTAAGGAACATAAGTCAACATCAGCATTGCTCCCTACAATGGCGTCACTATTTGCGTTTCCGATATTTATGAATACAGCAACCTCCCTCCTGTGCTCATTGCTCCTTACCGTCACGACAACATTTAATGAAATAAAAAAAATAATTGAAAGAATTTCTTGCGGTACCAACGTAAACAAGCGAATACATAGTCGGAAAGTGAGGATAACAACAACAAACCAAAATGTTTGGCTACAGCGAAAGTGAGGATAGCAAACTAAGCACTTGGGATTATGCAAGTGTGCGAGTTATAAGCGTCAGAGAGGTCAATTGAACTAAAGACCATAAGATCGATCTATCAAAGATCGATTCTTTGGTACCGATATAATGAGTGGATTGATTCTAGAGCCAAATATAAGATCGATCTTTCTCTAAAGATCGCCCAATCCTAATGTATTACCACAAACTACTATATTAGAAATAATCTCAGTGATTATTCACTTCCGCTAAGAAATACATCTACCGTTTCAACTTGCACACTCACTTCTTTCTCTATGATGCACGGTCTCGTGCACGGTGTATGCATTTAGGTTAACATCCGACGTCGCTCCTTCTTTACATATTCTGCACAAAAATTACATCCAAAGTCCCTCCTTTTTACATATTCTGCACAAAAAATACTTTATAAGCTCCGCCCTTGACATGATTTCCCGCCGTTCTTTTATGAATTAGACGGGGCAGAAAGTATCTTTTGTGTAGAATTTGTAAAAAAGGATGGACTTTGAATGTTAATCTAATTGCATACATAGAGGTACCAGATATGATTTACAGTTAGTTGGTGATAAATCACCAACTTAATAATATCAAAATATCAGGCGTTTTTTTTCTCAAATTTGAAGCTCTCTGGGCAGTGGTAGTAAGCGGTAAAAAATTACCGGGATTTTTACTTAAGTGTAGTTTGCTTAACAATTACTTCCGGGAAAAAAATGATCGTCAAAGTTCATGACCCCCCTCCCTCTGCTGCGTAGATAATTGTCTATACATTTCTTTTTAAATTTGTATGTGCCGTGGATAATTGCCAACCGGCCCCTCCCCCAACCGCCAACTGTCTACGTAGTAAATGAACAGCCCCTTAAATAAACGGGACCCAAGTCTCCTTCCACCCCATCACTGGTTATCGAGGTGATCACGCCGTGATCCACCTTTAACCGCTGACTTACCCCTGCTTACTGCTGGGTCCTGTGCCAAGCCGTCCGAAACGATAATGAGCAGAGGCACAACAGCAGCGCTGTTTTATATCTTTTCAGGTTCAAGCAGAACGATGTGCAACCAAGTGGTACTCGATTATGACGACTGGGTTTGGGAAAACATTTATTTCATGACAACAGTGATAAAATTATCATTTGTAAATTTTTCATAAGTTTTTTTTAATGGAAAATTGGAAAAATATTTATTTCAGCAGATTTGTAATTAAATATCCTATCGATTGACGTGTTTGTATTTTAATTTCATCTATAAATGACAAAGTTACAAGCGTTCAAAGCCTAACACTATTTCACCACACATATGTTTTTGATTAACACCCCAGTATAGTCGACAAAGACGTAGTTCTACTTCAAAAGTTGGTTTTTAGAACTCATCAACCGTAAGGACCACCCTATTGTCATAAACAATTCAATTCAAGATTTGCTGTCATATCGCACATTGTACACTTTATAAGGGCACATCTTTGATTCAAAAGAGATAAGTGACCAGAAGACACCAAGACGATGCAACGTAAAAACGCACTTTTATTAGCGATTCCTCACGTTTGAGAAGTCCAGTTTCAAATGCAAAATAAACTTCCCGGAAGACACTTTATAGGTACCTATAGATAATGATTTATGCACATATCATTTATTCCACCTAAACCACAGTGTTATTGGGATAATATGTGTAATCAGGTCAAATTTTTGTATTTTACTGCACAGTGCCTTAATTTTAAAGTGAATGTGTTACAATTGAAAGACGATGGCAGTATTTTCAAGGACAATACATTTTACCTGTTGACCAGCATATGCTGGTAAAAGTTAGATTTTTAGCCAATTGTTAGATGGCTAGTTTCAATTACTACACTCAACCGGATGATGTATGATTTGCTTACACTTATGTGGGATTCATCATCGCAGGAAGTTAGTGGAAACCACATGAACGGAGCATGAGCTGCGGTCCAGTGCAAGAAAAGCTGAGACCGAAAAATGTGAGTGAGAGTAATAAATTATGACGAAAAAATAAAGAAACACGTTGCCGACTGGACTCCAACCACATACGATTCTATTATGAGACCAGTGCACAGTGGTCCAGAATACAGATTTAGGTGGAATGATATGTTTTGAGCCTGAAATTGAAACTTTAGACTAAAAGTCTCTTCTACAAAGTTGTTCCTTATAGTTATGCCCTCATTTTTATGACAATGAATTCTAGGGTGGTTCCTATTATCATTAAAATCAAAAATCTAACAAATAAGTATATTAAGGTATACATTTTTCGGCAAAGTTATAGCTGAGCTAATTTCAAGCAACTTTGTAGAAAACAACTTTTTTGTATCTCTTAAATTGGCCGATTTAGAGCTACTTTCTTGAATTGAGTTAGGGTGGCTCTAAAAAAAACAATTGTTTTGCTCTAGTTTTCTTATTTCGAATTTCTCAGCTAAGGTGTCTTCAAATAACTTTAAAATCTTAAAAAGGCGCAAATTTTTGCCGCACAAAGCTTGTCAATATCTTTCGCCGATCAAGAGTTATTGACGTTTTTATACTAAAAATATGCACTTTTCAAATGTTAATATCTCTGGTTGGAGCAAAAAAAAAAAAAAAAAGTTTTTCTACGGCATTTGAAAGGGCGTATGTTATTCTCAATAATATTAAAAAAAAATTGCAATCTCAACGTCCAAGGTTCGGTTCCAGTCCGCTTTGTTTTATTATTTTTTTGTCACCATTATTTTTCAAAAGAAAAATTTATTAAATTTACACCGATTTATTGTGTGTGTATTCAATCTAACCCCCACTGGCCGGCAGTGTTATTATGGAAGAACTCTCTCTACAATGTCGCATTTATGGTCATTGTAGACAGATTTAGTCCGGGAGTTAGAAGGTGATAGCTCTATTGCAGATCCACCAACCCATTTCAGAATGTCTGGAGAGTCACGCCCATTCCGAGGTTACTTTCACTTACAATAAGCCCCGCATGTATGCATCACCGTTATCAAATGGATATTGGTATTACATACACGCTTCCAGGTTTGAAAATATATTTTCTCAAACCTGGCATGTATTTAGTTTATTTTTGATATATATTTTTTTTTAATAATTGAAAAGCTTTCTTAAATGATTCCGCCTTTTTTGGTCGGCTTCATTGAATTGAATTGAATTACCATGGTGATCTGGGACGAGGCTCACGTCCAAAGTCGCTGTTCCACCAAGCGCTCCGTGTGCGAAAAAAAGAATGAAAGAAATACGAAAGGGATCAGTTTCAAGAAGTGACAGTTTCATCAGATTCCCCAACTAACCATAGTCAAGCAAAGTAAGAATATACAAGCTATATTGCGACTATATGGTTACTTGGGTACTCATATGGCCGTCAGAATGGTTCATCGGTTACGAAGTGAATATTTCTGAAAGTGATGCGTTATATTTCTCAATGTTTTGATTTTATCCTAACGTTACCTCCATGTTATATCACAGACAAGCAGACACAACACATTGAACATTTATCATTGTAAACCCTACTGCCATCTGTCGTATATACTTTGATGGGCAATACACTCAACAGATGGTTGTAATGTGTAAACGTCAAACGCTAGGGAATTGATTATGTGCACCACAGGTTGCGGTACTACCAACTAATAAACATTTAAATTGACCGTTAAAAACGATTTCGATGAAGGTTTTAAGAATGTTATGACTGCTTGTCTGTGATCATACCTTCACTATCGCAACTTCGGGTAATCTGCGAAAGTATTTGCATTTTTCTCAGGCACTTTTGATCTAACTGCAATTACTCTCTCATACGCTCTCTGACCGAAGCGCAGGGTTAAATTTACACCGATTTATTGTGGCTAAATTCATACGTGGAATTCTTAAGATCTTTTAACGCAGGAAATTTAGGAAATGCATCTAACATCGGATGTAATAATTTTTTGGTATGCGTATATCAATACAAAATACGAGGACCTGAATTGCTTGAATGTGTGGAAAAAATGCAGCACTGCCAGCAATTTAAATTTCAAGCAATCTCGACAAAAGCTGTCAAAGGCCATCAAATAAACAACTCGGTCAGATAATTATGGAAAATCACCTGTTAATGGACAGACAACCATTTAACACTATTGTGAGCAGCTTCGGTCAAAATGCGTTGCCTTTTTTCTCTCCTTCAACTGCTATTTTTATAGCCGTTCAGCTTCCAGGGGTCATTTTTACGTTCCCCAGAAACGTGTGTTATGATGAGTTTAATTAATTTTTATTAATCGATTGAACAAGAAAAAAAAGCCAAAAACGGTATAAAAACGATACGGCGAAAGGGTTGGGTCATTCCGAGAATTCGACGATCCTATCAGCGACCGCATTTCTGCGTGGTCGACCGATAATTTGACGACGACATAATGAATACGTGTCCATTTTGATGCAGCACCATTCACTGGATCCCTGGGAAAAAAGGGTGGGTTCTTGAAAAAAAAAAGTAAATTTCAGTGGACAACTGTTATCATACCTCTTTATTTTGATATTCGATTTTTTTTTCGACTGTCCACAACCAACCCAAGTAATTGGAAGGACACGGGTGCACTCTCTGGTGACCCTCGCCGTCGTTGGACGCCGAGGGATAATTGAATCTGTCAGCGAAACTATTCTTGTAAACGAAAGACAATACGGTGGGTACTAGGGTGGGTCCAGTTCATAACTAAATGCGTTCAAATTTGACGCAGTTGTTGAGGACCTCAATACAGATCGAAAGAGCCATACAAACTTGACCCACCCTATCTGGCAGTGTGTAGGCAGCCGTGCAAAGCGCGAGGAAAAATCAATGGAAAGGCACGTACTCCAATAAGCCCCTTTCGACTAATAGAGGGGGGCTCTTTGCAATCCCGATCGATCGACAGTTTAATGGGTTGTGCGTGGGGGTTCGGCGTCTAATTGCCGATGGTACGGAATGTCGGGAGGGTTGTAAATGACCGTTAATTGGGGCTGCTGTTGTGGTTTTTCCTTTGAATTGGTGTTTAGGCGAATTGAGTGGCATGTTGTTGGTGAAAGTGTGTATTTTTTTTTTCGGAGTAGACTTTATTAGTCTCCAATCAATTCAGAAAGCTAGACTTGTAAAGAAGATTTGGATGGGACTAGGAATTCAAGATTAATCAAAAGAAATTATTTCGGAGAAGTTGTAACTCTTGCAAACCCGCCTATCATCGTGCCTTAAATCCAACCTTAATTTCACGCATCGGAATGAAAGGAATGAATCCAATTCCATACCATCGCTCATTGCTTTTCTCAAAACAAGAACGCACACATCAATGACTAAGCTCACTCGGCAGGGAAATCAAAGGCATTCCGCCTTTTGAATTTGTAGAAGCTTCCGATGCTGCATGATTAAATAGATCGCCTTGAGCTTCACAGTGCACGCATGGCGACGATTGATCGATTTTTGATTGATATCCAGCAGTGAGCGACGATGGTTTACAGAATTTCGTCTAGGAATCCATGGGGGACTACCGCTATAAGATCAAAGCTCCGATGTGGGACCATTTTTTTTGCTGTATTACCTTTCAGATGAAAAGTATGCCTATCGTGGGTAGATCGACTCAATTTGGAAGATTGACATAATTGCCTCAGGAAACGTTGTCGATTATGCCAATCAAGTTTAAGTACGAGGTATGCTAATCTCTAAACCGCATCAAATACCAATCAGCTTAGAAACTTAAATTGTTAACTAAGTCAATAGAACTAGCAAAGTTGGCCCCGGTAAAAGTTTGGTTTGCAAATGCAAGCAACATCAACGAAATTGCACGCCTCCATGCAGAACCATAACCAGAAACACCACCCAATTGCACTCCACAAACCGAGCTCGGTAAAAAAGAATAACAAAGTAAAACAAGCTCAGAAACATCATACAACCTACCCGTCGAACGATGGACCGGAAAACAAGGCCAATTGAAATTGTTTTTGGCTCCCAACCGACCGACTCGCAGCAAAGGCGAAGGAGTAGTGCAATCCCGTCGAATTTCTTCAAACAATCTACCTCCAAAGGTCCAAAGTATTCAGAGTGCGGGGGAGGTGGCATTGTGAGCGCAATCAACCCACATTGGTAACGAACCAAAACCAAGTCGGTTCGAGGAAGATAGTCACCGCCATCGAGAGAGAGAGAGAGAGAGAGCTGGTGGGAGCTTTTGGTCTGAAAATGGTTCGTTGCGTTTTTGTTATTGCCGTGCCTTGCCTCCCTTCGTATTCGTAGTCGTTGTGGTCGTCGTTGTGGTTGCATTGCACTGTTGCTGGCTGGCCAAGACGAATTAATGTATGGTGCATATATGAGTTGAGGTAAAAGGGGGTTAATGCCTTATTGATTTTTTTATGGACATTGAGTTTTAAATATTTTAAGACCAGTTTGAATGATTTCTTGGCAAATTCACCCAATATATCAACGGCTACGCCAATAAAGAATCTTTATGGCTCGAGATAAACAATTAATTAAACTTTGCTTATTCACGACATCCCAGAATCACGGAACGAAATTTAATTTATTGCCAAATATATATATTTATATTTTTGCCAAAACATCAGCCTTATACATTCCATAAGACAAACCACATAGGTCCTATAAGAATGCATAAACGGTATGTGTGACCATTTACCGTATGCGTGATAATGTTTGCATCATCGTACAAATAAGGTCCCGGTTTCACCTGTGCATAAAATGCCTTGGTTTTCTTTGCATGCACGTAACCTATAGCTCATACCGTAGTAGGCTGTGTATAAAAGAAAATGATTTACTTAGTTTGACAGTTGCACCATGACGAAGTGGCAGCGTATTCGTGATTTGTCGCACGCGCAAATGTCGCAAAAAGACATTTCAATCGCCGTGGGTCTTTTCTCGGTTTTAGACCGAGAAAAGAAAGGACAACTATTCGCGAAGGTGGCCACAGGTCGTCCGAGGTCAGCTCGGGTTCCGAGGGTTATCGCTGCTATCAAAAGGAAAATTCGGGTGAATCCAGTGTGTTCAATAAGGAAAATGACAAAGGAACACGGGATCAGTGACTTTACGGCACGGAAGACCGTAAGGAAGATTTCGGGGTGAAGTCGAGGGCACAGAAAAAAAAACTCACATGATTACCAACCGCATCCGGGAGCTATGAGTCGAACGATGCAAGAAAATCTTGAACTGCCTTAAGCGAAAAAATCCGGTAATCCTGTTCACCGACGAGAGCATGTTTACCGTCGATCCCGTATCAAATTCCAGAACACTGGTTGGTTCTGGTTAGTTCTCTTCCGGTAAAAGACGTTGCCGACGAGCACAAAAACGTGTATCTGACCAAGCATTCTGCTAGCGTTATGGTGTTTGGATTGGTGGCTTCCGATGGCAAAAAATGGACCCGGTGTTCATTCCAGAAGGCAACAAGGTCAACACGGAGGTCTACATCGGGATTTTAAGTAAGTATGTTCTTCCGTGGATCAAACAACAGTACGGTCCGAAGCCAAATGTTGTATTTCAACAAGATGGGGCTCTCTGTCACACCTCGAACCGCACTCAGAAGTGGTTGCAGGATCATCTTCCGTTCTGGGTGAAGCATATGTGGCCGCCATCCAGCTCAGATCTTAATCCACTGGATTACTCAATATGGTGTGTCATGAAGGCCAAGGCCTGTTCCAAACGCCACCCGAGTCCAGCAAGCCTCAGACAAACATTGACCCGTACCTGGAGAGAAATGGATCCAGACTACATTATTAGAACCTGCCGTGCATTCCGGAAGCGTGTGGAGGCCGTAATTGCAGCAAGTGGAAACTCGATCGATGATTAACATAGTTTAAGACTCTGAGAAACATCCCCTCGTTGAATAAATAAAAAAAGTCGAACCCGAAATTTTTGAGATTTTTTTTTTAATTTTGGCATTGCAAATATTTTCACGCATACGGTATTAGATCTGAGGAGTCTATATATACCTAATAAAATGCAGTGGTCAATCCAATCAATTGCAGCCTTGAGATTAGTGTAAACGGCATCAAATTGTCCTCCAGAATCCATGGTGCGTAGTCATAAGGATACAAATTTGGTGATATTCGTCATTTCTTACCGTTTCGGATAGATTTCGTGGTGAACCGTGGCGATGTACAAAAACGTAAAAGAGCCTTATTGATGATAATTTCAAATACTTTTGTGCAAGAAAGATAATTTCCATACCTCAGGACAGTGCTGTGGTTGTGGGTAGTCGAGGGTAGTCGAAGGCTACGCGATAGATGATAATAGATTATAGATGATAGTGGTTTACCACCCATTGTAGCACGTAAACTAAGTCCGATAGCAGTGAGTTCTCCTCTCTGTTTGTCTTGATCAAGCTTAATAACCTCTGCTTGTCCTCAACATGTCGCTGTATGAAGGGCCAAAAACGGATTGGGTAGATCGATTGGCAAAGTCGCCTATACGCATCTATGGAACAATAAAGAATCTCCTTCCAGCAACTTGATCAGCCAATTGGTCAAAAAGACGAGCCCCCAAACAGGAAGATGCCCCAGTGAGTGGAGAGAAGAGCCCATCCTTTATCCACGAAAAGTTATCAACAGGGAGTTGGCATTCCCACTCTCCCCGTCCAAATCGCTTCAATCGGGTGCCCTGTTGGACCCTCCCTTCCCTTTTCTGTATGTATTTAAATGGTTCAGGTCGGTTAACAATACACTCGTTCCGAAAAGTCTACAAAATGGTGAGTTGACAACCTGGAAGGAGCGGAATACCTAGCCCTGGTCCTCACAAGTTCCCACTTCACGCCTCTCCGAGTCAAATGATAACAAAAGACTACCAGCTAAAACATGGAAACAGCTGGGTGGCGTAGCCTGGGCAATGTTGCCAGTCCGGCAATAGCAAAGTGAAGAGGTGCGACGTGAACACTGGCACCGTAACCATAGTACGGTGATAGAGGAAATGCTTTACCAAACCCGAGCGTCTGTTCACCATGGAGGTGCGGCTCAAAACGGCGTCTGTTCTCCATGTTAGGAGCAGCTGACCACCGTCCTAGTGCCAGCGTGGGGCTCTAAACAGAGCTGTGCACGATGAACCACCGCACCGGTGAGACAGGAGGTTGGGGCAGGCTCAACAAGCCGCCTTGAAAAAAAACATAAAGTTGCAAATACTGAAGAAAGAAATACGGATCGGAACAATCGGCACAGACCTACGCGACGAAATAAGGACTACGATTGGAAACTCGGAACATGGAACTGCAAATCGCTCGGCTTCCCAGGCTGCGATAGGTTAATCTATGACGAACTTCAACCATGCAACTTCGAAGTCGTAGCACTGCAGGAACTTTCCTGGACGGGACAAAAGGTATGGAAAAGTGAGCATCGAGCAGCTACTTTTCTACCAGAACTGGTGCACCGGCTTTGTAGTGCTGGGTAAGATGCGCCAACTCGTGATTGGTTGGCAGCCGATCAACGCGAAGATGTGTAAGTTGAGGATTAAGGGCCGTTTCTTCAACTACAGCATCATCAACGTGCACTGCCCACACGAAGGGAGACCCGACGACGAGAAAGAAGCGTTCTATGCGCAGCTGGAGCAGGTGTACGATGGCTGTTCGTAACGGGACGTCAAAATCGTCATCGGCGATATGAACGCTCAGGTAAGACGGGAGGCAATGTATAGACCGGCAATCGGGCCAAACAGCCTGCATGCCGTATCGAACGACAACGGCCAACGATGCGTGAACTTTGCAGCCTCTCGAGAAATGGTAGTTCGAAGTACCTTTTTCCCCCGCAAGGATATCCACAAAGCCACCTGGAGATCACCTGACCAACACACAGAAAACCAAATCGATCACATTCTCCGACATTATCAACGTCCGCACGTACCGCAGTGCGAACATAGATTCGGACCACTACCTAATTGCAGTATGCATGCGCTCAATACTCTCGACGGTTCATAACACCCGTCGAAGTCGAACGCCGCGACCCAACATTGAGCAACTACGGGACGCCAGAGTTGCCCAGGACTACGCGCAGCAGCTGGAAGTTGCACTACCCACAGAAGAGCAGCTTGGCGCAGCTTCGCATGAAGATGGCTGGAGGGACATCCGTTCAACCATAGGTAGTACTGCAGCAGCGGCACTAGGTACTGCAATCCCCGATCCGAAGAAATGACTGGTTTGACGGCGAATGCAAACTGTTAGTAGAGGAGAAGAATGCAGCACGGGCGAGAATGCTGCAACACCGCACGAGATTGAATGTGGAGCGATACAGACAAGCGCGGAACAGACGAAACTTGGTTTTCCGAAGAAAGAAGCGTCAGTAGGAAGACCGAAATCGCGAGACGATGGAAAATCTGATCCGCGTAAACGACACACGGAAGTTCTACGAGAAGCTAAATAGTTCGAGCAAAGGCTACGTGCTGCAAGCCGATATGTGCAAGGACTTGGACAGTAACCTACCGCGCGATCACACTGCTGAGCGCCGCCTACTAGTTACTCTCCCAAATTCTATGCCACCGTCTGTCACTATTTGCAAGAGAGTTCGTGGGGCAATACCAAGCGGGATTCATGGGTGCCCGCGCTACCACGGACCAAATTTTCGCGATTCGGCAGGTTCTGCAGAAATGCCGCGAATACAACGTGCCCACACATCATTTGTTCGTCGATTTCAAATCCGCATACGACACAATCGATCGAGATCGGGAACACTCTCAAGTCCCTTTGAATCTCGAAGGGGGTTACGGCAAGGTGATGGACTTTCGTGTCTGCTGTTCAACATCACGTTAGAAGGTGTGATTAGAAGAGCTGGGATAGACACGAGTGGCACGATATTCAGGAAGTCCATCCAGCTCCTTGGCTTCGCCGATGACATTGACATTATGGCACGGAACTTTGAGATGATGGCGGAAACGTACATCAGACTGAAGGCTGAAGCTAGGCGGATTGGACTTGCCATCAACGCATCGAAGACCAAATACATGAAAGGAAGAGGTTCTAGGGAAGACAACGTTAGCCTCCCACCCCGAGTTCAGATTGTCGGTGACGAAATCAAGGTGGTCGATGAGTTCGTGTATTTGGGCTCACTGGTGACCGCCAAAAATGATACCAGCAGAGAAATTCAAAGACGCATTATGGCAGGGAATCGTGCCTACTTTGGACTGCGGAGGACGCTTCGGTCGAATAAAATTCGCCGCCACACGAAGGTGACTGTCTACAAGACGCTGATTAGACCGGTGGTCCTCTACGGCCACGAGACCTGGACTATGCTCGTGGAGGACCAACGCGCCCTTGGTGTTTTCTAACGGAAGGTGTTGCGTACCATCTACGGTGGAGTGCAGATGGATGACGGAACTTGGAGGAGGCGAATGAACTACGAATTTCACCAGCTGCTGGGAGAACCATCTATCGTCCACATTGCAAAAATTGGGCGACTACGGTGGGCTGGGCACGTCGTAAGAATGCCGCACGACGAAAATGGTTCTAGAAAGCGACCCAACAGGAACAAGAAGAAGAGGCGCGCAGCGGGCAAGGTGGATAAACCAAGTAGAAGGTGACCTGCGGACCCTTCGCAGACTACGAGGCTAGCGAACTGTGGCCATGGATCGAGTAGAGTGGATACGACTTCTTCGGACAGCAAAGGACAACAAGGCCTTAGCCTGATTGGTGAGTAAGTACTTCCGTAGATATTTTGAAAAATCTTGGGTCGCACATTGTATCGAAATAAATTTTATAAAGGATGAAAAATTTAATAATCTGGCACGCTTACCCTATCAAATTTAAAAATTGCGGCAGTTCTCCAATCGCTACAAATTTCAGATATTTAAAAACGAATTATACAAATTCAAATTACTTCATATCTAAGAAATTACAAATTCTTAATTCTACAGAAAACATGCAATTTTTTTCGAAGCTCTTCCAACTCTCAAAATTCTTTAGATTCTCTACATTATTTTATTGGTTCTCCCCGAACTTCTCATTCACTTAATTCTTCTGATTTTCAAAATACGACTGATTTGTCTTGTTCTCGTAATCCTTCAATTTTGCAATATTGTCTAACATTGAATTGTTCTGCTAATTCTTCAATATTCTTCCAATGTTTCAGAAACTCCATACCCTACTAGTCTTCTAATGTTTATTTTTTTATAAATTAAATTCCTGATTTTTTAGTTATTCACTTATTTACATAAAACATTAGTTAAATAGATTTAATGAGTTCTTGGAATTTCCCCAATTTCAAGTTATTCTAAATCCGATTTATCAACACGTTGTCAATTTTCTCGTTAATTCTTAGAATTCTTCGAACTTTCCTTATCATCCGGCTTATATATTCTGGTAATACCCGAAATTTTCTATATGACAATTTAGTTAAATTCCAAGATCTACAAATTATAGGCTCTTCAAATTTTAAAATCTCCAAATTTTTCAATCTATAAAACACAATTTCTGCTCTCTATACCTCTCCCAACCCTCAAAATTCTTCACGTTTCCCTAATTTTATGGATTGACCAACCTTTCCAAATGCTCCCAAATTTTAAGATATCTCTAAATTCCTCATTAACTAACTTCTTCTTAATATCAAAATGCTCATGAATTTACAAATGCTCCTAATTCTCCAATTTCACCTTATTCTCCGAATTCACTAAGATCATCTAATTCTTTAAAATGTTCAGATTTATAACATTTTTTAGATTCATCAAATTCTTTGAATTCTCCAAAAGACTTTCTTATTCTTAAAATTCTCTAAACTTTCCGTTTACTTTAAAGATCAAATTTCTGCATGTTTGGAAATTGTAGCTAATGTTACCTCTACCGCTGTATGCGCACGTCCTCTACCCATGTCTCTTCGAATTCGTTAGGTTGACGATGATAGTAGCACATATAGTGGTAGAGGTAACAAAAGCTGCAATTTCCAAACCTATCGACTAGATGCTTACGTCAGTTGACGACTTGAGTGTGAAACTATCGATAGAACTATTTCCGCACATCGAAGGCACGTGAGCAAATCGGCATCATCTCTTTTTTCAGTGATGGCGGGAGGAAACACCCCACACCATCCCTCCCCAGCAGGGGAGTTTGGTAAAGGAGATGATCAACCCAATTCGTGCCTTCCTCAAAATTGACCTTTGCATCGCTTTCAACTCTCTATATACAATTTTCACACTGCCGAACTCTAACGGAACTATCAATTTTATACTCTCATCTATCGTATAAAATTACCTCTTTAATTCTGATATTTGACGTTAAGCATCTCCAACTATGAAAAATACTGTCTAATACCCCACAATATGGGTATTTTTGTAATCGGGGTGAGGTGTAGGAACCGGAAATCGATGTCAGATACCATTCTAAAATCCAAGATGGCAGCTACCGGCTACAGAAAATTTGCGAAATACTGTCAAATACCCCACAATTTTCCAAACATTCCAGCATACACCTTTAAGTGGGCTGTTCATTACCTACGTAGACAGTTTTTTGGGATTCTTGCTCCCCCCCCCATGCGTAGACAATTGTCCACACACAGTTTTTCAAATTTGTATGGGTCGTTCTTACTTGTCCCCCCCCCCCACTAAAGTGTCTACGTAATTAATGAACAGCCCCCTTATTGCTCAAATTTGGAATCCTTCAAATTCGAAGATACCCAAATTCCAATTTCTGATTCTCAAGTTTTACATTTGCAATTCATTCAATCAAATATTCCACTAGCAAAGCACCACTGCCCACTTTATCATTTAACATCAAGAGTCCATCTTATGCCACGAACCCCCATTCCGCCGCAGACCGAGGGAGGCGAAGTCCCAAAATGGATTGCTTGAGGAAATAGGTCATATTACCAATAAAGATAACTCAATTAATCTTTTAAAATATAGCCCATTTTCTGGGGGTTTCCTTCGGGAGCCGGTGAACCTTCATGTGTGTGGGTGTGTCTGATCGTGTGTGTGTGTGTTTGTGTGTTCTATCCAGCTTTCCTGTTTTCGGGTGAAAAGTGATTTATTTTAGATCAAGATACAGTTTGCTTACTTTGTGTGTTTGCCGCCCTCAGCAGTTTCGGATCGGTGGTCGTTTTGGGAAAACCACGATGCGCTGGCCAATTTTTCATGATTTCCTTTTTCTCTCGTTTCCGTTTCAGGTAATTCAAGGAAATTGGCATTGGCTGAGAGCTGCACGCGGAAGCGGAGCCGTACCTACCTACCACCGATGGAAAGGGTAAATGAATTCCGATGAATCTTCAGCCCGATAAGGGCGGACTGGGATTGGGAAAGTTTTCAATCGTTCATTAGTGAGGGCATTCATCTTCGGGTGCTATCTAAAGTACCGCAAATCCCAGTGGTTCGAATGTTTATTTAGAAAAAAAAATGCTGCCCCTCATCCATTTTCCGAGATTTCACAGTTCCTGTGCTTCAGCAATGGAGCAGTAAATTACTTCGGCGGAATTATGGTAATTTGACCAACCACTCCTCCCTTCCTCCTAGCGTTTCTAATCAACATTCAAGGCGAGCAACGGAAATCTGTTTCATGGGAAATAACCTCCCCTCAAAGCCCAAAGTGAAATGTACACTACTGCAGTACTACAACAGGTTTGTGTAATTCCGAGGCTCGACTAATAATGGCATCGTTGGCAATTTCACGCAAACACTTTGTGCAGCTTTTCGTTGGAACAGTGGTGGAGTGTTGCTGTTATTATATTATGATTGCGTGTGTAACCGGAAGCTGGCCGGTTTTCCACGGTTGGGTAGTGAGCGGGGCGGGTTTCATAATTTGTTGTAAAATTACTCCAGCCAATTTGGAGCGATATTGAAATTGACCGTGAAATATGATTTTTCCCGCCCTGCTAGGCCAACGATGAAGCGCCATGAGGATGAGGGAGGGGGCCATGTGGCGCAGCTGTTTGTGTTTATTGGGTCGATTTGAGGAAGGCAAAAAAAAATGCCCGGATTAGTCGCAAATGGAGAGGGAACAAAAATACGCTGTCATGGTCATGGGCGACCGTTTTTGGAACACTGCGGTTTGCAGCATCTGAGCAAAGCCGCGGTCGCTTTCGGTGAGAGCAAGGCAATAAATTAATATTTTATTACCAGCGTGCTCTAATCTGGTGCTTTCCGGGCGATAAGCTTCTAAATGGGTGAAAGCAACTCGAGCAATGCGTTACGGATTTTTTTTTTCTGCACTGGAAATCTGTCTGGGACTTGCTGATGGTGGTTAACGAAAATGATTGGAAGCTGCTGGTGTCTAGACCTATATTTGCTTTGCTGTTGGGTGGTTCGGGGAAAGTTTTTTTTGTTTGCTTGTTATTTAAAATAAATAACATCTCATTTTAACCTAGGTGCTCCAGCTACTACAGTAACTTACCTGCCTTAATTGTTGTGATGTAGGGAAAATGGCTCTCATGTTGGCCTATGGATCTAAGATTGGACCCATCGCTAAAATCAATGCTGAATTTATGTATGGGCCCAAATTAGGGGCATTTAGGCCGACATTACATCCACTTCCCCTATATCTAAGTGTTTGTACATGCCTTGGAAATTCAGTATTTTAAAAGAGTTCTGTCAGTTGAATAATTTTGAACTTATTCCATAATGTAAAGTGGAAAATTAAACTTTTTCAATTTAGCAATCAAACCTTCATGCCAAACACTGTCGAATGCTTTTTCTATGTCTAGAAGAGCAACTCCAGTTGAGTAGCCTTCAGATTTGTTTGAACGAATTGAATTGGTAACTCTTAAGAGTTGATGAGTAGTTGAATGCCCATGGCGAAATTTAATCATTTAATTAAAAAAATATCTTTTAAAAAAGTTTACTTATTGAAGAAAGCAAACTTATTGGACGGTAGCTAGAAGCTTCAGCTGGACTTTTATCCGGCTTCAAATTTGGAACAAATTTTGCATTTTTCCATTTATCAGGAAAGTATGCCAAATGGAAACATCTGTTAAATAATTTTACTATGAAAGACAAGGTACTCTCTGGGAGTTTTTTGATGAGGACTGTTCAAGACGTCGACACCGTCCGCAAGAGGTATGATTGTTTCCACTGTATCGCTATCCATTACATCAACGAGTGCCGATCTTTCTTGGCCAAAACCGCATCGCAACGCTTTCAGCGAATCAAAGAGCTTCATTTGTGTGTCAATTGTTTTAGCAATCGCCATATTGTTGCTGAGTGCAAAAGTAGCTCATGCAAAGACTGTGGACAACGTCACAATATCCTTCTCCATTTTGAACCCAAGTAATCGAACCCTTCCAACAGTGCATCGAAAAATAACTACAATTCGAAGGTTATCGGTAGCAGCAACGAACACCAAGCTGAACCTGAGGCTGGTCCAAGCCGTGTCGGATTGTGTGTTACCAAAATCATCGACTCCAATCAGCTAAGCTCTCCAGTCTCGATGGAAGCGCCCGGACCAGAGGCGTTTCATATTCCGAGCGGTAATCAAACTCGAAAACAATGTCTAAAAGGGTTCAACTTCTCGTATCCACCGATCAAGCGTTGTTGCATACAGCTATCGTGTACATTCGTGGTGGGAGCAGTATTAGACTCCTGCGCGATGTCTACCTTCATGACTACGTCCTGTGCGCAGAAGTTACGTCTCAAAACCTTCTCTTCAAATGTCTCGGTTGTTGGGTTCGGAGGAGCTGGCAGGAAGATTGGAGAATCTGTCGTTGCACGCACATGTGAGGTCGAAAACAGCTTTCTTCGATTCGATCTCTGAATTTCTCCTCACTCCCAACATAACAACCAAACTTCCGCTACAATCCCTCAGTATAAGCAATTGGAAAATTCCAGAGTGGATTGATCTCGCCGAAACTCTCTTCAATCATACGGCCAAGGTGGAAATTCTTTTTGGCATCTTGGATTGGGACAAAATGATGTTGTGTCGCACCTACAAACTTTCAGATGGTCAACCAACTGTTCATCAAACCGTATTCGGCTGGGTTGCTGCTCTGCCATTCAAGGACATCCTTCAAAGACAGGAAAGTAGTACGACGAAGGTTCGAGTAATTTTCGATGCGTCGGCAAAAAGTAGCAATTATCGTTAAATGATCTTCTATGAGTGGGTTCAACCCTTCAGCCCCATCTAGTGGACATTCTTCTTGGTTTTTGAGTCCACAAGGTCGTCGCAACAACAGATGTTTCGAAAATTTTCCGCCAAAGGCTTGTTCGGACGAAAGATCGTCGATTCTTGTACTTTTCTGTGGAGATCCAGTCCCGAGGATGAAATTTGCATCTATCAACTCACTACTGTGACGTACGGTACAGCATGCGCGCCCTACCAAGCCATTCGTACATTGTTCCAAATATGTGCAGACGAAGCCGGAAAATTTCCATTAGCTGCACAATTTGGGAAAAAATCTGTGTGTATGTCGACGATGCATTGTTCGGTGCTGAGACAGTGGAGGACGTTTTGGAGATGCGGAGACAGTTCGAAGGCATGCTGGCAACGGCCGGATTTGACTTGCACAAGTAGTGTTCGAACCGTCAAAAAGTATTGGCGGATCTTCCTATCGAAAAACTGGAGCAGAAGGTGCTGTTCAGCGAAGCAGGGCGTACAAAAACACTTGGGTTAACCTGGACACCCGCTCAAGACATCTTTAGTTTCGAGATCCCGTTAGCAGCATTCAGCGAAAGAGTTCCCACAAAGCGGAAGGTACTGTCCGACATTTCCAAATTATTCGATCCGCTTGGCCTCGCTGGACCAGTACTGATGACAGGAAAATTGCTGATGCTATGGAGACAGAAGCAAAACTGGGATGAAGTGTTGCATCCAGAACAAGAACAACTATAGAACGAGTATCGACGTCAACTGCACACGATCGAAACTGCCAGGATCAGCCGCTGTGTGCTTCCGCTCGAGAACACGAACTGTGTCGAACTATTGGGCTTTAGTGGTGCATCCAATAAGAGTTATGGGGCTTGTCTGTATCTCAGGTCACGAAATGTCGAAGGTCAAATTTCAAATAAATTGTTGTGTTCGAAATCGCACATCGCACCTCTCAAGGCTAATCGAGCCACGATTCCGCGCTTAGAACTTTGTGGAGCCGCTCTGCTCGCTCAATTAGTCCATCAAGTTACACGATCCCTACCAGTTGAAATCAACCAAGTCAGACTTTGGAGTGATTCAATAATTGCACTTAGCTGGATAAACACCTGCCCCAGCAAACTGAGAACAGCCAAACTCTGGTGGAAAGGTCCACCGTTCCTGAAGAATCCCGACAACACCTGGCCAAAGGACGTAGAACAAGTTCCTGAACAACGTCTTCTCGAGCTGATGTCAAGCACTGCCTTACCTGTGTTGGTTGAGAGGTTCCAGCTATTCAACGACTGCAGCAGTTACAAAACTATGGTTCGAGTCATAGCACGGATCAAGCGGCTGTTCCAAAACCACAAGCACCGCTCTGAAGAAAGGCTCTATGGAGAGCAACCCATGCTGACACTCGTTCGTCTCGTCCAGTTGGAATCCTTTCCGAAAGTATTCGCCCAATTGCAGAAATAGCTAACGATAAAGAACAGCTCACTCATATCGCTCTCTCCCTTCGTAGACTTCAAAGGTGTCCTCAGGGTCGGAGGACGCCTGGCGAAGAAGACCTGCTCGTTCAATCAGAAGTACCACATGATCCTACCGTCAAGCCACCCCTTCACCACTGCCATCAGCCGTTCGGCGCATTAGCTCAATATGCACGCAGGCGCTTTAACCACTTTATGTGCCATCCGAAGGGAGTACTGGAGGGAGAGTACCCGTTCTATCGTGTTGGCATCGATCTCTGCGGACCAATCTTGATCAAACAACGCTGTGCAAGGCAAATTGTGCTGTTCATTTGTCTCGAGACAAAGGCCATCCATCTCGAGATCGTCAGTCCACCGGAGCATTTATGGCAGCTTTTCATCGGTTTGTCAGTCGACGAGGCAAACCAGCAACCGTTTGGACCGAAAACGGTACAAACTTCGTCGGTACAGCGAACGTACTCGACGAATGGAAATCCATCTTCGACAGTATCAATAATCAAGACGGTATTCGACGAGCAGGTAACGACATTGAATGGCAATTCAATCCCCCAGAGGCTCCGCACTTCGGCGGTATCTGGGAGGCGAACATTTGACAGACCAAATCCTTGCTGGTGAAACACACAGCAGGCGCAACCCTTTGTTTCGAGGAGTTATCAACTGTATTGGCACGTATCGAAGCGGTGTTGAACTCTCGGCCTATCACACCGCTATCCGACGACTCAGAGGACTTCGAGCCATTAAGTCCGGGTCATTTTTTAATCTTCAGACCATTGACAGCTATCACACGTCCGCAAGTCAACGTTCGAGCCAAACATCCGAGATCGCGTTTCAAGCACATCACCCAAATCATCCAGCACTTTTGGGATCGCTGGAGTTCCGAGTACCTATCGTCGCTACAAAAAAGGTACAAATGGCACACACGGATTGAAGTCAAGATTGGACAACTGGTACTAATCAAGAAGGACAACTTGACAGTGCAAAAATGGTTGCTTGGTCGAATTATCGAATTGTTTCCTGTTTCCAATGGAGTAACGAGAGTGGTCAACGTCAAGACCAAGAATGGAATCCTGCCAAGACCTGTTTCGAAACTATTCTTCCTTCCAATCGATCCATAACAGACAGTTGGAAGATCCACCTTCCAACGGGGGGAGGATGTTTAATGTTCTTCTAATCAACGGTAGTAAGGAGTCAACCTACCCTACTTCGAGCGTACGCAGCAAACTGATCGTTTCGATGAGTGACGAACCTGCTGCCATCAAGCATTCATTGTTATCGAACACCCATTGTCATCGAGCATCCATCGTCATCGTTGTGTTCGTTATGTATACGAAACCGGCTAGCAATAACGAAAATGTGGAGATTCTCTCTCGGCTTTATTAGTTGTGAGATATCTAGACTAACATTTGAAAGGGGCGTAAGAGCCAAAATGTAAACAAACCATATTTTGCCACATATAGAGAGAATAGTTCACAAACTACTCGATAAACACGAAAATGTAGAAGAAAATATCACTTCAAATCATCAAAAACGTTTCTTCTTACATGGCGTATTTCCAACTTTCAACTCTATGATGCATCTGGTTGTTACGCCTTGCACCAGAACTACGAATTATATCGTTTTAATATGCCAAACGTATTGAGTCTGTAGTATCTAGTCACGCCCGATTCATTTGAAATGCATCCGATTGATAGTTCACGTGTAAACAACGAACAAAAAGAAGACCAAAAAAATCTCCGGGCGTAATTCCACTCTCACAAAATTTGCGAACGAAGAACCAAGGCGGAACAACAAACAAAATATCCCGAGGGTGTACTTCCACGGCGTATCACCAGTGTTGGCAGTTCAAAGGGTGGATGATCTGGGGGGTAACAACATGTATGAAATTATCAGGGCGTATGATGTTTTCTGCTCGATTTCACGACAAAGAAAACTTTTTTTGAGTTTTTAGTGATGCATGATGATAGATTACACTATTAACTATATGTCAAGCTTATAAAATCATCCAGAAAATGGAAAATCGTGAAATAGGATTAATTTTTAGGTCATCAAAATTCAGAAGCGATTTTCTCGATATGGTCATTTTGGAATTACGCCCTTTTCAAATGTTAGTCTAGATATGTATAAAATTGTGCGCACATTAAAAAATACATAACCAGTAACTATTAATCCGTCCATACGTTCAGTCGTTTTATTCACTCCACTACCAGAGTAAACCAGCAACACGAAGCTCCACTAATTCGAGGAGCCGGATGGTTGCTGGTTTACTCTGGTAGTGCAGTGAATAAGAACATTAAACAAGGATAAAGAAAATTCCATCGTCACCTGGAGCTTTCAAATTTTGAAACTTTTTAGCTATAGATCTTACTTCGTCCTAATCAGTCCCCCAGGAATCATCAAACATATTTTCCCGAGAGAAAATATTCAGCTAATCCCGAGCATTCAGATTCGCAATAGGGCTATTAAGACCCAAACTGATATCCAGAACAACATGTGAAAAGGGCATACAAGCTTTTTGTAAACAAACCTTTGTAGGCCCTTTTCTCACCAACCGAGGGTCGCCCACGCAAACCAGCAATATCATCGGGAAGGGGAAAGTGTCCCCTACACGGTGATGTTAAAGGTTTACGTTGGTGTCATATGGGTGGCGAGAAAAGGGCATAAGAAGGTTTGTTTACAAAAAGCTTGTATGCCCTTTTCACATGTTGTTCTGGATATTATGGGAACTCTCGAATTGCTTAGCAAGTTTCTGAGCTTTTTCCGAATTCGTGATCAAAAGTTTTGCCACCTTCTTTAAACACTGGAAAAGGCTTTTGAGGGTTTTTCAAAAAAATTGAGTTTCCAAACGGGGTTTGGAGCTTGGGTCTAACTTCGACACATTATTTTCAAAAGTTTTGTTACTCAGGGCAGAGAATCGCTTTTTGATGTGTTCTTGCTAATCCCGCCAGATAATTTTCATGGCAGGATCGCGTGTTCTTTGATATTGCCTCCTACGGACATTTTTCAGGCGGATCAAGAGTCGTCTATTATAATTGAATCGAATTTAACCTCACATTTTGGTACTGAGGCAGCTCTTGCTTCAACTATAGAAGTATTCAGAAATTCAAGAGCATAATTAACATCATCTTTGGTTTGCAAAGGAATGTTTGGATCAAATTTATGGTCTTCAAAGTTGTGAATGTAACAACTCAAGGCGGGAGTAGCCGTCAACAATGCTGATGATGGTACAGCACGCAACAACCACCCTACTGCTTTCTCTCTGAGATGATCACGTTGGTCATGACGAGAGGAGCAACACAATAGTTGGGTAAAGAAGAATTGCATTATAACACACCATCGACTGGAAATGCTCTCGCAACGTGGGGCTTTAGGTAGTGATGAAAACGTCGCTAGAACTATTCCACAGCCGCAACCAGTTTATGACCAAAAGAAGGACACACATTTTTTGCCTGTAGACTTGGAGACATACTTCAAGTCTCCGCGTACATCGTACGGGTTAGGCAAAAGATGTGCGTCTAACTTTAAAAACTGTCGCATTGATGGCCATTCGCTCATTTTCAACTTCTATTCAATTTTCATACTGCCGTACTCTAACGGAACTATCCTCCTACCCTCTTCTAAAGATCATTTTCTAGCTAATAAATCATCACACTAAAGCTTCATGTTAGCATTTCCAACCAACTCTGAAAATCGCTAACTTCACGTATGAAGTAACATAAAAACACTGTGATGGAATCTTATTTGTTAACTGCGGCAGGAGCTTGTGCTTTGTGCAGGAATAGGAATTTGAGCGGGTACTCTCTACTTAGCTACTGGTTCCGATCAATAGCGGTGCGGCTTCTTCCTCCTTCTATGGATTCTCAAGTGGGCTGCAGCTCGCTACTTGCAGGCAGCCTTTCGTTGTGTACTGTAGAACACCACCACTCACCACGCGGTTATTTAATAAACACCGTTTGGTGAGACCAGATGGAATTCAACTTTGAAATCTGTGTTAGGGAAATCGCTTTTCGCAGGCAAACGGTGATAATTTTAATTATCATAGCAACAGCTGTACATCCGTGCAATTTTCAATAGTGACATTTTGAAAACTGATAGTCTTAAATTTAATAGATGCGTAGGAATATTTTGATCGATTGGTAATACAATTATTGAAATTGGTCCAGGGGCAGCTGAGTTATTAACGTTCAAAATCGTTCATAATTTTTTTACATGTTACCTAGTAAAAATGTTATAAATGTTCATTACAATGAGCAGCCATGTCAATAGCTACGTTGCTCAAATGTTGAACTTTACTGCACATTGATTTCAGCTCACGTGACAAATCATCTGTAAGGTCGTTCACATACTCCTCAATGCGCTTTCTCGTAGTTTTCATTGTAATATTGAACAGCGACGTCAAATGGTTTTTACACTGATGATTTTGTCAGCTTTACTACCCGAGTTGTTTTGAATATCGGGCGATAAGGTCGACACAGCGTTTGCTACTTTCGACGATGTATTCTTATTTACCCTCGTCACCAATTATTTTAGCTGGAGCTCAATGTTGGCGAAGGTTGGCATCAGTTTGGGACTCAATTGAATCGATCAGCTGTTCTTGTTGGCAAAGGACCTTACGTGTGTCGATTCCTATTTTGAGATGATGTTGGCAGTCCACACAAAGTGTTAGCATGTATGATGATATGACGAGCTCTTGATGATCTTGAACTCCAACACAAGCCGTATGATAATATTTACTACAAAATTTACGCTTCCATAGGATGCGACCGTCACTGATATTGCACGACTTTACACTGCAATGCATTTTGATGACTAAGACTTGAACGAGTCTCGCGCTCGATCGAAAAAAGGTTTATAGGGGAAATGGATGTAATGTCGGCCTAAATTCTCCTAATTTGAGCCCATACATAAATTCTGCAATCGACTTAATTTTCAATAGTGACCAAAAATATCCAATTATTAGTACGCGTTCATCTAGATAAAATTGATAATTTTTAAGCGATGGGCCCAATCTTAGATCCAAAGGCCAAAATTAGAGCCATGAAATAAACGTTTCCCCCAAACCCAGCCGATAATCGAGTACCACTTGGTTGCACATCGTTCTACTTGAACCTGAAAAGATATAAAAGAGTGCTGCTGTCGTGCCTCTGTTCAAGATCTTTAATATGGTCCTAAACAGTCCCCCGCGGACTGAGATCCACCTCCTGGCTGGAATTCAGACATTAGAAGAACGGAGAGTATTCATCCTGGAAAGGTTCAGAGACACCTGCCTGAGATCAAATCATCAGATCATACGTAGTAAGGTAGGTTTTTCACTTTTTTCATTTCAAATAAAACACATCCCCAAAGGGGTATTCTGTAAACTAGTTGAAAAACACAAATATTAAATTAGAATATCAAAATTCAACAAAGATGAAAAGACAGGTAGGCTAATCAATTAAAATGTTAAATCAATGTACAATCATGATCAACAGAAATAAACCTAATTTTACTACTACTACTGCCTCTGCTCATTACCATCTCGGACGGCGGGGCACTGTGTCCTGCAGCAAGCAGGAGCAAGTCAGCGGTTAATGTTGTGTTTACATCTATGCGGATTTGCTAGCGCTAGTGTACTAGCAATGTGCAAAAAAAGTAGCCAGCATAATGTAAGCAGGGTATCAGCGGCTTTACCAGCATGTGCTAGTTGGCTAGTATACTGGCGCTTGCAAAACCGCACAAATATAAACACTCTTAGAGGCTGTTCATTAACTAGCAGGGGGAGAGGTAAGAATCCCAAAAACTGTCTACGCAGCTAATGAACAGCTCCCTAGAGGTGGATTATGGCGTGATTACCTTGACAATCAGTAACAGGTTCATCGCGGAAATTATTTATACAAAACACCCTTCCTCCTCCTTTTAATGACAACCTTCAAAGAAGACATGAGGTTTGGGAAAAATTTGCTCATGACTGCATCAGGATGACACTCTGTTTGTAATTTATCAACCACTAACTGTAAAACCACAGACAAACAGACGTAACTCTTTGAATAAGTTTATCTTGAAAACATTGTACCTCAATAAATAGGACATCAGTAACGACATATCTAGAGCTTTTCGCGGAAGACAAGCTTGCTCGCTAAGTCGCTAACAATGTTGCATGCAAGGTAAACAGAATATAAAGAAACGTCAAAGTGATCCGATTCCAGCGCTACGGTGAGCAGTTCGCACAAATGATAGTATTCAAATCAAACGTTACATGCGTGAAAGATGACCCAAAATGAAGAGTTACGTCTGTTTGGCTGTGGTAAAACATATCTGGCACCTCGTTATATGCAATTAGATTAAATCCGAAGTCCATCCTTGTTTACATATTCTGCACAAAAGATACTTTTTGCCCCACCCCATTCACAAAAAAAAAACGGCGGGAGATCCTGTCTGGGACGGAGCTTAGAATGTTTTTTTTTTTGTGCAGAATATGTAAAAAAATATGTAATTAGATGCATATGTAGAGGTACCAGATATATTTTACAATCATTTGGACGCGAAGGATCGTCAGACAGACGGTTTTCCGAAACGACCCAAGACCGCTGTAGAGAGAGTTCGGTGTTATCAAGCCAACATGAAAGCAGTTAGAGGTAATGCGTCACCATCTACTGGTTGGGACGCTGGAGAAGGTGAAGGGAACTCGAGGTAAGAAATTCAAATTAATTTGTAACAACCTTTGGAGTTATGAATTTTGGTTGGACCTATCCATCAATGAATCATGTTTCTCCTATTTTTAGCGGCACTAATTTAGTCCAAGAAAGTGTAAGAAACTTCTTCTAAAAGCTCATAACTATAAACAAAAAATATTTGCTTTAATGATTAACATAATTTTGGTTTTAATATATTTTCAAAAATAACTCACTTGTAACTCATCAATCTGGCTCACTTTCGAACGTCCACAAAAGGAATGTTTACTTACATCTTCAAAGTTTTTGTGCAGTATAATATTACTTAAAGATGTAAGCTTCATGCTAGCAGACTATTATTGCATTAATTTTATTGAAAATATTGAATATTCGGAAAAATTCCTAATTTATATATGTATCATGATTGGACCTAGTTGTTTCCTGCATTGACTCTCAGGTGTGTTTCGGTTTGTTTACAATTTCCTTCGCGCGCAGCAACATAATTTTCTGTTTAATTTCCTAGTCACAACTTTCTTAAACAGAGCATAGAGGAAGTAGATGAATTCTCATGTGATTTGAAGCATCGCATAATTGATTTTGATCCAAGTCTAAAACTGACTACTTTCCTAGGGGTTTCCGGAAATTGACTGTATCCTGGCTATTCCTAATATCTGCCATTGGATTGATTTTTAAATTTTAATGTGATTCAATATTTTTTCACCATATTTAGAAACTGGGCACTTTTCCGGGGGATCAAAACATGGCCAGGTGTGACCAATGTGGCACTGGGACCCACAAATGACTACCAAATACGCAATTCGCATCATGCCTCATATGAGCCTTTGCTCTGACTTTGAAATTCAATAATTTAATCCCCCTAATTTTCAATTAATGTTGTACTAAGCACCTACTTATTGCAAAGGACCAGAGATTTAATACCTCAGAAAATTCCGACAGCACCAACTGGGATTGATCCCAGGCCCGTTGAAATGAAAGGAAATCACGCTTGCAAGTGAACTATGCATTTGTATAGTGCTTGTTGAAATTTTAAAACCTATCCACTACTGCTGATATTAATTTTTAAGCCGCATTATCAAATCATACAAGGTCTTTGAAGCGCGCAAACCGGTGACCCTTTGTTTCGGTTTTTAAACGTGATCTCCTCCGCATGAGTTGGCCACCGTAGCACCGAGTGAAAAATTCTGATCCATTTATATTTCCTATCATCATAGAGGTGAAAAAAATTTCACAACCAAAAAAAAAAGCTGAAACACAACATCCTCTGTTAGCAGACCAAACAACAACAATAGAACGAAGGCAGGCACACGGTTCGCCAACTAATCTGATTCGGATGGCTAGTTTAGAATGGCAGAAGTTTAGCGATGTTCTGAAAACACGAGCTCACTCATTGCACCCTTTTCACGAATGGCGACGACGACGACGATAGTTTTGTGATCGGGAAATCGACGAGTGAGTAAAAAATACAATTTTTTATATTTGTTCAAGTTTGCTGTATTTATCTTGCGCGCTCAGAGGACATCAAACGCAAACCATGTCGTTCCCGTCCTGCCGTGTATCGTTGTGATGAATTTTTGCAATTTTCAATGTATTTTTATTCGCTATGTAGAGTTTTTTCAGCCTGTGTAGGTTATTCAATCGGTGGATATTTTCAAGCGTGTTTTTATTTTGTTTTGCCAATGCCATCGATAGGTTAACCCGATTTTGTTTAAGCTCGTTACGGTTAGTTAGTAGTGGGAAAACAAAAATCAATAGCAAATGCTTTTAGTTCGTACAAATAAAACCATTCCACACGAAAGCCTACACACCAAAAAATTCTGAATTTTACCGGCGATGTAAACATCCATGCATGTAAACATTCATACATGTAAACTTCCTTTTCACGTAAACTAGCAGCTTGCAAGAAATGTTGCAAACAAAAGTGGACAGTTGCGTACAATATATGGAATATTGCGTGACATGTCTCATAAATTTACACGATCTATAATCTAAACTTGTATGATATATGACGCTCCATTTATGTGCATCATAGTAACGGAAATTTACACTACTTTTTTTTAGCTGTGTAGCGTGCTACCGGTCCAAACGAGGGATCGTTTCCCTAATGAATCATTTGTGCGCATACTTTGTCATCGGAAAAGCTCTTATCTGAATTGTTCCTCACTTAGAACGCCTGCCGTGCACGAAGAGCTCCAGCAAAGTATCTGAGAAAATAATACTAATTACTTATCCTGTCTGCGATTATTCCAGTTCGTCCTTCCTGTTCTCCTTCAAGTAGTCGTTTCTATTTTTGCGTGCTTCCTAGTGCCACGTGGAACCCTCGTCCTTGTTAGCCAACACGAATTGACTCAATTCCTTGTTCACAGACAGACCAAACCCGGACAAAGTAAATCTATCACGTTTCCGTTCGTTTCCGAAGAAGTTTTGCCTATTTTCACACCCATGCGCCCACGCACACCTGAGTGTTCAGGCAGACACGAAACGCGATGTGTCACGCAATACAGCCAAGAAACCGGATCTGGAAAAGATGAGCTGATGAAGCAATTTTCACGTCTTCCAGTGTTGACTACGCTCGGTGTGGTCGGTTGGTTGTTTCCTTTTGCATCGGCTAAGAGCAGCTCAATAATCCAGCACCCTTATCACTCAGGTGCTACACTTTGGCAAGGCGCCTGATGATAGCAAAACAGGGCAAAGTCAAGTGCTGGAAATGAAGCCACCCAATCGTCGACGTTGATCGAGAAATACCTATGAAGGAAGGAACGAACGTTGCTGGCAGAGTGTGTCTTTCTTTTTCGTTGGTTGGTCGGCCGGTGGTGTGCGTAGTTGAAGGCTTCCATCAGACCGGAGGGAATAAAATTCAACATTTGATCATAGTCAGTCGTCGGGAACTAGTAAATGATTGCACCGTCGTTTTGACGCATGGTCATAATTTTACGAAAATTTATGAAATTGTTTAAACGCAATAGCCATCATATTCTAACTGCTTTGTGTTGAAAAATAAATTTTCGTATCACCCTAAGCATATGAAATACCCTAAGCGAGGGTAAGGAAAGAGCCACAATAGATTATGCTGCATTAATGATTCAAGTCACTGATGTCTTATGATTATGAACAATCAACTGGTCAGCAGGCAACATTGCTGTTTATGGCGCGTAGAATGGAGGACAAAAATCATGGCTACTATGTCACACTGCAGAATACAGTGTTGCCCACAATACAGTTGCTTAATCTTGCCATAAGATTATCAATCTCTTAAACAATTCATAACTATTTAATTTGACGTTTGGCTGAAAAACGATTTTCTGCAAAGTTGTAGCTGATAAAAATTCCCATATTAATAGCAATAGAATTTGTTAACAGTACAATATGTAAAAAGGTTAGAAGACAATGAACAAAAAGTTTTGTTTTCCCATAGTGATTTCCATATAAACTTCAAATGGTTTGTGCCAAGTCAGTTTCTTATCAAATGAGTTTAAACTTTCGGAGGCTAATCAGGACTCGATTTGATACCGTTTGAACACTGTGGAGCAAAAATTTCAAATTTTGCATCAGTTTAATAGATATTAATGACTAGATTTTACGTAAATAAACTATCTTTGGAATCGAGACGAAGATTATTATTTTACACAATCCATTCGATTAGTTCACGAACCTCAACAGGTTATGGACCCAGAAGATTACTAATATTACTGTCATATATATGTTTGACGTAGGACTACGTCTTTCGGGAGGGTGCCATGGATACGCAACGAAAATTGGTCAGACTTTAAATGCTAATAACTTGGCCAATAATCAATGGATTTTGATGTTTTGTGTGTCCATTGATTCAGCAGTTTTATAAAAACTTGTGTGGTATGTCAGGTATTATAAATGTTAAATATTTAAAAATCTCACCGCAAGCACAGCCATCAGAAAGTTGGTCCCTAACAACACAAGCCGAAGCCTGATAATCATTCAGCGTTGCACGTTTGACGGGTCTACCTCTAACTTGTTCGCTGCAGCGTGGACATCGTAGCATGTTTTATAATCTTTCACCTAGGGGAAATGACGGCTTCGACATGCCAGACTATTTTCGGCAACCCAAATTGAAACACTATTTTCACTGGATTTTCTTACAAAAACACTTCGCTGAATGCATGCAAACGATTCTTTATGCTTTCAGCTTCAATTTGACTATATTTTTACCACTGAGAAAAAGCAATTTAGCAAGATTTTCTTGAAATGAAACACACGTACTACAAATAGTAGCTGATTTCGAGTTGCCGATAATAGAACAGCAGATTTACATGCAGTTCAAATGGAACGGTTGTCGAAGAAAAACTGGTTGCCGACAATACTCGCTCTCACTAGAGAAGATTGGCGCTTTGTAAAAGCGTTTCAAAACAGTTTTTGACAATTCTTTCGACTGAAATTGTTAGAGCAGCTGGCAGCAAAAGATTGTAAACAAACCAATACTGCATATGTGTGCGTTCCTTAGAGAAAAAGGCTATAGAAAGAAGGTAGCTGCTTAGGTTGCTGAGAATACGTAAATTCCCCTACATCAGCTAAATACAGAAAACAGAAGGGCATAGGATGATCTTGAAACAAGGAAAAAATGAGTTAGTTAGTCTTCACTTATTGTAGCGGTATTCTGATTAGATATTAAATTAATGTAGCATGAAGTTCAAATGCTACTAATGTTCACTGTTACTATGCGAAACGATACGCACTATCCCAATTCACTTGTATGCAACTGGTGAACTCATATCAAGAGTAAATTATTCCTACTTAAAAAATTTCACTCATTATTTTGTTCATCCGCTCACTAGGCGCGTAAGTTTTCTCATTTGAGGTGGCATGAAATTTGATCCGTGGGATTGAGTATAATCTCCCAGTAGGATTACTTGTCGTTGGAAATTTAATAATAAGAATAACCCTTTAAGTTAAAGATTAGAATGCGCTAGACAGATGTGGGATACTTGAGAGGAAAAGAGATGGTATCTCTGATCGAATCGTTTTTTTTTTGGTTTCCGGAACGAAGGCCAAGAATTTGCTTTAGCGGCCTATCTGAGGAATCCCAAGTTCTTTCTCGGAAGAGGCAGGACTGTGAAGTTTTTGTAAATAGTTTTGCGGTGTGTTTGTAGAGATATTTAAAATGTGAGAAGTGTCTTTAAGTTCAGTGTAATTAATTGTTAGTTAATTTCTTTGATTAGGTGTAGTTACTATTGAATTATTTTAGTAGGCTAGTGCGGTACTGTGCGCGATTTAAGTTTCAACAATAAGGTAAATTATTTGCTATGCAGTTTTGCAACAATGCGCTCATCCAGTTGAACAGCCGTTTGGCGGTTTTTTGTCAACAGTTTCGCCCAACCTCTCGCTCGGCATACCGCACCCCCTCGTTATTGTCACTACCCTTCAATGAGCGCACTGGTCTGAAGAAGCTTCTCACGTTTCGTTCGTTGCTGTAATTTTTCGTTGTTTGGTTTTACTCCACGTCGGATTGCTTGGGAATCTCAGTCCACCATTTCTGTCCTGAAGCGTGTAGATTTTGTGTTTGGAGAAGACCTTGACCTGTGATGAGAACAGGTCGCCCAAGTGAATTCGCTCCGTTAGAAAGACTATTTCTGATTAGTTTTCACTCGGTTGGATTTAGTATTTCTTTTGAATTCCAAGCACTAAATGTCTACTAGCGCGTTCCAATCCTTTGTGTTAGACTGAACTCGCCCTGAGGTTTTGAATTTGCCGGGCATCCGAAACTCCTCTATTGAGGTGGCGCTTAAGCCATTTGTTTAAAAACCAATCTACGGAACACCCTAGAAGACCGATTTCGGCTAGCCGACTTTATGCCGGCTCAACTATGTGATTCCTAATCTTCTATTCGTTGTTCCCTAGTTTGAAGTGGTTAAGACTAGGGTTCTGATTAGAGATGCGCGATCCGCTCCCGAGCTGTTCTATAGACCCGATTATCTAAAGTGTGCTGATGACACGTGGTTGATTTTTTATGAACCGTAGCTCATAAGCTCACTGATATCACAAGTCTAAACCATTCAATCCATCACTCATAGCGGATCTTTTCAAAAAAGGACTCATTCACTTACAAATTGAACAGTTACCGCGTAAACCAACATGTGCCTACTGATCGACAGAACCAACGGTAAAAGCAAACTTCCAAGCAGCTGTTTGGGAGAGAGACAGAGAAATAAGTAAATGTGCTACACAATTTTAATTTTCTACTGGTATTATCCCATTTATTTATGTACCCGGCTCTTATTGCTGATGTTATTCCTCCAGCATATGTGCTCTCACCTCTTCTCCCATCATTTTCATGTGGAGCGGAAGATCCGCACAAAAGAAAATAACCGAAAAGCGAAATGCAGCTCTACAGCTTATCAGCTCAGCTCCGGATCCGAATAATCGACTCGAATGATTCACTGGGAACTATTTAGGATAACTCTCGGACCAGTCCAGCTCTTCGGATCTTTTGACGTAGGATTACGTCTTTCGGCAACATATTGGAGGTGCAATTTCAAAAAACCAAAATCGACCGCATCACATATAACTCTGTCAATAGCGGATGGATTTTAATTCTAAACAAACCAAACGATTGGAAATTTATCTACCAATCTGCTAAAATAAAAAACTTTATTGAAAAGTACACAAATGTCCAACTGTTGCAATGGTGATCAAAATTATTACCGATTGCCTGCAAACAGCGCGTTCCCTAACACAGATTTAAAAATCGAATTCGATCCTGTCTCACTGAAAGTGTGTGTGGGGGTGTCCGGTCGTCGGTGTCAGTATCAGCAGCAGCATCAGCGTGTGCTCCAATCTGTTGTGATTCGAGAGTTGCAATAAACACATGAATACTTTTGGTTTTAAGGTTGATTTTATTGAAACTCAATACGTCAGGTTATCTTACGAAGACATGGTACAATATCGATAGTTCATTATTTACATAGTTCATTTCTGCTTCACATTCTCACACTCCCTATCTCCCTATTGCCTATATATGAGATAGTACACATTCAAATACTTCTAGCAAGTTTGTATGCAAGAGGCAAAGCTTCTAGCTAACCACTTAAGCTTCTCCATTCAATATTGCATACAATACCATATGCGAATAACAGTTACGGCTCGCATCTCTCATGTTTACACTGACAATTGTCATCCGATGTGTCAGTACCGATCTATCAGTTGAATGGTAAATTGTTATTGTTTACTCCACAAGACGATGGTGATAATATCACCGCAGTTTGTTTCTCAACACTTCCCCACAATTTTTACATTCAACAGCTCGAATAACCTTCGATGTGTATTTTTAGGTAACCCCTTTGTGAATGCATCAGCTGGCTGATCTACGCTCGGGATAAATTGTAGCTTCAACTTTCCTTCCTTGATGAGTTCCCGGATGAAGAGATACTTGATGTCCAGGTGTTTCATTCGTTGATGTGATCTCGGCTCCTCTGCTATGTGGATGCATGGTATACTGTCTTCCATAATAATGAATGGTGTTATGACTACGTCCAATTCATTCAGAAGTTTTGTTATCCACATTCCTTCTTTCGTAGCAGCGCACAATGCTATTAATTCAGCTTCACTCGTTGATAAGCTTATTGTTGGTTGCCGTTTCGTTGACCACGAAACAAGATTGCCGTAGAGTTGAAATGCATAGCCAGATATTGATTTCCTGTCGTCTGGATCGTTCGCAAAATCCGCATCTCCAAATCCTACTAATGCTGGTCTATTGGCTTGTTTAGAGTAAACTATTTTGGTGTTACTGGTTCCTCTCAAATACCGTAAGATGCGTTTTAGCCCTGTCCGATGCCAATCGGTTGCACAGTTGGTATATTTACTTAACGCATTCACTGCATCGCATATATCCGGTCTGGATGTCAATGAGAGGTATTGTAGACATCCTACTAATTCTCTGTAGGGTTGATCAGTAAGTTTTCCTTCAAATTTCGACCATTTTGTATTAGTGTCCAATGGTGTCCCCACTGGTTTACACTCGGCCATTCCAAATCTTTCCAGGAACCTTTCAACATACTGACTTTGTGAGATTTCAATGGTTTGATTGTCAAAATCTCGATTTATTTCCAATCCTAGGAAATGTTTTACCTCAGACAAATCTTTCATTTGGAATAACCTTCCAAGTTTTTCTTTGATCCACAATATATCATCTATATTTTTGGCAATTAAAAGAATGTCGTGTACATAGAGAATTAGGATGATTCCTTTGGACTTTGATTTGTAAATACAACAGTCATTTTTGAGTGGAACAAATTCTAGTTCTCTCATCGCATCATCGAAACGTTTGTTCCAAGATCTGCTTGCTTGTTTAAGTCCATACAAGCTTTTATGTAAACGAACAATTTGGCTTTGTACGTTTTCTTTCGGTGGGAGTTTCATGAAGATTTCCTCTTCTAGATTCCCATTCAAAAATGCTGTTTTGACGTCCATTTGGTGTACAAGCAATTTGTGTTCGTTAGCCAGTGTAAGAGCTAAACGAACGCTTTCCAGTTTGGCAACAGGTGCGAATGTATCACTATAGTCAAATCCTGGCCGTTGTGAGCATCCCTTTGCCACTAACCGTGCTTTATACCGTCCATCTTCTTTCATTGAGAAAATCCATTTCGGATAAATTGGTTTGACTCCTTCTGGCACACAGTTTACCACTGTCCAAGTGTTATTATGATGCAATGCATCAAGCTCTTCTTGGAGTGCACGTTTCCACTCAGGCCAATCAAAAAGATTTTTCAGCTCTTCAATATTTTGCGGAATATCTTCGTTACGAATTATTGCCGTTTTCGCTGTGTACTCCGAGTACCAACGTGGAGTTTTCCTATCCCTCTTGCTACGTCTTAATGGCTGCTTGTCTTCATCATCGTCTCTTTCATCGACTTGACTTTCATAATCAGTTTCACCAACTGATTCTTCTGCTGAAACGTTATCTTCTTGATTTTCTTCAATCAGCGTACTGTCTTCATTCCTCTGCTCTTCGTCAGAAGTTGATACCTGATCTTCAATATCTTGTCTTTGATCTTCATAGTTCTCTTTTCTATGCAATTGTGTACAAAAAAAACAAATCCTGTTGTTCTGATTCGATTTCATGATAGAGTATCGTGGATTAATCGAATACAACGTTTCTACCTATTTCAATTGAACGTGTATCTGCATTCCACAATCTAAATCCATTGTTTGCGTAGCCCACAAAAATCAATAGTTTAGTTTTCGGATCTAGTTTATGACGTTTTTCCTTGGCGATTTGCTTGAAAGCTTTGCATCCGAAAATTCTCAAATGCTTCAAGTTTGGCTTCTTTTTAAACCACATTTCATATGGAGTTTTGTTTTCTTCTATCCCATTCGTAGGAGATCTGTTGATTAGGTATGTTGCTGTATATAATGCTTCACCCCACATTGCTTTAGGCAATTGACTATCGTAAAGCATTGCTCTTACCTTTTCCATCAACGATCTATTAATTCGTTCACTTACTCCATTTTGCTGTGGAGTGTATGGGACTGTGAACATCATTTGAATTCCGATTTTCTTACAATGATTTTGGAATTCAGTACTTGTGTATTCTCCGCCATTATCACATCTAAGCATAGAAATACGTGCTTGGAAATATGAAGATGCCATAGCTTCAAACTCCTTGAATCGTTCGAAGACTTCAGATTTGTGTTTCATGAGGTAGACCACGAGAAAATGAGTATAGTCATCAATGAAGGTTACAAAGTAGCGGTAACCATCATACGTTTCCTCTTCCATACTTCCACAAACATCTGAGTGAATTAACTCCAATGGTCGTTTTGATCTTGGCAATTTCATATCCTGAAATTTGAAAGCGGATTGCTTTCTTGCCAGACAGCCCTCACAAATACTTGTTTGATTCCGTTCTCCATATGATAGATTGATACCCTCAACCATCCCTTTTGAAACCTGTAGCACTCAGGTGTCCCAGTCTCTTATGCCAAGTAGTAAGACTCATCTGTTTTCCAATCAGTGCAGAACATGTTGCATTTTCTGAGGACTTTCCATCCCAAATACAAGCAAGGTAGAACAAACCATCAATGAAACTTCCTGAAGCAATGACTTCATCTTCAGACTCAAAGATAACCTCTTTATTCGTAAAAGTGACCCTTTTCCCATGCTGAAGATTTTCTTCAAGTCCAGGAATGAAAAGAACATTGTACAATTCAAGACTCTTTATTGAATGTTTGCCAACAACGCTCTTCAATCTCAACTTACCCATCTTTGTTGCCCGAAGATTTTCACCTGTCTTGGCGGTTGAGACAATCACTGGCTCCTCCAAATCCTTTACTTCGTCCAACAAGTCTTCGTCGTTGATCATGTGATCGCTGGCACCTGAATCAACAACGAATTTCACGCGTTTGGCACGATTACGCGGGGCATTCGGCTTCACCATCATGGCATGGCTTTTTTTATTGTCCTTTTTCCCATTGGATTGTTGACCACGCATCCATTTTTCCTTCTCCTTGGCGATGAATTTCTTCATTAAAGGGCATTTGTTTTTATAATGCCCAGTTTCGTTGCATCCGAAACATCGTATAACCTGCTTCGATGCCAGAGCGACGTTTTTCTTCTCCTCTTTCTTCTCTTCCCCAGCTTCGGCGTTCAAGAACATTCTTTTTATATCTACTGTCGATTTCTTGCACAGCTCATCATTCGGAAGCACCAGCAAAGCTCCTTTTACATGTTTGAACCTGTCCGGTATTGCAATCAGGAGAGCATGGATTTTCTCGGCTTGAGAAATTCCCGATCCCATCCTGTCCAGCTCTCTGATAATGACGTCGTATTCATCAAATATCTTCCGAAGTGAGTCTAAGTTACGGTGCTTCATCGAGAATAATCTTTCCCGCATACTGACCATAGCCGCGGTACCCGCCTTCTGGTACGTTTTGACCAATATATCCATGGCTTGTTTCGCATATTCCACGCCAATGATTTTATTCAGGACATCATTGTTTACAAGCATAAGTATTTCATCGAGTGCCTCGATGTCATCATCCAGCCGTTTCTTCAGCTTCTCCTTTCGCGCTTTTTCCACCTCCGCAGTAGCCCCTTCAGTCGGCTCGAAATAGTCTTCCTCGTCAGGAGTTTTCACCAGCGTATTCGATAACTTCAACTTTGCTAGGTGATGCTCCACACGCCATTTCCAAGCGGGAAACAAGGACTCAGTGCCGTCGAAAATATTGGCACGATCCGCGCCTCGGACTACTGCTGTGTATGGCAAGGCACGTTCGAGAGTTCCCCTCTCGTAATCGCCATTGCCACCACTTCCTTGTCCACCGGGGGCCATCCTTCCGCAAATCACACGGTCGCCTGCTGGATCGGCTTCACGAACGGTCGTCTTCTGGCTCGGCAGGTATAACGATCCTCCTCTGCGCTCAGCTGGTCCAACGGTCGTCTTCTGGGTCGTCCGGCTCGTCTGTTGGCGATCAGTTAACCACTGATTCGTGTCGCTACCAGTTACCTACTGGATGTTGTCGTTGTCACACTCAGTTAACCACTGCACAGTGGTACAGAATGCAGATTTAGGTGGAATGATATGTTTTGAGCCTGAAATTGAAACTTTAGACTAAAAGTCTCTTCTACAAAGTTGTTTCTTATAGTTAGGCCCTCATTTTAATGACAATGAACTCTAGGGTGGTTCCTATTATCATTAAAATCAAAAATCTAACTGTTTTGTTTGAATAAATTAAGGTATACATTCTTGGACAAAGTTATAGCTGAGCTAATTTCAAGCAACTTTGTTGAAAATAACTTTTTTGTATCTCTTAAATTGGCCGATTTAGAGCTATTTTCTTGAATTGAGTTAGGGTGGCTCTTAAAAAAACAGCTTTTTGCTCTATTTTTCTTATTTCGAATTTCTCAGCAAAGGTGTCTTCAGATAACTTTTAGATCTTAAGAAGGCGCAAATTTTTGCTCCACAAAGCTTGTCAATATCTTTCGCCGATCAAGAGTTATTGACGTTTGTATACTAAAAATATGCACTTTTCAAATGTTGGGGCAAACAAAAAGAAAGTTTTTTTGCAGCATTTGAAAGAGCGTATGTTATTCTCAATAATATGAAAAAATGGAGATATGTTGTTTTTTAAACTCGTATAAAATCAATTTGAATTTATTCATATTTTTTACTATATTTGAGTATATCTTTTTTATTAGAAGAGATACAGGCAACAAATCCAGTTATAAAACATTCTTCTTAAAGAGTTTTAAAAGTCTCTAGAAGATAACTTTCATGAGAATTTTTAAATAAAAAAGTTATCGATGTTTAGTTATACTCGAAGTAAGGATGGTTTTCACTTTTTTCAATTCAAACAAAACACACCCCCAAAGGGGAATTCTGTAAACAAGTTGAAAAACGTAAATATTAAAGTAGAATATCAAATTAAACAAAGATGAAGAGCCAGGTAGACTAATCAAATAAAATGTTAAATCAATGTACTATCATAATCAACAGAAATAAACATAGATTTACTAAATAAAAGGCTCATATTATGTGATTGATGTGTTTTCCTCACATGTTGGCATGTTGGCCTATGGATCTAAGATTGGGCCCATCGCTAAAAATCAATTTTATCTAGATGAACGCGTTATTTGGACGTTTCAAATGGACATTTTCGGACGCCATTGACATTTTAGTCGATTGCTGAATTTATGTATGGGCCCAAATTAGGGACATTTAGGCCTACATTACATCCATTTCCCCAACATATTTCATTTCCGCACTGCTATCATTTCCAAAAACATCGACGAAAATTTTTAACAGTATTCTTCTTAACTAGCTTCCAAGCTTCCAACCCATCGGTCCTTTTCAGTACCACAAATGACTAATAAAATAGTAAACTAAAGAGTAAGAGCTTGAATCCAAGACATATCGTCCAGGATTGGCGTAGTACTAGCCAGTGGACATCGACAGAGCACCTTAAAAACAGAATTCTCAAATTGCTTCCAAATTTCAACCAATCGAAATTTTTCACTAATAACGAGTTAAGAAATCAATTTAATATTTACTATACTTTTGCTGTGACATCATAACTACCTTTCGTAATCCTACGTCAAATCTACGGTCGTGTCTTGGATACAACCTCTTTACTTTTTTTTTCTATCTCGATTCTTCACGATTAAGCTCCGGATCCGGATCTGAGCTGATGATCTGGAGATGATGCCGAGAATAGTGAGATAAATTCTACTGGAGAATTAACATCAGAAATAAAATTTGAATGTAAACTGGATTGCATAGCTTGAGAAAAGGCGTAACATCGTGTGCCACGAAGTCAATCATATCATCACGTGTGACGTGTAGCTTTCTCGCATATTTTTTTTTTTGCTATACTGCTATGTTGTTGGCACATTTTGCGCGCATTTTGGTTTATACCCCGTTCACATTACAGCCTTTATCACGTAATATAGGCTGTCTTGCAATGAGCACTCATACATCTAGTTTTCACTGGAAATCCTATATATGAGTGCTCATTGCAAGACAGCCTATATTACGTGATAAAGGCTTAATGTGAACGGGGTATTACACGATGGTTGATCAGTTGTTGCTTTAGTAGCGTTTTCCATTGAAAAGTAAAGCCATGTTGTAAGGTACGGACTTACTGGTTTACACTACTTTTACGATTTTATGCAGTTTTAAGCAAGAAAACCACTAATTTACCGATTTTGAATTTGTGTCATAATTTCTATAATTTAAATGTGAGCTGAAAAGCTGTTCAAAAGAATCGACTCCCTTTAGTGAGCTGGATGGTTTTTATACACTCAGCCAGATGAGCTGTTTTGCCCACCTCTAGTACGTATACAGTCCCTCCCGGTTCTTGGCTCTCTGAACGAAAGACTTGGACAGATTCAACTTTTTGGCCACATCCCTGACCGAAGCATTGGGATTCCGCTTAAACGCTTCCACGGCACGCTTGTGATCCTAATCACTAATAGAACATCCATTCTGACCGCATTTCTCCTTCCGTTCGATGATCAGAGTTTCGTAGTAACGTTTAATTACACGACTCACCGTTGACTGCACGATTCCAAGTTGTTTCCCGATGTCCCGATGAGAGCGGTTCCATATCATTAAAGCAACGAGTAATTTACATCTTTTTTGATTTGCATGAAACCTTGCATACAAGTTTTTGGGGAAGAAAAACGCCGTTTTGCATACTTGGTTCGCCATTTTGAATCTAGCCTTACTTATGAGAAGGGCCTATCAAAAATGCACATGATATCTTCAAAAAATTGTATCTCGGAAACGGTTTGTCCGATTGGTTTGGTGTCCTGGGCAAAGTTTTAGGCAATTGTTGGTGTTATATGGAGAAAATATGCACGGTAAAAAAAAAAGTTTGGTGTTTGTGTTTTGAACTAAAATATAAATTTTCCCTTTAAAGTGACATGTCAATAATTTTTTTATTATCCTTATGTTATAGCTGACTGAAAATGCTATCTAGTGAACAGTAAGTTGTTCTGGAGAAAAATAGGTTACAATGAAAAAAATTGTTTTTAAAAAAAATACAATTTTCAAAAAAGCTATTAAGAAAAGTCAAAAAAGTTTGTCACCCTAATTTTATAAAAGTACATCAAATTTGCAAACAAAAAGTACTTCAGTAACATTTTTCTAAGATGCACCGTTTAGAAGATATTACTGATTTAATATTGTTTTTTTTGATAACTTAATAAGTTTTGGCCCTTTTCGGATGTACTCCGTGTTTTTTCAGTTTCAAAAGTATTTTTTTCGGAAAGATTGGAAAATTTTGAGTTAAAATGACACTGACAGCTTAAAGATTCGAGTGAAATTCTCTGCCTTAAAAGTATTTTGAAAAACAAGTTACAAAATCCCACTATCAGGAACAATGATTTCTTCAAGTGATTTTTGGTGCGTTGTGCTGAAAATGTGTATTCAACTTTTGCATATCGCCTAACAGTTTAATCCATTTAAACTGGATGTGTTTATACTGTGCATATTTTCTCTCTATTGCCGAACATCGCCACAGATATCAAACCGATGAGGCAACTCGATTTCGAGATACACCTTTTTGAGAACTGCAAATGTAAGCTCCTCAATTAGCAAGATTCAAAAGAGCGAATTAAGCTTATTTTTCAGGGATGGTGATTGTGCGCAATAAAAAATAACATTATATGTTGGATATCATCAGTTTATTTTTATTCCTGTATTTTTATAAAATTATTGTTTACACAACTTTCTTAACAATATTGAATATTTTGGCATCATTGTCAGGACAGTTTGAATAAAGCTTTGCCTTTATTGTATGGTAAAAAGGTAAATGAATCATTAAACAATGACGATGTTCCTTAATAAGTAAAAAAAATCTCCTTAAAATAGATCGGATTGCTCCTTAAATGATTGATCAAAATACGTTAAAAATCTTAAAAGGCTCAGTAAATATTTAAAGTACGCTCCCTAAAATAGAGAAAACTGTACATTAAGCATTTGAAAATGCTCCTTAGTATGCACCGCTTTGCACCATTTTGAAGTGGAATTGTACCATATATCATCGGAAAAGCTGCTGTAAAAAGGTAAATATGTACCATGAAATCAGCTGAAATGTTCAGTAAATCATTGTGTGCATTTGTGCATTTTTACTGTACATTTCAGCTGATTTCATGGTACTTATTAACCTATCTACAGCAGCTTTTCCGATGATATATGGTACAATTACACTTCAAAATGGTGCAAAGCGGTGCATACTAAGGAGCATTTTCAAATGCTTAATGTACAGTTTTCTCTATTTTAGGGAGCGTACTTTAAATATTTACTGAACATTTTAAGATTTTTAACATATTTTGATCAATCATTTAAGGAGCAACCCGATCTATTTTAAGGAGATTTTTTTTACTTATTAAGGATAATTTCATCTGTTTTATTGAGCAAAAGTAGGGCTGCCTTTATTGTATTTTCTGATAGAGGAAGAAATGAGTGGAATTTTAGAGTTCCTTGAATTGTTTTTGCATTATTATATTGATTATTTAGCTGCAAAGACATATTTTCGTATTCTTCTGTAGTAGAATAACAAAATGACAACTTTGTAAGTTCTTCTTCTTTTCGTTTGTTTGCCCAATTAAACAACTCTCTTGCAATCTTTTTCGGGTGTTCGCGTTCATTGGCTAAACTTGCTCTGGTAGCCATGCGTTTTATCGTACCTCCAATAGCATCGCATGGACCTTTTCCGTGCGATGTTGCGAAGAAATGCCATTCAGCGTCAATACCATACTTTGACTTAAATTTACAAAGGCTAGAAAAGTTTTTTCGGTTTTTATACTGTGAAGCAGCACCATCTGACATAAAATAATTTTTTTTATGTTTTTATTTTGATCAATTTGTAAAAAGTTTATCATTTTATCAATAAACAAATTGACAGCGACTGAATCATGTCTTAGTTCTTCAGAAATTATAATGAAGCTAAAATGTTTAATTTGCATATTTTCAGTATAATATATTACGAAAGGATGGATTGTGGCCTGTTGCACGTTCCAATGGTGTGATTGAACTTCATGCTGCAAAACGAAGCTGTAATTTTCAGAAAAGTCACAAATAGCTAAAAATTCACCATCTTGCAAGTTTTGTTTTGTAGTTTTCAAAAAATTGGATTGTTCGGTTTTTCCAAAATCATGCGGAATCAAATTTTCTTATTTTGAGCTGAAAAATGAAATAAACTCATCGGTTTGCTTTACAATAGTTTCTAAATCACATCTGTCAGTGGTAACCCATTGTTCGAATGAAAGCTTTTCAACAAAGTTTTCTTCCAGTTGTTTCAATAAACTGTCTTCTAAAACTGAGGTATCTGGGCAGTTTTTACATCTTCGTAGATGGCAATGAGTTGTCTTATTTTCGCAAAGTAATCTATTCGTTAATGTTTTTAGATCATTCAAGACATTGTATTTTTTTAAGCTATGTAGAATTAAATTGACATTTTCATGCGTAGTGCAAACGCAAACATTATGTGTTCCTGTGATAGTCAATAGTTTACATTGCCTTGACCGGAGGCTTGCAAATGATGAAAACCCTATTTTTACATTGACGTACATTTCATTAAAGCGATTAAAAGCTTCTCTCAATGTCATCATTAACAATCTTTTCTGAACAGCTAATCTCTTATTTCCTGTCTTTACGCTAGCAAAATCTCTTTGGCCTGGCATTGCACGGCTTATATCATCGTCCTCAAAAAAATTCAAAACCAGTTCTTTTGTTTCATTACTCAAAGCTTTTCCAGAGCTTGAACCTTGAGATGAATCAAATACATTATCTCTTTCCTTTCTTGCATCTGATGCCATATTTCTACTGGTTTTAAATTCGTCTACAATTTTTTGTACTGACCATGATTTTGGCAACAATGATAAAATTGATAGTTTTTCTTGCCTTGTGGCTGAATTTAAAAATTTAATTTTCATATTTTCTATGACTTCATCAAACTCGTTTGCTTTTTCTGTTTTAGCGTCTAATTTAAAAAGATTTCTTCGTACACCTTCGACGATTTCAGCGCACTTTTTTTCAGGATAGTGAACATTTTTAACCTTACCTAAATCTATAGGCGAAACACGAATAGCTGCTATTCCTCGGTTGAATATTTCGACGTCTACAGGCATCGTGAAGTCTTCATTTGATTTAATTGTGCTTAGCGTTGACTCTGATGGTATCGTGACCAAACTTTCATAGCTTTGCGAATCAGATACATCAGGTATGGTCTGAACAGTTGGCATCCTTGAGCCGCCGGCTACGCTTTGTTCCTCGTTTTGGGTGAGGTGAGCTCTTGAATCAATATGTAGACGGCAAGACGAACAAACACGAAAATCCTTGGTGTTCAGTGTGGATACCTTGGAAAATCCAATTGATTTTAGTTTTTGGATGATACCATCCGTGAGATATCGCAGCTCGTTTGAACACTGAATGTCTTTGAATGGGCGAATACATCTTATTTTACTCATTTTGTAATCTGTAACATAGAAAATATTTTCCAATTGTTAGTTTTGTACGAAAATATCACAAAACATATAATTAAAATGTGTATTTAAAACTTACCTTTGCACCAAAACGTGTTACACTTTCCTTTACAATTATTATGTTATCAAACAACACTGGATCTCGTTCAAAAACACAGGATTATGAGCTGAAATTACTATAATCACTATGCTACTAGCAACCTTTCTGCATTTACTGTTTGGTTTTCCCTAGTAGATACTGGATGAATTCATAACCGAGTCAGACATTATTATACAGCTCACGGGTAGAAATCATAGAATGCTGGGTAAAGACTGTTCGAAGATAGGTAGAGTTGAACGCTCAGGTATCGTCGAACCTTCAGGTACGAGTTTGGAGAGTTGGAGCGAGGTAGATTTGCTGGCTTAGGTATATTGTTATTGAAGAAGATTGTAAATTGTATATACCTGGAATGAATAAAGAGTGCGGCGGTTGTTGATTGAGGTATCAGTCGGCAGTCCTCTAGTTTGATGGAAGGTGACTACTGCGTTCTTTTTATTTATTATTAAGGAACGGTCAACGACGGAGCTAGCCTCGTTATGGCCAGCGTGGCCATGGTGGACTAGTTCCAACAAAGACCATGTTTACAATCACCAACTGTACGTAGTAACTGGCTAACTGGTATCTGATTACCTGTATCTAATACTTGTTAGCACGTTTTCAGCACAACGCACCAAAAATCATTTGAAGAAATCATTGTTCCTGATAGTGGGATTTTGTAACTTGTTTTTCAAAATACTTTTAAGGCAGAGAATTTCACTCGAATCTTTAAGCTGTCAGTGTCATTTTAACTCAAAATTTTCCAATCTTTCCGAAAAAAATACTTTTGAAACTGAAAAAACACGGAGTACATCCGAAAAGGGCCAAAACTTATTAAGTTATCAAAAAAAAACAATATTAAATCAGTAATATCTTCTAAACGGTGCATCTTAGAAAAATGTTACTGAAGTACTTTTTGTTTGCAAATTTGATGTACTTTCATAAAATTAGGGTGACAAACTTTTTTGACTTTTCTTAATAGCTTTTTTGAAAATTGTATTTTTTTAAAAAACAATTTTTTTCATTGTAACCTATTTTTCTCCAGAACAACTTACTGTGCACTAGATAGCATTTTCAGTCAGCTATAACATAAGGATAATAAAAAAATTATTGACATGTCACTTTAAAGGGAAAATTTATATTTTAGTTCAAAACACAAACACCAAACTTTTTTTTTACCGTGCATATTTTCTCCATATAACACCAACAATTGCCTAAAACTTTGCCCAGGACACCAAACCAATCGGACAAACCGTTTCCGAGATACAATTTTTTGAAGATATCATGTGCATTTTTGATAGGCCCTTCTCATAAGTAAGGCTAGATTCAAAATGGCGAACCAAGTATGCAAAACGGCGTTTTTCTTCCCCAAAAACTTGTATGCAAGGTTTCATGCAAATCAAAAAATACAAAAAATAAAAACTGGAAAAATTTCCCACTTGTTCGTGGAACCGCTCATGAGAGAGTTGAGGATTTTCCAGGTGCTTGCGCAAAATCAATTCGTGACGTTGCTTTGCGAGTGATGCCATTTTTCAACTTTCGAAAAACTGACAGCGATAAAAATAAAGTTTACACAATATACTCTAAACTACTTCTACCCAAATTTTCAAAATAAAATACCCAATGGGTAATTTTCTACAGCGTTTTTTTTTTTTCCGTGATGCAATTTGATGTGGGCCACCCTTAACATGTTTTCGATAAGTCTCTAACCACTCTATTTTCGAATTTGTACTGTAGAATTTCATATGTCCTGAAGACAACAAAAACGTGCCAGATTTGAACAAATTTTATTTCCTTGCAAAATACTGTCAACCCTGACTACTAATTTAAGCCCTTAGCACGCCACTGTTCCACTTTCAAACGGTCGATAGCAGCCGAGAACGAACAAGTGAAGTCGTTTAATTAATCGCATTACCCGGAGGTGGTATGTCGAAGGCTATTGAACCAGAGAGTACCCCTTCCAGCGCTCTGACGCTGGAACCACTCGACCTTGGGTTGGCCTCGTTCAACGTGGCACACAGAAAACGAAAGTTGTTTGATTAAGAAGCTGTAGCAGCAGCAGATAGAGTCGAGCGGCTTTCTTCTATCCAGTTCTAATTAAAAGCTAATGGGAAAAACTTACCTCTGCCGGTGTCGGGGGTGAATTTTCCCATCGACTTGAAGAGGAATTTGATTGATTGTATCATTGGAGTGGTATGTCAGCAGAAGAATTCCACACGAATACTTTTCCTAATTGAATCTACTGAAGCGGAAAAATTCGGTTGATGTCTACTGCCACATTATTTATCAACGATCCCACATGGGATGAAATTCTCTCAAAACTAATTGCTCGTTTCACATACATGCGTAGCTCTACTGTTGTCGTTGAGGGCCTTTATCCATCCATTATCATTTAATTAAGCAAAGCCAGGCCTTATGCTGCTGACGAGATGGAAATACATCAAGATTTAATTTTCAATTCTCTTATCCCGGCACTAATCATCAGCACCGCTACGACCACCATAATAACCAGACATGCGTGCAACCAGCTTGGGAACAGAATCTTAACAATCAATTAGATTAACCTTACCCGGTCCTCCAGCCGAGGCATCCGGGCGTATAACCAATGAATATGGCAACGCTTTCGATGAATTATTCACTTCAGGAAGCGGAGCATGCATTACCATCCCGAACAAATACCATAAATTGTGCCGGTTTATGGTGGCATTTATCATTATTACCATCAGCCACGTCGTCGTCGTCGTCGTTGAAAGCACCACTGTCGGCACAAATGTGACGTACGCAGATCATTAGGATGACACAGAGAGAACGCTTGGGGTAGGACCCGAATCCCAAACTTTCACCACATTCATCCTCGTAAGCCATCCGAAGACCGACCGCCGGCTGTCCCAATCCCCACTGTGATTTGTGCTTTTGATTTAAATCACTTTGCTGCTGGTTGGCTTCCTTCCCAAATTGAGGAAAAAGTAATTCCCTAGACGGGTCGGGAAAAGAAAAAATCCCGCAGATGAATAGATATCGGAGGGAAGTGAAGGCTCCTAAACTTGGAAGTAGAACGCAGAAAAAGGGCAACCATTTTCTAAACGATAACGACCTGTGCCACCGCCACCATCCACCATAATCATCATCCGGCCAGGCAAGATTGGTCTCAATTATCCGGGACTTATGGACGGAAATAAATCATAATTATAGTCAGGGATTGGCAGACTGCCGACATCTATTTCCGTTGGGTCCCCGGTTTTTTTACTTCCATTTCCGGTCCGGGTGCTTTTTGCGCAAACGTTTCGGTTTTTTTTTTTCTCTAGTGGTACTGAGTATGGCATCAATGTCGTTCACGAAGATGTCCATTTTGGGATATTGCAGTGAATGGCGTTATATTTAGAAGGTAATTTGAGGATATTTCGACTCAGTTACAAGAATCCAGCTCAGATTAACTTGAAATATGTGCTGTTATCTGCGAACTAAATATGATGCATTCGTCTTATTTGAGTTTATTACCTCCCCATTTGGACTTTACTTTGGCTATCGGTTTAGTGTTATGTGAACACTGCCTCAGTTGTTAATGGAGAGCTTTCTAAGCCTGTGCCGATTTTTAATAAAAAAAAAGCTTAGACCATTTAGAAATGAAACAAACTTTTTCGGAGAGTACAGCGCTCCTAGTGGACGGATTTGGAAACGTTTGACATATTCGTGTTCACAATATTAATAACAATAAGAGTATATTTTGTTATTCACAGTTACCTGGAAGAGTGCTGATGATCGCTTTATCTCACTATATTCCTCCATCGCTGTAGAATAGTTACAGCAATGCGTATTCGGTGTATTCTCTATGTGTGAACGCGTGTTATTTGTCTCATCACCATTCAAATAAACCCACTTGATCGATTCTCTTCATCGACTCTTGTTAATAATTCGGCTCCAAAAACATGTTCAGCTGTTCTTATCGTCCAATTCGTCCCATACTTTATTTTAATAGACTAGAGGCAATGGATGTTATGTCGGCCTAAATGTCCCTAATTTGGGCCCATACATAAATTCAACAATCGACTTCAATTTTCAATTGCTACCAAAAATATCCATTAGGACCGTCCCAAGGACACGTTCATCTAGATACAATTGATAAATAGCAGATGTTTAGCGATGGGCCCAATCTTAGATCCATATGCCAACAGTCTTTCATAGCAGTTGTTGTTATTCACATCGTCGTGATTGTGCACTGCTAAATTTGTCGATTTTTTATCACACGGGCTATCGTTATTCGTTTTTTTTTCCGTTCGGTATACCTGTAATATTGTTCTGGTTGTTAGTGGAAAGTGCAGTTCGTTGCGATAATCGTCTAATTAGAGCATATTTTGTGTTGTGAAAACAGTGAAAAAGTTATTCAATCGGGCATATTGTCGATATCAGACTAGCATTGGGCGATCTTGAGAATCCAATTCCTCTTTGCGTATTAGAGCATCTCCACCGCTGTTTCTAAATCACTTTTGGAAACTGAGTCAGCATGACTTCCGCCTGTGACCAATGCGCTAAACCAGTTAAAGGCGATGAAGAATCCATCTCCTGCATGGCTTTTTGCGACAGGATGATTCACCTAAAGTGCGGCGGCACAAAGTTGAATAAGGCTTTTTTGAATATTGTCCACACTAGCCCGAACCTGTTTTGGATGTGTAACGAGTGCGCCAAGCTGATGAAATGTGCTCGGTTCAAAACTGCCGTCTCGTCGTTTGGCAGTGTGATTAATTCTATCACCGAGAGACAGGAAATCGCACACGCTGAGCTTAGGAAGGAAATGGCTAAGCAAGAACAGCAGATCGCTCAGCTATCGAAACGAATCGCATTGACAACTCGGACAAACTCCGATTTCATGCGTCAACCGCCATTAAAACGGCGCCGCGATGAAGGCTCGCTCACTAGCAAACCACTTGTTGGTGGTTCTAAAGCAGCAACAGGCGACAATGCCTTTACCGAGGTCCTTACTGTCCCTGAACCCACCGAGCTGTTTTGGCTGTATTTTTCTCGTATTCATCCTAGCGTGAAATCTGAATCAATCGAGAAGCTGGTCAAAGGTTGTGTACAGTGTGAAGATCCGATTAAGGTTGTGCCGCTAGTCAAAAAAGGATCCGACATCAGCCGTATGAGCTTCATCTCGTTCAAAGTCGGAATGGATCCCAAACTGCGAAGCTGCTCTTAGATCGGATACATGGCCGAAAGGAATTTTGTTCCGTGAATTTGAAGACGGTTCAAAAAACATGTGGTTGCCTCGTTTGAACACGCCTATCATCACGATCTCTCCTATTCCGGGACCTTCCGAGTTCTCAACTCCCATTTCTGGACTAGACCCAGTCTGCTGATTCAGAATTGGATTTTGCGTTGTGAATTGGAGCGCTGTAGACCAGAACGCACTGCCTGTTGCATTATGGGAGACCTCGAACCACTCGATCCAGTCGCACTAGCTGTTTCCCGCCAACAAAGCCGTTCTATTTCCTGCCATCAGAGTCGTTCTGGCCCTGCGGTCGAGTTCGGTGGTGAGGTCTCCCAAGCATCGTCGTCAGGCAAGTATGCATACATTAGTTACAGTCATTTGCCTGATCAGTTTCCGTGTTCCAGTGCAACGCTTCATGATGTTTACACGATTTCCAAGAATAATGCTGCTACCTTTATTGCTTCTGGGCCACCACCATCACCACCGAGACGCATCGTGGATAGCACTGTGGAAGCCCCTGATTTCTCTACCTCAGTCGCGCTTATTCCAGCCAGCGCTCTGCATAGTTGTCTCGGCCCTGAGTGTAGATGTAGGTCGGGGGTCTTCCAACCAGCTATTACTGGCAAGTATATTGACGATTCAGCTTCTCCTTTGCCTGATACCGCTTCAACTTCTAGCTGTGTTTCCGGTTCTGCGATCTCCACACTAGCCACATCATGTCCATGCATCCGTCCTGCCAACTACCAGCAAGTTTATGCCGCCACCTGCTCTTCCTCGGATCCGGGACACCCTAAAACAGGCACTGAGGAAGTATCCGAACCTCCCGACCCAGTCGCGCTTGCTGCAGACATCCGCCATCGTCATCGTCCCGGTCCTGTGGTCGGTGATGGTATCGGGGGCTTCCGGCCTGCAACCTCAGGCAAGTATGTTAGCGATTCCGAGCTTTCGGTACCTGATGTCCTTTCGATTTCTAGTTCCCGTGATTGCTCCTCGAATGGTCTCCGGATCTACTACCAAAACGTGCGTGGGCTGAGGACTAAAATCGACTCGTTTTTCCTGGCTGTTGCGGAGGCCGAATATGATTTGATTGTGCTGACGGAAACGTGACTGGACGACCGAATTTACTCATCGCAACTTTTCGGGTCACTCTATTCCGTCTTCAGAACTGACCGGTCTGCCCTAAACAGTCAAAAATCGCGCGGTGGCGGAGTCCTGATTGCAGTATCTACTAGACTAACCAGCTACGTAAGTACGTCACCCATTTCCAGTCAACTGGAACAGCTGTGGATTGTCGTAGAACTTCCACAAAGCAAGCTTAGTGTAGGCGCAATCTACCTGCCTCCCGCCCGCAAAAACGACTGCACGATCATCCGTGAGCATGTGGAATCGTTAGGGTCAATTTCGTCACAATTAAGTCCCTGCTCTCCCGCTTTCGTATTTGGTGACTACAATCAAGCTGGTCTGCAGTGGCACTTTACAGACAGTGGCACTCCATTAATTGATCCACTGCTTTCGCATATGCCGGTTGCTTGCTGTGCTCTTTTGGACGGCTTTAACTTTTACGGGTTCACACAAGTGAATACTTTTCCGAACCGAAATGGACGTTTGCTAGATCTTGTCCTGGCAAATGATTCCGCACTACCGGGCACTTCTGTTTCCTTGCCGGTCGAGCCACTGATTGATCTAGATGCCGATCATCCCGCTCTCGTCGTGTCATTTAGTTTACCTGCGCCGATTCTTTTTACGCCGTCATCTGAGTGCTACTCTTTGGACTTTCGCCGGGCCGATTATGTTGCATTGAACAATGCGCTTGCAGAAATTGATTGGCAATTTATCGAAACTGCCGCTAGCGTGAATGATGCAGTTGATTTTTTCAGTGCTGCACTGGAAGATGCTATTTTCCGCATTGTCCCAGCTCGACGACCTCCGCTAAAGCCTGCATGGTCTAACCCACGCCTACGCGTGCTAAAACGTCAACGCTCTGCCGCCCTCCGAAAGTATTGTAACTCTCGCTCGCCGTACTACAAACGACTGTTCAATTTTGCGAGTCGTAGTTATCGAAATTACAATCGTTTTCTCTATAATCGACACGTGAGACGCACGGAAGCGAACCTTCGCACGAATCCGAAAAGTTTTTGGTCGTTTGTCAACTCAAAACGGAAGGAATCCGGGTTGCCTTGTTCCATGTTTCTCGGGAATGACTCGGCTAATAGTGAAAGAGAAAAATGCGACTTGTTTGCTCGACATTTCAAGCAAGTGTTCAACGATTTCTCCGCTTCGCCAACACAAGTGCTGGATGCTGCTGTTGGGATGCCACGTGATGTGTTTAGTTTCGTTATTCCGCACATTTCAGAAGACATGGTGATAGCCGCAACACGCAAACTGAAGCTCTCGTTCGCCTCCGGACCTGACAGCATTTCGTCATCAGTTCTAAAACGTTGTGTAGCCAATCTCTGCCTTCCACTTGCGAGGCTATTCAATCTCTCGGCACAGCAATGTGAGTTCCCCTGCCGCTGGAAACTTTCTTATCTGTTCCCAGTGCACAAAAAAGGAGATAAACGGAATGTCATAAATTATCGTGGAATCACCTCCCTGTGTGCCTGCTCAAAACTGTTCGAGATTATCATAAATGGTGCTCTGTTCGCACGCTGCAAAAATTATATCGATACAGAACAACACGGTTTCTACCCGAAGCGCTCCGTGTCCACGAACCTGGTGCAGTTCACTTCTAACTGTCTGCGATGCATGGATTCAGGATGGCAAGTCGATACGGCGTATATGGATCTAAAAGCTGCATTTGACATGGTGGACCATAATATCTTGCTGGCCAAGCTGGAGATACTTGGCATCTCGTCAACTGCTGTGGATTGGTTCAGATCTTACTTGGTGAATCGCTATGTACAAGTCAAGATTGGCGCGTCGGAATCGGATGTTTTCTCAAACAACTCGGGAGTCCCGCAAGGCAGTAACCTAGGACCGCTACTATTTTCGATCTTTTTAAACCATTTGGATGCCGCGTTTTCTATGCAGACGATACGAAAATCTACAAAATTATTAAAAGCCTCTCGGACTGCTGGGATCTCCAGAATATGTTAGGTATTTTTGCTGACTGGTGCTCAAGAAATTTGATGAGTCTAAGCATAGAAAAATGTAACATTATTTCCTATCACCGAAAAATCGAACCAATCATGTTTAACTATGTTCTCTACAGACGCTGTCTTGCTCGTGTAGAGCACATAAAGGATCTCGGCGTTACCTTGGACTGCAGACTCACTTTCAGAATCCACTACAATGGCATCATCTCCAGAGCTAATCGACAATTGGGCTTTATTTTCAAAATTGCCGACGAGTTTCGTGACCCGCTATGTCTCAGGTCACTTTACTGCTCGCTTGTGCGATCCTTATTAGAGTCAAGTTCAGTTGTTTGGTGCCCTTTCCATGCTAGCTGGATCACTAGAATTGAATCCGTTCAACGCAAGTTTGTGAGATATGCTCTTCGTTTCCTCAACTGGCGTGACCCAACGAACTTGCCACCGTACGAGGAGCGTTGCCGTCTCCTGGGAATCGAGCCATTAGAGGGGAGACGGACGGTCGCTCAAGCTATGTTCGCTGGAAAGCTGCTTACAGGTGACATTGACTGCCCAACACTGCTGTCACAGCTAAATATGTATGCCCCTGAGAGGTCTCTTCGTCAACGCGACTTTCTGTTTTTGGAACCACGGAGCCGGAATTATACACAACACGAGCCAATTCGAGCAATCAGCCGGCAATTCAACAACTTTTTTCATATGTTCGACTTCAATGTATCAGCTGACGTGTTTCGTCATCGGCTACTTGGCCTTTTCCGTACCGTTGACCGTAACTATTTAGTTTAAGTTTTATTCATTTAGACAGTAATTGTCAGTTGAATTTTTTAATAAACAAAAAACAATAAAAAACAATAAACAATTAGAGCCATTTACCCTAGTTCGTTTATTTGGCAGGTAAATCACGTTAGCTTCACAGAGTCGAGAGTTCACTGTTCATTGTCTGTAATAAAATTCATTTATTTCTGTGTCTAGCAGGAGTTGGACCGAATACTCGCGGCTTACCCGAGTTTTTTTAATCCCTGTCGGGTATTTTCATCACTGCGACCATTTTTTTTTTGATCTCTTGTGATATAGTCCCCATTTGTTTTAGCTGTGTCAAGATGCCGTATCACTATTATTAGGAGTGATCGCCATTGTTTGACTAATAGCATTATCCCAGTAAGGCATTACACTTCGAATACAGTGCACTACCGTACTGGGAGTTGTTCTCCAAATGTCAAAGGGTCAACTACATAGACAATGCCGCCAAGTTATTAACGAAAGAGTCTGTTTGAAAAGTTACGTGTGTTTTTACCTCTCCTACCTTCTCTTCATTCGCTGAGTTACCATATGCACCAATTCACGCATGAGTCACTCACTCACAAGTTGGCAGCAACACGATTCCAATTGGCGTTGACGGCGACTCTGTAGCTCTTTACTTCTATGAGAAAATCCATAAGCAAACGTCAGAATGTGCGTGAAACATGGCGGAATTCGTACTATCCTTTCACTCCACCGAAAATTCCCATAAGAAACTGTCTATATTTGCTGGAAGAGCAATTTTTTCGACGGTGCCGTCAACGCCAATAATCATTCTTCGCAAGCGATGCCACTCAATAACGAGTATACCTACTATAAGTTAGCGCTCAACTTCCGAGCCAAGCAGACGCGTCTACGTTATAGCTAAACCAGGAAGTCGATTACAAGCTTGCTTTCCCTTTTTTCGTTGCGTTTTTTCATCGCCGAGCTGTTGCGTGTTCCTACGTTCTACGACTCTGCGATGGTGCGCCACGAGAACACATTCCGCATAGATTATGCGATGATGCCGAAAAAGCCGGACTATGTGAAAGTGCAAAGTTTCGTTGGAACTGTCCTGGGCTTAAAGCCAGGTGAAGTGTTGAGAATACAGTGTAGCCGGAGCCTAGGATGTGCCTTCGTGAAGGTCGTCGACTTGGCGCTGGCACAAAAACTGTGCGAAGAACATGATGGAAAACACGACGTGGTAGTGGAAGGAGGAAAGAAGATCCCCCTGCGAATAAGGTTGGTGGACGGAGCAGTGGAGGTGAAGATGTTTGATCTGTCTGAGGACGTGTCGGACGATGCGATCAGCAAATTCTTATCTGTCTACGGTGACGTCATCTCAGTGCGAGAGCAGATGTGCGGAAGTGACGTTTCTGTCCTATTTTGGCGAACGTCAAACCTGCCGACACTGCCGAGAATTTATTCACATCGGTGCGTCCTGTGTGCAGAAAAAAAAGCTGCTTGTTCAGAAATCGTATGCCGATGCGTCGAAACAGCCAGCAGCAATAGAGCTTTTTGACGTTTAATCGGCGCACAATACTGTACCATTTCAAGCAAACGAGCGCGAGCAAGAGGGAAACAGATTAGTGGGAAAACAAACCGTCCATTCATCCATGTGTGTTAGATAGAGAAAGATGATTAAACGTCAAAAAGGTCTATGCCGGCAAGAACTTCTGCGAAGCCGCAAGCCCCAAAATCATCGTTGCCGATTAGCCAAACGTCGGCATTGAGATGTCCGCCGCCGAAGTAGCAGAAGTAGCAGACGAGTCGGCAATATCAACCAACAGCACACGTCCAAGAGGACGGCGCCAAACTAGAAAGCGGCGAGACGGCAGCGACGACGAGCGGGAGCAGAACTATTAAAATGGATCAGTTCACCAGCTACAACGTTGCCACTATAAATATTAACACGATTACCAACGAAACGAAACTCAACGCTCTCCGATCATTTTGTACAACAATGGATCTCGACATCGTTTTTCTGCAAGAAGTGGAGAGCGCGCAGCTCTCCATTCCTGGCTACAATATCGTCGCAAATGTGGATCATCAAAGGCGAGGGACGGCAATAGCGCTGAAGGAGTATATACACTTTTCCCATGTAGAGAAGAGCTTGCACGGATGACTTGTTGCTCTCCGGGTTGAAAACACGACATTGGCCAATATATACGCACCGTCGGGCACAGCTATGCGTGCCAAACGAAAGCGTTTTTTCAATAATACGATAGCTTTCTATCTGCGGCACAACACCGAAAATATACTGCTCGCTGACGATTTCAATTGTGTTCTGCGACCATGTGATGCTTCGGGTTTCAATAACAGCCCTGCTCTGCAGTCCACCATACAACAACTGCAACTCAGCGACGTCTGGGTAAAATTGTATCCCACGACCCCCTCGCCCACATATATCACGCACAACTCCGTCTCCAGACTGGATCGCATGTACGTCAGCCATGGACAATGCGCGCAGCTACGAAATGCAGCCACACTTGTATGCTCTTTCACTAACCACAAAGCGCTTACTTCGCGAATATGCCTCCCCAGCCTCGGCCGCGAACCTGGTCGCGGTTATTGGTCATTACGTCCCCATCTTCTGACAGCAGAGAACGTTGACGAATTCCAGATCAGATGGCAATATGGCGAACTGGATCACGTGGTGGTTATCCTACGCTAAACCGAAATTCCAGTCCTTTTTTCGATGGAAATCTCACGAGGCATACAGTGAGTTTCATGCACAACACCAACGGCTGTATGTACAGCTTCAGCAAGCGTATGATGGATATTTCCTTAATCCAGCGATGATAGTCACCATCAATCGCGTGAAAGCAAAAATGCTTGCTCACCAGCGCACTTTCTCGCAGAACTTTATTGCAGGTGAAAGCATAAGTACCTTCCTGCTGGGAGAAAGACGAAGGAAAAAACTACAAGGGACAGCCCTATGGGGTTGTACGCAATGGTGACGTAGAACTACGTGGTTTTATATAATAAATTTTATTTGTTAACTGCAGCAGGAGCTTGTGTTTTGTGTAGGAATAGGAGTTTGAGCAGGGTTCTCTCTGTTTATACTCTTTAGTATGACGCGCTTGACATATTTGGCCCACAGCAACTCACGAAGAGCTACTGATTCTTTCTTTGGATGCTCATGTGAGCTGCAGCTTGCTGCTTCCAGACAGCCTTTCGTTGTGTACTGGAGAACACCACCACTCACCACCCGGCGATTGAATAAACACCGTTTGGTGAGACCGAATGGAATTAAACTTTGCAATATGTGTTAGGGAAATCGCTTTTCACAAGCAATCGGTGCTCAAAGCAACAGTTGCACATTCGTGCAATTTTCAATAGTGACATTTTGAAAATAATAAAGTTTTAAATTTAACAGATGCGTAGAAATATGTCTGATCGATTGGTGATAAAATTATTGAAATTGGTCCAGGGGCAGCTGAGTTATTAGCGTTCAAAATCTTTCATAATTTTGTTACATGTTCCATTTTTAGTTTTCACAAAGTGTACCCCCTAATTAAAATCACAGACGTAGTCCTACGTCAAAAACCGTCATCACAGAGCTGTGTGGCGAAAACAACAAAGTTCTAAACACTTCCGAAGCAATCGAAACCCATCTGCTCCGATACTTCAGAGAGCTATACACTGCGACAGTGGAAAATGAGGAAGCACAGCACTCCTTCCAATGCGAGAGAGTGGTACCCGAAAACGACGGGAGCAACGACTCTGCATGGCTGAGATAACAACATCAGAGATTTTGTCATCTATTCGTACATCAGCTAAAAGGAAGGCTGCGTACCAACGTATATCGACGTCATCCACCGAGAGCTGAACCTTGTATTAAACGAGGCTATGACAACGGAGTTTCCCTCTGAATTCGCCAACGGAGTAATCGTGTTGGTACGAAAGACAGGGACGGCAAATACCGCTCGAGGATACCGCCCGATCAGCCTTCTGAATGCGGACTTTAAAATTCTCGGCAGAATCTTGAAAGCACGTCTCGAGGTCGTGATGAAGACTCACCGCATATTGAGTGATGCACAAAAGTGTTCAAACGAAGGGCACTCAATCTTCGAAGCCACTCTTTCTCTGAAAGATCGTATTGCACAGCTGATAGCGAGGAAACGAAAATGGAAACTGATAAGCTACGATCTCGATCACGCTTTTGATCGGGTATCCCTTTCCTTACTTCACGGAACAATGCGGCAGCTGGGAATAAACCCAGCTTTTGTCGGCTTACTGGCACGAATTGCCGAACAATCCTCATCTCGGCTGCTTGTAAATGGACATCTTCCGCAGCATTTTCCCATCCAACGGTCGGTGCGATAGGGAGACCCGTTATCGATGCTAATTTTCGTCATCTATCTCCACCCGTTCCTCCAACAGCTAGAGCGACAACTCGGTCCCGACCTTGTGGTGGCATACGCAGATGATGTATCTGTAATAGTCACCAACACAGAGATAATAGAATGCATCAATGATTTGTTTGATCGGTTCGAAATTAAATCGGCTTAAAACTATCGCCATAGACGTTGGCTTAATTGATGGAGACCCACTAAACGTGCCGTGGCTGCAAACAGCAGAAAAGGTGAAGATTCTGGGCGTATATTTTACCAATTCAATCCGCGCAATGATCAAAATTAACAACTTACAATATGCACGGGAAAAAATCTGATCTCCGAAATGAGAAAAATTACTTATGATTTCATGAACACATCGTATTTTCATGTTATGAAAATACACCATGAATAATATTCATGATATCAAGAGCAAATTTTGCGTAACGCAGCAAACATTCCCAAAATCATGAATGATCAGACTTGAAATCATGAGCTAAATTCATGGGTTTAGCTTCTAACCAAAAAATGCAAAAAAAAAATAAAACAAAGCATCAGGCTGGATTCGAAACAAGGACCTTAAAATCATTAAATCCATACTTTGACCACTAGACTATCAGTACTTGTATAAGATGGAAGATAAAAGGCATATAACAGATACCTATGTAGTGCGGTATATGAACACGGTTTGCCAAGTACGTGTAACGCTTGTAACAGTCTTGGTTCCACTGCATTATGAAATCATGAATTTCCATGACGAAATCACGGCGAACCAGCCAATGGCTAATAAAGGAAAAAAAATGACGAAATCATGAATCATTGTTACGATTTCATGGGATGGCAAGTTTTTTCATTTCATGATTTTTTATTGATGAAAATGGAATCCGATTTGTTTCCGTGTGGGTATTTTCAGAACCAGGACAACGTGTATATGCCGAACAACTATGTCCGACGCCATTTTTTAAGAAAAACTGTAAATACTTAAAATTTGGATAAGTTCCGGAACGGCGCCAGCTTTCAAATTTCCGTCTACTTTAGGGTATTTTGACAGTTTTATAAAAACAGATGACTGCCATATTAGATTCCAAAATTGAGTCGGACGGAGCCTCTACATATCGTCCCCATTCCAAACCCATATTGTGGGGGTATTTAAAAACTAATTTCAATTAAAAGACTGAAATAGACATTTTTATACGATAGATGAGGAGATGAAAGTATAGAGTTGATAGTTTCGTAGAGTATGGCAGTGTGAAATTTGTATATAGAGAGTAGAAAGCGAGCAAGGAAACCTTTTAGGAAGGTTCAAATCGGTTTGATCATCGCTTTTTATCAAACTCCACCGTTGGAGAGGGATGGTGGGGGGTATCACCCCACCCGACACCAATGGCAAAAAGAGATGATCACCGACTTGCTCATGTACCGACGGTGTGTTTCAAACAGTTCTATCGATTGTACCGCACTCAAGTTGTTATCTGAAGGAAGGCATCCAGTTGTAGGTTTGGATATTGCAGCTTTTGTTACCTCTACCACGGTATGTGCTCCTGTCATCGTCGACTTGATGATATCGAGAAGACACGGGTAGGATAGGTGCATAGGTGCATAGGTGATGAAAGCATAGAGTTGAGTGTTCCGTTATACGTTCATCTCCTCATCTATCGTATACACATTACCGCTTTAGTCTGTTATTTGAAATAAGCATCTTCAACTATGTAAATCGTTAACTTCACGCAGAAGTAATACAAACAAATAGTTAAAGCAGCCATCTTGTAGTAAAATATGGAATCGAATAGTAGTTTCTAGTCCGCAGCTATCACCGTGAATCTGAAAATACCCACACTGATAGATATTTGACAGTATTTCCAAATTTTTCTTCTATACTACAGTTACCATCTTGGATTTCAAGACATTCATTTTCTGTTTCTACACGTCATTCCATTTCCAAAAATATTCGTATTGAAGGGTATTTGACAGTATTTCCTATTTTTTTTTCTGAAACCGGAAGCCACCATATTGGATTTTAAAATGACGTTGGACAATGATATTCGTTTTCAAGATGTCACCCTGATTCCAAAAATACCTATATTTAAGATTTTTTGACAGTATTTTGAAATTTTTCTGAAATCGGATGCTGCCATTTTAGATTTCAAGATGTAACTGGACAGCGATTTTTGGTATCTAGAAGTCATCTAGATTTCTAAAATATCTATATTGAAGGGTATTTGAAACTATTTCCCACTGTCCCATCAACCGCCATCTTTAAATATGGCGCTGGACATCGATTTACGGTCTCTAGACATCTTCTCAATTCCGAAAATATCCATATTGAAGGGTATTTGGCAGTATTTCCCACTTTTTCTGATATCGGATACTGCCATCTTGCATTTCAAAATGGCGTCGGATATTGATTTTCAGTCTCTAGACGTCATCCTGATTCCAAAAGTATCCATATTGAAGGGTATTTTATAGTATTTCCCACTTTTTCTGAAACCAGCAACACCATCTTTGATTTCAAGATGGCGCTGTGCATCGGTTTACGGTCTCTAGACGTCATTCCGATTCTGAAAGGTATTTGGCAGTATTTTCTACTTTTTCTGATATCGGAATCCGCAATTTTGGATTTCAAAATGGTATAGGACATCGATTTTCGGTCTCTAGAAGTCACCTCGATTTCGAAAATACCTAAGTTATGAAAAGGATCTCAGGAATCATTGTATCATTCTATCACAATAAACATTGAACCACCAGGAAACATCCTGTAAGGGGAGCCGAGGTCTGGGACACAAGACAGACGAAGACGACACAACGCAACAAGGATACAATAACAATCGGGACGCAGGCTGGAACCATATGGACCACAACGGAGCAGCGCAGCATCATCGGAGCCGGAGTGAAACTAGCTAGATAAACAGAACAGGGAAATAGGAAATAGGATAAGCAGTTTGAGTAACCTTTAAATATGAGTGGAATAGGAAATAAAGATTATTCTGTGTAGTGTTACGCTAGAGGTAACTTCATGTGTATCTCTTTCCAATATTCGAAACCCCATACACTCTTAACTCCTATATTGAAGGATAGTTGGCAGTGTTTCCCATTTTTTCTGGAACCTGAAGCCACCATCTTGAAATACCGTTTCTGAAAATACCAATACCGTATTAGCATGGATGGTTTCTTGTCGTGATGCTCCTTTTGAAATGAGATTTGAAAGTTGCTTGGTTGACGAAAGAAGAGACAGAACCCATACATTCGGACATGAACGAAGAAGTTTGCTTTGGGGTTTAAAGTTGTGATAATCTCAGAGCCGAGAGTGTGATCTATAGTACTTTGTAACAGGGAACAGTATGAGTGACATAGGACTAGAATAGATAGTCCCGACTGGTTGGATTCTTTATTTTGTCTTGGTTATCTTGTCACGCGACAAAAAAATGTTGTTTGACAAGAATTTTCTATTTTGGTTTTTTATTAATTTATTGGATTAGGGTCAATCGGATTAACTTTACAGAGCCGAGGAGTCTTATTCTCTATACAATACATTTTAAAACTATATTCAAAAGCTACAACACTATAAATACTTTATCTTCCGCTATCCAATAAGCCTCCTCCATCAGAACGGGAGCCGCTTCCAGTGGTTTCATGGTATGGCAGTATCGCCAACACTCACACACTCATCACGAAACGGTTGCTTTCCAAAGTCGACGACGTATCGATCGAAAGAACTGCCGATGAAGAACAATGTGGAGGACCACACAGTGGTTGCTGCCGAAATAAACAGACGATCGCGAGACACACATCTGCTTCTGTCGACAACCGCGTAAACGCTGAGAATTTTCTAGGATGACCATTTTTTTCAATGTATCTTATGGTGTCTAGTCTACTTACGATGTTTAATTACCTTGCAGTTATTTTGGTAAATGTGGCCCAAAATTGGTTTGAGTTGAAGCGTGTTTTTGAGACAAAAAAGCACATTTCTTACCATTTTTTGACTCCGATATATCAGGAACGACACTGCTAGAGGATTGACATTTTGAGTTTTTCTTAGTTGAAGTGTTTACTGTCGATAACAAATGTTAAAAGAAGGATTGGTTGTAGTCGGTTTTTTGATTTTGGTCTGCCTGATGGTGCATCCAGTAAAGAGTTCCAAAACAATTCTGATCATAAATTCAAGGGATTCACATGATCTGATAATAGTTTGAACAGAATTCAAAGGCGCCTTCTAAATCAGAGGATAGTGTCTTGTGAATCATGAGGAAGATTCTAAGAAGGATATCAAAGAACTTCTGGAAACATACCATGGGCCGGTTTGAAAAAGAAGCTCATTGAAATGTTTAAAAAATCAATTGAAATGATTAAAAGTTTTCCAGAGGATTTCAACCGAATTTATACAGAATACTTAAGAAATACTGTAGTGAGTTCCTACGGTGCTGTTTGTTGGTGGTAATGCAAATAGCTTTATTATTCCCGGAGTAATTTTTTCATGTCAATTTTTCATTTTTTTTTTTCATATGGAATATAAAGCGACAGTCAAAGACCAACCATATTGGATGACTTTTTTGACGTAGGACTACGTCTGTGATTTCTATATGGGGGTATGTATGGTACTTTGTGAAAACCGAAAATGAAACATGTAACAAAATTATGAAAGATTTTGAACGTTAATAACTCAGCTGCCCCTGGACCAATTTCAATAATTTTATCACCGATCAGATATATTTCTACGCATTCAAATTAAAGACTTTATCATTTTTCAAAATGTCACTATTGAAAATTGCACGAATGTGCAACAGCTGCTATGGTAATTAAAATTATCACCGATTGCCTGCAAAATGAGATTTCCCTAACACAGATTTCAAAGTTAAATTCCATCCGGTCTCACCAAACGGTGTTTATTCAATCACCGCGTGGTGAGTGGTGGTGTTCTCCAGTAAGCAACGAAAGGCTGCCTGCAAGCAGCGAGCTGCAGCCCACATGAGCATCCGTAGGCTGCACTGTTATTGATTGGAATCAGTTCATGAGTTGCTGTGGGCCATCTATGTCAATCGCGTCATACCAAAGAGTATAAACAGAGAGAACCCCGCTCAAATGCCCATTCCTACACAAAACACGAGCTCCTGCTGCAGTTAACAAATAGGATTTATTATATAAGACCACGTAGTCCTACGTCACCATTGCGTACACCCCATAGGGCTGTCTCTTGTAGTTTTTTTAAGTTACATTATCAACATGAATTTGTGATTGATATCTTTAATAAAAAATAAAGCTACAAGGGACAGTCCTATGGGGTTGTTCGCAATGGGGACGTAGGAAATACGTGTTCTTATATAATAAATCTTATTTGTTAACTGCAGCAAGAGCTTGTGTTTTGTGTATGAATAGGAACTTGAGGGGGGTTATCTCTGTTTATACTCTTTAGTATGACGCGCTTTATATAGATGGCCCATAGCGACTCACGAAGAGCTACTGGTTCCGATCAATAGCTGTGCACCTTCTATCGATGCTCATGTGGGCTGCATCTCACTGCTTGCAGGCAGCCTTTCGTTGTATACTGGAGAACACCACACTCACCAAGCGGTGATAGAATAAACACCGTTTGGTGAGACCGGATGGAATTCAACTTTGAAATCTGTGTTAGGGAAATTTCGCAGACAATCGGTGATAATTTGAACTATCATAGCAACAGTTGCACATTCGTGCAATTTTCAATAGTGACATTTTGAAAAATGAAAAAGTCTTAAATTAATCAGACGCGTAAAAATATTTCTGATCGATTGGTGACAAAAATTATTGAAATTGATCCAGGGGCAGCTGAGTTATTAACGTTCAAAATCTTTCATAATTTTGTTACATGTTCCATTTTTGGTTTTCACAAAGTGTACCCCCATATAGACATCACAGACGTAGGCCTACGTCAAAAAACATCTCTCCTTGAAGTTGCATTTCGGACAACATTCTGCAGCACACCTCACATCTGAACACTAAACGATAAGCAGCTTCAACAAGGCACGTTTCGGATTGACCTGTTTGATAACAACGTTCAGCAGTTAATTAAACGTACACCTTGCTAATTCGAAAGTCCCACTGTCATGTATTTCAAAGACAAACGCTCACTTCTACTTGCCGCCATCGGTTGACAGCATAAAGTCATAAATATTAGCATCGATCACAACTGACTGCTTATTCACTCGTGCATTAGCCGCTACGTAAGTCTCGCAGCCCATCATGGCAGTGCTTTTGGCGTTTATACCATTTACCGCTTTCTACTTCCTGTTGATTCTAATTCGACGCCATGTGATTGAAAATCTGTATGCACTGTAAATCCCCACTGTCGCCCCAGTGCATCCGGTAAAATACAAAAATACCCGGCAGTTGTTTGGTTGGCCAAGTTGCACTTTGGACCGATTCCGGTACTGTTGGGCAACCCTCCCGATGTGATACAGGACTTGATGACCCGCCCTGAGCTGTACGATAAACCGAACTTCTACGAGTACATGGGTACGACAAAAGTGAAAGTTCATTGGGATGATGGAGTAATTTATGAGTTGTTTTGTGTGATTTGCAGGAGGTCAAACGTGGCGCAAGAGTAGAAAGCTGTTGAATCCTACTTTACTGAAGATACTGAACGAATTCCTTCCGATTATGGATGCTAGGGTCCGGAAGATGGTGGGCAACTTGGCACAGCTGGCAGACGGCAAGACGGAATTCGATATCTTGCCGATTACGGCTCAGTGCACATTGGCAATGGTGTTCAGTACGACGATGGGCTGCAGGATGGAAGAACGACAGGGAGAGAAGGAGTACGTTTGGAGCTTGGAAGGATTGATGACATGTATGGGTGAAAGGATATTGAATATTGATAGATATCTTGAGCCAGTTTACAGACTGGCGAGGGTGTACCAGATGGAGAAAGTATTCCGGGATACGTGTAATGGATTCACTGAAAAGGTAGAGTTAAAAATTGGCGGAAAGGAGGTTGAGGATTTGTGATCAACATGATTGATTGATGTTTTTAGATCATCCAAGAAAGGAAACACGAATTGGCTGAAAATAACAATTCTTCGGGCGAACGGTTGACTACGGGAGCAACGCATGATAGTTGTGCCAAATCGTTGAATTTTTTGGGCCAAATTCTCACCATACCGGAAACGGGCGGGACGAGTTTCTCAGATGAAGAAGTTGTAACCGTTTAGTTACAATGTCCTAGGTTTTAATTTGCGCATGTTGTTTTAGGAAACTGTAGTGTTTTTAGTGTCAGTGTTGAGTTAGTAGGATTAGTAGGATTGTTGGTAAAATTGCTGTAATTGAAAAATGTATAAATTTGTGTTATTAGGTAGTTTGAAATTGATATTTGTTTACACACTTAATTTGGCGAGACAGGATCGAAAGGGTGTTATGATCAACTGTGGTAGAAAAACTCAATAGTCGAAGGAGATGATATGGATGCGTGGTGATAAACTACAAGGAAGGAAAATGGAGGAAATAAGGAACGAATTGAAAACTGGATGGGAAAAAGAGGGCTTTTGATAGCTGGGATGGTAAACCGGCGTTTGTGCCTAGAAGACGTGAGTGGAGTACAAAAGTGAGCCAAAGTGCAGTGAACGACCTTTTTATGTTCCTGGTGTTCATTTAGGACATTTTTGATTTATTCCACGGATATCCTCACGGTCGGCACTTTTCGACCAAGTCAGTCTCGACTGTCTTGGTGTAAATGTCAAGGACCTTCCACTCTCCTGCTTAATAATTGCCAGAAAGAAGAGCATCATCGGACTCGGAAGTCCTAATTGTTAAGGAGGAAGACCCTTCTCGGCTTGACCAAGGTGGCCAGCTGATATTCGCCAACGAAGGGAGATGACACCGAAAAGGTTACTTCGGTAGCTGCACAGGGATTGCTACATTCCCTGGTTGCGAACCGCCATCGCAACGTGCAAACCCAAGCCTCAAATCCACCATTGTAGTGACCACAGCTCCAGTCACCAGGCGCCATCTTCCAGACCAGTTGAAGACAACGATCCGACATTGTCGACTGAGTGATCTAGCCATGAACCGCCATCGCGTTCAAACAACAGCTGCCCAATACAATCACCACCAGAGAGCGCTCGCCATCGTCCAGCAAACACCACCGGTACGTACCAAAGAAGCAGAAATTCATAGAACACACCCTATAATAGCCCTATTTGAATAAATTTCTAGACTTTTTCCACCCGCACTTTAGTTTTCAATTAATTTCACCATCACTTAAGAAATCCCACAGTTTCTGCACAGTTTGTTCCGCGTACCTCTCCGAATTACCCAGTAGCATGCCGGCCCTGTGACACAATTCAGGGGTCTCATGCTACTGAGCTAGCTATCCGGGAGTCTTGGTTGAGCCACTAGGGTGAGTCTTATCTAGTCTCAAAGTGTCTGATCATTTATACAGTATAGTTGGTGCAGTACGTTGGTCAGTCGGCGTAATTTTCTACCAAGAATTAAAACTCAATTTTACTTTAGGAAAACGAAACATCCACCGTAACGATATCCTACGCTTGCCTATTTGTGGCCATGGATTGGGAAATTCAAGCAAAAATTACATCTGAAATCCAACATCCCTGAAGTTGAAGTCACTTCGGAAACTCTCAACCAGCTAGTCTACACCGAAATGGTGATCAAAGAAACGCTCCGTCTCTGCCTAGCGATCCCATTTGCCGCCCGCAGCAACGCCACTTCCATCGACCTGAATGACATTCGCATTCCAAAGAAACAGCATATCTGCTTCAACTTCTACTCGCTGCACCGACGGAAGGACTTCTTGGGCTCGGATCCAGAACGATTCGATCCGGAAAGATTCCATCCCGAGGCCACCAAAGCACACCCCCCGTACGCATATCTGCCTTTCAGTGGAGGCTTTCGCAACTGTATAGAAGCTCAGTACGCCATAAACTCGCCAAGATCATGTTACTCAGGACACTTCAGAACTTCTACATCGATACCAGCTTGCGGCGAGAGGATCTTCGTTTTCGGTGGGCAATTACAATCAAGCTGGTGGGACCACACGCTGTGCGACTGACAAAACGTGACCTGTACCAGTAGCTCCAAATGCCAATAAACATTGTCAGCGTAGAGCTGTAAAGAATCCTTTGAAATTCAATTTCCGTTCGTGCTCATGTGGTGTCAAGTCCAATTTAAAGCTTTGCCAAGCAACGATCCCAACATAACTTTGTATCCCCCTCTCAACACGATACAAACGCCTCTTCACATCCCCGAGGGTCCTCATGGGGGGGGGGCAGTGCTCCATACTGCAGCCCGGACCGACAGCAGCAACATTCCGAAAACGTTTGTCATATCTCTTCGCACAACATATTTTTTCCCTCCACCAGCAGCAGCGTCGGGGTTGTTTTGTTTCCCGCTGTAGCACTGTTAGATGGAAACCGTTTTTCATCTCTCTAAACAGCAGTGTGTAGCATTTTTTTTTATAACACATTCATTCAATTTTTTTCGTGCTCGCTCAACGATTCGTGGTTTGGCCAAACATTGTCCAAATTGCTTCGTCCCTTGCCCATCCCTCGCTGTCCAGATTTGGTGCCCGGAAGAAAAAAAAATAATGTTTTGGCTAGGCACCAAGCTAGGAAGGCTGGTTTTTATAGTAATCCTCTGTTTCGTGCTTTGCTCGTTTTGCATGAGCCGAATTTGTACATATGGGAAAATGTGGTATAATGTAGAATAAAAATAATTCAATGTTCATTTTTGTCATCGTTTTACGAGCAGCTGAGCGGCATGACGACGGCCAGTTGCCAGATGGGTGTGTCACGTTGTTATTATAGTTGAATGGGGTGCTTTTTACGTACGACCGGACGTTCGGAATGATTCAGAATTTCTAGCTGAATTATGTGGTTGACGTTTTAATTGAAAGGCACGATGAATCGAAGTTGAGCTGGATGTTCAAATATTCGTTCGTGAATGATCGACATTTCGGCGTTGGATTGTCGCAGCGTAAAAAACGAGGGTGAAGCTTTTGCTACACTGCAGCATACATACTTACCGTACCTAATCAGGCCAATAATCAAAATGAAAATGAAATGCCGTCCTGGTGATTCACGTAACGGGGGTTTTTGTTATCTTTTTTGGGACTCGCAAAGTGATCCTACAATCTCGTTCTAAGCTACAGGTAGGTAACGCTCCACGTTCCCGACCAGGCAATAATTTCTCTGCTGCTAACAATGGTCAGCGAGGAACAAATTCTACATTCGTACCCGTCAGCAAAAACAGCTCCCAAGCTTCAAAGTCTTCCTATATAACTGCTGCTTACAATGTTCAAAAAGGAAATGCAGCTACCTATGCTGCGATTGCAGCTGGTAGACATTCAATCCCAAATTCTAACGAAAATTTTGATGATTTTGACTTAGGTAGAAATACTTCTTCTGGATTTTTACAGAAATCATTAATTGACATGATTAGTGATATGCTTAAATCAAACTCCATGTTTGATGCTATTCAAACTGGAGTTAAATTTGTTCATAATTTTAATTCCGTTATAATTGCTTATCTTTTGACAGATACGCGTATTTCATGTTCTACTTGCAGACTTCATCAGTGCCAAGCAGTGCTGAGATTTGTCATTGTCACTGACAGACTTTCGCGTGATATTGACTAAATTGTTCGTCACATAGTCACTGACAGACTTGATCCTCAAAAAAACCTTCGTCAAAATCTCATTCATTTTTTCGTCAATGACAAAGCTTCACCTGGTAACAAAAAGTTTAATTTAGTACATTCTGTGTCACATTAATGTTATCCAAGTAGCTCAGGACGTAGATACTTGTTCACTAAAATGGATCCATGTAATTTTTTTGCTCAAGTCATTTCATTTCGTTACAAATTTCGCTAATAAATTAATCTGCACGTGTTCGTCACTGACAGCATTGTCATTGACAATTGACATGGTTTGCCTTGACTATGACTGTTAGCTCCAATGAGTGACCAAAGCAGAATTGTCAATATCACCGTGTACTGTCGAGATTTCGCAGCACTGGTGCCAAGTACTCAACACCACTGAAGAATCCATCTTTTATCTACGAGTTATATCCCAAGTAACATTGCAGGTTTTATCGAGGTTTTAAAGCATTCTACAAGTCAAAATCATGGTCTACAGAACCCTAATAAACCCAAAATTATTACTTGGGATACTAATCAAGAAGTACTAAAAATCAGCAGGTATCCACTGCCATGTTACAATTTACCTAACCAGATACCTATTAAGCAATGTTGATGGATTATGTTTAAATATTTCAATAAATCTACATTGGTCAGACGAAAAGGACTTTGGAAACAAGGGTTAAGGAACACATCGCAGAGGTAAAAAAGGCTAGCAAAGTGATGGATAAGGGACTTCATTGTGAATTTTATTCCAAGGTTGCATAACATATCGTTACAAAGGGGCACAATTTGACAAAGGATAACATTAATATCCTGCGGAGTGTATCTTCGCCTTGGAAACTAGACGTAGCAGAAAGTTTATAAATATTTAAACATAATCCATCAACATTGCTTAATAGAGCAATCCCAAGCTGGAGATACTTGGTGTCTCGTCAACGGCTGTAGATTGGTTCAGATCTTACTTGGTGAATCGTTTTCTCAAACAACTCGGGAGTTCCGCAAGGCAGTAACCTAGGACCGCTACTGTTTTCGATCTTTTTAAATGACGTCGCCTTTCTGATACCACCAGGATGCCGCATTTTCTATGAAGACGATACGAAAATCCACAAAATTATTAAAAATATCTCGGACTGTTGGGATCTCCAGAATATGCTCGGTATTTTTGCTGACTGGTGCTCAAGAAATTTGATGAGTCTAAGCATCGAAAAATGTAACATTATTTCCTATCACCCAAAATCGAACCAATCATGTTTGACTATGTTCTCTACGGCCGCTGTCTTGCTCGTGTAGAGCACATAAAGGATCTCGGCGTTACCTTGGAGTGCAGACTCACTTCAATTACATCATCTCCAGAGCTAATCGACAATTAGGCAGAGTTAATGTACACGTGCATCCATCCCGCGTGATAGAGACACGCTTTTAATCAGATCGTAGGTGCCTGGTACATTTCGAGACGAATTATTTCGCGTCTCTTTTTAATTCCTACGTGTCTCATTCGTGTCACATGTGCTGTGTCTCATGAGGGAGATCGGCAGCGTACCTACGTCCTGCGTGCATGCTAAAAGTGGTTGGTTGGTGATAAAGAAGACAACGGAGAACTGTTGATCGAGTAGTCCTGTCACACTCTAGTGTTGCTGGTACAGCTGATTGATTTGAACCAGATAGTATTCAGTTTTTGAGGGTTAAGAGATTGTGGTTTTATAGAAGTATTTCAAGCGGAAGATGAGTGAAACGATTAAAAATCAATTATCGGCGGGGTTATTTGTTACCGATCCATGCGCATGGAATTTTTATGGTTCAAAATATTGATTTTGCTCCACCAAGTTCAAACGATTTCAAATCAGCTCCTGATCATTCTCACAAAATTTGATCTCATTAGAATGTGAGCTCATACTGCACTTGACCCTTTGAAGTTTATGTGGGAATTGAAAAATTGAACGTTAGGATAATTAGTTCTTAATTGATTAGGAAGATGATGTTCTTCTGACATGCTCCATTTACTACTCAGCTGACAACATTGGAATAATAGGAAAAACAATCCAGGCTATTATGTCATAAAAGCAAGATGCAGTGTTGCCCTGAAAGCAGCCGATTAATCCTACCAGGAAGTTATCAACTTAGAAATAAATTAACAACTTATTTTCTAGACATTCAATTAAAACGTGGTTTTTAACAAGGTTTTTGCTTGGACCACGTATGGGGGTGGGGCTCCAATGGACAACTTTTTACGAAAATCATTATGATGTAGGGCTAGTACGAGGAGGACAAAAAGTACACTTCTTATAGCAATTCCCATATAAACTTCATAGAGACAGTGCATAATGAGTTCGCCATCAAATTAGCTCAACTTTTGGGAGATTGATCAGCCTGATTTGGAACCAATAGAGCTTGGTTGATCAAATTGAAACCATCATATTATAATAGGTACTTTTCAGCTGGCAGAGAACCAATAGTTCAGAAGGCCCTTTAAAAAATGTCTTTGCTGTTGAAATTGATTCGTGTGACTTCATCCAGCTGCAATTTCAGCCTTTCAAGCTGCAGCTGATAACATCACTAGTTAATTCAAACATGTACTTAAATTTGAGAATTGTTCAAATATATTTAGAAAAAAGCATGGTGTGTTCATCCCAAGTAGTTGTCAACCTGAAAATATGATGAGACATAAGAAAACTGGATTGTAAATTTTAGGATGAATCCAACATATTTGTCACACTCTGAATTGAAAACCATGTTTTACAAAATGTTTTTATAGCAGGCTCAATATCTTTGAAAGCTCTGCGGAGCCGAAGGACTAAACAAATATTAAAATGGAGATCTAAATCAATTTCCTTTTTTTTTTTGCAACGCATCGAATCTCGACCGATCCGCAAACCGTTTCTGTCGAGGATGCTCGGTTTCGTTTTTGCATGCTTTATCGGTCTCCTGAGTGCACGTCCATTATCACCACCTCTTCATGCTGGACCTCTACCACTTTCTCTGTTGATTTACTGGTGCTGTCTGACAATGCATCTACAGTCACTACACCACACAGCAAAACATAAATTTTCATATTACATCCAAGAGGATGCACTTCAATCTTGTCGAAAATCTCATGTATTTTTTATGGCCACAAAAATAAACAAATGCAGTAAAAGCAGCGTACTGTCAGTTCATACACTGTAGTATGAAGTGCTGATTTTTTTTTTTAAAGTGCACCAAACTTTGTAGAAGCTCACCGAACGTCAGTGAACTTCGTACATGGGAACAAATCAAAAATCCGAAAGGAAAAACCAATAAATACTCATGATTTCATGAACTTTCACCATGAATAATATTTATGTTATCATGAGCTATGTTTGCGTAACGCACCCAAGATTCCCGAAATCAAGAATTAACCGAGTTAAAATCATGAACTAAATTCATGATTTTAACTTTTAGTTTTTAAACCGAAACATGAGCAGCAAAGCATGATTGACCGCCCACGGTTGCTGCTATTACCAGATCAGCTGCAATTACACAGAGAACCAACAGATGATGTTTGGGACTAAAATTCATCCTCAATGTGTAAGAACTGGAGATCTAATATTTAGCAATACCAGCGCCGCCCGTGTCCGAATGCAGGTCAACTAGGGAATGGGAAGGAATGTGTTGTCGTGGTACTCGCTGTGAAGGAAACCGAGAAATCCTCTGCGCTTCCACGAGAAATCACTGGGATGTTGGATGTGGGGAAAGGTTGCACGCACACGCAGGGATCGTTTTTGGTAGAGCGATATAAAACACAAACACACACACACACACACACACACACACACACACACACACACACACACACACACACACACACACACACACACACACACACACACACACGCGCGCACTCATCCAATTTCTATTTTTTAGATCAGGACCCACACTGTGGTAAGTGATGCGATCGGTGTTAAAGAAGAATTTGTTTTCATTAAAATCTAGTGGGTATAGAATAAGGCAAAGTGAAAAATTGCAAGAAAGGGGACGGGCCTGGGATTGAACTCCCGACCTTCTGCTCAGTAAGCAGATATGGTAACCACTGAGCTACCGAGCCTCGTCGTTTTAGTTTTTAAACCGAAACTTATAAAAAATAAAGTAGAGCAATAGACTGGTTTCAAACCAAGAACCTTACCATCATTAAACTCACACTTTGATCACTAGACTATCAGTACTTGTATAAAATGGAAGGCAAAAGGCGTTTAAGAGATATCTATGTAGTGCGATCAACACAATTTTCTAGGTAACGCTTAGAGCGGTCATTTTGAAATCATGAATTTCCAAAACAAAATCATGAATCATTGTTATGATATCATGGGATAGCAAATTTTAAGATTTCGTGATTTTTTATTCATTAGAGTTTCATCGAACTACTACGGTAACTTTTTTTCCTACGCACCTGAAAACACTGTCCTGATTTTGAATGTTTCTTTGGTAGGGTAGAGAACTACTTCGGCCTAATCGCCCATTTTGGGCCTGTCGAGCAGAAAACTTTAAATAAATCCATGATTTCAGAGTTAACAAGTCAATTATGCGATTGGTACGATACTTTAGTTAATAAGCTACGGAACGAAGTCAATGAGAACGCGTGATATGAAGGTTTGCACCCATTATTCCCAAAAACAAAAGAAGCGCTCCGACCGAATCAATTTTTATCTTCATCCAATAGGCCGAAGTGAATTCATTGGCGTTTCAATGGCGTTTCAATGCGTTAGGCCGAGATTAGAATCTGTAGGCCAAGTTTGGCGTCAAGAAGCAGTGTTAGACTTTTGACAGTATCTCAACGATTGATTTCTCTTTATCAAATCTTACGCGTACGGAAAGGTAAATAAATTTAGAAACCATCAGTTATAATAACATTCCGTTTGGTGCTAAACTGCGCTAGATTAACAAAGACTAAGTTGGTTGCGCTAGGTTGTGTTTAATAGGCCGGAAATGGGGTAGTTAACCCTATTATTATTATGTTTTGTTTTATGCATTAATACCAAGATTGATGCATGAGCAAAATTTAGTGAAATTATTTCTGAGATCATGGAAAAGTTCAGAAAACTTCGTAGAAGTGGGAACTTTATACAAGTTTAGGGATCTCCGTTGAAGTTCATTGTTTAATGTCAAGGAACCTCTTTATTTTTCAGGGACCTATTTAAAATAATTTTAGAGCACTTTGATGAAATCTCATGGACTTGAAATAGTTCAGAGAATTCCGCACAAATTCAGGAAATTTCGTGCGTCGAACTTTGCGGAAAATCAATGAAAAACGTAAACTTTGATGAAGTTTTCGTGAAGATGAAGATTTTGGACCATCGTTTTATTTTAAGGAACTTAGAAATTTGAGTAAATTTTCTAAAACCTATGCAAATTTTGTAGATGTTCAGGAAACGATGCATAAGTAATGAAGTAATGACATTGGGTTGTTAGCGGAATGCTTAAATAAAACCATAATAAGGTAATCCTTCCATTTAATTCCACTTAATTATTTTTGGTATCAATGACAGATACGTATTTCGACTACAATGTGCAGTCTTCATCAGTGTCATTCCCACTAAAGAACTTATCAAAATCTAACCCCTTAAGTACTCATCCCATAGGTAAAAAAGTTATACCTGTGATCTTGACTTTTTTACCTATGGGATGAGTACTTAAGGGGTTAGATTTTGATAAGTTCTTTAGTGGGAATGACACTGATAAAGACTGTACATTGTAGTCGAAATACGTATCTGTCATGGATACCAAAATTAATAAAGTGGAATTAAATGGAAGATAACCTTTTTTACTGTTTTATTGATGCATAAGTAACAAGATATTTTTCCAGATATGCTCCCTAGACAGCCTGGAAGTATAAAAAGATCAGTATTGGCTGATGTTCTTCTGATCTGAATAAGAGAGTTGCTAAAAAAAAAGATGACTTCAGAATATATTGTTTCAAATTGATAGATCAATTTTCAACACGGTATTTTCCAAATTTAAACCATACAATCTAGAAATCCAGCGAGCGGATGCGACGAGATTTTGAATAATATTCCAGTCCTGCGCCGATGCTGGTGGAAACATGGTGATTTGATCTGGGGGGAGACGTGCTGTCAAATCAACTTACTGATCATTCTTGTATGAAATTGGTTCCAAACGTAAATAAACCTTGGTGGTTTCTTATGGCTTGTTTACGTTCGGAATCAATTATGCGAGGTAGGCGACGATTGTTCGTATTTGACAGCCACCTCCCCTCTCCTGGATTTGATTGGTTTATCTGGTGCAGGTGTAGCGATGGCTGTACGACTTTCGGGTCAACCGTTTGTTGTAGATGGTGGCGCTTGGTGGTCGCTTTGTGGAATTGGTACCGATACTCACTGTTGGTATGCAAAGGCAATATAAAAATCTGAATACTCGATCACATGAGGCACGTTAAAAATATCTGAACATTTTTAACGTAATGGTAACAAAGTAAAAGTGAAAGCGTAAAGGTAATACGCCAAGAAAAAATGTTCTGCAAAAAATTCTTCGACCCATTGACTGCATTACATTGCTGCAGTTGTAGCATTCCGATATAATCTATTCAAAATACGTAACATTCTTCTAACAATGCATACCAGTTGTGTTGCCAATGAATGGTTGAATTACGTTGAAAATTTGTGAACGTCTTGCCACGGTCAAATCCTCGTACTAAACAATACCGATACACTTTTTGTAAAATTTTTGTCCATTACATATTTTGAAAATAACGTGTCAAAAGATGTTAGTCATGCAAGTGCATTTAAGTGTTGAACCGGGAAAATAAACAAAGAATATACTAATTGACCGGCATATTAATGGCTTTGGCTGTTAGAGGATTTTAAGAATTCAAGCACTGCAAATATATGCTACCTATCCTCTAAAATAGGAATGGTTTGTGCAAACGCAAATGAAATGTCGGTCGAAGCAACCAAGTTTCAACAACCTGTATTTCGCTTACCCACACCTTCCAGAACTTCGAGCTCTGCAGATCTAGCATTAATGGTAGCACATGAGATGAGGCACATAAGATCAGCGCGAGCCTCGCGCACGCCAGGATTTTTGGGTGTCGCATTTGTTTCTCGCTCGTATCTTATTCTCACGTGTCTCTTTCTCTCTCGTCACATGTTGTTTTCGTTGCGACGGGAGACGGTTTGTTGAGAGCCTCGGCAGTATATTTTTGCACACACGAGGAAAATGTAACTCTGCAATTAGGCTTTATTTTCAAAATCGCCGATGAGTTCCGTGACCCGCTATGTCTCAGGTCACTTTGCTCACATAACATATCTGGAATTTCATGCAAAAAGCTGACTCAAAGCTGACCCCTTTTTTGTTCTGCCTCAGTGGTATAACTTACATTGGACATCGATCTGCCAAAATAAAATTTTCGTGATATCGACAATGAGCATTCATAAAGACCAATGTCGAAAACATAAATAATGGTTTTTTTCGTAAATGTCTCGTAGGTCAAAGTCAATCCATGTAAGCCACTAATTTTATCGGATAGGAGGACTCTTTCTCTACACAATCATGCTGTTGGTTTTCTTGAAGGAGTTTTCATTTTCGAGAAATTCACACAAAAAGTAATTGTTTACTTTTGCAGCATTGGCCCTTACGAAAGTAAGCATTGGCGTTGACGAAGAGGCGAACTGTCAATAGTCACGGTAATGCGTACACTCAAAAACTCAATATTCGTCTTTATTGACTTCTACTTTACCGACTCTAAAAATGAATCGACAAATATATAAACAAAACTGCCAGAGGCCAGAGCTTTCACATATCTTTTGAATGGGTCTGATTTGAGATTCGATCACGGACTGTTGGGGTGTGCTGCTGCCGGAGTCTTCGTTCGATCTCACAGTGCCACGGTTGTTCTCATATATGAGGGGGTTGATAGGATAAAGTCACAACTCTTGTTTTCTGTGTTTACCTTTCTGAGCAAGCAATTCACAATGCAAAACACTTTAAATCCATCTGTTTTGAACAGTAGTGTGATTCAATGTGCAATACACTTGAATAGATAGTGAAAGATTTTCAACATTTCAAAGTTTGAAACACTAAAAATTAACGTGTACAACACATTGAACCAAGATGAAATACACTTAAAGTAAATGTGATTGTGCGTTTAAAAAATCAAATGTTTAAATAAACACTTCGATCAAACGTGTGGAATTTTTTGAGTGTAATGAGATGGTGTTCGTCCGCTGTTTAAATGCTTGACGAAGTTTGACGTGTGAGCATCCTTTTTTCGACTAGCTCGACAGGGGGCTTTTCAAAAGATTTTTTAGCTAGTATTTTCACGTCGGTCAGAACCCAATCAAGAGCGTTGTCATTCAGTAATATTGCCTATTTATAGATGCATTCATGACGGAAATTATGTTAATTGAATATTATTTAATGCAAACAATTCGAAGATTTGAGGATTATGTTGAATAGGTGTAAAACTATCATTTCGTCCGTGGTATGTTGAAATATTGTTAACTGTGTTTTTAGTGAGTCAACTTATGATAACATCACGAATTATCGAGTTGATGCATATTAACGATTATTTTCTTTAGTAGATAGTGCTTTACTTTGATACAGCTAGCTAGGAGGCCCACCCTGGGACCTTAGGCATAGTGGTAGAAAAAAAAGTTTGTTATGATTGTGTGTAGCTCCTCTTTTGCCCTTTCAATCAACAAGGATCAACCTTACCATGTTTTTTGTTAATAGGTAATTGGAGTAGTTCTTTGTGGTGGTATTTTTGAGGAAATTTTCATGAGATTGAAATTGAGAAACATAGGGAAAATCTTGGATATTGCAGGTATCGATAAGCACTCGATTTCATTTATCGTTCTGCTTACAAAATTCTTGCGAATGGAACGATGCAAAGTCAGCTCAAAACACTGAATATTTTTCAAATGGTACTTCTGACTCTTGTTCCAAATTTTGCTGCTTCTCTCTAGACTTCAAAATGTAAACACTTAATTCCAAATTTACGCGGTCATGTTTTTCTCCTACGAAACCTAATGAAATCAAAGTTTGATGCAATTGGTTCCAAAAAATAGAAAGTGTTCAAAGAAGGAAATGTTACATACATGTTTTTTCTAGGTTTACCACAGTTTTGTTGTGTGAATCAAGGTGATGACTTTGTTAAAGTTAGCTATATAATTATAAATAAAGCACATAAATGGTTAATGAAATAGTAAGACATAAGTTCAGGAGTGCTAGGAACACATATAATTTTAAACCACGGTAGAATCATTCAAAAGAATTGACAAGTCCCTTGATCCCCTTTCTCATTTTACAGCTGGTATAATCAGTTTGACAGATCGATGTCCTTCTTCTTCTTCTTCTTCTTCTTCTTCTTCTTCTTCTTCTTCGCATTTCAAGCTTATTGCATATCGCATATTAGCTTATTGCGTGCTCTCAACTTATAGCGAATTCGTTTATTATCGGGGTTGGAACCAGTTCCAACCCAGTGCGAAACCGAACTTTTTGTCAGTGCGAACCTCAACCTGAGCTAGGTTTTAAAAACAAACTAGCAAACTGACGTTTGTCAGAAAACAAGCAGAGCCAATCTTGATACCCGATCCAGGTTGGAACTGAATAATAAACGAATTCGCTATTGGTGTTCTAGATGCACTTCCACAGTTATTAATTGAGAGCTTTCGATGCCTGTACCATTTTTGCATTGGTATAATTGTGTGGCAAGTCCAATCATACTTCTATGCCCAGGGAAGTCGAGAAATTTTCCAACCCGAAAAATTCCTAGACCGGACCGGGAATCGAACCAAGCCACCTCCAGCATGGTCTTGCTTTGTAGCTGCGCCTTTACCGACTGAGCTAAGGGAGGCCCGTGTGGTCCTTCTATACCACTTGAAATCACTGAAATGGGTCGATTTTTGATGATCGAGTTCACCATGTGTTATGTGCTGTACTGCTTGCTTGTGCGATCCTTATTGGAGTCAAGTTTAGTTGTTTGGTGCCCTTTCCATGCTAGCTGGATCACTAGAATTGAATCCGTTCAACGCAAGTTTGTGAGATATGCTCTTCGTTTCTTCAACTGGCGTGACCCAACCAACTTGCCACCGTACGAGGAACGTTGTCGTCTCCTGGGAATCGAACCATTAGAGGTGAGACGGACGGTCGCTCAAGCTATGTTCGTTGGAAAGCTGCTTACGGGTGACATTGACTGTCCAACACTGCTGGCTCAGCTAAATATGTAAGCCCCTGAGAGGCCTCTTCGTCAACGCAACTTTCTGTTTTTGGAACCACGGCGCCGAAATTATACACAACACGAGCCAATTCACAAGGTAATTCAACAATTTCTTTCATATGTTCGACTTCAATGTATCATCTGACGTGTTTCGTCATCGGTTACTTGGTCTTTTCCGTACAGTTGACCGTAACTATTTAGTTAAAGTTTTTTTTTCATTTAGACAATAACTGTCAGTTGAATTTTTCAATATACAAATAAACAAATAAACAAATTTGATTATTAGACTCTGTCAACACAAACAACTAACGTTGGATAGTTCTGGAGGGCACCATAGAAGACGTGGAGGACTTTCTTTTGGATTTGTACGCTGGAACACTGGTACGAAGTACACACTTAGATTCGTATGCTCTTTGGTAACAGATCGTAGATAAATGGGTTCTTTATTATATTTGATAGCCTATTTATAATGGTACACTTGTACGTATTTGAGTAAACATTTAAAAGAACAGTGATTATATAAAGCTTTCAAAAGTGTGATGATACAAAGGTTAAGCTCTATTAAGTTCTGCATCATGACGTAACGAATGAACTCAGTGTTAATCGGCTGCACCTTTTTCACATTTCAGTGGTACTGTTTACAAGTACTTAGTCTAAAGAGAGAGGGAAAGATTAGTAATTTCCATTAAATGTTACTACCTTATTTGCTTATCCTTGACAGATACGCGTATTTCATCTACAAGGTGCAGACTTCTTCATTGTCTTGTACTAATCCTCGACTTGTAGACGAAATACGCGTATCTGTCAAGAATAAGCAAATAAGGTAGTGGAATTAAATGGAAATTACTAATCTTTCTCTCTCTCTCTCTCTCTATACAGGTATTCCACTAAGACGCCCACATACATCAGGAAGTACTTAGTCGTTTTAAAAAAATATTTTAAAATTTCCGAATTATAACTTGATAACTGTCGAGCAAAAGCGCGATGAAAGAATGGTGCACAAGAACAATGCAGAAGTGCGGTTTACATCTCACTGCGGTCTGAAAAATTATCGAGACAATTTTCCCAAGAAAAGATCGACTAAGTCCACGTACACGGTACCACTGAACTGTCATCAGATTGAGGTTAACCCCGACGGTGCAAAACCTAATTTTTCTAATTTTGGTTCTTAAGTTGTTCACTAGAGATGTCTTGTTCACGAAGGTACAACATATACTCGATATAATTCATATTAAGGGAATTAAGCGTGAACACTGTTCACTTCACACCAGTGTCCCAGCTTACAAATCCAAAAGAAAGTCCTCCACGTCTTCCATGGTGCCTTCCAGAACTATCCAACGTTAGTTTGCCGGCGCCGGTGGTATAGTGGTAAGCGGGACTATTTTCTCACCCCAATGGGTCTGAGTTCAATCCCAGCCGAGATCGGTGGGATTTTTTTTGAGACATAAAAATCTCTGGTCACGTCTTCCTTCGGAAGGGAAGTAAAGCCGTAGGTCCCAGCCCATGTTATACGCAGGTGTGGAAGCTGCCTTCCTGCACATTCGATTGCCGTCAATGGATGGCAATCGATGTCCGTCGGTGATTGGCACTAAATTGTGGAACAGAGACCGCCGTTAAATAAAGAAATGAAACAGAAGAAGATCTTTAGTTCTTTGTGTTAACATTTGGTCCTTCGAGCTGGATAGCGAAGGCACTAACTGCATAATATCGTGTTGAACGTTTTTGAAAAGTTACAAGTTAAACGCCCTACAGTGTGAAGTGCGTGAACTTGAAAGTGATAGAAAGTGATTCACGGTATAAACACACTATAGCCAGCGTAGTAGGGTAGGCGTAGCATAAAAGCTGTAGTGTTGTGACTTACGCTGAACAACTGCAGTATTGTACGAAAGTTCACGTAAGCTACCGATTGTACCAAACTTATACGAAGGGGCCGTTTCTTCTCGATATTGTCGATTGTAATAATATGAGATATCTCACCCATGATTTAGGATTAGTTATCAAATAGTACTTTGACACGGCTGGTCACAGAATAAATAATTTTAAGAAGTTAGTGTAATAAATGTAGTATTAATCGTTCAATAAAGTGTTTGCTTAAATGTAATAAGTGTATTAAACGAATAAAGTGGCTGTAAAGTTATACGAAAGACTATGTGTGATTGTGTGCGATAAGAAGAAATTTTCTTTCAATGAGCTTTTATATCGAAGAACACATCTGCTCATCTGCTTAAGGGAGAGTTCAATTATATCACCTGAAAGGTGTACTGCACGTGGGATTTTGTATTGATACGCAATATTCTAGTATTGACCTGACATATGCAATGTACAATGTTGTTATCGTAAACGGGTCATGAAAGTTATAGCAGAAGCGTTTTTTTTTAAACTTGGCATGTTGTTGGCTCTGTTTATAGTTGTATTATAACGATCAATGAATGTAAGTTTAGAGTCTAAGATAATACCTTAGTCCCTAACTTTATTACACTTTTCAAAATTCTGATGTCCTAAGGTAATTGTTATATTGGGTATGATCCATTTTATAGTAAAAGTAATTGAGTTACACTTTTTTTGCATTGAGTTGTAGCAAGCTTTTGCTACACAAAGCGTGAAATATCTGTATTTCAGTATTGAATGTGTTGATGTCTTTGGAATTTTGAATTTCTAAAAAAAAAATATACATTTCATCAGCGTAAATTAAAACCTACAGTTTTTTTTAATAAATGATACATCGCTTGCAAAAAGAATGAATATAAGAGGTCCTAAATGAGAGCCTTGTGGGACTCCCGATTTGAATGCGTAGGACAGCAGAAGAATTTTCGCAAAGGTGACCTTCATAAACTAATTTCTTCATTATTGGTGATTTTAATGCAAAACACCGCTCATGGAATAATGCTCAAAGCTATTCCAAAGGTAATATTTTGTTTGATGATTGTTCTGCAGGTTATTACACTATTCAATATCCAAACAGCCCAACATGCTTTTCTTCATCAAGAAATCCGTCAACTATTGATGTGGTCTTAACTGAGTCATGTCAACTTTGTAGCCATTTGGTTACCCATACTGACTTCGGTTCTGATCATCTTCCAGTAACTTTTGAAATATTCAAAGAAATAATTGTATCCCAACAGCTCTACTTTCAATTACCATAGAGCTGATTAATATCGAACATTTATGGAATAAAACTTTGATCCAAATATTCCTTTGCAAACCAAAGATGATATTATTAAGGCTCTTGAATCTCTGACTTCTGACCAAAATGCGAGGTTAAATTCGATTCAATTATAATAGACGACGATCTTCAGCTCTTGATCCACCTGAAAAATGATCTTAGAAGGCAATATAAATTGACACGCATCCTGAGGAACAAAACCTTTGAAAATAATGTGTCCAAATTAGACCCGAGTTCCAAACCCTTTTGAACGCTCACAAACATTTACAAACAAACACAAACAAGTAGCTCAGAAATTTCCTAAGCAATTCGAGAATTCCCATAAAAGATCGTCGGCTGCCGTGGCTTCTTCTGGTGTAAGGGGCACTGCCATCGGGCTTGAACGGCTATAGCATCAACTCCATCAATAAAGGTGTGCTGTGATATGGAGGCCTCAGCTGCCTTAGACTGCCGTTTTTGCTTACAGATAAAAACATCGTGGGATCAAACCCAGGCTCCATCATAAGGGTGGGGCTTATTTTTCAAAATCTTTCGGGAACACGTTTTTTCATGTGGAAAATGATTACTAGGGCCAAACAAACAACATATAAAAAAATAAACGTTTTTCGTTAAGATTTAGAGGTGGCGCCAGAGGCCTAAGACCAATATATCGAACGAAGCTGATTTTCGAACAAGTCTAGTGCGTCTTTAAGTAAACAGATATCTTTAACCATTTTCGAGATATACGGCATAGCAGGTTTGGACTTACACCCACGAATATTATCTAGCGCAAACAGTATTCTTGGCAGTGCTAGATACAGTGAGCGTATGAGTACGATACAGATCGAGCGAGAACGCGAGAGTGTGAGAGAGAGCGAGAGAAGAGAGAGAGAGAATGATTAAATCTCGATGAACATTTCAAATCAGGATGAACATTTCAAATGGTCCTATCTGCTTTGATCGATTCTCTTCATCGACTTTCTCTTTTCATAACCACTGCTATGCAAACAGATTTCGCGCTAATTCTACCACATAGTTTGATAAAGGAAGTTCTTATCTAGCGTCCAAAACGTCAAATACAACAGGGAAAGGTTTTGCAGCTGAGTTATTGCCGAAAAAGAAAGTCGATGAAGAGAATCGATCAATGTAGATAGGACCTTTTGAAATGTTTATATAGAAATGGTTCTATCTGCTTTGATCGATTCTCTTCATTGACTATCTCTTTTGATAACCACTGCTATGCAAACAGATTTTGCGCTACTTTTACAAAATAGTTTGATAAAGGAGGTTCTTATCCAGCGGTGCCGGCGGTGTAGTGGTAAGCATTGATTATCTCTCACCCCAGCAGGCCTGGGTTCAATCCCAGTTGGCGCCGCCGGGATGTTCTGAGGCATAAGTAAAGTAAGGGAGGGAAGTAAAGCCGTTGGTCCCCGGTTCATGAGTTGATGGATCGATAGGTAGGGTCCAGGTGTGGGAGCTGTCTCCCTGGCGTCGGTTGTATTGGTGCTCACCACGGAAAACAAGATTGACGGAAAAAAATCAAGGAAAAAAAAAGAAGAGGTTCTTATCTAGCACCCAAAATGTCAAACGCAATAGGGAAAGCTTTTACAGCTGAGTTATTAACGGAAGAGAATCGATCAATGCAGATTGCACATTTTGAAATGTTTATCTAGAAATGTATTCATTATATTTGTGTCAAATTTTATTAATCCATAAAATCCAATCCTCGAATATGACCTCACTATGACGAATACTTATCAACAATAGTACTTTTTTCAAGTCAGTTAGGTTTTTCTTGTGGAAGTTCACGTTTATAATAAGATTCTGGAAACTTTCTTCTTTTTTACTCATACGCTCACTGTATCTAGCACTGCCAAGAATACTGTTTGCCCTAGATCATATTCGTGGGTGTAAGTCCAAACCTACTATGCCGTATATCTCGAAAATGGTTAAAGATATCTGTTTACTTAAAGACGCACTAGACTTGTTCGAAAATCAGCTTCGTTCGATATGTTGGACTAAGGCCTCTGGCGCCACCTCTAAATCTTAACGAAAAACGCTCATTTTTGGATATGTTGTTCGTTTGGCCCTAGTAATCATTTTCCAGATGAGAAAACGTGTCCCCGAAAGATTTTGAAAAATAAGCCCTACCCTACTCCATCATATAAAAGAGTTTGAATGACTGCAACAACTCGGTCATAAGTGGTGTGATGTGATGTAAGGGACTCGATGGCCTGAGAATGGCCATTTTTGCTTACTGAGCTGAACATAATGAGCTACGTTAGCTGTTTTGTTCCCCACTCGAACCCATCACCTTTCTGCATACCCAATCCTTTTATCCTACATCCCAATGACTTCTCGTGAAAGTTCAGGGGATTTCTCGGCTTCCAACAACACATTTCTACCCAATACTTACACCAGTTTTTCCATAATAAAGATGATTGCTAGTCTCAATCAGCATCTGTTGGTTCTCTGTGTAATTACAGCTAATCTGATAATAATGGAGTAGCATCCGTCGACCGTCAATCGTACTAACGCTCGTGCTTAGTAGAACGATATGTATGTACTATATCTGAAATGATATCATATCATATGATATATGATATCTTTATGAAATTGATAAAAAAAAATATCCAAATTTGCTGGTCATGATTTCGAAGAATTTAAGGCAAAAGTATGATTCGGGATTATAAATTAAAAAATCAATAGTGAAGGGGTTATTTTATTTCAGAGCATGATTGTGATTTTCTTGAAGATTATTTAATGAGTATCAGAATTTTGCTACGTTATCAAGAAGCCTGAATTTCCTACAGGGGGGGGGGGGGGGGTGGCAAAAAGTTCAAGTCGTATCTCAAACCCATGTTATTATTTACAAATGTCTAAAAAGCATATAATTTACTCTAAAAAATCATAAGTGAAGCAAAATGTAGTATTTATTGAGAAAAACCATTATGTTAGGGTAGATTTCGTTGTTCAACAAGTTCTGGCAATATCTGGGCACAAACATGTGATTTCTTTATGTCCTTCACACCACCATGGGGTATTTAAAGATTTGTTCTAGCAAAACTTCTCAAAAACTGCCATTAAGTTTGCGAACTTTTGCTCATTGCTAAATCGAACTGTTGCTCCTCAAAATTCTTCCAAGCTTTGTAACCAGAAGTTGTACCTTTAGAATCGTTCCTACAATTACTAATTTTCCTTACACATCAAATTGGGCGCTAATTGCCCAATTGGGAAGTTCGAAACATAAATTAACCCACCCCTATGATTTTTTCTTAATTACGCCAATGGAATTAGGGATCGTGTGTTTCAAATTAGTTTGTTTTCAAATGTTGTGAGTTTTGAGCTATTTTCAGCTTTAAACTAATGTCAAACTTTTACCCCACCTATGTGACAATTGTTCACTAACATTTACCCAATTTTCCAAACAGTTAGACCTCTACCACATAGCAAACAATTCACTTAGTCCACAAATCACCCGGCTGACTCCCACCACCTTCGGCCCACTTTTGCTCCCGTCTAACGAGCTGCACCGTATGAGCCCCAACCAGCTTCATTGTAATTTCAAACTTAAACTTCATATCCTCCTGCTTGATGGTGGTCCTCACTTCGAACGCCATCAGCAACCGTGTCAGCATGGTCTTCAACGAATTCATCGCATATCGACTGCCGATGCAGTTCCTAAAGCCGGCACTGAACGGCAAATATGCATACGGATGCCGCTCCCGCACAGCTTCCGGCCGAAACCGTTCCGGATCGAATCGCTCCGGTTCGTCGCCCCAGAAGTCCTTCCGCCGGTGGAGGCTGTAGAAGTTCATGACCAGTATTTGACCGCGGGGAATGTGGACTCCGTCAAGTTCGATTTCGGAACCAGTTTCCCGGGCTATGAAGGGAACTACCGGCACCAAGCGGAGGGTTTCCCTGATGACCATCTCGGTGTAGAGCAGCTGCTTAAGCGATTCGGTGTTGAGCTCTACCGAAGGTGAGTGGAAGATTTCGCGCATTTCCGAGACGACTTTGTCCTGGATTTCTGGATTCTGAGCAAGGAACAGGCACACGTAGCAGGTGGTTAGAGCGGATGTTTCGTTACCCTAGGAAGAAGGATTTAGAAATTAAGGTGAGGATTTTTTTTATGATTAAGGGACAATGTACCGCCGCCATCATGGTGCGAAGATGCTCAGACACTTCCTGATCTTCGAGCGGTACGCCTTCCTGTCTGTAGTTCAATATTTCGTCCAGGAAAATGTTCGACTTCAGGTGTTGCTCCAGGCTGTCCAGATTTTTTTCGGATACTTCGTTGTTGTTTTTTTCTCCAGCAAGGCGAGCTCGTCGTTCTTGGATGATTTTGTCGGTGAATGCATCGCAAATGACTCGAGATTTCATTTCCCGACGATAGCTGGCTGAGAATCTGTACAAGGCGTCCAATTGCTTTTCAACGTTTAGCATGCGTTCTCCCAGGCTTGATTGAATTCTGCGGGAATTGAGACCAGTCAACTTGAGTCACATTATCAGCATGATTGTACTTACTGTTCCAGGTGATAAACGTACTCCTTCTCTCCCGGACGTACGTGTAAGTGGCAGCCCATCGTTGTACTGAATATCATTTCCAGAGTACATTGTGCCACGTACTGGAGTAGATTTAAGTCCGTCACACCATCAGCCAAAGGTTTCAACCGCTCAACCAAAACTTTAGCCCGTGAATCGAAAATCGGAACAAATCCTCCAAGTATCTTCATACTAAAAGCTGGATTAACCGCCTTTCTGGTTTGCTTCCAATACAAACCATCTGAAAAATCCACGAAATGTTATTCCCCTGCTCATCCGATCTACCTTACCTTACTTCGCTCCGTGATGAGACCCCGACCCAGCTTCATCAAGTCGTACAGAAATGGCTTATCGTACAGCTCGGCGTTGGTGAGAACCTTCTGCAGCAAATCCGGGTGGTGAATCAGCACGGCCGGAATGGGGCCCAACAAAAGTTTTGTCATTCTTTGGTTGGTGTTGAAAACTCTCGCCATCGTCCGGAAGGCTCTTTCGGTGTTCTTACCGGAGAACATCATAGCATGTCCCAGGAAGGGAATCTTAGCGGGATAGGAAGGAATGTTCCACGCATATCTGATCGTCAGCAGATGGTTCACAATCACCCCGAGTAAGGCGAATGTGACCAGGAGTACGAATGCAAGCACCAGTTCCATTGATGAGCTTACGACTTTTCCACAGCACGGACCGAACTGAACAGATTTAAAGCTGAGCCCTCATAGTTATCAGAAAACAGAGCTTGTCCAGCGATTCAAATAGCTATCGATTCATTGAGTGGAGCTGTGTTTAATTGAATCAATTTGTCTTTGATTGACCCATAAATACGGGTGTTAAAGTTAGTTGAGCTTGATTGAAAGCGAATTATGTCATATGTCTGTGTTAATTGTTCAACACATAGCCTTCGCTGCCCTTTGGCATTGAACTTTATGATTTTCCAATTCAATTGACACAGATGCAATTCCAATCTTGCTCGAATAAACAAACCCATCATCCTTTCTTATCTCTTCCAGGTAATTTCCCGGAACCAAAATCGAATCTATCAACGTGTGGCACTTCGACTGCTGTAAGCATCAGCTCATCGACAGACGGAAGAAAACCAAACAAATTGTCTTCCCTCCGCAAATCCTGTCAGGTAATCCAGGAAAAATCCGCTCCACTTTATTTCCCATGCCGAAGCACGTCACCACCGGCTGGCGGTTCATTTGTCTTCATGCGAAGCGAAGCAGCTTTTTCCCGCCTCGTCCTCCTACGAACCACACTTGATTACGCATCTCTTCCGAACGTTTACGAGGCTCAGTGGCACACCCCCTTCCCATTCCAGCACACACACACACCGGAAGGGAAAATGAAACCGTTTACCTCTCCGGGAAAAACATTGACGAAAAAGAAGGAAGCGCTCAATTTTGGCATAAACTTCCCCTTTGATGGCAGCGGGGGCTGGTTTTTGGAACTCTGACATGCGTTGATGGACTGACTGACAGGCCGACAGGCGGACAGACAGGTGTGTACTTACCTCCAATGGGATGGGATCGGAAGCTCACATATTCGGCACTTTGAAAGAGCCTGGAAATTGTTTCAATTTCCGATTCCCGTTTCAATTTTGTGAGGATTGTTTTTTTTTTGGGTGAGCTTTCTTCGGGTAACCTGTTCGAACGCATCACCGTGAAGTTCAACTTGTGTGCTTTGTCGTTGATCATGCTGTGAGGCTATTGTGTGGATTATCCAAGCAAGGAGGTTGCGTGTGAAAAGATCATTTTTATTCCTTAGCAATAACGTAGAATGATAAAAGTTCGAAAGACAAAAGGTCGAAAGACAACATGTCGAAAGATAAAAGGTCGAAAGACAAAAGGTCGAAAGACAAAAGGTCGAAAGACAAAAGGTCGAAAGACAAAAGGTCGAAAGACAAAAGGTCGAAAGACAAAAGGTCGAAAGACAAAAGGTCGAAAGACAAAAGGTCGAAAGACAAAAGGTCGAAAGACAAAAGGTCGAAAGACAAAAGGTCGAAAGACAAAAGGTCGAAAGACAAAAGGTCGAAAGACAAAAGGTCGAAAGACAAAAGGTCGAAAGACAAAAGGTCGAAAGACAAAAGGTCGAGAGACAAAAGGTCGAAAAACAAACGGTCGAAAGACAAACGGTCGAAAGACAAAAGGTCGAAAGACAAAAGTTCTAAAGACAAAAGGTCGAAAGACATAAGGTCGAAAGACAAAAGGTCGAAAGACAAAAGGTCGAAAGACAAAAGGTCGAAAGACAAACGGTCGAAAGACAAAAGGTCAAAAAACAAAAGGTCAAAAGATAAAAGTTCAAAAGACAAAATGTAAAAAAGACAAAAGGTCGAAAAACAAACGGTCGAAAGACAAAAGGTCGAAAGACAAAAGGTCGAAAGACAAAAGGTCGAAAGACAAAAGGTCGAAAGACAAAAGTTCGAAAGACAAAAGGTCGAAAGACAAAAGTTCGAAAGACAAAAGGTCGAAAGACAAAAGTTCGAAAGACAAAAGGTCGAAAGACAAAAGTTCGAAAGACAAAAGGTCGAAAAACAAAAGTTCGAAAGACAAAAGGTTTAAAGATAAAAGGTTGAAAGACAAAAGGTCGAAAGATAAAAGGTCGAAAGACAAAAGGTCGAAAGACAAAATATTGAAAGACAAAATTTCGAAAGGCAAAAGGTTGAAAGGAAAAAAGGTCGAAACACAAATGTCGTAAGACAAAAGGACGATGACTGATTTTTTTAAAGATCTAGTGAAATTTAATGTTACTCTCCACATCTGAAAAATATAAGATTCTAATATTTCATCTTAGTTTTTTTTTAATCATGTCTAAAAGAAAGAAAAATCAAATTAAAATATAAGATTTTGATTTATCATCAATTTTTTAAATCCTTAAACTCACAAGTTTTCCAAAGTTCAAGGTGTACATTTTTAAAGGTCAAAGACTTAAATGCAAATTTCAATCACAGATTCTTAAATAATTCTCACGAATAAACTTTTTAAGAAGGGTATAATGAATAGATAGAAATTTTTAATACATCCTTCAATATTACAGCAAAATCAATGTTATACAAATTGTAATGAATGAATAGTGAAAGCATTGATGAGAATATAGTAAAAAATCATAAATCTCATAAATAAAGAATTAAAAAAAGTGTAGAATCATAATATTTACATCAGCTAATGGACTTTCGATCTTTTCTCCATTCGATCTTTTGTCTAGCGACTTTTTGTCTTTCTATCTTTTGTCCTTTCGACCTTCTCCCCTTCGACCTGAAGTCTCTAAACCGTTTTATCTGCGATCGTTTTACCACACTTATACGTATTGCAACATATTTTACTGCACTCTCATTTAAATATCTGAGGGTTATAGGGCAAAAGGTTGAAGGACATAAGGACAAAGAACAAAAGGTCGAAGGACAAAAGGTCGAAGGAAAAAAGGTCGAAGGAAAAAAGGTCGAAGGACAAAAGGTCGAAGGACAAAAGGTTAAAAGGACTAAAGGTCGAAAGGACAAAAAGTCGAATGAACAAAAGGTTGAATTGAACAATAGTTGAATTGCATAAAAGGTCGAAGTGGAGAATGGGGGGCGACCCCGGCGTAGTGGTTAGCATCCATACCTCTCACGCCAAAGTCATGAGTTCTAATCTCACCCCCGGACAAGTCACGAATGACCCAAGAGCGTTAAAGTGACCATAATTAAAAAAAAAAAAAAAAAAAAGAAGTGGAGAAAATGTTGAAATAGTCAAATGGTCGACTAGGCTAAAGGTCGAATGGACCAATGGTCGAATGGACAAATGGTTCAATCGAAAAAGAGTCAAAGGGATAAAAGTTTGAATTAAACATAGAGGGACAAATGGTCGAAAGGACAACAGGTCGAAATGGACAAAAGGTCGAAATGGAAGAAGGTCGAATGGACAATTGGAAAAATCGTCGAGAAGACAAAATGTCTTAATGGATAATCTGGTCAAATTAATGGACGATAAAATGGGTGGCTAACTCTCAGTTCTTTGGAAAATTTAGATAACAAATAGTTACTGTTCGTGTCACCGCAATTTAAAAGACAAATAACCATTGGCGTAGCTAATGAGGATGCCAAGGGAGCCACGCTCTCTCCAGAATTATCTAGCCCCCCCCCCCATAATTTTCGGTATTTTTTAACTAACCGGTTTTTTGACAAGCTTGTCAAGTTCGATGTTACTATTTAACAGCGATTAATCAAATTGGACCACAAACAAGTATCTTAAGAGTTGGTTGGAAATGCTAACATGAAGCTTTAGTGTGATGATTTATTAGCTAGAGAATGATCTTTAGAAGAGGGTAGGTGGATAGTTCCGTTAGAGTACGACAGTATGAAAATTGAATAGAAGTTGAAAATGAGCGAAGGGCCATTAATGCGACAGTTTTTCAAGATGGATGCACATTTTTGCCTAACCCGTACGATGTACGCGGGGACTTGAAGTACGTACGCGTACATCGTACGGGTTAGGCAAAAATGTGCGTCTATCTTGAAAAACTGTCGCATTAATGGCCTTTCGCTCATTTTCAACTTCTATTCAATTTTCATACTGCCGTACTCTAACGGAACTATCCACCTACCCTCTTCTAAAGATCATTCTCTAGCTAATAAATCATCACACTAAAGCTTCATGTTAGCATTTCCAACCAACTCTGAAAATCGTTAACTTCGCGTATGAAGTAACATCAAAACACTTTGAAAGTATCTTAAGTTTGACTACTTTTCTTATGCTCTGAACTAGAAAAAACAATTTTGAGAAATTATATTAGATCGATATTTAATCAATGACATAATCAGACGTCTTGAGGCTAAACAAATTGGACATGAGCCCAGGGATTTTTCTTTAACTACTGGGAACTTCGTAAAACTTCAAGGAATTCTAAGAAGTTCAAGGAACATCGTAGAAATTGAGGATACGTAGTATAAATTCTGGGAACATCATTAATCTTTAGATAAAATCGTAGAAACTAAGAAATTCAAAGTGGAAAATTTATTTAAGTTTGTAGACTTCGTAGAAGTTAAGGGATCAATATTTTACTTCAGGGAGCTCAATATTGATCGGAAACCTCTATATACTTTCAGGGCCCTTTTTTGAAGCCTCATGGACTTGCAATGAGTGTGGAAATTACGAAAAAATACAAGAAATTTCGTCCGAGGAACTTCGCGGAAAATCAACGAGAAACCTAGAAGTGCAACAAGCTTTGTAGCATTTTGAGGAACTGCGTAAAACTTCATATAAGTAAGTTCAGGGAATTTTGAAGAAGATCTAAAAATAGTTCAATAAACTTCTAAGAGCTTTGGGGATCCTCACTTCAGGTTAGCGAACTTCGTTGCAGTTTGTCAGAGATCTTACTTCCAAAAAGCTCCATGAACTTCTTGGAGGTTTTGGGAACTTCGTTAAATTTCAAGGAACTTTCCAGATGTTCAAGAATATTTTTAGATGATAGAGATAGATAGATGAGACATAGAAAAATATGGAATTTGGAATAAACTCAGGGAACTTCGTAGAAGTTGAGAATATTTTTTAAAGCATAAGGAAGTTTTATAGATGTTCAGGAAACGTTGCATAAGCTACCGGATATTCTTCATAGACAGCAGGAAATATTCAAAAGATCTCCATTTAAACGAAGATTTAAATGAATTTCTCTTGATATTTTCCAAGACTTCAGGTTGATCAAATTCTTTTAAGAGTGTTGGTTGTTCAGGAAGTATTCAAAAGTTTCCCAGCTAATTCAATCTTCTGGAATTGTGAATGATGAATGTAGATTTTTTGGAAATGTTTGTACATTATTTATAGGGAAAACCTTTGCCTTGGTGATTTAGCTACATTGTCAAGAATTAGCACACAAGCAGCTGAATTCTGGGCATAAATTTCAACGAAGAGATGGCTCCAATGTTGGCCTATGGATCTAAGATTGGGCCCATTGCTAAAAATCTGCTGTCTTCTATCAATTTTATCTAGATGAACGCTTCATTGGGACGGTACTAATGGATATTTTTGGTCACTATTGAAAATTTTGTCGATTGCTGTATTTTAGTATGGGCCCAAATTGAGGGATTTTTGGCTGACATTACATCCATCCAGGTGGATCAAAGTGTTACACAGAGAAGCGTAGCAAGAAGATATTCTTTTCTGAGTCAATTTTTGTTTAAGCACTGTTCATTGAGAACCTTTAAGACATATTAGCTGGGAGCCCCCCCCCCTTTGTGCTGTATGACGAGCTTGAGATGTTTCTCAAATGAATCGCACGCGGCACGCACCTTATAGTACGCGGCATTGATTTTCACGTTTTTCTCGATAAACACCAGTGGAAGCTTCCCACGCCTGGATACGCCCCCCCAAACCATCACCGACGCGGCGCTCTGGAATCGCGGGATGTTTATTTGCGACGGGGGGAAGCTGGCCAACGTCGGCGCCCACAGCCGATCATTTTGGACCTTGTGCGGCTTTTGCAAGACAAAAAGTTTCTCATCAGAAAACACAAACTCCTGACCTGCGTGCCGCGAAAGTATCAGTTTGGCTCTGTCCAGCCTCTTCTTGGTTGTAGCCTCCGTTATCCTGTGAACCATGCGTTTCTTGTACGGCTTGTATCCCAGCTCCTTCGTCATGATGGTGTGGGCAGTCCCGATCGACACATCCAGGTCAGCAGCGGTCTGGATCGAGCGGTTCATTTTTCGACGAGCCTTGATGGCTGCTGGCGTCCTCGCCGATCTCACACGGTCCATGGCCGCGCCCGTGTCCTGGTACCGACGGATGGTGGTATAGATGAAATTCCGCTTCACCCCGTGGGATTTCAACCCTCGGATCGCTCAACTTTTCTACGACGTCGCGTCGGTTAGCTTATATATGAGGCTAAAGCAAAATTTGAAATTTTCGCTCCACAATACTTAAACGATTCCAAATCGGATCCTGACTAACCTCTCAAAATTTGAACCCATTTGGTGAGAAACTGAGATGGCACAAACCATTTGAAGTTTGTATGGGAATTACTATGGTAAAACCAAGATTTTTTTTTTTCATGTCTATCTAATAATTCGCCATATCGGTCTGCTTCAAAAGCTTTTAACTGTACTTGTAGGAAATTTTCCCAGCTCAAGACCACTTTTTGATTAAATACAAGGATCCAAAGTTATTAATGGTTCAATGCACTGATGTCTTATGATCATGCTCAATCAACTGCTCAGCAGGCAACATTGGTGTTTCTGGGGCGTTGAATAGGACGCAAAAATTATGGCTACTATGTCACACTGTAAAATACAGTGTTGCCTACAGAGCAGCTGCTTGATCATGTCATAAGTTTACCATTCGCTTAAATAATTAATAACTATTTCCTGTCTCGTTTACCATAGAAACGATCTTGAGCAAAGTTGTAGCTGGAAAAATTTTCTATAAGAATAGCTATCGAGCTGTTTTGCAGCTCAATATGGAAAAAGACTAGAAGGCAATGAACAAAAAGTTGAGATTTCCCATAGTAATTTACATGTAAACTTCAAATGGCTTGTGCGAAGTCTGTTTCTAACCAAATGAGATGTAACTTTTGGAGGCTAATCACGACCCGATTTGAAACCATTTAAGCACTGTGGAGCGAAAAAGTGAAATTTTGCATCAATCTAATACTCATACCCACTGTACCGTTGTACGGTTTTATACAATTTTCAAATTTAAAACAATTAATCCTACTAATAAATTAACAATTTTATACACTCGTTAGAGTTATCTCGTGAAGAAGATTTGTCGGAAAGTCAGCAGGACCAGACAGATTTTCAAATAAGTTTTTTAAGGAATTCTCTCTAGTCTTTTCCTTTCATCGCTTTCGTCTGGTTATTTCCCGCCTCTATGGAATATCTCACACATAATTCCAATCCATAAGAAGGGCTCTCGTTCTGTTGCTGAGATTGGATGTATTGATTCGCGATGCCAAAACTGTTCGGGTGACTTGACTACTCCCATCTCTTTGAGAGAATTAAAAACACAGCATGGGTTCTTGAAATGAAAGTCAGTCGTCACGAACCTGTGTGAATACAGTTCCATTGTCACGGATTTCATATCCATAGGGTATCAAGTCGACTGTGTACATACGGACATGAGCAAGGCCTTTGATGTGGTGGGTATAGATAGTATCATGCGTGCTGAATCTGATTTCAGTATCAATGGAATCCTTTAAATTTGTCGAACCTCTTAACGGAATCCCTTTATGAAGAGCTTTGAGTGGGTTGGTTTGTTTCCTTTAAATTCCGTTATAATTGCTTATCTTTTGACAGATACGCGTATTTCGTCTACTACTTGCAGATTTCATCAGTGCCAAGTACTCAACACGACTGAAGAATCCATCTTTTGCCTACGAGTTAAATACTAATCAATAGGTACTACACTACGAATCAATTGAAAGTTTCAAATCCTACTCTACCTAAGATCAAAGGTTTACCAAAGATTCACAAGCCAGGAAACGAAATGAGGAAGATTATCTTGGCTGAAGGATCCCCCACTAATAAGCGTGCCAAATGACTAGTAAAGGAATTTCAAAATATGCCAGAACACTTTACCACTCGTTCAGTTAACAGCGCACAGGAATTCGCAAATCAACTTCTGGCATCACGAGAGATTCGGTAAGATGAAGTCATGGTTTCATTTGATGTCATAGCACTTTTTCCGAGTGTAACAGTAAAGGAAGTCATCAGCCTTCTAAACGACTGGCTTCTGAAGCAACGTGAGGATTCTACTTGGAAAGACAAAGTTCTGTCATTTTCAAAGGAAATTTTTATAAACAAACTAAAGGCGCTCCTATGGGCAATCCGCTTTCCCCATGTCATGTCAATTGTCCATGGCTAACCTAGAAAAGTTTCTGTAGGATAGGAGTGGGTTGCCCAAGTGTTGGTATAGGTACGTGGATGACAGAGGCTAGCAAAGTTATGGATAAAGGACTTCATTATTAATCTAAATCCAAGGTTGCAAAACATATTGTTACAAAGGGGCACAATTTGACAAAGGATAACATTAATATCCTGCGGAGTGTATCTTCGACTTTTAAGCATAATCCATCAGCATTGCTTAATAGAGATCAAGGAAACGGATACTCGAGACTCTTTAGGATGCTACCTAAAACCACACATTGCAGCATGCATCTACCTGTTGGAGACTAAATTTAGGTACCTGGTTAGGTAAATTGTGACATGGCAGTTGATACCTGCTGACTTTTAGTACCTACTGAAAACGAAATGGCAGCAATCATATTATCATCCAAGGATAGACCTCTAGGATCATATACATAATTATTTTTATTATTATTATTGTTATTTTGTTAATCGTGGTCTCTTAAACACTCTTGGGTCATCCTTGAAATGTCCGGGAATGAGATTTGAACTCATGACTCTGGCGTGAGAGGTATGGATGTTAACCACTATGCCGGGGGCCGTCCCAATAGCAATAGTAATTTCTATTTAAATTTTGGCAGGAAATCATGAGTAGAAATTCCAACTTCTTAGACATTTATTCGTTAATTTTGTGAAATTTAGAATCAACATACATTTAGCGAGATCTTCTTTAACGAAGGAATTGTTCACGTTTTTTGCTCTTTAAAGAATAAAATTTTCCCATACATCATAAACCCACAGGCTTAATCTTTATTAAAATCATTTATCACCCGTTTGGGCCGGTATGTAAATAAAATCTTCCAATCATCTTCGATGCAGAACACTCTTCCCAACAGATTCATGGCAGGCACCAAAAGCATTCCTCCTGAACAAAATCACTCCCGCTTCCCGTGGGCACATAAAAGCAAAGCGGCTGTCTGTTCAGGAATGCCCCTAAAGTGTCTAAACGACTTAAGGACTCTCTGTCTCGCTCGCTTTGAGAAGGGTCTGACACAAACTTCCTCCATTTCCGTCGATTTTCCACTCCTGCACAACAAGTTCACCTCAACAAAGAACGACGACGACGGCGACCGCGCCACAATCGCGAACACAACGGTACCTACCTACCTACCTACCTACCTCTCAATAGTAACGAACGCAATGCAAGCAAGTGGTCGTAAAGTTTATGCTGCCGTTCTGTGAATAAAAGTGTGGCAGATTCTGCCCCACCACCACCATCGTCGTTGTCATCAGGAAAAGTGTTTCATATTTTTTCCAGAGCGCTGCTGCTTCCGGAATGGAGTTGACGGCCGTCCGTCCGTCGGTTTGTGGCGGGGTGCTGGTGCGATGGGCTACCGACAACGGGAAACGAGATGAGTAATGATAGTGACGGGATTGCAGCCGGGATTTTTTTTTCTTTTTCATACGTAGGTATAAATTGGTGGCAATTTCTGAAAGTGACTCTTATATGGGTTTTGAGATGAAACCGTTTTGCACGTGGGCAAATACATTGTTATTACTGTGGGGTGCTTCAGTTTGAAAAAAAGTGGTAAATTTCTTATGGGCCACCCTTTAATAACTAGACCAAAATATGAGTATATGCAAAATATGGTAAAGATTGATGAAGGTTTAGAGGTGGTGCCAATGGATTGAAGTTTGTTTGGAGATTTCGGTGAATTATTATGGGAAATTATTTCACTTACATTGCTCTAACTTTTTCGGTAGCTGTTCAAACCATGACATTGATATGTGGTTGCCATGACAATGATTAATAAGCAAGATTTTGTTGTGATGAAATTGGTGCTGGTGGCTTGCACATTTTCATCGGTTAATCGACCCTATTTTCTCATATTTCCCGCATTTATATCCTTCTTAGTATGCTCTTAAAGTGATCGTCAACAACAGCAACAACATATTAAATTTTATCAACATTTAGGCTAGTAGAACCAAAGTGTTTTTATTTTGCTGCGTGGTTTTCGTTCTAGTGAATACGTTATAAATTTACAATTTCATTTTAAAAAAGTGTTAATTTGAAAGTACAGAAGTGATGTTGAAAAGTGAATTAAGTGAAAATTTTCAAATTCCTATCCGTTGCATGTGGTGCCGACTGCTCTAACCTACGCGTAGCTACGCTCAGCTAAGTTTATTAATCTTTTCGTTCCTGTGTCCTCGATAGGAAATATCCATCTAATTAAAGACGATTATTTCAAAACTTACTAAATACGTGTAAGTCAAGTATTGCACTACTGCTTGATTGAAAGTTTCAGTACATTATTAATGGTGTATATTTGCGTCGATAATGTAGTTTTAGTTTAAATGATCTTTATTTTAGTTTAACTTGGACGATTACCATATAAATTTTTACTAAGTGATTTAATGATTTCTTCATCTTTAGGTATGGGCAAAATTCAAAATTTGTTTTACAGAATTAGTCCTAGACTTAGTACACGGTCGACCACCTTGGTGGGATTGGTTTGTTTTGTTTTTAGAATTTGAAGAGAAACTACTTAATACTACTATTTACAGCTTAAAACTAACCTACTCTACTATATACACTTAACCTACTATGTACAAATTGCTTATTAAAGCATGTTCAGAAAGATTGCATTTTTGAATAAATTTAGTTGTCATATCATCAATTTTGGAATCTACTTTGGGAATTTCTGCCTCTTGATGGAGGTCTGCTATTCTTGTGTCGAATGGACGATCTAGGATCATCCTCAACACTCTATTCTGTGCAACCTGGATTTTGTTCCTGTGGGTCTGAGCGCACGATTCCCACACCGGGGCGGCATAGAAGATCGCGGGGGCTATGATCTGTTTGTAAACAGCCAGTTTGTTTTGCCTTGAGAGGCGGGATCTGCGGCAAATGAGCGGATACAAACACCTAACCAAGGCGGAGCACTTAACTAGGGTTTTCTCTATGTGCGAGCGGAACAGGAGCTTCTCATCGAACAACATCCCGAGATAAGTAACATCAGTGGACCACTCGACCCTTGTACCATCCATTATTACGGTACAGGAGGGAGACGGTTTAAGTTTTAATGATTGTCTGTGAAGGAACATGATCGCTTGGGTTTTCGAGGCGTTGATTTTGATTTTCCACGTGGTGGCATAATCAGTAAAGGTGTCAAGGCATCGTTGGAGCTTGTTCGTAATTTCACGAGGCATCCTACCCTTGACAGCTATCGCGGTGTCATCTGCAAACAGAAAGAACACGCAACCGTCTCCTAGAGGAGGGATGTCCGACGTGTAGATGCTGTAAAGCAGTGGTCCCAGCAGACTCCCTTGCGGAACACCTGCTGGGATCGGAAATTGTCCCGAAAGGGAACTATTCAACGACACCCTGAACGACCTTTGCTGGAGATAGTTACGGGTGATTTTCACAAGGTATGGTGGAAAGTTGGAGTTACAAAGCTTGTATATAAGTCCGTCGTGCCAGACATTGTCAAACGCCTTTTCGACGTCTAACAAGGCCATGGCTGTGGACTTGGATACAGCTTTGTTACTTCGGATGTTATTCATCACCCGCACTAGCTGATGATTGGTGGAATGCCCCTTGCGGAACCCGAACTGTTCCGGAAGAAGAATGTCATGTTCCTCCACAAACTTGTTTAGTCGGCTGAGGATCAATTTTTCGAACAGCTTGCTCAGCGCTGAGAGCAGGCTAATCGGTCTGTAGCTTGACGGTAGTGAAGGGTCTTTCCCAGGTTTGCGGATCGGGATGATTTTTGCCACCTTCCAGATGCTTGGAAAGTAGTGCAGCTCCAAGCATCTGTTGAAGGTGGCAGCTAGCAGCGAGTGCACCCTCGGGCTGAGATTTTTCAACGCTAGGTTGAATATTCCGTCAAACCCGGGAGCCTTCATGTTCTTACTGTATTTCAGCGCTGAGCAAATTTGTTCCTCTGTAATCCGTTCTTCTGGAGGGACGGCACAAGGGGAGGCATCTAACGTCAGGACGCACTGCGCAACCTGGTTCTCGAGTGGACTTGGGATTTTAGAGCCAAGCAAATGCGACTGGGCAATGTGCTCCCCAATTGCATTGGCCTTCTCTTCGTTGGTGATAAGCCGTTCGTCATTGACTCTAAGTGGTGGAATGGGCTTGGGGTGAGACTTCAGCACCTTGGCAACCTTCCAGAATGGTCTGGAACGGTCGTCCAGGTTCTGAACGAGCCGCCCGAAACTCTCGTTCCGGATTGAGACCATTCTGGAAGCGATCTGCCGATTCAGATCGACCATTTCGTATTTACGCTGCAGATCCCCAGTCCGCTGAAACTGGCGTCTACGAACATTTCTGAGCCGAATCAAGAGTTTGGTGTGGGAATCAATTGCTTGAAACTTACCCCTCACAGGAACTCGTCGAACGCACTCTTCGTCAGCCACGGATATGGCTTGATGGAGACCCTCCAGGGCCCGGTCGATGTCCTCCACTGTGTCGAGCGGTGGGTTGTCGTCGATGTGGCGGTCGACCACGCGTCGAAACTGGACCCAGTTGACTCGATGGTAGTCCTTCCGCTGGCACGGTGCAGGGGCCACGTTGTAGCCCAGCTCGGTCAGCACCGGTTGGTGGTCCGAGCTCAGGTCGTTGACGGCAACCGGCTTGGCTAATCTGGTGTTTGCCAAGAACAGGTCCAGCGTCGATGGGTTGCCCGTCGGTGATGTGAAGGTTGGTTCGTCCGGAAACCAGACGGAATAGAGACCATGCTGGGAATGGTCGAATAGCAGGCGGCCGTTCTGGTTCTGCTGGTAGTTCCGCCAGGCCTCGTGCCGGGCGTTCAGGTCCCCTCCGATTACAAAGCGGGCATTGGTGTGGGTTATGATGGCAAGGTCGTTCTTGAACTGCTGTGCTGTACCATTGCTAACGGTACATTGCCGGGGGCAGTAGGCGGCGATGAACCGGACGTTTCCGGTCGATGTTTCCACCTCTATGCCAACGGCCTCGATGATGGAAGTGCGGTAGTGGGGTAGGGTGCAGTACTTGATGCCTTTCTTGATGATGACCGCGACACCGCCCCCCCTGGAGCTGGTGCGATCAAGCCGGACAATGCTGTGGTCGGGCAGCCAGAAGCTGTCACCGGTCTTGAGGTGAGTCTCGGTGAGAAGGCCCACGTCGATGTCGTGCTTGCGGAGGAAGTCTGCAAGCTCAATGTTTTTCGCCCCTACGGAGCGAGCGTTCCAGTTGGCGATCTTTATGGGTTCACGGTCCATAATTAGCGACGAAGGAGATGATAGCTTGGAGCTGTTGTGTTCTTGTTGCGCAGGTGCGCTTGATGATGATGGCCTGGGCCAACAGTGTGACGATCTCATCCGTTGACAGCGGAGAATCGTCTGTAGCTTCACCGGTTGTACCGGCCAATCCCGGAGCAGGGGGATCCGTCGATGGGCCGGAGGCTTGACTGGGTACTGCAGCGGCAGCCGACTGGGCAGCAGCCAACTGTTGGTTGAGCGGGAGCGGCGCCAACACTGGAATTGGCCGTGGTTGGACCGGTGATAACGGAGGAAAGTTCTGCGCGTTGTTTTCCGGGACCTTCTTGCGACCGGGCTGGTTGTTGGACGAGGCCTTCTTCCGGATCTCGGCGTATTCGGCCCGCTTCGGACAGGCCTTACTCGTGGCCTTGTGGGCAGCACCGCAGTTGGCGCATGTGGGAGCGGCTTCCTCGATGCTGTCGCAGTCGTCGATCTTGTGGTTTTTGCCGCATTTGATGCAGCGGCTGGCCATGCGGCAGTTCCTGGTGCCGTGCCCGAACAATAGGCAGTTCGAGCACTGAGTGACGCCACGGTGGGTTGGCTTATACCGCTCCCACTTCACTACGATGTGGAACAGTGTGCGTGTCGTATGGAGATCCTTCACGGTTGTGGAGTTCTTCTGCAGATGGACCAAGTAGAGCTGGTCACGATACTTGATGGCCTTGCTGCGGGTCATCTTGTGGATTTCGACCGGCTTGAGGCCGTTCGCCTTAATCTCGTCCATTAAGGTGGTGGTGTCCATGTCGTGGAGCCCGCGCAGCACCACTTTCAGCGGCTTGGTGGCCTTGACGTCGTGGGAGAAGTACTCCAGCTTCATCCTGTCCAAGAGGGCCTGGACTGCGTTGTAGTGATTTTCGGCCGAGACCATCAGTTTGTAGCCTTCCGTGCACCGTTGAATGGTGCAGCGAAGGCCCTGCTTAATGTAGAAATCCAGCTGCTCCCATAGCCCGGGAGGGAAGCCCTTCACATAGAAGGGTGGCAACTTAACTTTTTTAGGCACCGTCTCAGGGTCCGACTGCGGCTGGGCTCCGTTCTGCAGGGCGGAGAACGGATTGTTGCTCAGCAGCTTTTTTGCTGCCGATGCGGTGGCGCTGATGTCTTCAGGTCTGGGTCGTTTAGTTCCGGGAGGCCCCGGCTGTGGGTCCGCAACGCCTGTCGGGACGGGCAATGGGGTTTTCTTCTGCTTCTTCTGAGCTGGCTCGGTGGTCGCGCCGTCTCCTGGGAGAGTCTGTTTTCCCGGTAAGCCGGCACTCGCGTTACCGCGCGATTTCTTACCCATGGCTGGGTCAGCGAGAGCGTCACTATACAACGCGGAGCTAATTCGACTTGCGAACGAACGAACGAAACTAGAGAGAATTCAAATCGACTGAACTGCTCAACAGTCTGGCAGCGAATGACTGACGTTGCGTCGATAATGTATTGGAGCGGGGCTTATCATGTGTGAAAATAGCTTCGGAATGCTTGCGTTCTTGAAATGGACTATTGTGGCTGCGGTAGAGCTTTCACCTTATAACTCCCGGGTTCAAGTTTCTTTGCTTTCATAAGAAATGATTGCAGGCAGATTTTATCCATAATAAGGGAGAACAGCCCATAATGCACCCCTGGGGTAAAATGCCCACTTATAGAAAAACAGCGATAACTTTTCCTCAGATGCATTTTCCGGGTAACTGTTTGTGATTGTTTTCAACTGGAGGTTTAACAAATAATTCTTGATCATAAAATCATGTATTGACCTACTGATTCCTTAAAAAAATTGCATTTTGTGCAAAACAGGACACAGTTGTTAAAATCATCGACTGTAAATTAAGCTTTTATCATCATGTATCACAAAAAAAATTAAAAAATTTACGTTTCGTATATTTTTTAGATATTTTACTTGATGAATCACAGTTTAACATTCTATTGAGATTTTGAGACCTTATTTCTGATGTAACATAAAGAAATAATCATTTGAAATGGTAAAAAGGTAAATGAATCATTAAACAATGACGATGTTCCTTATTAAGTAAAAAAAATCTTCTTAAAATAGATCGGGTTGCTCCTTAAATGATTGATCAAAATACGTTAAAAATCTTAAAATGCTCAGTAAATATTTAAAGTACGCTCCTTAAAATAGAGAAAACTGTACATTAAACATTTGAAAATGCTCCTTAGTATGCACCGCTTTGCACCATTTTGAAGTGTAATTGTACCATATATAATCGGAAAAGCTGCTGTAGAAAGGTTAATAAGTACCATGAAATCAGCTGAAATGTTCAGCATTTTTGCACAAATGCACACAATGATTTACTGAACATTTCAGCTGATTTCATGGTTCTTATTAACCTTTCTACAGCAGCTTTTCCGATGATATATGGTACAATTACACGTCAAAATGGTGCAAAGCGGTGCGTACTAAGGAGCATTTTCAAATACTTAATGTACAGTTTTCTCTATTTTAGGGAGCGTACTTTAAATATTTACTGAGCATTTTAAGATTTTTAACGTATTTTGATCAATCATTTAAGGAGCAACCCGATCTATTTTAAGGAGATTTTTTTTACTTATTAAGGATAATTTCATCTGTTTTATTGAGCAAAAGTAGGGCTGCCATTTGAAATACCGCATCCCTTTGCATTATCTACTTGCAGGGGTTATGGTTTGTTTACCATGGGGTGCATTTTACCCCAATGTTGTGGTGCGTTTTGGCTATTGTTGTCGTGCGTCTTGTCCCAATGTTGTGGTGCATATTGCATCATGAATCAGGCGTTTTGCCCCGCTATCATTTTGGAAGCAATTTAAAAAATACCTTGAAAGTCATGGAAAATCATCCTTTTGTAGTTCTAAATCACTTGATCTTTGTAGAAAACATGGTAATGAACCAAACGCCATTACTTTCTTCTTGATTTTAGCTTCCATTCGCCAGCCATTGACGATTTTGCTTAAACGGTGCGTTTTGCACCATCCTACCCTACATGACTGCCAGACAGTAGGAGTTAGTCCAAGGGCGAATCTTCATTCTAATCTACGATTCCACATACTATTTTTGAGACTGTTTTGAATAACATGTTTAGGTAATGGGCAGCACCAACGGACAGATAAACTTCTTACAGCTTCTATTTATTAAATGCTTGATATAACGATTGCCAGCAACGCCCTCCCTACTAACAAAAATCCACCCTCCCCGTGACACTTATGAGGGGTCGTAGAGTTCGCTGCATCTCTCTTAAGTAAGTGGCGGACTAACATTCCTTCCCTCTCCCCTCCAGATGCAAGGACGTGGCCAGGACAGCGCTGGTCTGTTGGAGGGAGACACATCCTTTATCTAAGAGGTAGTGATTAATCACAAATTACTATCATGAAGGTGGGTCTCCGTCTTAACTACAGATTGGAGCTCGTACCACCTACGACATTGTGCAACCTGGTTTATGCTATGCTATTTAGGCCAGTAGAATCAAAGTTAGGGCAATAAAAGTGATTTTTTAAATCTTCCATAGTAATTTCAACCCATAGCGACGCCGGTGGTGTAGTGGTAAGCGTGATTTCCTCTCATCCCAAAAGGCCTGAGTTCAATCCCAATCGGCGCTACCGGGATTTTCTGAGGCATAAAATATCTGATCATGCCTTCCTTTGGAAGGGAAGTAAAACCGTTGGTACCCGGTCCATGAGTAGATGGGTCGATAGGTAGGGTCCAAGTGTGCCTCCTGCCGTTGGTAGCATTGGAACTCAGGACGGAAAACAAGACCGACGGAAAACAAATCAAAGAAAAAATAAATCGTGCAGAGGGTGGCCTATAAGAAATTCAACGCTTTTATTTTTTCAAAATGATACACCCTTATGTACAGTAAACCCTCCATTCTACATCCGAACATCTTTTATCTCAAACCGAGGGAAGACGTTCCGTGCAATCTCTACCACCAACCATACTAGTTCATATTGGTCTTCGTCAAGCGGACCGTCTACAATTTGGAATTCTACATCAACACATGCCAAGGTGCCTTTAGGTTTGATTCCTTAAGGTTCATTTTGTCCATTATCTTTTCAAGTCCCTTCTAGATCACCTTGTCGTGGTGCGTTACTGGTATAATATCTACCGCACTGAACCCTAGTCCAGACAAATGCATACTAGGAGAACAGGATGTTTTACACTGAAAAAAGTTTGAACATAGTATCTATTAGGAACGCACATAATTGTTTTCCAATAACATAGTTAATGATTTTTATCTGAATATCACATGTCTTAATAAATTCTATATGAATTTTCATAAAGATTTCATTGGACACACAAGGTTTATGTGACTTACTGGTACGATATCCAATTATGGGATCATGAAAGTTATGTGAAATTCAGATGGATATTTTCCACTGGTTATGTGATTTATTTTATGAGTGTAGTAATTAAAGGAACACATTTTAGTCCAAGTTACTTTATTTGCCTTGATAATAATGACAAGACTCGGGTGAACCCATCGCTAAGAATCTGCTATTTATCAATTTTATCTAGATGAATGCGTCATTGGGACGGTACTAATAGATATTTTTGGTAGCTATTGAAAATTTAGTCGATTGCTGAATTTATGTATGTGCCCAAATTAGATGTATTTTGGCCGGCCATTTCCACTTTATATCATTTCTTTATCACATTGAAAAAAATAATGTGTGGGACACATTGAAATAATCATTTAATTTTTATTAGTGTAGTATTCTCTTTTAATTGGAAGAAAATAATCCACAGTTCCTTTAATCGTATGCCAATGAGCGAACTTTTGATCTGACGCTGCTCATGAGCTTCAGAACAGATAATTTTGACCACCTTTGTTCAGTCTTTTTTCAGATTCTTTGATTGAATTCGCTACCTTAAAGTGTTTCCGTAGATCTTCCTTGGACAGGGCCCAACAAGTTTCGATTGGCGAGGCTTCCGAAAATTGCGGAGGATTCATCTTTTTTGGGACGTTTTGCACATTGTGTCTTTCGAGTAGTGTATTGACGCCAAATAGAGTCAAAATAGTACGAAGACGCCGATGAAAACACTCCCGAATGTAAATTTCAGTGTTTATCGTCTCCTTCGTCACAAATGGTTTTGACAGCTTGCCACACTCACATATCGTTTGCCAAACGATTTTTTTATCGGCATCGTCAACTTCCTGACCATCACGGACTGTGTAGTATTGGTCTCCCGGAATCGTTTTGAAGTCAAATTTGACGTATGTTTCATCGTCCATGATAACACACGCCAATTTTCAACACACCAGGCTATCATACAGCATCAGAGCTCTCGGTTTGACGGACGTAGATTGTTTCTGACTTCACTTAGGCTTCTTCTGCTTCTTGAACGAACAATATATGGAATATCTCATGACATGTGTCATACATTTACATGATCTATAATGTAATCTTGGATGATTTTTTTCCTCTGTTCGGCATCTAACACCACTGCGACCAGTAATTTGATCCGTTGTAGTATATCCCGTTGTCCTTAGTTTAGAGCATGTCGCATTACTCCATCACTATTGAGAAATGATGAAGTATTCGATTTTTTCACAGTTTTTTTTTTTTTTTTTATATATTAATTTATTTGTACAGGCTCAATCGAATAAACTTTACAGAGCCGAGTTATCATTTGCATTATACATGAATGATGTCTTAAATCTAGAGTTAAAGGAATTGAACCGATTACTCGCGGTCGTCTCGAGGTTAGTGGAGGTATTTTTTTTTTTTTTTTTTTTTTTTTTTTTTTTTTTTTTTTTTTTTTTTTTTTTTTTTACAGTTGTCATTCTTGCATTTATTGCAAGGATCCGACTAAATGAAAAGTTCCGCTTTTTATACCCTTCGGAGTGTTGAAACACCCTCCAAAGGCGCGCCCCTTTGTCAGTCAAAATTGGATTTCTTAGCAACAAAATTAAGGAATGACACCGATAATGACCATGCATCAGAACCCTAGTCTTAACCACTTCAAACCTAGGGAACAATGAATAGAAGATTAGGAATCACATAGATAAAGACTAACTAACTCATTTTTCCTTGTTTCAAGATCATCCTCGGTGGACAAAGCCGAGTCTTGCCACTATCAACAACGCATAAAAAGTAAAAAGGACTAAGATGTGTTCCTTGGATTACTGAAAAATCCTGTCCCATTAGTTTGAAGTAGTCAGGACTAGGAATCGGTGGTAGATCTTACATACCGTAACGTACCACGAAAAACTGATCTACCCACGTTACGGGGCATCTTGGATGATATATGACACTTCATTTATGTGCATCAAAGTAACGGAAATTTACACTACTTTTTCGAATTGTGTAGAGTAAAATTTCTTCTTTCAATTAATTATAAATTCCAAGGTTAAAGTGAACGAGAAAATTTATTTATTTTAAGGAGAAAATTAGCGTTTCAATAAATAAGTGCTGACTAAATGTAAATTGGTACGCACTGAAAACCTGTAATTCACGATTAAATAAGTTTAAGAAGTTCATCAATGGTTGCTTTACAGTACTTTTATTAAAACTTCAAAGTTACAGCATTAGATACATTTCTCCAGTTCGAACAAAATCTCGAACCTTCCTCTTGATGGAGCCCATCAGCGCCGGCACACTGGAAACGGACACGGAATCAGCGCATTTTTTTCATTTTGCCCGCATTTACTGGATGTCCTTGACTGTCCCGCCACTTCGTCGAAGTCGCTGCTTTGAAATTGTCCAGTATTTTTCGATTGGTCGAAATTCCGGGCAATTCGAGGATTAAATCGCTTGGGGACAAAAGCGACCTTGTTGGCAGCGTACCACTCCAGAACCACCTTGGAGTAGTGGCAGCTGCCCAAATCGGACCAAAAGATGACTTTGCCCCTATGTTTGCGGATGAACGGCAAAACACGCTTTTTCAGGCATTCTTCGTTGTAAACTTGGGATGTCATCGTCGAGGATGTGACGAATGGTTCCGATTTCAGGCCACAAATGCAAATCGATTGCCAAATCATGGCCTTCTTCGCGAACTTGTCGGCAAACACGAACTTGAATCTTCGCGGCACATCCCCACGTCCAGTCGCGATGTTAAACTTTTAACCAGGAAGCTGCTTAAAATCGAGTTTGACGTATGTTTCGTTAAAACACGGACGTACAAGAGCCTTGCACGCTTTTTGACCACGGAATTCTGCTTCGAGTGCCGGTTTGGATGTTTTCTGGCTTTGTACGACTTGCATCCTTCCCTGGCAAGGATGTTCCACACCGTTTGAAAGTTGGCGTTGTACCTTCTGGCCACATCTCGGATCGAAAGACCGGGGTTAGCTTAAACGCACCTCAACACCTTGCTGCGCAGCTGACTGTAGTGTATGTGATATGGTTGATATAAAATAAAAATTAATTTACTTTAATTTCGTGTGAAGTCGACAAAGTGCATTTGGCAACACTGGGAGTCGACACACATGACATAACTGGACGATTCATACGCGCCGAGAGCAGTTGAGTATGAGCTTCGGAAAGCTCCGAATACACTAATGTGATTCGTGTCATGGAAAACGAAGATCGGCTTCGAGACGACATCAGACATCAGACGAGGGAGATAGAACAAATGATTGTTATGATGCTCTGGGATAGAAGAGTGCAAAAGGATGGATGACTGATTCATCGAGCTGATTCAGGCTGGCTCACGGGACTGATATCAAATGTTTCCACTGTGGGATTTCACAAATTTGACAGTACCCTCTTAACTGGTCTATAAATTTATGGCCCATAACAAACTTGAACAACACATACGAACTTTGCAGATGTATTGCATATTATACAGCTGTCGCTTACACCGCATGTGTTTGTTTTGCGTTGGTTGTAAGTGTGTGAGTGAATAATAGCAGACAACAGAAAAACGCTGGCCTAGCAACCCATTGGGCTGGCTAGTTGCTCGTCTCGCATTCTTGTATCTAATTTTAAAGCAGATGGACGTAGCTGATCAACGCGGGATGGTTTGGCTGGCGTCGTTCCAGTGACAAAAGATCGAGGCTTGCAACCTCGATCTGAGTTCACGACACTGACGACCCCTGGTTCCAGTTTTTTCGTAAGTCATCTGAGTCCTTTCAGTGTTCACTCGGTTGTCGACAGAAGCAGACCACTCTCGATGTGTGCGATGCGATCGTCTCGGCAGCAACCATTGTGTGGTCCTTCACATTGTTCTTCATCAGCAGTTCTTTCGGTCGATGCGTCGTCGACTTTGGAAAGCAACCGTTTTGTGATGAGTGTGTGAGTGTTGAACACGTTTTGCGTCCATTGCTGCAATGGAAGCGCTTTGCCCCCACGATGGCGTAAATGCCATACCATGAAACCACTGGAAGCGGCTCCAGTTCTGATGGAAGAGGTTCTTCGGATAGCGGAAGATAAAGTGTTTATTGTGTTGTACCTTTTGACTACAGTTTTAAGATGTATTGTATAGTGACCAAGAATCCTTGGCTCTGTAAAGTTAATTCAGTTGAGCCTTATCGAATAAATAAATGAACAAAAAATCTGACTCCTTTCCACACCCTGGGTTTCCTTGAAGGTTTTGAGCACTCGACAAACTGTTGTTTTCGTCATCTTCAGCGCTCTAGCCAGCTTGAAACCGGACCACTCCGGATTTTTCAGGTGTTTGTGCACAATATTTTCTTCTTTCGAGTTCCATTTGACGTTATTTCTGAACGCGATCGAAAAATTCAAGGCTTGTCCACTCAAATCAACATCACCATGGGGTAGGGGGAAACTTTCCCTACCCGTTGGTTATGTTGGTTTGCGGAGGCGTGCTTTGAATTCCGTGCAATCATCGAGAGAAGTCGTTGTTTACAAAAGCTGTTACGCCATAATTCCAGCTCTATCTAGAGTTGTTCTCTATTGAAGCGTAAACAAACCACTGTCAAAAATTTCGATTCCAAAACTAGAAACGTGCTAGCGGCAAGAGACGCATCAATTTATTTTTAGTTAGCCATTAGTTGGAACGGTCAACTAATTGAAAGAATTCCAAAGTTCATCGGCTACTTTTAAAAAAATCTATGCAATTCTCTTCCGCTAACTAATGCTCAAAACTAGCTGTGTCCAGAGAAACAATTTGTGGTTCTCCCGGAGTGTATCACTTGCCAACGGGATTGAACTCGTTGATTGTTTCTCAGAAACTACTGTTTCTTGTTGTGAGTCGATCCTAATCCTTTCGTTTGGTCTCTTCCCTTACTATTGACAATGTATCAGTCATTACTCTGTTGGTGGTGTATTCGTATGCATGTGTGGGGTTCGTTCGCACTTACAGGCTGTTGTTGTTTTGGTACCTGTTCACCCACCCGTGTGTAGATTCGTCGACCCGATGAGGGAGTGCAGCGATCGTTCTGATCGCTGACTGAGAAACTCAGATGGCCAGCGCTTCGTCCAATGGGAATTGTCGAGGGCGCTGGAGTGGTCCTAATTGTGATCGGAAAAACCGCTCGGCGTAAAGCTTGCCCGAGGGAGATCGAAGATCGAGCCTTTTGAAGGATGCGGTTGCTGTCAGTGTCGCCAGGGGGATGCCACAGAAGATTCTCCGGCGAAGCAACGGTAGCGGGCAATCGTACGCGAGCCTCCCGATCTTCAAACACGTGAGCCGAGGCAAATTACTCCGCCATTAGGATTCTTTCCCCTGTAAGGACCTTCTCGTGGTGTGATGCTCGTTAGCCGAGGCTTCAACTTTACAGTTAACGCACTCCAAATGTACCTATTGTGGTATACAAACCACGAAGCGATAGGAACACCCAAGGTAAACGCCTGATTCCACCTACCACTAGAGGCTATGAGAAACCTACTGATGCATACCTTGTTCGACGGCGGATTTTACTGACTCGCTAACCTGACGATTGTTTAAGCCCTGTTGCAAACCGGAGAAGGTTGACCTGGAACTTCCCAAGAGCGACAAAATGTCGAATGGACAAAAGATCAAATGGAATAAAGCTCCAATAATTAGAATTCAGATTAGAAGTCGAACAAACAAAACAGAATGTGTAGGGTAGTTCAACCTTTTGACAATTCGACGTTTTTCATTCGACCTTTTGTAATTCGACTGTTTGTCATACAATCCTAGAGAGATCTTCAAGACTGCTCTGAGATCTGAAGGGTAGCCCCAATAGCTTGTTGAAATACTTTCGGAGAAGTTTGAACATCTGTTAAGGTCAGGATTGATTAATTCAGAGCAGTTGCTCAGACTTCAGAAAAAAAATCGAGAAACTTTAAAAAGTTTCGAGAATTTCAGGGAAGTCCAGAGAACTCCTGGGAAGTATGTTGGTAGCTTTACATAAGTCCAACTATCTTTAGGACATTGCCATTCATTTGAGGCCAGTACCAAGAGCTTCGAGATAATGAGTGCAGTTTCGAACCCCTTTGGATACGGTTGTGTTTTAAGTTTGTTCTCCATTGTTTGCGTGCGTTCGCTTTCATAGTTTTCGGCTGCATTTGCCGGATTGGCGCTGGCACTCTGCCTCCCGGACGGTTATACGTGTGTGATTGGTGGGTTTCTCGCTTTCCGGGAGGTTTTAGAATCGAGAAAAAAAAACGTGATTCATCATGTTTGCAAGCATCAGAAGAGACGCTATCTGCGTTGTTTGATTTTTTTTTCTCCCGGACCAGAAAGTGTACCAAAAGTGCTTCTAAACGTGTTTCGCAGTTGGTTGTGGTGAAATTCGTGAATTCGCGGTTGTTTTTAGTAAAAATTCCGTATCACAAAATTGTTCACCGAGTTCCCTTTTTTTGCCGTTCGACGAAGACGGGTTGGCGAGAGAAAAATAAGCATCGGGAATGTGCTCCCGGATATATTGATTTGGTGAGTACGTTCCAGTTGAAGATTGTTCTTATACATTTCTTGATTGCATTTTCGAGGGGACGTCCGGAGAGCTTTGAGATTTGGGCGTTGTTGCTTTTGCGGGCAGACGCGTTGGTTGCCGGTAAGGGCCAGTAAGGGCTGCCAGCAGATGAATCAAGAGGTATTCGAACACTAGCGTGCACAGGAATCTCGTAAAGGAGGGGCATTTTATTTTCTTTGGTGCATTTAATCTGGGCATGGGGGAGTACTCCAAAGTGCATGGTGGATGGTGCTGTCCACCCACCACTGTTTTTCTACTGTTCAATTTAGCTTACTTTATTTATTTTTTGCTCCGGTGGTGGTTCATCTTCTTCAATGCAAACTGCTTTCAGACAGCCAATGGAAATAATTTCTATTTTTTTTAATTTTGACCTAAATGCCAAGATCATTAAAAAGATTTAAAAAATATGTAACGATTCAAACAAATGCGCACAAAACTATGTTGACAAGCGGGTACAGGATTGTTAACGGAACGACGACGTTAACGGAATGACGAATGACGAATCCTCAGAATTCCTTGAGGTTCTTTTCGAAATTTTTAGAACTCTATGAGTTCTTTTGAAATTCTTCTCAGAAGTCCTCTGGAATTATCTTTAGAACTCTTCTTGACTTTTTCTCAGAGCATCTTGGAACTGAAATTCCCTTAGAGTTTCAGAAGAAATTCCTCGGTATTATCCAGAAATTATTCGCGGAATGAGCTAGAAATTATCGGTACTCCCTTGAAATTTTCCTCAAAATCCCTTTAGAATTCACTCAAAATTTCATTTTCGCGGTATTTTTTTAAGAATTATCTTGAAACTATCTTTAGGATTCACTAAAAATTATTCGCAGAATTTTCTTGGAACACTCCCCAGAAAACCTTTGGAACTGTCCTCAGAATGCAAAATCCTTGAGGTTCTTCTCGGATTTTTGTAGAACTCTCCAAAGAGCTATATTGAAATTCTTCTCAGAAGTCCACTGGAACTATATTTAGAACTCTTCATATTTTTTTCTCAGAACACCTTGAAACTAAAATTCCTTAAGAGTTTCAGATTTTTTTCCCGGAATGAGCTAGAAATTATTTTCGGAATTCACTTGAAGTCCCTTTGGAATTTCACTCAAAATTTGATTTTCTCGATAATCTATTCGAAATTATCTTGGAACTATCTGCAGGTTGCACTAGAAATTTTCCGCAGAATTTTCTTTGAATTCTCCCCAGATATATTTTGGAACTGTCCTACGAATTCAATATCCTTGAGGTTCTTCTCGGAATATTTTGGAACTTTTTTTTTCTCAGAACACATTGGAACTGAAATTCCCCTGAAGCTACAGAAGAATTTCCTCTGTATTCTCCATAAATTCTTCCCAGAATTAGCTTGAAATTATCCTCGGAATTCCCTTGACATTTTCCTCAAAATCCCTTTGGAATTTCATCCAAAATTTGATTTTCTCGGTATTCTTTTCGAAATTATCTTGGAATTATCTGCAGGATTCACTAGAAATCATTCGCAGAGTTTTCATGAAATCATCCCCAGACATTTTTTCTTTTGGAACTGTCCTCAGAATTCAATACCCTTTAGGTTCTTCTCGGAAATCAAATTAAATGTGTCCGTCCATTCACCAAAACGTTGTAGTTTTTCTTCCAGAAATGTTCAATAAAGCTTGTCCCTCCATTCACCAGAACTGTGCAATTTTTGATCAAGAATTTTCAATTCAGCTTGCCCCTCCATACAGCAGAAGGTTGCAAATCATACACCAGAAATTTTCAATACTTGCCCCCAGAAAATTTTACACCAGAACCGTTAATGTTCAATTAAAATTGCTTCTCCAATCTTCTGATTGGTGCCGATTTCCTTTTTCCATTTTCCACCAGACATTTTCAAATAAACCTTGTCCCTATTTCCATATTTTTCATCATAAATTTTTATTAAACCAGTTTCCCTCCAATCATCAGAATGGTGCAAATTTTACACCAGAATTTACTATTAAAATTTGTTTCTCTATTCAGAAAATTCAACACCAAAAATTTTCCGAAAAGCTTGCCCATCCATTCACCAGAACGGTGCAGATTTTCTACCAAAAGTTTTAAATTTAGTTTAATTTCAAATAAAGCTTGTGCCTTCATTTACCAGACTAGGGCAAATTTTCCACCAGAAATTTTCTTTTCATTTTTTTATCAGATCGCTGCAATTTTTGCACCTGAAATTTACAATAGAACATGCTCCTCCAAAGGCTTTATTAAAGAGATTTTTAGCCTTAGGCTAGTTCATCTCTAAGCTGCACGCCAGTGTATTCGAAACAAAATTGGTAAGAAATGTCCATTCAAATCGATTTATACAGTTGAACAAATTTAAAAACCATATACGTGCCAGATTTGGAAATAATATTTTTTTTTAATGTGGAAGTGTGCTTATAATAGGGTTAAATATCCTATTTCCGGCCTATTAGGTACAACCTGCACTTAACCTTTCTGAATCTAGCGCAGTTTAGCACCAAACGGATTTTTTTTATCACTGATGGCTTCCAAATTTATGTACCTTTCCGTATGTGCCGTAATATTTGATAAAGAGAAACCAATCGTTGAGATATTATCAAAAATCTAACAATGCTTCTTGACGCCATACTCGGCCTACGGATTCTAAATTCGGCTTAACGCATTGAAACGCAATTGAAACGCCAATGAATTCACTTCGGCCTATCGGATGAAGATAAAAATTGATTCGGTCGGAGTGCTTCTTTTGTTTTTGGGAATAATGGGTGAAAACCTTCATATCACGTGTTCTCATTGACTTCGTTCCGTAGCTTACTAACTTAAGTATCGTGCCAAACGCATAATTGACTTGTTAACTCTGAGATCATGGATTTATTTGAAGTTTTCTGCTCGATGCGCCCAAAATGAGCGATTAGGCCGAAGTAGTTCTCCACCCTACCATTATCCATTTGATAAAGGTAGACTGAACATGCGGGGCTTATTGTTAGTAAAAGTGACCTCAGAGTGGTCGTGAATTACCAGGCACTCTGAAATGGGTCACTGGAGCTGCAATAGAGCTAACATTTTCATACTCCCGGACTAAGCCTGCTTTATTTTAAGGGCAATAAAAAGCAGTTTTCTTCCATAATAACACTGCCGGACAGTGGGCTTTATATGGTACACACACAAAGTACCAAGAGCTTCGAGATAGTAGCAAGAACTTGAGAGTGGCTTCAAATACATCAGTGAAGATCAGAGACTCTCTGGACACTTCATCTAAGATCAGGGAAAATGCAGGTATTTTTTCAGAAGTTCTAGGAAAGTCAAGAAATTTCGGAAATTTTCTGAAAAACTCCAAGATCTTCAGATAATTCTATCGAATTTTAGAGAATTTTACAGATATCTAGGCATTGGTTTAACAGCTTTCTCATCTTGACTTACTCCAACGACTTCGAAATAATCTGCCCAACGTTTCGGCCATGGGTTGAGACCTTTTTCAATGGAAAATATTTTCCCTTGAAAAAGGCCACAACCCATGGTCAAAACGTTGGGCAGATTACATCGTAGTCGTTAATATAAGTTAAGACTGGAAAAGCTGTTAAACCAAGAAATTTCTCTCAAGTCCCGGTAACCATTATTAAAAAATTTGGGCTGTTTAGTTGTTCAGAGTTGTTCCGAGTGTTCGATGAAGATTAGAGAACTTAAGAACAGTTTCAATAATTAAAACAGTGTTTCAAATCCAATAAAAATTAATGAACTTTTCCAGTGACCTTAGTGAAGTTTATTAGTCTAGTCGAGTGCAACATGAAATTACATTTGAAATTATTTTAACACCCTCAAAGTTTAAAGTTAATGTTGGAAACCCGAGTTCCAATGTGAGGTTGGATTAATTACATCCTTAGCATATGTTGCATACAACAAATGTAACGGCAATTCGTGTAATGAACTGTAGCGTACAAGTAAATTTTTCTAGAATGCTTATTTTGTTATAAAATCATCACGAGATGACATTCTAGCCGCAATGCATTTAATTCTTTAATAAAGAAATCAAATATCTTCTTTTTCGTTCTCGAACGTGACAAACAACCCTGCAGTGCTCACAGCTGCCACAAAACAGGAATCAAACTGAATGATAAAACTGCCTAACTTCTCATCGCAATCCAGATAACCATCTCCTTCACGTACCGTTTGGACGCACATATGAAATGAAAATTTACGACAACAAACAAGTTAATTATTATCGCTCAATTTTTCACAACACTTGCCGGGAAATCCACTCACCGCTGTAAAACTCGCGTTAAAAAATTTGCTTCCCAGTAAAACTTTAGCCATCACGCACTCCCATTAAATCAAAGCTCACGCGAAATATGCTTCTTCCGCGCGTGGAAATTAACTTAATCTTTCGGAAGAATCACGTTTTCCAACCCCACCCCACGAAATGAAAGAACTGGAGTTGTGTTTTCCTCATTTTCGGCTATATTTTTGTTTTAAAAGTCGCTCTTGGGCACACACGCACGCACTGAAACACACACACACACACATTGTGGTATCGTCGTCGTCGTCGTCGGCGTCGTAAAAGTGATCCCGCTTTTTTCGGTGGATTTAGTCTAATGGCTCTTTTGTCGCTCTTCTCGGTGGGTCTATGTCTGCTTCACGATGAGCAACCACGCCGCAGCACAGTTTTCCGAATGATGAACTGGCAATAAAATTTGCTCCCAAATCTTGCAAGTTGGATTGGAACTCGTTTGTTAGCTTCCGTTTCCGCTTTTAAGCTGCGGCAGTGAAACGTGATTTGTGGAAATGCCATTATTTAGCCCGTTTGTTGTGCTGCCCGAATGTGACGAAATGAAATGGAAGATTTTGCTTGGCCTACGGGTGGATTGCTTTTTTTGGGGGGAGTGTCTTCAACTTTGTAATTGAGTTATCGGATTGAACGCTGTCAATCGCACCGTGAGGTGATCCTTGTAATCGTGAGGTTTTCAAAATTTCACCAACTCATCCTGCCGTTTCTGTTTTCCTACCGTCCAGACAACCAGAAGTCGTTTAACACTTAGATTATTTCACAGTTTAAGTCAACATTGCATAAGAGAATGACACACATCGCAGTATGATTAAATTAAATCATATAGAATTCATATTTCATGCTTATATGCGATGAATCATTTTTCAAACGTACTGTGTATCACAAATTAAATCGGATTACATCGTAATATTTTTCATATTGAATGTGTTATTATTTTAAGCTGGTTTACCGCTTTTTTGGATACCTTGATAACTGGTTCATAGTAATAAAGATATCATTTGCGGTCTGTTTTATAACTACCAAAGATCAGGCAGCTAGGGAATTAGAAAAAAGGAATACTGGCTAACATTCCATCCTAAAAAAAATTGTACCACTCTGTACGTGCATTTTGGTTATCTGTGCGTTTCGATCAATGCTGCACTACCAAAGTGGGAGTGAATGGAGTCAGCGTTGCCAGATAAACCGATTTTTGAACTTGATACCGATGTACAGGTATGGTTTCTCAGAATACCGATGTTTCAGATGTTATTTTTTTTTTCTTTGTTTGTAGCATACTTTATGTACCTTTAGTGGTGATATGGTTCCTATAATGGTGACAACGACTAAAGCTCGATTCAAAGTAAATCTGGACGCACGGTTTAATACACCACCGCGCCCCTGGTGGTTGGAGCAAAAAAACGTTTGACAGGCATTTGTTGATGTTTCATTGACGAAGAAATTGGTGAATAGTTTTTCTCGATTGATCGACGCATCCCAAAATTACGGATCATGGAACTTGAGAGAAGAAAATAAATTGTGTACAAAAATCTAGAGAACCCTTCGTGGACTGCCTTAAAAAATAGCAAAAGTGTTAAAATTCCCAAAGTCAACGGTGAGTCTTGTAATCAAGCGATACAAGGACACTCTGAGTGTGGATAGAGCACAGCGCATCTATCATAAAAGTGGCACTAGGGACAAAGAGCTGAGGAGAAAGGTGTTGCGGTACGTGAAAAGCAACCCAGGTGTCTCCATACGTGATTTGGCAAAGAAATACGATTCCAACTTTTTCACCGTGCGTAACATCCTTTCAAGAGAACGATATAAGTCTCTTTGTGCCAGTAAACATCCGAATCGCTCCCTGAATCAAAATTTAGTGGCCAAAAAGCGAGCACGAATACTATACGAACGAGTTTAGATGAAATTTGATGGCTGTATTTTAATGGATGACGAAACATATGTCAAAATGGATTATAAACAAACCCCCGGACGAAAATTTCACCTGACAACGGGAATGTCCCTTCCAGGTATAAATTTGTTTTTGCTGATAAGTTTGCTCGGAAACTAATGATTTGGCAAAGAATCTGCAGTTGTGCCCTTGAAACCAAGGTTTTCATCACAAATACCCTTTTGTTTGACGTTTTGATCAACCGTGTATGTTGTTTAATTCTTGAGTTATGATCACTTGAATGCGTCCAAATTTACTTTGAATCGGGTTTTACCTATAGTACAGGTAATTCAAATGTGTGAAACTGGGTACCTCAAATGACTACCATTGATTAGGATTCTGATAGCTCATGTGATTATTTTAAGCATGGTGAATTTTGACAGAGGTTAGAAAATAGCCACTTCTCCGGGGATACCCGGGATATAAACGGATGTGATAAGTATGCTCTTAGCCATTAAAAATGAGACCCTATCATTGAAAGTTTCTACGAAAATACACTGTGTCACTTTCTGGCTTCAAGTTAAGGTAATTTTTGTCTGACTTGTAGAAATACGAGAATTGGGGTAACCGGGACGTATTCAGACGTGCCCAATACGTTATAAGGTAGTCATTGGGACAATATATACAACACAATTATTTAAATTATTCTTATGACCTATTGGCATGGAAATTTCATGACTGTCCATCATGCGCTCAGTACAAAAAAAAAGATCTTTTTTGGAGCATTTTTTTATTAAAAGAGTGTTTGAAGGGGAGCTGGTTCTCCGCACTAGTGGTGGACTCGCGGCGGATAGTGTCTTTCGAGTGTGGCTTTAACCGTAGCCAAAAATGTGAACTTATGATGATACGTGGTACACTGAACTACTATGATTGGAACTTTACTTACTGCGATAGAGTCTTAGATGTGCACTCGTCGGTAGCTTTATTGTACTGATTTTATTTCGATCCTCTGATAAGGGCTATTAGTGAAGAGAGTTTGTGTGAGCCCTATATGGTGTGTGAGAAATCTTACGTACGGGCATTCTGCTCTGCTTTTTGGCATGCAAAGTAAATTGAGTATGAGTGCCCTAATTCAACTGGCGCAAATTCATTTAGGGTAAATTTTATAATTAGTAGAAGTTCCCTAACAGTGTTACTTTCTAAAATATAGCATGAATTGGTAAACGAGGTGTCCTCGTCGATAATTGCCCTTATCAAGCGGGTATCGCCATCTGTCGCTTTGCACACTACTTGGATTTCTGCCTTCTGGAGTTCGCATTTTATATGGTGCCATTTTTTGTAACAGATTTTGTATCGAATTTATTGCCCGTACAGTAATATAAACAACAAAATGGTGCAGCATCAGTAGCCATACACACTTAGATTTTTTCGCCGAGATGGGCACCACCGAGCAGCTCGGCATTTTATTTTGCTGGATCTCAGTGAAAAACTTGCCGAGATTCAGCTAACAAACGGTAATTTTGCCGAGATTTCAGCTAACAAACATATTTTTTGCTGAATTTCCAGCAAAATAAAATGCCGAGCTGCTCGGTGGTGCCCATCTCGGCAAAAAATCTAAGTGTGTAGGTTGAGCCATTCCCAGTTCAATATTTCTTGCAATTGGATAATTTCGAATGTGTTTAATAATTTGTTGTGGCGTTGAGCAATTCAAAACTCCTCTTATAGGTAGACCAGTGTTGCTAACCAGTGTGGTCACGAGACCACTTTAGCTGGTCGGTGTTTGACCTATATTCTACCCCTCCAGAAATCACCGTTACATCTTCGCTCCAGCCGATACTCAGTTAGTCATTAGCAACGATGTATGATTTTAGCTCTGAGGCCATAAGCTGTCCTTCATTAAGCTGAGAGACATTTTGTTTTAGGTGCCGTTGTAGTGTTCAAATATGTGGAGATGATGCATTGACCTTATCAAATTGATAGAGCGCTCTGCCACCTTGAATGAATCTTTAATCAAAATTAATAATCATAAATGAATCATTTTGTAAGGTTGAATAGGCATAGAAGCCCTTTTCAAGCGACGAGTATCGCATCCCTTTAACTTTTGTAGAAGCAGATCTAAAGGCTAGAACGCGCAAAAATTGGTCGACAAAAAAATCGTTTCTTTCACTCAAAATTCATATCACAAAAATTTTCTAATTTTTCTTTTGGTAGTTCAATTCATATATTTAAAGGAAAAAAATGTTCGTTTATTCTTTTGGTATGCCAAATCCGAACTGTCGTGCCTTCCGCTTAACCCCTTCCATTGAATTTTGCACAGTGGTCTCATCGACCTTATTAGCCGCCGAACGCCAATTAGATTTTAACTGCTGCTCGTTTTCCATGGATTTATCAGTTTTTTTTGCGAATACACCAAGGCCCAATTCCGTTCGATAGGCCGGAGTTCTGGACTGTTTTGGGAGGGCTGTGGTACCACAACCACGTTGTTCGCATCGTACCACTCGATTACCTTTTTCCCATAGTGGCAGCTCTCCAAGTCCGGCCAGAACAGCACAGGTCTATTATGTTGCTTTAGGAATGGTAGCACCTGCTTTTCCAGGCACTCCCGGACGTAGATCTCTTGATTGATGGTTCCCGTAGCAATGGAAAAGCCGCTTTTTAGACCACACGTGCATATGGCCTGCCAGACCGGATTTTTTTTCGGAAACATCGACAGTTTGATGGTTTTGAAAATTTCAGCCACCTTCCCTTTTCCTGATGCGGAATAAAACTCCTGTCCCGGAAGCTGCTTGAAATCCGCCTTCACATAAGTTTCGTCGTCCATGATGACACAGTCGAACTTTGTGAGCAGATTGGTATACAGCTTTCGGGACCGCTGCTTTGTCGACGTGTTTTCTTTGTAATCTTGATTCCCCACCTTCACCTTCTTAAACGTCGACAACCCGGCTCGTTTCTTGGCCCGCTACACATTAGTATGGGAGACATTGAGCTTGCCAGCGACGTCCCAGATGGAGAGGTTAGGATTCCCCTTATATTTCACCGCCACCTTCTTCGTCGTCGCTGCCACGTCCGGATTACGATTGCCGCCACTTCCAGGCTTCCTGGCGGTCGACAGACGCTCCCCGAACACTGTTAAAACGTTTGTCACGGTCAATTTGGCCACATCCAGCAATTTTGCCAACTTGGCATGTGAGAACGTCCGATTCTCTTGCTGCGCGAGCAAAATTTTGACACGCTGCGCTTCTTGCTTGGACGTCATTTTGAAAACTGGAGAGCAAACGGTGAAAACTCATCATACCAACCATTGTATATACACTCAACTTCCAAAAACTTCGTCAAAATCAGCCTCTTCTACAGCCAACGGATCCTGAGTACCGTGCCGATTCAAATTTCGGACACTTAAACTCGAATTTCGGACACTTTTAAAAGTTGATTATCTCGGTCGAATATGATCCACATGTCTTGTAAATTTTAATTTTTTTTGACTAGTGCCCTCCACGATCATCTAACATTATTACTTTGTTTCTAACTGGATGTAATATTTAATTAAAAATGAAAGTGTCCGAAATTTGAATCGTCCGAAATTTGAATCGGAACGGTAATACAGTCTGCTGTGGACGAGTAGGAAACGTGATTCGTTGCTTCGTTCGCTACCGTTGGACTTTTGAGCATTTCTTCCATTGAACTTTCGTAAATTACTTCCTGTAAACTTTCGTCAATCGCTTCCTGTGAACTTTAGAGAATCATGTTCGATGAATTTTCTTGCATCACTTCCGTTGGAATTATCCTTATTGATTTCCGAGGAACTTCAGCCAGCTCGATGAGATCAGTATCTTCCAGCTCAAAGATTGCTCGCTTTCGATGGCTTGCTCATAGCTTTGATGTTGTTTCAAGCTTGTGGACATTTTTACATGAAATGTAGCTTTCGGTGGTGCACAAAGGACACTTGATTTTCGCCATCATATCCTCATGTTCAATCGGAGCAACTATGGTTAGTGACTTAAGCGATAGTAGGAACGCTCGATGTTTTTCGGAACCATCGTACCTAGGAAACTGATGTTTAAAAAAAACTTATTCAAAGAATATAAAACCTAGTTACCTTTTTCATACAACTTGATTGCAAACTCAAAATCTGTAACCGGACTGTGTTGTGTATGAAGCTGCGATGCTCTCGAAGTTGTTATATTTGATGTTTGCTTCTCCTAAAGAAATAATTAATCCTCGCTTCCTAACTGCTGCTGCCAGCATCTTCTTGATAGCTCTTTCTCCAGCAAGAAAATGAAAATCTGCGGGATTGTTTTTTAAATTTTTCGAAGGACTTCAAAAGATCCCTGTTGGTTGTTTTAGTTGACACTCGTTGAACGTCTTTTTCAATGTTGCCGATTTCGTGGTCGTCGATGCAGCGTTCAAGTAACCCGTGTATTCTAAGGCACACTTTACGGGAAGCGGGATCCTACCCTAATCTTTCTCGGCTGCTTTCCAAAACTCCTCCTTCGAAAGTAGGTTTCTTGTATGTATATTTTTATGTTTAGATTTGTAAACGTTACTAACCATTGTGACACTAGCATTCACTTCCTCACTTGTATTCATTTGATAACTGTAGTTACATTCACTGCACTTACTTAATCAGTTATTTTTTAAATAATCCTCGAAAATCGACTCAAACTCAACTTTGAAAATAGAGATTTCAAGACTAGCTATTGAAAAGGGCATAATTCTTAAATATAAACAAACCATATGTTGCCACATATAGAGCGAACAATTCACAAACTACTCGATAAACACGAAAAAGTAGGAGAAAATATCACTTCAAATCATCAAAAACGTTTCTTCTTACATGGCATATTTCCAATTTTCAACTCTATGATGCCACATGATGATGCTACGCCTTGCACCAGAACTACAAATTGTATTGTTTTAATCAGTGCTGAGATTTGTCATTGTCATTGACAGACTTTTGCGCGATATTGACAAAATTGTTTTTCACATAGTCAATGATAGACTTGATCCTCAAACAAATCTTTGTCAAAATCTCATTCATTTTTTCGTCAATGACAAAGATTCACCTGGTAACAGAAAGTGTAATTTCTTGCATTCTGAGACACATTACTGTTATCCAAGCGGTTCAGGACGTAGATGCTTATTCACTTTAATGGCTTCATGTAATTGTTTTGCTCAAGCCATTTAATTTCATTTCAAATTTAGCTAATAAACAAATCAGCACATGTTCGTCACTGACAAAAATGCTACTGACAATTGACATGGCTTGCCTTGACGATGACTGTTAGCTCAAACGAGTGACCAAAGCAGAATTTTGAGAATCACCGTGTATTGTCGAAATTTTGCAGTACTGGTTTTAATATGCCAAACGTACTGATTCTGTAGTCACGCCCGGTTCATTTGAAATGCATCCGATTGATATTTCACGTGTAAAAAACGAACAAAAAGAAGACCAAAAAAAATCTCCGGGCGTAACTCCACTCTCACAAAATTTGCGAACGAAGAACCAAGGCGGAACAACGAACAGAAAATCCCGATGGTGTATTTGTACGACGTATGACCAGTGTTGGCAGTTTAAAGGATGGAAGATCCGGGGGGTAACAACATGTAAGAAATTATCAGGGCATATGATGTTTTATTCTCAATTTCACGGCAGAGAAAACTTTTTTTTTAGTTTTTAGTTATGCATGATGATAGATTACACTATTTACTATATTTCAAGCTTATAAAATCATCCAGAAAATGGAAATAGGATTAATTTTTATAGTTGAAGATGCTAATTTCAAATAACAGACTGTAGTGGTAATTTTTATACGATAGATGGAGTAGATGAAAGCATAGAGTTGATAGTTCCGTTAGAGTACGGCAGTGTGAAGATTGTATATAGATATTAGAATAGCAAGCTAGGAAAACTTTTAAGGAAGGTACAAATCGGTTTTTTCATCTCTCTTTACCAAACTCCCCCTTTGGAGAGGGATGGTGAGGGGTGCCCCCCCCCCCCGCCACCACTGGCAAAAAGAGATGAAAACCGACCCGCTCAAGTACCAACTGTGTGTTTGAAACAGTTCTACCGATTTTTTACCACACTTCAGTTGTTATTTGAAGGAAGGCATCCAGTCGTAGGTTTGGAAATTGCAACTATTGTTTACCCCTACCACGACATGTGGTTAGTTCATCAAAATTCGGATGCGATTTTCTCGATATGGTCATTTTGGAGCTACGCCTTTTTCAAATGTTAGCCTAGATTTTTTTTCCTGTGGCTTGCAAAGCTGCTACAGTTCATTCGCTATCTCGCCTGCTGTTGCCTTTTTTCTTAGTTTTATCTGGTCATTCATTTAGCATTTTTCCACATCCTTGCCCGCATCTACTTCCATCTTCGGCAGCGTTGGCAGCGGTGAAAAAGTTGATGCAGCGGATGCTAGGGTAATGAATCTCACGAATGTTCACTGATCTTAAAAAGCGGTTCGATTCTTTACAGAATAGATGTGTCGCACTCCTCGTGAAATGCACTCAATTTGCCAAAATAGGTTGTATTCCAGATAATTAGCAGCAGAATTATGTGGTTCATAAAGTTTTTAGCCTTCAAGAAAAATTGGTTTCTGCTTGAGAAATCTTAACGAATTCAGTATGATAAATATATCCTCAATTTTTAAATTTTTCCAACTAGTTTTATATCAAAATTTAGACACTTTCGCCTTCATCGGTAAGATACAGGATCACCATTCCGTATCGAGCGCTGAGCCAGTTAACAACGTCCTGGTCTCTTCATACGACACTCGTTTTTTTACCGTGTTTCCATCGCTCTCGTGTTAAAAAAAGTGTTCAGGTGAATCGCGCACGGTTTTCGGAAGCAGCTATCGTAAGCTGAGTCTTACGTATAGACTGTTCATCTTTAACCCAGTGATCGATCATCATAAAATCATCACCATCATCATCGCACCATCTCCGTCAATAGCAGCAATAGTAGCAGCAGCAAACGGAATATCTAGCTGCACCGGCTGATAGGTTGTTTACACAACCGGCACAAGTATAGTACAATACATTTTGCAAGTCCATTGCCTCTCTATTGTAGTTTTGTTTTGCCTCGTGGCGCGTGGCTCTGTCTCTCACCCCTGGTAAGGGAGTATGGTTCATAGTGAGACAACTTGTTGCAACTAGATATAAGTTTTTTTTTCTCGATTTTTTTTCTCTTAAATTTAATAGTAATTGAAATTAATCAATTGGAGAAGGTTTTTATTTTTTTTTCCTTCTTAAGCGGTTGCGCACCGCTTTTGCGCAACACTTATGGCATCTTCCGATGCCAACGTTGCGCGAACCAGGTATTACCAACCACTCTCGAAAGGACCATGGGTTGTCTTTTTTCGGCCTAAAAATAAACCCTTGAAAACTCTCGATATTTCGAGAGACTTGCTGCGTAAGTATTCGGGAATCTTGGTACATAAGGAGAGATTCAACAAACTGCGTGTAGAAGCACCGAATTATGATGTAGCAAATAAAATAGCTGATCACGAGTTGTTTAGTGTTGAGTACAACATCTACATCCCTTCTCGAGATGTGGAGATAGAAGGCGTGGTCTCCGACGCGAGTCTGTCTGTCGAAGACTTGAAACGTGCCTCGGGTTGTTTTAAAAACAGAAAAGTCACAAGCGAGCTTGTAAAGATACTGGATGTTAGGCAACTGCATTCAGTGTCTTTACAAGATGGCAAGAAAGGTTATCAGCATTCAGACTCGTTTCGGGTGACTTTCGCTGGTTCAGTTCTCCCAAACTTTGTCAAAGTTGATGGTGCTTTTTTTCCGGTGCGGTTGTTTGTACAGAGGGTATATAATTGTACCAACTGCAAAAGGCTGGGACACTCGGCCAGCCATTGCGGCAATAAAACTCGTTGTGGCAAATGTGGTGAAAACCACAAAGAGGATTCTTGCCACAAAGAATCAGTAAAATGCGCTTACTGTGGCGAGAATCCTCACCCCTTGCAGGAGTGCCCGATGTACAAACAGCACTCCGATAAAGTGCAGCGTTCAATCTCTGGACGCTCCAAGCAGACATATGCTCAAATGTTGAAGGCTGCATCAGCCGTCCAAGATGCAAACCAATTTTCGGTTTTGTTAGTTGAAGAATCAGACTCTGACTCATCCGATGAAGGTGATTCTACGGTGGTACACGCACCTTCAAAAATGGACGGTTCCTCAAAAAGAAAATGCCCCTCCCCGAAAGTGCGCCGTAAGAAAACTAAAGTCACGTCCAGACGATTGCCAAATTCCCAGGGTAATGGGGATGAAAAAACAAAACCGAAGGCTCCTGTTGATCCAATCCCTGGATGCAGCAAGAATTTTCCGCCATTGCCCAACAAAGATAAAAAAAATAAAAAAGCTGCTCCTCAAACTTCTCAAAAGAAATCCAAGTCCGAACGAGGTTTGCTAGCTTTTTCGGACATTGTGGAATTCATATTAAATATGTTCAACATACAAGACCCTCTTAGAAGCTTAGTTTCTGCCTTGCTTCCAACGTTAGAATCATATCTTAAGCAATTGACTGTTTCATGGCCCCTCCTTGCATCAATCATATCTTTCGATGGATAATTCGTCGAACGAGGTTGAAGATATGATCACTGTGCTACAGTGGAACTGCCGTAGTCTAGTGCCTAAACTAGACTCGTTCAAATTTTTACTTCACAATTCTGATTGTGATATATTTGCTCTCTGTGAAACATGGCTTTCTTCCGATAAAGAACTCAACTTCCACGATTTTAACATTATACGCCTGGATAGAGACGATTCTTATGGAGGAGTACTTTTAGGGATCAAAAAGTGCTACCCTTTCTACAAAATTTCCCTTCCTGCTCTATCCGGCGTCGAAATCGTCGCTTGCCAAATAAATGTGAAGAACAAAGATCTTTGCATAGCTTCAGTATACGTTCCACCAAGAACCTCCATTAGCCGTAGTCAACTCTGGAATCTAGTTTCGATTCTTCCATCCCCAGTATTAATTCTGGGTGATATGAACTCCCATGGTACTGGGTGGGGCGATCTATATGACGACAATAAAGCGGCTATTTTTTACGATTTATGTGACGATTTCAATTTGACTATTTTGAACACTGGTGAAGCGACACGTATAGCAAAACCTCCGGCTCGAGAAAGCCGACTCGACCTATCTTTGTGTTCAAGATCGCTATCATTGGATTGTCAGTGGAAGGTTATCAATGATCCCCATGGTAGCGATCATTTGCCAATCATCATTTCAATAAAGTGTGGCCCTCACTCTGCAGAACCATCTCGGGTTCCATTTGATCTTACAAGGAACATCGACTGGCAGAAATATGCAACGGCGGTGACAATCGGTGTCGAATCAATAGATACGCTTCCACCATTGGAAGAATATCGATTCCTAGCCGATTTGATTTACAAAAGCTCACTGGAAGCACAAAAAAGAAAAGTTCCAAGTGCACCCTTTAAAAGGAGACCAGCCACACCTGGTTGGGACGAAGAATGCACAAAATTGTATGTAGAAAAATCTGATGCTTTCAAAGCTTTTCGTAGACACAAAACCTCCACTTACTTCGAGGAATATTCAAAGCTTGAGACCAAGCTGAAACAATTAATCAAAGCAAAAAAACGCGGTTATTGGCGCAATTTCGTCGAGGGACTCTCACGAGAAACCTCAATGAACACCTTGTGGAGGGTGGCTCGCAACATGCGTAACCGCTCATCTTTCAATGAGAGTGAAGAATACTCCAATCGATGGATATTCGATTTCGCTAAAAAGGTCTGTCCGGACTCAGTTCCAGCACAAAATATTCTTCGAGAAGCGTCTCCTAGCGGCGGCTCTCTGGATAGACCATTCTCAATGCTGGATTTCTCTATGGCTCTTCTTTCATCGAACAACTCCTCACCGGGAAGCGATATGATTAAATTCAATCTTCTGAAAAATCTCCCAGATATCGCTAAAAGACGCTTGCTAGACTTATTCAATTCCTTACTAGAAAACAACATTATACCGCCTGAATGGAGACAGGTCAAAGTAATAGCCATTCGAAAACCTGGCAAACCAGCGTCTGACCATAACTCATACCGTCCGATTGCTATGCTTTCGTGCATTAGAAAATTGTTGGAGAAAATGATCCTTCGGAGACTCGATCAGTGGGTCGAATCAAATAACTTGCTATCAAATACACAGTTTGGGTTCCGCAAGAGCAAAGGAACAAACGATTGTCTAGCGCTGCTTTCCACAGATATTCAACTGGCCTTTGCGCACAAGGAGCAATTGGCTTCAGTATTCTTGGACATTAAGGGGGCTTTTGATTCAGTTTCCATTAAAATTCTGTCAGACAATCTGCACAGATGTGGACTTTCTGGAATTTTAAATAATTTCTTGTACAATTTGTTGTCAGAAAAGCAAATGAACTTTTCCCTTGGACAACTGATAGCTTCCAGAATTAGTTACATGGGCCTGCCCCAAGGCTCATGTCTCAGCCCTCTTCTTTATAACTTTTACGTCAAAGATATCGACAACTGTTTGGCAGAACAATGCACGCTAAGACAACTTGCAGATGACGGTGTGGTTTCCGTAAGAGGTCCACATGCCGTGGACTTGCAAGGACCATTGCAAAATTCCTTAGATAACTTGTCTTCTTGGGCTAGGAATCTAGGGATCGAATTCTCGCCGCAGAAAACTGAACTGGTAGTGTTTACTCGAAAGCGGTACCCAGCCCAAATGCAGCTTAATCTTTTGGGCAGAAACATTACCCAATCATTGTCTTTCAAGTACCTTGGGGTCTGGTTTGATTCAAAGTGCACTTGGAATGCCCATATTACGTATTTGAAGCAAAAATGTCAGCAGAGGATCAACTTTCTCCGTTCAATATGCGGCACATGGTGGGGTGCTCATCCGGGAGACCTCATAACGCTTTATAAAACAACTATTCTCTCTGTTCTAGAGTACGGCTCTTTCTGCTTTCTCTCGGCAAGAAAAAGTCACCTAATAAAATTGGAACGAATTCAATATCGTTGTCTGCGTATTGCCCTTGGCTGTATGCACTCAACGCATAACATGAGTCTCGAGGTTCTGGCAGGAGTAACACCCCTCCAGAACCGTTTCTGGGAGCTCTCTCTCAGAATACTAATCAAATGCGGAGTGACGAACACACTTATAATTGCAAATTTTGAAGAAATTCTTGGGCTGAACACACAATCTCGATTTATGAGAATCTACCACCACTACATATCATCAGATATGTGTCTTCCTTGTTATACTCCAGACCGTGTTCACTTCACCAATCGCAGTTCCTCAATTGAATATGATCTGACCATGAAACAAGCAACTCATGGGATTCCCGATCAACTTCGACCTATTATAATTCCGCGTATTTTTACTGAAAAGTACCAACAAGTCAATTGCATGAAAAGATATTTTACAGACGGGTCCCGTCTCAATGGATCCACTGGCTTCGGTGTCTTCAATGAAAACTCTAGCGCCTTCCGCAAACTTCAGGAACCTTGTTCCGTTTTTGTTACTGAGCTGGCAGCAATCAACTTCGCATTGGGGATGATTTCCAATATGCCCACAGACCATTACTTCATCTTCTCGGATAGTCTCAGTTCGATTGAGGCTATTCGGTCGATGAAACAAGGTAGGCACTCATCTTATTTCCTTTCAAAGGTAAGGGAGCAGATGAATGTACTGGTCGAAAGATCATATATGATTACCTTTGTATGGGTCCCCTCACATTGCTCAATCCCAGGCAATGAGAAGGCGGACTCTCTCGCAAAGGTGGGCGCGCAGGAAGGCGAATTATATGACAGGCAAATTTCACACGATGAATTTTACCATTTAGTGCGTCAGAGTACCCTTTCGAGTTGGCAAACCGATTGGGACAATGGAAATCTTGGACGGTGGTTACATTCAATTATTCCTAATGTTTCTTCGAGAGCGTGGTTTAAAGGCTTGGACTTAAGTCGTGACTTCATTCGCGTGATGAGTAGACTTATGTCCAACCACTACTCGCTAGATGCTCATCTCAATAGAATAAACCTCGTGGACAGCAACATCTGTCGGTGTGGAAACGGTTACGATGACATCGAACACGCAGTTTGGCAATGTACGGATAATGACGCCGCCAGAGAGCGACTTTTGAATACCCTCGAGGCCCAAGGAAGACAACCGTATGTTCCTATCAGAGACGTGTTGGCAACCCGTGATCTCTGCTATATGCAGTCCGTTTATGTTTTTCTTCAAATGTCTAGTATAAGAGTTTAATTCCTTTTGTCTTTTGTCTCTCTTTATTAGTTTTTGTTTGTCTTGTCCCCCCGTCTCGATGAGTCTCATCGTCGCCCACTGGTCACCCACCATAGCCGGTCGAACTCCGGACGAAGCTAGAACAGCACTACCGTTCATACTGGCGACAACGCTCTGATGAGACAACGAAACCCTACCCCAAGCTCCTCCCCTGATCCTATCCTTCAACAATGTACCCCTCTAACCTCGAGTAAGCCGCGAGTAATCGGCCCAACTCCTACTAGACATAGAATTAAGTGAATTTTGTTACAAACAGTGAACAATGAACTATCGGCTCCGTAAAGCTAACGCGATTGAGCCTTCCAAATAAACGAAATGGATAAAAAAAAAGATACAGGATAATAGATATGCAGTAAATGTATTTGTGCAAATACAGTTATTTATTACATATGACGCATTTCTTTGCAATATAACTGCTACTGGTTCTACAACCACTATGAGTGCGTTTAATTGCCTGGACACGCCGAGCTGTCATAGGAAACCATTGATAGAGACTTTTATCTTTTTGAATATCCCAATTTTTTAGAGCCTGTTCAAAAAATTATTCATCAAAAACGTCTTATGCTTGATACTCTTTCGACTGATGTTTCCTTTTCCTACCCAGAAATCGAGAAACAATTGATGAAAATAATTTTATTCAGTGAATAAATAGGTCCATCAAAATGTATTTTTTAACTTCCTGAAGCTTATTCAATCTTCCTTGGAATTTTGTTCCACCTTGCCCCTTAGGTTATTTTCCGATTCCTACGGAGAAAATATTTCCATTTCACTTGGAAGTTTCTTCAGGCTTCGCTCGAAAGGTTCTTCCGTCTTCTCCTACAAGTTTTTTTTTTCAACATCCTCGGAACTTCAGGAATGCTTTTTATTTGTTTCCATTTATGCTTCAGGAAAACTGCAGGAACTTTTAAGAAGCTCCTCATCTTTGGAATAGTCCAGACTTTTGGGTAGGTAAACATCATACATATTTTGAAAGCTTCACAAGTGCAAAAAACTTCAGGGAAATTTAATGGTTTTCAGGACGGTTCCATTTTTTTCTGGGGAAATTCACTTTGAGAAGCTCTCAGAACAATTAATTTAAAGGAGTTCCGAGAAATTCGAAGAGTTTTCGAAAACTTGTGTGAAGTACCGAAAGGTTCATGAAAATTTTGGAAACGTAAGAGAAGTAACATGAAGATTAGAAAATTTTCAGATCATATTATCGAAAATTTCGAGAACTTTTGAAAATTAAAAAAAATCGAGATAATCAGAGAACTTCAATGCTGATGTTCCATTAATTTCAAGAATATTGTGAGAGCACTTTAAAAGTTCTGAAATATACAAGAAAGTTCGGATACCTTCAAAAAAGATTAGAGATTTTCTGGTAGTTTCATCATAATCCAGGAAGTTCCGAGAACTTCAAGGATGATCAGAGAACTAAAAAACAGCTCCATCAACTTTATGAAAATTGCAAGAACTTGTAGCATGATCACTTTTATGTTAATATAATTTAAGAATTGCCAAGTATTATTTGAATTTATAATTTGTTTTTGCCATATTGTATGTATATTAATCGTTCGCGTTATTTATTTACAATTTCCATTTATTCATTTTGTGGAATAATTACATGCTCACGTAAATTAAATTCAAATCTCTATTACAAATAAAACGTATTGTAAATTCGCATAAAAACGAAAAACTTGCATACCAGCTGCCTCGTTGTAAAGTCCAAGGTTCGTAAAAAAATCAATCGAACCAGAAATAGATTGAAGCAAACAGTTTAATCAAACGGTATGAGCAAGAAAGAGGCAGAGTTTCAATCGGCTCAAGATCGTAGTTGATGAGATTTGTCGTTTGAAACGGTCGTTAATTACTTCAGTATTTGACGTTCTTCCGGCCGCGAAGACTCACGAATCACAATTTGATCTGAGGGTTTTTGGAACGTCTACTCGTCCCTTTTGACCAGGACCGTGTAAGAGGCGAGAGTGCGTGAAATAGTTCTTTTGTCGTGGGGTGTTTAAATTGATAGTAATTAAAATGTAAGAAGTCTTGTGATTGAATTTAATGTTAGCTTTCGTTTCCTTCACATAGCCTAAAAATTCAGCACTTAGGTCAAAGTTGACCTGCCGTCAAATTTGTGTGTGTGCGTTTGTGTAGAGAAAACCCATTCGACGGCTTTTTATTTAGGATTCGCTTCTAGGAATATACGGCCGAAGCTCGGCACACCTCATGCATCTTCAGTTAGACGCTCTCGACCCCACGTTTCTGCGTCAAGATTCCCGGTATGAGGAGAAAGCCGGAAGGGAACAAACTGTTCTGACAGAGCAGCCATTTCGCCATTCCTACCACACGAGGTCGATCGCCACATTTCGGGCGATAGCCACAATACCGCTGCAAACCAGCCGGTATCTTCTTTACCGATCAATTCATCGGGCAGCTGTTTCGGTACCGTGAGTAAACCAAACAATTAATCAAACCATGCGCATGCATTAACGACACCACACACACACCACGAAAGAAGAGCTCTATGAGCGAAAAAAGCTAGCGATCACTAGAATAAATCCGCGCACAGTATGGAAACTAGAGACGAAAAAACACGAATACTTATGTGATTTAAAGTAGTTTACCCGAATAAATGTTAAAGGTTTCCATGTTAATTAATTTTTGGTTTCGAGAGCTCTCACATTTCGCGTCGTTCTACATTTTTATTGTTGTGGTATTTTACGCTAGGTTAGACTGCCTGAGAAATCAGTCTCTCCACTCACGTGTCTCGATCGGCGGGGATTTTTGGATAAGTGAGTTCCTCCGGTGATGATACTGGTGAGTGGCATTTTTCGTAGCATCAACCATTCCATTGTTCCACTCTACTTGTGGAGAATCTCGACCCATCATACCATTTGAGTCTTCTGGTTCATTCTCAATTTTAATTTTTGGTTCTGATTGAACAAACTCGCCCTGAGGTCGGTCCGTTTATCGCGCCAGGGAATGTTACAAGAGACGGAAAACCGATAGCCGCATTTTGCGCGCTACAAAGTTTCAAGGAGTTTACAGGAATCATGTGATATTCCGAAGTGCATTTCAGGAATGTACAGGAAACTTCAGGGGTATTGTTGGGTATTCATGAATGTTTTATAAAAAAACAGGAAAATTACTCAGGATCATTAGAACATGTAAGGAACTTCAGGGAATATTGTGCTAATATCCCCAAGAAATCTATTTCATCCGGATTTTCCCCCCAACTTCTCCTTTAAGTTTCTTTCGGCTGATCCGTAAAGCCCTCTGACTTCCGACTTCCTCCAGTAGTTTCTTCCATCTACCTTAGGAAGAGGTTGGAAATCCTATATAACATGAAGCTTTAATGTAATAATTTATTAGCTCGATGATAGCCTAAAAAGGGTAGATAGATAGTTCCACTAGAGTACGGCAGTATGAAAATTGAATAGAAGTAGAAAATGAGCGAAGGGGCATTAATGCGACAGTACTAGTCAAACGCAAACTTCTTTACCTAAACCATTAATGGATGTGAAGATTTGAAGTATTTCTTGAAATCTGCAGACAAAATAGTGTGCGTTTGACTTGTACATATACTGTCTGTGGCTGTGGAATAGTTCTAGCGACGTTTCATCACTACCTAAAGCCCCACGTTGCCGAAAGCATTTCCAGTCGATGGTGTATTACAATGCAATCCTTCTTTACCCAACTATTGTGTTGCTCCTCTCGTCATGACCAACGTAGTGATCGTAGAGAGAAAGCAGTAGGGTGCAGTACCATCATCAGCAATGTTGACGGTTACTCCCGCCTTGAGTTGTTACATTCAAAGTGTTTTTATGTTACTTCATACGTAAATTTTACGATTTTAAGAGTTGCAACTCAGAAAATCGTAAACTTCATGTATGAAGAAACACAAAAACACTTTGGATTGAATACCTTAGGAAGTTTCATCCAGTGTCTTCTGGAAGTTTCTTTTGTCTTCTCCAGGAAGTTCAATTAAGCTTCTGCTAAATATATCGCCCAGAAATTCCGCTCGTCTTCCTCTGAAACTTTTTCCATAAGCCGGTCTCTATAGGTTTTTTCGGCTTCTATTGGAAGGTTTTTCAGAGCTTCTTCTGACTTTCACTGGAAATGGCTACTACCGGAATTTGTTTCAGATTTCCGAATCTTGTCTGGCTTCCTCTGAATGTGTCATCCGATTTTTTTTTTCAAAAGCTTCTTTACATTGTCACCAGAAGTTTCTCAATATTTGTCTTGGAAGTTCTTTCTTCAAACTTCCTCCAGAAGAGCTGCTTTATTGTTGCCTGTAAATTTCTTCCGACTTCTCCTGGAAAACAAATTTTCCGTTCTAAGATAAGAAGATTGAATTTTCGCAAAAAATATAAAATTAATTTACCGATAAATACCGATTACCTTAAACTGTTGATACCGATAAGCTGGAAAACAATCTGGCAACACTGAATGGAGTGTCGAGTGGAACCACATGTGTGTCTCTCCGTTTGTAACGTTTGCAGTGTTTAGAAGCCAGCAGCAGTATAGGGGCATTAGAACTGGGACAATTTTCGCTCACGCAACGATTTTCGCGCGAACCATCTTTTTTTTTATTCGACACACAATTGGCTCTCAAATGCTGCACACAGACACTACCCATTTTGTAAGCCCTGCGACACGTGCTACGATTCCAACGCACATCTACCGTAGGAGGTAAGTGGTACATGGCATTCACTCTTTGTACATTTCACCGTGCATGTATGCTTTGAGCGGAGTGTTGTGGTACGATTTTTTTTTCTGGTAAGTAAGCGATTTTTCCTGTCATAGTGGATGATAAAAAAAAGCATGCTTGCTAGTATCCGAGAGGTAAAATGCGGGTGCCCAAATTGCTTTGAGCATATCTGGGTGTAATGTGTTAAGAGGCTCCTCAATCTCAACAGACAGGCTAATGCAGGGGATGATTTGTTTCATAAGCATTGCTGTTAAATATGTGACAATTTTATGTGAAGTGCTCGGTACTGTTCAAATCTTTTATTTATTTCCAGCTAAGAATAAACAACGAGCAAGAGTGATTTAGATTTTGATTAAGATTTGATTACGATTTGATAAAGAGAAACAAATTGTAGAGATATCGTTAAAATTCTAACACTGCTTCTTGGCGCCAAACTCGGCCTAACGCATTGAAACGCCCTTGAAACGCCAATGAATTCACTTCGGTCTATCGGATAAAGATAAAAATTGATTCGGTCGGTGCGCTTCATTTGTATTTGAGAATATTGGATGCAAACATTCGTATCACACGTTCTTATTGACTTCGTTCGGTAGCATTTGAAATAAAGTATTTTTTACCTGTTAACACGGAAATCATGGATTTATTTGATGTTGTCTGCTTGATAGGCCCAAAATGGGCGCTTAGGCCGAAGTAGTTCGCTACCCTACTCACTTTTTGTTCTTAGCATAAAACAATGCGGAGCCTAGTCTAGGCTATTGTAGTTCTGACTGATCTGAATGAGCTAAGGCAATTCCAGGGTTTTTAAATTGCGGAGCAGTTCAAGGCAACAACATGTAGCTCAAACTTCATCAATGTAAATAAATGGACTGCGCCATAAGTGGATTACTTCATGAGCCGTTCCAAACCATTAACCTCGTTACTCGCGCCAACTTTTGTAACACGAGTACTCGCGCGTTGTAGTTTGTACAACAGTGTGGTGAGTTTTCCATTGCCATTTTGTTGCCGAGCTACCAATCGATCTGAAACCAACGGGTATTCCTTAAAAAACTTGTTTTGAACTAAACAAGCTACACTTCGATTACATTAAACCCCCTCAATATGCGAATAATAGAGAAAATGTAAATGGAAACAAATGAATCGGTGTCCATAATACGTGGGACTTGACCTAATTGGTTACGACATGGAATATCGCAAGATCCTGACCAGATAGAAAATTACTGTCTTCGGAAAAGTTGTTCAGAAGGTCAAGGCTTTTTGGCTGGTGAACAGTAGCTCAGAATCTTCTACCCACGTGGAGCTAGTATACATGTGAAATTCTCGCATATAAAATATCTCTAGATTTTGACCAGATACAAAATAAATGTCTTCGACTAAATTATTCTGGAAGTCATAATCTTGTCGTTCAGAATTTTCTCACTACGAAGCGCTAGTATACGCATGAAATTCTCGCATATATATACAATAGCTCGAGATCTTGACCAGCTAGAAATATACTGTTTGCCTTGTTCAGGGGCTCAAGACTTTTGGCTGGTGGACAGTAGTTCAGAATTTTCTTACCACAGTTTTCGATAGTGGACAGTAGTTCAGATCTTTTCACTATGCAGCGCTAGTATAGACGTGAAATTCTTACATGTGATATATCTTGAGATCCTGACCAGATGGAAAGTTACTGTCTTGGGCAAAGTTGTTCAAGAGTTCAAGGCTTTTTGGCTGGTGGACAGTAGTTCAGAGTTTTCTCACTTCGCGGCGCTAATATACAAGTGAAATTCTCGCATATACAACAGCCCGAGATTACTATATTGCACAAACTTGGTCAAGACTTTTGGCTGATGGACAGTAGTTCAGAATTTAATCACCACGCGGCGCTAGTATACATATGGGTCAGAAAAAGTTATGATCTCCTGAACAACTTTTCCGTTGACAGTAAGTTTCTATCTGGTCAGAATCTCGAGGAAGGTTGTCATCTGATCACTCAATGCGCACAATGTACTGATTTCCTGAAACATACAAAGTCAGAATCAAGCAAACACAAAGTTGGCTTGTTTTTCACCCTGGGCAAGTGTATAGCAGCGGAGAAGAGAAGACAAACACACACCCATATTTAACGAAAGCTCAATGTGTAATCATCGCTCCAACGGCTCCGACGCAAAAAGCGCCACTCAGTGTAGGGTTGCAAATGGGAAACATAGCAAAAAGACACAATTCTTCTTTGTTATGCCCTTCTTCATCTCCTATGCATGCAGTCCTGGTAAGCAATATCTGCAAAGAATTCAAAGAAGACATTTGCGCTTGTTGTATTATATTCGCTCCCTGCGCCGCACGGAGTGTACCGCTCATAGTGTGGATCGCTTTCTCGCAGATTAGAGTGTGCGAAGTAAATGGGAGAACCACACACTCTTTGTCGAGTGCATGCACAAAGTTGCTTTGCTAACGCTCTGAGGTGCATTCCAGCCCTCTCGAGATATAACATGTTGTAATCAGTTAAGTCAAATCCCACGTACTTCGGACACCATTTATGCGGTTTCCATTTACATTTACCCTATTATCCGCATTTTTGGGGTTTACTATAATCAAAATGTAGCTTGTTTAGATCAAAATAATTTTTTTGAGGAATACACGTTGGTTTCAGATCAATTGATATCTCAGCAAACAAATGGCAATAGAAAACTCATATGTGATGTACAAAGTACAACACTGCGAGTAACGGAGGGTTAATCGCCTTTCTATCGGCCTACACTAGATGTGGTGGCGGAAGATTTCGGCTGTACAGTTGAAGTCAAACAATGTGTAGAATTCGTCGAATCGCGATGACATGAACCGTATTGTAGGCCGTAGTTCGAAGAACATGCTCAAAAGCGTAGATTTCGTATTCGGTCCAAACTCTAGGAGAGTCGGTTACACCTGGTATCACTTATGACGAAGGACTATGTCTGTGATTTCTATATGGGGATACACTTTGTGAAAACCAAAAATGGAACATGTAACAAAATTATGAAAGATTTTGAACGTTAATAACTCAGCTGCCCCTGAACCAATTTCAATAATTTTATCACCAATCGATCAGAAATATTTCTACGGATCTGCTAAGTTTAAGACTTTATCATTTTTTGAAAATGTCACTATTGAAAATTGCACCAATGTACAACTGTTGCTATGATAATTAAAATTATCACCGATTGCCTGTGAAAAGCGATTTCCCTAACACAGACTTCAAAGTTGAATTCCATACCGTCTCACCAATTGATTATTCCATCACCGCGTGGTGAGGGGTGGTGTTCTCCAGTACACAACGAAAGGCTCCCCGCAAGCAGCTAGCTATCAAGGCTACCCTCAACTGCTGATCGGATTCAGTTCCAATCACCGTGTGTGGTGCTGTCCGGTCGTCGGCATCAGCAGCAGCAGCAGCAGCAGTGCTTTTGGCGCGTAGCGTTGAACATTGTTCTCCAGTACACAACGAAAGGCTGCCTGCAAGCAATGAGCTGCAGCCCACATGAGCATCCATAGAAGGAGGAAGAAGCCGCACCGCTATTGATCGGAATCAGTAGCTCTTCGTGAGTCGCTGTGGGCCATCTATGCCAAGCGCGTCACCCTCATTTCAAACAACATACAGCTCACTAGCCTCATATGTGTTTAACACCCTAATAGCTCAGCACTACTCAACCATCACGACAAAACGGTCCTTTTCAGGACCACCATAAATTTGTAAAAGAGTATTTTTTGGACATTTGTCAAGGTCATCAATCGGATGTCAGTTCCCATATCAAGATTGAGTTGGAATTAGGGCGTAACAGCTTTTGTAAACAATAACTTCTTTCGATGATATCTTGAAAGTCAAGGCTCGTTCACGCAAATTAACATCACCATGAGGTAGGGTAAGTCTTCCCATACCCGACGGTAATATTGGTTTGCGTGCGCGTGCCTTGAATTCCTAGAAATCATCGAGAGAATCCCTAGTGTACAAAAGCTGTTATGTTCTTATTCCAGTTATATCTAGATATGTTTAAATTTAACATACCATGTATTTTAAGGCAACACTGGGGTGCAATTTCAAAAACCAAAGTCGATCGCGGCAAGAAAGTGGTCTGGTTTTGATCCAGCGATGATGGATTTTAATTCTTAATACGCTAATCGATAGGAATTTTTTCTACGAATCTGTTAAAATTGAGACTTTTCCATTTTACAAAATGTCACTAATGAAAATTTCACGAATGTGCAACTGCTTCTATGATATTTAAAATTATCACCGATTGCCTACGAAAAGCGATTTCCCTAACACAGATTTCAAAGTTGAATTCCATCCGGTCTCACCAAACGGTGTTTGTTCAATCACCGCGTGGTGAGTGGTGGAGTTCTCCAGCACTCAACGAAAGGCTGCCTGCAAGCAGTGAGCTGCAGCCCACATGAGCATCCATAGAAGGAGGAAGAAGTCTCACCGCTATTGATGAGAATCAGTAGCTCTTCGTGAGTCGCTGTAGGCCATCTATGTCAAGCACGTCATACTTACGAGTATAAACAGAGAGAACCCCGCTCAAATTCCTATTCCTGCACAAATCACAAGCTCCTGCTGCAGTTAACAAATACAATTTATTATATAAAACCACGTAGTCCTACGTCACAATTGCGTACAACCCCATAGGGCTGTCCCTTGTAGTGTTTTTTCAGAAGAAGACAACAATCCCCATATGGTGGAAGGTACACTGGATCATTCCAAGGAAAGTGAAGAAGGGCGTAACGTACGAATTTCTTTTGAACAGATTCAATTCTCACTATCCAAACTGCTTGATACGGGCACCATATCACTGCGCTAGGAAGGCAGGATCACGAAACTCGTCTTAGATCTTAAAGATGAACCCGAGTTATCTGTTAGCTTCGACAATTATGCCCGAGTAATGTTTCTTAAATGTTAAAGCAGTGTCGAACGTAATTCCAAGGTCACGAACAGCAATTGGTTTCGACTTACGATGGAATGTGATAATATAGATAATATAGTACAAGGAGAGAAAATTCCTAGAGAACCACTCTTCAGCAGTCAGCGAAGCATCGCACGACCACGTAAATCTTCGTAATAAAACGACCGTAATAACTTCGCGAAAATTTCTACCTTGAGGATCTTCCGACATGCTTGTGAAGTAGTCCGAATGATCTGACCCAAGTTTCACACACGGTTTTCTATTGGTAAGGTAGGATTTAAACCAACGAATGAAGCCACCCGGCACGCCAAGCTTATTAAGCTTTGCCAAAAGTATTGCGTGGTCAACCCAGTCAAAAGCAGCTTTTAGATCCGTATATTCGTATATACTGCGTCTACCTGTGATGAAAGGAGCAAGGTTTTTTGTTGAGACCGAACTCTTGGGGTGAAAACCATGTTAGGCATCGTTAATGATGATGTCGAAGACTTAAGGCAGGTGTAAAATGATGTGATCCCTCGGTAATTGTCAGCCTTTCGTTTGTCTCATTTCTTGAAAATTGGGAGCATGAACGAAGATGTCCAGCCGGTTAGAAACTCACCCTGCTGCAGCGAAATTTTGAAAAACTTTGATAAAGGAATGATGAGGTCAGTTGAGCATTTCTTCAATACGCAAGAAGGGATTCCATCAGGACCAACAACATAGGAGAATTTCAGCTTCCTTACTTCAGATTCGACGAATTTAAAAGTAACGGTGAAAATGTTGAAGTTAAGCACCTCGCCGGGAATTTCTCTGATAGCTTCATCAACTTGGGTCGACGAAGCGGAAAAGCCGTTGAACACGTTCCTAAAATGTTCAGACAGAATGGTAGCATTTCTCCAGTGACGTGCGAGCGCGTGTATCTCCAAGATGAATTTCTGTCGGTAGACCATCCTCTTTTGTTTTCGTCATTACGAACGACCAAAATAGTTTTGAATTGCGGCGAAGATTATCTTGCCTGCGACTTGAATAGCGTTTATAAAGAAACCGGTTATACATTCGATACTCGTTGCTGGCAACAGAAACCAAACGCTTGGTTAACGGGTTGCGAGCTTGGCAGAGCTTTAGATCTTAAGCGCTTCTTGTGCTGTAATGGAGAATTGCTCCACGGTGGTTTTGAAGCAGTTCTGCGTAACGGGACGCAATTGGCTGTTGCATGGTTCAAAATCTGACTCCACATCTGCGTCAATAGACGGGAACGAGTCAAGGACCTGCTAATCTGCCTTGGAAAGTGAGTTAGCTAGCGCATTGAAATCAGCCTGGCGAAAATTCATATCCCGCAAATCAACTGAATTTTTGAAGAGAACGGGAACAGACAGACTGATGCGAGTTTCTAGTGCGGGGTGGTAAACGTCGAGATTTGTGTGGTGTTTACATCTGTGCTATTCTGCTAGCGCCAGTGTACTAGCACTGTACTAAAAAGTAGCCAGCATAATGTAAACAGGGCATCAGCATCTACTAGCATGAGATTTCAGGAACAACTGAAATTCGTGCTAGTTTGTTGAGCTGGCTGAGCTAGTGAACAGCCAATTTTTAGTATAGTACTAGATTCACTAGCGCTAGCAAAAAAGGCACAGATGTTAACACCACATTATCAGCGGCTCCGAAACCGGAGCAATCTGACCATCGAGAGTTGGTATTCGTTGCTGTGTTGATTTGCGTTAATCCATGCAGATTGAAATTATCTATGGGTAATTCTCCCAAGAGGTATTCCAAATCCATCCAAATTAATTGTAGTCACCAAATAACAAAGCGAGGCCGTTATTGTTTAACCGCGAGAGTACAGCACCAATAGAACGGATGTGATTTTCAGCACAGACTAAATATTATTTGCGATCTGGACGTAAGCACACGACGAATCACTCTGTCTAGTGTCGTTATCTTTACCCACAGCTGTTCGAGGGAAGAACAGACTGGGGTAGGATCAATGGAACAACTGAATCGTTTGGATACTGCAATCATACGTGCATTTTGGTTGTCTGGGAGGTTATCATTTGCGTTATACATAATCAATCCTAATCTTGAATCTAGAGTTACAGGAAATGATCCGAGTACTCGCGGTCGTCTCGAGGTAAGTGGATATCTACAATTTGAAGGATAGGGAGAGGGAGAAGGAGATTTGAATCTTCTCGCCATTTTCGCTACAGCGCTGACATGATCTGTGTTACTGCTCTGCTGACGGCATTTCAGGTGCGCTCCTATCGACACATTTCTTCGACGACATTCTCCACGCTAAGGGAGAGCATCTCCTCTCGCACAGCATAAAATCTAAGACATTCGAAGACCACACTCCGAACAGAAGGGTGACGTTGTGTGTCCGAACCGATGCAGGTACTTCCTGAAGCATGCATCCTGTTCACCCAGGTCGAAAGAATTGGTATGAGCCTGTGTGTCTATCTACCGTTCTGCGCTGCATCCCACTCCTGCTGCCACTTAGCCATTGACACCATTCTCACCACTTTTCGTACTCCTCTGGTTTCTCCCCTCATATAGCACTCGTAGTCCTCCGCTAAGCTGATGCCGATTGGGGTCATAACGGCGATAACGCATACTGCCTGATTCGTTTTCAGCGGTTCAATCCAGGCTGGACCTCCGAACCTAGGTATCGATGAGGACACACTAGCCAGAAGACGCCTCTTGCTGCTGCTTGGACCAGAATTGTTCGGCATGATTCTGGCTATCGCGTTCGCCTTCGCCGCCTTCTCGCACGCATATTTGACGTGGCTGTTGAAGTTCACCCGGTCGTCAATCATTACTCCCAGATACTTCAGCAAGCGCCTCGTAGCAATGGCGTGCTCTCCGACGATGATTTTATTCCGCTGCATTGCTGTACTGTTAATGACCAACGTCACTTCTGTTTTGTGGTGGGCTATCTTCAGCTTCGCTCCTTGCCTATCTATTACCTCGGCCGCCAACATTTCCACTTCTTCCAGGGTAAGAGGACATCGTCCGCAAGGTCAACGATATCGACTCCTTCGGGCAGCTTGAGCCTCAGTACGCCGGTATTCGTCCCGTTCCACAGCGTGGGACCTAAAATGGAGCCTTGTGGAACTCCCACCGTAATTCTAAGCTATTTCTGGAAGTAACTACTTAGAATCCTGCAGAGGTAGACTAGAACACTTATTCTATGGAGCGCCTTGGCGATGGCCTCTCAGCTGGCGCTATTGAATGCATTCTTCACACCAATCGTATTAACGGAGAGGCAGTTTGGATTCCGGAAAGCGAGATCGATGGTGGATGCAATTCAGACAGTGGTTGACAGAGCCGAGAAAGCTTGCAAACAGAAGCGGAGAGGAGATCGATACTGTATCGATCTCCTCTCCGCTTCTGTTTGCAAGCTTTCTCGGCTCTGTCAACCACTGTCTGAATTGCATCCACCATCGATCTCGCTTTCCGAAATCCAAATTGCCTCTCCGACAATCCGTGTTCACTCCCCGTGCATTTCATCAGCCTATTCAGGATGATCCTCTCCAAGAGCTTTCCGACAGTATCCAGCAAGAATATTGGCCTATACGATGCAGGATCCCCCGGAGGTTTTCCGGGCGTCGGCAGCAGCACAAGCTTTTGTAACTTCCACCTATCAGGGAACTAACCCTCGTCCAGACATTTCTGCAGCACCATCCCGAACAGGCTGATAAGCAGCTACTTTGCATGATGTGACACATTGATTTGATGTATTTTTCATCTTTGTCAAGTAACAATTTCGCTTTTATAAGGGATCTGTAGCCATGATTTAGACTTGTAGCATGCTTTAAAACCTCCATAAAACTTGCAATGCAACTTGGGTTGTCAAGAACAATCGCATCGCCCAAAATGAAAACAGACACTTTTCTTCATTTTCACTCCTGTTTCATTCTACTAATGTTAGTTATTTCTTCACTCAGCGTAGCTCATTTGATGAAATTTACATTCATTCTGTCATGTTTTGGACTCAAGGGTCACCCACATTAGATCCGTTTGCGTTGCGTTGACGTAAATTTGACAGTTAGACAATAGATTTAGCTGTCACTTTGCCGCAACGGGTCCGATCCGGATCTAATGTGAGTGGACCTTCAGAGCTGCTTCCGTGGTGCTCACACAAGTGTCATCTATCAATAAAACTGTAACGCCGAGTCAACCAAACTGACAATCATCAGCTCTTAGAATTTCCATTGAGCAGCATTCCAAAAGTTACCCCCACACTGACTGCGTCTTATTAATCCGATAAAAAAAACTCAACAGATCTGCTTTGCTTCATTTACCCAACTTTATGTCCCTAAATTAGGTTTGCCAATGTCCCCCCCAAGACAAAAACAAAGTCATAAATCTAATTTCCTTCCCGCCTTGATTAGGCAGAAAACTCGCCGGACAGCTCAAATCATCCAATTTCGGGATCTAGCGGGACATTATTTTAAACTCCCATCAGACCTTCGTCGTACCTACCGTCGTCGTCGTCGTCGTCAGGAAACACGATGAAACGTCTTTGGGCTCCAGTTTCAAGAGCACCATAAATTATTCAGCTCCAAGCTGTCTATTACTAATTCATCGCACAGAAGCACCCTCATCCCTTAAGAAATAAAAGAGCCAGGAAGCAAGAAAAAAGAAAAGAAAACAAACTCAAACAGATGGAAGGATGGACCCAGCAATGGCAGGACAGAAATGAAAAGGCCCTCATGGAGAACATAAAATCATGCTCTTCTTTTAAATTTATTACGTGAGCAAATCGTTCCCAAAAGAGTCCGGCAGCGACGGACCACTTTAGCAGTAGAAAGTCAGTGCAAAGTAGCCTGCAGAAAACAAAAGCTCTCCCCCATGTCCAGTTTGCCAAAGCGGTGTCCAGCCGGGTTAGCTCTGTCCAAGAACAAAGACAACTGCCAACAGGGGGGATCTTGCGATGTAGAAAGTGGTAGGAGAATAAAACGCCTCACCACACGATGCAATGGACTGGGAAATCCCCCAAGAAAGTGAAAACATTAAAAAGATTTTGTTCCGCTTCCGGGAGTGCACTGTGGGAAAAGGAATGTCAGGATCTGATGGGTTCATTTGAACATATAAACGATAAATTTTCATTCAGTGTACTTTCCACTTTCGCCAAACTAACATCGTTTCGACTATTCCGCATTGTCACCGGTCGTAAAAGTGATTGGATTAACAGTTACTGCCTTTCTGTCTATCTATTTACACTGAAAGTTCACACAGAGAAAAAGGTTAAACCTGCCATTCGTCCTAAAGCCTAATGGAATTGTTTTTCGGTTTCCCTCTGTTCCATCTCCGAAAACAGGAAAAGTTAAGGCCATCCATTCTATCGCTGAGCAATGAGCATTGGGGACGTCTCCAAACAGTGAAAAGTCGTTATCCTTCCAGTTTGCGACGGCCATAGATCGTAATGTCCCTTCTGGAAGTACCCAGCGTCGGGGCGAAATTATCCTTCATTTTCCGCACGTTTCCGCGAGCGACCTTTTTAAAGTTAACTGTCCGCGGCAATGAAATCAAAAGCCGGAACAGCCACGCGACCATCGACCGTCGTCGTCGTCGTCGTCGCTTTATTGTGTCTAAAAACAGGTCAGGAAAAGTTTGTTGCCCTACTCCACAACGAGAAGGGGCGGTTCTAGATGAAATTACAGGGATTAGAATAACAACATTGTTTTACCAGAGAAGTCGATGAGCGTTTGGCAAAACAGTAGCCGGATTCAGACGGCCGACCGTCGTGGGTTGGTTCCCCTGAAAGGTCAGAAAACGGGATTTGACCTTCTTTAGATCTTTTTTTATGCGTAGATTTTCGGTCATGAAATAGGAGCAGTTACTGGTTTAATCTTCATCCTAACATTTTTCACATCAAGGGTATTTTTAAGGCATTTTCTTTTCGGATGTATTGCTCATTTTTGGATGATTTAAATAAAAATGCCAGAAGTGAAACCGTTGAAGTGCTAAAAATTTGCATAGCTATTGTTCTGGAAGAGGAGCTCTGTGAGTTTTTAGATGAAATTAAGGATATGCGGACTAGCGAATGGTGGTGAAACGGTAGGAGATTTTGAGGAACAGAACGAGAGGAAGAGGAATGATCAGGATTTTACAACTTTTATGCTGAGAGGGTGGTAGGCAATATCATATTAATAACTCATTCTGTTTTTTTTTTTATAATCCATTTATTTGTCAAGGCTCAAATGCGTTAGCTTTGCGGAGCCGAATATTTTTTACATTATTGTGTGTGAATATCATTTTCTTACAACTAATGTTAGTAGAACGGGGGCCGATTACTTGCGGTTTACTCGAGTTTAGAGATTACATTTATTTATCATTTGGAGGGAGGAAAAGGGAAAGCATTTTGAACTTATTTAAAACTTAAACGTAAAGGATGACTAAAACACAAAACATTAAACACATACATCAACAGCTTTAAGAAAGTCGTAAATAAGCTTCATAAAGTCGATATCACGGCAAGCCAAGACGTCTCTAATTGGCTTAAAGGGTTGTATTCCTCGGACCCTAGGGGAATCACACAGAACGGATCTCGCCTCATGATGCAAGGAGCAGGACCAAACAACATGCTCGATGTCGTGATAACCGTTTCCACAGGTACATAAGTTGCTGTCGGCGAGCGTAATACGGAAGAGGTGGGCGTTTAACGAACAGTGATTGGACATGAGCCTAGACATTACACGAATAAAACCACGACTCATATCGAACCCTTTGAACCAGGGTTTGATCGACACCTGTGGGACAATAGAATGCAGCCATCTTCCCAGATCACCATCATTCCACATTTGTTGCCAGTTGGCGAGGACTTGCTGACGAGAAATCGTGAAAAATTCGTGGTAGGCGATTTGTCGCTCGTAAATATCGCCTTCCATAGTGCCCACCTTGGCCAGCGAGTCCGCTTTCTCATTGCCTGGGATAGAGCAATGAGAAGGGACCCATACCAAGGTGACTGTTTGATAAAGCACTCAATGACGATCGTATTTCCTGGAGGAAATACGCCGAGTGCTTCATCGGCCTCATTGAACGCATAGCCTCCAGGGAGCTTAGGCTATCCGTAAAAATGAAATAATGGTCAGGTGGAAGTGAGGCAATACGCTCTAACGTATACGATAAAGTTGCTAGTTCAGCAACGTATACCGATCACGGCTTTTGAAGCTTGTATGAGGCGCTATGAAGATCGTGGAATACTCCAAAACCAGTGGACGCATTTATCACCGACCCATCTGTGAAAAATCTCTTCTCGGTGGGGACGTGGTTGTATTTGTTCGCAAAAATAGTTGGGACAATCAGGGAACGGTGAACCTCTGGAATTCCTTGAATCTCCTGCCTCATTGTGAGATCGAATCTCACGGAAGAACAACTGAAATGATGGAAGACAGCGCGATTGGGGTTGAACGAGGAGGGGCCGATGTCCAGAGTCATGTACTCGTAGTACAAGCTCATGAATCGTGTTTGAGGATTCCGCTCTAGCAGCTTCTCAAAGTTTTCGATTCATGACTTCACAGCGGATGAGGAACCGGAACGATAAATCCGCAAAACGATTTCTCTAGGAGAGGACGCCCGCAAGAACTTCAAGACTCATGGTATGCGTCGATTGCATACAACCTAGTGCGATTCGAACGCAACGATATTGAATTCTTTGGAGCTTCAATATGTGCGTCCCCGCCACCGATTGAAAGCAAAAGCTACCGTACTCCAAAATCGAGAGAATGGTGGTCTTGTAGAGTCTTATCAGATCTTCCGGATGGGCTCCCCATGAAGTGCCGGTAATGGAACGAAGGAAATTGATTCGCTGTTGGCATTTCTGCCTCAGATACGCTATGTGTTTTCCCCAAGTGCACTTGGAATTGAACCAGACACCTAAATGCTTAAACGACATGCTGTGAGTGATTGTTCTACCCATAAGTTGAAGCTGAAACTGTGCTGAATAAAGCTTCCTAGAAAAAACAACCATCTCTGTTTTCTCCGGAGAGAATTCGATACACAGATTCATTGCCCAAGTAGACAAATTATCCAAGGTATCTTGCAATGTTCCTTGCAGGTCCGGTGCTGTTGGTCCAATCATGGAAACCACGCCGTCATCTGCAAGCTGCCTTAGCGTGCAATTTTCGGCCAGAAATTCATCAATGTCTTTGACATAGAAATTGTACAGGAGGGGACTTAAACATGAACCTTGTGGAAGACCCATGTAGCTGATTCGTGCAATTTCCGTGTTGCCATGAGAGAAGCTCATTTGTTTCTCGGACAACAAATTAAACAGGAAATTGTTGATAATCGGAGAAAGCCCACTCGCATGGAGTTTGTCCGAAAGGATGTCGATGGAAACACAATCAAACGCCCCTTTAATGTCAAAGAAAACTGAACCCATCTGCTGTTTTTCAGCATAGGCTAATTGGATTTCAGTTGAAAGCAACGCAAGGCAGTCGTTCGTTCCTTTGCCCCTACGGAATCCAAATTGCGTATCTGAGAGTAAGCCATTCGCCTCGACCCACTTGTCCAGACGAAGAAGAATCATTTTTTCTAACAGCTTCCGAATACACGACAGCATCGCGATGGGACGGTACGAATTATGATCCGACGCGGGTTTACCGGGCTTCTGAATGGCGATAACTCTCACTTGTCTCCAATCATCCGGAACAACGTTGAGCTCAAGGAACCGATTGAACAAATTCAACAATTGCCTCTTTGTGACTTCTGGGAGGTTCTTGAGCAGGTTGAACTTGATTCGATTGACAATTCCCGGAGTTATTGCATGAAAGAAGAGCAATTGAGAATTCTACCATCGAAAACGGGGAGTCCATGTCATCGTTTTCCAGCGGCGGATCGCGAGGGTTGCATCGAACCGGAACCAAATCGGGACAAACTTTACGCGCGAAGTCGAAAATCCACTTGTTAGAGTACTCCTTGTCCTCGTTGACCGACGATGCCGCGTTACGCATTCTCCTGCCGACATTCCAGAGCGTTTGCATGGAAGTCTCTCGCGATAGCCCTTAGACGAACCGACGCCAGTAACTCTAGCTCCGTATACCACTCAAAGTATTCGCGGGAGCCGTATTTACAAAACTGTTTAAACGCGGTAGACTTCTCGTTATTCACGTCGGTGCATTCCTGGTACCACCACACAGTGGGAGGACGTTTGCGAATGGTAGTGCCAGGAACAGGCTTCGTTTGTGCTTGAAGCGCGCAATCCACTATGAGCCGCGATAGGAAGGAGTACTCATCCAACGGAGAGAGAACGTCGACCAATTCTGAACCGTCACGGACCGCGTTCGAGTATTCTTCCCAATTGATGTTTCAACTCATTCTGTTATCATAACACGATTTGTTATTTTTAAACATTTGATTTAGTTTTCAAAATATCCGTCACGGACCGCGTTCGAGTATTCTTCCCAATTGATGTTTCAACTCATTCTGTTATCATAACACGATTTGTTATTTTTAAACATTTGATTTAGTTTTCAAAATATCATAACAATAGCATGTTAAGCTCTGATAGCAGAGTAGGTGTGTGCTAAATACAATAATATAATAAGATATTGATAGTAAAATTAGATATTATTTTCCTCTGCTTTTGCTAGTCCCCTCTACCTGGGTTTTTGTGTGAAATCAAACCAAACTCAGTGGTGGTAAATGTAAATTTTTACTACAGATAGTCACCACTAAAGTGTATGGGGAAAATATCGTCACGACATTTTTCCCAATAACGTTTTCATTACATTTACCACCTCATTTTCTCGCCTCGACTTCGTACGCTTTTTCTGCTGGAGAGATTCGAGGCAAGTGTGTGCGTCGTTCTACAAGCTTCCCGAGCAAAGTAGAATAACAACCCGATATCATCTAAATAACAAGTCTTGTTACCCCAGATATCATTTTGTTTTCAGTTGTTATCTCATAACTTATTTAGTTATCAGCCTTGATCAATTTTGTTATCAGTTGTTATCATGGAAAATTCACTATATATTTACTAACGATGCAAGGTTAGTTCAAAACTTTAAATATTATTCGCATTGAAACAATAAAAAATAGTGCTTTTAATCCCTAATCATATTTCAGTTATCAGCGTAAGGCTTTGATATCAAAATGATAACATGATTTGAAATTTATGGAATAAATTTGTATGGCTTACAGAATTTGTTATCAAGATATTTTCAATGATAACAAAATTAGTTATTTTTGTGATATCCAACGAGCAATTTTTTGTTATCATTTTTGTTATGTTGGCTGTTAATTCAACCATAATGATAACATATCCAGTTTTCGAAAAGTGATAACCGGGTAATAGAACTTGTTATCAATTTGATATTTTACTTTGCTCGGGTTACTGGTATAGTCGAAAGCGTAGATAGAACACGAAATAAAAAAAAAACAAAACCCCACTACATCGCCCGCATGGTCAAATTCTAACATTCGTTGCGATGTTCATGAACAGAGGATGATAGGAAACGGAACTAACATTCATTGTAATAGATTTTTGGTTTGCGTGTTAGTAGCAGCAGTGATGCAAAATATCATGACACTCGTGACACTCGTCTACAAGTTAACCGACTTTCGCTAACAGAACGTTTCGTCACGCAGCGAGATGTAGAGCCAAGGTAAACAACAATCGCCAGTAATGGTCGCTGCTCACAAGCAAAACTTTACACTCGCTTCTGATGATGAAATGCACAACGAAAACAGTGAAGACTTCTGCAGTACGATCATGAGAAAAAGCGAAACGACAGAAGAAAATGAAAATAATGCCCTCGCATTCCAAGTTCGTCTCAGCAAGCGCGAGTGTGTGAGTTACAAACAAAGCAAGCAACATTAAACGGAAGCTGTTGGGCTCACTCATCAACACACTCACAATAGCAAGCAAAGCAGCAACTGCTTCAAAACGAGCACAGATGAGTGTCGTGATTGTTGGGAATGACCAGATCGGTGATGGATCACAACCGAAGATGACATTCGCCAGTTGTTTTTTACTTCTTTCGTCAACTTGATAGATGGTCATGGAGAGAGCTTCGACGAGCACATTGATAGGAATGGACAAAGCATTACTACCATCAGCTGTTTGACGATCGTGATTGTGTTGGTCGCAACTCTGGGTAGCAGAACCCGATACCTTAAATTAGTACAAGGTTACTGATACTTGCATCGTACGACTCAAAAGCGCTTACCGTCTCTGAACGCGTTTGCAATAACGAAAGCAAAGCATACATTCCTGAACGAACCGAATGATGCCATTGACGTGAGTCTTCGTGAGTGACCTGTGTGCGAAGGGTGTTCGTGCTGCCTTCCATTCTCAACGTTCTTTACGAACTGGTGTGATCGGATAAGAGTGCAGTGCAGGCCTCAATGAACGTTCACGGTGAGTCATTTTAATACTCGCGGCGAGTGCTACGAGTTGCCGATATGAGCAAGACGAATCATGGAAATTTAAAAAAGGAAGATAAGTGACGCGGACACCACTCCTGATTGTGCTCCTGGGTACGTTGCAAATGGTAACGGAGCACAACCTTCCCATATGGTATCCAGAATTGCTTTTGGACCACCTGTGGAAGGCGTGCGATCTGAAAATCTCCCGGAATACTCTGCCTCCGTTAATCCAGAGAAGCGCTGAAATAATGCGGCAAATTGTGTCTGCAAAATATTTGCAGACGGTAATTTGCCTAAAAGTTGATGAAGTTTTTGAGTAATCGCCGAAAAACTAATGGCCAGTCAAAAACACCACTCTGAAGCTTTCACCATTGAAAAGAAAGAAGTTTTCTTCCATGACAAAAATCATTTGACAAATTTCCATCACCCTGATTATGAATTTTCCTTAATTTTCTTGCCATTCTCCTATACTGTGAAAATGTTCGTGGATATAATTTTTCTGATTATATTTGTTTTATGGATTGCTGAGATAACTTCTCAATATTTTTACATAACATTTATCTACGCTAATGACGTTTTCTAACTCAAAGTTAGGTTCTCGCACATACATACACCTGATCTGTACCCACAGTAGTGTGCTTGCTGAATGTTAAAAATGATTCACTCCAGCGCAGTACATTGCATCGCCGTGAACGCTCGTGGCAAGTGGAATCTTGCATTCTTTGTGAATATTACCCAGAAACGAATAGTAATCGAATTGAATGGACCCCGCTCTAGGCGAGTAAGAGAGGTGACACAGTCGGAAGAAGTGTTAGTTTGTTTACTAAAATGAACCATGCCCATTTTGTTATGGCAAGTTTGCTATAAGAAATGCTCCTCGTGTTTATTAGCGAAATTCACATCAAAGATTGATTAATTGCGTAGGAAATCAGTTTGGCACGGCATTTGTGACCAGCATACACAGTTTTTGACCTGTTTCATACGACCAACAGGTCAAAAACTGTCCAAATCCACAGATATTTTTTTTTTTGTTTTGAATTTCTGTATGGCAAAATAGTGAACTTTTCGTGAACATTAACGGCAAAGAACTCACCAACACTGGGAGACCGTGAGTTCCTGCCCACCTGTCATTTCCCATCTCGGACCCCGCTATACTCATCCAGTAACGAACAAGCGGATGAGTGGCGATTGTTGTTTTGCCTAAAGCCGTAACTCAGCGAACGACGAGAGAATGTAAAAGAAGCGCAAAACCGAAGTAACATCATTCGTGTGAGATATATTCTCGTGCACCAGAAGAGAGCCGCTCTACTGTAGCACTACTTCAGCAACAGCGAGAGGAATATATAACGAATTTTACTTCGCTGTGAGGATCCAATACCAAATTATGCAATTGCAATACCAAAACAATACCACACAGGTGTTCTTTTGGTATGCAAATATTTTTTTTTTGTTATTTACAAAGTATTTTGCATGCAATTTTTTTTTTATTTTACCTCTACTGCAATGCTGGTCAATACCAAATTTTTGAATCAGATCAAAATTAGGTTTTCATTATTTATTTTCTCCTGCTCGAGAATAGCCCGAGCAGAGAATGAAAACAAAATGAAAACTAATTTTGATCTTTTGATATAAGCGTTCGTGATAACATACACTCAAAAAATATTGAAATCTTATTAGTATAAAAGTTACGCTAAATCGCAACTCTCCGTACCGACGCAAAGGTCGGTATAAAGGGAGAGAATGCAAACTTAGTATAAAAATGGTTTATGCGTGCCATAGTATACAATCTAAATATACTTACAATGCATAGATACGGGTTATTCGAGAGAATGTATTTTTCGCTTCTTTATTTTATTTATGGCAATAATATTCAAATAAAAATTAAAATTGTCTAAGGAAGGCTTTTTTGTAACTATTTTATTTTTTATGAATATTATTAACAAAATACTTACAATTTCGATGTTAATTAGGATGAACTCGTGCTCACGCAGTCTAGCTGCCCAGGCGCAGTAGAAATCCGCCGGGACGAAGCTTTTCACCAGCACAAAGCTCCGAAGAGAATCCAGATGTCCTTTTTCCTATCATTTTAGTAAACGCTGATCGAATTCTACTCCGTTATTCGGACTTTGACGAAAATTTTAATCGAACCAATGTATAAATTTTGAAAAACCATAAGATGCTTAAAATTTAATCTACATTCGTTTTGTAATATTTTTGAGTGCATTTTGCCTACCGTGTGGTCGAGCTAACAGTAATCATAACAAATGGTAAATGGTAAATGAAGGATATCAAAAAGTTAACAAATCATTTTTTCTTGATAACAAATCCATGTATGTGTTTTGATATCAGTAATTCGTTTATTGTAAGCAAAATAAGTAATCAATATGTTATTATAACAATGGTAGGAAAACAAAAAATAAAAAAATAAAACTAAATCAGTAATTATTTTGATATCATGATATCGAATTAAGTAATCTGAATGTTTTGAAATCTATTGGTTGATATAAAGATTCAAAATCAAAAAATGTTATCAATAAGTTTTCATTTATTCAAACTAAAAACAAACCTATATTTCAATAAGTTCTATCGATATCTATCTTATATCGATTAGTAAATTGAATTCACAGGTATATTAATATCAATAAATGTTGTTAAATATAACTGTACAACTCATAATTCAAGCTGAGCATTGCATTAGGTCCTAAGTAACATTGGCAGATTCTCTTCGTCGACTTTCTCTTTGTATCTCCACGGCCATGTAAAGACATTCCCAGGTATTTTCAGCACAGAGATCTGTGAAAGAAGCTTATATCTTGCATCTAATACGACAAACACACAAACGAATGAAAATGTCGACGAAGTTAGACAATGTTACTTAGAACCTAATGCAATGTACAGCTTGAATTGTCTTTGTGAAGTTCATAAAGAAAATAGCAAGCATGCTGATTGACTCGTAAGAAAAAAAAATAACAAAATGTAGATTTCAGTGATAAATGTGGAAGCTCTTTTTAAAAAATATCAAATGTTGTTTTTAATTATATTTTTTAGAAATGTCAAAAAGATATCAAAATATAAACTCAACTGAAATTAAAAAATAGTAGATCAAAATATGTTAGGATTATAATATCAATTTTGGGAGCTTGCAAGTTCTGGGTAAGCCCCTAGCAATTATCAAACAACTTCAAAGGACTCTCAGCTAAATCTCATAGAAATTCATTTACTTCTAGACGAAGTGCAGAGTTGATTTGCTTCTGGAGGGACTTCACATTATTGATTGATTGATGATGATGGTCCCACCTCTTACCCCTACAAAGGTTTGAGCTAGACGATTTATCTTTAAGATAATTGAATATGACATTTTAACCAGGTTGGCAAACAAAATCGAACAGGTTTCTGTTACAGATATAAATTCCCTCTAGAGTTTACAGTTGCTTCACAGCGATATAAATGTGGAAAAGCTCAGGCGTCCACCTCTTAGTTCGCCTTTTTGTCCACCTAAAATATTCATAAGTATTACAAGCAATCAAGAGTTAATGAACAATCAACAAAGCATCCTATTACACTAGCAACCCCGCAATCTGATTCTATCATAATTTTCAGCAATGTCAGGAATGCTCACGAACCCCTAACATTTGCCAGAAAACTTACTAGTAACTCAAGGTATCTTTCAAATAAGCTTCAAAATTGCATTTTTTTTTATCAAATGTTAAATTCAGTCCTCTATATCCGAAATACGCGCGCGAGACTCAAACCTTTGTAGACTACTTTCATATTCTTATAATAATTTTCAGTATATTTAAAACATTTGTATCAATAAGCATTTTTTTTTTAAATTTTGGCCCAATGTCCCCCCGTCTAACGGTACTTTAAGTTTCTTTCTTCATTGATGTTAACGATATTACAACAAAGAGAGGAGCCATACCAAACCTAAAAGTATTGTCAAAGTTGATTGATGGAGAATGGATACCTAGAATATTAGATAATGTTATGGATTTGATTTACTAAAATCTCCAGTGCACATAAATTGAAATGCTCAATTAAACTGTAATATCAGCATTGCTCGTATTTTTCATGTTTCAATGAACTGATAAAGTTCCTAGAACAGAACACTATGGATTTGCTTAGTGAAACTATTGGATTGAATTGTCCCTGGATATGCTCTAGCTCCCAGTTTTGCCTCACACCATATGCCGACTGAAGTGATTTATGGCATTTTGTAGTGATTTCTGGAAAAACATAGACCAGATTAATAGATTTCATTTGCGAAATGAATGTGCTTCATTTGCGTGACAATTTACAAGCATTGTTTTGAGAGCTTTGAAAAGTACCCATTGCTTGGATAGATGATGTGTTAAATCTAAAGCTGTGATTTAAAGCTTTCGAGCAACAGAAAATCAGTCACCGGATAATGTTCAGCTTCAAAAACAAATCACGCATTCAAGCCCTTATGGCAACAACAAAACAGCAGTAAATATCTGGTGCAAGCAGCAGTCATAAAACCTTAGCATTACTGAGCGAAGCTATAAAAGAGCGCACGACTGCACTCTATCGTCAGCAGTGTCATCATCTCGTTGCATTTGAGCTACCCTTTAAGCTATGGAAAGGCAAGATTTGTTTTTTTCTTTGGTCAATCCTCGACCTTGGTAAAGGCATAAGAGAACCCTCATGTTACGACTCATATAATTCGTTTTCATTCGGCCAATTTCTGCTCGCTGAGTGCATCCAAGGGTTTACGACCCATCATTTTCGTGAAATCAATTTTACGATGTTGCTTCCTTTCGATTGTTCGACTGCGGGCAGGTCAGGTTTTGGTACTGTGTGAAGAGATATTTAGATTACGATCGCAGTTACAGAAAGACAAACTGCAATCGTTTGCCATGCAGCTAAGGCTAGAGCGTTGTCCATTGTAGCAATGTTGGTGTTTAAATTGCTTTCCGCAATTTGGAAACAAATGAACGTTTGGTTAACATAAACGACAGCATCATCTGACCTCAAACGAACATCGGTGAATCCAGTGCAAAACTTTCACTTCTCAAGCATTGGTTGCGTTGTAATAAAACAAAAAAGTTCCTGGCTCAACTGACGGAGTTGACCGACACACGAGTTCTCTGCAAATAGTTGGCTTGATCCAGACCGGAAAGTACAAATCTAATACCTTTCAGTTTGTAGCTGCCGAAAGTGGAAATGAAATATTCTCCGCATGTACCGGAAAGTATATTGCGCTCGTACCAATGCCGAGTTGAAACGAAACCACATGAAACGTCGTCTAGAGGTGGTAGGTAGGACCTACATGCTTCGGTAGAGTTTCCCCTGGGGGGTGGCAAAAAAAGTTGAAGGTTTTCCAGATAAACTATTCAGCATGGGTGTGTGCTTCATGCATTCGTAAAGCACATGTGTGCGAAGGTTGTGAGTGATACGTTGGGGAGTAATTTAATTGATAAATAAGCTAAGCCAAATTTGCCGCCTTAGTTGGTGGAATTTTAAACAAATTTAATTAATAGTTTTATAGCCGAGGCAAACATTTTAGACCTGTGCGCCGCCGAAAATTTTTTCACACGCCACCACCGTCGATGATTTTTGACGCGCCGCCAGTATAATATTTACTACGCCTACGATATAAAGGCTTTATTTCGCTTCTAAATTTTATTAAAAGTATTAGCCGCAAACTACACCAAATTGAAAAATAAAGCAAGCATGTTCAGCTTTAAGACGCATAAGAATTCAATAACAATATCTTTAATTGGTGGAAAAAGTGTCATAATGGCAAATATTGAACAGATTGTCAAAATTGCAGCAATCTGTTATCTGTTAAAGTAATGGGAAAAGTCATTCCAATTGAGCAGACAACGTGCTAAATGCATGAGAAGCAGTCCCGGCAGGGCAACGGCGTACCATCCAAGCCGTTCGGCATGGTAATTAAACCTTCGCGTGATTACACAAACTCAGGACAGCTGTTTAAGCCTTCTGCCATCCGTGCCGAACAATGAAATTAGCCTAAACTTACCATGTAACACGTAACACCTCATGATTATTTGAGAACAAGCTGCATTGAGTGTCAAGATCCACATAATACCAGATATTCCCCAAGGAAAAAAATTCGGACTTATACCTTAACACATCAAGCAACACCTCAAATCACATGAGGAACCAAAAACAAAACAACCGATTGCAGTTATGTTGAGTGCTCAGAACCGCTTTGGCCACCCCTGGAAGCGTTCTAAATTCCCCAGGGAAAATTGCCAGAGTCTTAGAGAAATTAAGATCCTACACCGCTGCCGCTGCCGCCACCGATCAACTGACCGGCGCACAGGTCTAAAAAATTTGTCCATTCCGGTGGATTGATGTGAATGGAGGAGATTTATGCTGAGGAGAAACCCGAGCAGGGTGTGATAATCTGGAACTTTGTCCTTCAATTGTTGGAAGGTATTCAAAAAAGGTTCAGGGCATGTCAAGTTTTGTGGTTTGCAACGAACTTGTAATATGTGAGCGAAAATAAATAGTTCTGTGTTTTCAACTTTACCATGAGAGCTACATACTTGGACAAATGCTCATGAAAACAGCGAAACGTAACAAAACATCGTGGTACTTAATTAGACAATTCATTAGGCATCCTTTAAACGAAGGGATAACGATTTTTTTTTTCCAGCCAGAATGTGCTTTTTCAAAGCTCTTGCAATTTTGTACAACCTTAATTTTTTTTTTTGAAGATTCAAACAAAAAAGTTATTCTAAAAAATGGGTTTTAAGACTTAAGAGGGTACAACCGTTTGTACTCCATTTTCACCCTGTAACCTCGTCCAGTTGAGGGATAGAAAATTGTCATCTAAGACAAAGTTTCATAAAATGATGTCATCTACAATGTTTCCCATTTGCGTAGCTACTGGGGGTGCCAAGGGGGCCAGACCCCCTTCAGAATTATCAAGCCCCCCCCCCCCTCCAGAACTTTTGATGTTTTTTTTTATTCACCGGTATTTTGTCAAGCTTGTCTCAAGTTTGATGATACTACTTTTTCAAAGTACTTTATGTTGACTACTTTACTAACGTGCTGGACTAGAAGAAGGAATTTTGATTAATTATATATTGGCATAATAAAACGTCTACACCTAAGTAGCATTTCTTGTTTTATTACACTCTATTAGTGGTTTTTGAGATAAATTTTATAAAACCGCCAATAAAATTAATAGCACCAGCACAACCTTTTGATAACCGCTATAAGATCGTCATACAGCTTAGTGGACCACTCTTGATAAGGTTTATAAAGCATGTTTGAAAATAACAATAAAGCTGTCTTAAAACCTTTTGTCAGAAAGCCTCATACTCTACAAAAGGTTCTCATAGCCTCTATAAGAGTAATATTGTATCCAAGCAGTTTTATAGCCATAAATTAGCTTGTTGTTGTTCTGTTCTGCTGAAACTTTGTTTTCCATATGGAAATCTTTAGCGGTAAAAATAGGTTTAAGTGTTGGTGTCAAGATCACACCATGTAATTAATTTTGTTTTATGGCGACATTAGTGAAAATCTTAAAGAAAATATATGACTTTTTGGAAGTTCCAAAACATATGCGCTTGAAATTTTATTGTGTATATTGGGATAATACGAGCGTTAAATAAATGCGCCTCTAAAATAATTCAAGTTAACAAAAAAGATTGTTTCAGAAATCAAATTAATTTGATGGAATCATCTTAATTTTACAGAAAATAGATCTCAATAAATAAATTCATACAATGCACACTGGAAATCATTTCGAATATCTAGTTTAGCCATTATTTTATTGAAATTTCTTGGATTTTATTCCAAGGCTAATGGCATTTTCATAATCACAATATGGCGACAGAGGACAGCAGGCAAGAAAAACACCAAGCGCAATTTCTTAAAATGTCTAATGCTTACACAGGAATGCAACCTAGCGGAGCAGAATTAATAACTCCGAAACGAAGCATTTCCGCGACACCCAGGGCACCAGGTAAAGTTTCTCATCATAATAAGGACCATCTATTGACATAAAAAAAATAGTTCGAAACTCTTCCGCAAAGATGGCGCCACAATCTAACTTCTTTCTCTGACGTTTTGGAGACTTGATGTTTTCCGCAAAGTTGTTTATCTTGACAAAATGAACAGCTCTTTCAAAGACGTGAAATTTCCACATCCTACTGGTTCCAAAATGTCGAAAATATGGTTTTTCCTTTCTGTTTCGGTTTTTTTGCTTAAATACATCCATATAATGTTGTATTTTTCTCTTATGCAAATGCATTAAATTAATAACTTCTGTCAAGAAACATACTGGATTAAGCTTCAAATTTCAAAGATATTGTTGAAAAAACGAAAAAAAAAACACAATTTTTGAACTTTAATATCTCCCGAAGCGCAAAAAATCGAAACCTGAAATTTTCAGTAAAAATTAAGCAATACTCGATAAACAAAATATCTAATTTTGAGAGAGGTATATTCTGGTGTTTTTTAGAATTCTTCATTTTAGTGTAACATGGTTTTTTTTTCTATAATTTTTTTAATACATTGAACTTGTGTTTTGAAGACTTGACGACTTTGGCAAAGTTGTTTGTCTTGATAAAATAAACAACTCTTCCTAAGACGTTAAAACTTCACAGCCTACTGTTTTCAAGTTAAATGGAAATACAAAAAAAATCTGAAAATAAGTGTTTTAATTTTAAATATATTGATTAAATGCATATACCTCGAAAACAGTAGGCTGTGAAGTCTTAACGTATTAAGAAGAGTTGTTTATTTTATCACGATAAACAGCTTTGCCAAAGTTGTCAAGTCTTTAAAACGCCATTTCAATGCATTAAAAGAATTTATAGAAAAAAAATCATGTTCCACTAAAATGAAGAAATCTAAAACACTCCAAAATATACCTCTCTCAAATTTTAATATTTTTTTTTATTGAGTATTGCTTAATTTTTGCTGAAAATGTCAGATTGCGATTTTTGCGCTTCGGGAGATATTAAAGTTCAAAAATTGTGTTTTTTTTTTCGTTTTTTCAACAATATCTTTGAAATTTGAAGCTTAATCCAGTATGTTTCTTGACAGAAGTTATTAATTTAATGCATTTGCATAAGAGAAAAATACAACATTATATGGCTGTAAGCAAAAAAACCGAAACAGAAAGGAAAAACCATATTTTCAACATTTTTTTAACTCCATATAACTTGGAACCAGTAGGCTGTGGAAATTTCACGTCTTTGAAAGAGCTGTTCATTTTGTCAAGATAAACAACTTTGCGGAAAACATCAAGTCTCCAAAACGTCAGAGAAAGAAGTTTGATTGTGGCGCCATCTTTGCGAAAGAGTTTTGAACTATTTGTTTATGTCAATAGATGGTCCTTATTATGATGAGAAACTTTGCCCAAGGCACCAAGTCGCGGAAATGCTTCGTTTCGGAGTTATTAATTTTGCTCCGCTAGGTTGTATTCCTGGCCCAGTGCCAGTTTGCATTGAATGAAAGCAGAACAGAAAAGCATAATGCATGATTTTATTACGAGCACTATTTTCTTTTTACAAGAACAATTCATTTTTTTTTTTTAATTTCAGGGCAAATGTATACTCCTATTCTACGGGTGCAACCGATGAATTTTACAAACATTTGGAAAAGTTTTGAATGGTACATTAACCTTTATGAAAGGTTATGCGTGATTTCAACTTTTTTGTCCTAGAACTGTTACCATTCCATGTATTTCGACCAATGGAATGGTGAGGAAGCACACTCTTTACAGCTTGTGACATCCGCAGAAAATGCAGCGGCATTTTTTTCTTGGTTGGAGTTATTCACGAAGGTTTAAGGCTGACTAGTAAATTCTGATTCTTTTCTATGTTGTAGAAATAAACCGCACATTTACACTTCTGACAAGTTGCAACTGAATGCTTATAATTGTTTTAAAATAACTGTTTCATGGCCAACTAGCTTTATTGCGCTTACTTATATAGCAATATAAGGATTTATTTTTGGGTCTTATAACGGCAATTCATATTGCTTTTTTTATACTTCAAGGCAATCATAAAACCATTAATAAATGAAAATAGCATAAGCATCAGTTGGTTTTTTTTATAAGCTTTATAGGGGTTTTGTAGATAGCTATAAAATGTGCCATGACTTGCATTGTATATGACCGTCATAAAGCTGTAGGTAATGGTTGCAGCTGCAATAAAACCTTTATAAATTTTGAATATAGCCAAGCAGCTCTAGATTTGTTACTTGGGTAGGGAACTTCGTTGCAGTTAGTCAGAGATCTTCATTCGAAAAAGCTCCATGAACTTTTTGGGGTTTCGAGAACTTCGTTAAATTTCAAGGAACTTTCCAGATGTTCAAGAATATTTGTAGATGATAGGTGCTTTTCCAGAAGTGCAAAGTTGTTCAGAGATCTTCGTATAATTAGGAGAGATCGACAAAATATGGAATTTGGAATAAATTCAGGAAACCTCGTAGAAGTTGAGGAAATTGAGTAAAACTAAAGGGGGTTTTGTAGATGTTCAGGAAATATTGCATAAATTTCAGCATATTCTTTCAGACATCTTTCCTAGACAGCATGAAATATTCAAAAGATCTCGATATAGATAAAGATAGCAGCAAAGTTCTCTCGATATTTTTACAAGACTTCAGACTGATCAAGCCACCGTTGAGCAATTCGATTTTCTTACACCCAACCGCCGAGCAAGAAGGCATCGTGTTAATAAAGGATCTTGACAGGAGCTGTGGTCCAGACAAAATTCCAGCATCCTTCAATAAGCTGCATCACAATGTCTTCTCTGATTTATTGCGAGATATCTTCAAGAATTCCATCGATACAGGACATTTTCCTGATTTCTTGAAGACTGGCAAAGTAATTCCCTTGCCCAAGGGAGGTGACAGTACACTTGCCAGTAATTATAGGCCAATATCAATTCTGTGGTGTTCTATACAGTCATTAGTATGGATTCCGCTCCGGATCAAGCACTTTAACTGCGGCCAATGAACTAGTTGATGACAATCCATGGGTGTGCTTTTTCTGGATTTGAAAAAAGCGTTCGATAGATTGACTACGACATTTTGTTACGAAAAATTGATTTCTATGGTATTCGGAGAGCAGCAAACACTTTGATAAGAAGCTATCTATCATCAAGAATGCAATTCGTAGTTGCAAATGATGCCTGTAGCAGTCTTCTAAACACAACCGTTGGATTACCTCAAGGAAGCAACCTGGGACCTCTCTAATTCTTGATATATGTCAACGATCTTCCTAAAATTGGGTTGCATGGAAAGCCACGTCTTTTTACATATGCATCTACTGACTCAAATTAGGTTATCCAACAAATGACGGATTACATGTAGAATTTACAGCTATACTTTGCCGAAAACTTGATGTCTATCAACATATCAAAAACGAAGTACATGATTTTCAAATCCACCCGGGCTAGACCACCTGTAAACCTTGCTTTAGTTGTCAACTCTGAAACGATAGAGAAAGTTTAAGCATTCAAGTACCTTGGATTAACATTTGATGCCAATATCACCTGATATAGCCACATAAGCCATCTTCAGACGAAAATCAGCTCAACTTGCGGTCTTCTGCGGAAAGTTTCTAAATGCCTGCCAAGGAAACAAATGCTTACCATGTATCGTGCTTTTGTCCAGTCTATCCATGTACTTCAATCTGGGGGGCTGCCAGTAAATTCAAAATCATGTCACTGCAAACCATCCAAAACCGTTGTTTGAAAGTAGTTTACCAGAAACGTCGTTTGCATTCTACACTCAGCTTGTATCAAGAGGCAGCTATATCAATATATATATCAGCAAGCTCAGCATAGTCACTTCACCAGAACTAAGTCCAACCTAACGATAGCAAGAGCAAATACCGAACTTGGTAAAAGGGCGTTCTCATACTATGGAAAAAAGCAGTACAACCCTCTTCCAGCAGAAAGAAACTTTAAAAAGTTCAAAGATACTGTGACGCGTTTAATAAGAAGCAAACTTCAGAACTATACACGTTAAATGAATTCAGTGACTAAAAGCTAGCCAGCTAGCCCCTTCAAAGAGATCCATTCTCACTGGGGGTGCAAATCTGCCAATTCCACTGCCTGCAAACTTTTTATGTCCTATGACCAGTTCAACAAAACAAATTGCAAACCCCACATCGAGAAACTATTTCGGCACCGACATAGCAGAACAGACATCAAACACCTAGGATCTAACCAGACATCGATAGCCTCTGGGAATAATAATCGGGTCTACGGACTAGTAGGACACCAGCCCTCTGTCAGCTAACAAGACTGCTATCCCAAGTAACATTGCAAGTTTTATGGAGGTTTTAAAGCATGCTACAAGTCTAAATCATGGTCTACAGAACCCTTATAAAACCGAAATTGTTACTTGGGATCAGGCATACCAAAAGTACCGCCTCATGGCAGTATTCCAACGGCTGTCGCTTTCTTTTTCGTACGACAGCCTTGAGATTGAGCTATAAGTGACAGCCCACAGTGAGGCTGTTATACGACTTGCAACGTTGCCGTCTTGTGCAGTACACGACAGCTCGTTCTTAGTCATGTATTTTGTTCGTTCGGCTATGACAGCCTCGGATGGTCATTCGTAACGTTCCTCGTACATACAACAAGCAGTCCGTCAAACTGCCGATTCGTTGCTGCTGGCTTTGAAATTTTGTTTGTATGTCGTAAGACTGCTACTACAGTACCAGTGTGGCGCCGGAGCTCGTTCGGTTGCTATCACGTTCGTGCTGCCCATTGCAAAATTTTCATCCGATATTCTTTTAAAAACGACGGTCTCCGGCGAAAAATATAAGCCTACCCGACACCAACCTGACTTCTACCAAACCCCAACCCGATGTTGGTCCGACATTGACCCGACATAAACACATAATTGACCCGACATCAACCCGACATTTGGTTGACGTCGACCGTAAATTGACCTTACATTGATCCGACATCGGGCCGACATATCTGTTCGGGATCATTCTTCTGGGTTTCTTCCATACTCTACTGCCGTATATCAATTGTATATAATGTCTCGTGACAGCCTTTTCGTGACAGCCACTTGGGTAAGCTGAGGGATGTCGTCGGTTTGTGAAGGCTGTTATGACGACAGAAACATTGAGAATCTGGTCATATGAAATGTATAAATACAGCCCATTCGGTTCACTACGTTCCAAGCACGATGATTTTAGCAAAGCGGGTATAGATGCGACTGTTCTAATACAGCTTTCATTCGTTGGTGCGTACGCTGTTGCCAATACACTTCGAATTCAGATCTGAACGTACAGTAGCAAGCGGTAGTAAAGCACACAAAGCAACAGTCAATACAGGTATAAACCAACTGTCGTGAGGAGGCTGTACTTTTTGGAAGCCTGCTTGGGATATGTCTGGCCGAAGACACCGGTGATACTGCGCCCCTTAATTTTGTGCAACATATGGTTCCAGTTTTCGATTATCCATGACTCCGTTGACAACGGGAATTCTGACGAGGCATCCACTGCCTCTGGGACTATCTGTGAGGTGTATCCGTCTACCAAACGGAGCGAGACCCTTCGCAGGTTCTCACCAGACATCCACCGTCTCAAGTTTTGAGGATCTCCAACTGTTTAAAAAATCAACGTTCTTTCAAGACTGTGTGTCTTCTTTTTCTTTTCTGTATGTTCTTCAGGAAGTACCGTCATCCGGGGGGAAATAGATCATAATGCGTTGCACTTTCAATTGTCATGTATAACATGGTTGGTGGTCGATATCAGGAGAAATCTTAAAATTATATCATCATGAGCAGGGTTGCTTCCACTCACTTGCGATAAAAAAAAATATTTTTCGGAATTATGCAATCATTATATGATATAATGATTTGTTGTACTTGTAAATAACAAGAAGAGGGTGTAAATTATGTGTTTGATTCATAAAACCTGTTAATTTTGCTTTCAGGGCGTCACAATCAGCGATCTTATGATTCGTGAGCGTTCACTCTGAGTGAACGCTCACGAGTCGTAAAATCGCTGATTGTGACGCACTAAAAGCAATATTGACAGATTTTATGTGTCAAACACATACTTCACGACCTCTTCTTGTAGCTTACAAATTCTAATTATCATTATACCATCTCATGATTTCATAATTCCGAAAAACATTTTTTATAGTGAATGATTGGAAGTAACCCTGATTCATGAGACTCCAATGATTGCCATGATGTGTTTTTCCTAACAAAAAAAAAATATTGCATAAATTAAAATTTTATAGGGCACTCGAGGCATAACAGCAATTTATAAAATAACTAACATTTTGTATGGCTCGAGTGACACTGCGATAACAATCACGTCTACTGAGGATTCATATATCTAAAAATATAATTTATCAATGAAACAGTCATCGGTCGTCATTGAAAAGCAATGCAACTTTGTTCTGTCAATCTAATTGAAACTTTTATTGGCTCTGTTGCCTTAAGAATGTTAGCTATAACGGCCTCTTTTCTGATTTTTAACCCTCAATCTATGGAATCGACACGGAAACTATGTTTTAACGAAATTTTTAGAACAGTATAAAGAACATTATGCCGTAGACTAGACATTTTTATATCATGTGAGTGGAAAGTTCGTAGAGCAAATTCTGCACTTTTTAAGATATCTTCGAGCTTGAAACTAAGTCAAACTTCAATAAAATCACTTTGAATAGTCAACCTTTGGTCACAAAGTTGGTAGATAACATATTAAGCTTTTGCTATGAAAGTTGTTGCAGCAGTTTTCGTTGTTTCAGTCTCGAGATACAAATATTATAAGCCGTAAATTGCCTTAAAAACATAAAATTAACTTGAAGCACCGATTTTGTTCAAAATTTGCACAGAAGTTCAAATTAACATGACGAACAGTAATCACGGTTGACCCGGTGAATCCCGAACATTTCTGTTAAAATAAACAGGTCTAATACCCACCTTAAACAAACAATTTCACCACTCAAATAAAGTACTCAAAAATTGAAGAAACATTCCAAAAGATATCAAAATACTACACTCAATAGTTTCGTCGCAAAAGGTCATCTCCCACTTTTTTTTTATTTCGTCCCATTTCGTCCAAGCTGTTTAAAAGTTGTAATCCTTAACCTCGAGTAAGCCGCAAACAAATTGGCTCCCGTTCTACTAATTATAGTTAAAATAAAAAGTGTATATATATATTGAATAACAACTCTAACGGCGCCGGTGGTGTAGTGGTAAGCGTGATTACCTCTCACCCCAGTAGGCCTGGGTTCAATCCCAGTCGGCGCCGCCGGGATGTTCTGAGGCATAACATCTCTGATCACGCCTTCCTTCGGATGGGAAGTAAAGCCGTTGGTCCCCGGTTCATGAGTTGATGGGTCGATAGGTAGGGTCCAGGTGTTGCCTTCCTGGCACGTCGGTAGCATTGGTGCTCAGCACGGAAAACAATATCGACGGAAAAAACAAACCAAAGGAAAAAAAAAAATGAATAACAACTCCGCAAAGCTTACGCAATTGAACCTTGACAAATAAATTAATTTAAAAAAAATCAGCAATCAACTAAATTTTCAATAGCGTCCAAAAATATCCATAAGTACTGTCCCAATGACGCGTTCATCTAGATAAAATTGATAAATAGTGCAAGGTCCCATTAGGGACATAAAAAAGCCAAAGAAGAAGACCAGTGACCAGTACGCGAAAGACGTGTGAGTGGAAGACGAAACATTCAACTAGAACAAGTTCTGCTGGGGCCTTCCTTAGTTCAGTCGTGAAAGGCTCAGCTACAAAACAAGACCATGCTGGAGGTGGCTGGGTTCGATCTCCGGATCGGTCTAGGAATTTTTCGGGTTGGAACATTTCTCGACTTCCCTGGGCATAAGAGCATGATTGAACTTGCCACTCAATTATACTAATGCAAAAATGGCATCGAAAGCTCTCAATTAATAACTGTGGAAGTGCATCAAAATACTAAGTTGAGAACACGCAATAAGCTTAAAAGCGAAGCAGAAGAAGAAGAAGAAGTTCTGCTAAAGCCTCGGACTGACAATCAAACGATTCACCAATGGGGAAAACATGACAAAGAACTAGCAGTAATTTTCACAATATCCTATCCCCAACGTATTAAATTAACAAAACAACAAACCGAAAATCCAATAACCCATCTTTGGCTTTCCCATAAGTGTTTTTATTTTCTCTGCCTCTTTCCTGACCCACTTGCCACTGCAATAGGTTGACTTACTATGTAGGGTAGGATGGTCAAAAACGCATCCACGGGGTAAAATGGCCCCAAACTGTTGTTCATAGCTTCGTGAATTTATCAAGCAGAGCATTGCTGGTTCAGTACTTGAACCAGCATTCTGGCACATATCATCCCATAATTATCAACGAGAAACCACGCGGCACCATTTTACCCCCGGGGTGCATTATGCACTGTTCTCCCCTAATATAACCGGGCGACACGTAGCAAACATTCGTCTTGGAGCGCACGTTCGTCGTCGTCGTCGTCGTCCAGATCCAGACCGTCTCAGCCACCAAGAAGACAGTGCACTCGGTTTGCCGCGTACCATCGATTCCGGTTTGGCATTTTCGCCAAACGGTATTGCGAGCCATAAATTGCTCACAATGGTTATACGACTCCATGTGACAACTTTCATCCTGGGACCAGGTTCTCTAGCTACACCACAGTTAAGCAATATGCATTATGAATGGAATGGGAATTGTGGCACGTCTTCGATCATAGTGCGGCGTAGGCCGTCAGGCACCGTTGAATAAATCATCCTCAGGGAGCGTATTCGAAGTGCGCAAAGAGGATCCGCTTTTGATTGAACTCGGTTTTCGTGACCCGGGTGAAATGCTTTTATGACAAAGGAATGCAAATTGGTTGCTTATGCAAGTATGATTTTGATTGACTGCGAGAATGTTAGTTGATGAACGGGGGAAAATTATGAGATAGGGCTCGTTTCATTTAGATAAAATTGATTTGCTACTTGTATTTTCCCAATTCCGCAAAACACTCCTTTATCCGATTGACTGCTGCGAAGCTCACACCTTTCGGGCCCAGGATTATCCCTTTATCAAAAGGAAGGTAAATCTTCCAATCCCAAACTTCCCGGCAAGCTTTCCCTTCCAAAGAAGTTCAACCCTTCAAATCTCTCCAGGATCGAGCAAAAAAATAAACTCCCGCTTCCCAGCCCAGTGTTTATCCGAGCAAACAAATTCCGAGTGACTTTTACCTTAAGCCGTTGTTGCTGGGAGTTTTTTGTTTTGTTTTGTTTAATAAAGTCTTCGGAGCGTAGCCATTTGCTGTGAAGTCTGTTTTTTTCCAAGCAGATAAAATAACCCCTGACTTGGCTCTTTTCCCATTTGTGTTTCGATTTCTGGGAATTGCGAAAGATAAAGGACAAAAAGGATATGTCGTTTATTCGCCTTCCGAAACAAGACGTATGTGAGTGATAACAGCACACGGTTCATGCTACCAGCCGGAATTCATTGAGTTGTTACGCATGGCGACAAGTATTTCTGCGAACATTGTTTGAATTCGACAAGGGCAACCCGACCCGCATACCTGAGTCGAAGTTGCGAAGGTTGGTGCTACTGGAGCGGATGATGCAGAAGCATTCTTTTTCCAGAGAAGGCTGGTATGCGTACCGACATGTGAATGCGTTGATAAAAGTTATTTTCAAATTTACAGGGACAGGATTATAGTGTTTTTCTTTGCGAATCAGAGGCAGCGCTGTGTTAAAGTAAAATATTATCAATGTTGCGATCGATGCTGGGCAAACTCAACTCATATTTATTGGAGATCACACATTGTCTTGGGACTTCCCTTAGCTCAGTTGAAGAAGGTGCATTTATAAAGCAAGACCATGCTGGAGCGGGCTGGGCTCGATTCCCGGTCGGATCTAGGTATTTTTCGGGCTGGAAATTTTCTCGACTTCCCTGGGCATAGAGTACAGCAATCCCTCCATTTATGGTACCGACTTCAACGACTCCAAAACAAAATAATGAGAGAAGTTCCTCAAGTGTTTTAACGTTAGATTTGAGTAGTTCCACGCCAGCTGACACATAATTATTTACTAGGGAAAATGTACCGGAATACGTATTTATTTATTAAAGAAATCATAGCTTGAAAACGGCTCTTATGATCAAAATTACGTTTGAGACAAAGTTGTGGAAAACTGGATTGTTGTGGAAAAAAAAACTGTCATAAACTTCATTAACAAATGAAGTGCCTTTTTAAGGTTTATGAACTTATGTTTAGCCTCGCAAAATTACTAACTTTTATTAAATAAACACTATGGACATTTCAAAATTGACCTAAATCGAAGATCGTCAACTTTTACCCTTAAAATATTGGTTGACAGTTTTTCTGCACTTTTGAATGAAAAACGAGCAGAACATGATCTATACGGGCAAAGAGCAATACTTCTTGCGTAGCTTTTCAAAAGGACCGATGTAACAGATCTACAATTTTGAGAAAATTAAAATTGAATTTCGACAGATTATTATTTTAACTGGTAGAAATAATACATTCCGCAATATTACTTTTAACGTAGTCAGTGGAAAATAACGTTGAAAATTTAGTAGGAACGACAAAAGCACAATCACAATCATTACAATAAATAAATAAAAAAAAAAACTTGACTAGTCAAGATGTACATCGGACGTGTTACATTGGACGATTTTTCTAAATGACATAATAATGAGTGTTGCATTGGACGTTTTGTTCAACATGATACATACTAGCTTCCCTTTCACAGATTTCAAAATAGAGTACCTAACCGCCTAATCTCCTACTTGAAATTTCTGAAATCAAAAAAATGTTTTTGATGCCAAGTGTCTTAAAAATGCATGAAACGTCGAGATTTGGTGTTATCTCGAAATTTTTTTTTTTTTTTTCAAAAATCGACTTTCTGGGACTTGGAATTTTTTTCATGAGTTCTATATGGAATATAGAAGATTGATGAGTCGGCTTCTAAAACTGTTCACAATTGTCTCCAACCTGCTTATATATCGAATTAAACCACCATTTAGGATCTAATACGAAATAATTCCCTAGGCTGGTCCAATTATTCTTCATTAGGGTGGTCCAAAAATCAAAATAGGTATGTGATCGCGCACGGATGGGCCCCAATTTGTAGGTTGTGTGATAGTTGAAAATAATGATTTACGATCGATTTACTGACCGTCCTGCCATGGCGGAGGTAAAAGTACTACAGACGTTTATTTACTGTAACATAACAACAACAGTACATAATAAGCTATAACGAAAAGTGGTGACATCTATGGGTAGGCACAGTGCCTATTTTATGTTAAGGGTAGAGGCAGTAGTAGTCGTCTGCATGAACGGTATGTAAAAACCATTACTTTTTACCAAACGCTTGTATCTGAAAATATCATCATGTTGTGTTTTGGAATTTTTAAGAATCCAAACTGCAAAACATTTGATGATATTACTTTTTAGTATCTGAGACCACCTAAAATAGAAGCATAGACAGACATAAATCGTAGAATAATTCCGAAAATTGTACAGGACAACCGTTAGTGCTGTTTAGTTTACAGTACAATCAGACGAAAGTACAATGACTTTTTTTATCATATCCACCTAATACGGGACAACCCTTTATATGTGTTTCTTTTAAATTCCTACCCTATAGAGGTGCCAAAAAAGTACCCGCATAAAGCATATTGTTTATCTGGCTTCCTTTTGGGTATTAATTAAAAAACACACACTAACAAGTGTTCTCCTACAGGCAAGCAACGGTCTCAAGTAAGGAATTCCAATAAAAATGGCACATTTTGGAAAAGACTTCATACCACTCAGGTATGGATGATGATTTTTTTAAAATAGCTATTTCGGAAATAGAAAGATTGGCGTTATTGGAGTTTAATGAAAAACAAATTAGAGAGCAACACCACCGTGGTGATTACCGAGAGGTTCTACAACTTGTCATTTTATATTTGGGTGGAAAAATCGATGAAAAATTACAAATAAGAGCTCCTGGTGCGTTCCACAATGCAAGGTGGATGGCCAAAATAATTTATTCTTTGAAAATGTTTATTCTTCGGCATGAATTTGCTTTACCAGATAAAACTAAAAATCAACTAGCTCGATTTTGTGTGTTCATTGTAAAAATTTATTTGAAAGTTGGTTTCTTTCTCCGTGTGCTGCGATGACACCCAACAACGATCTGAACCTGTTAAAAATATTGAAGGAATATGAAACTGTTGATGAAGACGTTGCGAAAGCAGTACATAAAGGAATTTTAACTCACTTGCAATATTTGGAAAACAGCCTTATCGGACTATGTCTGTTCGACGACAAAGGGCTACAAAATGGTGAGTTGACAACCTGGAAGGAGCGGAATACCTAGCCCTGGTCCTCACAAGTTCCTACTTCACGCCTCCTCGAGTCATATGATAACAAAAGACTACCAGCTGAAACATGGACACAGCTGGTTGGCGTAGCCTGGGCAATGTTGCCAGTCCGGTAATAGCAAAGTGAAGAGGTGCGACGCGAACACTGGCGCGGTAACCATATAGTACGTTGATAGAGGAAATGCTTCACCAAACCTGAGCGTCTGCTCACCATGGAGGTGCGGCTCAAAACGGCGTCTGTTCTCCATGTTAGGAGCGGCTGATCACCGTCCTAGTGCCAGCGTGGGACTCTAAACAGAGCTGTGCACGATGGTCCCCCGGCGAGACAGGGGGTTGGGGCAGGCCCAACAAGCCGCCCTGGAAAAAAAAAAAAACAAAGTTGCAAATACCGAAGAAAGAAATACGGATCGGAACAATCGGCACAGACCTACGCGACGAAATAAGGACTACGATTGGAAACTCGGAACATGGAACTGCAAATCGCTCGGCTTCCCGGGTTGCGATAGGTTAATCTATGACGAACTTCAACCACGCAACTTCGAAGTCGTAGCACTGCAGGAACTTTGCTGGACGGGACAAAAGGTATGGAAAAGCGGGCATAGAGCGGCTACTTTCTACCAGAGCTGTGGCACCACCAACGAGCTGGGAACCGGCTTTGTAGTGCTGGGTAAGATGCGCCAACGCGTGATTGGTTGGCAGCCGATCAACGCGAGGATGTGCAAGTTGAGGATTAAGGGCCGTTTCTTCAACTACAGCATCATCAACGTGCACTGCCCACACGAAGGGAGACCCGACGACGAGAAAGAAGCGTTCTATGCGCAGCTGGAGCAGGTGTACGACGGCTGTTCGCAACGGGACGTCAAAATCGTCATCGGTGACATGAACGCTCAGGTAGGACGGGAGGCAATGTATAGATCGGCAATCGGGCCAAACAGCCTGCATGCCGTTTCGAACGACAACGGCCAACGATGCGTGAACTTTGCAGCCTCCCGGGGTATGGTAGTTCGAAGGACCTTTTTCCCCCGCAAGCATATCCACAAAGCCACCTGGAGATCACCTGACCAACACACATAAAACCAAATCGATCACGTTCTAATCGACGGGAAATTCTTCTCCGACATTATCAACGTCCGCACGTACCGCAGTGCGAACATAGATTCGGACCACTACCTAGTTGCAGTATGCATGCGCTCAAAACTCTCGACGGTGCATAACACACGTCGAAGTCGAACGCCACGACCCAACATTGAGCAACATAGGAAGTTGCACTACCCACGGAAGAGCAGCTTGGCGCAGCTTCTCTTGAAGATGGCTGGAGGGACATCCGTTCCACCATAGGTAGTACTGCTGCTACGGTACTAGGTACTGCGATTCCGGACCGAAGAAATGACTGGTTTGACGGCGAAAGCAAACTGTTAGTAGAGGAGAAGAATGCAGCACGGGCGAGAATGCTGCAACACCGCACGAGATTGAATGTGGAGCGATACAAACAAGCGCGGAACAGACAAAACTCGGTTTTCCGAAGGAAGAAGCGTCAGCAGGAAGACCGAGATCGCGAGGCGATGGAAAATCTGTACCGCGTAAACGACACACGGAAGTTCTACGAGAAGCTAAATAGTTCGCGCAAAGGCTACGTGCCGCAAGCCGATATGTGCAAGGACTTGGACGGTAACCTTCTCACGAACGAGTGTGAGGTGATTGAGAGGTGGAAGCAGTACTATGACGAGCACCTCAACGGTGAAGCAGCAGAAAACGAAGGTGGCACGGCAACAGACCTTGGAGCACGCGCAGAAGACGACAGGCTACCGGCCCCTGATCTTCAAGAAGTTGAGGAGGAGATCGGTCGGCTGAAAAACAACAAAGCAACTGGTGTAGATCAACTACCAAGTGAGCTATTGAAATACGGTGGTGAAGCACTGGCTAGAGCGCTGCACTGGGTAATTGCCAAGATTTGGGAGGAGGAGATATCACCGGAGGAGTGGATGGAAGGTGTCGTATGCCCAATCTACAAAAAGGGCGACAAGTTGGATTGCTGCAACTACCGCGTGATCACACTGCTGAGCGCCGCCTACAAGGTACTCTCCCAAATTCTATGCCGCCGTCTGTCACCATATGCAAGAGAGTTCGTGGGGCAATACCAGGCGGGATTCATGGGTGCCCGCGCTACCACGGACCAAATTTTCGCGATTCGGCAGGTTCTGCAGAAATGCCGCGAATACAACGTGCCCACACATCATTTGTTCATCGATTTCAAATCCACATACGACACAATCGATCGAGATCAGCTATGGCAGATTATGCACGAGTACGGATTTCCGGATAAACTGACGCGATTGGTCAAGGCGACGATGGATCGAGTGATGTGCGTTGTTCGAGTATCGGGGACACTCTCGAGTCCCTTTGAATCTCGAAGGGGGTTACGGCAGTGTGATGGACTTTCGTGTCTGCTGTTCAACATCGCGTTAGAAGGTGTGGTCAGAAGAGCTGGGATAGACACGAATGGCACGATATTCAGGAAGTCCATCCAGCTCCTTGGTTTCGCCGATGACATTGACATTATGGCACGGAACTTTGAGATGATGGCGGAAACGTACATCAGACTGAAGGCTGAAGCTAGACGGATTGGACTTGCCATCAACGCATCAAAGACAAAATACATGAAAGCAAGAGGTTCTAGGGAAGACAATGTTAGCCTCCCACCCCGAGTTCAGATTGACGGTGACGAAATCGAGGTGGTCGATGAGTTCGTGTATTTGGGCTCACTGGTGACCGCCGAAAATGATACCAGCAGAGAAATTCAAAGACGCATTATGGCAGAGAATCGTGCCTACTTTGGACTCCGGAGGACGCTCCGGTCGAATAAAATTCGCCGCCGCACGAAGTTGACTGTCTACAAGACGCTGATTAGACCGGTGGTCCTTTACGGCCACGAGACCTGGACTATGCTCGTGGAGGACCAACGCGCCCTTGGTGTTTTCGAACGGAAGGTGTTGCGTACCATCTACGGTGGAGTGCAGATGGATGACGGAACGTGGAGGAGGCGAATGAACCACGAATTGCACCAGCTGCTGGGAGAACCATCCATCGTCCACATTACAAAAATTGGGCGACTACGGTGGGCTGGGCACGTCGTAAGAATGCCGCACGACGACCCAGTGAAAATGGTTCTAGAAAGCGACCCAACAGGAACAAGAAGAAGAGGCGCGCAGCGGGCAAGGTGGATCGACCAAGTAGAAGGTGACCTGCGGACCCTTCGCAGACTACGAGGCTGGCGAACTGTGGCCATGGATCGAGTAGAGTGGAGACGACTTCTTCGGACAGCAGAGGAAAACAAGGCCTTAGCCTTGGTAAGGTAAGTACTGTTCGACGAAAATGTTAGCGAAATTTGATGGTCAAATTTTTCCCACACATTCATTGGCAGTCTAGTGTTTTTGTATTACATACAATCATAGAAAGGCAATAGTTTGTATCGATTAACTCAATTTGTTTACATTTGTTACTTAAGACCTTTTGAAAAGCTACGGGAGAATTGATCGTTGCTGCTATGTATTGGTAACATATGGGTAACATGCAAGCATTTTCATCAATACATACACATCCAACTGTCAAAATTGTAGTCCCGCCATCATCTCTAGCATTTATTCCAAAGTCCTGGCGAATCAATAGAAAAGGGCCTATCAACATTGGTAAACTTCGAAATCATAGCAAGGTTTTGGAAGGTACTGAAAACTTCAGGTAAATTCGGCAAATTTCAGGAAAAAAATTGGGAATTTCAGAAACGTCTGTGAACGTCAAGACAGTCTGAAAACTTTAGGGAAATCTATGAACTTCAGTAAATTATACTTAATACAGGGAAGTCTGGGAAAATGTTCTGTCAACTTCAGTGAAGTTAGTGTATTTCAGGAAAAATACTGGAAACTTAAGTAAATTCTGCTTATTCCAATAAAATTCAATGAACTTCAGGAAATCTCTGAAAATATTAGGAAAGTCTGTGAATCTAAAAAAACTGAAAATTTCATAGACATCTCTGATCTTCCGGAACGATCTAAAAACGTGCAAAAAAGTAAAAGGGTCTGTGCCTAGGGGAACCGATAGGGCACGGAACAAATTTGAAGAAAATTTAGTTCTTTTAATTGATCGATCATCTATTATCTTAACTCTTTCCGTTTTTTTTTGTAGGCGTACCAAATTTGTAGTATTTTTTTTTTCAAAGAGAAAGTTGATGAAGAGAATCAATCAAAATCACTTCCATCCCTGCTTCCAAGTTTGGTTACAAGATTACAACTCTGGAGAGCATTTTGTGTGGTCGTTGGGGGCATGTGGTTCTGAATATGGACCAACAGGCAGATACATTCTATTCTAACCTTTTACTATAATAAGCTTGTTGGCTCAGAAAAGGGCCGTTTTGTTGCCAAAGTTGGGGATGATTTAACCTCCGAAACTGTACAGAGTTCGTCTGTCGCTTCAAAGCGTAGACGACATCGATGGCCGTGGCGTGTCCCGTATAGGTAACAGCATCACGGATCACATTTTCCAAGAACACCTTCAGCACACCTTGTGTTTTCTCGTAGATCAGACCAGAGACACGTTTGAAACCGCCACGGCGAGCCAGACGACTGCTTTTGCTGGTTCTGCTGTATGCTCACCACGGCGTCCGAAGCGAAAATGAGTTGAGGCTAGACAGCAGCGCTTTTTTTATATCTTTTCAGGTTAAAGCAGAATGATGTGCAACCAAGTGGTACTCGATTATGACGACGCAGGTAAGCTACAAAGACTCCTCCCATCATGAGTAGTTTGCTATCAAGTAGCGACATTGGCTCCTTTCCTTTTGTGCAGTTTGCCAATGTAAACACCTGGAAAGTTAGCGGCGCCGGTTGTGTAGTGGTAAACGCATTTGTACCCCTGCTTCCAGTTTAGTTACATGAGCATTTTGTGTGGTCGTTGGAGGTGTTTGGTTCTGAATATGGACAAACAGGCAGACGAATTCTATTCCTACTCTTTACTGTAACGAGCTTGGTGGCCCTAAAAAGGGCCGTTTTGTTGCCAAAGTTGGTGATGATTTAACCTCCGAAACCAAACAGAGTGCGTCTCTATCACTTCAAAACGTAGATGACATCCATGGCAGCTTACGCTTGGTGTGGTTAGTGTAGGTGATAGCCTCACGGATCTCATTTTTCAGGAAAACCTTCAGCACACCTCGTAGATCAGACCGGAGATACGTCAGACACCACCACGGTGAGCCAGACGACGGATGGTGGCTATCTCGAAGAATTTACGATAACGATTGGCACCTCCTTTGCCACGACCAGTCAATTGTTGCTTGTTGGGTTGTACAAGAGTGGACTAGCCACCACCTTCCTACTGCTGCTATTGCTATCCACGCCGTCCGAATCGAAAATGAGCTGATGCCAGACAGCAGCGCTGCTTTATATCTTGTCAGGTTAAAGCAGAATGAGGTGCAACCAAGTGGTACTCGACTATATGAGGACTGGGTCTGGGAAAAACGTTTAAAAGTGATAAAATTATCACTTTTTATGTGTACATTGGACAACGCTTGACATTACCACTTTTTCAATAGCTTCTTGTTGAAAATCATCAGTTGTTAAAGATGCGTACCAATATTTCTGATCGAAAGGTGATAAAATTATTGAAATAAGTCTAGGGGCAGATGAGTTATTAAGGTTCAAAATCTTTCATAATTTTGTTTCATGTTATTTCGAGTTTCACAAAGTGTACCCCCATATAGAAATGAAAGACGTAGTCCTACGTCAAAAAAATTGTGAACTTAGGGAACAACATGAAAGTTAAGTAAGCTTCAGGGAGCTTTTGTAAACTTACGAAAATTTAACGAGATTAAGAAAATTTTATCTTTGGAAAGTTCATGAACTTCAGAAAAATTCTACGACATTCAGGATGTATTTGAATTTTTGAAAAATTCTTCAAAATTCAAGGAAGACTGCAAGTTCCAAAATTAATCTGCTAACAATTCCTTTAAAAATATCTGTGAGATTCCTACAGTACAGTGCACATATACAAGAATGTTTTAAATGCTATAATACAATATTACAAACTTCAAGTATATTCTGCGAACTTCAAAATACATCAGATCACTTTGGAAAAATTCTACCAACTCCAAGGAAGTTCTAAGCCTTCGAGAAAATTATGTTAAATTAAGAAAGATTTAGAAATCTATATAAAAATTCGAATGTTCCGAAAACTTTTGAATATTTCAATACACTGCTGGAAAGATTTGAAAACCCAGATAACTTGTATAAACCCAAATAAAATTCTGCGAGCTTCAGGAAAGTTAAGCATATATTTGGAAAGGTCTGCAAACTTCAGGAAAATTCAGCAAACTTCAGGGAAAATCTGGAACTTTCAAGAAAGCCTGAGAACTTCAGTAAAGTCTGTGACTTGCAACAAAGTCTGTATTCCTATAAAACATAAACATAAACAAGTCCAATCATACTTCTATGCCCAGGGAAGTCGAGAAATTTTCCAACCCGAAAAATTCCTAGACCGGACCGGGAATTGAACCCAGCCACCTCCAGCATGGTCTTGCTTTGTAGCTGCGCCTTTTCCGACTGAGCTAAGGGAGGCCTCACAACTTAATAACGAATGTTTCATAATTTTCACGAATAGCGCTCCTAGCTAGTATGCACGAATTATTTACGTATGAGAACGATCGTTTTTGTACTGTTCACGAATAAACGAATGAGCAGTGTTTACGTCCGTACGAAATACAGTTCTTGTATTTTACGGATTATGTGTAATGTTGGTACTGCACCTGCCGACATGCAATACGAATGCGCATTAGGTTGATGCAAAATTTGAAATTTTCACTCCACAGTGCTCAAACGGTTCGAAATTGGGCCCTGATTAGCCTCCCAAAACTTGAACTCTTTTAGTGAGAAACTGACTTGGCACAAACCGTTTGAAGTTTATATGGAAATTACTATGGGAAAACAAAACTTTTTGTTCATTGTCTTCTAGCCTTTTTACAAATTGTACTTTTAACAAATTCTATTGCTATTCTTATGGGAATTTTTATCAGCTACAACTTTGCAGAAAATCGTTTTTCAGCCAAACGTCAAATTAAATAGTTATTAATTGTTTAAGAGATTGATAATCTTATGGCAAGATAAGGCAATTGTATTGTAGGCAACACTGTATTCTGTAGTGTAACTTAGTAGCCATGATTTTTGTCCTCTATTCTACCATAAACACCAATGTTGCCTGCTGCACAGTTGATTGAGCATAATCATAAGACATCAGTGACTTGAATCATTAATAACTTTTGTTTCTTACATTTGATCGTAAAGTGGTCTTTAACAAAGTTGTAGCTGAGAAAATTTTCAACAAGTTTAGCTATCATTTCCTAAAGTAGAGTGAACTGGTGAATTGTGAGATATATATGAAACGAAATTATGGTTTCACCATAGTAATTCCCATATAAACTTCAAATGGTTTCTGCCAAGTCAGTTTCTCACTAAATGAGTTCAAATTTCGGGAGGCTAATCAGGGCCCAATTTGGAACCGTTTGAGCACTGTGGAGCGAAAATTTTTTGCATCAGTCTAATGTGTATTTAACAAATCAATTGTTTCATCTACGAAATTCTGTGATTCTGAGAAATGAGCGTGAGAAAATTAACGAAAAAATATGTTCAGTATGGCGATGGGAGTCGATGAGGATCGCACATTCGGATTTGATTGCAGTTTTCTAAGTACAACAAGTATATACTTAAACATTTACAAAGTTCATACGTGCCTAGAACATTCACCAGTGCCATCTTACTGTTTGATTAAAGTCTTTGCCAGCCAAAAGCATAACGATCGTAAAATCACTGATTTGGCTATCCCCGAAATTGAATCCATTCGATTACCAATCTCTCGGTTACAGAAAGCCTTGTTGTTGTGCGTGCACGGATCATTCCCTCATACGGCAATCTAAGCGAAGCATTCCTGCTCAACTTCCAAAACAGCCACAAATTAGCATTCACAAATTGACTTGGCTGATTAGAGAGTCCCGGTTTTTGCCGTTCCTTCCTGTCTGCTGCGTGGTTGCTTCCGTTGTTGTCGGGTATTATAATAAGGATATATTTTATTCCAGTAACGTATAGCTCTTGTAACCATCGCAAGAATGAAACTACTACTAGCGTGGCTGCTAGCGGTGCTAGTGGTATGTACAACAACGACAAACAGGAAATGCGGGAATACGAACGAGCCGCACGAACTTTCCCTACGGTGTTGCACGGGCCCAGCATGCCGTAGATACCTAGGTACCCACCTACATACATTCATACAAAAGTGAGTTTAGCTTTAGGTCAGGTTGGATGGTGCGGAGAAATAAATAAGAACAAGATAAATGTGGTGGAAAACGAGAAAAAACTTGGCCGGCAGCTGCAGTGGCGTCTGGGAAATGCCACTGCTGGAAGGGGCCCAGTTGCCATAAGTACGAATTGTGCTGGCTGGGGTCGTTTGCCGGTGTAGATTGCTGTCACCTCCGAGGAGAAGTGTGTACCGAATTCCATTACGTGTCACAACGCAACAATTCCAAGAAATGGCATTCTCAAGTAGTAGCAGCAGCAGCAACAATATGATAACAAGGATGCTGGTCTTGACAGAAAGGGGTTTAGCTGCTTGCTCCGTCAGGGACGAATCCAAGATGTTCATTGTGGAACAATCATCCTCCTTTTCTGAAACGGTACACCTGAGCCAATCTTCGAACCCATTCCTTAATCCTCGACAAAACAGGACAGCACAACAAGTTGCGGCGGAGCGTACCGAACCGATGTCGGTGGTAAATTTGATGACAACCGACCGTTCAGAAGCAGCCGCTTTAGTGGCAGAGCAGCGAAGCGATACAGGCATCCTTGTAGGTTGCTTGGCTTGTTCATGCCAAGCGGAAAGGTGTACTGCCATCGCCATCGCCGCATAGCATAGCATACGAGCGAACGAACGAACGAGCGGAGAATTATGGTTATGAGACAAAGGGGGTAAGAAATTTGTATTTTCATCACTGCTCACCGACTTGGAACCTAGGGGAAATCTCCCAGTCCGTTGTGTTGCCCGGTGAAAGCGGACTATCTAATATATTCATCACGTTTCGCTTGTTTTGTTCACTAGCAGCAGTCGGTGGGGGGAGTGAATTCCGGTGAATTGTTGAAACCATGCTGCTGTTGGTTGTTGTCCTATTGTGGAGTCATGTTTCTGTTTTCCGATATGCTTGGTGACGTTAGATTTTTGGGTCAACTTAAGTTAGTGTGTAGCTTAAAATCAATGATTGAATCGAACGTAAATAGGGGAAATGGATGAAATGTCGGCCTAAGTGCCCCTAATTTGGGCCCATACATAAATGCAGCAATCGATTAAATTTTCAATAGCGGCCAAAAATATCCATTAGTACCGACCCAATGATGCGTTTATCTAGATAAAATTGATAAATAGTAGATTTTCCATCAGCTAACATTAGAGCCATTTCCCTTACAATGTCTAATAGCGCTCACGCATTCATGAGCGAACCGAGGCTGAAATTCAAATCTCAAAATACACCAATCCCGAATTATGCTCGGTTTTGCTAAGCACCATGTCGTATTATCCTCAATTTTAAATTCGGAAATAACTTTAATACGTCGATTTTGGAGTATTAAAGAAAATCTCGGATTTTCAACAGAACTCCGTCCGCTAAAACAAGATCACACCTTGTCAGAAGTACTAAAAGAAATTCTCAGAACTTGTCTTCAGAAAATTTTGGAATTTCTCATCGGGGGTTCTCTGGACTTCTCTTCGGAAGATCTCTGAACTTATCGTCAGACATTATTAGCACCTCTTGTCAGCAGTTCTTTGAATTTCTCAACGGTTTTGTGGACTTTTTCGTTGGAACTTCCGGAAATTTTAACAAAGTTCATTAGCTTCAGGGACGGTCTGTGAAATTTTCGTCAAAAGTTCTGTTTGCTTCTTCTCGAAAGTTCTGTAAACCTCCCGTCGGAACTCCAGGGAATTCAAATGAAGTTCTGTGAATTTCTCGGAACTTATCTTTTGAAGATCTCTGAACTTGTCGTTGGAAGTACTCTGAATTTCTCATCGAAAGTTCTCTAAACTTGAAGGATATAATGCCTGATATAATTACAGAATTCCCCCAAATGAAACACTCATAGTAACAATAGTGCATCAATATTCACAACAAACAAATCACTAATTTTCATTATTCTGTTTATCTTACAGGTAAGATCCAGTCATCAAACTACTTCTGTGTCGCAAACAGGAATCAAGTAGGTACATGCAGCATGAGCGGCAATCTTCAATAAACGGCATATTTTGCTGGATAAAGGGATGGCAGAACCCCTTCATAAGAAATGTAATACCTAGCAGGGAAAATGCTTTTGGTCAGTCCATGCCGGTACTGACGACGTACTGATAAAACAATATTAAAATGGGGAATATATCACAAAAGATCTAAGAAATGATCGCAGTGATGAATATGCCCAAATACGGAATAAAAACAACAACAAAAATGGTGACGTTGTGTACAAAACACGACCGCATGGTTGACATAGACTACGTTACAGTAGAAGTAACGTATGATTTGGGCCCCATGCACATATTTTTGATTTCCTGTTTAGTAAATCTTGGTTAAATTCAGGACCTCATAAAAATGCGAATACACATGCTATTACATTTCGTTCCTAAATTACAGATATGATATGATATCAGATATGAAGGTAGGACTTTCTTCAGGTGATCCCTTGAAGCACCCAACAATGGCCATCATGATGGCTGATATTCTCTATCACTTCAAAATTTCTAGAGCACAAATCTTAGACGCTGTTGTGACATCACTCATGAAATTGGGACTCCTTGTGTATAAGGTTTCCACAGCAATTCACCACTAAATTCAATTCGCGATACATCTTTGGTATACCGATTGAGCAAAAAAAAATACTAAATACTGCGTTTTGTGGACATACATGCATCATTTGGCATAAGAGCACGGGGCGTTTAATTATTTAAAAAAACAAATGCTTCGTCATTAATGTGGATGGTCCCTCATTTTATTTCCAAGGCTGTGTCCCGATTGGCGAGTTAAAAGTGATCGATGGAAAGCTATCGAATAACCCTCCTATTCGAGCGTAGTTATTTCTGACCGACTAGAAACTAAATTTGGGTAACCCTGGCTTAGTTCTGTTTGAAAATCAATCGATCGAAAACACCGGGATTTGCGAACATTGAAATTAACTTTTGAAAAGTCACGTTTAACCACAAGGTTGATCCAATTCGGAGTGCTTGCACCATCGAAGCCATCGGGAACGACGCGCAAGATTCGGTGTGCAAACTCGTAAAGGCTGCGGTTGACAGGAACTCTAAGAGCGGATGGGGATTGTTGCTTGAGGCAGCACGTGGTGATCTGTGCTGTCTGTTCGTGCCGGCATGAGCATTGAAGTATTCTGCGGAAACGACGACGTGGATTTTCAAGTTTCCAGGCGGGACAAACCGAGGTGAATTGGAGTGTGGGAATAGTATGGTCTGTGTTTTAGCTACATTGATACAAATCTTCCAGCTTTTGAAATAGTCGGACAGAACATCCAGGCCTGATTGAAGTTTTCTCGTTAGAGTACTGATCACTCGACCCTTATAGATGATGGGAGTGTCATCGGCAAACATTGACAAAATACCACCACCCGAAGGGGAGGAACATCTGACGTGCAGATGTTGAAGAAGATAGGACCAAGGAGGCTACCCATGAAGAATCCCAGCATCAACGTTGAACGTATCAGAATGAGAACTGATCAAGAAAACCTGGAATGATCTGCTCGACAAGTAGTTTTAGTAGTTAGTAGTAGTAGTAGTAGTAACCCGTGCGAGTTGGTGGATGGTAGAGTGGCCTTTCCTAGACCCGAATTGCTCTTTGAGAGAGATGTTATTATCATTTGAAAACACCAGCAGACGGCTGACTATGAACTTTTTGAATAGCTTTGAGATGGAGGTCAAGAGGCTGATGGTGCGATAGCTTTTGGCACTGGTCTTTTTCCACCAGACTTGTAGGGAAGTAGCCAAGCTTACTTACTTACTTAAGGGTCCTGTGCACCACCAGCGGTGCAAAGGGCCAACGTGAAAGACTTCCATCCTGGGCGGCTGCTCGCTTTTGCCTTGACCTGGGCCCAGGTCAGATTTCTATCGACTTGCTTAATTTCCTTATTGAGGCTCCGCCGCCATGAGCTCCTGGGTCTGCCTCTGCTGTGATTTCCTGCCGGATTCCAATCCAGCGTTTGCTTGCAGATTTCGTTTCCGCCCCGTCGAAGTGTGTGGCCGACCCACCTCCACTTTCGCTCTCGAATTTCTGTTGCTATCGGCTTCTGATGACATCGACGATGGAGCTCGGCATTCGAGATCCAGTTGTGAGGTGACCAGGCACGAATTATATACCGCAGGCATCGGTTGATGAAGACCTGCAGCTTTTGAGTGTTCTCCGCTGATACACACCACGTCTCGCTGGCGTATAACAACACAGATTTCACGTTCGAGTTGAAAATTCGGATTTTGGTGCGTTGACTTATCTGGTTGGATCTCCATACGTTTCGTAAACTCGCAAAGGCAGCCCTAGCCTTCTTGATTCGTGCACCTATGTAGCTCTTGGTCCCGCCGTCCGACGCTATTTGGCTGCCAAGATGTTGGAAACTTTCGACCTTCTCCACTGCTTGCCCCGCTACCGTAAAGTTGGAAGGGTTGCCTGTGTTGATATCCAACGATTTGGTCTTGTTCGGCTAGGTCATTGAGCTTACTCTGCATATCAGAGCGTCGTTGTGCTAGTAGAGCAACATCATCAGCCAAATCGAAGTCGTTGAGATGCTCCATGGTGATAGGCTGCCAAAGCAGCCCACGGTTCGGTACCCGGTCAATTGCACCTACCATGATCTCGTCGATTACGATGAGAAACAGTAGCGGTAATAGTATACATTCTTGTCTCACACCAGCGACTACCCGGATAGGGTCGGACAAGGCTCCGTTATGCAGAACTCTGCACGTGAAAGCCTCATACTGCGCTTCGATGAGGTTGACGATTTTTCCGGGACTTGCTTGCGTCTCAGGGCGCCCCACAGATTCTCGTGATTGAGACGGTCGAAAGCTTTTTCGTAGTCAATGAATACCAAATAAAGGGACTCTTGGAATTCATTGACCTGCTCCAGGATGATGCGGACCGTGACAATATGGTCCATACAAGATCTTCCGGCACGGAATCCTGCCTGCTGCCGTCGGAGAGTCGCGTCGATCTTCTCCTGTATCCGTTATGTAGCAGATTCTAAGAATTATTTTCTATCGATTGGTGTATTTGAATTTAAAATTCATCTATAAATGACAACATTATAAGCGTTCAAAACCTTACACCTTTTCGTAACGGTTGCAATTTTAGATTTCCGATTTACCTCTTGTACCTTCCTGTAAGACGTAGTTGTAGTAATGTAGATGAGACCTATAAAAAAAATGTCTCACCAATTGAGGATTGATTTATTACATGGCACAATGACTGAAACTGAATGGGATCCACAGATCAAACAGAAGCAAATAAACAAACTGACGTTTCTCGCTTCTCACACTGTTTACTGCGAATACATAGTATTGGACGATCTTGGATAAATTATCGTGTTGCTTATGGTTGGAGTCACAGGAGAGCTTCAATGTGAAAGTTGTTATGAATATCGGATGAAAGCTGAGTGATGGAAACCAATATATCAGATATAAAAGTGTATATTTTTGGATGAATTAAATGTGTGTGTTGAATGCTTTTGAAAGCGAACTGTATTAGTTGAAGGACAATGTTCTAATTGTGTTATGACCAAAATAGATCAGCAAGCGCACGAATTATCACGCTTGTTTGTATGTGAATGAAGATCAAAGATAATGGGATGAGACAAGAAACGGGTTTTCAGTTAAGAGTTTCGTTAGAGGTGTTAGAGGTTAGAGAAAAAGAAGTCGGTCACCACAATGGCGCAGCTAACGCTCCCACTAAGTAAGTATTCTAATGGAAATACAATATAAAGAAAGTATATTTTCCATGTTTAAATGATTTTTTTTCTGATATACAGAAAAAAATTGATGGCAGTCATTTTGCTTTATAGAAACTGAATATATTTCTGATAGTGATGAGTAGGCTGGATAGGGGTTGACCCAGTAGGCTCATCATGGCATAGGCAAAGCAGCAAATTAAGTTCAGTAGGCTCATCATGTCACAATGGTGGTGATGAGTAGGCTGAAAAATAAAAAAATAAATTAAATTCAGTAGACTCATCATGTCACAACGGTGGTGATGAGAAAGCTTAAACATAAAAAATGAAATTCAGTAAGCTCACCATGAAGTATGAGTGATAGTAGGTTGACGAAATAAAAGACAGAATAAATACAAATCCATAAAAAATAGGTTGAATATTTATAAGAATTGTGGTCCATTTATTTTTGGAAAATGGCAACCAACAAGAAAACGAAGCAAACAAATGTGTCTTTGGTGCAAGGAAAAGACTCGACTTCAAGAAAAATCAATGATGCTCTGATGAAGAAAAGGAAGAAGGTAGATGTTCGTAAATCCCGATATTGCGAAGTTCTGGCAAGTGATTTGAAGGCTGAAAGATCGCTCACTGCTGAGCATCGTAATGAATTGGAGAAAATCCGGAGATGGAGAAGGAGCAACTTGAAGCGGCCGCTAGAACGCCAGCTACAAGTGATGGTGCCAACCAGAGCATGAGCAATTTTAGTGAGCACTTCAGACCACACAGTACCCAACACAACACATCAGCTTCATTCGATGAGTCTCGATTCATGTCATCAATCAACCAGCTGTCCATTTCATCCGTCAAGGTTCCGGAGTGTAAGCCTATTGGTGATGATGGAGAACTTCATCGACACGCGTTCGAACAATGGAAAGATCTGTTGGCGGATTCGATGCAGCTGGCTGGTAAAGGCAGAGATTCAATTGTGGGACATCTACAGGAATACTAAATCAGACGAAACTGCGCCAGATGCAGTTTCTAATCCGTTTTCGAACGCGATGCACCGGCTAAATACCTACATTGGTTCTGGTTCAGACGTAATCTTGCAGCGGCGTAAACTAGCTCTCACGTTTCAGAAGCAAGGAGAGTCAGAGTCGGCTTACATAACTAGGGTTGGAGCTATAGCCCGGTTGTGCGAATATGGAGCAGCTAGAGAGTCCGAAGCTATATTGGGTACCGTAGCAAATCAAGCCAGATGCAAGGACGTTCGTACAGCTGCCCTTAAATTATTGCATCGCAAATGAGCGTTCATGGAACTAATCGATAAGGTGCGTGAAATTGAGTGCATTCGCCTCAGTGAGCAATTCTTTAAGGAAAGACATGCACCGTCAGAACAAGTCAGTGTCGCTCCAGTTAGCGCCGATTTCTCGTTGAACACTCAGCAGTATCGACGACCGAACTTCAATGGTTCTTTTGATCAACGTGGTAAGTCTCGTGGCTACTCAGGGCGTCAGTACAGTCGTTCAGGAAATCAACGCTACGTCGACAACGGCAGGCCACTGTTCACACATGCAGGTAATCAGAGATCGGCTCAAGGTTCCAGATGCTGGAGATGTACTAGTGTATATGCCATCGATGAAATATGCCGGAGCTGTGGACGAGAGGGTCATATCAGAATCGCTTGCAAGACAAAAGTTCAGGCGGGAACTAAACGAGAGGCTGAGTATGAAATGTCCACTCCAGATGTTCCACCGCGTAAGATTGATGCCATCCAGAAACAGGGCAACAATGATGTACCTACGGAAAATCGAGACCATTATTATTATTATTAAAACTTGAACTGTTGGATTACTTCAGAAATGGTCATTCGTAAATATTTTTTTGCTTGATAAATAAAGTCACCGGACGTGAATTACAAATATAAGTAGTAATAAATAAAAAAAAAGAAGGGAATAAGCCACTTATCTAGCATTTTGTGATATTCTTCTGACAGGCCGTAGCCGTTGCAGCACAAGGAAAGAGTTTTATTCATATCACTACTGTCTCAGATACGCCAGATGAAGGAATCATCGAAGGTACCGTTGCTGGCATGCCATGTCAGTTCCTCATTGATTCTGCAGCACAGGTCAATACATCAACGGACGGTATTTTTCGCATTATGGTCTCCAATCCTGAGTATTGCGAGGGACTTTTCAATCTACAGAAGAAATCAGACCGTTCTCTTGAAGCATATGCTTCTTCGGGAGAAATAGAAGTTATAGCAATGTTCTACGTTGTAAGAGAGATTCGATTTCTATTAAGTAGAACAACGGCTACAAGATACAGACTACTTATGCTGGGAATTAAGGTACCAGTGACGATTGATGGAAGTTCTACGATATCGTTCTTGACAGGAGAAATCACTGCTATCTACACGAATGATATTTTCCCTAAATTCAACATTCCTCCGGTGAAAATCGCTTATAACAAATCAGAACCACCCTGCTGGAACATCTACCTTAGCATACCACAGGCGGTGGACCGCTAGTTGAAGAACGTCTACATCAGCTAGTAAGTGCCAATACTATTGAAACGGTGACAGATGACATGGATACCTCGTTCTGCTTGGCCATGATCGCGGTACCAAAAGGAAAGCACAACATCAGACTTGTAATTGACCGCAAAGGACCGAACAAGTATATCTATCGAACTCCGTTCAGCATGCCCACGTTGGAGAGTATAATTCCGGATTCAAACGGAGCCAACTGGTTTTCAACGATTGATTTGATAAACGCTTTTTTCCATGTCGAACTTGATGTTGAATTACGTCATTTGACGAATTTTTTTACCGAGGTCGGGATGTTCCGTTGTGTGTGACTGCCATTTCGATATATTTCAGGAGGTACTGCAGAGGAAAATACTCGGTGGATGCAGAGGAGTCTCAAATTACCTGGACGATGTATTGGTTCATGGGAGCACAAAGGAGGAGCACGACGCAAATCTCGCTGAAGTACTATAGCTCGATTACAGGAGCATAACGTGATGTTGAATGAGGCAAAATGTGTATTTGGTACTCAATCAGTTCTATTCTTGGGATTGATCCTTACACCCGAAGGCTGGCAAATTGATGATGAGGAGCTAATCGCCATAAAAACCTTCAGGACGCCAATGAATTGCGCGGAAGTAAAAAGCTTCCTCGGATTAGTGACTTTCATCGACCGGTTTATCATTAACAGGGCGGATAAAACAGAACAATTGAGGGCATTGGCAAATTCTGACAATTTTTATTGGACAGATCGGGAAGAACAGGAGTTTCGTTTTCTTCAAGACGACGCACTCAATGCTATAAAAACGCTTGGATTCTAAAGCCCAACAGATGCTGTAGAACTGAATGTGGACGCATCGCCCATTGGCTTGGGTGCGGTGTTAGTACAATTTGATAATGATGATGTACCCAGAGTTATAGCATGCGCCTCAAAATCACTAACTCCCACCGAGCAAAAGTACCCTCAAGCTCATAAAGGAGCGCTGGCTGTGGTTTGGGGTGTAGAGCGATTTGCATCGTACGTACTAAGCAGACATTTCATCATCAGAACCGATGCGGAGGCAAACGAGTTCATATTCGGATCAGACCATCGTGTCGGCAAACGAGCGGTGTTACGGGCAGATGCATGGGCTCTTCGATTACAGCCTTTTGATTTTGAAATGAAAACGATCCCTGGAAAATCTAACGTGGCAGATGCACTCTCAAGACTGATACATCACTCTCAAGAGGCCATACCTTTTGATGAGGATGACGATAATCATTTTCTGTTTGCGCTTGATTCAGGTTCCTTAGGCGTTACATGGGAAGAAATTGAAATCAGCTCCGAGAACGATGGCGAGTTCCAACTGTTGCGTGCCGCCATTCTAGTATGAGGCTCAAAAGAAGCACTTTCATGCTCTTGGATTCCTGAATTTCAAGGAGAATCGTGTCATCTCACCAGTATCCCTACGACAGCGTGTCATGCTAACGGCACATGGAGGTCACGTCGATGAAGTTGCGATGAATCGGATTACGAGGGAATACTTCTGGTGGCCGAGAATGTCTAGTGATGTTGAACGTTTTGTCAAAGAATGTGAAACATGTCTTCGGCTTTCCAGAAAGAATCCTCCTATTCCTCTAAGCAGCAGAGAATTGCCTGTTGGCCCGTGGCAGATTCTTCAAGTAGATTTTCTCAGTATTCCCGGATTTGGATCAGGCGAGTTTTTAGTTGTTGTTGACATCTTCTCGCGCTACTTATCGGTAGTTGAAATGAAGCACATGGATGCTGACAGCACGAACGCTGCGCTTTGCAAAGTGTTTCAGATCTGGGGTTGCCCCCTCATCCTCCAGAGTGACAATGGCCCTCCTTTTCAAGGTGCTCAATTCATTAAGTTCTGGGAAGACAAAGGTGTTAAGCTTGAGCTTGAGCTTGAGCTTGATTGACCGCCCACAGTTGCTACTCTGTTACTGCCAGATCAGCTGTAATTACAAAGAGAACCAATAGACGATGCTTGGGACTAGCAATCATCCTCAATGTGTAAAAACTGGTGATCTTAAATTAGGCAATACCAGCGCCGGCCCAAGAAAGGAATGGGAAGGATTGTGTTGACATGACACTCGCTTTGATGGAAGCCGAGAACACCTCTGCACTTCCACGAGGAATCACTGGGATGTTGGATAAGAGGGTTGAGTTTGCAGCAGGGTTCGTTTTGGTAAACGATAAGCTGAATTGATGTCCTAACAAACATATAACGCGAAGGAGCTTGGGACTAAACCCACGGTCTTCTGCTCAGTAAGCAAAAACGTTTGCCACTAGGCAGACGAGCACCTTTTTAATCACCGAGTTGCTGTTATTACCATGTAGTCATATTAACAAATAAAACGATTGACGAATCTTGAATGTGGATGGGCCTGAGATTAGACTCATGATGTTCTGCTCAGCAAGCAAAAACGGTTGCTCTAAGGCCACCGAGCCCCTCATATCACATAATACCGTTGCTCAAATTTGTGCATCCATTCAAACCCGGAACCAACGACAACAACGAGTTTCGCAAAATACACGATACACAAGCGATTTTACCATAAATCTCTTTGATATGTAAAGACCTGGGACCGCGTTTTTCTTCTCAGTAAGCAGGCCACTGTAACCAACGATCTTTCAAATCCGAAAACTAAAAACTACGAAAAAGTACTTAGGCCTTCATTAAGTTCCACTTTCACGCAACGTTCAATGACAGGATCCTATCCAGGATTACATCTGAAAAATCCAAATCTAGCCAACGCCCACCTAAACCTGTTCTAGTCCACCTGAAATTACTAACGAATGGAAGACTTTGACTACCCAGCCATGCAATAGTCTCATTCCGTGACTTATGGCAACTTGATGATTCTATTGCGCTCATCTTTTGGCACCACCCAGGGGAGACTTGGTCCTGTACCCAATGCTTAACTTATCTCCATTCCACTCAGCTACTCGCAATTTCTTGTGATATAGTCAGGCTTCCAGTGCGCGCGCTACCGTATGCGAGACGCAATACGAATAGTCTCATAATCATAGCAGTCTCATGCGCAAGAGATTTGTAGCACTCTGTTTCTCTCTCTTCAGTTTTGTCGCATCTCACATTCTCATAATGTCTGTGTGTCGCACTGTTTTGTAAGCACAGCACATTTCCGGATGTATGCGTTTCATGAGAACGAGTATCATGCGACGTCGCGTGAGCCGAAGCTCATGCGCTTTTCGCAATGAGACGTCGCTAAGCGACGTTTCAATGCGACATCGAAATAACAAACTCAACTGGAAGACCAACTCGTGTTCTTGATGTGGGGAAAGTGTTGTTTTGTTTTGGAAACGATGGAAAGCGACCTAGCTACTACACTCTTATCGAACATGGAGAAGAGGTGTCGGATGGTTATGACCAACAAAGTTTTCCTAGCGGCAATTTTCGTTGATTAAAGGATTAACTTGAAAAATAGCCCATTCATAACGAACGAAGTAAGAGATATGGCTTTGGTAAGCGAAATGTACAATCAAGTTATGGTTTATTTGCTCGTTAATATGCTTTTTTTTATTTCACCGAGGGTCCACGGTACTAACACTAAGACTATTTAGAAATCTGTCGTCGCAAATTGATTGTTTCAATTTAGCATCATGGTGGCTGATATGAACTATACTGTGAGCGCTAACACATCTGAAGAATTCAGTTGCTGCCGTAGTAAGTTTTGTTGATTGACAGGTATTCAATACAATTCCTGAAGCAAGAAGCTTAGCAACAATCCGTAATACAGATATGACACAAATTGTTCCTAAATTTATTACTTTAACCTTAATCCAGCATTTCGTTCCTACGTACACTGTGGTGCAAAGTTGATCGGATAAAGGTCGTTTTCATACAAACTAGCCAAGTTTAAAATGTTATAAATGTGTTCTATAATGATCAATTGGGCTGAAATTTTGACGCAAAACTACAAATATGTTGAATTTCACGTATAAGAAATACCAAACTTTTTGAAGCACCTGCTGCAAGGTGACAATAAAAATAAAATTTGTGCATAGCTGATCGGACAAAGCTCAATGGAAAAGCAAGTTTTGAATCAAAAATTTCAACTCAATTGATCTGACAGAACATAAGTGCAAACTTGTGTGTATGCAATGAGAAGTCACCACCAACGTTTTTGCAGCAAAGTACACTTCTGCGTTGAAAATAATCCCTTAAAATAGTGTTCACTCAAGCCAGACAAATAAAAATATTAATCTTCAGAGTTCTATCATTACTAGCGTGTTGATATGATCGGTCAAGTTAGACCGAAATGAGAATTTTTTATTTGATTTTGAGAAAAACGAATTTAAAGTTGGCTGTTCAATATTGTGTCTTATGTAATGGGAAAAATCATTTGCCCGTTTTCTCGTGCTACTCTATTTTTTTCAAATCTGGCTGAAAAATTGAAATGTAGCTGAGGAAATTCTTGATCTTATGATATCATTAACTCATTTTTTGTTTTTATTTTGCTACTTAGTCCCTTCTGACTTAAGGCCGACCATATGATCTTGTATAGTATAGTGCTGTTTTACATTCAAAATCGTCCATTTATATTTTTACTGGTCTGAGTAAAAGTATTCTGAGGGATTCTGAGTTTAATTTGGTGCAAATACGCAATAACTTGTTTATTTTTCCACCAAATGGGCTGAAAGCTTCAGAGGCTTCCAAAAAATGTATTTTAGAAGATTTCCGCATAAGGACTTGTTGAAGGACATATAGTTCCACAGATATTCCGGTATTATTTGGGTGCTAACATGCTAACGGTATCCCAACTACCGTAAGGTTGCCATCCACCGCTCACGTAGCCTTCCTTTACCTTCCTTTAGCATCCTTTCGACAAGCAATGGCGTCTTCCTAGGATCATTAGTGGTGATCTTACGGTGATTCCAGTATATCTCTGGAACCATGTGTTGAGTCTGCTTGAATCTATACTAGAAGATATTTCTGGAACCATCTAAAAACTTCACCCCATTTCAAAAGCCACATGTGAAAAGGGCACACAAGTATTCTGTGAACAAACCCTTGCAGTCCTTTATCTCGTCACCCGACAACATCACTTATGATGGGACCGCGAGAGTCAAAGCATGCGAAACAGCGCACGGCGATGGCGCCCTGTGAGAGCGCATTGAGATGTTTCAATGAAACAGTCGCATGTGATTGAATACATGCGTCGCATTGAGAGAGCAATGCGATGAGACAAACAAAAATTGAAACGCTCGAATTTGTTGAGAGCGTGTAGCTTGTCGCGCGCATCGTTCTGGTCTCTCTTTTGTACAATAATGTAGCACACCATGGATTTGAGAGTCATGCGACGCTCCGTCTCACAGCTCGCTGTCGCATTTGTGTACGCGTGAGATTTCCGGAAGCCTGGATATAGTGGGCGGAATATTATTATATGAGACAATTCAATGCAGACGTCTTTCCAAATTTGGCAGATCGACAGGTAATCGGTGAGTTACCACGATAGTTGCTATTCAACAACTCGACAACGTCCCATCGTCAACGCCTGCTATGAGAATTTCCCATTGCAGACGTCAACGAAATGACGTCATCGAGCTATCGATCAACTACCCTGGTTATCGCCTGATACCTTATAGCACGATGCTAGGAGGCGAACCGGAAGAATCGATGAGCTACCTCTCCCCCATTCTGGGAAGACAAAGGTGTTAAAATGCGTAAGTCCGTTCCCCTTAGCCCACAGTCAAATGGGGCAGTGGAGCGACAGAACCAAGGGGTAGTGAAAGCTCTTGCAGCATCCAAAATTGAGGGCACTAACTGGAGCCGTGCTCTTTAACTACACACCTATAACCACAACAATCTTGTTCCACACTCGAGACTGTTGGTAACTCCGTTCGAGCTGATGTGTGGGTGGAAATTTCGCGGACATTTCCCATGTCTTTGGGAACATGGAGATAAACAGCTGGATCGTACCACAGTCGGTCACCACAGTAGTCTACGTCAAAAATATTTAAAACGGAATTTTGGGAAACTTCGAACGGAGTTTTGAGACATAGTTTAACAACATGTTATGAAATATTCGAGAGGATTTAAAAAAAAAAATTAGACGAAAATCTGAAAATAATTGTCAACATAAATAATCAACAGACACATTTTTAGGAAAATTCAAGGATAGTTCTGGGCATATTGACTATTATGAAATTGAAAAACACGTTAAGCATCTTTGAAATGTTTGATCAGTCTACGGGCATACATTCTACAGATTTCGCGGGCCACAAAAATCACTTGGTGGGATGCATGCTGATCTAAATACTACTATTTGGCCTAGTGTTCGGTGTTTACATAAGAAATTTTGCTGATATTCGGTTATTTTCTTACAGATGAGTGACTGACAAAACGATTGAGTGAAATTTTGTTAGCTCAAGCTTGATATTCGGCTAAATTAATCGGCCGAATACTATGCTGGCCGAATATTCGGAGCAGCATTACTAAAGACTGTTCTCGAAAAAAATTCAACAGACAAAAATGATCACCAAACATTCATTTTATGTCGGATATTTTTGAAACTCTCAGGAAATAAATAAACACATATTAGCTATGTTTTGCAAAGTTGGTTTATTCAACCTCCTCTCCTAGGCCAAACGCCCGCACTTTGGACTTAACGCTACCCATAAAATCCTGTGCAACACTTGCGCCATCTCTCTTGCAAACTTTCATCCACTCTTTCTTCAAATCCTTGTCGTTTTTGAAGACTTTTCCTTGTTTTTCGGAGTTTGCCCTTCATAATCGCCCAGAATTTTTCTATTGGGCGAAGTTCTGACGAATTTGACGGATTTGCCTCCTTCGGCACAAAAAATAGCATCGTTGGCTTCGTACCACTCCATCACCGGTTTCACGTAATGGCACGATGCCAGTCCGGCCAAAACAGAGTGCCACCTTCGTGGGGCCCGAGGAAGGACAGCAGGCGCTTCTGTCTGGAGGCATTCTTCTTCATATATTTGGACGTTGATGGTGCCGGTCGTTATGTACGGCTTGCTGAATTTGCCGCACCCACAGATCGCCTGCCACACTAAGTACTTCTTGGCAAATTTGTCGACCTTCTTCTTCTGGAACTTCTCGGGAACATCCAGGCGGGACTTGCCGACGAAAAACTCTAGGGCGGGGATCTGCTTGGCGTCCGCTTCAATGCTTTTCTGCTGCACCAACCACTCGCGGTACAGCTTCCTGGCGCGGGATTTGGCCACCGTATTCTGTTTATCGGTTCGGTTAGGCGCCTTCCTTATTTTGAAGACATGAAGTTTAGCCCGCTTAATTGTCTGCTGGACGAACCAGTCGGAAGAATTGACCTTCTTGGCCACGTCCGGTATCGAAAGGTTCAGATTGCGCTTGAAGTGATCCCTCACCTTCCTTGCGATCACGGGGTCGGTCGCCTTAGCTTTTCTTCCGCTGCTAGCTCGCCACTGGGTCATTTGGGTCTCCTTGAACGATTTTACCACACGGTCAAATAGTCAATTCCAAACTGTTTCGCAATCCACTTGGGGAGTGGCCTGGATTTTCCACGACCGGATCACTTCTGGCTTGGAAATCATCTCGATAACCACTTGACAGATTGTGACGAGATTTTGAACATGAAAACATTACACTCTAAACTAGTTTCAACACAAAATTTTCATCAATTTTTACCCATGCAATAAAAAGTTATACACAAAAGAAAGTGTTGCATTCTTTTCGAGTACAATCTTGATATAGAGGAAATGGATGTAATGTCGGCCTAAATGCCCCTAATTTCGGCCCATGCGTAAATTCAGCAATCGACTAAATTTTCAATAGGGACCAAAATATCCATTAGAACCGTCGCAATGACGCGTTCATCTAGATACAATTGATAAATAACAGATTTTTAGCGATGGGCCCAATTTTAGATCCATCGGCCAGCATTAGAGCCATTTCCTCTACTAAGCTTATTAAGACAATTTACACAACTCTATGCATAATTTTCCATCCTTATAGTTATCATCCTCACACTGCTAAGCAGCCGCAACCACCGACATCCAATAATAAAAATCATCCCACCTTCCACATCAAAACTCACCATCCGGCTCAACTGGCAATTGCACACAAATAGTCCCACAAGAACAAATCGTATAAATCCACCCTCCTTTTTCAAACGTCAATTTTCGCCTCCCATTCATAAAACCGCCACAAATCGATAATTTCCGCACCCGTACGACTCCCCACCACACATACACACACACCCCCCAATCCCCGGCCCAATACCATGTCGAATCAGAGCAAACTTTAAAGCTTCGTGGCTAATCCTGTTGAAACTCTGCAGCTGGTGGCTTGTTTGTTCTCACCCCAAGCTTCCAAGCCCCGGCAATGGATTGGAAAGCGAGAGCAAGTGATATCGAATGTGTGCCACCACCAACAGCAGCAGCAGCACCGCCACTAATGGCAGCACTATAGGTGCTGGCACTGGAAGCAATATTCGAAAGACTCAACGTAAACGAGCTGGAAGGCTGCTGCAATGGAAAACTGGCTGCTGGATCCGCCAGGCTTCAAGAAAACAAAAAAAAAATAAACTAGGAGAGTGCCCCAAGTGCCAAAATCTTTACGTTCAGACCATTAAACCCGCAACTGATTCTAATGGCACTCGCGTGAGTAAATATGTGGCTTCGCTTTGGGGTGGTGTAGCTTTTGCTCTCGTGTGCAGAGGACTTGCCTGGTGGAGCTAATTCTTTTCGACTTGCGGAAAATTCCACCGACGAGCAAATGAGCTTTGCCATTCGACGGAGGAGAGAATGCTCTTGAAGTGGAAAATGATGATTTCGGATTCATGAAGAGCTGCGTTTAAAATTCAAACTGAATGGAAAATTTCGCTGGTCGTTGATGTTTGAATGTGAACTTTCGTAACAACTTAATATCAAATTTTGCTTGTGATAATTTAAAGCTCAAGTCTTAGCAAAAGCAACTGGGGAAATGTCGAATATTCCAAAACCGCGACAATCCAGGAAGTGTCTAAATGCAAAACATTCCATCAAACCATAAATCCTCATACGACCTGACACCGCCCCTACTTCGTGGTCCGATACGATTTATGGTCGACCTTTTGCTCTCTGCCGCAAAGTGCCAAAGTGGTGCAATTTCACTCCCAAATACAAATGTCGTACAACTGGGTCCTTACTTAGATGATGATCCCCCCTCAATTCGACTTTTGAGTCGGGGAACATTTTTGCGCTACGAATTAGCATTTGTTTATGTTCCCGCAGTGAAAACGAGGACACGGATATAATTTTCCGGACACTTGAACAACCTGTCCAAGGAATTTTACGTTTATGGCACACGTACCGTAGTGAGCTTCAGGAAGTAAGCAGATTTTATTCCATTGCAGGATAAATAGAAACTCTGCAAATTAAAGTTATTCAGTTTTAGCACCGTACTCAGCTGGTGGCGGGGCTAGTAGTGAAATTCAAAAGATATCTTATCCTTAATCTCCATAAAAACTCAAACGGTTTGCACGACCTCTCTTCATCAATATTTACCATTGCTCAGGCTCATATTTTTGTCTACGCAAAGGGAAGGGTTTAAAATCTCTCAAAAACTGTCTTTTCATAGTTCGTGAATAGAAAAAGTTAATCACTACACCACAGCTACGTGCAGTGCAATAAATCATTTCTCTTAACAGCTGCTACAAGTTGACCGTTAAAAACACTCAAACACTCACTCCTCGAAAAGTCATTTGATTTCCCAAACATGTCTTTCAAGCACTACAAAAGGGATACCGACCTTATTCAACAACTTCCAATCACCGCTGATTCGTATCATAAATCAAGAACTGTAACAAACATTTGTTGAACCAAGAATTCATCAACAAATTATTCGAACTCAACCTTCCAGAAAACTTGTATGTTTGTTTGGGACCTCTTTAGATTACCATATTGCCTTCCTCCTACGCAATACAGTTCAATTCTCCAAAGAGCTTCCATTCTTTGGTTCTTACCCGTAAGCATACGCAGCATACCCGAGAGACCGGTGACCAAACAAACAAACAAACAAACAAACAAACGCACACAAACACATGAATTCATTCGGTTCCATTCCACTCTTTTCCCACCCCCACTCAGCAAACAATGGCTTGGACTGGGGACGGAAATGGGGAGAACAGTGTTGCTACAAATATACAGATTTTCTGAAATGGCACAGATTTTTAGACACTGCAGATTTATACAGATTTTGTGCAAAACGTCTACAGATTAATAAAGATTTTTGAAGCTGAAAATCGAAAAATATGCGTGGAGTTTTCCAGATGAAAAATGTGGCATCACTGGAGAAGAGGCGGCCTCGCACGTTCTCGTTCCAACATTCTCCCACAAACCGTGTGATTACAGTTTCCAGAAAACCAAAATGTAATCGTTCTGTCGAAAGTCAGAACACAAATAACAATTTGATCAAGTTCTCCCCGGAGCTCTTCGCCATCATCCAAAATCGACTAGCTTCCGTCGCACGCATCAACCGAGATTGACATTATTCCATGCAAAGAGTCGGTTAGGTGAAGAAGGTATTTGCTCATCCGGCCTACCGTGATGAATATTGTTTGCTCTTTTTGTTACACGGCTGCTCCTGCTGCCAAATCAAACACCCAGGACAGGCAGCACATCTTGTCGAACGGGGTTTTGCTGAGAATCTGACAGCGTTAGATTTGCTCGAGTTTCCTTGGTCACACACACACACGCTCACCCACAATCACAGCATTTGGAATATTAAAAACGATGGAATATGAAACTTTACCGTCTTCAGTTTTCGGGGGAATTTGAAAGAGGATTTGTTTCAACAGTGACAGAACTGGAAATGGTATGAAGATATGAGAAAAAAAACGTGTGAGGTTTGGCTTTGACCAGATAATGTTTCTTGCACCAGCGCTGTATGGTACATTTGGAACTGATTACTCACTGAGGAGGGCCCATAATTGTATTTTTGGTCTCAGATTTTTTATTTATTAAGTTATTTGATAAGGCTCAATATAATTAACTTTACAGAGCCGAGGATTCTTGTTCACTAAACAAAACATCTTAAAACTACAGTAAAAAGGTACAACACAATAAACACTTTATCTTCAACTATGCAATAAGCCTCCTGCATCAGAACGGGAACCACTTCCAATGGTTTCATTGTATGACAGTATCGCCAACGGGGGGCAAAGCGCTTCCATTCCATCAATGGACGCAAGACGTGGTCAGCAGTTACACATTAATCACGAAACGGTTGCTTTCCAAAGTGGACGACGCATTGACCGAAAGAACTGCTGATGAAGAACAAACGATCGCGTGACACACATTGAGAGGGGTCTGCTTCTGTCGACAACCGAGTGAACACTGTTCTCAAAGTTGTGTTCCCTCTAATCTTAACTACGGTATATCGTATACGAATAATCTTGTCCGCTATCCAGTGCTGTGTTCCTAAAATTTGAGCTTAGCAGTCGCATCCAATATTGACCTGTGCTCTTAAATATCAATCTGTCTAAAATAACGATCCGCACTCCCTATCCTCCCCTGACGTTGATGACGTTGTTTCAAAAAAGTACATTATCTAGTTGATATGGTACGTTGCAAAACATTTTTACTTTATTACTGCTGCACAATGAGCAGTACCGTACTCTTCAGGTAACGAAGATGGCATTTGCCATACAATGTACATCCTTGTACATCTACAAGGTCCCCTTATTTTTCATCTTGAAATTATACTTAATTTCTAAAAACTAGCATCTTCTTCTTCTTTCTTTTATTTAACGTCTGTCTCTGTTCCGCAATCTAGTGCCAATCACCGACGGACATTGACTGCCATCCATTGACGGCAATCGAATGTGCAGGAAGTTAGCTTCCACACCTGCGTAGGATATCGCACACATGGGCCGGGACCAATGACTTTACTTCCCTTCCAAAGGAAGACGTGACCAGAGATTACTATGCCTCAGAAAAATCCCACCGACCTTAGCTGGGATTGAACCCATTGGAGTGAGAAAGTAGTCACGCTTACCACTATACCACCAGCGCCGGCTGTCCCAAAACTAGCAGTAAGTTTCCAAATCAAATCCTAAAGTTGTCAAGTAGTATGCTGAACCTGAACTAGCTTGAGCTGAGTTTCTATTAAATTCCCAGAACTTCTACCAAAGTCAGTGAGCTTCCACAATCTTTCAGGAGATTATAGCCTTGTAACCTGATGGACAGTAGCTTAGAATTTTTTCACTACGTAGCGCTAGTATATATGTGAAATTCTCGCATGTGATATATCTCGAGATCATGACCAGATATTTTTTTTTTTCCTTTATTTACAAGGCTTTCAGCCATTGGCAGAATAATAGCCCCTTCCAGTGGTTTCATTGTATGGCAGTATCGCCAACGGGGGGCAGAGCGCTTCCATTGCAACAATGGACGCAAGACGTGGTCAGCACTCACACATTCATCACGAAACTTTCCAAAGTTGACGACGCATCGACCGAAAGAACTGCTGATGAAGAACAATGAGGAGGACCACACAATGGTTGCTGTCGAGTAAACAAATGATCGCGTGACACACATCGAGAGCGGCTGGCTTATGTCGACTGCCAAGTGAACACTGTTCTCACAGTTGTGTTCCCTCTAATCAAAACTACGGTATACCGTATACGAATAATCTTGTCCGCTATCCAGTGCTGTGTTCCTAAAATTTGAGCTTAGCAGTCGCATCCAATATTGACCTGTGCCCTTAAATATAAATCTGTCTAAAATAACGATGCGCCCCCTGACGTTGATGACGTTGTTTCAAATAGTGTATTATCTAGTCGATATGGACCGTAGAAAAACATTTGTGCTTTATTACTGCTGCACAATGAGCAGCACCGTACTCTTCAGGTAACGAAGATGGCATTTGTCATACAAAAAAAACCCGAGAAGCAGACAATTGCTCTAATGCTCCTTGAACATCTACAAGGTCCGTTTATCCTTTCTTTTAAAAATTATTCTTAATTTCTTACAATTCCGTCAACATTTTCCAAGCACCATCATATTTTTCATAGCTATGTCATAACATACATCTCCAAACTTCAGGGAAAAACTTGAACCCTTTCAAAACATTTTCCTACACATTCATGGGCAAAACACAGTTCCCAAAACTAGCAGTAAGTTACCATATCAAATCCTAAAGTTTTTAAGTGGTATGCTGAACGCGAACAAGCTTGAGCTGAGTTTCTATTAAATTCCCAGAACTTCTACCAAAATCACTGAGCTTCCACAATGTTGGTGCAGTTTCTATGCATTCCTTCTAATAATTATCGGTAGTGGTTATTAAGACCTACTAAGAATAGCACTGCGGACCACCTGTTCCAATGGCAGAAGTCCATCTCACAAGGTGACCTCTTATTCTAATTCAGCCTACCGTGCCATGAATGAATGGTTAGGTACCTACCCTAACAAAAACCTAATCGCTAACGAAGCCTGTGGAGTGCCACGGCGCCCTCCACAGTGCTAACCGAAGCAATGGCACAGTGGATTTTGGCTTCTCCGAGGCACTCGGTTGCCCTTCTTAACCCTCCGTTACTCGCGCAAACTATTGTAACACGAGTACTCTTCGTACAACAGTGTGAGTTTTCCATTGCCAATTTGCTGCTGGGCTACCAATAGATCTGCAACCAACGGATATCCTTCGAAACACTTGTTTTGAACTAAGTAAGCTAAACTTTGAGTACAGTAAACCCACAGAAAATGCGGATAATAGAGAAAATATAAATGGAAACCGTATAAACGGTGTCCATACAACGTGGGATTTGACCAGATTTGCTGTCTTCGACAAAGTTGTACAGGAGATTATATCCTTTTGACGTAGGATTACGTCTTTCGGCAACATATTGGGGGTGCAATTTCAAAAAAACCAAAATCGACCGCATTACGAAAAGAGTTCAGGTTTGGACCACATATAACTCTGTCAATAGCAAAAGGATTTTAATTCTAAACAAGCCAATCGATTGGAAATTTATCTACCAATCTGCTCAAATTAACACTTTATTAATTTTCAGTAGGTCACTGTTGAAAAATACACAAATGTCCAACTGTTGCAATGGTGATCAACATTATTATGAGCCTGCAAACAGCGCATTCCCTAACACAGATTTAAAAATCGTATTCGATCCTATCTCACCAAACAAGTGAGTCGCTGTGGGTCACCCTTGCTCCAAACAACAAACAACTCGCCAGGCTCATCCGTGTTGAACACACTAATAGCTCAGCATTACTCAACAATCACGAAAAAACGATCCTTTTAAGGGCCACCATAAATTTGTTAAAGAGTATGTTTTGGATATTTGTCAAGGTCATCAATCGGATGAATCCGCAAGCAACTAACTATCAAGGCTCAATCTGGTCTATAGAAGGTGTGGAATTGTAGGTCTAAATGTATTGGTGCAATCTGTGTGTCATCTATGCCAAGCGCGTTACCATCGTTCCAAACAACATACAGCTCGTCCGTGTTGGAACATCTAAATAGCTCAGCATTACTCAACCATAACGACAAAACGGTCCTTTTTAGGATCACCATAATTGTTTAAGAATTCATTTTCATTGAACGTTCGTTCGCCTTTCTGCCAGCCACATCACCCCCAAAGCTCTTTGATAATGTATCCAGCAACCAATCGTTTGTCGTCAAATGCGTAACATTATTGAAGTGGTACATGCAAATTCTCGCAATGACCGAATACCACATGACCATGCCAATTAACCAGAGACACTTCGTAAGGTTTTCTCCAGGACGCTAGAAAATGCAAAAAAAAACTCGAATTTTGAGCAAAAATTTGAGCAAGAAATTCACCCGATCAACCCCTTCTTTTTTATTATCTAAATTCCGTGCGTTTTGTGCACGTAAATGCGAAATTTTGTCATCAGAAAACAAAGCGTTTCCGTGATGGGAAAAGTGGTTTCCCTAACACAGTCGCCGAATATTGATACCAAGCACTGAGCATGCCAGACGGTACCGATCTTTATGCCTTTTGGTGCAAATTTTAAGCCCCTCCTATTACGCCGACGCACACACTTGTCTCGAATCTCTCCAGCAGAAAAAGCATACGAAGTCGAGCATGCGAGAAAATGAGCGCTTCATGTTTGCTTTTAGGCTATCCATATTCAGCAGCATGGAGAGAGCAGTGGAGAAAGCACAGGTCTGATAATCGAAGTGTTCTTGGTTCGAGTCCAGTCGGCAATCGGATTCCTATTTTTTTCGACATAACTAATTTACCTCACTAATACACTCTACATTTTTCGGTCTCCAATTTTCTTGCATTGGACCGCAGCTAGGTATATCACATCCTCGGTTCATGCGGTCTCCACTTACATCCTCTGATGATGAATCCCACATAATTGTAAGCGAATCTTACATCCGCCGGTTGGGTGTGTAAACGCGGCGGACTTCTCGCTGTTCGCGTCAGTGCATTCCTCATCCCACCACGGGGTGGGAGGTCGCTTGTGAACGGAAACACCCTGGTGTCAATCTTGACCGACAATACAATTAGCTTAAAAGCGATCCAAACAAATAAAAGAAAATGTAGATTATAGCTGCCTTTCGTCTTAACATAACAGGTTGGCAACTGACACCCCTAAATCTCAACCAACAAGGCATAGTTTAAGAGGTACGCTGTCAATACATTATTTCTTCTCAGATGCAGTCCCTCCAGCATTAAAAAACCTACCAACGCTTATGATCATCGATTCATCAGTATTCCGTCAGTGCAGGCATTTTACCGCTGGTAAGATTTCTACATTTATTTAATTTGCAAATATTGGAATTTGCTAGCGAACTGAAACGATGCGTGGAACCGTGTACCTTCGGTGAGATCGAGGGTGGCTTTAATCCCTTTTCACAACACAATAACTACACCCGCACACGAAGTTGCTTGTACGGTCTTAGACGGTGAGGTTGGAAAATGTGTCGAGGCTTGTGAGCAGAACACATAAATTTTCCGAGGAACAGCATGATTATTAGGAAGATAGAATTTTTCGACATTGGTTCCACGTGGCTTGGTGTTACGTCGCGATAGGGAAGAGACTGCTTCTGTCACTCGAGAGAGTTTGCTGAGGCGAGCTCCCCGCTCAATGGGTCTTAACGCACGTGAAACTTTGCATCGATAAATTTTCATGAATGGTTCAAACTTCTGATAAAATTCAAGAAAACGGCTTGTGGGAGGTAGTTTGAACGGGTAGTAAAAACAACCAGCATTCAAAAATCACCTTCCGCCACATAATCGTAAATAATCCGTTACTGCGAATGTTGCTTAATTGTACTTAACAAGCATCTCATTTCACTGGGAATAAGTGGATACCATTTTCGAGTTGTTTAGATGCTATCTTGTTTGCAATTTCCACTGAAAACTGACTGCTAAATGGAACAGAATCCTTTCATCCTCTACAGCAAGCAGGATTTGCAGCGAACTCCTAAATGTATAAGGCAAACAAAAAAAAAGACACCAGCAACATCGTTGCGAAGCTATCTCCGCTCTGCTCCCATGCAGGAGAAGCCAAAAGTCAGCGAAAATCGACACAAACAGAAATGGAATTACATTTTTCTCATTTCCTGCAGCCATTTGGGATGCACACTTCGGACCGAGTTAAAGCTTCGCCACGAGACAAGAAATGTTTCTTCTGATTCCTTCGAATTGCATTGCAGCTGAGTCGTTTCCTTCCTGATCCTTCTGATCCTGACGACGACGACAACAGCTGGCGATGGTAGAGAACGTAGCGGGCGCCTAAAAAATAACCCTCAAAACCCTTGATAAATAGTTGCGACTTGGGTCCTTCCTTGTCGGGGGTTCTTTATCTCGGGTGGTTGGAGTAATAGATTTTGAGCGGTTTTTTTTTCTACTCTTTGAACCGGCAACCGACCGAGCGCCGAGAAATATTTCTCATTTCCTTTTTAATTTTCTTCAATTTGAAGTTGGTTGCAGAGAAGCGCAAGCTGCTCAGTATTCTGTATCAAAAGTGGTTATGATGATGCACTCGATTGCCATTAGCATGAGTTGTTGGTAGGTTGGGGTGAGGGAAAAGGATCCCCTTGTTGATGCAGTGTTCATCTCAACGTTATAAATCCACTGCATTTGACAGAGCGAAGCGGCAAGCAGCAACTGGGCTGGTTCTTTAATCTTCTTCGAGAAGGACATCTTCATTGCAGGGGTGACTTGTCGGGTAGATACCTTAACGAAGGAAATGGGATTGTTTGTGTTGATGGAATTAAGCGTAGAAAAGTTAAGATTTGACTAACAGTCAGTTTTCTTCAGTTGCAGCAAGAATCTTTTTTCTCATCAAGATTTATACATTTTAGTTTGAAACAGTTACATATCATATCATAAGAGGAAAACTGACTAGGTACAAACCATTTGAAGTTTATATGGAAATTACTATGGGAAAACAAAACTTTTTGTTCATTGCCTTCTAGCCTTTTTACATATTGTACTGTTAACAAGTTCTATTACTATTCTTATGGAAAATTTTATCAGCTACAACTTTGCAGAAAAATCGTTTTTCAGCGAAACGTCAAATGAAATAGTTATTAATTGTTTAAGAGATTGATAATCTTATTATTTTTTTTTTTCCTTTGGTTTGTTTTTTCCGTCGGTCTTGTTTTCCGTGCTGAGCACCAATGCTACCGACGTGCCAGGAAGGCAGCTCCCACACCTGTACCTTACCTATCGACCCATCAACTCATGAACCGGGGACCAACGGCTTTACTTCCCATCCGAAGGAAGGCGTGATCAGAGATGTTATGCCTCAGAACATCCCGGCGGCGCCGACTGGGATTGAACCCAGGCCTGCTGGGGTGAGAGGTAATCACGCTTACCACTACACCACCGGCGCCGCTTGATAATCTTATGGCAAGATTGAGCTACTGTATTGTGGGCAACACTATTTTCTGCAGTGTTACATCTTCTTTCCTTTATTTAACGTCGGTCTCTGTTCCGCAATCTAGTGCCAATCACTGACGGATATCGATTGCCATCCATTGACGGCAATCGAATGTGCAGGAAGGCAGCTTCCACACCTGCGTAGGATATCGCATCCATTCAACACACATATGGGCCGGGACCAACGGCTTTACTTCCCTTCCGAAGGAAGACGTGACCAGAGATTTTTATGCCTCAGAAAAATCCCATCGTCCTCGGCTGGGATTGAACCCAGACCCATTGAGGTGTTAGAAAGCAGTCACGCTTTTCACTACACCGGCGCCGGCTGCAGCAGTGTGACATAGTAGCCATGATATTTGTGCTCTATTCTTCGCACCAGAAACACCAATGTTGCCTGCTGAACAGTTGATTGAGCATAATCATAAGACACCAGTGACTTGAACCATTAATATCTTTTGTTCCTTAAATTTGATTGAAAAGTAGTTTTCAACAAAGTTGTAGCTCAAATCAATTACTGCTATCATTTTTGAAAGCATAGTGATTTGGTGAATTGTTAGATAGATATGAACCGAAATTATGGTATCTCCATAGTAATTTCCATATAAACTTCAAATGGTTTGTGCCAAGTCAGTTTTTTACTTGGGAGTTCAAATTTTGGTAGGCTAATCAGGGCCCAATTTGGAACCGTTTGAGCACTATGGAGTGAAAATTTCAAATTTTGCATAAGTCTAATGCACATTCAGGGAAATTTTTTTAAAGGTTATGTTTGAAATGGATTGCGCCCCTGGTAAGCATGTTTAAAAGGATAAAAAAAAAATGATAAATCTGGGAAAATCTGAAAAAATATAAAATTTGAAATGGTTAGCGCCCCTGGGAAAAAATTGAAAAAAATATAAATTTAAAATATGTAGTCTGGTAGACATGTTGAGGAGAAAAATGCTAAATTTCAAGTGGCTTACGCCCCTGGTAGACGAATGCGAGCAAAATTGAAAAACATAATTTACCTTAGAAATGGCTAGTGCACCTGGTAAACATGTTCAGGTTAAAATGTACAAAAATCTTAATTCAGAAAAATAATTATAAATCAATAATTTGAAATAGTTTGCGCCCATTGTCATTGTCATTGAATTTCGAAATGATTCGCGCCCTTGGAAGACAACTTCAGGAAAAAAAAATTATATATGTAAAATTTGAAATGGTTTGCGCCCCCGGCAAGCATTGATTAAAAGGTTAAAATTGATTAAAAAAAATACCTAAATTTGGAGTTGCTGCGCCCCTGGTAAACATGACCAGGGAATCATTTAAAAAATATATAAATTAGAAATGGCTAAAGTAACCTTGGAAAACAAGTTTACGGAAAAAATAAAAAACAAATTAAATGTAAAATGCCTTGCGCTTCTGGTAAACATGATGTAGGAAAAATTCATAAATAATGATGAATTTTAAATATCTGCGCTCCTGGTCAATATGACAAGGGAAAAATCATAAAATAAAATAAAATGCTAGCACCCCTGGTAAACCATTTCAGGTCAAAATTGATAAAAAATGTTTAAATTTGAAGTGTCTGTTGCCCCTGATGTAGACGATGAGGGAAAAATTAGAAACGAAGATTTTAGTTTACATAGCTACCGCTCCTTTTCTACCAGGAGGGGGAAAAATTAAGAAAATATGTTTCATTTGAAATGGCGCGCTGCCTGATAAACATTTTCAGGGAAAAAATTATCATAATCTTAAGATTTGAAGTGGCTATCGTTCAGGAAGAAAGGAGGAAGGCACGAATCGGGTACATGATCTCCAGAGATACCCCTCACCATCCCTCCCCTAACAGGGGAGTTTGGTAAAGTAGATGATTAACCTAAATCGTGCCTTCCTCAAAATTGACCTTTGCTTGCTCTCTACTCTCTATATACAATTTTCACACTGCTGTACTCTAACGGAACTGTCAACTCTATACATTCATCTGAAAAGCTAAAAAATACTGCATGAAGTAATGCAATGTTTTGCTAACTAACTGAAATATGATTCTTTTCATAGGTTTTGGGGGAAAATATCATTACACGAGACGTTTCTGATGAACTGACTTTTCAATTCATTAATGAACTTGTACAGTTACTTACCCGCTTAAAAAATTAACAACAACATTATCAGTTATGTCAGGCAAAATGACTGCTGTCATCCCGTAAAATGAACTATATTGCCACTCTTCGCATATTCGTCGCATGGAGAAAATCAGCAAGCCGAAAAAATCGCATTTTAGGTTTGATTCGTACCATTGCTTCTAATGTGATGAGACAACCAATTTGGCTGTCTTTCCAAACTTTTTCAGAACAAAGTTATTGACTATAATTCCTTGTGTGTCTCTTGTATTTAATCATCGCTGGTGGAAATGTGTTAGAGAGTGTCGTAGTGTGTTATTGCTGTTCAAAAGAGGGTGCTTGCCCAGTAGGTTCTGAAGGACAGAGTGTTAAAACATACTAATCCGTTTTATCATTGCCACTCACTGGGTAACAGTAACAGTGATGTTTATTCCAAAAATTAATATTAATTGAAAGGAGGGATCAGTATATTTTAGAAATATTATGTAGCTTCATAAGGCACACGGCCGTCGAATTTGATTTATTTTTTTCCTTGATTTGTTTTCCGTCGATCTTCTTTTCCATACTGTGAACCAATGCTACCGACAAGGCAGCTCCCACACCTGGGCCCTACCTATCGACCCATCAATTCATGCACCAGGGACCAACAGGTTTACAGAAATTTTAAGCCTCAGAAAATTCCGGCAGCGCCCGGGATTGAACCCAGGCCCTTTGAGGAAAGAGGCTATTATGCTTACCACTACATCACCGACGCCGCTGAATTTGAATCATATTTGAGTTTCCGTTCACTAAAATTGAAAAAAAATTGCAGGTCACACTAGGATTAAATAAAATTTTTCTCGGTTTTCCAGGAACTTTTCGAATATTAGGAAAACCCAAAGACGTTTCACTCAAGCTATTAGTATCTCTTAGACTGAGTAAAATTTTCGTCGATTTTCTTCATATTCGAGCAGATGTATAAGGAAAAGGCAAGGGGGACTACTCTATATACGATGCAGGAAAGAAGATTGACATCGATTTGAAGATTTAATGCAAAAAGATGATGCGCGATGCGAGTTGATGCGAGAAATCAAAGAAAGTTTTCGTAGATTGATTGTACGAGGAACATATATTAGTCAGTCTATGAGTAATCAACATTTTTGTGATTGTGGGTGAAAAACGTTAAAATTCCGAGTAGGCCCTTCGGACTATTACTCCTAGACAGTGATGGCATAATCATCACTCAAATGAGTTTTTTTTCCACTCTCATAGGCTCAAAATATCTCGCGTGATATTGGAACAAAATATCAAGCATGATATTGATTTTACAAGCTCCTTTGATATTGCGAGACTATTCACAACATGTAAAAATGTAGCTGCGAATAGACTCAACACAAAACTGATTCCATTGCACATCGTTTTCGTAGAAAGAGAAAGCATAGTTTGCCATCTCTCTTTACTCTTCACCGATGGTAGACACGATGTTACTGCTGGCAGCAGTGGTGATGTTTCGTTTCGTGTTCAGGTGTAAAGCAAAAATTTTGAAACTCAAACTCACCATAGTTTGGTTAGAATTGTAGTTGGTGAGTTTTGTTTGCTTGATATTCAGACCTACCGTATCTAAGCTTGTAATATCATCCGCAGTTGTTTGCTTGTTGATTCTTGTCTACGGAAATCAAGTGAGATCGTGCTCATTGGTGAGATTTGATCTTTTGATATTTAACAACGCTGCTCCTAGAGCAATATTTGATATGTTCTATGTGCCGAATCTAAACCATGACTTTAAACGTGGATTGCTCACGAATTACAACACGTCCACGCAAACTAACTACACCATTTGATATAGAAAACTTACTCTACCAGATGCTGCTAATGGTTTTCATGAATGAGTCTTAATACGCAAGAAATCAACCTTTAAAGCCATTGTTTACATTTGAAACAAAGACCCTTTTCACATGTTGCTCTAGACGTGACTTTTTTACCTAGGGGATGAGTACTTAAGGGGGTTAGATTTTGATAAGTTCTTTAGTGGGAATGACACTGATGAAGACTGCACATTGTAGTCGAAATACGTATCTGTCATGGATACCAAAATTAATTAAGTGGAATTAAATGGAAGATAACCTTTTTTGCTGTTTTATTTAATGCAACTATGTTTTGTCAATCTAATTGAAAATGTTATTGTCTCTGTTGCCTTGTGAATTTGGGCTATAAAGGCCTCTTTTCTGATTTTTATCTCTTAATCTATGGAATCTACACGAAAACAATGTTTAAACAAAACTACAAGAACATGATAAGAAACATTATGCCGTAAGCTACACATTTTTATATAATATGGGTGAAAAGTTCGTAGAACAAATACTTCAAAATTTTTGACTTTTTAAGATATCTTCGAGCATGAAACTAAGACAAACTTCAATAAAATCACTTTCATTAGTCAACCTCTAGTACCAAAGTTGATAGATAATACATAAAGCTTTGCTATGAAAGTTGTTACAGCAGGTGTCGTTGTTTCAGTCGCGAGATACAAATTGTATAAACCACAAATGACATAAAATTAACTTGAAGCACCTCTAAATCATCACCGATTTTGTTGAAAATTTGAAAAGAAGTTGAAATTACCATGACGAACAGTAATCCAGTATTGCTAATAATAAACAAATGTTTAGCGATAATTAATTTAATTCATAATATTTTGTGTGGTATTGAATGAATTTTAAATACTGATTTTTGACAGAATTTTAATTATTCATAGAATTGAAGAGTGTAGGTATTTAACGTAACGAATGCAATAATGATAAGATTTTAAATATTTGTTGATTGTACTGTGTATTATTGAAAGATTTGAGCGTGCCCCTCAACTGTGTCATATTTTTAGACCAAGAGTCTTATCAGGTGCAAAATCTGCAATATCTTAATTGGAAATCCACCAATTACGCATATGCATATGTTGCTTTCCCAACACGATCATCAGATAATCATTTCTAGACGAAGCATGTCGATGACGATCAGCAAAAGGAACCAGCAAAACGGTAGCAACCATGCTTCTAATCCTGAAGCAACCGGGCCGAGACTTTTCTGTGTGCCCATTTCTCGTAGCGAAGTTGAGGTATCCTTTGCTACGCCTTTCCAACCCGTGTTCAGCAGTAGCCGAGCCGAGACTCTTCCAAGTGCCCATTCATCGTAGCAAGGTTGAGGTTTCTCTCGCTGCGGCCTTCCAACCTGTCGCAGACACCAGTTCAACCCCTGTGCAGCAGCAGATGGGCCGAGACTCTTGCAATTGTCAATTTCGTTTGTCAAATCTGACGCCAAATGCTATTTTTCTCTGAATTGGCAATAAAGGGTGATACGGTCAAAATTTGGTCAAGGGAAAACGCGTGTAAATCGGTGAAATCGTTTATTTAAAAAATCAAATTAAATTTCTTTTTCAAGTTCAATTAGTATAAAATTCAGGAAAAATATTCAGTTAGGCTTCCGCTTTTCCAAATCCGAATTGCCGGGCCTTACGCTTGACCCCTGCCATCAGATTTTGTACAGCCACCTTGTCCACCTTCTTCGCCGCAGAAAGCCAGTTTGCCTTAAACTGCTGCTCGCCCTTAGCAGTTTTTTTTTTGGTCTTCTTTAGGTTCCGCTTGACAATAGCCCAGTATTTCTCAATTGGGCGGAGCTCTGGCGTGTTGGGAGGGTTCTTGTCCTTGGGAACCACCTGCACGTTGTTGGCGGCGTACCACTCCATGGCCTTTTTACCGTAATGGCAAGATGCCAAATCCGGCCAAAACAGTACGGAACAACCGTGTTTCTTCAGGAAAGGCAGCAGACGTTTATTCAAACACTCTTTCACGTAAATTTCTTGGTTGACAGTCCCGGAAGCTATGAAAATGCTGCTTTTCAAGCCACAGGTACAGATGGCTTGCCAAACCAGATATTTCTTTGCGAACTTTGACAGTTTCATGTGCTTGAAAACATCTGCTACCTTTCCCCTTCCTTTTGCCGTATTAAACTCCTGTCCCGGAAGCTGCTTGTAGTCGGCTTTGACGTAGGTTTCGTCGTCCATTACCACGCAGTCAAACTTCGTCAGCATCGTCGTGTACAGCCTCCGGGATCGCGCTTTGGCCGTCGTATTTTGTTTATCATCGCGATTTGGAGTCACTACCTTCTTGTAAGTCGATAGTCCGGCTCGTTTTTTGGCTCAATGCACGGTTGTAGACGATACACCCAGCTTATTTGCGGCATCTCGGAGAGAGAGGTTAGGGTTTCGCTTGAAACTACCGGCAACTCTCTTTGTCGTCTCAGCGGCTTCCGGTTTTCGATTTCCCCCCGATCCAGACTTCCTGGCTGTCGACAAACGTTCCCCAAACACTTTAATTACATTTGTAACGGTTGATTTGGCAACTTTTAGCGATTTTGCCAACTTTGCGTGCGAGTAGCTCGGATTTTCGCGATGCGCGAGCAAAATTTTGATACGCTGCTCTTCTTGCTTGGACGGCATTTTGACAACTGAAGAGTGAATTCCAAAATCAAAATAGGAGCAACATTCTACACACACACACCTTCAAAATGAGGGGTGTTCAGGTTTTTTAAATGCAAAATTGAAAGAAATACGTCAAGTTGATATTGACCAAATTTTGACCGTATCACCCTTTAGACGTGACTTTTTTACCTAGGGGATGAGTACTTAAGGGGGTTAGATTTTGATAAGTTCTTTAGTGGGAATGAGACTGATGAAGACTGCACATTGTATTCGAAATACGTATCTGTCATGGATACCAAAATTAATTAAGTGGAATTAAATGGAAGATAACCTTTTTTGCTGTTTTATTTAATGCAACTATGTTTTGTCAATCTAATTGAAAATGTTATTGTCTCTGTTGCCTTGTGAATTTGGGCTATAAAGGCCTCTTTTCTGATTTTTATCTCTTAATCTATGGAATCTACACGAAAACAATGTTTAAACAAAACTACAAGAACATGATAAGAAACATTATGCCGTAAGCTACACATTTTTATATAATATGGGTGAAAAGTTCGTAGAACAAATACTTCAAAATTTTTGACTTTTTAAGATATCTTCGAGCATGAAACTAAGACAAACTTCAATAAAATCACTTTCATTAGTCAACCTCTAGTACCAAAGTTGATAGATAATACATAAAGCTTTGCTATGAAAGTTGTTACAGCAGGTGTCGTTGTTTCAGTCGCGAGATACAAATTGTATAAACCACAAATGACATAAAATTAACTTGAAGCACCTCTAAATCATCACCGATTTTGTTGAAAATTTGAAAAGAAGTTGAAATTACCATGACGAACAGTAATCCAGTATTGATAATAATAAACAAATGTTTAGCGATAATTAATTTAATTCATAATATTTTGTGTGGTATTGAATGAATTTTAAATACTGATTTTGGACAGAATTTTAATTATTCATAGAATTGAAGAGTGTATTTAACGTAACGAATGCAATAATGATAAGATTTTAAATATTTGTTGATTGTACTGTGTATTATTCAAAGATTTGAGCATGCCCCTCAACTGTGTCATATTTTTAGACCAAGAGTCTTATCAGGTGCAAAATCTGCAATATCTTAATTGGAAATCCACCAAAAAGGAGGAAAGGAGGTATCCTTTGCTACGCCTTTCCAACCCGTGTTCAGCAGTAGCCGGACCGAGACTCTTCCAAGTGCCCATTCATCGTAGCAAGGTTGAGGTTTCTCTCGCTGCGGCCTTCCAACCTGTCGCAGACACCAGGCCATGGGCCGAGACTCTTGCAATTGTCAATTTCGGTTGTCAAATCTGACGCCAAATGCTATTTTTCTCTGAATTGGCAATATGTAAACAGATAAAAATATAGGTATTTTTTTAATCCAATGGCCATTTCGTAGTTTTCGGAGAAGTGAGAGCAGAAAATTCGACGTTGGCAATTTGATGTTGAAGAAAACCAAGGTGGACGAAGAGCTGCAATAGCATGAATCCACTGGAATTACAAATCCTCTAGCCTAGCATTAAGTTAGGAGCTGTGTGTTTATGGGAGACATCTTTTTTTTTTTCAAGCATAATAAAATGTCACTAGACTTTATTGAGTTTGAGAGACACTATTGATTTACGGAGATAACCAATATGATTGACGAGACATATCATTCGGTTAATAAAGAAGCAATACTACTCGTACACGTCCCCAGTCAAATAATTTCAAAGTTGGTCTGTGAGATTAAGCTATTGGAAAATTATTTAGTATTCAACTAATACTTTTCGCAGGCATCCGAACTGTTTTCAAATTTCAGTTGTTTGAATTAAATTTTAGTTCAACTCTGTTTTTCAATTTTGACATTTCGATGTGTAGTTATGACAGTTATAACAAAGTAATGCCGCGGATACACTTGTTTGACAAACTATGAACATGAGCATTAGTTGTATAATAATTATGAGCGCTATACAAAAACTTTACAAGTGTGACCATTGTTTCCCTCTGTTCGGGAGCTAACACAACTGTGACCAGTAATTTGTTTATTTTTATTAACTCTGTTGACATGCTTGGAAATTTGATTTTTAATTCAGACCAAAAAATATACGGAGATGAAATTTTATTTTAGCATGCTGATGTTTTTAACAGTTCAAATATTTAACGATGTATCTTGCATTTCAATGGCTGTTTGACAATGGTAGTTTCGACGATACCGCCATTTTAACATCTGGTTTAAAGCTAGATTCTCAAAATTTAAAAATTCATATAGATTTAAATTTTCGGTTCAGATTGAGATTCAATAGAAAATCAAATGTTATTAACTTTATGTTGTTAACAACATAACCACTACTTAGAGTCTGTTTTGATAGCATCAAGCTGATTCGGATAATGTTTTCACTTACATCCCTCTGCCTTTGTAGTCCTCTAGCTCTGCCTCATAGTTTTTTTTTCAGAATGACCGATTCCCTGTACGAACATCACACGTGAAAACGGTTCATTGCGTAACCAACATTTTCTGAATATTGCATGCTTCGAACACACACTGCTCGTTCCTCCCACACACTGCTCGTTCCTCCCACACACTCAATTCCCTTTTTTTGAACCTTTCATTACTCTCCCAGGGCGTAGTAAATGTAACACCTTTTTTCCGACACCCATTTCCAGCTTTCATCTTCAGCGTTCCGTTCTATCGCAGCAAAAGCAACCAAGAATATGATACGGCAATTTCCTTTTACTAACCCCAGCATGATGAAACGCATATCAGATCGACGTCATCTACACTCGTTCTTTGCAAGCGACACACACACACACATACTCACTTACCCCGAAACCGATGCTTGGTGCGCCATCAATCAGAATTGTGAGTACCTATCGTAAAAAAAAAATCATCCAAAGAACCGATCGGCGACGGCCTGATTCAATGGATGAAGTTCATTTTTCACGTAATGCTCATATTTTACTACTCCTCGGCCGTCGACGGGGTTTTTTTTTCTCTGAACGCGAAGCTTTTAGTCTTTGTTACATAATTCAAGGAAGGGAGGGAATCGAACCAGAACCAGCTTTTCATCAAAGTCCAACCAGCACCGCTCAGCCTGAACGATGACTTGGTGAGTTTCGATACTTAATTTGCCATAATTGCCTTTGTGAGCTTTTTATGACTTTATGATTCAAGTTTTTTTTTTCGTCAAAATGTGTCGTTCCATGAAGTTGCGATTATGATCCATGCTATAGCCGTTGCTATCGTGGGGCAGGGCATAGCCAAAGTTTCCTGATGCAATTTGTGCGATTTATTCTCGATAATCCATTTTGCAGGAATGAAAGTGTTGGATATGGGCTTCATCAGATTACGTTGGGCGGTTGCTTTCCATTCTACGGCAGTGGTCCCCTGTCATCGCTGGGCCTTTGTAGTGAAGGAGCGATTCGTTAGATATTTAGGATTTGTCCACTTGACTATTGTGCGTACGCTGATGATGATGCATAGGAATTATAGGGATCAAAGATTACCTATCACTAGGCTAGATAGTTGCTTACACGGATAGAAGACGTTACTTAAAGCCAAACCTGTAACTTTTCCGTAGGAACTCTCCTCAACATTCCCAAATTTATCACAATTTGGTAAGTTGTCCAAAAATGTATGCTTCCTTTAGAGAGCGATTGCAATTGTTTTCAGTTTCAGATTTCCGTTGAATTTCATCGTATTTCTCTTGGATTTTTATGTCAGGAATTTATTGGAGCTCCTGTCCTAGTTTTCTTGGAATTTTTGTTGTTCAAAATCTCGAATAATTGATATTTGAACTGTCCAGAGAGTTTTTTTTTTAATGTAGCTCAGAATTTCTCCTTGGAATACTCCTGGACTTCTCCTTACAATCCATATTAAATTGTCCTCATACCGAGAGCCCAAGTAAAGTTAGTTCTAACAAGCCCGCTAATTCACCTTTTTGCAATATAAGGCTGATACACGGCTAACAATGGGCATGCTAAGATTTATATAAGCCTTATATTGCAAAAAGGTGAATTAGCAGGCTTCTTGGTTACTTGGGAGGTACCGTTATTTGTGGATGGAGTTTTAGGTACCATTTGTTGGTCACAATGGACTAATTCATATGCGGGACACATAAATACGTTTTGAGGATTTTTTTTCTAGTGCATGGACTAGCATTGGGCGATCTTGAGGCAAGAATCGATCTTAGCGAATCGATTAATTTTTTTTTTAAATAATAGATTCACCGATTTAATCAATCATTTTGAATCGATCTTTTGAATTGATTCGTTTTTCACAATGGCCCAAAAATGTTTCAAATATAACAGATCATAGGAAAGTTGGTGCAGATTAACGCCAAGTTCAGTCTAAAGTTTGTATTACGTTTACATACGGTATCTTGTTATGACATTTCACTTATAATAGTAATTTAGTGTGATGATTGATATCATTTAGAAATAAATTGTGTGGTACGTACGCAGTAAAAGTTGTGAGTGTAACATACATACATGATGAGAATAAAGTAAATGACTATTTTGATTTCATTTGACGTGGAAGTTTTTACTCAGGATCAGGCATGGAAAATCATTTGCATTCATTTCGTGCATTCATTTACATTCATTTGCCCGTAACTTTTTTCATCAACAGCTTTCCGCAAAATGATATATAGAGCTTTAGTAGATTTTGTTATTAGCTACAACTTTTGCCCACATCTCAAATCTGTATCTCTTATGCATCACGAATTGGATTCTGTTTGCTTTGGTTCGTCATGCATAAGAGATACGGATTTGAGTTCTTGACAAAGGTTGTAGTTAATAACAAAACCTACAAAAGCTCCATACATCACTTTGCGGAATTCTGTTGATGAAAAAAGTTAGGGGCAAATGAATGTAAATGAATGCACGAAATGAATGCAAATGATTTTCCATGCCTGGTCAGGATACTTGATTAGGTGAGTGATTTAACAGATTATAATATTCGTTTTATTGACATTCAATGATGTGAAAGACAGAAGTGGAAGAGAATGCGAAGTACTATAAAGGTCTCCAAGCACAATCTCACGAACACTAAAATCCAACATCTTCATATAAAACGAAGAATAAGAAGAAGAAGAAGGAGAAGAAGAAAAATCAAAAAGGTATCGCGATATCACAACTACTTAAAAAGGTAGTGCACGCACACTTTTGTGCATCTGGAGAACTCTATACGAGAACCGCACAGAGAGACGATTAAAGAGCTTTTTGATGTTTAGTCGGCGCACACTACTGCACAATTTAAATCGAATGAATGCGAGCATGACGGAAACAGATTAGGGGGAAAACAAACCGTCCGTTCATCCATGTGTGCTAGATAGAGAAAGACAATTAAACGTCACAAAGGTCTATAATCGTCTCTGGAGCCCCAAACTTTCTCTTTCTCGTTCTTGCCTACTGAACTGTCACACTGGTTGATATCAGAATCGATGTTCAAGGCAAGTGATGGGCAAAGGTGAAGACAAATAAAAATCAATATTAAATTGTCGATTTTTTTCGTGTTTGAGATCGATTCAAAAAATCGATAAATCTAACAAAAAGAATCGACTGGGCGATCTTGGTTCGATCTTAAGAAGATCGATCTTTTTCATCCCGATTTCCGATTATTTTGATCGATTCTTTGTCCACGAAAAGATCGAAAAAATCGATCTCTTCTTTCAATATTTCCGATCTAAAAAATATCGTATTTAATTTTTTAAGTTAATTTACATCGAGAAAACGATTTACTCTTACCCCTGACAGCGTGGTAAATTTGACAAACATAACGTCACATCAGCATCATTATTTGTGTTTCCGATATTTACGAATACAGCAACATTTGATGATTTTCACTACCGCTCTCCTTTGCTCATTGCTCTTAACCGTCACGACAACATTTAATTGAATATTAAAAAGAAAAAAAATCTTTGGGTACCAACATGAACAAGTCTATTAAAATTTCGATTCTTTGGCACCGATTTAATCAGTGGATCGATTCTAGAGCCAAATATAAGATCGATCTTTCTCTGAAGATCGCCCAATCCTAGAAGGTGGTCTATAGAGTTCTCCAGATGCACAAAAGTGTGCGTGAGACCGCGCGCTACCTTTTTAAGTAGTTGTGATATCGCGATACCTTTTTGTTTCTTCTTCTTCTTTATTTTTATGTATGGATGTTGGATTTTAGTGTTCGTGAGATTGCGCTTGGAGATCTCTATAGAATTCTAAGCAGCCCAAGGGGTATTCAACTCTGCACAACCCCATCTGGAGCCTCATAGCCTAGTCAGTATAGGCACGGTATTACCAAGCCGGAGGCGGCGGGTTCGATTCCCGGTCTGTTCGAGGGAATCTTTCAGGTTTTACATTTTCCCGACTTCCCTAGGCTTCGAAAGCTCTCAATTAATAACTGTGGAAGTGCATTTAGACCCAGAGCTGGTAAATATCACGGCCGTCATGTGACGATGAGAAAACAGGTCCTCTCACTATCACGAGACGAAACTACCTATCATTAGCTTTCTTGTCATTTTTCAATGATCAAGCACTCATGAGAATAATTCATATACGGTTTTGACTTCACCATTTCTAACTGATTTAGAGGAATTTAAGCAAAAAACCGTATGTAATCGGTAGAGTGATTATATTATTAAGCTTTCTTCGGTACAAGTAACTTAAATAGCATTAAATGAGCTAGTAATTACGACAATCACAACACTGTCACGTTCTGTCATGACAAAAAATTCGATGAGATTTTAAAGAAAATCTCTATCATCGTTTTCTCATCCAAAGACAGTGACAGAAATATCTCTGTAAATATCGCGTGAGATCTTTCATTGAAAATGACATTTGCCAGTCCTGTTAAGAACACTAAGTTGAGAGCACGCAATAAGCTAATATGCGCTAAGCAAAAAGCTTGAAAATGCGAATAAGAAGAAGAAGACATCCCAATCTGTGCCGAGTACTTTATCTGTGCCGAAAGCTAGGTCAAGCGTTGTGCTGACCTAGTCTCAGTAGCCCATGAGTTTAGTAATCCTGCACTTATGACTTTTGAGATTGTGTGTTTACATTTTCAAGTCAAGGACGGAAAAAAGATGTGATAATATTCAACGAGCTGGTTACTGGTAATCCGCTTCAAGGAAGTGGCACTCGAAGATTAGCCCCTCCGCGAGAAGAAGAAGGATGACAGATGGCAGAAGCTGCCCATCCAGGAGAAGACAGTTCTCTACCGTGCGTCATTCTGGCAGAAGTTTGCCAAAACCAAGGACCTACTCGGGCAATGCTACAATCTGAAAAATAGGAAGGACTCGACATAAAATGCCCACCGGCGGTAGTAGTTGCAGGAATAGACCTGCAGTAGCTTCCCAGTATCAGTAGTCGTGGTTAGGTACTAAACTCGTCTGACCCCCCCCCCCCCCTTATGGTGGGGAGGTGGATCAACCTACTTCGTCCATGGATTATCCAAATGTCGGTCCAGAATCTCGATAATAGTTGCGTCGTTTGATGATTACCTCCTCTTTGTGCCTGTTGTTCCATCATATTTTTTAAACTTGGTCATGCCGGAATCGCATATTAGTCTCCCTGAAACTGCTGCCGGTTCCGATTGCGTTCATTAAGACTGCGATTCAGATTGGCTCTGTTACCTCCGGTGTGGTTACCTTCACAATTCTGTTAGGAGCATCTTTCTTAATGCTGTTGCTGTTGCCGTCGGTGATACGAACAGTTGCGAAAGAGCGTAGAGAGACCCCCACAGTCAATTGAATCCGAGTTCAGTCCATAGCATGAACTGTGTACGGTTGACTGATTGGTGAATTGGAGAAACAGGTGCGATTGCAGATACATCTGCCGAATGGTATGTCTGTTATGACTCAAATTTATGTCTGTTATGACTCAAATTTATGTCTGTTATGACTCAAATTTATGTCAAAATTGACGCTCGTATGGGTAGCTCTCAGAGCACCTAAATTTACATGAATTTTTCTAAATGTGCACTTTAACAATTAGTTCGCTCTTTTATTAAAGTTAATTCAAAAGTCAGGTCTTTATGGAAGTTAATCCTTATGCCAGGTATGAACGTGTATTGATTTATCAGCATTAGTAGTAGTATTAGAGCTGTTTGTATAATCAAATCCAGACCTTCTGCGTGAGAGCCCCAGCACGAACCGCTGCGCCATCTGAGATATATTAAAGTGAGCTGTTGTCCCACCTACAGTTGAAGCTTTTAGTGCCAGCTGACTGACTTGAATACGAAACAAAACACCTTGATGAATTTTTAATTGGTTTTTGCCCGCATAGACCTTTTTGTCGTTCAATCATCTTTCTCTATCAAGCACAAATGGATGAATGGACAGCTTGTTTTCGCACTAATCTGTTTGTGGATAGCGTTCGTAGATCGTATGTCAAATCCCCGGTTTCGAATCTTGGGAATTGTTCTTTATTTTGACGTAGGATTACTTGTTTCGGCAACATATTGGGGGTGCAATTTCAAAAACCAAAGTCAACTGCGCTACGAAAAGTGGTCAGGTTTTCATCGTTTATAGTTCTGTCAATAACGGATGAATTTTAATTCTAAATAAACAGATCGATTGGAAATATTTCTACAAATCTGCTAAAATACACTTTATCAATTTTCAATAGGTCACTATTGAAAATTACACATATGTCCAACTGTTGCAATGGTGATAAAAATTGTTAGCTTTCCCTAAAACAGATTTCAAAATCAAATTGCATCCGGTCTCACTGAACCGTGTGTGGTGGTGTCCAGTTGGTCGTCATCATCATCAGCAGCAGCAGCAGCAGTGCTTTCGGCGCGTGGCGTTGAACATTATTATCCAGTACATAACTATGCCAAGCATGTCACCCTCGTTACAAACAACATACAGCTCATCTGTATTACTCAACCATCACGACAAAACGGTCCGTTTCAGGACAACCATACATTTGTTAAAGAGTTTTTTTTCTTGACATTTATAAAGGTCATAAATCGGATGTCAGTACCCATAAGTTTGAATCTGACATACCATGTATTTTTAAGGCAACATTGGGGATGCAATTTCAAAAACCAAAGTCAATCGCGGCTTGAAAGTGGTCTAATTTTGATCCAAAGATGATGGATTTTAATTGTTAATAATCCAACAAACAATTATTGCTGATAGAGGGCTGAATAAGCCATGTTTAAGTTAAAAAAGAATATTTTTGGTGGAATAAGCTCTTATTCAGTTTCCAATGTTTGTTGGGACGCCAATCGATATGACATTTTTCTACGAATCTGCTAAAATTAACATTTTCAAAGGTCATTATGATAGTTAAAATTATCACCGATTGCCTGCGAAAAACGCTTTCCCTAACACGGATTTCAAAATCGAATTTCATCCGGTCTCGCCGAACGGTGTTAATTCAATTATCGCGTGCGGTGAGTGGTGGTGTCCGGTCGCCATCAGCAGCAGCAGCAACTGTGCTTTCGGCGCGTGACGTAATACATTTTTCTCCAATACACAACAAAAGGCTCCCAGCTGCAGCTAACTATCAAAGCTGCCTTTGATTCACCGAAGAAGGAGGAAGATGCCGCACCACTACTGATCGGATTCAGTTGCTCGGCGTGAGCCGCTGTGGGCCATCTATGCCAAGCGCGTCACCCTCGTCCCAAACAACACACAGCTCGCCAGCTTCAGAACACCCTTAAGCTCAACATTACTCAACCATCACGACAAAACGGTTCTTTTCAGGACCACCATAAATTATTGTTGTTTAAGAGTTAATTTTCATTGAACGTTCGCTTGCCTTGCTGCCAGTTACATCATCTGCAAAGCTTTTTGATAATGTACTCAATAATTAAAAGTTTTTGGTCAAATGCATAACATTATTGAAGTGGTACATACACACTCTCGCAATGACCGAATACAATATGACCTTGTCAATTTCCCAGAACAACTTCGAATTAAGGTAAAATTTTCTTCAGGACGCTAGAAAAAGGCAAAAAATTCTCGAATTTATTTGAATAAACGCGAATATCTCGCGATTGGAAATTTTAAACAAGAAATTTCTCCAAGAAATGTTTGTTTTTTTTTTTTAATTATCTATTGCATAAACTTCCGTGCGTTGTGGGCACGAAAATGAGTAATTTTGCCATCAGAAAAGCGAAGCGTTTCCGTGATGGGAAAAAGTGGTTTCCCTAACAGAGTCGCCGAATATTGATACCAAGCACGTAATCCTACGTCAAATATCCTATGGTGTCTTGGATACAACATCTTACTTTTTTATGTTGGGATAGAATATTGATGCACTTCATAAATATAAGAGTTATGAATTATTTGAGCCACTGATGATTTAATATTAACGTACATTAAATTTTGATACGATTAAAGACTTGTGCGAATTGCTTCATGCGGGCTTTGACGAACCTTTATAGAAACTTTCAAGTTGCTAAGAAGTTCCACTGGGCACTTGTCCGGAACTTTGTTGCGGCCATGTTTACAGCCTTGCTTTAAGTTCCTAAGAAGTGCTTAAGATTGATTCTTGGATTTTTTTTTATCTTCAAATTGCTAAGAGTACGCATTGGCATTTTTTGGAGCCTAAAGTTCGTCGTGTGATTTCTAAAGCTTCTAAAGAAGCCATACAATTTTGTTGGAATTTATATGCACTTTATGAAACTTGAAAGTGGGTTTTATCGTGGAATGCGGCAAAAGTTCCGCTTGGGAAGAAAGTTCTGTCGGAACTTTTTTTAAACTTTATGGAACTTGACAGCTGTATCAGAACTTTTTTCGAACTTTATGGAACTTTAAGGTTATGTCGGAACTTTACTTGAACTTTTGGAAGTTGACAGTGAGTTGCTTGGGTAGCCTCCTGACTCGTACTCACCAAAACATGTTCCAGGCCTGAACCGGTTTACCGTTTCCAAAAATATTCGTTCTATGGGACCTTTGATTTTGGTGGTTGTTGCATCCAATTTGAAGAAACTGATTTATTTTATTTTGCTACACACATACACACATACATGTTCTAATCTCGTCACGTTGAGTCGATTGGTATATGAAACTCGGCCGGCCAGGCCTCGGGTCAAAAACCCGTTCTCCAAGCAGTATGTTGTACACCCTTCTTTGTAAGATGAGTGAAAAGTGTTAACAGTGCTCACAAATTCTTTTATATATTTGATTTATTTATCAAGGCTCAATTGCAGTAGCTTTGCGAAGCCGTATCACATAATGCGATTTGCGATGTTTCTTAAGACTAATGTTAGTTGAAGAAGGCCAAATACTCGTAACTTACTCGAGGTTATGTGCTACAATTTATAAACAGATTGTGAGAAGGCATTAAGGAAAAATACACGAAGGGATCAAAAATGCTTAATCTTCAAAAAGTATTCTGAATATTTAACCTTTTTAAACATTTTAAATCGAAACCCAAATAGTGAAATTTTGCTCATGTCCTAGTACTGTTAGCTGTAAACCCATAAGCCTACCCATTCATAATTTTTCTCCAACCCGACCCATTCACGTTGGTTCCTTTCATGAACCTCAGACGTTAGCATGAAACGCAAATTGTTTTCGCACTTTGTTTGTAGTATCAAAAGAAAAAAAAAACAAAGGTTGTTTGTTCGGGAGATGAGCCACACCGAGACAAAACAATAACGCAGAACAATGCACCTTTTCCGTTGCCGTAATTATGCTTCGTGTGCATGGCGGAGAGATTGATAGTGACTCTAACAAAGCTACAAACAGAGAGGACAAAATGTGCAGTCTGAAAAATTGTTTAAAGCTAAAATTATTCGCAAGACGTCACTGAGAACAGATTGCGCTTGAACTTCAATATCAAACTCGTCAAATATTATCCACTTCTTTAGATCAAGAAATCCTTAATCATTATCATTTTCCTTCTGCTCTGAACATCTTGAACATCCTCTGGCAGAGCACTACATTGCATTGGAGGCTAACAGACAACTCGTTTCACTATTTCTGCCAGCAGACGATCGCTCGGCTTATCACAATCAGTGTATAGCAACCTGTGCATAGCTGCCATGTCGAACCATCCTTTCTGTCGCTCAGACAGGCGGAATCTATGTCTGCACACCTGTTTTTTTTTCATCGTCGATTATGCATGCAGTTGTTGCTCTGCTCGCCATCCTGTTCTCACAACGCCACCCCCGCAGAATCTCATTCATTCAAGCATCATCCAGCTAAACAGGTACGGCAGTGCAAACGACGTTCCGTAGCAGTTTTTTCAGCTGCAGTCGTCCACTGTTTTTCCCGTCCCTCCCCAAACTTCCAAAAGTCCCCTTCTCCGAACTTTAAACGCGATGATATGAATTTATGGGATACAGGGTTGCACAAGACTGTGAACAGAAAACGCTGCGATGCGTTGGCCAGGTATCTTCGGTTCGCTCGACGACGACGACGACGACGCCAGGAAAGCCACAATTCGGCCGCCTGCATATCGTCTGTAGTGCAAAGCAAACTATTCTTGCCGAAGAAAAGAGCGTAGGAAGGCAGTATTCCAACTTTTCTGCTCGGTATACATAATAAGATATTTGCGAAATAAATTCAGCGACATTTATTATTCAATCCAGTGCGGATAGCTTTTTTTTAGCTTTTTGTGAAGTAAGGTACCCACAAAAGTTCAAACATAGGGAAATTACAGAACAAGGAAGTTTCTAGCTACAAAAATATCTAAACTCACCTACCAACGAAAAATACTACTAAATCACATAGAAAAATGACCGCACATCTATGATACAACCAAAAACGGCTCGATTCAGTCCTCTTTGGATTGCGGTGGGAGGAACCTCGGAGCATTCAGAAAAGGATTCCCAAGCAACGCAGCTGAGTGGTTCCACGCCAACTGATGAATCGATTTTATTTAGCGCTATCCGAATTCCGCGAAACTTTGCATAATTGCTCGCTAGCGACAATGAATCAAGACTGTCAATATTTACGGATAGGGAGCGGAAAATATTCGTGGACTGATCTATTACAAAGCCGGACAGACAGGGCGGGTTCGATTCCTCCTAAACTTCTCTAGAAAATACTTCTGAATTCTGTGTGAATTTCTCCAGGACTGAAGATTACTAGTGATTCCGCATGTAGTTCTCTAGTTATGAATTCCACCACGGCTTTTAGGCCTATTCTGCGCGGCGTGTGAGGTGAGGTGACTCGCTGTCACTTCTGAAGTGACAATTGTCACCTCGCGTGAGGTGACTCTCCATTTGATTTGCACGGGGACTCACCTCACCCGAGGTGACAATTCTAGATAGAGCTGGAATTAGACCGTATCAGCTTTTGTAAACAATAACTTCTATCGATAATTTCTAGGAATTCAAGGCACGTCCACGCAGACCAACCTAACCATCGGATAGGGGAAGTCTTTCCCTACCTGATGAGGATGTTGGTTTGCGTGGGCGAGCCTTGAATTTCTAGAAATCATCAAGTCATTGTTTACAAAAGCTGTTAGGCCCTAATTCCAGCTCTATCTAGAATTGTCACTTCACCATCACTTCACCTCGCACACCGCGCAGAATACACATATTTAAGTACAATCTTGACTATGGATCTTTCCTGAGCCTATCTAGAAACAATTTCTGGTCTTCTTCCAAAATAACTGTCTGAACTGTCATGTAAGTTCTCGAACATGCTACTCAAATAATTATTTCCGAACTACTTATTACATGTTACCCACAATTCAATGATTTTCTTTTAAATAACTCAGGAAATTCCTCCAACACCTTCTTCCTTGAAATTTCTTTTGGACTCTACTGCGGATTCCTTGTTATCTTCTGTATACTTCCTGAGCTTCCTTTTCTGCTGTACAAATTTCTCTTGAAGCTCTCATTGCAGTCTGCATAGATTTCTTAAAGAATCCTTTAAATTCTCTCAGAAATCCTATTGAAATTTAAAGGTTTCTAGACCGTCATTGAAACACGACTGGTAATGACTAGTACTACAGACATTTTATTCAATATCAAATTCAAGGCTTACTACAAGATCCCTTCCTTAACCGTGAATTTTATTTATTCCTAGATCCTGAACAGCTTCAGTGAAACGTTTTGGAGGGAATAGGACCCTTCAGTCGAGTTTCTTCAGCTTTCGCCTTCACTCCTCCTCAAGCTCGACGCACTGAAGGTCAATCTTCTTCCGCAACCACTGCTCTAGTGTGACTCTTGCTAACAGCGCTTCGTGAGTACGTCAGCAACCGTCAGCTCCGTAGGGCAATAAACGACGTCCATGACACCGGTACATACCAGCTCCTTGACGAAATTGTACCTTGTGTCAATGTGCTTCGTTCGGCTATTTCCTCCTTCAGACCGCAGAATTGCAATGCAGCTTTGATTGTCCTCCTGTACCGTGATGGGTTTGGCAACGATCTGTCCTCCGTCCTTCATCAGCTTAAGAAGCCAGAGTAACTCACGACTAGCTTCTGATAAGGCGACATATTCCGCTTCGGTTGAAGAAAGTGTGACGCACTGCTGCTTCCTAGCCGTCCAGCAAATTGATCCGGCAAGTCGGAAAACGAATCCATTGTTGCTTTTCCGGTCCGCACGATCACCAGCCCAGTCAGCGTTTACGCATGCTTCTAGTGGTCCTGCATCTGCTAGCTTCAATCTCAAGTCGGCGGTGGTGTAGAGATATCGCAATGTGCGTTTGGTTCCGTCCAGTCAGCTTCGGTGGAACGGCTAACCTTGCGTCCCAGAATGTCCCATGTAAGGCCTCGTATTCACCGCAATATATAGCAAAGCACCCACTAAGCTTTGGAACTCCTCGTTCCGCGGCATCGGATCCTCCTCCATTTGTTGTAGATTCGGATATCCGGGGTCCATTGGAATGTGAGACGGCTTCGCTTTGTCTTGTCCAAACTTAGCCGCTACCCTCCGGATGTAAGCGCTCTGATTCAACAGGAACTGGCCACTTCGCGTTCTCTGAATCTGGATACCGAGGTAGTTGGAAACAGCTCCAAGACATGTGATTTTGAAATGTCGCTGCAGAAATTTACAAACCCTTCCGTATTCTTCTTCGTTTTGCGTTACAATCAGCATATCGTCTACATAGACCAAGACGAAAGTTCTCACGTAGCGACAAGGATCGGGTTCGGATGGTACGTATTCGAGCTCCTGTAACACATCATTCTTGGCACCAGACGCAAATCCAGCAGGGTGCTTCATAAAGATCGTCTCGGATAATTCGCCATAAAGGTATGCCGTTTTGACATCAACGTGCTGCACTATGAGGTTCCGACATGCAGCGATACTCAGGAGGGTACGAAGAGTCGTTTGCTTCGCAACCGGTGCAAATACTTCGTCATAGTCCGTTCCGTACTTCTGGTTGTATCCTTGGGCAACTAGACGAGCGTTGTAGCGTATTATGTTACCGTTATCATCGAACTTCTGCTTAAAAATCCACTTGCTTCCGATGGCCTTCCTGTCAGCGGGGAGTCTGACTACTTCCCAAGTGGCAGTGCTCGCTTTCATCGGGATAACGACTCGGCGGTACACCTTTATTTGCACGGTCGGACCGCCGTGCAGTGTCAACACCATTCTCCTCCTATCCATCGGTTGATCCACTCTCCTCCAGAGTTTGGTCTTCATCGTCGGTCGTTTGATTTTGAAAATCATCATAAGTTGACTCGTAGCCGTAGAAATCCTCATCGCTGGAATCACCATCTTCGTCGTGTTCCCTAGGAATACTGCATAACGACACACAGCCAGCTTGTCGTTCTCAGGATCCATGAAGCCTTGTGCTGTAGAGAATATCCAACGAATACCAGTTTTCTTGATTTCGCCTCTAGCTTGGATCTCTTCATTTCGATCGAAGTCTTCTGCAAAGGTTTGGTTGGCAAACGGTTCTGCAAATGATTGGCTGTGTTGACAGCCTCGGCCCAGTACTTCAACGTCAAACGTGAATCGATGACCATGCAACGCGCCATCTCCACCAGTGAACGATTCTTTCGTTCCGATACACCATTCTGTTGGGGGGGTATATGCAACGGTAAACTGCTGCTTGATTCCCTTCTTCTTTGCAGAGTCTAACGCGTCGTTTTGGAACTCACCACCTTGATCCGAACGGATGGCTTTAGGCGTTCTACCAAACAGCGTTCACGTATTCCTTGATCCGATCACTCACCTCTGATTTGTTTTTCAGGAAATACACGACACAATAGCGGGTGAAATCGTCGATCAGAGTTAGGAAATATCGACATTCCCCAGGCGTTGGTGTTTGCATAGGACCGCATACGTCCGAGTGAATAAGATCCAGCGCCTTGTTTGATTTGCGTTTTGAATTTTTCGGGAACGGAAGACGTGTCAGCTTTCCTTCCAGACAACATTCGCACACTGCACGGCAGCCACAGTCTTCAACATTCATTCCGGTCGCCAATTCCTTGGTCTCGAGCTCTCGAACGGCATCATGATCACGGTGTCCTAAGATGCGATGCCACGTGTGTTGACAACTTGATGTGTGCTTGCTCTCTCTTGACGCTAATGCTTCGTAAGCAATAGTCAAATAGTACAATCCACCAGTAGATGTAGCACCACCGACAAGCTTTTTGCTGGAATTCAGCCATTTATACTCTTGCCTAATTTTTCAAAATGGTGTGTTCGATATTTTTCAATAATTCATAGCACGAAAACGGCTCATATGATCGAAATGACGTCAAATACAAAGTTTAGGCAGAGATGCCAGATTTACAGATATGTCTGTGAATTTACACTCCCGATCATAAGTTTAAGGACACCAACAAAAAAACATGACAAATTTGTTATGTTCATATATCTGTCATGTTACGTCCAAATTTCGTTCTCTTTAGATCATTTGAAAGGTATTGAATGGAACTTTCCTCGCAGGCAAATTGTTTAATATTATTTTCGAATTTTGTGTGCTAAAAAAATTTACTCTGAAGAATCGTGACTGATTTTCTCAGAATTGGGTTGGCCAAATTTTGAAATAAAAGTAGTAGCAGAACACTTCTGTGTACCATTCATACCATTCAAATAACCTTTGGAGATCGAAAATTGAACGTAAAATGAGAGATCATCGAACAAAACATATTTGCATGGTTTTTTTGAGGGTGTCCTTAAACTTATGATCGGTAGTGTATAGACGTTTATTTTTTTCACAGACATTTGTTTCGTTACAGACATTTACAGACATTTAAGTTTTTTTCACAGATATTTACACACTTTATTATTTTTTTAATTTATTTGTGTACACTGTTTTACATCTTTAATCAAATAACACGTGCGACGCATCTTGCATCACGCATTAGAAATTCACACGTTTTCAAATCCACCACACGAACGAGCAGCCTCTGTTATAGACGGTCATTGGCGTTGACGGCGACTCTGTAGCTCTTTACTCCTATGGTAAAATCCATGAGCAAACGTCAGACTGTGCGTGAATTATTGTTTCAATATTTGGCCTGGAACTGCTCAGTTGCTTTGCTTGTACAAACGAGTTCAGGCGTTCGCCATAAGTTAGCGACTGCTGACTATTGTTGCTGCTGCTATGCTGCTCCTCTACATCCGTTTGCATAAATAATGCTGTTCTGCTTGTGCCACTCCTGCACTGGTCTTTCGTCGTGAATCATGATAATTTCAGACCGGGATGGAATCCATTTAACAATATAACGACTCACTGTGTAGTATCAAGGGAATGGCCACCAGAGAGGAGCTATGTTTTTAAAAATGGGGAAACGTTGTAGGCAAAAGTTAAAATGCAAGATTCCTTGAATCAACTATAAATAACACTGAAAGACTACAACCAACGAACGGTTCGGAATTGGGCAAAACAAACCCCTTAGAAAACGGGATGTTGACTCAGAGGAGACGGCCGGCAGCTAAAAGTCAGTGGTCGGACAAAACGGTTTGCTATTATTAGTATGCAGGATTTCCACACCAAATAGCAAATCGGCTGGACATGACTCCCTTCGATTTGAATTAAACTTTGCACATATTCCCGTATGGATTCTTAAATGCTTGAGTATCGGCAGTAAGAATACCGTCCGCATATGTCATCCTTATTAGTGATCCAACGGCGTCCAGCAATGCAGAAAAAGGAATACGGCCAAAAAACCATACGATTCCTCCCTGTATGTTGGTTGCTACCCAAGATGTCATTTTCCATTAACAAATTGACACTTTTTCGGCACCAGCTGTGTAGTGGTAAGTAGCCTGGGTTCAATCCCAGTTGATGCCATCGGGTTTTTCTGAGGCATAAAATCTCTGATCACGTAGGGAAGTAAAACCGTTGCTCCCTGGTCTATAAGTGGAAAGGTGGATAAGTAGGGTCCAGATTTGGAAAATGCCTCCCTGGAATCGGTATAATTGGTACTCAGTGCGGAAAACAAGATCGATGGAAATACTAATCATAGATAAAAAAGAGCTTATGTAAAAAATGTATTGAAACTTGTTAAGGGCGAACACGAAATTATTGCGACACATTCAACAGGGCATAACTTTTTTACCATTAGGTAAAAATCAACCAAATTTTGCACACTTTCTCATTAATGTGTATTGTGTACATGCTGTCAAACTCGAAGTCGTGTTTTTCGATTCAACGAAAATGGAGGTGAACCAACGCGAGTTGAGAGAACAAATTCTTTCCAAACACCTGGAATTTCCTGACCTGTCGCACCGGCAGTTGGGAAAAATGTTGAACATTCACAATTCAACCGTCTCCAGAGTGTTGAAGCGGTTCCAGGAGCGGTTGACGTTGGACCACGGCAAAGGAGCTGGAAGAAAACCGGGACCGGAGAACAAAAAGACGGAGGGAAAGGTGAAGCGGATGATTAAAGCAAATCCCAACGTCTCAAGCCGTGATTTGGCTAAAAAGATCGGCATGTCGCAGAGCTACGTCCAGAATGCAAAGAAGAGAGCTGGACTACATACATACAAGGTACAGAACTTCCCAAACCGCGATGAGCGGCAACAATCGACGGCTAAAACTCGGGCACGGAAGCTCTACGAGAAGATGCTGACAAAATATGGCTGCTGTGTGATGGACGACGAAACGTATATAAAAGCCGATTTTAAGCAAATTCCGGGGTTGGAGTTTTTCACCGGCAAGAGCAAGTTCGATGTGGACGACAAATATAAGAAGAAGAAAATGTCGAACTTCGCCTCCAAATATCTCATTTGGCAGGCCATCTGCTCTTGCGGACTGAGGAGTGAGCCTTTCGTGACAAAGGGCACAGTAAATGGCGAGATCTACAAATCTGAGTGCCTCAAGAAGCGCCTTTTGCCGTTCTTGCAGCAGCACGACGAAGCTCCGCTATTTTGGCCAGATTTGGCATCATGCCACTATTCTAAAAGTGTCCTGGAGTGGTATGAGGCCAATTCTGTCCATTTTGTTCCAAAGGACATGAATCCGCCAAACTGTCAGGAGCTGCGCCCGGTGGAGCAGTACTGGGCAATAATGAAGCGGGAACTTCGGAAGAGCAAGAAGACAGTCAAAGACGAGAAGGACATGTTAAGAAAATGGAAAAAAAAAACTGAGAAACTGGTACCGGATGACACTGTAAAGACTTTGATGGAGGGCATCAAGCGAAAATGCGTTCAATTTTACACTCAAGGCTCCATCGATTAACTTTTCTTTTGATTTTTGAAGTGAATATATGTATAAAACTACCCTAAAATTTTGGTTTGATTCTAAACATTATAAGAAAATTGGCATGACATTTTCGGTGTCGCAATAATTTCGTGTTCGCCCTTTATTATTGTATTTGGATCTTGTAGGTGGTCCATCCGAGAAAATACACTGAGAGAAAAATTGCTATGAAATCGCGCTTAAAAGTTTTCCATTTTTGTTTTTTGTAGAATGCTGGTGTAGAACATTTGTTGGTAAAATGCTTAAAAGTATATTTTTAATAAGGGTATGTTACGTATTCTCGTCAATCTAAGCGGCGTCCACGTTTCAATTAGCATTTCCTCAGCATCAAGCGCACATATAACGTGTTTCTTTGCATACATTTATATTTTGCTTGCTTCTCTATTCATTCCAATCGAAAGAAATGTCCAAAACTGTTTGAAAACGTTTTTACAACGCTCCAAACTTTTCAGGTGAGTGTGACTATTGGCGGCAGCCTCTTTTGCTTCAGCAGCCTTACCCTTTAAAGTTCGTTTCAACCAGCTGTTCGAAATTAGCCGCATATTGTAGTGCACATTTTTTATTTAGAGAAAAATATGGCATAGCGGGATTGATTTGTCATAAAACTGAAATCAGATTGAAGTTGAAAGACTAAGGGATCGTGTGAATACATCAGCGGAGTGTTTTGATGGAAAATACAGTAAAATTTACGTTAAATTGCTGGTTGCCGAAAACAGTCAATCGGTGCCGAAGCTGACAGTTACCCTAATTTTTGTTTATATACAATTTTAAGACATTTGGGCCAAAACACAAATTGTTGATAAAATATCTTAAAATATGTAAATGTAACGTAGCTATTAAGAATAAACTTGGTTATGATCACAATGTACTTCGTATTTTTAAGAGCAGAGCATTCTGTACAGCATCGAGTTGTGCTGTATTCACTTGTTGTTCCGGGTATCCTTTTACGATTATTCCAATCTTAACTAGACTTGCAACATCTTTGAAGGAGCGACCACCTGAGTTAGAATCAGCTGATGAATTTTTGGGATATCCTGAAGCTCCTCCATTTCCATCAGCTTTTCCTTCACTCTGGTCAGCCTCCTTCATTGATTTTGCTTGATTGCCAGTATTGGATAATCCAGCGCGCACTTTTGGATAAAGATTCGACTTTGTCCTCTTAACTGCTACCTTGATCGCCATCTCTCGATCGCTTTTAAGCTGACATCACACTGTTTGACAAAATGCCGAATATTTGCTTCGTTAACTTTTGCCAAATAATGCAATTTGGCAAAGTTGTTTGTCAATGCTATTACACTATGATAACATTTCGCAAATATTTGAGCAAAGATTATTTGGCCAAACATGAAGTAAGGTGTTTTGACCAACGGTCAACAAATATATTTGACATGTCATCACATTGTTTTCAACTGTTTGCAGCTAAAGTCTGATTGTTGTTGTGTTGCTGTGAAGTTGAAATCGAAGTAAAAATAACCAGGATGAATTATTCTGAGTTTGCTACAGTTATGGGAGCAGCATATCTGTTGCTGGAGGAGAACGAATCGAAAAAAAGGGCGTAGTGTTTGGGTCCAGGAGTGGGTGAAGAAACGGCAAACTGAAGGATGTTATGCAACCCTTTTGAATGAGTTGATCATCCAAATTTATTCCGAAACTTCGTGAGAATGACGGCTGCTGATTTTGACTATTTGTTGGATTTAGTAGCTCCGCATATTCAAAAACAGGACACGTATATGCGGGAAGCGATTACAGCCGGAGAAAGGCTGGCTCTGACTTTGCGGTACATGGCTTCCGGCGAAAGCTTCATGTCGCTCCAGTACCTTTTTCGCATCCCACAGCCATCTATTTCAAATATCATACCCGAAGTCCTGGATACCATCTATCTGGTTTTGAAGCAAAATTTCTTAAAGGTAGGTAGCATCAGAAGGGTTTTCCAAAAAGTAGTGAAAATTTGAAATAAATAATTCTGCCCTGGGTGAAATTAGCCCATATTTTGATAGTTTGAATACCATCCGGAAATCATTCTGTTTACTGTAGTTACTGTATTGTCAGTACACTTATAAAAATCTAAATTAAAATACCTTCAATATTGCGTACCAAGATCAAAAATAGCTTGCTTGGTTGTGGAGTAATATCTTCTTAAAGATAACATATCTAAAAATCTAAAAATCCAGGGTTGTAGCCCAGATGGGTCCAGGCACTTAAGAGCAAAACCAAAACAGTCGTTTGTTCAGAATGTCAAAATAAGCGTTTTGGCAAAGTTTAGTTCAAATCGGTAACATTGACCACAGGTGGTGTATACACTTGAGCTGGAATGACCAACATGTAGACTAGCGCCACGTAGTGTAAAAATTCTGAACTACTGTACACCAACGAAAAGATCTTAACTTGCTGAACAACTTTGTCTAAGACAGTAACTTTCTATCTGATCAGGATCTAGAGATATTTTATAAGCGCGATATTCACATGTATACTAGCGCCACGAAGGGAGAAAACTCTGAACTACTGAACACCAACGAAAAGATCTTAGCTTCCTGAGCAACTTTGTCTTAGACAGTAACTTTCTATCTAGTCAGGATCTAGGTATATTTAATAAGCGAGACATTCACATGTATACTAGCGCCACGAAGGGAGAAAACTCTGAACTACTGTCCACCAGCGGAAAGATCTTGACTTCCTCAACAACTTATAACCATTGTTATAACCATGCGGCTTATAACCGGCTGCGATTAAGGATAAAGTGGCTTTCTCGCTCCACTCTGCCGTCACTTTTTTCCGGATTCTTCGTGCACATTTCGATGTCCCACTTGTACTTGGAGATCCAACACTATCCACATCGTCGAAAGTAGCACCGAAATAGTCTTCTGCCATCATCAAAATGCTTGTTTTTTTTTTTTTTTTGAGAACCGGTAATTGCACAATTATTTGTTGATTTTTGCTACTCAAGAAGTTTCAGAGCGTCAAATAAATTATTTGATAGTATTGAGCAAACATGCTTGACAAACAATAACAAAAGGTATCAAAATGCCAAATAATTAACTGATTTAACTTTATTGGGTAGGCTTTCAGCCTGGGGCTGGTTCGCCTACAAATGCCAAATAATTGAATGTCAAATGTACGTCAAATATTTGCCATAGCAAAAATTTGTCAAATATATTTGGCCATTATACTTTGGTCAAATATTTTTGTCCAAATATGCCAAATATTTGGCGTTTTGTCAAACAATGTGATGATAGCTTTAGCAGTGTTTGGAGTCCCAGAAACAGCGTTAGCAAAAACTTGTTTCCAAGCTTCCTCCATGCTCATCCCTGATTCACCAGCCCTTAAAAGTCTGGGGTGCGATTTTGTGGGTTTACGTAGATATGATATTTGGAAGATGTGTCAGATGTGTTAACTGCTGTTATTTTGAACAATTTTACCTGGTGTCTCACTTTCCGGCAGGTGCTTCCAAAAATTTAATATTTTGTAATCGTAAAAATGAACATATTTGTAGTTCTTTGGCGAACGTTTCAGCTCAATTGATCATAAGTTAACAAAGTTACATCATGTCAAAGTTGACCATTTTGTATGAAAATCGGCATGCGCTGCTATTTTATCGAACACAACTGTACATCTTAAAACTATAGTCAAAAGGTAAAACACAATAAACACTTTAGCTTCCACTATCCAATAAGTCTCTTCCATCAGAACGGGAGCTGCTTCCAGTGGCTTCATTGTATGGCAGTATTGCCAACGAAGGGCAGAGCGCAGATGGAAAGTAAATGCATTCGGCAAAGTTTTTCAGGAAGCCAAGACCTTTTTGTTGGGTGACAATAGTTCAGAATTTTCTCACTATGCGGCGCTAATATATACGTGCCTTTCTCGCATATTTAATAGCTCGAGATCTTGATCAGCTAGAAAGTTGCTGTCTTCGCCAAAGTTGTTTAGGGGATCAAGACTTTTTGACTGGTAGACAGTAGTTAAGAATTTTCAAACTGCGCTGCGCTAGTATACATGTGCAATCCTTATATATGCTACAGCTCGAGATCCCGAACAGCTAGAAAATTACTGTCTTTGGCAAAGTTGTTTAGGAGATCCAAGCTTTTTGACTAGTGAACAGTAAATAGTTCAGAATATTTTCGGTATGCAGCGCTAGTGGACATGTAAAATATTTGTATATGCTTTAGCTTAAGGTCATGAAGTAACTGTCATCGTCGAAGTTGTACATGCGGCAAAGTTCTTCCGGATGGTGAGTTGATTAGTTCAGAATTTTATCACTTTGCAGCGTTAGTAGTCATGTGAATTGTAAAATATACTGAATCAGCAGCTTTATTATTTCGATGTGAAAAGGAACTAGATGCCTCCATTATACCCAATATAGGTTTAGAAGTCATGCATATAGTTCGATGTGATCATATTATTTCAATTTGTACCACATATTGTTTTATTAATTATTGTTTTTTTTCTCTTCTAACGTAACATATTTTAAACAGATTTTTTCTACATATGATATTCACAACTATATCTTCTAATCATCTTCATTAGCATCATCTATTGCACAACTGCTGCACAGCGTTGTAACCGTAGCGTGTTGTTTACATGTAAATCCATTGCATCTACCACACGTGAGGGTAATAGAGGTGCTTCGGGTACGTCCGCAGGTTTTACAAGTTCCCTTCATTTTTTTTCGCAGATGACTTCTCTTCTGTGATTCCATGGTTTGTTAGCACAACTGCATGCAAGATTTATTTAGCGTCTTTTGGGAGACTTTGGATAACCGTCCTCGAGATTAATTGCGCATTCATTAGACCGACAGCCAAATTATGAAGAAACACTCTTCTGAATTTCGGCGAGACCTCTCTCTTTATTGATTTATCAATGATTTGTGCATTTATACCTGATGAAAACCAAATCAAGTATTGTACGTTAGTAAAGTACTACCACTTTCTTATCTAAATTTTATTACCAGAAATATTCAAAATTGAATTGAAGATAACCGTGGGCCACCTGTTTGTTACTCATGCAACCGAAAATTTTGCATAAAGTTGGTTAACGTAATGTAAAATGCATAACATATATATACACGAGTTAGCCAGTCGAGCCATAGGACTATCTCAGTCATGAGATTGCTTTACTCAGTTGTCTGGAGAAATTTCCAAAAGCGTAGTTCACTCAGCGCTGAGTAAGCTATACTCCCGATAATAAGCTTAAATACACCCCCAAAATACATGCAAATGTGTTTTGTTCAAAGCTCTCTCATTTTACGTCCTATTTTTTTTATCTCCTTAGGTTATTTGAATGGTATGAATAGTATAGCATAAGGGTTCTGCTACTACTGCTCCGTTCATTTCCACAGCACCTTGTCCACTAGTTAAGCTTGTTCCGCACCACCCTCCTCTGATTGTCACTGTTGAGGACAATCTCGTTCGTGATTTCGACAGTCTTCCTGCTGCGGTTTCTTATGACTTTCGAAAGGCCGACCATCGAAGCATTGTAGATGTGTTGTCAAACATGGACTGGGAGAACATTCTCGATCATGACGACGTTGAGGCCGCTGCGCAAACTTTTTCTCATGTCTTGGCATATGTCATTGACAGACACGTCCCGAAAAGAATTCAACGCAAAGACTCTCACCCTCCCTGGCAGACGATTGAGCTGCGTAGGTTGAAGTCGATCAAGAGAGCAGCATTGAGAAGATTTACGAAGTATCGCACGCTTCCTCTGAAACATCACTACGTGAGGCTTAATCACGAGTATCAGCGAGCCAGTCGTCGATGCTTTCTGCGATTTCAACGAGGTATTCAGCGTAACCTTAAACTTCACCCGAAATCCTTCTGGAACTACGTGAACGAGCAACGCAGAGAATCTGGCCTCCCATCGTCAATGGAATTGAACAGTGAAGTCGCTTCCACTCCGCAGGATATTTGTCGCCTTTTTTCTGTCAATTTTGCCAGTGTGTTCACTGATGAGAGACTAAGTGACGACCATGTTTCCCTCGCAGCCAGGAACATCCCACTAAATGGTCAAACGCTGAGTGCAATTGATGTCAACGTTGAGATGATTTCTAACGCTGCAACGCAGCTCAAATCGTCCTTCAACCCTGGACCCGATAGAGTTCCGTCCGTGTTTTTGAAGAAACATATTGCTTGCTTGTTAACTCCACTTCACCGTCTATTCCGGATGTATCTCTCCAGTGGTATATTTCCATCCTTCTGGAAATGTGCACACATGTTTCCTGTCCACAAAAAGGGAAGCAAACGAGCCGTGGATAACTATCGTGGAATTACATCGCTGAGTGCTGTTTCGAAACTATTCGAGCTTGTTATTATGGAACCGTTGCTCTCTCACAGCAAGCAGTATCTGAGTGCTGATCAACACGGGTTTACTGGCGGTCGCTCTACAACCACCAATCTGCTATGCCTCACATCCTACATTACCGATAGTATGACTGAACGGGTACAGACGGACGTTATATATACCGATCTATCCGCGGCATTCGATAAGTTGAATCATGACATTGCGATTGCTAAGCTTGACAGGCTTGGGGTGAGCGATAATCTCTTGAGTTGGTTCCGTTCGTATCTTACTGGTCGCCAACTTATGGTTGCTATAGGAGATTGCAAATCAGCTAGCTTCTTTTCCACATCAGGTATACCGCAGGGAAGCCATCTGGGACCGTTGATTTTTCTACTCTACTTCAAAGACGTGAACCTGGTTATCGAAGGACCTCGATTAGCATATGCAGACGACCTCAAAATATTTTTACGAATTTGCTCGATCGCTGACTGCCACAATCTTCAACATCAGCTTAATGTCTTCGCCAGTTGGTGTACTTTAAATCGAATGGTGGTGAACCCAGCAAAGTGCTCTGCCATAACGTTCTCACGAAAAAAACAACCGATTGTATTCAGCTATGACCTGCTTGGAACGACACTCGAACGCGTGAATCAGGTGAAAGACCTGGGTGTGGTGTTGGATTCACAGCTAACATTCAGGCAACACATTTCTTATGTCATCAATAAGTCGTCTAGGACTTTAGGATTTATCTTCAGGATAGCTAAGAATTACACCGATGTCTACTGCTTAAAATCTCTTTACTGCTCCCTCGTACGATCGACGCTTGAGTATTGTTCTGCGGTTGGGAATCCGAATTATAACAATGGTGCCGAAAGAATCGAATATGTTCAACGTCGCTTTCTTCGTTTTGCGCTTCGGAGACTGCCCTGGAGAGATCCGCTTCGGCTGCCCAGCTGCGAGAGTCACTGCCAACTGATAAACCTTGAACCTCTTCGGATTAGAAGGGACACCAGCAGAGCTTTGATTATCGCCGACACTCTACAGGGACGAATAGATTGTGAGGCTATCCTGAGGCAAATTGACCTAAACGTGCAATCCCGACCACTCCGTAACAACCTCATGTTGAGACTGCCACTGCGTCGCACGAACTACGGGGCGGGTGCACGACGTTAGGCATACGGTCGTTAGGCATACGGATGTTAGGCATACGTACGTTAGGCATACGGACGTTAGGCATAATGTACGATAGGCATAATGGACGTTGGGCATAAAGGACGTTAGGCATAATGGACGTTAGGCATAATCTACCGGATGAATTCCAGAAGGATGATAATGGAGACCGTCTATTGATTGCTGACTTCGGTGACAATAATGAAAGAGCCTTAATTTTTGGAACTCATGAACGACGTCTTGGACAGGCAAAGTATTGGGTTACAGATGGTACGTTTGCCACAGTTCCTTGTTTGTTTCGGCAACTCGTCACTGTTCATGGAAGTATCGCTCCCTCACATCAGCAGACGGTTCCGCTAGTTTTCATTCTGATGACAACAAAATCATAATCGTTGTATCGAAAAGTATGGCAGGAAATCTAGGAAGCAGCAGGTATGTTTTTTTTTGTTATTGAATGAAAAACCACAGAATTAACCATTCTTGATTTCATGAGCTGTTCTTTGGCATCATATTTTATTCAACCTTGGCTTTTTTTTGTTATTGAATGAAAAATCACAGAATTCACCATTCTTTATTTCATGAGCTGTTCTTTGAGGAAAACCTTTTCTTCTTTGACTTTTGCAATATGTGTGTAAGAATATATTACAACAAATGTGTGATTTTTTTATTTCTAGATGCGATTGATTTCAAGATATAGTTCAAAACTAAGCTGAGTTTTCATTGTAAGATTACTTAACCACTATCGTTACTAATCATGGATCTAAGTAAATATGTAGATACGTCACTTATGATATGATAAATAATGGATTCCAAACTGTGCTTATTAAATAAACTATGTTTGTTTAACTTGTATCATTTTTTATTCAACGCTAAGCTTAATTTAAGCATTGTTTACAGGTTTACAGGTTAAGCAGGTTTCTAGAGTTGCACAGCAGCAAGGTATTTTATGCCTAGCGTCCATTATGCCTAACGTATATTATGCCTAACGTCCATTATGCCTGATGACTTTATGCCTAACGTCCATTATGCCTAACGTCCGTATGCCTAACGTATTTATGCCTAATGGGGTACACTCCTACGGGGCATATGGTGCGATTTGCGGACTACAGCGTGTGTTCAATAGAGTCGCATCTGTATTCGACTTTCACCTCACACGTGATGCGCTTCGTCGGAGATTCTCATCTGTTTTCGCCGGCCGCAGTGACTGACAGAGAAAATTAGTGTATTTCCATTTATGTTTTTTTTTTACATTCTGACCATGTTGCTTTGTTTTTCTTTCTGTGATTATTTGACATGTAATTTTACTATTATTATTATTATGATTAGTATTATTAACATCATTTGGGCTACAGCCAGCCTGTTGATGTATGGCAATAATAAACAATCACAATAAACTACTTTTAATTTCAATTTTTTTTTCAACTGGATATGAAAATAATAAATATGAAAATTATATTGAGCAATATGCCTCTTCTTATTTCCATACAAAGTCTTTCAAATGTTCTGAAAAGAACGAACATTGGACGTAAAATTACAAAAATATGAACATAACACATTTGCATGTTTTTGGGGGTGCCCCTAAACTTATAATCGGGAGTGTACGGTTTTATTAATTTCTCCATTCAACTGAGAAAAAGTGCATCACTCTCTGAGTTAGTCCCGTTGTCCGTGCACACGATTTTTTTTTGTTCTAGACCCCTCGATAAGACATTTTTAAAAAAGGCTAAAATTAAAGAGAGACTCTAAACATTCATTTGGTGGAAGTTTCAGCGATGTTGATCTTTTAAGATAATATTTTCCATCTGAGATACGTGTTACAACTAATTTATCAGAGGTATACAAGTGGAACGACTCACCCTAATTTATGTATCCATAAATCTGCATGAAAATCTTCACCATTTAAAGAAATCCAGAATATATTTGTGTTATCCCATTTAGGCTGATGTAAATTGAATTTTTATTTTATGATATTTGATATGAGAGAATTGCCCGCCATGTTTTGACAAATTTCAAAACTACTGCTCATCAGCCAAATGATCTATATCTCCTTAACAGCTTGGCCAAAAACTGTAAATTTCTAGCTGTTCAGGATCTCGAGATATTATATATGCGAAGATTTCACGAACCTCGACCTAATGAGACCTAATAATGATGTGACAAAAAAATTGAATTTCTGTCCACCAGCCAAAAGGCCTTGGCCCCCTGAACAACTTTGCCCAAGACAGTAACATTCTATTTGGTCAGGATTTTGTGAAAATTTCACGTGTATACTAGGAAATTCTCAACTATTGTACACCAAGCAACAGGCTTTGACCTCCTGAGCAACTTTGTCGAAGACAGTAACTTTCTATCTGGTCAGGATCTCGAAAAAAAAACCACATGTGAGAATTTCACGTGTATACCAGCGCTACGTAGTGAGAAAATTTTGAACTACTGTTCACTAGCGGAAAAGTTACGACCTCTTGAACAATTTTATCGACGACAGTTACTTTCTATCTGATCAGAATCTTGAGATATTTAACATGCGAGAATTTCACGTGTATACTAACGCCACGTAGTGTGAAAATTGTGAACTATTGTCAGTTATCGCTCAGCTTCTGAGACGTGCAGACGTTTTTCTCGATTGCGCTTATCACTAGTGAAGCATTTACGTTTTGGATACCCTTCTATCCGCTGCGCCGCGTCGCGTGCAAAAGTGTTTCGCGATGAGGCGAGAAAACACTTTTAAGATTGACTATTCGCAGTTCTCCGTCAAGCCGTCGGTCGAAAAACTCTATGGTTTTTGTCGTTCGGTTCTCGGTCTAAATAGGGAAGACATTAAAAGACTTCAGTGTCACAGAGGTGGAGCATGTGCCTTCGTCAAAGTCAGTGACTTGACGCTGGCACAAAAAGTCGTTGACGAACATGACGGGAAGCATGAAGTGGAGTGTGAGGGGAAGAAACACAAGCTTCGGATCACGTTGGAAGATGGTAGTGTTGAAGTGCGGGTTTACGACCTTCCCGAATATGTGTCTGAAGAGAAAGTCTTTAGTTTCCTAAGTGCGTTCGGGGAAGTGATCTCAGTTCACGAGGTATCGTGGGGTGAGAGTAACGAATGTGAAGGCATACCGCTCGGCATATGGTCTGCTCGTATGCTAGTGAAGCGGAACATTGACTCGTGGGTCACCGTCGATGGAGAGCAAGCGTTCGTTGTTTACAAGGGACAGCTGCAATCCTGCCGCCACTGCAAAGAGCAAGCGCACACTGGCATATCATGTGTCCAGAACAAAAAGCTACTGTACCAGAAAAGCTACGCGAATGTCACGAAGCAAACTGGACAGGCCAATAGGTCAACAGCCGGTCAGCAACCCAAAAAAGCTGGTGCGAAACCACCAAACACGAAACTAGTCGGTCAAAAATCCACTACTCCGCCATCGTTAGAGTCAGACGTTTTCCCCGAACTGCCGAAGAGCCAGAGTGAATTCTCAGGCCCGAAAACACACACACGCAGCCAGCCTGCAGCAGGGTCTGCGCAAGTACAACGAGCGCACAATGTGTCAAGTTCGTTCCTAACACCACCACAAGCTGTCGTGGCTTTGGATGACGTGTTCAAAAAGCCAGAAAATGCGCTGCGATCGCAGAGCAGAAGCGGCAACGGGAACGAAACCGATGAATCCTCCGCTTCCACGAGCAGTAGACGAAGCTGAGGAAAACCAGCCGGTAAAAAACCCCGCCGGGATGACGACGACGACGAGAGGGACGAGGACAATCGCTTATAAATGGCTCTCACGTCGTACAACATCTCGTCCATCAACATCGGCACCATCACGAACCCCACGAAACTGAACGCGCTCCGAAGCTTCATAAACAGCCATAGCCTCGATATCGTGTGTCTACAAGAAGTAGAGAACGAGCAGCTCTCCTTGCCTGGCTACGTCGTTTTCTTCAATGTGGACCATACGAGAAGGGGAACAGCTATTGCCCTGAAGGAACACATCCAGGCCACTCACATCGAGAGAAGCTTGGACGGCCGACTGCTTACGCTGAGAGTGCAAGACACAACGATCTGTAATGTTTACGCTCCCTCCGGCTCTTCGCTACGTGCAGCTCGGGAGAACTTTTTCAATGGGACGCTTGCCTACTATCTCCGCCATCGTACCACGCATGTCATTCTGGCCGGCGATTTCAATTGCGTGCTTCGAACAAGTGATTCTAGCAGCCCAAACACTAGTCCCGCCCTCAAAACAGCCGTCCAGCAACTGCAGCTCCACGACGTATGGGAGAAACTGTGTCCGCGTGATCCAGGTTTCACGTACGTCTGCCGTAACGCACAGTCGCGACTCGATCGTATTTACGTCAGCAGTGATTTGCGCGATCACCTGCGAGCAGCACATGCACACGTCTGCTCATTTACCGACCACAAAGCGCTGGTACTCCGACTTTGTCTCCCCCATCTTGGTCAAGAGCATGGCCGTGGATTTTGGTCCCTTCGGCCCTATCTTCTGAGTGACGAGAACGTTGCCGAGTTCCAATACCAGTGGCAATATTGGACCCGGCAGCGCAGAAACTATGGCTCCTGGATCGAATGGTGGATTTTGTTCGCTAAGCCCAAGATCAAATGCTTTTTCAAGTGGAAATCTCGAGCCGTCTTCGATGAATTCCACAGTGAACATCAGTATCTCTACAGCGAGCTTCGGTTAGCCTACGACGGGTACTACCAGCACCCTGAAATGATAACCACCATAAACCGGTTGAAAGGTGAAATGCTAGCACTTCAACGGAGATTTTCCTACACGTTCATGCGAATGAATGAAACACATGTGGCGGGAGAACCCATGTCAATATTCCAATTGGGGGAGAGGCGAAGGAAGAGAACCGTCATCACGCAGCTGCAGACAGAGCAAGACGAAACGGTAGCAGAGCCACGAGCGATCGAGACGCATATGATGGACTACTTCTCGACGCTGTACTCGGAGGAGCAAACAGAAGAGAATGAGAACAGTTTCGTCTGCGAGAGTGTTATCCCACCCAACGACCCATCGAATGAAGCCTGCACGGACGACATTACGACGGCAGAAATCTGGTCTGCAATAAAAGCGAGCGCCCCACGAAAATCTCCCGGCTGCGATGGTATTCCGAGAGAGTTCTACCACCGCATGTTCGACGTCATCCACCGAGAGTTGAATCTGTTGCTGAATGAGGCACTCAGCGGTAATCTTCCTCCAGCGTTTGTCGATGGCATCATCTGGTTGGTTAAGTGCTGTTGGTTGTGCTGGTTAAGAAGAGAGGCGGCGACGACACAGCCCGTTCATATCGTCCGATCTCGCTGCTCAACAGCGACTACAAGCTCTTCTCCCGCATTCTCAAAACCAGACTCGAGCAAGTGATGAGAGAGCACCACGTCTTGAGCGACGGGCAGAAATGCTCCAACTCAGAGCACAACATATTTCAAGCCACTCTTGCTCTCAAGGACCGGATAGCACATCTCCGCCACCACCGCCGTGCCGGGAAGTTAATCAGCTTTGATCTCGATCACGCTTTCGATCGGGTCCGGCACTCTTTTCTATTCGAAACCATGCGCTCGCTCGGCTTCAACCAGGATCTCATCGCTCTACTCTCGCGAATCAGTGTTCACTCGGCTGTCGACAAAAGCAGGCCACTCTCGATGTGTGCTACGCGATCGTCTGTTTTCTCGGCAGCAACCATTGTGTGGTCCTCCTCATTGTTCTTCATCAGCAGTTCTTTCGGTCGATGCGTCGTCGACTTTGGAAAGCAACCGTTTCGTGATGAGTGTGTGAGTGCTGACCACGTTTTGCGTCCATTGCTGAAATGGACGCGCTCTGACCCTCGTTGGCGTACAACAATTTGCCATACAATGAAACTACTGGAAGCGGCTCCATTTCTGATGGAGGAGGCTTTTTGGATAGCGGAAGATAAAGTGTTTATTGTGTTGTATCTTTTGACTATAGTTTTAAGATGTATTGTATAGTGACCAAGAATCCTCGGCTCTGTAAAGTTAATTCGGTTGAGCCTTATCAAATAAATTAATACACAAAAAAAAAAAAAAAAAAAAAAAAAATACTCTCGCGAATCGCCAGCCGGTCCACCTCTCGGCTGTTGATCAATGGGCACCTTTCTCGTCCGTTCGAAATTCAACGCTCTGTACGGCAAGGGGATCCGCTATCAATGCATCTCTTCGTTCTTTACCTGCATCCACTAGTGTGCAGACTCGAAAGAGTGTGCGGGAATGATCTGCTAGTGGCGTATGCGGACGACATCAGTGTGATCGTCACATCGACCAGGCAAATCGATGAGATAAATAGGCTGTTCACTCGTTTCGAGAGAGCTGCTGGCGCAAAATTAAATTTGCGGAAAACTGTTGCCGTCGATGTTGGCCTTTGCGAAGGCAACAGAATCAACACTCAGTGGCTACAAACAGTCAATGTAGTTAAAATTCTGGGTGTTGTTTTCGCAAATTCAATACGACTGATGACAACGATGAACTGGAATGCGCTAGTGGGGAAGTTCGCGCAACAAATGTGGCTGCATTCTCTGCGCACGCTGACGCTGCACCAAAGGGTCATCATGCTCAACACGTTCGGAACGTCCAGGATATGGTACCTCGCGTCCATACTACCGCCGTTGGGAGTGCATACGGCAAAAATCACATCAGCAATGGGTACGTTCCTCTGGAGAGGGACTGTCGCCCGTGTCCCAATGATGCAGCTGGCACGCAGCAGAGAGAATGGAGGCCTGAAGCTGCAATTACCAGCTCTGAAATGTAAGTCACTCGCAATCAACCGACACCTACAAGAGATCGAATCCCTTCCTTTTTATAGATCCCTTCTTTTCCACGATAATCCCCGCCCAGCCATCTCAATAGATCTTCCCGACCTTAGACAAATCCTATCAAACTTATCCCAAATTCCCCACCAAATCCAACAGAACCCCTCCACCGATCAAATTCACCAGTACTTCGTCCAGCAAACTGAGCTACCAAGGGTGGAACGTAACAGTCCAGCAAGTGGCTGGTCACGCATATGGCGAAACATTGCATCAAGGCAACTTACTTCAGCGCAGAGGACGAAGCTTTACTTGTTGGTGAACGAGAAGATAGAGCACCGCAAACTGCTATTCGTGATGCTGCGAGTAGATGACGAAAACTGTACGCATTGTGGCAACCGTACAGCAGAAACTATCTCCCACAAATTTTGCGCTTGTGCTCGCGCCGGCCCGGCTTGGACGGTTCTTCAGCAGAGAATAGCTGTCATCTTGGGTGGATGGAGGCGACTCGAGTTCGAAGATTTGTTAAGACCTGCCCTATTAGGAATAAACGACAGACATAGAGTGGCAATTCTGAATATGTTTATTACATATATCTGCTTCGTTAACGATTGTAACGGTAGAATTGATTTAGCTGATTTGAACTTTCATCTTGATGTAGCAAATTGACGGTAAAACAAAAAAAACTTTGTATGCTAAACTGACAAATAAAACTTCACTTTTACAAAAAAAAAAAAAAAAAAAAAAAAACTATTGTGCATCAAGCAATAGGCATTGACCTCATGAAAAACTTTTTCGAAGACAGTAATTTCCTACCTGTTCAGGATCTCGAGTTATAGCAAACGCGAGAATTGTACACGTTAACTAGCGCCACGTGGTGAGAAAATTCTGGGCTACTTTTCAAACCACCAAAAAGTCTTGACCCCTTGAACAAGTTTGCCGAAGACAGTAACTTTATATCTGCTCAGGATCTCGAGCTTTTGTATATGCGAGAATTGCATGTGTATACTAGCACCGCGTAGTGAGAAAATTCTGGACTATTGTCCACCAACGAAAACATCTTGACTTCCTGAACAACTTTGCCGTATACATTTACTCTCTATCTAGTCAGGATCTAGATATATTTTATGTACGAAAATTTCACATGTATAGTAGCGCCGCGAAGTGAGAGAACTCTGAACTACTGTTCACTAGAAAAAAAGTTATGATCTCCTGAACAGCTCTGCCCAAGATAGTAACTTTCTATCTGGTCAGGATCTCGAGATATTTTATATGAGAATTTTACGTGTATACTAGCGCCATGTAGTGAGAATTTTCTGAACTACTCTTCACCAAAGAACCACCTCACCACTTCACCCAAGACAGTAATTTTCTATCTGGTCATGATCTCGAGATTTTCTATGTTGTAACCAATTAAGTCAAATCCCACGTAGTACGGACACCGTTTACGCGGTTTTCATTCACATTTTCTCTATTATCCGCATTTTTTGGGGGTTAACTGTAATACAAGTTTAGCTTGTTTAGTTAGTTTCATATCGATTGGTAGCTCGGTTGCAAAATGGCAATGGAAAACTCACACTGTTGTACAAAGTACAACGCGCGAGTTCTCGTGTTACAAAAGTTGGCGCGAGTAACGGAGGGTTAAACTTCACCCAGTGAGTATTGACACATCACAATGTTGTGATGGAGCATGGAAGTGGGATTTACTAGAGTATTAAAATACTCTTGAACCTTTTAGGATTATATCTTAAAAAATCAAATTTGGTCAAAGCCTGCCTTATTTAAAATTCTGCGTAGTTCATTTCAATTATTTGCAAGTAGTGGATTACAGGTTTCCCATGATTCTGATTCAATCGATACAAACAATGCTTGTGTAATCCCACGTTTGCAAACAAAATTTAATGTGTTTATTTATACATTGAATTGATCTGATCACAAATACAGAAACGCATAGCATTTTTTTTTATCGAAAAAGAATTTCAACCGCTATGGAAATATTTTAATAGCAAATTCCAACATCACATTTTTTTTCCAAATACCGAAACAAACTTAATCCCAGTGACAATGCAACATTTTACAGCAAAGGACAGGAACGGAAACAAGCTACAAAAATAATCCCTTCCCACAGGCATGTCAACAATTGCAACAACACAAAAAAAAAATGCAAAGCCGCCAGCCTAGGCCAGCATGGGGAAAATAGTTGAGCTGCACAACCTGGTGCAAGCACTATACCTATGATCTGCCCCTGGTCGGAGTAGATTGTTAGGGCTGCGGGCAGGTGGAGTACAACATTTCCAACCGCATCCGGATCACCGGAGGTTGGAATAAAAATGTTCATTATGCAATTAATGCCACATTATTATTCCGGACTGGGGTGCGACCGACGCTGGCTGGGTTGATCGGTACACGGATGGCTCCTCGTCGTTGACCACCTGCAGCATTGTTTGCGGGTTAGTTAGAAAAAGGGATGATGCTTTGTTGCATGTTGCATTGTCTTGTTTTTCGGTTTTTTGCACATCCATGGTTGACATGAACGACAATCCGACAGACCGGAATTGAAACTTTTTTCTTTTTTTTTTTGCTACAACTAGTCGTCCATGTGTCACAGGATGAATGTGGATTAATGTTTGTGTTTGTGGTGACCACGGATGTCAACGAAGCCATTTGCGTGCGGAAAGCAAGTGGACTTTAGGACTGCTAGGTATTAATGTTCATGATCCATTATCCATTACCTGCCGTTCGCGTGCGTAGTTGGTCATTTTTAACAGGTCATATTTTTGGACAATCATCATGCGTCACAATTATCAACACATCAAATGGAACAGTTAAACCTCATTAAACAATCATTCGCGGCCACAGAGATTTCCGTTGCGCACAATTTCTTTCAAACATTGACATGCCGGAATGACATTTTTCGAACACGCGTCATGCTCGGCTCATTCTCATTAATATTTTGATTAATTTCCTTTCCCCGGAATATCGACTGACAAATGGCCGCAAGAGTGCGGCTTCCCTCACTGCGGGCATGCGTGTTATCGAAATCAGGAAACGTAATTTTTATCGTGTTGCAAATCGAATCACGCCAAATGTTAAGTGATTTAATAGAAATGTTCGCCATAATTACATTAAACCATTCAGGTCAAGGGAGAGGAATGGCTCGTTCATGCCAAACATCACTCATCCAGGCTGCAACCAACTACAGAAAACGTCATGTTATGCACGATGGGATTAAATGGGTTGCCCGTTTGGGCTGTAATCGGCTTTAGTCGCCTGTTTGTTTGGGGTTACACGAGCCTGGGACGACTTTCTATGAGTGAAATTTGTTTTCATATGGCCCAACTTCACTCGATTAGTGTGGGGTTTGCCCAAATTATTTGCTTACAGAAGTATGTAGGTAATTCAAGGCGACAAACAGATTACGTCAAGGTTGCGTGCTAATGGAGCGGAAATTCCCTAGCAAACGGAGTGGGTGAACCATTTCAGGAGAAGTCGTTTTTGCTTCATTCCGAAAGAGCTGAAAAAGCAGTGAGTGACGATGCATATTTGCTGGGTAAACCATACCAGTATCATGAACCTTTCGATGCAATGTAAACAAGAGCGACTGTGGAATAATACTGCATGACTAGCTAATGAATAGATAGTGGATTTACAACTAGATGGTTGGTGAAAAGCAAAAAAAAAGGTTTGTTTAGCTGGAGCTGCCTCGTGGTCGATGGCGTAGGCAAGTTGTGAAATAGAGGAGGTTATTTTCAAGGTGATTCAGGGCCGTATGAATCACCCGTGGGGCCCCTGATTTTTTTTTGCGAAATCCGCAAACGTCTGCGGTCGCAAACTTTTGTCATCCCAGAAATCAGATGATGCCATCCCTGGATCGTCATCTCAGTCTGGCAATGGACAGGGACAGAAAAACTCCCGATCGCGAGCCTACCCAGAAGACTCGACTGGCCCATGGGTTGTCTACTTTCAGCCCAAAAACAACAAGGGACAGCCCTGTGGGGTTGTACGCAATGGTGACGCAGGACTACGTGGTCTTATATAGTAAATATTATTTGTTAACTGCAGCAGGAGCTTGTGTTTTGTGTAGGAATAGGAATTTGAGCGTGGTACTCTCTGTTTATACTTTTTAATATAACGCGCTTGACATAGATGGCCCACATCGACTCACGAAGAGCTACTGATTCCGATCAATAGCGCTGCGGCTTCTTCCTCCTTCTATGCATGGTCATGTGGGCTGCAGCTCGCTGCTTGCAGGCAGTCTTTCGTTGTGTATTGGAGAACACTATACTCACCACGCGGTGATTTTATAAACACCGCTTGGTGAGACCGGATGAAATTAACTTTGAAATCTGTGCTAGGGAAATCGCATTTCGCAGTCAATCAGTGATAATTTTAACTATCATAGCAACAGTTGCACATTCGTGCAACTTTCACTAGTGACATTTTGAAAAATGATAAAGTCTTAATTTCAACAGATTCGTAGAAAAAAATCCTGTCGATTGGCGTATTATGAATCAAATTCCAACATCTCTGGATCAAAATCAGACCACTTTCATGCCGCGACTTTGGTTTTTGAAATTGCACCCCAATGTAGCCTTCAAGAACATGGTATGTTAGATTTAAACATATCTAGATAGAGCTGGAATTAGGCGTATCAGCTTTTGTAAGCAATGACTTCTCTCGATGATTTTTAGGAATTCAAGGCACGCAAACCAACATTACCCAAGACATAATCGAAAGAAGTCATTGTTTTCAAAAACTGTTACGCCCTAATTTCAGCTCTATCTTGATATGGGAACTGACATCCGATTGATGACCTTGACAAATGTCTAAAAAAATACTCTTTTTCAAATTTATGGTGGTCCTGAAAAGGACCGTTTTGTCGTGATGGTTGAGTAGTGCTGAGCTATTAGGGTGTTCAACACAGATGAGGCTGGTGAGCTGTATGTTGTTTGGAATGAGGGTGATGCGCTTGGTATAGATGGCCCACAGCGACTCACGAAGAGCTACTGATTCCGATCTATAGTGGTGTGGCTTACTCCTCCTTCTATGGATGCTCATGTGGGCTGCTGCTGATGCCGACGACCAGACACCACCACACACGGTGATTGGAATTGAATCCGATCAGCGGTTGAGGTTGATAGTAAGCTGCTTGCGGGGAGCCTTTCGTTGAGTACTGGAGAACACTATCACTCACCACGCGGTAAGTGAATAAACACTGTTTGGTGAGACCGGATGGAATTCAACTTTGAAATCTGTGTTAGAGAAATCGCTTTTCGCAGGTAATCGATGATAATTTTAATTATTATAGCAACAGTTGCACATTCGTGCAATTTTCACTAGTGATATTTTGTAAAATGATAAAGTTGTAATTTCAACAGATGCTTAGGAATATTTCTGATCGATTGGTTATAAAATCATTGAAATTAATCCAGAGGCAGCTGAGTTATTAACGTTCAAAATCTGTCATAATTTTGTTACATGTTCCAATTTCGGTTTTCACAAAGTGTACCCCCATATGAAAATCACAGACGTAGTCCTACGTCAAAAGAAACCTTTGAATGTAATGCAAATAACGACTGATCTGACGAAGTGGTTCTCGGCCGTGACCAAAATCTCGAAGGTTAGGTACAATAGCAAGCAAGCTAACGAGATTGTTGTCTCGACCAGGCATAGAAAATCATTTACATTCATTTACCTCTCACTTTTTTCATCAGCAGCATTCCGCAAAATGATGTATAGAGCTTTAGTATGTTTTGTTATTAGCTACAACTTTTGCCCATAACTCAAATATGTATCTCTTATGCATCACGAATTAGAGCGGGCAGAACTCGTTACTGTTTTTCAGTGAATGTAAAATACATTCACTGAAAAACAGTAGTGGATTCTGTTTGCTCTGGTTCGTCATGCATAAGAGATACGGATTTTAGTTGTTAATAAAAGTTGTAGCTAATAACAAAACCTACAACAATTCAATGCATTAATTTGTGGAATTCTGGTCATGAAAAAAGTTAGGAGCAAATGAATGTAAATGAATGTACGAAATGAATGCAAATGATTTTCCATGCCTGGTCTCGACTATAGAGTGCACATCCCAGCTCGTTGAACAAGGCTTTTGAGGTTTTTTTTTTTTTGAGAGCTTCCAAAAGGGTTTGGAACTCGGGTCTAATTTCAAAACATTATTTTCAAAAAGTTTTGTTCCTCCTTCCTTGTTTTTGCACATCCCGCCTGATTGCCTTCTGAGGACATTTTTCAGACGGATCAAGAGTTGAAGATCGTCGTCTATTATAATTGAATCGAATTTAACCTCGCATTTTGGTACTGAGACAGCTCTTGCTTCAACTATCGAAGTAGGCACAGATTTAAGAGCATAATTAATTTCATCTTTGGTTTGTAAAGGAATGATTGGATCAAAGCTGTGTTCCATAAACGTTCGATATTGCTCCCAATCAGCTCTACGGTCATTCAAGGTACACATGAACAAATTATGAATTTTACTGGTGATGTAAACATCCATGCATGCAAACATTAATACATGTTAACTTCCTTTTCACTTTAGCTAGTTATGTATGTATTGCTCCAAGCGTGAAGTTAACAATGTTACATAGTTGGAGATGTTGAACGACACTTATCAGACTTAAGGTTCATTTTATATGATAGATAAGGAGATGAAATGACACATATCAGACTTACGGTTCATTTTATATGATAGATGAGGAGATGAAAGTAGAGTTGATAGTTCCGTTAGAGTACGACAGTGTGAAAATTGTACACTCTCCCCCCAAAGAAAGCGAACTCGGTCTACACGAATTCCATTTACGTTGGTCTCGAATGATTCCGTTTACGCGAGGGAATCGCGTAAATGGAGTACACGTAGCATATTTGACCTAATAGGGACCAACATGGAATATCTCGCGATCCTGTCTCCGGCAAAGTTGTTCAGTAGACCTAGCGGTTAGTGGACAGAAGTTCAGAATTTTCTCACTACGCGGCGCGAGTGTGCTTGAATTTGTGATTCCCTAGTTTACGTTATAACTTGAAAATCTTGCCATCTAGAAAGTTATTGTCTTGGGTGAAGTTGTTCAGTGGATCAAAACCAAATGGTTGGTGAACAGAAGTTCAGAATTTTCTCACTGCGTAGCGCTAGTGTGCTTGAATTTGTGATTCCCTAGTTAACGTTATAATTTGAAATCCTTGCCATCTAGAAAGTTGCTTTCTTTGGCGTAGTTGTTCAGTGGATAAAGACCTGATGGTTGGTTGACAGATGTTTGGAATTTTCTCACTACGCGGTGCTAGTGTGCTTGAATTTATGATTTACTCGTTTGTGTTATATCTTGAAATCCTTGCCACCTAGAAAGTTGCTGTCTGCAGCGAAGCTGTTCAGTGGATCAAGACCTAATGATTGATATACATAAGTCTGAACTTTTGTCACTACGCGGTGCTGGTAAGCTTGAATTTGTGCTTTCCTTGTTTGTGTGATATCTTGAAATTCTTACCATCAAGAAAGTTGCTGTCTTGAGCGAAGTTGTTCATTGGATCAAGCCTAATGATTGGTGGACAGAAGTTCGGAATTCTCTTCCTACGCGGCGCTAGTGAACTTGAATTTATGATTTCCTTGTTTGTGTTATATCTTGAAATGCTTGCATCTTGAAAGTTGCTGTCACGGGTGAAGTTGTTCAGTGGATCAAGACCTAATGATTAGTGGACAGAAGTTTGGAATTTTATCACTACATGGTGCTAGTATGCTTGAATCTATGATTTCCTTGTTTGTGTTATATCTTGTAATCCTTGTCATCTAGAAAGTTACTGCCTTTGGCTAAGTTGTTCATTGGATCAATACCTAATGATTAGTGAACAGAAGTTCGGAATTTTCTCACTACGCGGCGCTAGTGTGATCAAATTTGTGATTTCCTAGTTTATGTTATAACTTGACATCCTTGCCATCTACAAAGTTGCTGCCTTTGGTGGAGTTGTTCATTGGATCAAGACCTAATGATTGGTGGACAGAAGTTTGGAATTCTCTCACTTCTGTTCTGTTCTGTTGCCATTATGCAAAATCAAAAATCTAGATATTTGAATAGATTGAAGTAAAGAACTTCCACTTACGGCTTACGCCACCGTAATTATTCACAAAAGCAGATTCACTGTTTTGAAATGCTGATGCCAAAATTATTCGTGCGCTTGGCTATGACACTTCAAATTCTATTACGCTTGCACGGTACGAAAAAAGGACATAATAGAAATTTCTGAACGCTTGAGTGTAAGTGCTAGAATGCTGTTAGCTCCTTAGTCACAATGACTTGGTCTGGTTTGTTGACGTCATTGTGTTTTAGAAGTTATCCCCATTCTTGCCTCACACTTGAGCGTACTTAAATCTCTTTATTAACTTCTCTTACTTACTTACTTAACGATCCTGCGCACCTCCAGGGGTGCAAAGGGTCTTTATGGAAGATTTCCATCCTGGGCGATTACTAGCGTTAGCCTTGACCTGTGCTCAAGTCAAATTTCGGTCAACGTTCTTAATTTCTCTGTTAAGGCTCCGCCACCACGAGCTCTGGGTCTGGCTCTGCTGCGATGTCCTGGATTCCAGTGCTTGCTTGCAGATTTCGTTTTCACTCCGTCGTAGTGTGTGGCCGACCCACCTCCACTTCCGTTTATGAATTTCTGTCTCCATCGGCTTCTGATGGCACAAACGATGAAGCTCGGAATTTGAGATCCAATTGTGAGGCCACCAGGCACGAAATTATGTACCGCAGGCATTCAAGTTAAAAATTCGGATTTTGGTGCGTCGACTGACCTGATTCGCTCTCCATACATATCGCAAACTGGCAAAAGCAGGCCTCGCCTTTTTAATCCGTGCACTTATGTCGCTCTTGGTGCCGCCGTCCGACGCTATCTGGCTGCCAAGATATTGGAAGCCTTCGACTTTCTCCACTGCCTGCCCAGCTACCGTGAAATTGGAACGGTTTTCCGTGTTGACATCCAACGATTTGGTCCTGTTGACGTTGATGGTTAGACCTGCTTCAGAGGAGCGTTCCACAAGGTCGTCGAGCTTACTCTGCATGTCAGAGCGCCGTCATCAGCCAAATCGAAGTCGTTCAGATGCTCCATGGTAATAGGCTGCCACAGCAACTCACGGTTCGGTACACGGTCAACGGCTCCAACCATGATCTCGTCGATTACGATGAGGAACGGTAGCGATGAAAATAAACATCCTTGCCTCACACCCGCGATTACCCGAATCGGGTCAGACAAAGCTTCGTTGTGCAACACTCTGCATGAGAAAGCCTCGTACTGCGCTTCGATGAGGTTGACCATCTTATCAGGGACTCCCTTGCATCTCAGAGCGCCCCACAAGTTTTCGTGGTTTAGTCGGTCGAAAGCTTTTTCGTAGTCAATGAATACCAAGTACAGGGACTCTTGGAACTCATTGACCTGCTCCAGGATGATGCGGAGCGTGACAATATTTTCCACACAGGATCTTCCAGCACGAATTCCTGCCTGCTGTCGTCGGAGAGTCACATCGATCTTCTCCTGTATCCGATTGAGGATAACTTTACACAGAACTTTGAGAACAATACACAGTAGCATGATGCCTCGCCAGTTGTCGCATACAGTTGGATTCCCCTTCTTGGAGACTTTTACCAAGACGCCCTGCAACATTTGTGAGGATAGCATGATGTCAGCTTTGAGCATTTCTGTTGAACTTCATACTTCGGATGGCTGCTTTTATCTCCTGCAATGATGGAGCTTCAGTGTTGACGCGAGTAACGCGCCTCACCCTTGGCGGATCATGCCAAGATGTTGATGGTTGGTTGACCGTTGAAACTTCGAGAAGTTGTTCAAAATGCTCGTTTCAACTGGTCAGTGGGGTCGGTGAGCAACTGTCCAGTCGCGTCTTTCACAGGCATCGTTGCCCCGCTCAGCCGTCGTGAAACATCATAGAGGAGGCGGATATCGCCAGTTGCTGCGGTTTTTTCCCCTTCATCAGCCAGGGAGTCCACCCACGCTCACTTGTCCCGTATACAGGAACGCTAAACTTCCCTCTCTAGAGCCGAATACCGCTGACGGGCCTCGTTCTTGGCTCCTCGGGTCCTTGTTCGCTCCATCGCGGCTTTTGCTTCTCTCCGCTCCTCGATCTTCCTCCAGGTTTCATCGGTGATCCACTCCTTCCTCTGAGGTCTTATTCAGTTGACTGTAAAAGTTCTCTTTGTCCTGCAATTCGGCAGCATCGGTTGGCGCATAACATTGGATTATGGTAAAGTTTTCGGACCCGTGTTCTGAATCTGGCAACGATTATTCTCTCATTGATAGGTTCCCACTTGATGAGCGCAGCCTGTGCTTGGGCCCTAAGCAGAAAGCCAACTCCACGTTGTCACGGAGCGTTTTCACCTCGCATATCAGAATATAAAAGTACCTGTCCCGAAGGCAACTTGTGTTCTCCAAAGTTCGGCCAGTGGACTTCATTAAGTCCCAGGATTTCTAGCTTCATACGGCGGGCCTCACTGGTGAGTTGGGCTAGTTTACTTTGTTGGGCTAGCGTCAGTACGTTCCATGTTCCAATTCTTGTCCGTTGTTTAGCGCCATAAAATCAGTTCCTAATCTTTCACAATAGGTTTCTGTAACAATTTGACGGTTTCGGAGACAGTAGGTGGTTGGCCTAAGGTCTTCTATCCGCCGTGATGGGACTGCCATCTTGGGTATAGCTTTTGGGGAGATGCATTTCGTATTTAGCCGATGGATGCCAGTCAGACGTTGTTTGAGCCGCCCCTAACATGGAGAACAGACGCTCGGGTTTTGTAAGCCACATCCTCCGAAAAGGATGCAACTCCCCCTTCCCTGTCTGCATACGACCAAAGTTCTCACCGGAGTTGGTTACCCGATCTTCCCTAAGGTTACTCGTATCCCAGCCGGCGCCGCGGGGAGGAAGGGATAGAAGTTACTGGGCAAGAGGCTAAGGACCACTTTCACTTGCGGGTCTATTTTATAACCTTCAAATACGCGAAGTACCACCTATTTTCCCAGCTATAACTTCTCTGGAATTGATTGAGTTCATGCAAAGTTAAGTGCAAGAAAACCGTGTACATATACGCATACCTATACATATAACTAACCCAAATGAGCAAATTTCGATGAAATCTTCGATGTAGCAGCACCTCCTCTACCCGTGTCTCCTCGAGATCGTTAAGTTTTAGTAATATTGTGTTTGTCTATTCTGTAACGGTAAAAGCATCAACGGAATTGAAGGATTATATCAATAACTTGGTCACAATTGTTGTGAGATGAAAGGAGCGTGATGGCCTAGTGGCAACCATTTTTGCTTACTGAGAAGTAGATCATTAGTATCATACCGGGCTCCATCATGTTTCAGAGTTCCGAGGGTTGCATCGATTTTTTTAAACATTTTACGATTTCCATTATTATTATTATCGTTTTAATTCAATTCCCGTAACGGTCATTGCCATTGTCCTTGGTGCTTCTCTGGTAAAAAAAAATGTATGGCATACGTAAAACTCTATTCAGATGGAATTTTTCTCGGAGTTTACATGAAACTCCCTTTAGTAAAGGGCGTATTCGATAAAAATGGACACACACAAACCATTATACCAAAAGACTTGAAATATTCAGTGAAGATTGTTTAGTCCATAACGTACACATGCAACTTTCTTGGAGGTACTTTATCTCGAGTCATAGTCATGAGAACAACATGCTGTCTATATAATGTTGTACAGTCTCCAGTTTTAAATCAGCGGTTATGCAAGGAAATTCAATCGTCATTATTGCTATTGACGGATGGAACCAAACCAATATTATTTATTTATTTATTTATTTATTAGTTTACATCAACAGGCTGAGTGTAGCTCCAATGATGTTTAAGTGAATAACATTAAAATACATAGTCCAGCTTACTAAAATACACAATACAATAAAATACATGGTCATTCCACGGTTTACTACGTCAGAGAAAATACGGGAAAAGCGCCGGCGTAGCATCTATCGTGTCAGGTTGAAATCGAACACTGAAGAAACTCGATTGAACACACGTTGAAGGCCGTCTATAGCACCTTTAATGCTATAGTTGGTGCGATGCTGAGGCAATCTTAACAAAGCGTTATTTGCCAGCGCTCAGGGTTGGACGTTCACGTTGATCTTCTCCAGGATTGTAGAATAATCAATTCTACCTTGTAAACTATCCGCGATGAGCAGGGCCCGCGAAATGTCTCTCCGAGTACGTAGAAGCTCTAGATCAATCAGTTGACATCGACTTTCATAACTGGGTAGACGAAAAGGGTTTCTCCAAGGCAGCTTCCTCAGAGCAAATCGAAAAAAATCGACGCTGAACGGACTCAACTCTTTCAGCACCATTGTTATAGCTTGGGTTCCATACTGCAGAGCAATATTCCAGGGTGGACCGCACCAGGGAACAGTATAGCGATTTGAGACAATATATATCGGAAAAATTCTTTGCAATCCTGAAAATGAATCCCAAAGATCTTGACGCCTTGTCGACAATGAACAAGATGTGTTGCTTATACGTTAACTGGGAATCCAGAATAACTCCCAGGTCTTTTACGTGGTTGACACGGCTGATAGTTGTTTCCTGAAGTACATAATTGAACATGATCGGTTCCTTCTTGCAAGAGAAGGTGATAACTGAACACTTCGCGGGGTTGACCTCCATTCGGTTCAAGTTGCACCAGTTAGCAAACGCTTCGAGCTGGAATTGGAGGAAGTGACAGTCATCGATAGAACGGATCCGGATATAGATTTTAAGATCATCTGCATACGATAGACGAGGGCCTTCGAGGACAAGATTCACGTCGTTAAATTACAACAGGAAAATCAACGGGTCTAGGTGACTTCCTTGAGGTATCCCTGACGTGACTGGGTAAGTAGCAGACTGAAATTCACCAACGGTTACCATCAGCTGTCGATCACTGAGATAAGAGCGAAACCATCGCAGGAGGTTGTCATTTACCCCGAGTCCATCTAACTTAGCAATCGCAATTGCATGGTTCAGTTTATCGAATGAGCCGACAAGTCGGTGTAAATTACGTCGGTTTGATCCCGTTCTGGCATGCTTTCCGTGACATACGATGTCAGACAAAGTAGATTAGTGGTAGTACAATGATCGGAAAAGAAGCCGTGTTGATCACTACTTAGATACTGCTTACAATAAGAGAGCAGGGGCTCCATGATGACTAATTCGAATAACTTCGAAAGTGAGCTCAACGATGTGATTCTACGGGAATTATCCACGTCCCGTTTGTTTCCCTTTTTGTGAACAGGAAACATATGTGCAAATTTCCAACAAGATGGAAATATAGGGTTACGGTATGTAATGTGGGTCTAGTCCTTTCATTCGGCCTATCACGCAAATAAATAATTAATTAAGGAATATTACACAAAAAATAAGGAAAATATTGATCACTGATGGTTGATAAATGTGTACCACACACAAATCAATTTATATCACAACATTTCAATACATTTTCAGCTCTCGTAAGTAATAAAACTGGTTGAGAATATCACAATGTTCGGAGTTTTTAGCCGCCATGACTTATAAGGTTAAGATGGGAAGGTTGACTGACGATCATCAAATGGCCTGATTATGGCATTTATTGATTGGAATTACCTGATAATACACACTAGACGTAAAACTTACAGTTGCTGTTTGAATATTTTATGTTTATTTTAATTGTTTAACAACGTTTTCACAAGTAAAACATGGACCCAACTTTAGGGACACATTTCTTTTCTATGTTCCTAACTATGGCCCATGAAATTCATTTGACAGCATATAGCAATAAGAGTAACGTCAACAATGTTGTTTTGCATTTGGATGATAAGGAACGAACAGGAAGGGAGATTTTTTCTGCCAAACCTGTATAATGAACATCACAATGTTCTGATTTAGATATTCTGCGGTCAAAAGACGATAAGCGAAATTTTTAATTTTTAATTTTTAAATTGAGTGATTTAATGTAGTTTTCGTAAAATTTTCTCTAAGAAATGTTTTGAGGAATGAAGAGCATTAAGTTAACAGTGATAGTGATAAAAAAAAATACATCAGAAAACGTTACCAAGAGCGTTTTTTTGAGGATCAAACAAGATAGGACGAAGTTGCATCCATAAATAGACCCAATTTGGGGACAATAGACCCATATTACATACATTTCCCTCGTGAGTTATTGTCTTAAAAAAAGTAAGTTTTTCAACTTTTCGTGGTTTCTGATAGCAAACGACATGATAAGCATATCTAAGCATACCATTTAGCAGTAGAATATCGTTTGCAGGTAAATTCATTGATGAGTTATGATTAAAAACGTAATCGATGGCTGCATATTAGACCGAGGTTAGGGACGTATACCCTACCACTCGAGATGGACATGCGGAATAGACGCTGCAACGGTGTCAGCAAGCTGGCGATATGCTTCTTCAGAAATACTGATGGGACACCATCGGGTCCTGGGTTGAAGGACGACTTAAGTTGTGGTGCGGCAGTCGATGGTAGACCAAACTCTTTACGCTGCTCGTTAACGTAATTCCAGAAGGACTTCGGGTGTGACTTGAGTTTACTCTGAATCCCACGTTGATATCGCGAATAGCATCGACGGCTAACTCGCTTGAACTCATGATTGAGCCTAACGTAATGATGTTTCAGCGATAGCGTACGATACTTGGTGAATTTCCTTAGTTCCGCTCGCTTGGTCTATTTAAAACTTTCGCAATTGGCTTGTCTGCCAAGGAAGATGTGACCCTTTTCGGTGAACTCTCTTTGGAACGTGTCTGTCAATGACATACGCCAAGACATGTGAAAAAGCTGCGCAGCGGTTTCAACGTTATCAGGGTCCAGGACGCTTCCCCAGTCTATGCTAGACAGCACGCTGATGATACTACTATGATCAGCTTTCCGATACGAAAAATATTTTGTTTTGTTGATTAAGTTAATCATGATATATTTTTCACATGTTCAATATTCTATAAAAAATCTTCTCTGAAAATTTGAATTTATTTGGTATATGTAGCAGTTAAAAAGTAACAGCTGTTTATGTGTGAATACACTTTGTAAACCGGAACAACTGCAACTCGACCGAAGACTCGATGTTTCCTCTTTTATTGTGACATAAAGAACTCGGTGACATAGCGGCGACCGTTTTGGCTTACTGAGCAGAAGATCATTGCGTCAATCCTAGGCGGGTTGTTAATGCCGGTATGCAAAGGAACCATGATACCGCTTGCCTTCGGGAATCTAAATCTTATTTAACAGTCTATATGCCAGTGGCCGGCGCAATTGAAAAATTAATGTAAATGAGCTTCCAAATCTTGTAAGTGAAAATTTTCGGCTAAATCGCGAGCCAAGCTACATTTATTTGGTTGGTTGTCCTAGCTTTAATAATCATGGAGTAATAACTACGATATGTGCGATCATTCAAGCTCAATCGCAATCTCAGCAAAATCAGATCCATATTCTCGTGCAGTGTTCAATCAGCTGTCGACTGAAGCAGGCCACTCTCGATGTGTGTCACGCGATCGTCTATTTACTCGGCAGCAACCATTGTGTGGTCCTCCTCATTGTTCTTCACAGGGGCCTGACTGGCGGCCATGTTGTTGATGTCATCATCTGCTGTTGTCTTTTTGCTTACAACACGGTTTTCCGTCCCTTTCCACCATGTATACGTCAGGCGGGCCGTATTTAAATAAGGCCTGTGATGTTGCCTATTGTCAAACGTATAGGATTGATATAGGCTTTGACTATATGTTTTTAGTATTACTTCTACGTGAAGTCAACGATTTACATAGTTGAAGATACTAATTTCAAATAACAGACTGTAGTGGTAATTTTTATACGATAGATGGAGTAGATGAAAGCATAGAGTTGATAGTTCCGTTAGAGTACGGCAGTGTGAGGATTGTATATAGATATTAGAATAGCGAACTAGGACAACTTTTAAGGAAGGTACAAATCGGTTTTTTCATCTCTCTTTACCAAACTCCCCCTTTGGAGAGGGATGGTGAGGGGTGTATACCGGTGGTGGTGGGGGGGGGGACAGGTAAAGAGAGATGAAAAAACCGATTTGTACCTTCCTTAAAAGTTGTCCTAGTTCGCTATTCTAATATCTATATACAATCCTCTCACTGCCGTACTCTAACGGAACTATCAACTCTATGCTTTCATCTACTCCATCTATCGTATAAAAATTACCACTACAGTCTGTTATTTGAAATTAGCATCTTCAACTATTGATATAGGGTTTCCAGCTCCTTGGTTCTTCATCAGCAGTTCTTTCAGTCGATGCGTCGCACAGTGGCACTAAATCAAAAATACTGGGACATGGTTATTTGCGACGAAACTATTGAGTGTAGCATTTTGATGTCTTCTAAAATGTTTTATCATTTGTTGAGTTCTTAAGTTGAGTAGTGCATTTAGATAAAAAATAACTTTTTTATGTCTTATTGAAATTGATTTACATCTATGGAAACATTGAAGATGAAGTCATTTTAAGAAACTTTGTCCAAGAACTCAATTTGCTATTTCTCAAGTGGACAAGGTAAAGGGTGAAAGAGGAATACAAACGATACTAACCATTTTTTTACCATAACTTTAAAGATTGAATTTTTAATTTTTTTCAATGTTCTATAAAGTTGTAAGTGCTCTAAAAATGCACATTTTTGTTCAATAAAGCAAATTACTATCTCTTCATGTAAAGGATTAACAACCGCATTTATAATTTTTCAACACTAACTTTAAAGGGGTGTATCTTACATGTTAGCAGGTATTTGCAGCTAAGCTCAACGTAACTTCTTTCAGCAACTTATATCCTACTGTTACATACACAATTCATAGGGGGATAAAAGGGGATGCCTAATGAATTTTCTAATTAAGTACCACAATGTTTTGCAACGTTTTGCTGTTTTCATAATCTTTTTTCCAAGTATGTACATTAGAGTAGGTTGCAGCTTCGACAAAGTTGTTTGGTATAGTATTCTCAATCTCAGTCCGAGTTTTGGTGAAATTTGAGCAATATTTGGATTTTTGAAAAGCAAATGACTAGGATCGTTCGGTTTCCCATACAAAATTGAAAATTCTCCCGCAAATTCAAATTTTGCCCAGTAGTTGGGGACCAGAATAAGCATAAACAAAGGGCAGTGGGAAACCCACTCTGATGTAAACAATTTTAAAAATTGTCATAAAACCGTAAAACTTAACAAAACATTGAGGTACTTTAAAAAAAAATAATTAGGCATCCCCTTGGATCCCCCTATGAATATGCAACAACAGAGTAGAAGATGCTGAAAAAAATAACATTGAGATTAGCTGCTAATACCTGCTAACTTGGTAGATACACCCCCTTACAGATAGCGTTTTAAAAATTATAGAAAGGGACTTAAATATTCAAACCAAAGAGATAGCATTTTTTTTTTTTGCAGCAGTGTGCAGTTTTAGAGCACTTACAACTTTGTAGAACATTGAAAAAAAAATGGAATATTCAAACTAAAAAGTTATGGTAAAATAAACGGTTTTTAAGGGGGTACTACCGTTTGTACTTCAATTTTGCCCTATAACTTCGAGAGATGGAAAATTGACGTCTTCGACAAAGTTTCTTAAAATGACTTCATCTACAATGTTTCCATAGATGATCATCAGACATAAAAAAGTTATTTTTTTTATCTAAGTGTAAAGCCCCCTTGAGCAATAAATTTCACCAGTGCAATAAAGTATTTAAAAATTGAAGAAACATTTTAGAAGACATCAAAATACAACGCTCAATAGTTTCGCCGAAAATGGTCATGTCCCTCTTGTTTTATTTCGTCCCACTGCGCGTCGTTGATGATGAGTGTGTGAGTGCTGACCACGTTTTGCGTCCATTGCTGCAATGGAAGCACTCTAACCTCCGTTGGCGGTTCTGCCATACAATGAAACCACTGGAAGCGGCTCGCGTTCTGATGGAGGAGGCTTATTGGATAGTTGAAGATAAAGTGTTATTGTGTAGAACCTTTCGACTATAGTTTTAAGATGTATTGTACAGTGAACAAGAATCTTCGGCTCTGTAAAGTTAATTTGCTCGAGCCTTATCAAATAAATTAATATGAAAAACAACATTCTCGTGCGTCACCAGGCTAAACGCATTTTGGATAGCATACTGGTTTGCTGCAAGTTGATACATTATGACCGCAAAAAAATGTGGAAAACCATGCCTGAATCAAATAGTTAAAATGCTCCCCCAGTCATATCGACATACTAACAGCATTTCCCTCTTACCTTCCACTTCATTACAGGCGAACTGGTCGGAGCGTCACGCAAGTTCCGGACCGACTTTCTCCAGGAGTGGCCAACGCCGGGAACTGGGCCTTACTTCGATACCACTTCGATTCCCTCCAACATCACCGGGCTGGTCGGCAAGACGGTGCTACTGATCTGCAAAGTCAAGAACCTGGGCAACCGAACGGTGAGTACTCATCCATCTATTTTACGTCGTTTACCCGGTGATTATGCTGCACGTAGCTACGAAGGGGGATTGAATAAATATAATTTTGAGTTTCAAACTGAATTACCACTTTGAACGAACTCGATCAGCGGCAGCGGCAGCGACGGTCTGTCGCAGGAGATCCGTATCATCATATTACTTGTTGGTTAGTCAGCGTAGCTATGAATATGGGAGTACATGTATGAATTCATTCCGCCCACTAATTTAAGCCAGCTTCCCCTTCATCGGAGTCAGTTGGTAGAAGTTTTCCTTCCAGCATCGGGCTCATCGTAGCAGTTTTCTGCTCGTTCTGCATCGTCGTCTAGGGTAGAGTTTTACGGTTGGCAAAAGTTGCGAATAAAATGAAACTTTATGATGGTGAAAAAAGCACACCCCCGTCTGTGAATAGGGTGTGGATGATGCTAATAGCCGGATCGGGTTGCTTGCTAACTACTGTGACCTCGTATTTGCACTACGTGTGAGTGTGTGAGAGAAAGTATGGAATGATACTGCATTCAAGGCTATGCAGGCGATTATGTGTGGGCAAGGGTTTAGGTACATGGGTTACAATGTGTAGCAGAAATATCAAAAGACAAGTTCAACCAAGTGAATGTTGGTTTCATGTGAGATTCGCATTTATTTCTATGTAGAAATACTTAGCCTTACATACCACCATCGTGTCGTAGTGAATGTGAAAGTGAACGAGGACGACGGCGTCTGTGGGTTGCTCCAGCAGGGTGCCCATTGGCATGGATACTATGTATGGAAATATTGGCATTCATAAATGCTTATCATCTCCATGAGGTCTGCTATCGTCGTGCTTCCATGGATACCAAACACCAAACTGACTGACTCAATATGTAAACATTTTCACTAGAAGTGTTTTACTCACTGTTGGGAGCAGAGTTGGGAACTGGAGAGTGTTTGTTTGCTAAGTAAGTAAATGTGTATTTAAATTCTTCAGGTTGAATTCACTATGAGCAATGGACCAGACAGCAATAATGTGATTAATTGAAACAATGAGGTAGCTTACTCAGCAGTTAGCACTGACCTTTGTTGGCATAAGTATGTAACATCGTCTTATTATAGGAGCAAACTCCAAAATATATCCAAGTCAAAGTTGTTTCTTTGAAGGCAAGATTTCAGAAAATTTTAAGTTCATCTGGAAAAGCTCTTTATTTTTTTTTTTTTTTTTGGGAGAAAACAAATTTACGAGGTGATATACTTTTGTCCAACAATTAAATCGTACATCATGCAAAAAACATCAACCTACTAGGCCTCAGGGTGGTGCTCACGAAGTTTCGGAGCATCCGTAAAAATGATAAATTCATGGATTGTATGATTCTAGGATCAGTTTCCGGAGTCTATCATTTTTACAGATGATTTCGTGATTTCTTTTGAAATCAATTCAAATGACGATATTTGAATGAATTTGGATCTGGAACTGCACTTGTGACCAGTGACTGTGACTGTGGAGATCCAGAACATCCGTAAAAGTGATTAATTTATGAAATTGATTCTTGAGCCCCGTGATTTCTTTTGTATCACTTGTACTGAGCCTACATTAACGCATTTCGAGCTGGGTTTGAAATGTGAACTCTCGGAATCATTGGTGGCCCGCAGGTAGATCCGAAGCATTCGGAAAAGTTATGAGTTCATCGGAATGTTCCATCAGCTTCACTTGTTCTATTGAAATCACTTGTAGTAGTTACATGGGAATGAATTTGGATCTGGGTCCAGAAATCAATTCTAGACCAACTTGTGAAAAGGGCCTATGTGTCATATGGAACCAATAACTTTAAACTAGGATTCCTAGCGGGTAAGGCTTCATTCATTCAAAATGACCCCACAATCTGGTAGAGGTAGTTTGTCAGACGCTCATCCTTTCTTCCTAAGGAGTACCAACCTGTGGTCTCAGAGTACATGACCTTACAACCTCAAATGTACTCTTATATCTCTAGTACTGAACTTTTAGCAAAAAACAATCACGAACCTTGTAGCCTTTGCTCCATGCTGTAAATGTTAAATTAGCCATAAATAAAATTAGCACGAAATAGATCAAATCCATAAGCCAGGGGCCTCCCTTAGCACAGTCGGTAAAGGCACAGCTACAAAGCAAGACCACGCTGGAGGTGGCTGGGTTCGATTCCCGGTCCGGTCTAGGAATTTTTCGGGTTGGAAATTTTCTCGACTTCCCTGGGCAGAGAGTATGATTGGACTTGCCACACAATTATACCGATGCAAAAATGGTACAGGCATCGAAAGCTCTCAGTTAATAACTGTGGAAGTGCATCTAGAACACTAAGTAGAGAGCAGGCAATAAGCTAATATGCGATATGCAATAAGCTTGAATAGTGAAGAAGCAGAAAAAGCCAAAAACTATGCCAGTAGCGAAACGACACTAGCTGATTTACGTTAAAATTTGAATGCCTCGCGAGTAACGCCTCTCGATCTTGCGAAATTTCTCCCAAGGCCGAGTCCAGGGAAACCTTCGGGAAAGTTGGGGAAAGAGAGAGTGTGGCTACACCCGACTTTGAACGAAGGACCAACGATCAGAATAATCTCTCGCATGACCGATCTCGTGCGAAGAAGTTCGCGGGAAAATCGAACTTCCGTTAAGTTCGAACGAGGTCACCTTCCCTAATCTGAGGGTCACGGTTTCGCTTGACTTTCGTCCGAACCGCAGCTTACAGTGGGAGTGAGTCGTTTTGTTCGCGTTAATGTATAATTTTTTGTATTTTTTTTTATCAAATCATAAGCAAAATGTTGTGTGCGGCATAGGTTATATTTTGTGTGCGTAGAAAAACAATCTAGGCCAGCCGACGACTACATCCAACTTTCGACGACATCATCTACTTTCCCGGAGCGAAAGATCCCGGCAACCGTCACCTTGTCCGGTGGAAAGCGATTAAAATTCTCATCGCGTATCGGGGCTTGGTGGATACCAACTGCCATTGTTGGAGAGATCACCGTCCACCCTCGTGGCCGTCCAACGGTCGAACATCATCGTTGCTGCCGATAACAGCAGCGCAGCAAACAACAGCAGCAAAAACCAACTGGTGAGTCTGTTCCAATTTCTTTGTTGAGTGTGGCGTCCGGCGAGGACCTTTTTTGCCGACCATAAGGTCGAAGAGCATAATGCTTTGCTAATATGTGGACAAGTCCAATGATTGAGTGGTTGAGTGTAGGCATATAAATCGTGCGCACGTATCGTCAGATATGAACGCCCACCCAACCCATTAATAATAGACACCCGGGTGCCAAGCTTCGTCGTTTTCCGCTTGCTGCATCGTCGTGGGTTTAACCGAGAAGACAGAGAAGAGCACAACACAGATAGGAGGTAGTTGTACCGCACGCACACAAATCCGCCAAAGCATGCTTTAGTTTAAATACAATAAAAATCAACTTACTGTTTTCCGTTCGTAAATAAATGTTTTGATTTGAAATCGATGTAATGTTGTTGATCAGTCCTATCCAATATTAGAATGAGAGGAAGAAAGTATTTTTACGTTGTTTTGGGTCCGTGTAAATATGTTGTGGTCGGAATTTGACATTTATGTTGCTTACCTCTTTTGCTGCAGCTGCGCTTCTGGGGGAATTTAAGTAAAGCTACCGATGAGGAGAACTTGATGTGGAACGTCGCTTAGGGTTTGTGTATTCTCTTACCGGGAGCTTTTCAGAATTATTTCAATGTTGTGAGAGATTATGCTGTTTCGCAATAGGGGTTTCTACTCGATCAAATTCGGTAGTAGTCAAGCTGGCTCGATCTCTTCTTTCTAGGAAGATTTTCACTTGGATTCGTCCTGAGACAGTCTTATCCGGGAAAACTCAACGTGGCCTGCGGTCTCCTTTACCGGAATGGCGCTTAAGCCGCAGGCTCAACCTAGATCGGCCAGTGTCGGCTACAACCTCTCAATCAGTATCACCTCAAAGTTCTACGACAAGAACCCACGAGAATTCATTGCGGAAATCAAAACGAAGTTTTTTTTTTGAACCCTTCTATAAAAAAGGGGTTTTTTTTTTTGGCGCTTACAACGAGGCCCCAGATTAGCAACTACCGAACAGTAGGTTGAAAGTCTAATTTCACTCTCTTAGTTAATAGCACCATGAAAACGTGGATTTAGAGTGATGACGTCTTCGAACAAATTTGATGGGCATGCCATCCTTCATCTTTTGAAGCCATGAGTTTTGTGATTAGCCCTTCTAAAAGTGAAATTCAACATTTACTGTTCCACAATTTAGTTAACTCACTACAAGGAATCATTGAAACATAGAATTATCAAGTAGTATAGCAACAAGACTAGAGGCATCTATTCAAAGAAGCATATAGTGAGCTCCTATAGTCTGGTCCACTTAGAATCCGGACACTTTATTTATTCTATAGCAGTGCCTCCAGTGGTTGAATTTCGAATGTTTCGACAGCGATTTGTTTTGAAAGTACATGTGTTTCAGTGGTGAAAGTGTCGTCTCGATACGTGCAATATCAAAAATTACGTACTTGATGGCAGATGAGAAAATAAAATTTATCCTGCACACACACACACATCGAAAACCCGACATGGTCAATTCGAAATATCGCGAAGAAGTTGAAAATTGCCGATTTAAGGCAGGTTCCCGGACAAAAGCTTTATCTGGCCACAGCACGAGGTGATGTCTCCAACAAATTCATGCGTGTTTTTGCCGATAAATTTGCCCGGAAACTGATGATCTGGCAAGGAATTTGCAGCTGAGGACTCAAAACCAAGCCTTTATTTTTTTTCTTTATGTAACGTCGGTCTCTGCTCCGTAATCTAGTGCCAATCACCGACGGACATCGATTGCCATCCATTGACGGCAATCGATTGTGCAGATAGGCAGCTTCCACACCTGCGTAGGATATCGCACCCATTCAAACACACATGGGCCGGGACCAACGGCTTTACTTCCCTTCCGAACGAAGACATGATCAGAGGTTTTTATGCCTCAGAAAAACACCACCGGCGTCGGCTTCAAAAACCAAGCCTTTCATCACCAACAAAACGAAGAATTTGAAGTTGTATAAGCAAGAGTACCTGGATAAATGTATACTACCTTTCATTAAGGCCTACAAAGGTCTAGTGTGTTCTGACCAGCTTTGGCAAGCTGGCACTACAGCCGGAAGGTGCTGCAGTGGTACCGCGACAATAAGGTGGATTTCATCGTCAAGGATATCAATCCACTCAACTGCTCGCAATTCCGCCCAATCGAAAAGTATTGCGGAAGTGGAAGTTAAAGTAATCTACACTCAAAACATTTTACACGTCAAAGCTAAAAATCACGTAGATCCAAACACATCATCTTCTTTGAGAGTTCACCTGACACAAGAAAAAATTAGATGCCCGTTCCTGAAATTTAGTTGGAACACTTTTGATAATTACCTTGTTGACCAATACCACGTACATTGAAATCATCATTTTGACAGCTCGACTTTCACGTACATGCTACGTGTTCTATACGTATGAAAAATAACAAACATGGCCACTATGTAGAACGTAGTGCAAGAGCTCTCAACTGATTTGCAGATTGCTGATCATCTTTTGGGGATATTGGACGGTAAATAGTGATTTTATTGCATAAATAAACATCTGTAACTACTATTATTTCATTTTACAGAGTGCGGAGTTCAGTTTTTTGACTTATTGGCCATAACTGCCGACCAGATTTAAGAGTTTTTACAACCAACGAAAATAAAATGGAAGTACTCTGTATTAATTGAGCTGATTTCCTCTTGGTGCACACGAAACCTAAGTAAAATGCTTTAAAAAAGAAATGCTTGAAAACTGACGATGTTTTGTTTTTGATAGAAATCTGCAATCATCGATTTGTTGACGTCGCTTGCCCCGGGACAGCGTTTGCGACTAACCGACCAAATTTATTACCCTGATCCGTCTGTCGAAACAGCACAACACAGTCAGGCATACGAGCAACCAGAAGGAAGTTCAGGCAGCGACGAAAATCTTGATGGCGAAGGAATTCCAGTTTGCGATAATCTTTTATCCGCAACGGAAGTGAATGTGTTGGCTTCAGATGAAAAAAATCAGGAGAAACTTCTGCAGTTTGCCAATATATCTCAACAGATGTCTCGGGAGCACTGACGCTCGTTCCACAACAACAACTTTTGCAACTCGAATCAAGCGGTATTAACCGGTTAACCACCCAAAAGATCTAGAAGAAAAGAAAGTCAGTGAGTCATCTGTGCAGGAAGAAAATCTCCCGGATGATATTTCGTTAGAAGAAGACAGTGAGGCAGAAATTGTAATCCAAGGTGACGGTCAAACTTACATCATCGTTGCTTCAACTTCTCAAGACAACGAAACGCTACCGTTGCTGGAACCAGGCCATCATTTCCGACTCAGCTCAGCGTTTAACGTTCACTAATCTTTCAACCGAAGTAGCATGCTGTAGTAATTCACACACCCTGCAGGCCGGACATCAAAACGTTCGAAACTCGAATGATAATCCGTCGGACGAGAACAGTCTAGCCAGTGCGCCACAAGTTTCTTCTGCTAACGTGTTTACTCCCAGAATACTACTGCAACTACTCCAAAACACCGAAGAAGGTAAAGATATCATCAACTACGCAAACATTTCAGAGCTTTCTGAAACTAAGCAATTGGAATTGGCTGGCATAATCGCGAAGTACCATTTGAACACTAAAAGTAAGCTGCATACTGAAGACCTTGAAGTATATGCGTTATCCGTAACTTTGTTGTTTAAAAACGAGTGGAAGGTAAAATAATATTTGAACGATAAAAGAAATTGTTTAACATATAAGGAGAACTATTTCATCCAGAGAAGTGTAGATCGCAAAAACCACGGTGGGAAAATAACCAATGAAATTGGAAATCTGAAGCAACGGAAGCGGAAGCGTGAAACTAAGGAAAACGAATACCAGATCAACAAGCAAAAAATCGTCGATTCAGAAACGGCGATAAATGCAAAAGCCGAAGGTGCTGCAGAATGGCTCATGTTGAATGGTGAGCCTTGGGCAGTTGTCCTTGAGCAATGGAAACGTAGCCATGATGTCCGCAAACCTGATAATCATTTGGTCCCACTGACCGTAGCTGTAGACCAGGATGACCATTTTGTTCAAATCAGGTAGCTTGTACGTGAAACTCCCATCGCTTCTTCGCTACATGAAATTCACGTAAGTGCTACGTGAAAAGTACGATGGAAAAAAAACTATAAGGGACAGCCCTATGGGGTTGTACGTAATGATGACGTAGAACTACGTGGTCTTATATAATAAATGCTATTTGTTAACTACAGCAGGAACTTGTATTCTGTGTAGGAATAGCTCAAAGGTCTATCTGTCTATACTCTTTAATATGACTATCATTGCTATGAAAAGAATCTTTTGATTTGAATTTTAGTTGGGACAGTTCACTTAACTCTTTTGGAAAATATTGGTAGCCATCCTCTCTCTTGAAGATAAATTGGTGGCCTTGGAAAGGGCCGTTTGTGTAAATTCAATCAACCATTCAACTGGTTTAGATGTGACAGGTGAACATAAATGAGCAGGACGCTGAAAGTAACAAACAGTTTTTTACCAAGTACCCGAATTTTCCGGTCCATGAATAGTTTGCTGTTTCTCCGTTTTCTCTGGCGAGTTCAGCTGGTCTTCTGCTTCTGGTCGTACACAAAAGCCTTTATTAGAGCAGTAATTTGCTGCTTGCAATTGCATGAACCAGAAATGGCAGGCGGACGGATGACGATGAAATGTGATTCAGCTGAGAGATGCAAAGATACTACAGGGATGCGATTCAATAAATAATACGGCACTGGACATCGAACGAAACACTAGATGCTAACGACACCAACAAATGGGAGGAGCTTCGGTCAGCTACTGTTTGGACGAAAGCAACAATTGAGGGCATATCAGCTGGAGTTGCTTCTCTTTTTACGGTTGGACATTGATTCGCTGCCAGACTGTTGAGCAGTTCAGTCGATTTGAATTCTCTCTAGTTTCGTTCGTTCGTTCGCAAGTCGAATTAGCTCCGCGTTGTGTAGTGACGCTCTCGCTGACCCAGCCATGGGTAAGAAATCGCGCGGTAACGCGAGTGCCGGTTTACCGGGAAAACAGACTCTCCCAGGAGACGGCGCGACCACCGAGCCAGCCCAGAAGAAGCAGAAGAAAACCCCATTGCCCATCCCGACAGGCGTTGCGGACCCGCAGCCGGGGCCTCCCGGAACTAAACGACCCAGACCTGAAGACAGCAGCGCCACCGTATCAGCAGCAAAAAAGCTGCTGAGCAACAATCCGTTCTCCGCCCTGCAGAACGGAGCCCAGCCGCAGTCGGACCCTGAGACGGTGCCGAAAAAAGTTAAGTTGCCACCCTTCTATGTGAAGGGCTTCCCTCCCGGGCTATGGGAGCAGCTGGATTTCTACATTAAGCAGGGCCTTCGCTGCACCATTCAACGGTGCACGGAAGGCTACAAACTGATGGTCTCGGCCGAAAATCACTACAACGCAGTCCAGGCCCTCTTGGACAGGATGAAGCTGGAGTACTTCTCCCACGACATCGAGGCCACCAAGCCGCTGAAAGTGGTGCTGCGCGGGCTCCACGACATGGACACCACCACCTTAATGGACGAGATTAAGGCGAACGGCCTCAAGCCGGTCGAAGTCCACAAGATGACCCGCAGCAAGGCCATCAAGTATCGTGACCAGCTCTACCTGGTCCATCTGGAGAAGAACTCCACAACCGTGAAGGATCTCCAGACGACACGCACACTGTTCCACATCGTAGTGAAGTGGGAGCGGTATAAACCCACCCACCGTGGCGTCACTCAGTGCTCGAACTGCCTATTGTTCGGGCACGGCACCAGGAATTGCCGCATGGCCAGCCGCTGCATCAAATGCGGCAAAAACCACAAGATCGACAACTGCGACAGCATCGAGGAAGCCACTCCCACATGCGCCAACTGCGGTGCCGCCCACAAGGCCACAAGTAAGGCCTGTCCGAAGCGGGCCGAATACGCCGAGATCCGGAAGAAGGCCTCGTCCAACAGCCAGCCCGGTCGCAAGAAGGTTCCAGAAAACAACGCGCAGAACTTTCCTCCGTTATCACCGGTCCAATCACGGCCAATTCCAGTGTTGCCGCCGCTCCCGCTCAACCAACAGTTGGCTGCCGCTGCAGTTCCCGGTCAAGCCTCCGGGCCATCGACGGATCCCCCTGCTCCGGGATTGGCCGGTACAACCGGTGAAGCTACAGACGATTCTCCGCTGTTAACGGATGAGATCGTCACACTGTTGGCCCAGGCCATCATCATCAAGCGCACCTGCGCAACAAGAACACAACAGCTCCAAGCTATCATCTCCTTTGTCGCTAATTATGGACCGTGAACCCATAAAGATCGCCAACTGGAACGCTCGCTCCGTAGGGGCGAAAAACATTGAGCTTGCAGACTTCCTCCGCAAGCACGACATCGACGTGGGCCTTCTCACCGAGACTCACCTCAAGACCGGTGACAGCTTCTGGCTGCCCGACCACAGCATTGTCCGGCTTGATCGCACCAGCTCCAGGGGGGGCGGTGTCGCGGTCATCATCAAGAAAGGCATCAAGTACTGCACCCTACCCCACTACCGCACTTCCATCATTGAGGCCGTCGGCGTTGAGGTGGAAACATCGACCGGAAACGTCCGGTTCATCGCCGTCTACTGCCCCCGGCAATGTACCGTTAGCAATGGTACAGCACAGCAGTTCAAGAACGACCTTGCCATCATAACCCACACCAATGCCCGCTTTGTAATCGGAGGGGACCTGAACGCCCGGCACGAGGCCTGGCGGAACTACCAGCAGAACCAGAACGGCCGCCTGCTATTCGACCATTCCCAGCATGGTCTCTATTCCGTCTGGTTTCCGGACGAACCAACCTTCACATCACCGACGGGCAACCCATCGACGCTGGACCTGTTCTTGGCAAACACCAGATTAGCCAAGCCGGTTGCCGTCAACGACCTGAGTTCGGACCACCAACCGGTGCTGACCAAGCTGGGCTACAACGTGGCCCCTGCACCGTGCCAGCGGAAGGACTACCATCGAGTCAACTGGGTCCAGTTTCGACGCGTGGTCGACCGCCACATCGACGACAACCCACCGCTCGACACAGTGGATGACATCGACCGGGCCCTGGAGGGTCTCCATCAAGCCATATCCGTGGCTGACGAAGAGTGCGTTCGACGAGTTCCTGTGAGGGGTAAGTTTCAAGCAATTGATTCCCACACCAAACTCTTGATTCGGCTCAGAAATGTTCGTAGACGCCAGTTTCAGCGGACTGGGGATCTGCAGCGTAAATACGAAATGGTCGATCTGAATCGGCAGATCGCTTCCAGAATGGTCTCAATCCGGAACGAGAGTTTCGGGCGGCTCGTTCAGAACCTGGACGACCGTTCCAGACCATTCTGGAAGGTTGCCAAGGTGCTGAAGTCTCACCCCAAGCCCATTCCACCACTTAGAGTCAATGACGAACGGCTTATCACCAACGAAGAGAAGGCCAATGCGATTGGGGAGCACATTGCCCAGTCGCATTTGCTTGGCTCTAAAATCCCAAGTCCACTCGAGAACCAGGTTGCGCAGTGCGTCCTGACGTTAGATGCCTCCCCTTGTGCCGTCCCTCCAGAAGAACGGATTACAGAGGAACAAATTTGCTCAGCGCTGAAATACAGTAAGAACATGAAGGCTCCCGGGTTTGACGGAATATTCAACCTAGCGTTGAAAAATCTCAGCCCGAGGGTGCACTCGCTGCTAGCTGCCACCTTCAACAGATGCTTGGAGCTGCACTACTTTCCAAGCATCTGGAAGGTGGCAAAAATCATCCCGATCCGCAAACCTGGGAAAGACCCTTCACTACCGTCAAGCTACAGACCGATTAGCCTGCTCTCAGCGCTGAGCAAGCTGTTCGAAAAATTGATCCTCAGCCGACTAAACAAGTTTGTGGAGGAACATGACATTCTTCTTCCGGAACAGTTCGGGTTCCGTAAGGGGCATTCCACCAATCATCAGCTAGTGCGGGTGATGAATAACATCCGGAGTAACAAAGCTGTATCCAAGTCCACAGCCATGGCCTTGTTAGACGTCGAAAAGGCGTTTGACAATGTCTGGCACGACGGACTTATATACAAGCTTTGTAACTCCAACTTTCCACCATACCTTGTGAAAATCACCCGTAACTATCTCCAGCAAAGGTCGTTCAGGGTGTCGTTGAATAGTTCCCTTTCGGGACAATTTCCGATCCCAGCAGGTGTTCCGCAAGGGAGTCTGCTGGGACCACTGCTTTACAGCATCTACACGTCGGACATCCCTCCTCTAGGAGACGGTTGCGTGTTCTTTCTGTTCGCAGATGACACCGCGATAGCCGTCAAGGGTAGGATGCCTCGTGAAATTACGAACAAGCTGCAACGATGCCTTGACACCTTTACTGATTATGCCACCTCGTGGAAAATCAAAATCAACGCCTCGAAAACCCAAGCGATCATGTTCCTTCACAGACAATCGCCAAAACTTAAACCGTCTTCCTCCTGTACCGTAATAATGGATGGTACAAGGGTCGAGTGGTCCACTGATGTTACTTATCTCGGGATGTTGTTCGATGAGAAGCTCCTGTTCCGCTCGCACATAGAGAAAACCCTAGTTAAGTGCTCCGCCTTGGTTAGGTGTTTGTATCCGCTCATTTGCCGCAGATCCCGCCTCTCAAGGCAAAACAAACTGGCTGTTTACAAACAGATCATAGCCCCCGCGATCTTCTATGCCGCCCCGGTGTGGGAATCGTGCGCTCAGACCCACAGGAACAAAATCCAGATTGCACAGAATAGAGTGTTGAGGATGATCCTAGATCGTCCATTCGACACAAGAATAGCAGACCTCCATCAAGAGGCAGAAATTCCCAAAGTAGATTCCAAAATTGATGATATGACAACTAAATTTATTCAAAAATGCAATCTTTCTGAACATGCTTTAATAAGCAATTTGTACATAGTAGGTTAAGTGTATATAGTAGAGTAGGTTAGTTTTAAGCTGTAAATAGTAGTATTAAGTAGTTTCTCTTCAAATTCTAAAAACAAAACAAACCAATCCCACCAAGGTGGTCGACCGTGTACTAAGTCTAGGACTAATTCTGTAAAACAAATTTTGAATTTTGCCCATACCTAAAGATGAAGAAAGCAATTAAATCACTTAGTAAAAATTTATATGGTAATCGCCCAAGTTAAACTAAAATAAAGATCATTTAAACTAACTAACTTTTTACGGTTTTGTTGCTTGTCAATCGGACATGAAAAATAATCATATTTCGAAAGATAGAACATCATGCCCCACCATTTTTGGGTATTTTGTCATACACTTCATCTGCTGTGCCGTTCTACACTAAATTATGCGTTGTATAGAAACAGTCGGTAGAATATGAGTGTCCACCCAGCTAAAGCTCCTCCTCTTTTTAGTCTGGTTAAACGCCTTATCTCAACAAGTTGGTAAATCTTAGCCTTTAGCAGAAAGCCGCATAACACTTTTTGCGGCGAATTTATGATCCTGGTTTACGTCACGTGTTCGCTATGCCTGTTGAGATAAATTAGTACTTCTATTTATTTTCTCTACTGCGCTAAATCAAACGAGTAGAAATAAGAACGAATGTCGGTTACGCGCTCGAATAATTGAAAATTCGAGAAATATTTAATCGAATAGCTGGAAAAATCTTAACGAATAATCGTTAATCGAATAATTCAAGCGTAACTATTCAAATCGACGTATCTGATTTTGTAAACAATCTCTTCAATCGACGATTTGTGGGAACTGCTAGGTCACTCACAGAAACTAACAACACCAGCTAGTAGGAGGCCGGCGCCGGTGGTGTAGTGGTAAGCGTGACTGCTTTCTAACACCCCGATGGGTCTGGGTTCAATCCCAGCCGAGGTCGGTGGGATTTTTCTGAGGCATAAAAATCTCTGGTCACGTCTTCCTTCGGAAGGGAAGTAAAGCCGTTGGTCCCGGCCCATGTGTATGTGTGTTGAATGGGTGCGCTATCCTACGCAGGTGTAGAAGCTGCCTTCCTGCACATTCGATTGCCGTCAATGGATGGCAATCGATGTCCGTCAGTGATTGGCACTAGATTGCGGAACAGAGACCGACGTTAAATAAAGGAAAGATCGAGCTAGTAGGAGAAAGATTCCCCTACATGATGATGGTGTTTGTTTGCGTGGGTGAGTTAGCAGTTAAGACAAATCGTCGATTGAAGTGATTGTTTACAAAAGCAGATACGTCGATTTGAATAGGACTGTTAAGCATCCCTAGAAAATCGTGTAATTTCATGTTTTTTGGTGGTTCTTCGAAAACATCGACCAGCTGAATTGCAACCAGCAAGTGTAACCCAAGAACCAAAAGCGGTGCGATGGTAGTTTTCATTGCTATGACGACGACTGAATTAAGGGGCTTAGAAGCAGAGGGGTGAAACAGAAAGTAGATGAAGAGAATCGACCAAAATCAATTGCACCCCTGCTTCCAAGTTTGGTTACAAGATTACAACTCTGAAGACCATTTTGTGTAGTTATTGGGGGCGTGCGGTTCTGAATATGCCGATGGGTGTGCAAAATGGTACGCAATTACATCCTCTCTATTCAGACACGCCCGAAGATCGGAGGCGACTGCCACTTCGACTTGTTTCGTCTACAAACAACTATCTGATGACAGTGTTGGGGAAGCAGAAATGCTACATCGACATGTTTCGTCTTGAAACGATTCTCTGATTACTGTGTTGGGGAAGCAGCATATTCATGTACGTAATTGATGGATTTGTTAGTTATTTCGACGTTTTTGGACAATGCTTGACTTTAACAGACTTTTTCAATACTTTCTTGTTGAAAATCAACAGTTAGAAGCATTTTTATTGATGGGTAGAAATATTTCTGATCGATCGGTGATACAATTATTGAAATTGGTCCAGAGGCAGCTGAGTTATTAACGTTCAAAATCTTTTATAATTTCGTTACATGTTTCATTTTCGGTTTTCACAAAGTGTACCTCCATCCCATACCTCAAAAATCCACGTATGTTTCCACGTAGCATCTACGTGAATTTTTCTAGTGTAGAAAGACAACTCAGGACGCTGCACAGATGGCGCGATGTAGAAAAAAAAAAGACCGCTGAGTTTGACCAGTCCAGTGTGTGGCAGATGATGGCGGGAATTCCAAAGAAAGTTCGCGAGATGATCCGAACGCCTTCGGAGTAATTTTGCATTTTTCTTTTTATAAAAGTGCAATAAAATACCGTCGTTTTGACTAAATAACATTTTGCTTACGTCAAATCAATCCCGAGAAACACCTGCTTTTAGGTGCTTGGATTCTAAGTGGATCAGACTTTAGATACATTTCCAATGGATTAGCATTAGCTGTTAGTTTTAATCTCACAGCTACTGACAGCATGGAATCACCTTCCTATGCGCAAAAGTTATTTAAAAAGACATATTTATGGAAATTTGAAGATTTTATAGATTTTAGAACAAAAACAGAAACATATATTTGGTAGTTCAGTAACTGAATTCCGGGCACAAATTTCATTGAATAAAATTAAATTTCTTAATACACCTTATATGTAAAAACATATTTCTCTTTGTTTAAATGAATTCCCGGAATTCAGTTGCAGATCGGTAGAAGTATATGCTACCATTTGTCCCAAATGTTTTTTTTTAACGCTCTAATTTCGGAAACAACAATATTTGTTGCAGTTTAACTATTTATGTTTGTATTACTTCTGCGCGAAGTTAACGATTTTACATACATTCAAAGTGTTTTTTATGTTACTTCATACGCGAAGTTTACGATTTTCAAAGATGGTTGGAAATGCTATCTAACATGAAGGTTAAGTGTGATAATTTTTTAGCTAGATAATGGTCTTAGAAGACGGTTGGTAGATAGTTCCGTTAGTACAGGCAGTATGAAAATTGAATTAGACAGTGAGCATGCATAAGGGCGTATACGTGATGATCGATTTTCTCTTTGCATTGCTCTAGCTAAGCGAAACAATTTTCTACACACAAAATCACGGCCTCCCTGTTCGGTAATTTTTTACTGGGTTTTTGAACAGCGGAAAAAGTCAGTAAACTTAAAAAAATTGTAAAAAATTGTATAAAAGTGATTTTTTCTTGAAATTTATACAGACTGTGTTCTTATTACATTTATTTGATGATAAAAATAAAATATGTTAAAATTGTTCATTGCATTACGTGTGACCGTTATTTTCAGTTTACTGACTTTTTCAGCTGTTTGAAAACCCAGTAAAAAATTACTGACCCCAGTAAAATAATCTCTGTGTGTAGAATTTGTTCAATGTAGAGTTTTAACAGATTGTATTGACTATCAAAAGCAACAGCAAACGCACCGAGAAACGTTAAATCGAGCGAGTGTCAAATGAAAAAATCGGTCATCACCTTTACGCCCTTATGTATGCTCTCTGTCGAATAGAGGTTTAAAATGAGCGAAGGGCCATTAATGCGACAGTACAAAGTCAAAGGCACACTTCTTCGCCTATACCGTTAGATTTACGCTGTGATTTGAAGTATAGTATAGTATAGAAGTATATATGTCTTCAATCTATGTACAAGCAAAAAAGTGTGCGCCCACTTTTGCTCATATACTGTCTGTGGCTGTGGAATATTTCTAGCGACGTTTCATCACTACCTAAAGCCCCTTGTTGCCGAAAGCATTTCCAGTGTATTATACTGCAATTCTTCTTTACGCAAATATTGTGTTGCTCCTCTCGTCATGACCAACTTGGTCATCTCAGAGAGAAAGCATTAATGGCCCTTCGCTCATTTTCAACCTCTATTCAATTTTCATACTAACGTACTCTAACGGAACTATCTATCTACCCTCTTCTAAGACCATTCTCTTGCTAATAAATTATCACACTAAAGCTTCATGTTAGATAGCATTTCCAACCAACTCTGATTTTACATAGTTGAAGATGCTTAGTTTCAAATAACAGACTTTTTGACAAGCTTGCAAATGCTCATTACAGCATACAGCATTTCAATTTTTCGGATTTATGAAGCTATGAAATATTTTTATGATAATTCGTATTTACAAGAAGCAAGAAGAGAAGGTAAAGCATTTGTATGATACATAAAAGCTGTCAGTTTAGCTTTCAGAGGGTCACAATAGTGATTAGCTGTAACGATTAGCAACGCGATGAGCGAGCAATCAGCGATCATAAAATTGCTAGTTGTGACCATCTGAAAGCAAAATTGACATATTTTCTATGTCATACACAAAATTTACAGCCCATTCTTGCTTTTTATAAATAAAAACTATCATTATAGTTTGTCATAGTTTCATAATTCCGAAAAATAGCATTTTAGCTGTAATGAGCAATTGCAAGCCTGCTTAAAGAGATAATTTTATACGATAGATAAGGATATGAAATTTATAGAGGTGATAGTTCTGTAGTTATTTGTTCGTTTTCTGCATACCAAATAAAATGCTGTAACTATTTTTACTAGTTGCATCTATTGCAATAATCAACCAGGTTTTTTTTCTTTTGCTATACCAGAAAGACTTTCAGTCTTGAGCTGGTTCGTCTCTTAAATCAACCATGCTTTTTTTATATCTTTATTAAGGGGACTTTCAGCCGTTGGCTGGCTCGTCTCCGTGTCATCAACCATGCTGTTAATCTATTGACCTTTTCCCAGTCCTTTGTCACCGGTGCGTAAAACAACCATTCCAATTCCACGACAGGTTCATTATCATAATCCCATGAAGTCCAACTTGTAGGAAAATCACATCTCCCGTTGCTCCCATGCCCTGACTGAGGGTTCGGATTACTATTTGTCTTGCTAAACCCCTTCTCGTATATCCCGTTCATTATAATTGTCCAATCAAGTAATCCTGCTGATCTCAGCCTTGTTCCACCGTCCAACAACGGAGAGGAAGACGCGCTGTACAACCGCATCTGCGGGTGTCTTAATTAAAAATCGACAATACCGCTAAGCTGGAGCTTTTTTCCTCTGACACAAGCTAAGAGAATGGTCTGGCTGGCGCTAGATCGACTAAGTGGAACCATAACACAAGAACTGGGACGCGACTCCAGCACAATTCCAGAACTGAGTTGTAGCGCGCTCTGAAGATAGAATCTTAATTGGCATTAGGAAAATGCTTTTATTTCATCTTAATCTTCTGTCGGCCTCAGCCTCGGGACCGAGTTCTATTCATCCGACTAAAGCGTGTCTGATCTGGTTTTCTTTTCACGCTGTGTTCCGTGCAACAAACCAGTGGGATTCAGATTGACTTCAAAGCTAATACTCTCCGTCTGACGGGGCAGGCTGCGTTTGACTGGTTTCAACCGAAACGTCACCTGGAGCTCGAACAGGCTAGGATTATAGAATTATAGACTGCGCGGTGTGGAGAAAAAAAGCGTCTTTGTTGATTCAATTGACAGAGTTTTATTGGAAAACTTCCCTGGGGTTCATTGAAAGAGCTGGAAAATGGAAAGGGATTAGAAATGGATTGTTGATTTTTAGGGTCGTTTTATTTTTTTGTTGGCGAAGGTCGTGAAAGAAAGTGATGGAAAAGCCGAACGGTCAATGGTCCAATTTGATTCTACAACAACAGATTCGAGCCGCTGACAATGGTGTAGAACAATGGAGTCATAAAACCAAACGGCCCGAAAGTAATAACGCTTGATCTGGCTTGGTATCGTCTCGAAATGGGGATCCCGGCTAGCTTATCAAGTAATGAATGTCGTATTCAGAGAGCTCAAAAGGCTAGCGGATAAAAATTAGCAGCAGTCGAGAACGATAATCGTTACCGTAGCTCATGCGGATCGCAAAGATAACTGGATGGGAAGATCCTCACCAGCTGATGATGGTTGCATATTCATAGCGAGTGGCATGCTTACATATTGCGGTTTCCTGAATGGACAGGCCGAGCAGCGCAGCACTGACTGTTCAAAGAGCGGTTCGTTGTTGAGCTCATAAATGCTTATAATGGGTTATAATGCCATGTTGGCTTAGCTGCCACGTTGCTCCGCATAGGAAACGTTGCTGTACGGTGGTTCAACATCTTCCGGTACTTTAACATACACATATGTACGTACGGTCGGTCGCTGTTGCTGCGGTGGTGGCATGCTTCACGCAGCAAACTGCAAGGCCGCAAACAACAGAAACCACCAACAGAGCCTAGCTGACTGCGTCATTCAGTGTACATTTAGGACGATGGTGTTCGGTTGTTCAAAGTGAATCCCAGGGCAGAAAGGTGCTTTCCCGCTCGGTTTGCTCGTTGAATATTCCTACTGACGAGCCCCACTGGAGGTGGAGGCTAGCGAATGAAGTGAAAATAGAAAATGTACACACCATCCATAGGTCATACGTAAACAACACACATGTGTTTGGTTCCATTAGCTCCCTGGATAAGGCCCGAGGTTGTTGGTTTAACGTCGGTTGGACGTATCCCCTGCCAGGCGATTCTAGGGCTATGTTAAATTGTGCAGTAGATGATAATAATATGCTGCGGCACGTTGTATTTAGTGCGAATCCTTTTATTCGTTACCTGATTTCGTGGTATAATATTTATGTTCGCGTCACTCATAATCTATTTGACTCCAACGGGTATGGCAGTCAGCTTGAAACGGGTGCAATTTGTCCGGTGACACATTCAACCTTGTTGACACAATCGCTTTCCGTTTATTCGTCAAATGTATGTAATTAGTTACTTTAGTGTTCTCTACCATTTTAGCGAACAAATAACCTGAATGTATCTACCTATGGTGAGATTGTCCATTCTTACTAAATTAAATTTTCCTACACCCAACCGGATGATGTAAGATTTGCTTATGGGATTCATCATCGCAGGATGTTTTAGTGGAGAACGTATGAACGGAGGATGCGATATTCCGAGCTACGGTCCAATGCAAGAAAATGGAGAATGAAAATTTTTGGAGTGTAGGGTAGAGAACTACTTCGGCATTTTGGCCCATTTTGGCCTATCGAGCAAAACACATCAAATAAAACTATGATTTCAGCGTTTACAAGTCAATTACAGTCAGGAATCCTTATTGCCGCTTTTGGAATTTTCACTAATAGGGGCTGTGGTGGATTATCTCATTTGTTTCAATATATAGAGCTATACTGTCTTCCACAAAGTTGTTGTACTGGGATAGACCAACAAGCCTGTGTCATTGGATTCAGGTTTAATTGGGAGCTTCGCCGCTAGCGGCGCTTCAGTTTTATGTTACTTATGACGGACACTATAATATATGGATCATAGGTCCAACATAGAATATGTCGTGATCCTGGCCATATGGAAAGTTACTGTCTTGAGCAAAGTTGTTCAAGTGACCAAGTCTTTTCGGATGGTGGCCATATTAGTTCAGAACTCTCTCACTACGCAGCGCTAGTGTGCATATGAGCTTGCTATATAAGTTGCATCTCAAAATTCTGGCCTTGTAGGAGGTTACTGTCTTCAGCAAAGTTGTTCAGGTGATCATATACTTTTGCATGGTGTTCATATTAGTTCAGAACTATCTCACCATGCAGCGCTAGGGTGCATGTGAACTTCTTATATAAACTATATCTCGAGAACCTGGCCATATTCAATGAAGACCTGCAAGAGGGCCACTATACCATTTTGGCCCCGGACTCTCCCACCCGGTTGAGTCGGTCTGGGGTCCATGCGACCATCGACATCTTCGCAAACAACATGGGACACAACGTCTCGCAACCTGTGGCATTCCAGGAGCTGAGCTCGGACCACTACCCGGTGGTGGCCGAAGTTGGATCCTCGGTAAGCCGATTCGAAGCTTCCCGGCGCAACTACCATCGAGTCAACTGGGCGCTATATCAACACTGCGTCGACACAACCATCGACTACGATGTCCAACCGGGGACGTCGGAAGATGTTGACCGGTGCCTACAAACCATCGAGGAGGCGATTTTTATCCACGGGCCAGGGAACAACACGTGCTAGTATCCAGACAGGAGAGTAACACTCTGAACCTTGACAGCCCTACCAAAGATCTCATTAGACTCCGTAACACCATTCGTAGGCAGTACCAGCGTACTGGACTGCCTAACTTGAAGACCAATTGTAATCGATTAACAAAGATCATTCAGGCCAGGTTGGTGGATTTCAGAAATAACGATTTTGCTAGTAAGATCCGCTCGCTCCCAGATTGTGCTAACCCCTTCTGGAAACTTACAAAACATTCTTAAAAACAAGCCTAGGCCCATTCCCCCACTGACCCCACTGGATCGTCCCGGCAACCCAGTGGTTCATCTGATAACTCCTGAAGAGAAGGCTGTCGCGATAGGTCAACACTTCGTCAGCTCCAATCTCGGACAAAACATCGTCAGCCCTCATGAATCTGAGGTTGCTGAAAATGCAACCAATCTTCTTCAGATTCCTAACATTTTTCCAGAGGAATCCGAGATTACGGCTGACGAACTGTTGGCCTATATCAAATCATCTAAAAACATGAAGACCCCAGGTTTCGACAATATCCTGAATCTGGAACTCAAACACTTGAGTTCCACATTCTGCAACCATCTGGCACTGATTTTTAATCAGTGCCTCAGACTTGGCTACTTCCCCTCGTGTTGGAAGTCAGCTAAAGTCATACCCATCCGGAAACCTGGGAAGGATCCGTCCTCTCCTTCAAGTTATCGACCAATCATCCTTCTCTCAGGGTTATCAAAACTGTTCGAAAGAGCACTGTACCACCGGCTCCTAACATCTGCCGATGAAACCAACTTGTTACTCGAGGAACAGTTTGGTTTTCGGAAAGGTCGTTCGACCGTCCACCAGCTGACTCGAGTAACAAACATTCTCAGACGGAACAAGTCTGTTTCGAAAACATCTGCCATGGCGTTGTTGGACGTTGAAAAAGCGTTCGACAATGTCTGGCATGATGGCCTGGTGTTCAAATTGCAGCAGTACGGTCTTCCAATCTTCCTAGTGAAGGTCATAAACAACTATCTATCAGACAGGACGTTCCGAGTCTCTCTGAATGGCATCACATCGGGTACTTTCAACATCGGTGCCGGGGTTCCACAAGGAAGCATCCTTGGCCCCATCCTATTCAACCTGTTCACCTCCGATATACCGGCTCTCCCTGATGGTGGATCGTTGTCTCTGTTTGCAGATGACACATCCATCGTCTATAAGGGTAGGGTCATCGGAGCTCTGACTGCCAAACTTCAGAGAGGCCTGGACGTCCTGTCTGAATATTTCAACAGCTGGAAGATCCCTATCAACGCGGCAAAAACCCAGGTCATTATCACTTTCAATCTCCTAGACTTGTTCCGTCGGAGAATAACAAGATCTGCCTGAACGGCACAGTGGTGGAATGGTCCAAAGAGGTCGTGTACCTCGGGCTAACACTAGACAGCAAGCTGATTTTCAGGGAGCACGTTGACAAAACCAAAACCAAGTGTAACATCCTGATAAGATCACTGTATACACTCATCAACAGAAGGTCTACCCTGCCCCCGAAAAATAAGCTTGCTGTCTACAAACAAATCATCCTTTCCGTAATCGAGTACGGTATGCCAATCTGGGAGAGTTGCGCCAAATGCCATCACTGCAAACTCCAAATGATCCAGAACAAGATCCTTAGGATGGTCCTAAACAGTCCCCCGCGGACTAGAAATTCTGAGATCCACCTCCTGGTTGGAATTCAGACATTAGAAGAACGGAGAGTATTCATCCTGGAAAGGTTCAGAGACACCTGTCTGAGATCAAATCATCAGATCATACGTGATCTAGCACGTTAGGTTAAGTTATACTCGTAGTTAGGTAGGTTATCACTTTTTCAATTCAAATAAAACACATCCCCAAAGGGATATTCTGTAAACTAGTTGAAAAACGCAAATATTAAATTAGAATATCAAATTAAACAAAGATGAAGAGCCAAGTAGGCTAATCAATTAAAATGATAAATCAGTGTACTACCATAATCAACAGAAATAAACATAATTTTACTACTACTACCTGGCCATATGGAAAGTTACTGTCTTGAGCAAAGTTGTTCAAGGGACCAAGTCTTTTCGGATGGTGGCCATATTATTTAAGAACTCTCTCATTACGCAGCTCTAGTGTGCACATGAACTTCCTTAATATGTTATGTCTGGAAAGCTTGTCTATATAAGATGTTGCTGTGTAATGTGAGGACACGAAACGGAATAGGGATGACATGTAGAGAGGCTGTTAATCCATTTCGGACGCCATTTTAAAATCCAAGATGGCGATTATCGATTCAAGAAAAACTGTCAAATACCCTACAATATGGGTATTTTCAGAGAGGGGATGACGTATAGAGGCTGTATATCGATTCAAGTCGCCATTTTGGGATCAAATCTGGCGGGCATCGGTTCAATAAAATCTGTCAAATTCCAAAATATGGGAACGACGTGTAGAGATCAGATATCGATGCCAGACTCCATTTTGAAATTGAAAATGGCGGCCTTTGCTTTAACGTAAACTTTTAATGGGGACGACGTGTATAGGCCCAAAATCGATGTCTGCCACCATTTTGGGATCCAAAATGGTGGCTATGGACAGCCTCGTATCAATTAAGCACAGTTAACGTGGACCGTGTATGGGGTAGGTTTGGCGGTTATCCACTAGGAAGATGAATTTTGTCTAATTAATGTTTTAGGGTATTTTGGAGCTCAAAATCCCTAAATTTCCCTATATGTGGGTAGTGTTAGAATGCGTAGGCTAGCTACCAGTTACGTCAAATCGACGATCAAATGCATTGCTTACAAAAGCTGATGCGTCCCTTCGAAAAAGTAATCGAGATTTGTATAATGTTGTAACGGTCACTCCATGTTGTAAATATTAAATCAGTCAGTCACTCCTTGTTGTAAATATTAAATCAGTCAGTCACTCCGTGTTGTAAATATTAAATCAGTCAGTCACTCCATGTTGCAAATATTAAAACAGCCAGTCACTCATTGTTGTAAATATCAAATTAGCTATAATTAAAGTAGGATGAAATGGATCTAATCTATACGCCAAAAACTACGCCAGTAGCGAAACGACACTGGTCGATTTACTATAAAAATAGAATATCTCGTGAGTAAAGCCACACGACCTTGTGCAATTTCTCCCAAGGCCGAGTCCAGTGAAATCTTCGGGAAAGTTGGGAAAAGAGAGAGTTGTGGCTACACCCGACATTGAACGAAGGACCAGCGATCGGAATAATCTCTCGCATTGCCGATCTAGTTCGAAGAAGTTCACGGGAAAATCGAACTTCCGTTAAGTTCGGCCGAGGTCACCTTCCCTAATCTGAGGGTCACGGTTTCGCCTCACTTTCGTCCGAACCGCATATAACAGTGGAAGTGTATCCCTTTTTGTTCGCGTTATTTGATAGTTTTGTATAGTGAGTTAAAGCAACGTGGTTTTACTTTATTCTTGAATTCTAATTTCTCCTCGTTGATTGTTTAGTTAAAGCTATCAATCTAAAAGTAGTGTGCGTCATAGGCTAGACTTTGTGTGTGCAAAAAACAAGCTAGACCAGGTAATGTGCTGCTCGGTAAAGAAAATCTGTGCAATGTGCTTAATGGTATTTTCAACAGCCGACGGCTACATCCTCTTCCAACGCCATCATCTGCATCCTCGGGGCGAAAGATTCCGGCAACCGTCACCTTGGCCGGTGGAAAGCGATCCGCATCCACATCGCTTGTCGGGGCTTGGTGGTTGTCAAGCGCCACCTGTGGTAGAATTACCATCCGTCCAACCACGTGGAAATCGTTGGCCGTTCAATCACCAACGGTCGAACGCTAAGTAGCACCGTCGCCGCCCGTAACAGCAGCGCAGCAGTCAACAGCAGCAGCATCAACTGGTGAGTCCGTTCCAATTGTTTCTTTGTTGAGTGTGGCGTCCGGCGAGGGCGCCACGGAGGACCTTTTTTGCCGACCATCAGGTCGAAAAGCATGAATTGTTAAGATTTGGATAAGTCCAATATTTGTGAGGTTGGGTGTCGGCAGGACAACGTGCACACGTATCGTAATATATGGATGCCCACCCAACCCTTTAATGTGAGACACCCGGGTGCCAAGCTTTGCCGTTCCCCGCTTGCTGCATCGTCGTGAGATTAACCGAGAAGAAAAACACAAGAGCACAGCACAATATGATAGGTAGATAGAAAAACCGCACGCACACAAGTATAGGTAGAGGAATAGAATAAAGAGGAGTAGGAAAATACAAGCAATCCAAAGTTCTGAAAAGCATGAGTTTACAATAAACCTCAACTTACCGTTTTCCGTTATAAAATGAATGTTTGATTTGAATTGAATGTAATGTTGTTGATCAGTCCTATTAAAACTTTTGAATGAAAGGAAGAAAGTGTCTTCACGTTGTTTCGGGTCCGGGTAATTATGTTGTCTTCCGCGTGGTCGGAATTTGACTTGTATGTGGCGTACCTCTTTTGTTGAAGCTGCACCTCTGGCGGAAATAAGTGGAACTACCGATGAGGAAAGCTTGACGTGTAACGTCGTTTAGGTTTGTGTGATCTCTTACCGTGAGCTTCGGGGAAATATTTCGGGGTGTGAGAGATTATGCTGTTTTAGCAATAAGGTTTTCTACCCGATCAATTTCGGTGGTAGTGAAGCTGGCTCGATCTCTTCTTTTTAGGAAGATTACACTTGGACTCGCCCTTGAGGCAGTCTCATCCGGGCAAACTCAACATGGTATGCGGTCTCCTTTATCGGAGTGGCGCTTAAGCCGCATACTTATTCGAGATCGACCAGTGACGGCTACAATGTGTTTAACGTATCATTGAGCAAGATGGCAACGTTTCGACTTCCCTAAGAAAATGTTGGATTTTTTCACTCTGTTCGACATAACTGTCCAATGTGCAGAAGCTTTTGAACTCGGATAGGTGTTGGTGGGATGAAAATATAATGCATATTCATTGTAGATGGGTCCAGTTCGCTGACAATTTCATCTACTGTTGCCGGTTCATCTCTAATGATTTCATTGATTTCACCGTCTTTCTGATCCCCGGCGTTTCAATGCGTTAGGACATATTTAGAATCAGTAGGCCGAGTTTGGGGTCAAGAAGCAGTGTTAGACTTTTAAGAATATCTCACGCTCTGTGTTACGCTTTATTAAATTTTACGATACGCACTGAAAATTAAAAAAAATATTGGAAGGCATCAGCAGTGATTACACACTCCACTGCGTCCTAGCAAGAAGTACGGTCGACTTAGTTCGCGCTCCGCTATTTTGGGAGCTTTCTCGCTATTCGCTTGATTTATCGCTTAGTGTTTCCTGACATAGTTCCCAGTTAAACAATTAACTAAAAGTGAGTTTTTTTTTTTCTGAGAAGAAAGTGTGTTTTTGGCATCATCGGAAGGAAAATTGTTTTTGTGATTGCCAATTCGCCAACCATTTTGCGCACCATCGCACAGTGGGGCGACTCCATACAAAGTCTGGCCAAGCAAAAAATTCTCCAAATTATGAAAAAAAATCATGATTCTTGGATAATTTTGGGGCGCTGAATCCAAATATGTCATAAGTTTTGCATTATAACTGGTACTTTTTACGTTATAAACGATTTTGTATGTTTTTTTTGTTAAATTTTTTATACGTTGTAACTGTGAATGATGGTCATGAAACAAGTCATACAATTAAGATTTTTATTTTTAAACAATGCTTATAAAACATATTTCTTTATTATTTGCTTAAAATATCCCTAACAATAAAGTTATTATAAAAAGCAGCACAAATTAAAAAATCACAATTGGTCAAATTTGTATTTTCCTTCTACTTAAACTTCTTCCTCATCATCAGCATCATCATATTCTTCTTCTTCTTCTTCTTCTTCTTCATCATCGTCATCGTCATCATCATCATCATCATCATCATCTTCTGGTACCATTTCGCTTAAGTCAGTTTTTGTCTTCATCAGAAATTTAACTTCCTCTGGTAGACTTTTAAAATTATGTTTTTCCTTCTCATAATAAGAGTTAATCATTGGATCGGTGGTGATAAGAAGGCGATTGATAATATCTCAATTTGTGTTTTCACGCTTATCCTTCCGAGTGAAATGCTCTCTAGTGTTTTTAATGACTTTGTTACATTTTTCTTGAGCCTCCTCCGTCATTCTTCCAATCGGCAGTATCACCGCCTGAACAATGCTATGCCCATGAATCAAAATTCTGTGCATCGACGACGGCATGTAAAACCACGCGTACAACTCTACGTAGCGCTTTGCGGTATCAATACAGTAAATTTTGAATTTAGCTGGGTCTATTTGCTGATTTGACGAATATTTTGCTCTTATTTCCTCAGTACGGCGCCGCTTCGATCGATCACTGCATTCTTCAAAAGCTTTTTCAGATTTTCCTAGCCGCCAAGGTGCTTCAGATGGTGGTATTGCATATTTCTCTAACCAATCTGAATGGTCCTTCTCAAAGTGGTCGCACTTCCGTTGGGATTGTAGAAATTTCCTGTTGAATGCTTTCCAAAAAATCTCAAACTCTTTCTTCGCATTCGAAGGAAAGCATTTTTCCGCGGCTGCTTTCGTCTTTTCTAGCGATTCTTGATGTTTCATCGTCTCGTAAATCTGTTTTCTTTTTAGTCCGTTTCCTTTAGATTAAATGAAAACAAAATGATTTTTATAACGGTATTGAAAATATATGAATTAAAACGAAATGTTAGATCACTATTTCACGACATAAAACGCAAAGAAATTCACCATACTAAAAAAAACTTATTGTTACGGTACGGGCGATCGCTCTCGTATAGACAGTGGATATTCAGGATTCATCGCAATTAATTTGTTCTCCAAATGCAACTTACTTGTATTTACATTATCTGTATCCATCGCTGATTTGGATTCCATAATTAATTTCGATGATAACGTATAATAATAATAAATTCAAACCGATAAACGTATTTGTGAAATATATGGATAAACTGATACCGCAAAACGGGGCATTGATAGTTTTTTAAAGTATTTTCTAAATATTTTTACGGCAATGAATGGTTTTCAAATTTAACTTTTTTTAAACAAGTACTGAGGTTCCTTGAGTCCATTCGTTAGTAACATGTTTAAAGAAAATTATTGTATTTGCACTATTTTTTTAGTCTTTTGACCGAACATCGATATTTTGATTTGGGGTTACTTTGATAATGCTCGATGAATATAGAAAAACATACGTGAATGTCAAACAAGTTAGTTCAAGAAGTATGAAACTTTGAATGAGTATATAATCAGAAAAATTATAAGCAATAAGAAGACAACATTGAATTTGTGATGGCCTTATTGAAAAAAAAAAACATTTCATACGTGATGGTTTGAGTGCTTTTTCAAACAGGCGAAAAGCAAGAAAATTGTTTTTTAATATGTTTGGAAAATATGTAACACATACTTTACAAAAACTCTTACGATATCAAAGGTACCCTAAGGTACAATATGGAACCAATGTTTTCAATTCAGAAAAAGTGCAGCGAGTAAATTTAATCATAATATTATTCCATCAAAGTTACCCACATTATCAAAGACACCCCGTTTTACGGTATCTTTTTACTGCTGCGCTACTACGTTTGGGAGAGAGATGAAGTGGTATGATAAAGAGTGTCGAGCACTTTTTATCATTCTTTTAACAAAAGACTCTCTGCCTTATCACTGCTTTTTGAAAGACACAAAGAATAATGCAGATTGAAAACGGGCCTTTGCAGATTAGTGCTGGTCCAAATTGAATAATTTCTATTTTTCGATGCTGTGTTCAACTTCTTAGGAGGAGATAAATTTAGCCTAAGGGTCGTTACACATTTTCTATGATTTTCAAACCCCGTCCTTAAATTTTTTGTAACAAATCCCAAAAAAAATATGGCACGTAAGAAAATCTTAGAACTCTCTGTGCTTGCATAAACCATTACGTAATTAGTGTATGAGCCGTAATAACAGAAAATGGTTCATGAATGAGGTATAGATAAAGCAAAATTTGCTGTTTTTATGCACTAAAAATGCGCAATCAACCAATCTGCTGATCGTGATTCTAATTTAAAATTGTAGAATGCCACCTGAGTACAAACACTTTTTTTTCATTTCGCACTATCAGCATCCTGCGCAAGTCTGCGCAAGATCAGGTTATGCTCATTCGAAACCTTACATTTTAAACTACCTTTTACAACTGGTGTCAACCATGGCAAACCCTGGCTTCATAACTTTGAAGCTTCATTTATATGGAAAAATCACTATTTTTTTAATCAAATAAAGATTTAGGCCTACTTTAATAATTTTCTACAAAATTTAATGAAACAAATTTGTTATGCATTGTTTTTAAAACAACTTTCTCTCAGACGTCACCATAATCCAAGCTACCGTTAAACCTCCAGTTGATTGAGTAATAATGCCGTTTTTTCGAAAAAATGCGAAAAAAGTTCAAGGTGACCAACTTCAAAAAGGCATAAATAATTCAAATTTTCTTGTATTGCGTTCATATTTTGGATTTGAACGGGTCAATAGTATAGAATGATAGAAAAAATAGAATGGAGGAGGAAATGCAAATTTTTCAATTTTGTCTAATGGCCAGCCATTCCCCACTGTGCATCGGTGCGTGGTAACGCATACCTGCACACGGATCATCGTCATCGAGTGTCAGCATCTGCCTCCGCATTTACACCGCTCATCATTCATCGTGTGTTCAGCTGAGTGCCGACCCTCACATAAGCACACACCAACGACGACCGCCCGCACACGCTGATCGAAGATCATCCACGCTGCGCGTCGCTCCGCTGCTGCCGTTTAAACGCTCGGTGGTAGTAGTATAGGATTATCAGATAAGTTTTTGTTCTTGTTTCTCTCTTTCGCCCATCAGTTAAATTTTAAGTTTGTGTTCTGTGTTTGTAGTTTTTTTTTGTGTATTGTGTCCGAGTGATTATCGTTTCAGCGTTTTTTGCTCCCACTAGTACGGCAAAATGGACATTTTGTCGCAAGAAGAAATGGACGTTTTGTCGGAAGATGACACCACTTTGCCACGCGATGGCAAGAAGGGTCGAAAACGTACGTCATCTCAGAAAACAGATGATGTCATCCCTGGTTCATCGTCTCAGTCTGGCAAAGGACAGGCTCAGATAAACCCCCGATCGCGAGTCTATCCAGATGACTTGACTGGCCCATGGGTTGTCTACTTTCAGCCCAGAAACAAACCTTTGAATGTAATGCAAATTAATAATGATCTGACGAAGCGATACTCGGCCGTGACTGAAATCACGAAGGTTAGGCACAATAAACTTCGTGTGTCCGTCTCTAACCTGAAGCAGGCTAACGAGATTGCTGCCTCCCATCTCTTCACGCTCGAGTATAGAGTTTACATCCCAGCTCGTGATGTGGAGATCGAAGGTGTGGTCACCGAAGCGAGTCTGACCCGCGAGATCTTGGAGAAGCAGGCGGTTGGCCGTTTCAAGAACCCTTCGCTTCCCCCGGTGAAGATACTGGATGTCCAAAACTGGGCTCAGTATCTGTCAGCGGTTTTACCCCCACAGACTCGTTCCGTGTGACCTTTTCTGGTTCAGCCCTTCCTCACTACATCGAACTGGGAAAACTTCGACTACCTGTGCGTTTGTTCGTTCCCCGGGTCATGAACTGCCAAAACTGTAAGCAGTTGGGACATACGGCCTCCCACTGTGGCAGCAAAATGCGGGGAGAAGCATGGGGATGACACCTGTACAGCTACCGCACCAAAATGCGTGTACTGTAAGGGAACTCTTTATGTTCTCTCGTTGTGCCCGGTGTACAAGCAACGCGGGGAGAAATTACAACGCTCACTTAAGGAACGTTCCTGGCAGTCTTTTGCAGAAATGCTTAAGACGACCACGCCATCGATCAATCCCTTTTCTCTTTTGTCAGATGACGAGACTGACTCTGACTTGGCGGAGGAGGGAACTTCTTTCCATTTTTCTGCACGGAAACGAAAACGCATCCGCTCGTGGAAAGTTGAGAATGAAGAATCCCAAATCAGCTTGCCCAAATCAAGGAGTGGTGGAAAAAAGGAGACTTCTACTCCTCCTGGATTCAGAAGAACTGACTATACACAGGATTTTCCACCTCTCCCGGGGACATCAAAAACCCCTGATGTCCCATTTTTAAGAGCAGAAGCCCCTTCTTCATCTGGGTTGTTCTAATTTGATAAAATTGTGGACGATATCCTCAAGTACCTCAATATTTCTGATCCTCTCAAAAGCATTGTTCTGGCAATGCTTCCTTCTGTGAAGACCCTCTTGAAGCAATTGACATTGAAGTGGCCCCTCATTGCAGCAATCATTTCCTTCGATGGATAATTTTCCAAACGAGGTCGGGGATTTGATCACTATTCTACAGTGGAATTGTCGAAGTCTTATTCCTAAATTAGACTCATTTAAGTTTTTAGTTCACAATAATGATTGTGATGCATTTTCTCTTTGTGAAACTTAGCTCTCTTCAGATATAGATCTTCCTTTTTATAATTTTAACATTATTCGACTGGATCGTGAGGATTCGCGAGGAGGAGGGGTACTTTTGGGGATCAAAAAGTGCCATTCCTTCTATAGAGTGAATCTTCCACAATTTCCAGGTATTGAAGTTGTCGCATGTCAGGCTACCATTAAAGGAAAGAGCCTTTGTATTGCTTCTGTTTATATTTTCCCTAGAGCCGTTGTTAATCGAAAACAACTTTCAGATATATGTTCAGTACTTCCTGCTCCACGGTTGATTATGGGGGATTTTAATTCCCACGGTACAGGCTGGGGGGAGCTGTATGATGACAACCGTTCTACTTTGATATATGACCTCTGTGACAACTTCAATATGACAATTCTTAATAATCGAGAAGTAACACGTTTGGCTGGTCCATCCTCAAATGGAAGTAAATTAGACCTCACATTTTGCTCTAACTCATTATCGTTGGATTGTACGTGGAATGTGATCCAGGATCCCCACGGTAGTGATCACTTGCCGATCAAAATTTCGATTGCCAGTGGGTTCAATCCGTCGGAATCCGTTAACGTCGCGTACGACCTCACCCGTAATATCGACTGGACAACGTTCAAGACCGCGATATAGGAAGCCGTGTCGTCGGTAGAAGGGCTTCCACCGTTGGAGGAATATAACTTCCTATCCAATCTGATCTTGGACAGCGCACTTCGAGCTCAAACTCGGCCGGTTCCTGGAACGTCTTTCCGTAGGAAACCTCCTTCCCCTTGGTGGGACCAGCAATGCACAGAGGTTTATCGAAAAAAGTCCGACGAATTTAAGCTTTACCGGAAACGTGCAACTCGCGTTCCTTTCGTTGGAAATTCGGCTCCGGGGGCTGATAGAATCAAGTTCAACTTGTTGAAGAACCTCCCAGACGTCGCTAAGGAGATCATGTTGAACTTGTTTTGTCAGTTCCTGGAGCTCAATATTGTTCCCGATGATTGGAGGCAAGTGAGAGTTATAGCCATTAAAAAGCCTGGAAAACCCGCGTCAGATCATAACTCGTATCTTCCCATCGCGATGTTATCGTGCATTCGAAAATTGTTGGAGAAAATGATCCTTTTTCGCTTGGACAAATGGGTTGAGACGAACCACTCAGATACTCAATTTGGATTCCGTAGGGGCAAGGGAACGAACGACTGTCTCGCGTTGCTTTCCACAGAAATTCAGTTGGCTTTTGCTAAAAAAGAAGGGGGCTTTTGATTCAGTACCGGTTGAAGTCCTTTCAGACAAACTCCACGATAGTGGCCTTTCTCCATTAATTAATAACTTTTTGTACAATTTGCTGTCAGAGAAACATATGAGCTCTTCCCCAGGGCTCATGTTTAAGCCCCCTTTTGTATATTTTCTACGTCAGAGAAATTGACAATTGTCTAAGTGACAACTGCACGTTGAGACAACTTGCAGATGACGGTGTAGTGTCTATGACAGGACCCAAAGGGGTCAACCTGAAAGGACCCTTACAGGATACCTTAGACAATTTGTCTACTTGGGCTATCGAGCTAGGTATCGAATTCTCCTCTGAGAAAACTGAGTTGGTCGTTTTTTTTTAGGAAACATAGCCCAGCACAACCGAAGCTTCAACTTTTGGGTAGGCCGATCACTCATTCCATGTCTTTCAAATATCTTGGGGTCTGGTTCGATTCCAAATGCACCTGGAGATCCCACATTGAGTATCTGAGACGAAAATGCCAACAAAGGATCCATTTTCTTCGAACAATTACCGGAACGTGGTGGGGAGCCCATCCACAAGATCTTCTGACGTTGTACCGGACAACGATTTTATCGGTTTTAGAGTACGGTAGTTTTTGCTTCCAGTCGGCGGCTAAAACTCACATCATCAAACTGGAACGTATCCAGTATCGTTGTCTTCGTATCGCGTTAGGATGCATGCACTCGACTCATACGATGAGTCTAGAAGTGTTGGCGGGCATGTTGCCACTATCGGATCGGTTTTCGTAATTGTCCCTCAGGCTCCTCACCCGTTGCGAAGTTATGAAATCACTGGTAATCGAAAACTTTGAAAAGCTTCTTGAGCTGAACCCTCAAATTCGTTTTATGTCATTGTACTACGTGTACATAACACTGGATGTCAGCCCTTCACAGCATAATCCTCATCGTGTATGCTTCTCCGACTTCGGCAATTCAGATAGTTTTGATGTATCTATGACGCGGGAGATTTGTGGGATCCCAGCACATCATCGTTCCATGATCGTTCTTCACAGATGGATAATTAATAGAGGCGTCCGCTGGTTATGGTATTTATAACGAATTTCATAGCGCCTCTCGAATGCTTCAAGCTTCCTGTTCCTGCTAGAAACGATCGCCTCACTTCCACCAGATCACTATTTTATTTTTACGGATAGTCTCAGTTCTGTCGAGGCTATTCGCTCCATGAGGCCGATAAAGCACTCCTCGTATTTTCTCATGACCTTTGCATGGGTCCCATCTCATTGCTCGATTCCGGGAAATGAGAAGGCGGACTCACTTGCTAAGGTGGGCGCTATGCAAGGCGATATTTACGATCGACAAATCGCCTACGATGAATTTTTCTTCATTTATCGTCAACAGTCAGGTGTCGAAGAGTCCTTGGTTCAAGGGGTTGGATGTGGGTCGAGACTTCATTCGTATGATGTCTCGCCTCATGTCCAATCATTATTCGTTAAACGCTCACTTGTTCCGTGTTGGACTGGGGGACAGCAATCTCTGTGAATGTGGGCAAGGTTACCAGGACGCCGATCATATTATTTGGTCTTGTGCTGAGCATCGTGGAGTCAGATCTAAGCTGTATGATTCCCTTCGGGCTCGAGGTAGACAACCTAATGTTCCAGTTCGGGATATTTTGGGTAGACGCGATCTGGAGTTTATTAAACTTATATATGTTTTCTTAAAGAATATTAACCTTAGATTGTAAGTTTGACTAACCTTGTGTTTAGTTTTTGTTTTGTTCGTGTGGTTTTTTTTTTAATAATTGTATAATTACACTGCGGATACCAAATTGAATATGAATAAGTTCATGTTTTAGGAATAATGAAATATTTGTATCGTAAATCATAACTCAAACCTCCTTCTCCCTCTCCCCATCCATAAAACTGTATATCTCTACTAACCTCGAGACGACCGCGAGTAATCGGTTCAATTCCTTTAGCTCTAGCCTTAAGACATCTATTATGTATAACGCAAATGATAACTTGGCTCTGTAAGTTTATTCGATTGAGCCTGTACAAATAAATTAATACAAAAAAAGCAGTGATTACATTTTGTAAAAAAAAAATCCGTTCGGAAAACAGAGGCACAGGGCGGGTTGTGCTTAGTAGGCCCCAAGTTAGATCTAAGCCCTATTAGTGAGTGAGTTTAATCATGTCGAAAAAAAGGTTGCCGACTGGAACTCGAACCACGAACGTTGCAATTTTCAGACCTGTGGTTTCTTCACTGCTCTCCATGCTTCGGAATTTGGATAGGCTAAAAGCGAATAAGAAATCCATCCGAACCTTTCGATTCGGGGCGTGGCTAAGAAGGTCAATTCTTCCGTCTGGTTCGTCCAGTTTCTATTTTGGAACTGTAACTTTTGGAGAAAGTGCACGAATGGGAAAAACCTACGTGGTAATTTCAAACTGTCCATTAGATCATAGTAAAACAATTATTAAAACAGATAATGTGTACAGGGAAGGCAATAAGGGAGTGATCCTTCCACAAACTGTGAAAATTGTCCTGAGTTTCAGGTGTATAACACTTAAATATAATATATTTAATTGTGTTCGTAAAATGTTAAGAAATCATTTTCCGAATGACCGTTCAGCCTATGAATAATGATCATCAAATAATACATGTGGGTCATTCCATGCCAAGTGACCGAGGCAGATGAAATATACTTCTTTCGATGCAGCCTCAATTTGGAGGTTATGTTTATTTTAGTCTATCTTTTAAGAATCCACATTTTTGTTACGATCAAAGAACCCCTCGGCCCAGGGGAACATTTTCTATTTTTTCGTGATTTTCAAGAAAGCACTACTTTATTTTATCAATATCTACGGAACATAAAAAGCTACAGTTAGCATTAATGAGCGCGTTTATGAGAAAATTAGACAAAGAATCTAAATATGATTTTGTTACTTTTGTACAGTGTTGCCAAATATTCTATGTTTGCGATCAAAAACTTAAAACCAATTTTCGCATAAAGAGTACATTAGGATTTCCAATCTGACAGCACCAGCATGTTCTTTGTCCCATTTTACATAGGAAACACTTATCGAAAAAAAGTGATTTGCGTATTTCCTGACATTGGAGCAAAGCATGTCAAAAATTATGTGAAAATACATGTTTTGCTCTTCGCTCTTTTAATTTTTCGTGCCTTCTTTTTGAAATGTTTTCTGAAGCAACAATATTGGTATTCTAAATTTAGACTAACACAAACATCTCCAACAAATTTTGCTCACATCGGAAGAGGTTAATTACAATTTTTAATTTTTTCTCGGTCACTTGGCGTTTTAACGAGATTGTCCCAATTTTAATAGAATAATTGAATTAAATTGTCATTGCTTTCGAAATATATCACACAACAATGCCAACCGATAAGTACTGCTTCATCTCATTAACAGCATCCAGACTATATGAGTATACATTTACAAAGTCTGTTAAATGGATTCGCACTCAAATGCCCCCCTGGTTTTCCAATTTCCCATTCCAGGTGTCCTGGGTTCGCCATCGAGACATCCACCTGCTAACAGTCGGTCGGTACACGTACACCTCGGATCAACGCTTCGAAGCCATGCACTCTCCGCACACCGAGGAGTGGACCCTGCGGATACGATACGCCCAGCGTAAGGATTCCGGTATCTACGAGTGCCAGATTTCCACCACACCTCCCATCGGACACTTTGTCTATCTTACGGTTGTAGGTGAGTTTCATCAATGTAGAGCCATATAGCAATAGCAATAGCAGAACGAGGAAAGCACATTGTCAGCGCAATCAATTTTGTTCTCTGTGTTGCTTGTGTAATTAAGACAAGCGCAGCAAAACAATGAAATAAATAACGAAGCTCTCCTCCGCCAGTCGGTCTGCATTTTCATTTTGTTGTTTTAGAGCAGTTCCACGCCAAATGACGAATCGATCTGATGCGACCATCTCCGGTTTGCATGAAACTGTGCATATTTTTCTTTTATTTTTGCTTTCTCAATCTAAGGTAATCCAAACGGTCAGTTATGCATTGTCCAACGTTTCAGCCGTTTTTTGTGGCCCTTCCAAGGGTAAAACTGTCAACCGTTTGCCTTTAAATTATGTTAGACAGTTTTACCCTTGAAAAAGGCCCCAATAAACGGCCGAAACGTCGGACAATGCATAACTGACCGTTTGGATTACCCTAGACTGAGAAAACCATAAAACAGAAATCTCCCTACATACCAGTCGAACAATCTATTAAAACTGTCCATAATTCCTGAGAACTTCGACATTAGGGCGTAATTGCTTTTGTAAACAAACAATTTATTTGACGATTTCTCGTGAATTAAAGATCAATCTAAAAAAATAACAACACAAACAGGTAGATGAATGGTTCCTCTATCATTTGGTATAGCTTGCTCACGAGATTGTTCTTTTATTCACGAGAAATCAGCGATTGACATGTTTGTTTACGAAAGCAATTACGCCCAAATCTTAAAGTTCTCCGAAATTGTTTGTTTTGGGCAATAATTCACATTTGAGCTAAAATTCGGCCATTTTTAATCTCGCAAAAAAAACTTCAAAATGGCATATTCGATATTGTTCAACAAATCATATCTCGCAAGAGTTACTTCCAATCGAAATGACGCCTGAGACAAAATTCAGGTTATTATGAGCTGAAAATTAAATAAAAGTGTTTCCAACTTAAATAACAACAAATCACCCATTTCTATATTTTTAAAATCTTTCTAATTTAGTAGCTTATAATTCTATTTTCAGAGGGTCGTTTATTTTTTTGATATTTAAGTTTCATACACTCTTTTGGACTTTAAACCCACAATAACGTGTGATTTTCAACCGTATATTTTCCTGAAAAGCAATTTTTTAAGTTTTAAGACTGTCTCAGACGCCATTTTGATTGAAAGTGACGTTTTAGAGTTATGAATTGTTGAAAATATCGAATTCGCCATTTTGAAGTTTTTTGCGCGATTCAAAATGGCCGAAGTTTGGCTCAATTGCGAATGATTGGCCATAACAATCAATCAGCAAAGTTTCATGCAAATCGGAGAAGGTTCAGTTTGTAGTTCAATTGTATTTGCTATTTGGCCTGGAAATGCTCTTTACTTTGAATGATGCTTCGTATCCTTTCCCAGATTGTCTGACGACGACGACGACGCTTCAACACGACCTAGAAAATTTTCCACTTTGCCAACAGTAGGTACAAGAGTGAATGATGGGTTTCGTGTAGTGAACAATAACTTCATTCGGAGTTCTTTTATGAATTTTCCCTCCACTTTATAAGAGCCACCTCCCCGGGATCTCAAGATTTGCTTTCATTTCGTGTAACTTGGCAATAAAGAAAATGTTGTTAATATCCTGTTTCGAGAAGCGCCTGGAGGATATAAATATAACAGCAATGTCAGCTCGTCCCGGTGGAGCGTGCGTTGGTGGATTCTGTAAATCAGGACACTTTCAACGGAAGCTATAGAAACGATTTATTCCAATCAATCGAACCGTCTGTTTCTCATCTTTTCCTTTGACCTCCCCTTTTCTCTTTGCATGGCTTCGCCCTCATCGATTGGTACAATCCGTGACCTGACATCGCACCGGGACTCCCTCCACGACACCATATCGTGCCAACCGCCACATCTGGGAGGTCATCTTCTGCGTCAAGAACCAGTGACAGAGATTAATGGCGGGCCTGATTTATTTATCAATAAAGGCTCGACGATAAATCTCACCTGCATCGTCAAGTACGCCCCGGAGCCACCGCCGGCCGTGATCTGGAAGCACAATCGGGACGTAAGTATTTCTGCCACCCTACCCACCGCAGGTCGGACGTGGCTTCTACATTCCCATCTACTTACCTGCACAGTGAGACACAACGTGACGTTTTCCATTTTCCCGCTTGTTTTTCTGCATATTCCAGGACATCAACTTTGATTCACCCCGGGGCGGAATCTCGCTGGTGACGGAGAAAGGTGTGCTGACCAGCAGCCGATTGCTGGTGCAGAAAGCGATAGCCAGCGATTCCGGGCTGTACACGTGTGAACCCTCCAATGCCAATCCGGCCTCGGTCCGGGTGCACATACTGAATGGTAGGTGTCGATTGCACCATGGTGGTAACTGCAGGATGCTTATCAGTCGTCATGGATGGTTTCGAATCGGCTATTTGGTAGATTAGAATCTGGAAATGTCACGTACGCGAGTATTGAGAAATTGTAGCATTGAGTGTGCTTTACAATGTTGTGCAGACAGTGGTTCCGCCTCAAGGCCCAGGCTCAATTCATCTGGATTTCAAGCAACAATGCTAGATCCATGGTCTGACTGTGGGATTTTCACACAACGATGCTTTGTGCTTTAGAGGGTGATGCGACTATGTTTCTATTCCCGCTTAGGCTCCCAGTAGGGTGCGGTCGAGCCATAGAATGTTGTGTTTCGGATTCTGGAAACTACTTAGATTTACGAACGGCTTCGGTCCCCCCAAGAACCTATTCCAAGCACGCTAGAAACATTTTCAAAAGATGCTTTAAGATGTGATAAATCCAAGTTTGCAAATGCTCATTATAGCTAGAATGCTATTTTTCGGAATTATGAAACTATGAGATATTATAGTAATAATTTGTGTGTGTAAGATGCAAGAAAAGGAGATTAAGTTTGTGTTTGTTTGTTCACAGGATCACAATTAGCTTTTTTAGCTGTAAAGAGCAATCGCATTAAGTGAGCAATCAGCATTGGCGTAACTAATGGGGGGCCAGGCCCCCTACAAAATTATCTAGCCCCCTCCAGAATTTTTGGTGTTTGTTTTTGATTAACCGAATTTTTTTCAAGCTTATTAAGTTCAATGCTACTATTTAACAGTGATTAATAAAATTGGACCACCAGCAAAGATTTTTCAAAGTCCTGAATTTTGATTACTTTTGTTGTGTTCTATTCCAGAACATAACAACAGTAATCAACATTAAGGACTTTGAAAAATCTTCAGAAGGAACAATTTTTAGAAATTATATTATATCAAATCCATGGCAATAAGACGTCTTCAGGCTCTACAAATTGGCCATGAGCCCAGGAATTTTTCTTGAACTTGTGGAAACTTCGTAAAACTTCAAATAGAAGTTCAGGGAAGATCGTAGAAATTAAGTAAACTTGGTAGATATTCTGGGAAATTCATAGACCTACTCCCCCCACACTTTGATTTTTCAAAAAAAAAAAAGGCATTTTTTTTTGCCTAAAATGTTCCTTGGGATGTATACTTTAATTTAGAAAAGACTCCAAGTCCGCCAGAATATTCTTTACCGCTTTACAAAGTGATTTCCTAAAACATGTACCGGCGCGCTGAGAGAGCATCTTTATCTTTAAACGCGTTTATCTCGAAACGGGGTTTTTCAAACTGGCGTGGGAAATAACTCTAACCAGTTATAATCAAATTTGGATATCGCCCAATTTTTCTTGTTCAAAATTAAATTCTGCTTAGAAATACGTATCCACATTTTCGATTTTGTCAAAAATGGATTTTTAATCCACGATTTCGTAAGCATTTTTAGGGTGAAAAAGTTGACTTTTTTTTTCCTAATTCCACAACTTTTGAAAAAATTAATTTAAAAAAAATCGGAATACGTATTTCTAACCCAAATTTCATTACTAATCAGGATTTTTGTTCGATTTATGTTCCAGGATCACATGAAAAGGAATATTTTCCCACGCCGTTTTCCGACTTCCACGCGAGGACGCCCTCGCGACCTGGTGCACCGGCCACGGGGAGACGCCAATCGAGTTCAAAAAAATACAAATTGTAGTTCGAAGGATGACTAATAAATGGGTTAAAACATATTTGCCCTCCCTGAGTGTTTATTGCTTAAAAAATTAACGAAAATGCCTTACTTTTTGGACGTTCAAAGTGTACTACCCCCTTAAGAAAAAAATCGTAGAAAAAAGGAACTTTGAACAGTTCTGAAAACTGCGTAGAAGTAGAGAATTCATTTAAATCTGAGGAGCTTCGTAGAAGTTAAAGGAACATTATTTTATTTTAGGGAAGTTCATTATTGATCGGGAACCTCTACATAATTTCAGTTTTTTTAGCCTCATGGACTTGGAATAGTTGTGGAAATTCAACAGCAAACTTTGTAGAAGATTTTCGAATTTCGTAGCATTTTGAGGAGCTGCGTAAACTTCATATAAGTGTAAGGGATTTTGAAAAATTTCGGGGAATTTTTTAAAAGATCTAAAAATAGTTCAATAAACTTCTAAGAACTTCAGGGATCTTCGCCTCAGCTTAGGGAACTTCGTTCCAGTTTTCAGAGATCTTAATCCATAAAAGCTCCATAAACTTCTTGGAGGTTTTGGGAACTTCGCTAAATTCAAGGAACTTTCTAGGTGTTCATGAATATTTGTAGATGTCTTAGGTGTCTTTCCAGAAGTGCAAAGATGTTCAGAGATCTTTGTAGAATTTAAAGAAATGAAAAAAAAATATAGAATGTGGAATAAATCAGGGAACTTTGTAGAAGTTGAGGAAATTTTGTAAGACCTAAGTTTTGTAGATGTTCAGGAAACGTTGCATAAGTTACAGAATATTCTTTCAAAAATCCTTCCTAGACATCAGGAAATATTCAAAAGATCTCCATATAGTCCAAGATATTAGTAAAGTTCACTGGATATTTGGTAGGTTGTAGGTTGATCAGGAAGCATTCAAAAATTGTCCAGCTAATGGAATCAGATAGAATCTTGATTATATGGCCATATTTGTACATTCTCTATAGGCAAGACCTTAGGCCTTGGTGTTTTAGCTATATTGTAATAAATTTTTCTTGAAAACATATGGGTTTGGGATCACAAAACTATTTTCATTTTAACATTAACAATGTTAAGGATTGTGCATCTGCAGCATATACATAAGACTGCCAACGAAAATGGTAATTTCAAATTTCGCTAACAAACCATATACAAAATGTTTATTGCCTCGAAAATGACCCTATGCAAAATTTCAGCTAAATCAGACATGATTTAGGGGTGGCGCAAACGCGTCAAAGTTTGACTTTTTTCACTCTCGAAAATCTCCCAAGCCTCCCCCCGAGGGGTACATGAAATTTCGGAAATCAAAAAATTTGTTTTGATGCCAAATGCCTTAAAAATGCATGAAACGTCAAGGTTTAGTGCTATCTCGAAATTTTTTTTTTTTCAAAAATCGACTTTCCGGGATGAGTTCTATGTGGAATATAGAAGATTGATGAGTCGGCTTCTAAAACTGTTCACAATTGTCTCCAACCTGCTTATATATCGAATTAAACCACCATTTAGGATCTAATACGAAATAATTCACTAGGGTGGTCCAATTATTCTTCATTAGGGTGGTCCAAAAATTCAAAAATATATGAAAAACCACAACTTTTCATCAGAAATTCCTAAAATCAATTGTAAAAATATCTTGAATTGCGTTAATCTGTTTTTTTTTTTGGGAATCATGAGTTTTACACAAGAGGAACATTTGCCAGAAAAGATGAAAAAATACTTGTTTTATACTTTGCCATATATTTCCTTATTAGTTACACCAAATCAGATTTACTGGTACTCTTATATTTTTTTCGATGATCTTCAACTAATTGTAAAATGCACTGCTTTTGATCTTCATCCGTTGATAGTTTTGAATTGTATGTTTCAACCACGCTTTGCATTATCATTAACTACTTCCAAACATTGAACCCGTCTTTTGGCATTTTTAAACTCGATGGAACTACTCCACTGCTCCACATCGACATTCAGCAACGACTTCGGAATTTGGAGAGCTTTGAATAAGTTTTCAATACCACTGCTGCCTTGTACAAACGAGTGTAGTTCAATCGTTGAAATATCGTTGGATTCAACAATGGATCTGGCTGTAATATTTTTATGAGTATCTGTAAAAAAAAAATCATTAGAAAATTAAATGCAAATGTATCAATTAAACCATTAACCTGATAGAAGTAAGGCTTCGATGACCTTTTTCTTAACCGGGAGGTCTACATTTTCGTCGAACAGACATAGTCCGATTGCAAGTGAGTTGAAATTCCTTTATGTACTGCTTTCGCAACGTCTTCATCAACAGTTTCATATTCCTTCAATATTTTTAACAAGTTCAGATCGTTGTTGGGTGCCATCGCAGCACACGGAGAAAGAAACGAACTTTTCAAATAAATTTTTACAATGAACACACAAAATCGAGCTAGTTGATTTTTAGTTTTATCTGGTAAAGCAAATTCATGCCGAAGAATAAACATTTTCAAAGAATAAATGATTTTGGCCATCCACCTTGCATTGTGGAACGCACCAGGAGCTCTTATTTGTAATTTTTCATCGATTTTTCCACCCAAATATAAAATGGCAAGTTGTAGAACCTCTCGGTTATCACCACGGTGGTGTTGCTCTCTAATTTGTTTTTCATAAAACTCCAATAACGCCAATCTTTCTAACTCCGAAATAGCTATTTTAAAAAAATCATCATACATACCTGAGTGGTATGAAGTCTTTTCCAAAATGTGCCATTTTGATTGGAATTCCTTAAAAATCTCAACATTTGGAGACTTTCAAATTTCAGAATTTTAAAAGCTTTGCCAAGTAGCAGTTCATGTATGTGGTGTCTACAAGGGAGGCCTATAAGCTGCCTCTTAACTGACACGCACCTTTTTTTCTACCGGTGTTTGATGCAGTAGTATCAAAAGATGTAAACATAATTCTGAAAACAAATGATAAAATAGTCAGAATTCTGAGGTGAACATACAAGATTTAAGATCATACCTGTCCGCAAGCCCACATTCGACGACTGCATTGTACACCGCTTCTGCTTGTTGTGCCCCCGTAGAGTTTTCGATGGGTGGAACAGCCAATAATTTGCTAATGCCTTCGCCTGATACAACTATGGCCAAGCGCACGATTTTTGGTAGAGCTTTGGATGGTAATGTGTTAGATAACAGCTTAGAATCCCAATGTACTGTTAAATTTATATCTGGCTTAAACGACGCTTTTAAATCATGTTGCATTTGTAAGCGAATTCCTGCTCTGGCGATTCTGACAGATTCCTTGTTCAACAATATTGATGAAACATCGTGCCCTAAAGCTTTAGCGATCGATGATATTAGAAACACAGCATTTCGATCACTCACTTTACAGCGGTCCAATGCAGCAGCTACCTCAACTGTAACAACTCGTATCAGTTGCGATTTACGTGTCAAAGCTGGTTTTGGAGAACCTAGAACGTTCAAAATATATTAATATGGATGGTAATAGGTGTATAATCTAAAAGAAAAAAAAAACATTAGTAAAACATCACAACGTACCTGTTTTTGGAGAAGCTCTTTCGGATGTACTAGGCGAGTACACTGACGCAGCCTGGCTGTCGTTTTGTGATGATGTTTCAATTGAGGTTGCACTACAAATTTGATCCGGTCTTTGGCTTGACCCTTCTTCCTCAAAATCGCTACACGAAATGGTTTCATTGGTAGGGAGAACCTCAGTTTCTTCTTCAAGATGAGCTTGTTCCCGCTGTTTTTGCAAATATTGCATCGTCTGCTTTGCTTCAAGGGTTTTTGCCTTAAAATTCTTCCCGATATCAAACAAACTCCTCAATGATCCATGAAATGTGTTCCTTTTTTTGACGTCTTTCTTAGCCATTCTAAGTTTGCATTTTAATAAGGCTTTCCAGGTATTGAAAAATAGCAACAGTTTTTTTTTCTTTATGCTTATGTCATTTACCAAATGTGTTAAGTTTTTTTTTTCTTCCAAGCATCCTTTAATTCCTTTATTGTTAGGAAGACACTAAGCTTACAACTTTTTTTTTCAGCACGCAAATGAAACATATATTTACGAAAAACTTCACTATACGTCGGCAAGTTAACAGAATGGCCGAACGACGGCAGATATTCTCCAACTAGCCAAATGTCAACCATTTTTAACAAACTGTCGTACTATTCTATATCAGTTCTCTGCTTGTTGTCTTCTTCAAACGCACTACTGATTGATCAAACATCCTCAGATCGCATCCTTTTTTATACTAAAGCATAGGTAGAAAAAGCCAAGGTAGAAAAGTTTACGTAGAAGAAAGTAATTGAGACCGTTGCTCGCCTGTAGGAGAACACTGTTAGTGTGTGTTTTTTAATTAATACCCAAAAGGAAGCCAGATAAACAATATGCTTTATGCGGGTAATTTTTTGGCACCTCTATAGGGTAGGAATCATCAAATGTTTTGAAGTTTGGATTCTTAAAAATTCCAAAACACAACATGATGATATTTTCAGATACATGCGTTTGGTAAAAAGTAATGGTTTTTACATACCTATTTTGATTTTTGGACCACCCTAATGAAGAATAATTGGACCACCCTAGTGAATTATTTCGTCTTAGATCCTAAATGGTGGTTTAATTCGATATATAAGCAGGTTGGAGACAATTGTGAACAGTTTTAGAAGCCGACTCAACAATCTTCTATATTCCATATAGAACTCATGAAAAAAAGTCCCAGAAAGTCGATTTTTGAAAAAAAAAAAATTATCGAGATTGCACTAAATCTCGACGTTTCATGCATTTTTAAGACATTTCACATCAAATTTTTTTTTTGATTTCCGAAATTTCATGTACCCCCCCCCCCCTCCCCTGGGAGATTTTTGAGAGTGAAAAAGTCAAACTTTGAAGCGTTTGCGCCACCCCTAAATCATGTCCACTTGAGCTCAAATTTTGCATAGGGTCATTTTTTGAGGCAATAAACATTTTGTATATGGTTTGTTAGCGAAATTAAAAATTACCATTTTCGCTGGCAGTCTAATATATGTGTTTTATATGTGAATAACTCCCTTACAAAAAGATATCCCGGTAACAATGTTTTGCAAAACACGCGTCTTAATAAGCTTCAAAAGTCTCTTGAAGATAACTTTCATGAATCATTTGAAGTAAAAAAGTTAAAGACAAATGATGGTTTTCAGGGAGCCATGCCCAAGCTACCAAAATTTCTGATAAAAGGCTATTTGTGGCTTAATCAGCTTTGCTAGAGGTAATCTATAGAGTTCTAAACGGCCTCATTTTTAGTCATTATAAGAACTTCTTCTTCTTCTTCTTCTTTCCTTAACGTCGGTCTCTGTTCCGCAATCTAGTGCCAATCTCCGACAGACATCGATTGCCATCCATTGACGACAATCGAATGTGCAGGAAGGCAGCTTCCACATCTGCGTAGGGTATCGCACCCATTCAACACACATGGGCCGGGACCAATGGCTTTACTTCCCTTCCGAAGGAAGACGTGACCAGAGATTTTTATGTCTCAGAAAAATCCCACCGACCTCGGCTGGGATTGAACCCAGACCCATCGGGGTGTTAGAAAGCAGTCACGCTTACCACTACACCTCCGGCGCCGGCTATTATAAGAACTTGAAAGCTCTGGTACCATAATTGAAGAGCATTCTAAGAAACTTCTGGCAATCACACCAAAATCAGAGATGTCCCATTTTTAATTACTCGATTAACAACTAATCTATTATATTTTGTTCGCTGTGCTGTCATTTTTCCACCGATGAGAGTGCAGTACATGTTTGCAACGATCGGTGATCATCCTTTGTTAATGCTTATATCGGCATGATATAACCGATTACAAATATTTTACTTTTCGGTTCGTTAAACGATAAATCGATTATTCGAATGAAAATCGACCATCACTAGATGAATGTGAAACGTCATTTCAAATACATAAATAATGATACAATTTGAAAGGGACCGGGGCTAATAACAAATTACGTCCCCACGGTAACTGAAACAAACACGAGTGTTCACCGGTTGGTCGTATGTCCGGAATTTTCTGATGTTGAAGTACCGAAATGTGAAAATCATACGAGTGACGCTTCCTGAGCTTATCGTCGTTGAAACGATGTCGGGTACGTCCTTTTTCTCGGAGCTGGATTGACGCCTCGATATCTCCGTCCATCTCAAAAAAGCTGTCGTCCGAATCATGAACGTACTTCGGTGAACACCGGTTTTCTGAAACTGAATTATTGCTGGGGATCTTTTCTTACACCACCAATGGAGAAGATTCGACAAAAAGACTGTTGCAAAGTCTCATGCTCGTAACGCGAAAACCGCTAACTGTCCCTTACTTCAACATCGAATCCTGGACACTCTTCACCGGAACTTTCCCCGTACTCGTAAGATTTTATCATTTCCAAAGCAGACATTGTGTAAGAACCCAGAAATAATTTCTTTTACACAGAGAAGATCGTGACAGATCTTATTTTTGACCGTATAAAACAACGAACGCCGACAGCAAACTAAAAGCGTCAAGGCATGCTGGGACTGATATGCGGTTACTTTGTGACATGATAGGCAAAATAAACACATGTCAGTCGCATCGATATTTTTTCTCTACAATAAATTAAATTTTAGAATTATTTCACCTAATAGTATTAAAAACATTACTTCTCATAGTATAACGTAATAACATAATACAACAAACATGCGAGACAGGCTGTGAAACGATTAAAATGATTTCACCTTTCATCGCTTTTTTCTCTGTTTGTTAGTTTTTCATATGGGACTGATGTGCGATTCTAGGCAGTTGAGCTCGTGACAGCGAATTTTCTCTCTCGAATTTGCATTTTTTTTGTGCTCTAGGGACTGGTAGTAAAGTGGGTAAAACTGTATGGGGAAAAAACATACCTTCTAAAGGGATACCGTCTAAAACCAGTGATGCAAAATATCATGACACTCACGTGACACTCGTCTTCGCATCAACCGACTATCGCTGACAGATCGTTTTGTCACGCAGTGAGAGTTAGAGCCATGGCAAACAACAATCACCAGTAATGGTCGCTGCTCACAAGCAAAACGTTACACTCGCTGCTGATGATGAAAAGCAGAACGAAAACAGTGAAGACTTCTACAGTACGATCATGAGAAACAGCGTAACGACAGAAGAAAATGAAAACAATGCCTACGCATTCCAAGTTCGTCTCGGCAGGCGCGACTGTGTGAGTTACAAACAAAGCAGGCAACATGAAACGGAAGCTGTTGGGCTCACTCACCAACACACTCAGATAAGCAAGCAAAGCAGTAACTGCTTCAAAACGAGCACAGATGAGTGTCGGATTGAAGACGATATTGACCAGTTGCTTTTTACTTCTTTCGTCAACTTGATGGATGGTCATGGAGAGAGCTTCGACGACCACATTGATAGGAAAGCGTTACTACCATCAGCTGTTTGGCGATCGTGATTGTGATAGTGTGTCTAGAACTACATTCTCAAACAACGGTACTTTAGAATTATGCAAGCACAACTATTCAAATAGACGTAATTGATTTACACACAATAACTTCATTCATTAATTTATGGGTCTTTTTACAATAATAACTGAGATCATCAGAATAGCACAATAGAAATAAAAACAGATAACTTCTAGTTTTATTGTATCAAGGAAAAAATCTTCTTTTTCAATGAAATTAAAAAAAATATTCAAAGTGTTTTTTATGTTACTTCATACGCGAAGTTAACGATTTTCAGAGTTGGTTGGAAATGCTAACATGAAGCTTTAGTGTGATGATTTATTAGCTAGAGAATGATCTTTAGAAGAATGTAGGTGGATAGTTCCGTTAGAGTACGGCAGTATGAAAATTGAATAGAAGTTGAAAATGAGCGAAGGGCCATTAAAGCGACAGTTTTTCAAGATGACGCACATTTTTGCCTAGCCCGTACGATGTACGCGGGGACTTGAAGTATGTCTCCAAGTCCACAGGCAAAAATGTGCGTCCCTCTTGTTGCTCATAAACTGACTGCGGCTGTGGAATAGTTCTAGCGACGTTTTCATCACTACCTAAAGCCCCACGTCGCGAGAGCATTTCCAGTCGATGGTGTGTTATAATGCAGTTCTTCTTTACCCAACTATTGTGTTGCTCCTCTCGTCATGACCAACGTGATCATCTCAGAGAGAAAGCAGTAGGGTGGTTGTTGCGTGCTGTACCATCATCAGCATTGTTGACGGCTACTCCCGCCTTGAGTTGTTACATTCAAAGTGTTTTTTATGTTACTTCATACGCGAAGTTAACGATTTTCAGAGTTGGTTGGAAATGCTAACATGAAGCTTTAGTGTGATGATTTATTAGCTAGAGAATGATCTTTAGAAGAATGTAGGTGGATAGTTCCGTTAGAGTACGGCAGTATGAAAATTGAATAGAAGTTGAAAATGAGCGAAGGGCCATTAAAGCGACAGTTTTTCAAGATGACGCACATTTTTGCCTAGCCCGTACGATGTACGCGGGGACTTGAAGTATGTCTCCAAGTCCACAGGCAAAAAATTTTGCCTGTGGACTTGGAGACATACTTCAAGTCCCCGCGTACATCGTACGGGCTAGGCAAAAATGTGCGTCATCTTGAAAAACTGTCGCTTTAATGGCCCTTCGCTCATTTTCAACTTCTATTCAATTTTCATACTGCCGTACTCTAACGGAACTATCCACCTACATTCTTCTAAAGATCATTCTCTAGCTAATAAATCATCACACTAAAGCTTCATGTTAGCATTTCCAACCAACTCTAAAAAAAATATACTTTAGAGCTTTACAGCCGACGCACGTATTTTAAATTCCTGACAGAAACCTAATAAGCCATTCTGTATCCAGTTGCGCCATGTTTAGGCAAAGGAGTTCTCATGAGTTATAAATGATGTTCATGAGACAAGAAAAATTCTCATACATTGTTCTTGCATCACGAAAACTCTCAAGTCCGAAAATGGCATCAATTCATAAAACCACACGCTTCCGAACCTCTCTACTAGTAATGCATCCCCTTCGTTTCAGGAGAACACCCAGCGGCCATGCATCACGGCATGTCGACCATCCTGGCCGGTCCGAGCTTAGTGGCGTTCGTGCTGTCATGTCTGCTGCTGTACTACCATCACAGCATCCGGTGGAAGCATCCGCTGACGTAGTAATCTATCTATCTGTGTCTATCTCCACCGTCGGGACATCGAGCGGCCGACAGAAATCTTTTACTCTATCTATCGATCTCTCATTCACTGTCACAGAGGCAAACCAAAAACCACATAAACACACACCCACACACACACTCAACCAAGCGTATATCCATACCAAACCCTCACAGAGATGTCACAAAGAGGTCATTCTTTTGTACAGTCACCACTATTTAATACTACATTATCTAAGAGAATGAGCAGCAGAGCAACTAGTAGGAAATAAAGGCGAGACAGAACGCAGAGAACGGAATTTTTCACATGTTAAGCACTAAAAAAAAATCGTGTCAAAAGCAAGCAGAAGAAGAAAAAAAAATCGATAACAAAAAATCGTCTAGTTCAGAACATTTAGGTTAAATATGTGAAGCAAAGATTTTTTATATAAATGTACATTCCAACCAAAACAAACAAAAGAGTCGAAATGGGGAAGCACGTGTACGAGCGAGAGGGTGTCCGTAATTCGTTTTCCAGTTTTTAATCAGTTGTGAAATCGAATGACTACATTGCTAAACAATAGGTATTTATATGAATAAACAAAGCCGATAGGTTGAATTTATTAATTAAATTTAAATCATCAACACAAAGCGAAAGGCAATGGATGAAACGTGAAAGCGTGGCGAGGTGGGGAAACAATAATAATTGAATGGTGACCGACCGGACTTGACTTTGGTGGGAGCGTGGATGCATCGGGCGACGCGGATCGGCGTGAAAATTGCTTTTAAGCTTGGGATGATAATGTTGTTAGATATGGCATTTTTTTTTTATTAAATTCCATTGTAGATCATTTTCAGTGGATGGGAACGGCATGGGACGACCGGTGAACTCCATTGGGTTTACACTGGTGGTGTATGATTGATTGATGTGTTCCAGAGTGGCGGAAGTAACAGTTTTATTGCAGATAATCTACAATGATTGTTGAATACCTAGCACATTTGAACGATGCTCGTTGAATGGAATCCGTAACTCAAATTCCACAGTTGGGGGTGTTGGGAAATGCATAGTGCCACCGCTGATGGTAATCATTCGGTTGTTGTACAGTGAATGAAAGTTGGTGTGAATGTGAGAAATGATTTCGAATCACAGCTGTGGAAGCTACACAGTAACAGGAACAAAAAAAAATAATTACAACCAACCCGAATAGGTCACAAACGAACAGTGTATATCATATATGCACAATCATTACGTTAAAAGCTTGAAAGGTTTCTGGCTCGTTGGATGAATAATTGGAGATAATTGATTCGATCAAATGTAAAGCATTCGTTTAATTTTCATAGCATTAGTTGGTACAATTATAATCCCTTACATTTTTCGCTTCTAGTGCTAGTTAGCTTGAGGCTATGGATTAGTAACTACGAAATAAAATACGGAATCTGTGGTACAACCAGTCGAATTTATATTCAATTCTTCTGAAAAAAACATAGTTTTTATTAACTCTTTATTTGTTCCAAATTCAAAATAAATTACATATCATTTTAACCTAGGTGCTCCAGTTACTACAGTTACTTATCAGCCTTAATTGTTATGTTATATAACTAAGTGTTTTTACATTGTTCCTGCCTTGGCATTTCAGTATTTTAAACAGGTTTTTTAACCTGCATGTCTGTATAACAATTGACATCTTAAAACTAAAAACTAACACTAAATCTTATCTAAGTATAAAGGGAATTAATCGTAGCAATTGAAGATTGCAACGATTTTGGCCTGGAATTATTAATTATTTTGTTGGACATTTGGTCTAAAGTCTCATCATTCGAAATTCTATGTACCTCGGTAGTTCTGTACCAGAGAGGCAACTTCAAAATCATCTTCAGAAGTTTGTTCTGAATCCTTTGAAGTGCTTTTTTCCTGGTAGTGCAACAACTAGACCATATTGGCACAGCGTAAAGCATGGCCGGTCTAAAAAATTATATTCACTGAACCACTTTATAAAAATTCTTGGAGAAGACGTCTTCCAACCTGCAACTCAAGGCAAGTATGTTCCGCTCCTGAATCACCCATTGCTTCGAGCGCCTCACCACCTCAAGAGCAACAACCGCCTGGTTCGAAATCGAATCTGGGTGTACTACCAAAATGTACGAAGTATTCGGACAAAAATTGATGATCTATTCCTGGCTGCTGCTGATTGCGAGTATGACGTTATCATCTAGATTGAAACCGGACTTGACGATAGCATCAATTCGACTCAGATTTTTGGACCTGGCTACTACGTGTTTCGCTGATGGGAGATAGCGTTCTGAACTTCGAAGACATGAACACTCTGATCACTCAGATTGAAGGTTGCCCTAATTCGCGACCTTTAACGCAATTGACGGAAGATCCTGGGGACTTAGAACCATTAACGTCAGCTCATTTTCTTATTGGTTCATCGCTACAGAGCCTACCAGAATGTGATTTCACTGATATTCCCACGAATCGTTTGAGACAATGGCATTTTGTTCAACAAAAAGCCCAACAGTTTTGGAAAAGATAGAAGAGGGAATATCTTGCTCAACTTCAAGGTAGGATGAAACGTTGGAAACCCGCAGTAAAAATTGAGATAGGAAAACTAGTGGTGATTCAGGATGATAGCCAACCGCCACTGCGATGGAAAATGGCCAGAATTCACCAGCTGCACCCTGGACCGCATGCCGTTGTTAGAGTAGTCACACTCAAGACCAGTAGCGGTTTCTTGAAACGTCCTGTTGAACGATTATGTCTTCTACCATAACCGAATTGTGATGAAGCTGAGTCATGGCTACATGGCTATGGACTATATTTATGCGCTGTGTACATCCCACCCGACCGAAGTCACGATGTTGAAGTTATGGCAGCGCATATGCTTCAGTCAAGGGGCGTCCCTTAGCTCAGTCGGTAAAGGCGCAGCTACAAAGCAAGACCATGCTGGAGGCGGCTGGGTTCGATTCCCGGTCCGGTCTAGGAATTTTTCGGGTTGGAAAATTTCTCGACTTCCCTGGGCATAGAAGTATGATTGTGTGAATCATATCAATGCAAAAATGGTACAGGCATCGAAAGCTCTCAATTAATAACTGTGGAAGTGAATCTAGAACACTAAGTTGAGAGCAAGCAATAAGCTAATATGCGATATGCAATAAGCTTGAAATGTGAAGAAGAAGAAGAAGAAGAAGAAGAAGAAAAAGATATGTTTCAGTCAAAGAGTTGTGCGACAAGGCATCTTGTGATGATAAGATTCTTGTGTGTGGCGATTATAATCAGCCTCGTCTTCAGTGGGGAATCGATGACAACAGGGTCTACCTCACCGAAACATCTTCGCTGACCGCTGCAAGTATTGCTATCGTTGATGGAATGGATTTTGTTAAGCTCAGTCAACACAATACAGTCCGAAATGAACTTGGCCGCACGCTGGATTTGGTATTTTGCAACGGTGAAATTGATTTCAATATCGACGAATCCGCTGTACCGCTTTTACCTATTGATGCTCACCATCCTTCCTTAATTATGTCGCTACCTGCTCCATTTGACTGGCTTGCAACGTGGATGATAGAGCAGGGCTTCTAGACTTCAAGAAAATTGATTAAAGACTGGACTCGGAAAAAATGAGGCACACAAAAAAGAGACACACAAAAATGATCACTAAAAATTCATTTTAAATCGGATACTTCTCAAATTTTCAGGGATTAAATAACTATATATTAGCTATGTTTTGGCATTATTTATCTATTGAATTTCTTCCCCAAGCCGAATGCTCGTACATTTCTCTTAAGACTGCTCATGAGATCTTGGGCGAGGCTTTGCCCATCTTCCTTACACAATTTCTCCCAGTTTTTCTTCAAAGCTTCATGGGTTTTGAATGTTTTTCCGCTTTTCTTCAACTTCTTCTTCATTATCGCCCAAAACTTTTCGATCGGACGAAGTTCTGGTGTATTTGGCGGGTTCACCTCCTTCGGGATCACATTAACGCCCTTCGCTTCGTACCAATCCATTACAGGCTTGGCGTAATGGCACGAAGCGTGATCCGGCCAGAACAGCGTGGGACCACGGTGAGAGCGGAGGAAGGGCAGCAAGCGCTTCTGCAAGCATTCCTCTCGATAAATCTGCCCGTTTATGGTGCCGGTTGTAACGAACGGCTTGCTGTACCGTCCGCACTCGCAGATCGCCTGCCACAACAGGTACTTCTTCGCGAATTTGTCCATCTTTCTCTTCCAGAACTTTTCCGGAACCTCCATGCGGGTCGTACCGACAAAAAACTCGAGGCCGGGGATTTGTTTGGTGTCCGCCTTGATGTATGTCTTGTCGTCCATGACGAGACAGCCTGGCTTGACCAGCCACTCACGGTACAGCTTCCGCGCACGCAATTTGGCCACCGTGTTTTGCTTGTCAGTCCGGTTTGGCGCCTTCCTGACCTTAAAAACACGTAGCCCAGCCCGCTTCATGGTCTGCTGGACGAACCACTTCGACGAATTGATCTTTTTGGCCACGTCTCGGGTGGAAAGGTTCGGGTTATTCTTAAAGTACTGCCTTATCTTCCGCGCCTTCTCTGGGTATTCCGTTTTCGGTTTTCGGCCGCTTCCAGTGCACCGCTCGATGGTCTTCGTCATCTGGGACATCTTCACAACGCGGGACACGGTGGACTGGTGGATTCCAAGCCTTTTGCCGATCCATCTGTGCGACTGACCAGGATTATCGATCACCGCGCCCAAGATTTGCTGGCGTAGCTCTTCTTGTTTCGAATGCATCTTGAAAACTACTTGACAGATATAAACATAACACTCCAAACTAGTATTACAAACTAATTTTTACCCACTTCATTAATTTTTACGATAAAAAGTTACACCCAAAACAAAGTGTCGCATTTTTCCCGTGTCCAGTCTTTATGTCTCATTACTGCAGTATGTTTTTGATCAAGACTGGGCCGATGGGTTTAAATGCTTACTTATTTTACCAATCAGGCTTGTTGTCCTCTGCAGTCCGAAGAATTCGTCTCCACTCTACTCGATTCATGGCCACACTTCGCCAGCCTCGTAGTCTGCGAAGGGTCCGCAGGTCGCCTTCTACTTGGTCGATCCACCTTGCCCGCTGCGCGCCTCTTCTTCTTATTCCTGTTGGATCGCTTTCTAGAACCATTTTCACTGAGTTGTCGTGCCCAGCCCACCGTAGTCGCCCATTTTTTGCAATGTGGACGATGGATGGTTCTCCCAGCAGCTGGTGCAATTCGTGGTTCATTCGCCTCCTCCACGTTCCGTCATCCATCTGCACTCCACCGTAGATGGTACGCAACACTTTCCGTTCGAAAACACCTAGGGAGCGTTGGTCCTCCACGAGCATAGTCCAAGTCTCGTGGCCGTAGAGGACCGGTCTAATCAGCGTTTTGTAGATAGTCAACTTCGTGCGGCGCCAATTTTATTCGACCGGAGCGTTCTCCGGAATCCAAAGTAGGCACGATTCCCTGCCATAACGCGTCTTTAAATTTCTCTGCTGGTATCATTTTCGGCGGTCCCCAGTGAGCCCAAATACACGAACATCACCATCAATCTGAACTCGGGGTGGGAGGCTAACATTGTCTTCCCTAGAAACTCTTCCTTTCATGTATTTTGTCTTTGATGCGTTGATGGCAAGTCCAATCCGCCTAGCTACAGCCTTCAGTCTGATGTACGTTTCCGCCATCATCTCAAAGTTCCGTGCCATGATGTCAATGTTATCGGCGAAGCCAAGAACCTGGATGGACTTCCTGAAGATTGTGCCACTCGTGTCTATCCCAGATCTTCTGATCACACCTTCTAACGCGATGTTGAATTGCAGACACGAAAGTCCATCACCCTGCCGTAACCCCCTTCGAGATTCAAAGGGATTAATTAATTAATTTAACTTTATTAGGGAGGCTTTCAGCCTTGGGCTGGTTCGCCTCCAAGCAGATTCAAAGGGACTCGAGAGTGACCCGATAATCAAACAACGCACATCATTTGACCAATCGCGTCAGTTTATCCGGAAATCCGTACTCGTGCATAATCTACCATAGCTGATCTCGATCGATTGTGTCGTATGCGGATTTGAAATCGATGAACAAACAAATGATGTATGGGCACGTTGTATTCGCAGCATTTCTGCAGAACCTGCCGAATCGCGAAAATTTGGTCCGTGATAGCGCGGGCACCCATGAATCCCGCCTGGTATTGCCCCACGAACTCTCTTGCAAATGGTGACAGGCGGCGGCATAGAGTTTGGGAGATTACCTTGTAGGCGGCGCTCAGCAGTGTGATCGCGCGGTAGTTGCAGCAATCCAACTTGTCACCCTTTTTGTAGATTGGACATACGACACCTTCCATCCACTAATCCGGTAATATCTCCTCCTCCCAAATCTTGGAAATTACCCAGTGCAGCACTCTAGCCAGTGCTTCACCATCGTATTTTAATAGCTCACTTGGTAGTTGATCTACACCAGTTGCTTGTTGTTCTTCAGTCAACCAATATCCTCCTCAACTTCTTGAAGATCAGGAGCCGATAGCCTGTCGTCTTCTGCGCATGCTCCAAGGTATGTTGCCGTGCCAGCTTCGTTTTCTGCTGCTTCACCGTAGAGGTGCTCATCATAGTACTGCTTCAACCTCTCAATCACCTCACACTCGTTCGTGAGAAGGTTGCCGTCCAAGTCCTTGTACAAATCGGCTTGCGGCACGTAGCCTTTGCGCGAACTATTTAGCTTCTCGTAGAACTTCCGTGTGTCGTTTACGCGGTACAGATTTTCCATCGCCTCGCGATCTCGGTCATTCTGCTGACGCTTCTTCCTTCGGAAAACCGAGTTTTGTCTGTTCCGCGCTTGTCTGTATCAGCGCCAGCATACTCGCCCGTGCTGCATTCTTCTCCTCTACTAACAGTTTGCATTCGCCGTCAAACCAGTCATTTCTTCGGTCCGGGATTGCAGTACCTAGTGCCACTGCAGCAGTACTACCTATGGCGGAACGGATGTCCCTCCAGCCATCTTCAAGAGAAGCTGCGCCAAGCTGCTCTTCCGTGGGTAGTGCAACTTACAGCTGCTGCGCGTAGTTCTCAATGTTGGGTCGCGGCGTTCGAATTCGACGGGTGTTATGCACTGTCGAGAGTTTTGAGCGCATGCATACTGCAACTAGGTAGTGGCAACAATCAATACGAAATTAACGATTTCAAATTGGCTCACTACTTGACTAGCCTATTGGTCCCAAGCAAACGATTAACGTATCCCATTCTAGTCGAAATTCTAGTACTACGCAATGTTTGTTTTGCTGAGCCAAAAAGTTGAGCATGTTATTTCGGGACCTTCTAGTCTTAGAGTTACCTCTATGGTAGTGGTCCGAATCTGTGTTCGCACTGCGGTACGTGCGGACGTTGATAATGTCTGAGAAGAATTTCCCGTCGATTGCATTGAATGCATTGATGTTGATAAGATGACTGTGCGTGCGTTTATGTAGCATTATTCAATATTGGTTGGAATCAAATGCTCCTCTCAAAAGACGATCAATTTCCCCAGCTTGGAGTACTCCTCAGCGTGACTTCAAGCGTGCCAGTATCGCTTACATTAAACTTAACAGTGCCTTGTACAAATCACACGTCCTCAGAGTCCAGTAGAATTTGCGGCGTAACCCCCGAAATTTTTGGAGCTTTGTCAACAGCAAAAGAAAAGATACGAGTATACCGTCCAACTTGCTACTCGATGGGAAAGAGTCCACTTCTCTTAGCGAAGCGTGCTAAACACTTTGCATCTATTTTCGATAAAAAAAAAAACAAGTGACGTTGAAGCTTAATCTGCTGCCTCTGATACGGCTAGTGACTTAGTGGAACCAACAATCAATACGAAACTAACGATTTTAATTTGGCTCACTACTTGACTAGCCTATTGGTCCCAAGCAAACAATTAACTTACCCCATTCTAGTCGAAATTCTAGTACTACGCAATGTTTGTTTTGATTCGCTATGAAAGTTTGACAGATAAAATGAGGGGTTATTGGTTTTTCCTATATTTCGAGGGGTGAATCGATTAGCTTGGGACCGAAGAGAGTACCAGAGCTGAGCCAAAAAGTTGAGCACGTTATTTCGGGAGCTTCTAGTCTTAGAGTTAGCTCTATGGTGGAACTGAGCACATCCGAAGTAACTCGGGATATGGTACTTTCGGCAGCAAGGAGACTGAAAACCTCACTCTCTCCTGGTCCAGATGGAATTCTGGCAGTGGTGCTCTGCCGTTGCTCAGCTGCCTTAGCAGAACCTTGAGCAGCCATATTTAATGCATCCTTTGAGCAAGGAAAATTCACAACATTGTGGAAGCAGTCGGATATTTGTTTCCTGTTTTCAAAGCTGGCAATAAACGGGATATTAAGAACTTTCGAGGTATCACCAGTCTTTCAGCAGCGTCCAAGCTGTTTGAGATCATCTAGAGCGAATTTGTCCTGAATCACTCGAAGAACTACATTTCAACTGACCAGCATGGACTTATTCCCAGTAGATCGGTAGCTACTAACCTTTTGGATTTCACCAGTACATGCATTACCGCGATGGAGGATTAGGCACAAGTCGACGTCATATATAATTACTGATCTGAAAGCCGCATTCGACAAAATCGACCAGAAGGTTTGCTATGCAAGCTTTCCCGACTAGGAGCGTTTGAGCAACTTAGGTCGTGGTCACATTCCTACTTGACTGGATGAACTCTTCGAGTATGACTAGGATCTTGTGTCTCTTTTACGTTTACCAGCACCTCTGGAGTACCACAGGGAAGTAACCTAGGTCCAGTTTTTTTACGTCCTTCTTCAACGAGCAGCTTTGTTAGGAGTTAAATGCAAGCTCGTTTATGCAGATGATCTTAAGCTATACGTCATTGTTCACTCGATTGAGGATTGTCATCGTCTTCAAGCTCTGCCGTCGCAATAAGCTCATCATCAGCGTTCCAAAGTGTGCAGTGATGACGTTTCACCGCTCTAAGAGTTCAATCCTATTGGAATCAAAGTAATCCGCGATATAGTTAGTATGTCATGATAATGAAAGGTTAAATAAATTTATTCATTCCATTATCGTAACTCAACCTATCAAGACGTCTTTTCAATTCCGATAGGTTATGGGCCCAGACCGACGGGCATTACCAGAAGATTTTCCAGCAGTTTTTCTTAAAAGTTTTCTTAAACAATCGTGAAATTGAAGCGCAGCGGCTTTGGATCGCCGGATCGTACGGACCGCTGGGAGCAGCGTCGCTTTGGCGGTAGAGAAACTGTAAGAAAGAGAGAACTTTGTGACGTGGGCGTTCGTGATGAAAATGACCCTGATCCGAGAAGGTACGTGGAGCGCGGGGGAGCCGCACGAAGGCAAGGTCGTGGATGAAGATACGAAGCTGAGGGCGTTGGCCACCATCACTCTCAGTTTGGAGAAGACCAACTACCAAAGAAGCTTGGGACAAGCTGAAGAAAGCTTTTCAAGATGATGGAATCTACAGGCGGATCAATTTGTTGCAGCAGTTTACTTCAATTCGATTGGGAAATTTCCAAACAACCGAAGCGGAAGTGGATGCCATGGTTTCAACGAGCAAACTGGCGGAGATGAACTTTGTTGCAGCTACGATGAAGGAGCGTTCTACGTGGTTCTACAGTGGTGAGCAACAACAGAGTCGTTGAAAGGGCGGCGGTTCAAGCAAGGCAAAGGACAATTGCTGTTTTAATTGCAACAAGCCAGGTCATTACGCTGTAAATTGTCCGGAAAAATCTGAATCGTCGCAGCGTAACAAAGGTCGTGCAATGTGTGCAGTGCAGAAGAAGCATGGACAGGTAAGAAACCGTACTTGGGACATTTGAAGATTTTTGGAGCAACGGCAATGGTACACCAACCAAAGCAGAAGCGTTAAATGCTGGACGTGAAATCAATCAAATGTGTTTTCATGGGCTACGCTGAAGATACGAAAGGCTTTCGGGTATACAATCTGGAGAGGGACAACATCATCATTAGTCGTGACGTTATCATTGTCAATGAAGAACGCAGTGAATTCAGAGCCCAGAAGGATCCAGTCGATTTCGTGGAAAATGATTTTTTTGAATGGATCAAAGATGTACCAGCGAGTATAGTGATTTCGTTTCATATAGTACGTATACTTGCCCAAACGTTTCCCAACAGACGAATCGGAACATAGAACATCAGCAGAGAGCTGAGCGAGTTCAAAAGAAGAGCGATCCAAGTTTGTACAGTGAGGTACTAAAGCGACCGGACCGAGATCAATGGATAGAAGCAATCCAGCAGGAGATCGAAGCCCTCCAGAGCAACAACACATGGGTGCTTGAAGACTTACCGAAAGAACGGAAGGCCATCCGGAATAAGTGGGTGTTTAAAACCAAACGAGGCGTCGATGGACAGATTGAGCGGTGCAAGGCCCGCTTAGTTGTGAAGGGATGTTCACAGAGACCAGACATCGAGGAAGTTTACGCTCCAGTGGTGAGGTATTCAACGAATCGTTACCTGATGGCAATGGCAGCTAAGCACGATTTGGAGATCAACCAAATGGACGCTGTATCCGCTTTCCTGCAAGGCACACTGGTTGACGAGGTAATCTTTATGGATCAGCCTGAAGGATTCAGCGAGGGATAGAGCTCAACCAAGGTTTGCAGACTAAAGAAAGCACTGTACGACTAAAACAGTCCAGTCGTGTATGGAACCAGCAGTTGGATGATGCCCTTCGAGAATTTGGACTAGAACGTTCAAAAGTGGATGCTTGCCTTTATTACAAGATCGAAGGCAACAAGATGACGTTTTTGACTGTGACCAACGACAAGAAGCTGAAGAAGTTCATGTGCAGTCGATTTGAGATCAAAAATCTCGGTGAAATGAAGCATTGCTTGGGTCTGCGAATAAGAAGAGATCGAGTCAAAGGTGAGTTGTCACTAGATCAAGAAACTTATGTCGAAGCAATGCTGGAGAAATTTCAAATGGCGTATTGTCATGCCGTGGCTACACCGTTCAAACCCCTCAGGTTGGACAAATCAATGTGTCCAAAAACGAAGGAAGAAGAAGACGAGATGAAGAATGTACCCTACAAAGAAGCCATCGGAAGTTTGATGTATTTGTCCCAGGTTACAAAACCCGACATCAGCTACGCAGTGAATGCTGTAAGTCAGTACAGTAGCAATCCAGGATGCAAGCACTGGGAGGCGGTCAAACGAATTTCCCGATACCTGCGAGGGACTGCTGGTCATCGATGATTACGCTACAAAAAGAATGGAAGTCCGGATATAGCTGCTACAACAGGCTACGTCTTCATAGTGCAAGGTGGCGCAATTTCCTGGAACGTGAAACGTCAACCAACGGTTGCATTATCATCGTGAAAGGCTGAGTACATGGCGATGTCCCGGACCATTCAAGAAGCGTTATGGTGGCAAAACATGCTGGAGCAGATTTTCGGCAAGCAAGAAATAAATATCCTGTGCGACAGTCAATCTGAGATCTGCGTTGCCAAAAACGGATCGTACAATCCACGAACGAAGCACGTCGATATACGGTATCATTTTGTGCACGATTCACTGGATAACGGTATGATTGAACTGAAGTACGTGAACACCAAGCAACAAGCTGCCGACGGTTTTACCAAACCATTGGCACACCCGAATTTAAGCAACAAATAGGCATCGAGGATTAGGAAGGAGTATTGGAATCAAAGTATTCCGCGATGTAGTTAGTATGTCATGATAATGAAAGGTTAAATAAATTTATTCATTCCACTATCGTAACACATCCTCTCAAGATGTATTTTCAATTCTGATAAATCCTTTACGACTACTGCATTGACAATGTAACGCTTCGCAGAGTAGAACGTATGACTGATCTTCGTGTTCTTTTGGATCCAAAGTTGGCCTTCAATCTTCATTATTCCTCGATCATCTCTAAGGCGAATCGTCAACTGGGATTTATTTCGAAGATTGCACGAGATTTCAAAGACCCTCACTGCTTGAAGGCACTATATTGCTCTTTAGTTCGGCCAATACTTGAGAATGCATCTGTGGTCTGGTCTCCATATGAGCTAGTGTGGAATCTCCGAACAGAACGTGTTCAGAAAAGATTTTTGAGGTTGGCTTTGCGCAGCCTGCCGTGGCGCGACCCATTGAATTTACCACCTTGTGCAGACCTATGCATGCTATTGGAACTGGACACATTGGAACACAGAAGAAAAATGCAACAAGGCTTATTTGTAGCGAATCTTTTAAATGGCGATGTGGACTGGCCTCAACTCAAGGATGTTGCGGCAATCATTCTTAATACAACCAAGTTTCCATCGGACTGCATATGGATACCATGAGACAATGTCTGCGATGATTTGGGCATTCTCCGCAGTGGAAGAAGCATTTGGATTCGGAGAAACATCGAACCAATTTCGAAACCGATTGAGAAGATTGTGATTCTTCTTGCAATCTGTTTATCTGTTGCTTTTTGTGTATTATCTAAGTTTTATTAATTAAGACAACTACTGCCAGATGAATAACAACAAATAAATTTAGAAAAAAACCCAGTCTTATCATTTCAGATGCGAAGGAGCCCGTTTAATGCTTAGCTGTTACATAGAACTATGAAAAATAAAACGCATTTTTAAACTCCACCAAGATTTTTTGTATCGGGATGTTTTCGTGGTCAACCTATGGTGGCTGAAAAAATTATAATTAATTTTCTCGATTGTTTACATTTTGGACATTGGTTCTTTAAAAATGCTTCTCGAGAATTCACCTATTTCGCGTGGAGCTACTCTTTCTTCAAAGTTACGATGACGTTGTTAATGCATTGTGTACAGTTGTAGTAGGTATGAATGTGATCTCCAAGTGTGTACCAATTTTCGAGATTGCGACCATCTAGAATGTTGCTGTCTTCAGGAATCTATGACAACAGTTGAATTACAAAAGATGAATGACAAAAAGTCCAAAGGAAATAAGGCCGAAAGAACGAAAAGTCAAAAGAGACAAAAGGTTCAAATGAACAAAATATCGAGAATAAAATTGTCCTTTCGACTACTTGTCCCTTTTGACCTTTTTCGACCTCCTGCCTTCAGAAATGTTTCCTTTCAACCTTCTGTCGTACGACTTTATGCCCCACAACCTGTAATCCGTCATGCTCAAGTAGAATGACCATAAATGGTCATGTTTATGTCACGGGTATGCAAAAATTTGTTGCTAAATATTAAGGCTGGAGTTTCAAAAGGGACCATCCCAACAAACACTCCGTCTCCTTAATGCTACAACTTTGTATGGATTTCATATACCTAGTTGTTGCATTAATAGGCTGAAATATAGCTGTGAAAGAACATAGCTATTCAAAAAGAAGAAGGTAATGAGAAGGAAAAATGTTTTGAATAGGTAACTCATACTTTGACTATATGTTTAGTATTACTTCTGTGTGAAGTCAACGATTGCTTATTTCAAATAACAGACTAAAGTGGTAATTTTTATACGATAGATGTGGCGGAAGGGGAGGCACCCCTCACCATCCCTCTCCAAAGGGGGAGTTTGTTAAAGAGAGATGATAAAACTGATTTGTACCTTCCTAAAAGTTGTCTAGCTCGCTTTCTACTTCTATATGCAATGTTCACACTGCCGTACTCTAAACGGAACTATCAATTCAATACTTTCATCTCCTCATCTATCGTATAAAAATTACCACTTAAGTCTGTTATTTGAAATTAGCATCTTCAACTAGGTAACTCATGTTTATTTATTTATGCAAACAAAATAATTCTATATAAATCCAAAACCTTTCGTTTGTTTATTTATACCAAAAAATAAATAAAAGCAAAAAAATCCAAAGTAATCCAGGCCAGGAACCTGCGCTTCAACATAAACCCAAAATCATCAACTGGTGAAGATGGTTTGATCTGAAAACCATACAAGCCATTTCTTGTGCAAATAATTGTGTAAATAGAAGAAACAGATTCACACAGTAAAAAAAAACATAACTAATCTAAAAACAAAAACGTCAAAAACTCGTTCTGACATTGAAAACTTTTATTGATCAAGTCAACCAACCTGGAATATATTTAAAAAAAAAAAACATTACCATCAGCCATTAAACTCAAACAGACATCAATCAGCCAGTTCACATCTCTTACCAACCCGAGTAATAAACATTTTCCAAGAGAAGCAAAAGAAATCAAGAGAGAAAGAGAGGGAAAGATCCAGCACCCAGCCGATTCCGGTGGGCGTGAAAAAATAAACGTGTTTGCTAACATATCACTCGATCGACCTTTATGAATGCGTGAATGCCGGTCTGGAAGCATGAAAGGATGGAGTAGCAAGGAAAGAAAATCGATATCTCGAGTTTTAATTACTTTTCTAACCAGAGACCTGGTGGTTGACATGTTCGCGTTTGGCAATGCAAGCGGCTTAGAGAATTAATTATATGTTTTTGTTTGTATTATATGTCTCTTTGATAGAAAAATAAATAAATCAAAACGAAATGAAATGTTACGAACTGTGAGCGATTGTTGAAACTGTGCGAAATTTTAATCATCCGTTTGGTCTTGAAGATTTGTTGTTGCAAAAAGAGTGTATGTAAATTAGTGAGGACGGAAGATTAAAGAAGATGGATGTGTACCGAAAATTGATCAAAATAAACTCAAAAAACATCTGATTGCAAATAGTAGTTAAGCGATCCCCCTGGAGCAGGATAATGAAGAGGGAAACAAAGTTTCCCACTTGCACACAGTTGGCTTATCAGGGATAGGGAGGTGGGGTGGATAGGACAGGGTGATTGAAATGCACTGCCACGGTTTGGTGCTGGTGGGTGGCACAACGCAAAAATAAGGGAAAAAGGACTGATGAACAAAAAGCTAGAGTGGCACTAACGCAGCCACCGGAACAAGAGTTTAAAGCAAACAATTTGCCCAAAGTTAGCCAAACGATGACGATGGTGGAAAAGTTGTCCAAATGCGAACAACGACAACAACTGGCTGGATCAGTGCGCGCGCTCACGAGGACGAAAAAGACGACAGAAGAGAAATGAACAAACAGAGAAATCCAACAACTTGAAGTTATACTAACTTTGTATTTAAAAAGTGTAAACAAATTGAATAAAAAATTGAAACTGAAACAGTGAGCGAGAAAATTAAGCAATGCAATTTACGTTTTCTTTCGCTCCGAACGGTCCGAAAAGTTTTCCTCCACACGGAAGGTGCTCTGGGATAGGAAGTTGAGTGCAATGCTTAGGTAGATTCAGCAAATAGTTTTCCGGGTACTTGATGTAAATTTCGTGCGGAGGTAAGTAGTATGTGCTCAAATGTGTTTACCCTTTTTGATGCTTTTAAAATAATTCGTTAGATTGAAAGGTCTTCCTTTCATGAAATCGGGAGTACTTGGCTAAGATTATTTGTGTCCTTTTGATAATTTTATTGCAAATACATCCATGTTCAGCAATAAATCAGAATTTCAAAAAAGTTCACAGTTCTCTTGAAATTGTAATCCGCAAACAGTGCTGTGGTTGTGGGTAGTAGAGGGTAGTCGACGACTTCTTAGCTCCAAACCGAAAAAAATACAAGATATGTAAATTACAGCAATCAAATCCAATAACTAAGCGTCTCTGATATACATGTTCAGGTGGAAATTGAATAATTGATTAATTTGAAATGGCCCCTGGTTCAGGGACAAAATTCCAAAATCGTAAAATTTTGAAATGGTTTGCGCCCCTGACATACACATTCAGAGGTAAATATATAAAACATTGTTCAATTTGAAACGGCTGCGCTCCTGATAAATACGTTCTGGAAAAAAATTAAAAAGGTTATGTTTTAAAAGGCTTGCGCCCTTAGTAATCATGTATGAAATGATTAAAATCGTTTAATTTTAAGTGGCTAGCAGCCCTAATATACATGTCCAGGGAAATTAAAAAAAAATTAAATCTGGGAAAATAAAAAGAATTATATACAACTACAAGCGACAGCCCAATGGGGTTGTACGCAATGGTGACGTAGGACTACGTGGTCTTATATAATAAATCTTATTTGTAAACTGCAGCAGGAGCTTTTGTTTTGTGTAGGAATAGGAATTTGAGTTGGGCTCTCTCTGTTTATACTCTTTAGAATGACGCTCTTGATATAGATGACCCACAGCGAGTCACGAAAAGCTACTGATTCCGATCAATAGTGGCAGTGCTGTAAATTCTCAAAATCATTGGAACATTTTTGATGAAAATTAGGAAAGAAGCTATTCCTCCTTTGAATGGGTGATATCAGTTGACGAAGGCATGGATCATTCTCATTTGATATGACGCTATATATCATTCAATTGAGTGTAACCTACACATAAACAGAGCTCTGGTCGACATTCCGGCAAAAAAGCAAAGCCAACCCGAAACCAACCAGACTTCTACTAAACCCTAACCCGATGTTGACCCGACATTGACCCGACATTGACCCGACATTGCCTCGAGATGAACTCAAAATTGACCCGACAACAACACGACATTGGGTCGACATCGACCATAATTTAGTCGTACATTGCTCCGACATCGGGTCGACTTGTCTGTTCGGGACCATTTTGCTGGGTTTCTTCCATACTCCACTGTTGTATATCAAATGATAGTGAGTGACTCAATTGACAGTGACAATGAGCTTCGAATGAGAAAGAGGCTCTTCAAATTATGGTCATGTGAGAATTCGTTTACACAGAATTGATTGAATGGTTGTATTGGTTCATCTTCAACCGAATGATATGAAAATTTACAGCACTGAATAGCAGTGCGGCTTCTTCCTCCTTTTATGGATGCTCATGTGGGCTGCAGCTCGCTGCTTGCGGGGAGCCTTTCGTTGTGTACTGAAGAACACCACCACTCACCACGCGGTGATTGAATAAACACCGTTTAGTGAGACCGGCTGGAATTCAACTTTGAAATCTGTGATAGGGAAATCGCTTTTCGCAGGCCATCGGTGATAATTTTAACTATCATATCAGCAATTACACATTTGTGCAGTTTTCAATAAAGACATTTTTGAAAAATGACAAAGTCTTAAATTTAATAGAAGCGTAGAAATATTTCTGATTGATTGGTGATAAAATTATTGAAATAGGTCCAGGGGCAACTGAGTTATTAAAGTTAAAAATCTTTCATAATTTTGTTACATGCTTTATTTAAAGTTTTCACAAAGTGTACCCCCATATTTAAATCACAGATGTCAAAATTTGCAATTGTTAGCGCACCTGGTAGACAAGTAAAGGTAAAAATTTAGTAAAAATTTTAAATTTAAAACGGCAAACATAATCAGGAAAAAATTGAAAAACATATAAATTTCAAATAGGTAGCTAGTTTGGTAGACAAGTTCCGGAAGAAAATTAAAAAAAATCTTAAATAAGAAAAAAAATTAAAACTCAAAATTTGAAAAAGTATGCGCCCCTGCTAAACATGATCAGGGAAAATGGCGATGATCTTCTTTTCCTGGTGTTCCATTTTCATCTTCTCCCGATCCAAATCCCGCATCGCTTTATGCAGAGTCCGCTGGTTCTTGCGTTCATCTCGTCCGAAGACATTTTCTTACCGAACAGCCAATCCATTTTGCTGGTTGTTTTCTTGATCAAATAGTGGTAAAACTGGTTGAATAAAGCGGAACTTCGGTGATCTCACAAGCTAATCTTGCACAAAATTGGATCCTAATTTGTTTTTAGAAGCTGATTCTACTTGTAATCGGAATACCGGTCATAAATGCACTTGGAAAATATCTTCTTTCGATTTTCAAAACTGGCAAATCATCTTCAGATAAAATTTGGAAAACCGTGACGAAAACATAATATACGAGTAATTATACGACTAGCGTGCATCTGCAATGTGTAAAAACTGGTGATCTCATACTTTACGTTTGGCAATAACAATGCCAGCCGCGTTCAAATGTAGGTCAATTAGGGAATGGATAGGAATGTGTTGACGTGATTCTCGCTTTGTTGGAAACCGAAAAATCCTCCTCACTTCCACGCATTTTTCAATAGTTTTTCAACAGGATTCACTTAAGGGAGCATTGATTCTTATCGCTAAGCCATATTAGTACTCAATTGTGATACATCGAAAAAGGTCTCGATTTTGGGAACATAGATGAAGTACAGTCAACTCTCCACAACTCGATGTCCACTAGCTCGATATCGAGTTATAGAACCATAGTAAAAATTAATGACATGGTTACTGCGAATGCTAATTTGTATGGTATTGTTATTCTATAACTCGATGGTCCCTTCATTATCGAGTTGTAGAGAGTGCACTGTAGACTCCGCTTTCACCACTTTCCGTACTCTACCTACTTCTCTCCGACTGTAGCACTCACTGTTCTCCGCGGGTGATGCCGATAGCGATCATTCCTGGTGATAGCGCATACTGCTTCCGATGAGATGGTTATGTATGCACTCACGACTCGCATGGCCATGAGCCGAAACGTACTGCTCAGTTTCCTTTGGGTCTGCTTCGTTTCCAGTGCTGCACACCAGGCTAGACCTCCATTCTAGCCATTGTGTTGATGGCGTTCGAAGCATTCTCACCGACATATTCGACGTGGCTGGTGAAGTTTAGCCGGTCATCGATCATCACTCCCAGGTATTTCAACAGGCGCTTCGAGGAAAAGGCGTGCGTTGGACCAAGGATGGAGCTTTGGGGACCTCCCGCTGTGATCCTAATCGATCTCTATCTCGTAGACCTGAATCAGGTTCTGGAAGTAGCTCCTCAGAATCCTACACAGGTAGTCAAGGACCTTCATTCTGTGCAGCGCTTTAGCAATGACTTTCCAGCTGCGCTGTTGAGCGCATTCTTGACGTCGATTGTTATCACGGCGCAATATCGATCTTCTCTTCGCTTCGCTGTTTGGACACCTTCTCGGCTCTCTCGACCATTGTCCGAATTGCATCCACCGTTGATCTCCCTTTCCGAAATCCAAACTGCCTCTCCGACAAAGCAAAAAAGATGATAGGGCTGATTAGGTTGAAGCGTTGTCCCTTTCAATTGATGATTTTATTTATCTCCGTTGAATTCGAGAATTCGCGATGACAAAATCTCTTGAATATTTAAAGTCAATCAAAACTATTATGTACAATTCAATGAAATATATAATGCTCTTTTTTATGTCCTAAGAGTAAATGTTGCTGACAATGAAGCATTGTTTTTTATTACAATTGCAAAAAAAGAAACAGATTTTCCGTGGCAAAAATGATTTTTCCAGCAAACAGCAATTCAAAACTAATAATTCCTAGTAGGAGAATATTAAATTAATGTTAATGAATTAAAATGTATAAGGTACATTGGATGAAAGACCTGTACGTTGAATTGATTGATAGTTGAATGAAAAATCACTTAAAATCGTCAATTGTTAATTTTACCCCGTATGCACATTTTATCCCCGCTTCCCCTAACATTCACATTTCAGCAAAGTGTAAGAATAAAAATTATTCACATCGTAAAGCTTGAGAATCCATGTTTAAAAACTCAGCGGCGCCGGTGGTGTAGTGGTAAGCGTGATTACCTCTCACCTCAGCAGGCCTGGGTTCAATCCCAGTCGGCGCCGCCGGGATGTTCTGAGCCATAACATCTCTGATCACGCCTTCCTTCGGAAGGGAAGCAAAGCCGTTGGTCCCCGGTTCATGAGTTGATGGGTCGATAGGTAGGGTCCAGGTGTGGGAGCTGCCTCCCTGGCGTCGGTAGCATTGGTGCTCATCACGGAAAACAAGATCGACGCAAAACAAATCAAGGAAAAAAAAGATGCCCATATTATTAGAGCTTTAAGTGCGTTCCAGAAAGTTCAGAGAAGATATTTTGCTCAGTGCTCAATGAGTCGAAAAGTATTCAACGTAACGAAAAGCACATTAGATAAACTTTCCAAATGCATTAGGAACAATTTACACAGCGTTTGCAGGCCAAAAATGATCCCAATGTGTTAGGAAGATCAAAGCGAATATCTTATCTATTGTGAAGGAGCTTTGTGTCGCTTGCAATTGTTGGTCTCGGTGTATCAAAATATACATGAGCTTTTGGTAGAGTACTTATTAGTTAGGCCGATGAAACACTGAGAGCGTTGCGTCTAGCGATGCGTGAAATCGAATATTAAGAATAAAATCAATAATAAAAATTCCTTTGTATTTCACACAAGACTCACGAAAGGTTAATTTAACTCTCTACTGCGCAAGTCCGCCTTTTAATGAGGAACATTTAAAGAGCTGGAACCACACAAATCGAATTGTTTAACAAATGTTGTGCCAATTGATGGATACATACTTTATTTATTGAACATTTATCTGACCTTACCTTACCAATCCGGCTAAGGCCTTGTTTCCTCTGCTGTCCGAAGAAGTCGTCTCCACTCTACTCGATCCATGGCCACAGTTCGCCAGCCTCGTAGTCTGCGAAGGGTCCGCAGGTCACCTTCTACTTGGTCGATCCACCTTGCCCGCTGCGCGCCCCTTCTTCTTGTTCCTGTTGGGTCGCTTTCTAGAACCATTTTCACTGGGTCGTCGTGCGGCATTCTTACGACGTGCGCAGCCCACTGTAGTCGCCCAATTTTTGCAATGTGGATGATGGATGGTTCTCCCAGCAGCTGGTGGAATTCGTGGTTCATTCGCCTCCTCCACGTTTCGTCATCCATCTGTACTCCACCGTAGATGGTACGCAACGCCTTCCGTTCGAAAACACCAAGGCCGCGTTGGTCCTCCACGAGCATAGTCGTGGCCGTAGAGGACCACCGGTCTAATCAGCGTCTTGTAGACAGTCAACTTCGTGCGGCGGCGAATTTTATTCGACCGGAGCGTCCTCCGGAGTCCAAAGTAGGCACGATTCCCTGCCATAATACTGTGCAATGTCCAATGCCATATCGATTATGGTTGTTTGTTCTTGGTAATGGTCCTACTGTATCAATTGATATGACGTCAAATGGTTTAGCAGGTGTTGTTGTCACTATATTGGGTTCTTTAGTATGCTTGCATACTTTATTTACTTTGCATGATTTGCAATCTTTTACAAACCTTGTCATTGTCTTTTTCATACTTCTCCATGTATATTTTTCTTTTAATTTTTTATATAACCTGTTTTGCCCAATATGACCTCCCGTAGGTGTCACATGGTAGTCATATAATATCTTTTCAATTTCTTCTGGTTTTGTAATTTTAATTTGTGGCTTGTATAGTAAAATTTCCACATCTTTTAATGTTTTGGTCGCGACCCTTTTAAACGATTCTACTGGTAAAATCGCAAATATTGTATTGCTTGTTGACATTGCTAGCTTCTTTATTTTTAAATGTTTCAGCATGCCATTCAACTTTAGACAAGCGGACTCTAGAGTCTGAATTCCATCGGTTGTGACTGCTTTACTTTTATTTGACCTTGAATAGACTGACTCGAGTGTCTGAATCTCTTCGGTTCTAATTGCGCATATTTCTTTATTTTCTTTTGGATCCGTGATTATCATAGTTATTTTGTTTGAGCTCATTTCGGTTACTATTTTTGGTAGTTGGTAAGTTTTTGAAGGATAGTCCGTTTCATAGATTGTTGGTTGGCCACCCAACAGATCGTTTGAATTCGGTTCCTTTGTCATAGTTCGGTTTCTAGTCATAGATCTAGTGCTCACAGTTAAGATTGACATCTGCTTTAATTCGTCGGATGTGATTGCTACCCTTGAGAGTGCATCTGCACCTACATTATTTTTGCCTTTGATGTACTCAATCTCGAAGTCGTAATCTTCTAGATCTAATCGCATTTGTGTAAGCTTTTTGGTAGGTTCTTTCATACCAAAGAGATACACTAAAGGTCTGTGATCAGTTCTTATTTTGAATTTTCGTCCGTATATATATGGTTTAAAATGGTTAATAGCCCAGTAAATGGCTATCATTTCCTGTAGTATAGTGTGTTTTCTTGCTTCTGCTGTGTTAAAGGTCTTACTAGCGTAAGCAATAGGCAAGTCATCACCATCAAAATTTTGTGATAACACTGCACCACATGCTACGTTAGATGCGTCAGTGGTTATAGTAAATTCTTGTGTGAAGTCGGGGTATTTTAAAATTTGCGGTGATAATAAGTGTGATTTTAATTTTTCAAAAGCTATTTGACAGTTATCAGTCCAATTAAACTTTGTATTTTTTTTCAACAAGTCATTTAAAGGTTTAGCTGTTTCTGCGAAATTAGGTACAAATTTACGGTAGTAATTACAAAATGCGACAAATCTGCGTATATCGTCAGCGTTTGTCGGAATGGGAAATTTTTTTATTGCAGAAAATTTAGTTTCATCAGGGTAAATTCCTTTATCGGTAATTTTGTGTCCTAGGTAGGTTACTTCGGACTGAAAAAATTTGCATTTGCTCGGGTTCAACTTTAAATTGTAAGTTCTTAGTCGTTCAAAAACTTTGGTTAAATTTGTCAAATGATGTTTGATAGAGCATCCTATAACAATAATGTCGTCAATATAAATGAATGCATGTTCAGGTGTCAATCCAGCCATGGCTATTGTCATCATACGCTGGAAACTATTTGGGCTAATATTTAGTCCAAATGGCATTCGCGTATATTGATAATGGCCTGATGGAGTTGAGAAAGCTGTATATTTTCGTGATTCTGAGGTGAGAGGTATCTGATGAAAACCTGACATAAGGTCTAGGGTGCTAAAATATTTTGCTCTACCCAGTTGGTCTAGTATAGTATCAATTCTGGGTAGAGGGAATTTGTCTGTCACTACTTTTTTGTTCAGTTGTCGAAAATCAACAACTAATCTCCATTTTTTGTCAGAATTCTCGGATTTTTTGGGCACCAATAGGATTGGTGAGTTATAAGATGAGATTGAGTGTTCAATTATATTTTCCTTAAGCATTTTATCAACTTGCGTCTGAATTTCTTCTGTTTGTGAATGGATCTGTTTGTAGTTGGGAATATACGTTGGGGCATTATCTGTAAGGTGTATATCCTGAGCGTAAAAATTGTTTGTCGATAGTTTATCGTTCTGTAAGCAAAAAATGTCTGCGTAATCCTCTACTAGTTTATTGAATTCCTTGTGTATGTATGCAGGTATGTTGTCAAATTTAATTTCATTAGCAATATTTTCTTTGCGGTTGGTCTCCTGCGTATAATTTTTCGTAAATTTAAGAATATGATAATTGTCAATTGGTTCTGTTATTGGGTTAATTTGATTGTAAGTTACGTGTACCGGTTTATTTGTCGTGTTAATGAATTTTACAAAAGGTTCGTCTTTCGAAATGATGGTACTACCCATAAAAATTCCTGGTTGGATTTCATGAGAGCGTACGATCATGTCGCATTGATATGTTTGATTTAATCGTCGAATGGACTCACTTCTTTGTGGTAAAATGAATCCATTCTTGAAATTGTCTTCTATCGGTATAGATATTGATGCGCCTCTTACATTGAAGTGCAACATCCAGGCTTCGTAATCTATTTTGCATCTATTTGTTGTGAGGAAATCTCGTCCCAGAATTCCATCAGCTTGAATTGGAAATTCTGCGGGTACTATTTGAAAAGTGTGGTTGATTTTTAATTCATTATTAAAAATTATTTGTGTTTCAGTGGATGCTAACGTTTCTACTTGATTTTCGGTTATCCCTGTTAATGAAATTTTGTTTTTCGAGTTAACTTTTTGATCTCCTTTGATTTAATTTAATTTAAAGAGTGAAACATCTGCTCCGGTATCTAATATCAAAGTTGCTTTTGAGATGGACATTTGAGTTTCCACGTTCACAAAATTTGATGCATTGAGATTTATTGTGAGGATCGGGTAATACGATCCGCCCTTTCCTCTAAAAAATTTTGTCTGTCGTCTTGTCTTTCCCTGCGGTCTTCAGAATGATTCTCTTCAGAGGTAGCATGGAAAATTCTACCTCTACTTGAACTGTTCCTGTTGTCAGTATTTCGATTGTATTGTCGGTCTTGTCGGTGATCACGTTGTTGATCACGGTGTTGGTTTTGTTGCTGATCACGATGATGATCACGGTTTCTCTGGTACGACTCGTGGTTTTGTTGGTATGAATTATAACTTGGACCGTTATTTCCCCAGTTAGGATATCGTCGCCTTGATTGGTAGTTTTCATTCCAAGACGGTGTATTTCTCCAGCCCGTATTTCGAGGCTGTGGATGGTAATTATTATTTCCCCTCATATTTTGGGAAAAACGATTATGTCTGTAAGTATTATTTCTGACTTGCAGAGTTTTTGCAATTATATTATCGCTTTCGTTATTGTCGCTATTTTCAGCAGCTTTGGCAATTGCCTCATTAAGGTTTGCAAAAGTACCTGCTTTGACTATAATTTGGGTATTTACATTTTTTAAGCCTTTGGCCAACGCTTTGATACCTGCCTTGTTTGCCATTTTTGTTGCAGTATCCAGCGGTATTTGATCATTTAGATAGGCTGCTTCAAGCTGAGCAGTGAGCTCTTCTAGCTCGTTTGTAAATTTATTAAATGTACCATTCTGTCTAGTGGAATTCAATTTAGCCATAACCAAATCAGGTGAGACATATTGTTTGCATTTATCCTGCAGTTTTTGTATAATTTCGTCGATGGTTAGTGGGTTATTCCCAACAGCGGAACGCGCCTTTTTTTCAAGCTTAGAAAGGACTATTTGAATTGCTGTGGGTTCTGTTGCTGCTGTTACAACAGATTTGAGAGCTGTTATTGCAGCGATTATATTATTTAACTTTTCTCCACTCCCGTCGTATTGCGGAATGAGGGATGAAGCTATTTTGATTACTTCTGAAGCCATTTTATGTTTGTGTCTTGTTTTTAATTTTGAGATAAAAAGAATTGTACAAGTTATTGAGAAGAAGGTGTTATTACTCTCTTCCTTGAGCTTAATTAATTCCCCTTTTATGAGTACTTGTATTTCGTCATAAATTTGCTTTGTAATTGCAATAACATATTTGTATTGTGTTTCCGTTAGGTTCGCTTCGTTAGTTTTAAGTGTATTATAAATTTTATTCTTGCTTTCGAGTGATAGTTCTAGTTTCTTTTCCAATGTTTCCTTCAAATATTCTCTTTTCTTTGGTTGTTTTTTCAAGTTACTCAGTATTTTGTTCAATATTTCGAGTTGTGATTCGACGGAATTTTCCATGAATCTTGTTTACAATATAGTTTTCTTTTTCTCTCTTTTTTTTTGCTACATAAAAAATTTTTGGCTAATAGTAAAAATGATATATGTTTTCTTTATAAATATTCATATATATGAAAAAAAAATTCGCTCACCGAGTTTCGGTTCTGGTGTGTTTCTCTTCCTTGTATCGCGTATCTGCTTTACTGTCGAAATCCCTTCGTTGCGGATGGCTTTTCGCTTATCATCCGTGCTGCTCCCACGTAGCGAGTGCCGTTTCGGTTACCACTCGTGCTGCTCCAGCGGTGCGAATGTCTTCTATGTTACCACTCGTTAGTTTTCCAAGCTCACGTGCACGCCTAACGTTGCTATATTATAGATGGCTGCTTCTTTTTTTTTTTTTTAACGCTGGGCATTTTTACTGTAGGGCTTTTTCTTCGTGTGTAATGTTCATTTGCTTCACATTTTTAATGGTTAGTCACATATTGTTGACGTATATCTCGTGAAGTTTGTATGTCATGAATACGCAATACGAATTACATTTGTGTTCTTTAGGTTTCACTATCATTTGGCTATCTATCCTTCGTTTTTTGTCCACTCTGGCTCTTATTTCTGCCAGTTTTTCTTGGAGTGTCTTCTCCATTTTATTACAAGTTATTATTTTACGTGCACTTTGTCCCGTTTGTTTTTTTTTTTTTTTCAATACACTATCACTAGTACACGTCCACCCTGTTTCTTGTCATAGGCTTCTTCATGGCTCATTATTCCTTTCGGCGTCGACAGTATTATTGTCCCTGTTATGGATGGTAACAGTTTTGCCGAGTGTTTTAGAATGTTTTTCGCTTTTATTGCCTCATTTTCACCTGGCATCACTTTATTTACTGAAATGTTCACTTTCACTATGTACCGATTTTGTTCCACGGATAATATTTTTATTATTTCCTTCGCTTCGATGCGCACTGCGGATCATGGTTTTTGAGATGTTAAGGTATCTCATCCCTTTATACCGTAGAGGCATGGCAGACTACCCATGTTGACACACTTTTTCTTTCAGCCCTAAAAGGCTTCGCGCACTTCATATATATATATATATATATTTTGTTTTCACTTAATCATCGTTTTTTTTTTCGTCGTAGGTCAGTTCGTAATACTTGAACAGGGTACGCCCTGTTCTGGGACACACTACTATCACCAGTGTCGCGATTAACTCCATTTTTTTTTTTTAGATTCACACTTATTTGCAGTTTCTTCTCTAACGGTCGCCATGTGCAATGTTCCTTCTTCCTTAAGGAAACATTGCGGTGAACAACACTACGCACTCACTTTGGCGCGCTCATCACAACTTACTCGCACGTGCGCATGGAGACTCAGGCGGTTATCTTCAGTCGCGAGGACTTAGATTCGCCGTGGGAGGAGTTCTTCAGTTAGCGGTCTTTTACGACTGGTTACAGTCAAAAATCGCTTTGAGGAAAGCTGAGTCTCTGGTTGGAAAAAGACTGTTTTATTCTACAAATTTCATTGGCTTTTATAGCCTTCGGTTTACAACAATTTACATTGAATTTTCCTATCTTCTAATGGGTTAAAAAGAGAACGAAAGAGACGCCTGGGACATAATGCTGACAAATATTGATATTTGGGTTTTTGCCCTTGCGCGCCCATCGATGCCTTTGTTTTGATTTATTTTGCTTATGCTGTTTATTGGGGCTGTGGTGCGAGACCATCCCGGTATGCAATTTGAGTCAGCAAAACATGTGTTGGGTTATTATATTGCTACGTTCATAACGCACATGCCTGGCTGTTCCTTAGTTGCGTGTTAAATGGTATGTTTCCGAAATTGCATCGATGGCTGTGCTGGCCATCTGACTGTGATTGAAATGGAAATGTTCTTGCTGGTACTGGATAATTAATTGCATGGGAAGATGCATAGCACAATACGTCTTTGAATTTCTCTACTGGTATCATTTTCTGCGGCCACCAGTGAGCCCAAATACACGAACTCATCGACCACTCGTCACCGTCAATCTGAACTCGGGGTGGGAGGCTAACATTTTCTTCCCTAGAACCTCTTCCTTTCATGTATTTTGTCTTTGATGCGTTGATGGCAAGTCCAATCCGTCTAGCCTCAGCCTTCAGCCGCCATCATCTCAAAGTTCCGTGCCATAATGTCAATGTCATCGGCGAAGCCAAGGAGCTGGATGAACTTCCTGAATATCGTGCCACTCGTGTCTATCCCAGCTCTTCTGATCACACCTTCTAAGGCAATGTTGAACAGCAGACACGAAAGTCGATCACCTTACCGTAATCCCCTTCGAGATTCAAAGGGACTCGACAGTGTCCCCGATACTCGAATAACGCACATCACTCGATCCATCGTCGCCAATTGCGTCAGTTTGTCCGGAAATCCGTACTCGTGCATAATCTGCCATAGCTGATCTCGATCGATTGTGTCGTATGCGGATTTGAAGTCGATGAACAAATGATGTGTGGGCTCGTTGTATTCGCGGCATTTATGCAGAACCTGCCGAATCGCGAAAATTTGGTCCGTGGTAGCGTGGGCACCCATGAATCCCGCCTGGTATTGCCCCAAATGGTGACAGGCGGCGGCATAGTATTTCGGAGAGTACCTTGTAGGCGGCGCTCAGCAGTGTGATCGCGCGGTAGTTGCAGCAATCCAACTTGTCGCCCTTTTTGTAGATTGGGCATGAGACAACTTCCATCCACTCCTCCGGTAATATCTCCTCCTCCCAAATGTTTACAATTACCCAGCGCTCTAGCCAGTGCTTCACCACCGTATTTTAATAGCTCACTTGTTAGATGATCTACACCAGCTGCTTTGTTGTTCTTCAGCTGACCGATCTCCTCCTCATCGTTTTGAAGATCAGGGGCCGTTAGCCTGTCGTCTTCTGCGCATGCTCCAAGGTCTGTTGCCGTGCCACCTTCGTTTTCTACTGCTTCACCGTCACTCGTCATAGTACTGCTTCCACCTCTCAATCACCTCACACTCGTTCGTGAGAAGGTTACCGTCCAAGTCCTTGCACATATCGGCTTGCGGCACGTAGCCTTTGCGTGAACTATTTAGCTTCTCATAGAACTTCCGTGTGTTCTTTACGCGGTACAGATTTTCCATCGCCTCGCGATCTCGGTCTTCCTGCTGACGCTTCTTCCTTCGGAAAACCGAGTTTTGTCTGTTCCGCGCTTGTCTGTATCGCTCCACATTCAATCTCGTGCGGTGTTGCAGCATTTTCGCCCGTGCTGCATTCTTCTCCTATACTAACAGTTTGCATTCGCCGTCAAACCAGTCATTTCTTTGGTCCAGGATTGCAGTACCTAGTGCCGCTACAGCAGTACTATCTATGGCTGAAGGGATGTCCCTCCAGCCATGTTCAAGAGAAGCTGCGCCAAGCTGCTCTTCCGTGGGTAGCACAACTTCCAGTTGCTGCGCGTAGTCCTGGGCAAGTCCGGTGTCCCGTAGTTGCTCAAAGTTGGGTTGCGGCGTTCGACTTCAACGTATGTTATGCACCGTCGAGAGCTTTGAGCGCATGCATACTGCAACTAGGTAGTGGTCCGTATCTATGTTCGCACTGCGGTACGTGCGGACGTTGATAATGTCGGAGAAGAATTTCCCGTCGATTAGAACGTGATCGATTTGGTTTTCTGTGTGTTGATCAGGTGATCTCCAGTGATTGTGGATATCCTTGCACGCTATGTCTGAAGACACTTTTTTACAACTTTCATGTAACTCAGTTTTTTCTTCACAGGATGTTAAAATTGATCCTAACAATTATATCTGTGATAGTTTTAAAATATTTCACCTTGGGTTTTTTGAGAAAAAGTGTTTTGAAGTTTACAAAGCCGATTATGAGGGAGTATATGGCCCTATTGACGATGCAAAACTATTACGAATTGAACTTAGGAGTTAAATCCAAATGGCTTTAAAGAGCTCTCTTCGACTCTCAAGTAAGATTCGTATTGATCCGTTTACGCAAAATCAATTAATATTTGTTGCTAGAGCAACATCTTGTTTAATTTCTCTTCCCTCATAAGAGTAAAAGATAAAGGACGAGCAGTACAGTATAGGACAGCCACGTAATGATAGTAGGCATTGATTTTCGTCCGGTTCCGAGTGATTTTTTATAGATGTATCGTGTAGAAAATCCGGAAAATAAAAAAAAAAAATCACGAACAAAATAGAGCGTTCGCTTGTTGTGCTTCGAAAAAGTGACTCTGTCAAGAAAAAATTTCACTCCACTTTAGTAGCGACGATCATTGAAAGATTTTTATCGGAGTTCAATAAAGGAGATAGTAAGTATCTGACATTTTTGTGTTCCATACTCAGCAGGTGGCATTTGCAATCCTGTGCAGCAAACCATTTGCTTGTATTTTTAAAAATAAATAGACATGTTTGACTCATCGGCGAGATTGAAAATAAATTCTGGCAACCATGACGAATTTGTTTGAAAATCGTTTAACCGATAACGCTGATAATACAGGAATTAAACTCACATGTGGTTAGCTACTCTTGCCCAGTGAGTCTAGGTAGCCCTTACCTTGAATTGCTACAGAACTGCTGCAGTTTCATTGCAGTTCGCATATTTTGTCTGAAGAGAACTTTCAGGAAGGTTCAGCGACTTTCTAGGAAATTCTGCGAACTAAACTACCCGTCTTAAGTGATGACTCGCTTGGAAAAGTATTGCAACACTCGTTTGAATATTGCATCACCCCCAGAAAAGTTTAGCATCACCCAAGAAAAGTTTATATTTTCACTAAAATTTGAACAAATTCACTGTATGACTGTTAAATTATTGTAGTAAACATTCAGAAAGCCTGAATTAGACTATGAAAGTGTTGCAGAAAGTGATGGCTCCCGGTAGAGAAGTTAGATATCACTATGGATAGTACTGAATTATTTCGAGCTAGAAATCATTTCAAATTTATTGATCCTTAGTAGATAAGTTTGAAATCACTATGAAAAATAGTAAACCATTAAATATATATTACCCACCATAAGAATAATATCGCTCCACGGAGAATCAGACCTGAAAAGTTTAGAATCTCGTGAAGTCGTTGCGATTCTATACACAAAAGTTTGGTATGATATGAATTTGAAGTGAATCAGAACTGAACTGTTTGGAATCACTTGAATTGGATGTGAATCAGAGTGGAAAGGAACAAAAAGGAGAAATGGTCAACATGGTTTGGCCAGCGCAATCGCCTGATCTAAATCCCATCGAGTTGCTCTGGGATGAGCTGGATCGGGCCACTCGAAAAATTAGACCATAAAATCATGAACATCTTTGGGAATGCCGTGTTGCGGTGATGCGGTGTTGGCAACAAATAGATGATGATGCTATAAGAAAATTGATCGAGCGGATGCCCAGGGTGTGCACGGCGGTGATAAAAGTGAATGGAGCATATTTCGAGGAATCTTAAATTTGATTGGTTAAAATAAAAATGGTTTAAACGATCCTAGAGTAAATTTAAGCTGTACAAGAAACTTGTATTCTGATTGAATCCGAAATAATTTTTAACTTTTTTAGAATTATTTAGCATTTCAGTATTTCATATTTTTCTGAAGTGAAGTGGTTTCAAGACTCCTGAAAGTGATTTCAAAATATCCTGAAGAGTTTTTTTTTACTTCGCTTATTCACTTCCAAATCAGTTCTTCCCAAAAAAAATCTCCATTTTACATATTGGTTTTAAAATCAATATATTTCACCGTGATTCTTTACTTCTCCCAAGTCATTCAGTGTTTTTCAAATATTTCATCATCAAATTTCATACATTCCTGAAGTGATTCAGTACACAACAAATTGAATTTAAAATTTCCTCAACTGATCCAGTGCATTAAAAAAAATTGGGAAATTGGAAAATTGGGCCCTTATACACATCGATTCAAGTGATTCCAAACTTTTCAGGCCTGATTCACATCCAATTCAAGTGATTTCAAACATTTCAGGTCTGATTCACATCAAATTCAAGTGATTTCAAACTTTTCAGCTCTGATTCACATCAAATTCAAGTGAGTTCAAACATTTCAGGTCTGATTCACATCAAATTCAAATGATTTCAAACTTTTCAGCTCTGATTCACATCAAATTCAAGTGAGTTCAAACATTTCAGGACTGATTCACATCCAATTCAAGTGATTTCAAACTTTTCAGCTCTGATTCACATCAAATTCAAGTGATTTTAAACTTTTCAGCTCTGATTCACATCAAATTCAAGTGATTTCAAACTTTTCAGGTCTGATTCACATCAAATTCAAGTGATTCCAAACTTTTCAGGTCTGATTCACATAAAATTCAAGTGATTTCAAACTTTTCAGCTCTGATTCACATCAAATTCAAGTGAGTTCAAACTTTTCAGCTCTGATTCACATCAAATTCAAGTGATTTCAAACTTTTCAGTTCTGATTCACTTCAAATTCATATCATACCAAACTTTTGTGTATAGAATCGCAACGGCTGCACGAGATTCTAAACTTTTTAGGTCTGATTCTCCGTGGAGCGATATTATTCTTATGGCGGGTAAAATATATTTAATGATTTACTATTTTTCATAGTGATTTCAAACTTATCTACTAAGGATCAAATAAATTTGAAATGATTTCTAGCTCGAAATGATTCAGTACTATCCATAGTGATATCTATCTTCTCTACCGTGAGCCATCACTTTCTGCAAAACTTTCCTAGTCTAATTAAGAGGTTTCTGAATGTTTACCACAATAATTTAACAGTGATGCAGTGAATTTGTTCAAATTTTAGTGAAAATATAAACTTTTCTTGGGTGATGCAAAACTTTTTCAGGTGATGCAATATTCAAATGAGTGTTGCAATACTTTTCCACGCGAGTCGTCACTTATGACGGGTAGTGTATATGGAACTGTAGTAAATTTTAGTAACTTTGAGAGAAGTTTATTGAACTTCAGGGAAGTTTTACAAACTTCAGGAAAATTCTTTAATCTTTAAAGATATGATTCGATCTTCAGAGAAGTTCTTTAAACTTTTGGAAAATTCTGCCAACTTCAGGGACGTTTTGTGAACTTCAGGGGGGTGCAATGTCCTCCTGGTAAGTTCTACGCACTTCAAGAGAGTTCTTTGAATTATAGCAACATTATATGAATTTCAATTATACTCCACAAAAAGTTCTTTAAACATCAGGAAATGTTTGTAAACTTTAGGATGGTCTGTGAACCACAGGGAAAATTTGATAACATTTGCGAAATACTGGGAACTTAAAGAAATATCTGAGAATTCCAGGAAATGCTAAACTCGGAAACGTTCTGTGAACTTCAAAGAAGTTCTAAGAATACCAGGAAAGTTTGAAGAATTTCATCGAAGTTCAACAAAATCAAGGAAAAACTTATGAACATGGAGTTGAATTTGAATGTAACTTGTCTCATTGCGTCGCTGGTGAAACAACTTACACTGCATGTCTCAGAAAACAGGTATGATACAGAGCATTTGTTGTGATATCGCTTTCTCTTTTACGCTTCTCTTATGAAATGTGATCGCAATAATGCTTCAAATTGGGTGGTTGCTGCAAATGCGACTCAGCATACGCAATTTGGATTCGCTGGTCGCCATTGTAGGCGCTTGATAAACGTGTAGTTTTGGAAGGATGCAATTTTGATCATCAGCTAAAGATTTGGGACAATAACGATGCTACTATCCGACTGACATTTTTTCTGACTACATTTTTGAATTCAGCGCACGATTTTACATGGGAAATGACCATCAACGACAAATTTCAAACATGCTGTAAACTAGTGTAATAATAGTTAATAATAGTAAATTTAGAGACTAAACCATTGTTATTAACTTAGATAATTTATTTAAAAATGACAAAGCTACGATATCATACGGTACCGAAGAGAGAAACTTACTGTTCCAGTGAAACGTTGTATTTTGACAACTTTAATCTCTTTTTGTATCATTTTCAGCTGAATTTGTTTCGATCCTCAACAGTTTTGTATCGTCAGTAGTCCATATACGCCTTCATAAACGCCTAAGTATACTTCAAAACACATTTTCTCAAAAAACCCTAGATGAAATATTTTAATACCTTCACAGATTTGATTGTTAGGATCAATGTTAACTTCATGTGATGAAAAAACTGAGGTACATGAAAGTTGCAAAAAAAGTGTTTCAGACATAGCGTGCCTTGCGGGGGAAAAGGGATAATTATGTTGCTTAATACTTCGTAGCACAGACGGCTGTCATCACTCGGCAGTGGTAAAAATACGTGCGTACTCAACTGATGGTTGGTTAAGAATGTTTATTCAATTGTTTTAAGCTACCCTGCTTAGCCTAAGGACGTAGTGGGAATCAGTTATGTATGTTTCTTATTTACTCGATCACCAATCAGTGATCGATACTATTTTTGAGCGAAGAGAGAGAAAATGAGAGAATGTGGAGAAGGCTCTTAACAACAAGCTCGCTTGACAACGATGCGCCAAGTTCGCTTGTCTACGTGTGAAATATGAGTACGACACATTTGTGTCTTGTCAGAATTATTGTGAACTGTTGGGAGTCATCGACCATGCTTATGCATCCATTTGCATTTTATTGCATAGGCAGTTCGATGGCATAGGAACAAATATTTCTTAGAAATGGATACTGCTGGTGTGGTCTTTTGGGCCACACTGAAAGGATTTCATAATATGTGCGATGCACATGTTACAAGGGTACTCCGACTTACCATACCCCGAGAGGCTGCAAAGTTCACGCATCGTTGGCCGTTGTCGTTCGATACGGCATGCAGGCTGTTTGGCCCGATTGCCGGTCTATACCGAGATGGGAGATGACAGGTGGACAGGAACTCACGGTCTCCCAGTGTTGGTGAGTTCTTTGCCGTTAATGTTCACGAAAAGTTCACTATTTTGCTATACAGAAATTCAAAACAAAAATTTTTATCTGCGGATTTGGACAGTTTTTGACCTGTTTCATACGACCGGAAGGTGTATGCTGGTCACAAATGCCGTGCCACACTGATTTCCTACGCAATTAATCAATCTTTGATGTGAATTTCGCTAATAAACACGAGGAGCATTTCTTATAGCAAACTTGCCATAACAAAATGGGCATGGTTCATTTTAGTAAACAAACTAACACTTCTTCCGACTGTGGCACCTCTCTTACTCGCCTAGGGTCTATACATTGCCTCCCGTCCTACCTGAGTGTTCATGTCACCGATGTCGATTTTGACGTCCCGTTGTGAACAGCCGTCGTACACCTGCTCCAGCTGCGCTCTTTCTCGTCGTCGGGTCTCCCTTCGTGTGGGCAGTGCACGTTGATGATACTGTAGTTGAAGGAACGGCCCTTAATCCTCAACTTGCACATCCTCGCGTTGATCGGCTGCCAACCAATCACGCGTTGGCGCATCTTACCCAGCACTACAAAGCCGGTTCCCAGCTCGTTGATGGTGCTACGACTTCGAAGTTGCGTAGTTGAAGTTCGTCATAGATTAACCTATCACAGCCCGGGAAGCCGAGCGATTTGCAGTTCCATGTTCCAAATTTCCAATCGTAGTCCTTATTTCGTCGCGTCGGTCTGTGCCGATTGTTCCGATCCGTATTTCTTTCTTCAGTATTTGCAACTTTGTTTTTTTTTTTAGGGCGGCTTGTTGGGCCTGCCCCAACCCCCTGTCTCGTCGGGGGACCATTGTGCACAGCTCTGTTTAGAGTCCCACGCTGGCACTAGGACGGTGATCAGCCGCTCCTAACATGGAGAACAGACGCCGTTTTGAGCCGCACCTCCATGGTGAATAGACGCTCGGGTTTGGTGAAGCATTTCCTCTATCAACGTACTATATGGTTACCGCGCCAGTGTTCGCGTTGCATCTCTTCACTTTGCTATTGCCGGGCTGGCAACATTGCCCAGGCTACGCCACCCAACTGTGTCCATGTTTCAGCTGGTAGTTTTTTTGTTATCATATGACTCGGGGAGGCGTGAAGTAGGAACTTGTGAGGACCAGGGCTAGGTATTCCGCTCCTTCCAGGTTGTCAACTCACCATTTTGTAGCCCATTTATCTGAACATATTTTCCACACGCAAACCATAAATGTATTAAATTGAATAATGGATGCATTTCTTATCATCCTGCAGTGAATTCCGGAGCGGATTATATGTGTTCTGTCTATGCTTTCGAATAAAGGGGTAATGGCTCTAATGTTGGTCTATGGATCTAAGATTGGGCCCATCGCTAAAAATCTTCTATTTATCAATTTTATCTAGATGAACGCGTTATTGGGACTTTACTACGGGATATTTTTGGTCGCTATTGAAAATTTAGTCGATTGCTGAATTTATGTATAGGCCCAAATTAGCCGACATAGCATCCATTTCCCCTACTAGCAAACATATAATTTATTACATTGTAGAACGACGCACACACTTGCCATGATTCTCTCCACTTCCCGTTCAGCATACAAACTCAAGTATGAAAGGAAATGAGCGCTCTTTATTCGCTATTGTGGTGCACGAAATAAAAGATGTGCCCATTCTTTGTTAAATTAAATACGGTGCGCATATAATTTTATGCTTTCGTCGCCGATACGCCGATACGTATCGAGGCACCACGCCACGGCAAGTGCACTGCAGTTCAATCGATCGCTGAGTACAAAGTTCTATACGCGAAATATTGATTATTTTGTCACGCTGAGCTCAGCATAAGTGGCTCCAGAAGTCTCCCCGTTTGATACCGTTTAGGGTCCCTATCTAACTGTCCATTTGGTGGACAGTCTCTCCATCTGGAGACTGTTTACAGTGACAGTCTAGTCAGTCCACCGGAAATCCACCGCCGTCGAAGCCGTCCTTCGTGAAGACGAATTTACAATAACATACTGTTGGGGCAGGTTCGTGATTTCCGTTAAAAATTTAACCGTCGGGAAAATCAAATGTGCACTGTAACTATGCTGAGTGGGGGTGTGAGCATGGGCTAACACTCCAGTTGATTCTTGCACCGAACTTTTATGTTTGCGACTAACCGCCACTAGGAGTCACTTCTTCTTTTGAAAGGAAACACTTTGCAACTTGGATTTTGATTTATTAAGTTTTAACTTGGGATACACTTTAGGTCTGGTTTTTTGGATAGCTCAATTTGGAATGATTTATTACTAATAATTCAATTAACTCTTAACCTAATTTGCTACTACTACTAACGTAATTAATTTTTACTCTACTTATTTCCAGTACTACTACATTTGTATAGCACTCATTTGTAGTACCAGAATGGTGGGTTCGGCGCGAATCTATAAAATAGATTTGGAAACTGGTTGAGAACAAACATCGCCGCCACCTGAAATTCCTAATTTCAACTGTTCTACCTCCTGTCAAACTGGATTGAATGTTTACATAGTTCAACGAGATTGCATAATCTTATGCTAATTTAATTCGTGCTTCCATAAAATACTAAAACATTTTCTTAATCTTCAGGCTCAATGTCGTCGTAGGGTAGTAGGCAAACCTTGGTGATCGGTCTTCGGATGATTCCCTTGCTGGTGCGAAGTGTAACGACGCGGATCAGTCCGTCGCTCCCTGGATGTGCTTCAGTGATTCGTGCCAGCGGCCATCGAACGGGTGGAAGGAATTCATCGACGACGATAACCATTTTTCCTGTTTGGAAAGCATAGTTCGGTGTTGTTCGCTTGCCTTCTTTCTGCAGTTCCTGTAGATAATCCGTCCGCCACAGATGCCAGAATGTTTGAACTCGTTCCTGAAGCTTCTGATAATGATCGAGTCGATTGAGAGGAACCACAGTGACATCAGCTTCGGGCAGAGCAGAGAGCGAAGATCCAACGAGGAAATGAGCTGGAGTAAGAATTGCCAAATCGTCCGGGTTTTCAGTCATCGGGGTAAGAGGCCTCGAATTCATACAAGCCTCGATCTGTGTTAGGATTGTTGACATGTCCTCAAAAGAAAGAGTGATGTTCCCAAGTTGTCGGTAGAGGTGTTTCTTCGCTGTTTTAACAGCCGCTTACCATAGCCCACCGAAATGTGGGGCTCTCGGCGGTATCATGTGCCACTGGATCCCGTCTGTCGCGCAGAATGTAGCAATTTCTCCGGATGATTGCTCACGGTGCAGTAGTTGGTGAAGTTGTTGCAGTTCGTTTCGTGCCCCTTCGAAATTCTTTCCGTTGTCGGAGTATATGTGGGTCGGACGTCCACGGCGTGAGATGAATCGCCGTAGAGCGGCAAGGAATGCGACAGTAGAGAGGTTGCTAACTAGTTCTATGTGAACCGCTTTCGTTGCAAAGCAAACAAATATGCTGATGTATGCTTTGATTGTCGATGCTCTTTTGTGGGGTGGTTTTAGATACACCGGTCCAGCATAGTCGATGCCAGTGACGGTGAAAGGTCGACTCGGTGTGATCCTTCGTAGCTGCCCTGTTTGTTGTGTGGCTGGCGTAGGAGATGCGCGCGTGCATCGAAAACAGTTGCGCATAATGCTGTTCATCAATCGTCGCCCGTTAATTGGCCAATATTCTTGTCGCATTGTTGCTAACGTTACACGGCCGCCACCGTGCAACAGTTTGAGGTGGTAATCGGTAGCAACAGAACGTGTGAACGGATGGAAACTGGGGAGTAGGATGGGGTGCTTGGTAAGGTAAGGCTGCTCAGAAAGATTTAGTCTGCCTCCGACTCGGAGAATGCCATAAGAATCGAGGAATGGACTCAACAAGCGCAAAGTTGATTGTTTGGAAACTGGGTTCCCTGCTCTCAAACTCCTGATTTCTTCGGTGAACGAATCCTCCTGGGCCAATTTCACAAGTTTTAGTCGAGACTGCGATAATTCTTCCACGGTGAGTATGCTGCTGCTTGCTGGTCGATCAGATGACTCTCGCTGCTGACATGCGTTGATGAACCGTAAGCAGTACGCTGTTACACGTTGCAGTCGCTGGTACGATGATATACGCTGGAATATTTCGTTCACGGCGGGTGTGTTCTGAAGGGCCGCCACCGTTACTCGTCGTTCCAAAATCTCGTCAGAAGTTTTCAACTCTATTGTTGACGTTGGCCACTTTCCCTGTGAGAGACGAAGCCAATATGGACCGTTATGCCACAGATCACTGCCTAAAAACTCATCCACTTTCATTCCTCTCGTTATCAGGTCGGCCGGGTTCTGGATTCCTGCGATATGGTTCCACTGCGATCCTTGGGTGGTGGTTTGGATTTCGGACACACGATTAGCGATGAAAGTTTTCCAAACGTGTGGCGGGGAGCGAAGCCATTCGAGGGTAACTGTGGAATCGGACCAAAAATAAGACGCAGAAATTGGCATATCGAGCGCTTCGACAATCTTTGCGTGCAGCTGGGCAGCTAGTACAGCAGCTGAAAGTTCCAACCGTGGTATCGATAGGCGTTTAAGTGGAGCGACTCTGGATTTTGCGGAGAGCAGCTGGACGTGTACTTGGCCATTGGGTAAAGTTGATCTGGCGTAAGTGCATGCACCGTAAGCTTGCTCGGATGCATCAGCAAAGGTGTGGAGTTGCACAGTAGCGTTAGAGAGAAACACACATCGGCTTACTGCGTAGGAGGATAGCTTCGGCAAATCGGAGCAGGTAAGGCCGAGGGGATCGATCGGATGCTTGGAAACATCGGATAAAATGGAACGTTTCGTTGGATGAATTTTGTTTTCGATGGGAGTGGAGTCAAACCGAAGTTGGTCGGTTCGGGGTTCCCAACTGACACCAAGAGCTTTGATTGGTTTCTCGGGATCGAGTTTCAGGAAAGCTTGAGTTTCAACTTGGGACGGATCGAGATCTTCCAAAACTTGCGGGTTACTCGAGGACCATTTTCGTAGCTTAAATCCACCTTTCGCCAGTAATTCGTCCAGTTCCTTCCTAGTCTGGATTGCTTCTTCGATGGTTTGGGCGCCTCCTATGTAATCGTCGACGTAGAAGTTCTTGAGCAATGCGGGTCCTCCTAGTGGATAATTCTGCCCTTCGTCTTCGTAAAGTTGCTTGAGGGTACGAGTGGCGAGAAATGATGAAGATGCCAAACCGTAGGTCACCGTAAGCAGTTCACATATTTCGATGGGACCACCAAGGACAAAGCGCCAGAATATTCTCTGCAGGGTAGTGTCTTTAGGATCGACTAAAATTTGGCGGTACATTTTTTCAATGTCTGCGACAAGTGCAATTGGGTACTTGCGGAAACGAAGGATGAGGGCGAGTAGTTCGTCTTGCACTACCGGCCCTACCAAGAGAGCATCATTCAAGGAGTATCCAGATGATGAATGTATCGATCCATTGAACACAACGCGCACTTTCGTTGTCGTGCTTGATTCCTTCACGACAGGGTGGTGAGGAATGTAGAATGCCTGAGAAGGCTCGGGCTCGCTGCTTGGAACGATTCGCAAGTGGCCCAAGGATTGGTATTCGGAAAGGAAATTCTGGTACTCCATTTTCAAATCAGGATCTCGATCTAGACGTTTTTCAAGCGACATGAACTGACGCAAGGCGACTGTTTTCGACTCACCCAGCATTGGATCAAAATCGGGGTGACGTGGTAAGCGAACCATATATCTACCATCGTGTGTGCGGGTGACGTTGGAAACAAAATGCGACTCGCATTGTTGTTCTTCAACAGAAAGGTTTGGTGTGTTGCTAACTGCTTCCATTTTCCAGAAACGTTCGACGGCGTCTTGAAGCGGATCTGATATGGACACGTGACAGGTGGTGACAGGTGGAACTGACGTTGGCATCTGATTTCTCCCAACAACAATCCAACCGAATACACTCTCGACGAGCATGTGCTTCTGATCCTGTTCAATTTTGGTACCAGGATTGACAAAGGTGTAAAAGTGCTCTGCTCCTAGGAGCAGATCGATTGCTCCAGTCTTATTGAAGCTGGGATCGGCAAGGAATAGGTCTTGTGGAATACGCCAGTTTCTAGCTGGAAACGTCACAGCAGGCAAGTCTATCGTGATGCGAGGTAGAACGAGGAAGTCGAGGTCGATTTCAAAATCATTTTTCCTTGAGCGAATGGAAGAATGAACGCTATGTTTCACGTTGGACGACGCTTCACCAACACCGTGAAGGGGAACGTTCACATTTCGGCGCCTTAGCTTCAAAAGCTGACAGAATCTCTCGCTCATTATGTTAGACTGAGAGCCACTATCTAACAATGCACGTGCAGGGTGCGTATCACCGTTTGAATCGACGACCAAAAGTACGACGGTGGACAGCAAAACATTCGAATTGGAAAGTGGTGTGGGGTTGCTGAGTTGTTGACTGGGGATGGAGTTCGTGCATGTGTAGGTGGTAGAGGAGACTGGAGCGTAGTTTCGATTTGATGATGGCCTAGACGGATGAAGAGCTTGGTTGTTAGGGCGTTGCGCAGACGAGTGGCTAGGAGCTTCGTTGTAGTTATTAGTGGTGTGCAGCATGGTATGGTGTCTTCTCTGGCAGTGTCGGCAAGAGTATGTGGATTGGCAATTTCGGGCAAAGTGATCGTGGCGGAAACAATTTTGGCACAAACGGTTGGTATCGATTAGTCTTAGACGGTCAGGAATACTCATCCTCTCGAATCGGGGACATTTGATGAGAAAATGACGTAGATTGCAAGCATAGCATTTCGGCAACTGGTCCTCCGAGACAGTGTGGGTGGCAACTTTGTGCGGAAATGGCCTTCTATTGGAAAGGAACTGATTCACTGGTGTGTGAGAGTTTTGCGACTGGTGGTTGACGGACATCGACTCAAGTACTCGGATCCTACGTTGGAGAAATTGTACGAGGCAAGCGTAATTAGGATCATCGACGGTAGTGGCGTGATCTTCCCATGCTTTGAGGGTTCCATCGTCAAGGCGAATGCACAGTAGATGCTCAAGAATCGTACTCCATTGGTCAACAGGTTCCTCTAGGTGGCGGAGAATTTTGGTATGGCGTTCAAATTCATCCACTAGGCTATGCAAAGCCTCGGCAGATTCCCTTTTCATGCGAGGGCAATCCAAAATCGCTTGCAAGTGACGTTTTTTGAGCAAGTAGTCGTTTGCGTAGCGTGAAGTCAGCGTCTGCCAAGCGATGGAATAGTTGGCAGAACTGATGGAGATCGATTCGATTAATTGTGCCGCTTCACCCTTAACGGCAGCACGGAGGTAATGAAACTTTTGTACGTCGGGGACATCAACGTTGGCGTGAATTAGGGCAACAAAAGTATCATGGAAAGTCAGCCATTGATTGTAGTCGCCATCGAACTCTGGCAACGAAATGGTGGGAAGCTTGATGCCAGATAACCCAGCAGGGGCAGGGATTGCGCTTTGAGTCGGTATAGGGTTGGCGGGTAAGGAGGATCTCAGAGCAGCCATTACTTTGAAGTATAGGGATTCGAATTTGTAACGGGTTTGGTTGTTCTGTTCCCTACCTTCATTGGTGGTCTCTTCATCTTCAATTTTCGACTGAACATCCTCCAGTTCCGTCCACACGTCGTTTAGGTTCTCGATGCGTAGCTGCACCTGAGCTTGGTCTCGATCGGCCTGGTACTTTGAAACGAACTGGTCGGCTCTCCACATTGATGCTGTTAAGGCGGTGCGACGGTTCGTAAGTTGTAACATCCGTTGTTCGTCCATGGCGGTGCGGTTGGAACGCGATGTAGCAAAATGGCGGTTCTAGGTGGAAGACACACAAAAAGGACCCGGTAGAACCGAACAAAAGGATTGGGATGGTTGGAATACTACTAACCTTTTCAAGGCTAGGATAATGCCTTGTATTTTATTGATAGAGCACCTATGATTGGAGCAGGTAAGCGGGTGGCAGGATGGCGGAACGGATGATAACGACGGCGGTAGCTTGTTGGATGATTTTCTTGACGGGCGGGGGTACCCCGTTTTACGGTACACTAGATGGTGGCACTTCGCTTCACAGTTGGAAATCCTCGATGAGCGGACGGAATAGCGTGTAAAGAAAATCGGAAAAATCTCAAGGCACCCGTGGACAATATCTGCGCACTATGGAATTACACGTACCATGTGCCTGAATCAAATAGGCCTTGTATTAAATTAAATCTCGAACAGCAGGAACATATTTCAATCTCGTATTCTTATTCGGCAAGGATGGCGTCGGTTGCACTTGGAACGATGGCGGAAATTCAATAGCACTAATTTTGTATGATGGCGGTTGGCGTCACTCGGAACGCGGACACAATGGCGAATTGGAAACCGAATCCTGGTCATGGCACCAAAATGTTGGGGCAGGTTCGTGATTTCCGTTAAAAATTTAACCGTCGGGAAAATCAAATGTGCACTGTAACTATGCTGAGTGGGGGTGTGAGCATGGGCTAACACTCCAGTTGATTCTTGCACCGAACTTTTAGGTTTGCGACTAACCGCCACTAGGAGTCACTTCTTCTTTTGAAAGGAAACACTTTGCAACTTGGATTTTGATTTATTAAGTTTTAACTTGGGATACACTTTAGGTCTGGTTTTTTGGATAGCTCAATTTGGAATGATTTATTACTAATAATTCAATTAACTCTTAACCTAATTTGCTACTACTACTAACGTAATTAATTTTTACTCTACTTATTTCCAGTACTACTACATTTGTATAGCACTCATTTGTAGTACCAGAATGGTGGGTTCGGCGCGAATCTATAAAATAGATTTGGAAACTGGTTGAGAACAAACACATACTTTATTTCACAAAAATGGTACAGGCATCGAAAGCTTTCAATTAATAACTGTGGAAGTGCATCTAGAAGAACACTAAGTTAGAGAGCACGCGATAAGCTAATAGTCGATAAGCAATAGGCTTGAAATGCGATGAAGAAAGAGAGAAGATATTCCAAAGCATGGAGAAAGCAGTGAAGCAAAGCACAGGTCTGATATTCGCATCGTTCGTGGTTCAAGCCAGTCGGCAATATTTATTTTTAAATTATTTTTTTTTGACGTTGTTCTAATACACTCCACATTTTTCTTTCTCCATTTTCTTGCATTGGACCGCAGCTCGGTATATCTCATCCTCCATTCATGCGGTCTCCACTGCGAAGATAAATCCTTCATTATTGTTAGCAAGTCTAACATCCCCTGGTTGGGTGTATATTTTTCAGGGAAAAATATTTTGCTGAAAAACTGCGGTTTACTTAAAAAAGAAAACTCCATCGTAATAACATTTAAACTGCACAGATTTTTATGAAACTTTGATCAGTAAGTTCTAGTTCTATCTGAACAAGTTTTGATAGAATTCGTGCAATCGTTCGTGACAAAATTGAAAAAAAAATATAACAAAATACTTGCAGAATGAAAAAAAATGCGAGCAGAGGGTTAATAAAAATATTCTTGATCCTACAACCAGCTTTTGACAAGCAGATGTCACTTAATCAGTGCAAGAATCATTCTATGAACCTCAACTACAATAAAACAACCGACTTTTAGAACAAATCACGTCCCCATTATCAGCACACAACCATAGACACGTACAACTTCTGATAAGCGCATTCATTCCCATTCTAATAATTTCAAACCGTCCTTCGAGAATCAACTCCAATCAGTTCATCGTCAGAATGATTCCACTACGGACCACAATCGCTCTGCTGCTCCTCGTAGCGGTGACGGCATCTCTTATCACCGGCGCCCTAGCCGTGGCTTCGACTACTTTCATCAAACTGAACTGTGAAACGAAAAATCGAGTGTGCTACCTGAAGAACATCTACGCAACCGAGGACGACCGCTTCAAGGATGTGTACAATGCCGAGCATAGCGATATCATCGAGTTTTTCGACTGTCACATTCACACGCTGCCGAAGATTCCGTTCATCAAATCGGTCGAAGCGAAAGGCATCAACTTGGTGAAGGTGGTTGAGAACACTTTTTCGACCATCCAGCATCTGGATGTGTCGTACAACCGGCTGAGGGATATTTCAACGAAGGCTTTCGAATGGCCCGCAGAACTTCAGACGCTGGTAGCTAGCGGGAACCCATTGTTGAAGGATTTGAGCTTTCTGAAGGCACTTATTGGATTGATGGATCTGCAGTTGTCGGATATGAAGCTGGATTTGGATTTCATTGATGTGGATATTTTTTCAGGGATGAAGCTTCTGAAAACGTTGACTATGAGTAATAACAAGATCGTGACCGTTCCTGTTGGGATATTCAACAAGTTGGAGTCTTTGGAAAAACTGGATCTGAGTAAGAACTACATTTCGAGAATATCTTCGGGGGCGTTTATCATAAACTTCCGAACGATTGATCCGGAAATCGAACAGCGTCATCAATTGACGATCAATTTGGCCAGCAATAATATTTCTATTATCGAGAAGGAAGCATTCATGATCGTAGATATGGTTGATTTAAGCGATAATAAATTGATCGGAATCAGCCCCACGGCCTTCTACAACAAGTCGGAACTGGGAACACTGATTCTCTCCAACAACAGACAGCTGAAGAATTTCAACTTCCTAAAAAGCCTGCCATCTCTGCATACTCTTACCATGGCCCATATGAATTTCACTTTCAATGGCATCCCACTGGACATTTTCAGCGAGTTGGATCTTCTCACAACGCTGGATCTATCGTTCAACGATATTTCGCAGCTGCCCATCGGGATATTTTCCGATCTCTCATCGTTGAATTTCATCAATCTACGCCACAACCGGATCTCTCACGTCGAATTTGGGACCTTCTCCATCCGCAAGTACGACCTCATCGATGAAATTGATCTATCCTACAACGACATCACCGACGTCAACTACCTGGTTTTCGTACCCTTCAAGTATCTCCGCACGTTGCTGCTCCACGGAAACCAAATCACCTACGTCAACGCCAACCACCTGAAGCGGAACAAAAGTCTCCAGAACTTTGGCATCCAACACAATCCGATCCGTTGCTCGGACCTGATCGACCTGCTGGCCATCTTCAAGCTGGTTCTCGATGGAAGAGAATTTGTCGCCCATGAACCCAATATAGATGGAATTAAGTGTAACCCTTGAACAAGATTGCAAATAAACTTACCGATTTCGAAGGCATTTGAGATTCTTGTTTGTTAATATCGTTAAGCTGACACGTGCCAGGCCAGTTTCGAAGGCGGTAATTGGTGATTTTTACTTAAATTTGACAGATATAAAATGTTTAAATTGACCTGCTTTAGGACTAGATTTATTTCATACCGATCAGGAATCAATTTGGATAATCGGACGATCAACAACAGAGGAATTTTCGAACATTATAATTTAATTTAGAAGTGTCCAATTTAAGTGGAAATTCACCAAATGGAACATAGCATAAGGCGCAAGCAAGCACCGATATTACAGTGTCAGTGGATTGTGGAAGTGGAGTGCGTTGAATTTACCGAGCAATTTAATTCATTATCGATTTTCCTCATATTCCGGCAGTTTTTCCTAGAAAAGCCCGAAAAATTCAATTCGTTTTCGAGTAAATTCGCTTCCTACGAAATTGACTCGACCGTACGGCTCATTATTCGAAACAAAGAAGGCAAAGGGGTACGGTACACCAGCTCTTTTCTCATCCTAATTGACATGCCAAACCTTTCCGTAGTCGTTCGGTCGAGTGAGTAACCATGTCGTTTTCGTTGTTGCTTGAAGACGGTAGGCGATGGCGATGATGGAGCAAAAGGAATACGCATGTTCCCATGTTCCGTTTATGCAGCGATTTTTTTTCCGCAGCTTGCTGTTACAGTTTGTAGAAAGGATCTCATCGCTCAACCGACGACGTGAACCAATTATGGTACGGGGGGTGCTTGAATGGTAGTTGGTGCTGATTTATTCATTTTGCATAAATCACTGATTAATAGGCTTTCGTTATTCTTAAACAGGATCAGCTAATCAATAATTAAATAGCTCTTATAAAAACTTGGTCAGAGTTAAAACTTTAAAAATAAAACCAAATTTCTTATGTCATTTTCATGCTACATGCTGTACTACACCGGTATAGTGAAAAAGCGTTCCTTGAATTATTCAGGATGTATAGTTAATAGCTTCCATGAGACAACAATGTGTCGTATACGCCATTATGGTAAATTATCGTTATTTTTTTTATTTTCATAATCGGTGCAAGAACTTTCTTCTTCTTCCTGCCCATTGGAGGCGAACCAGCCCAAGGCTAAAAGCCTCCCTAATAAAGATAAATAATAATAATAATTCTTCCTGTCCTTGACACTATTATAGAGCGTCCCAGAAAGTATAAGCATGGTTTGATATGTGTACACCAAGGGATGGTCACTCTACACACTTATTTTGCGCCATTTTTTTTTCAGTGTGCCTCAGTGTGCCACAGCTGTGCCGGTAGTGCCGAGAACTCATGATGGAACTGACTTTTGTTTGCTTTTTAATAATGTTTTTGTTTTGTTTTTCGAAACCTGAGATGACCCGGGTCTAGGAACAACATTTTTGTTCTAAGATATGGACCTTGCGTGCAGCGTTTCCAGATAAACCGCTTTATCGGTATTTATACCGATTTCCGAACTAGATACCGATATACAGATAAGGTTCCCTAGAATACCAATTTTTGAGGTTTTATACCGATTTATACCGATTATGATTATTTTCTGCTCGAGCTCGAGTTTCTGAGAAAATTATTGTGAACGACTCGTATCTTTTTGAATATTTCACATTTTTTGAGCCATTAAAATTAAAAAAAAATCATCCTCAAAAATGTTTTATGGATACTCTGGCGATTAATGTTTCAATTTCCTCACCGTTTTTGACTACCCATGAATCGATAAACAGTCGATGGCTTTTTCTGGTAATTCCGAGGGAATCGGGAAATACTTTTTAAACACTATTTAACTTTCTGAATTTTCTTCCAACTTTCTGAATTTTCTTCCACCTTGCATCGTAAATTTTTTTTTCGATTCCTATTGGAAACTTATTTCGACTTCCCTTGGAAGTTTCTTCCGTCTTCGCTCGAATGATTCTTCCATCTTGTCCCGCCAGATTTGAAGATTTTAATTGCGGATCCACACTAGGTGCAGGAACTTTTAAGATATTCTAAAGCTTCAGAAAAGTCCAGACTTTTAAGCAAGTTTCGATAAATTAAAGAATGTTTCAATAACTTCTGTTAAAATGCTAAGACCCGGTACAGCAAACTCCAGTGAACTTAAGGAAACATCATAAATATTTTGGATACTTCACAAGTCCAAAGAATTTCCGGAACATTTATTGGTTTTCTGGACAGTTTAGTTTCATAAGAATTAAAATAACATTAGGAAGCTACGAGAACATCAGAACAGATCAATAAATTTCAAGGAAATCGCTGAAATTTTAAAGGAGTTCCGAGAAACTCAGGCGATTTCCAAAATCTTCTGCAATGTTCCGAGGGGCTCATGCAAATTTAAGAAATGTAAGGGAAGTTACATGAACATTAGCACATTGTGAGTTCATTTTATAGGAAGTTCCGTGTTTAGTAATGGCAGTGTTGATAACTTTTAAAAATTAGAAAAATTGGAAAGATCAGAGAGCTTCAATGCTGATGTTACAATAGAAAGATAGAAAATTGTGAGAGCGCTTAAGAAGTTTCGTAATCTTTAAGAAAGTCTAGAGACCGTCAATATTGATAAGAGATATTCCGGTAGTCTCATTATAATCAGGGAAGTTCCAAGTATTTCAAAGATGATCAGAGTACCGGAAAACGGAGTAACAGTGATAGTTTTTTAAAGTATATTCTAAATATTTTTCACAACAATTCTTTTTTTATGAAATTTTATATTTTTAAAACAAGTACTGAGGATCCAAGAGTCAATTCGTAAGTAATATGTTGAACGAAAATTAAAGCATTTGCACTATTTTTTTAAGTATTGTGACCGAACTTCCGAACCGTATTTGGATTTGGGGTTACTTTGATAATGCTCGATGAATGTAGAAAAAAATGAGTGAAACTCAAACAATTTAGTTCTTTAAATATGAAACTTTGAATGAGTATATAATCAGAAAACTTCATAAGCAATAAGAATACAACATTAAATTTGTGATGGTTGTATCGGAAATACATTTCATAAGTGATATTTGAGTGCTTTTTCAATAAGGCGGAAAACACGAAAATATTTTTTTAATATTTTTGTAAAATATGTAACACATACTATATAAAAACTATATACCATATCAACGAAAATACCCTAAGCTACAATATGGAACCAATGTTTTTTATTTGGAAAAAGCACAGCGAGTAAATTTATTCTTTATATTATACTATCAAAGTTACCCGCATTATCAAAGATACCCCGTTTTACGGTACTTCAAAACAGTCCAATCAACTTAAGGAAAATTACAAGAACTTTTTAGGTATTCCGAGGAAACATGGAATATTCCTAAGTACATTTCAGGAATGTTCCAAAAACTTCAGGGGCATTTCGGGGTCTTCAGGGATGTTTTATGACCATTTGGAAACATTTTCTTCCGGAATTATGTCCTTGTTTCTTTCGACAGTTCCGTAAGCGCTCTGGCTTCCGACTTTCTCCAGATTTTTTTTTTTTTTTTTCAATCTACCTTAGGAAGTTTCTGCCAGCGTCTCCAGGAAGTTCAATTAAACTTCTCCCAGAAATTTCTTTCGTCTAGTGCTGGAATTTTCTCCAGTTGTTTTTTTTTTTTACTTCTATTGGAAGGTTTTTCCGAGCTTCTTCTGGCTTCCCCTCGAAATGGCTACTTCTGGAAATTACTTCCGATTTCCGAAACTTGTCTGCCTTCCTTTAAATGTGAAATCCAATGTTTTGCTGAAAGTTTCTTTAAATTTTCGCCGAAAGTTCCTCAATTTATGTCCTGGAAGTTCCGCGGATGTTTTTTTTCCAATTTTCTCAGAATTTTCCTCAAATTTCCTCCAGGAGAGCTTCTTTCTTCTTTCTCTGGATGTTGTTTTCAGCTTGCTCCAGAAGCTAATTCAAACATTCCCCGGAGTTTTCTTCCGGAATTTTCCGATCATAGTCCAAAAGTTTAAACTTTTTTCAAAAACGACAAGAATATAAAATTAATTAAAAAAGTAAATACCGACAAATACCGATTTTTTAAAACCTTTGATACCGATAAGCTTTAAAACATTCTGGCAACGCTGCTTACATGTGAAGTTTCACTTAGTACGAGTCTACGTTGAGTGAAGAAAAGTTCCAGGTTTATCAACAGCGCTTTTTATCGTAGGCTGTCCCGAGTGATAAGTAAAGCATAGTGAGGTGTCGCGACATTTTTTCAACCCTTCCCTCCTCTTTGCTTGCCCGTGTGTGCTAGTGAACAAAGCTCAATTTCAATTTCAACGACCGACCAGCCCATCTGGGAGCCGGTGGAGGAAACGGATTTGCACCGAATTTTTCACCTCCCGAGTTTCATCCGTCGGAAAACTGGAAACCAACACCGGCTGGAACACACGTCGGACTGATGAAGGACGCACCACTGACCCGAAACGCACCAGCCAACTTCATTCAGCCGGCACAGCAACAGGATGAAGTGATGATGGTCTACGGACAGCCAACACCTATAAATCTGTTCTGCCTGTACGGAAATGTTGTCGGGATAAAGTTCCTGAAGATCAAAAAGGGTACCACCATGGTCCAGATGGGAGACACCATCGCAGTCGAACGCATCATCCAGCACTTGAACAACATTCCAATCGGAAATGATGGTACCAAAATTCAGATTGCATTTTCCAAGCAGAACTACTTGTCATAGTCCACCAAACCATACACCTGAACGTTCATACTCCGGATTGGTCGAGTTCCCGAGTGTATCCCTGTCGGTGAACGTCATCATGAAGTTCAACCACAGCGCGATCGACCACAAAGGCACAAAAATCCCGTTCATTATGAAGCTGTGCTTCTCCTCGTCCAAGACGATGAACGGTGCATGGAGCAACAAGAACATCGGAAACATGGGCATGAGCATGGCATCGGCACCTGGCAACCCAATGTCGGCAGTGGCCGCGACAGTCTCCGGTGGTGGGACGCTCATTTCGATGACGTGCAGCTGTCTCAAAAACGATAAACAAATGTAAGATGGAGTCCATGTCCTTAGAAGGAAAGCAACAGCAACGACGAGACTTGGTGGAGATTCACGGTTGAGTTTTGAAAAAAAAAAATGATTATATTGTGGCAACATCTATAAAAAACAAAATTGACACATGCACATTAAAGATCAGGAAAATTGTAACCATGGGTGTCAAACTGTGTCAATGACTGTGCCCAGATGTGCCCAAGCTTGTTTTTGGCACACTGTGCAGAGTGACCAACCCCTTGGTGCACACTTAGAAATAACCAGGAATAACTTATTTTACACGTGACGGAATCCATTTTTGACATAAATGATGAAACGTAATCAATCATTTCATCAAAACTAAGTGCTCCGAAACTAAAAAGTTCGTTACTCAACGAAAAGTACGTTTGATTTAGCTGATTTTGGCGTATGTTATGACTCAATTTTATGTCAAAATTGTCGCTCGTATATGTCTCAGAGCACCTAACTTTGCATTAGTTGTTCTATGTGTGTAAATAACAACACTTTTGCCTTTCTCGCATATCTAGGTGTACCGAAATACTATAATATCAAAAGATTAAAGACCGGGGGGGTCACCTGTCATACCAATCGACTCAACTCGACGAGATCGTTAAATGCTTGTAAGTGGATGTGCGTGTCCTCGAATGTGTGTGTTAAGGCCTGTACTCGAAAAAAATGCACCAGACAAAAGTGTTCGCCAAAAAATTATTTTAAGTCGGATTTTCTTGAAACTTTCAGGGAATGAATTAATACATATGGATTATGTTTCAGCATATTTACTTTACGCACCTTTCTCTTAAGACCCCTCATTACATTTTGTCCATTGGTGGAGCCAAACTTTTTGGTCACTTTCATCCATTCTTTCTTCAACTCCAGCTCGTTCTTAAGCACCTTGGACGATGTTCGAACATTGGCCTTCATTATGGCCCAAAATCTTTCCACCAGACGAATATCTGGTGAATTTGGGGGGTTGGCGGTTTTTGGTACAAAAACAACGTTATTGTCTCTGTACCAATCCAACGTCGATCGCGCGTAATGGCATGATGCCAGGTCCGGCCAAAATAATGTCTCGCCTCCGTGGGACCGCAGGAAGGGCAACAGATGCTTCTGGACTCGGTGCAGTAAAATTTGCTGTTGATAGTACCCATTGTGATGTACGGTTTATTCAGTTTACCGCATTGGCATAGCAAGTATTTTTTTTTTGGCGAATTTGTCCACTTTCTTCTTCCTTATGTCTTCCGGAACATCAAACCATGATTTGGCAACGTAGAACTCCAGCCCCGGTATCTGCTTTGCGTCTGCCTTGATGTAGGTTTCGTCATCCATAACCACACACATCGGTTTCGTTAACCACTCTCGATACAGCTTCCTTGCGCGGGATTTGGCCACCGTGTTTTGTTGATCACGCCGGTTCGGTGCCTTCCGGACCTTGAATACACGAAACCCAGCTCGTTTCATGGTTTGCTGAACGAACCAGGCGGAACACTTTGCCTTCAGAGCCGCGTCGCGAATCGAAAGGTTCGGATTACGCTTGAAATAATCCAACACCTTCCGGGCCTTCACAGGGTCAGCTGTCTTCGATTTTCTTCCACTTCCAGCCCGCCGCTCGGTCGTCTGGGACTCCTTAAACGATTCTACCACCCGAGACACAGTTGTATGGGTGATTCCCAGCTGTCTTCCGATCCATCTCATGGTCGCAGTCGGATTTTCCATGACGGCGCGCAAAATTCTCCGGCGATTTTCTTTTTGTTTCAATGACATCTCAATAACCACTGAACCGATTGTTATGAAATTTGGCACATATGAACAATTCACTCCAAACTAGTTATACCCAGATTTTCATCAATTTTTACCCACGGATAAAAAAAGCTACACACGGATAAAAATAGTGCATTTTTTCAAGTACAAGCCTTACTCACTCACTTTTCTCAGAGATAGCTTGACCAATAAGACCAATAATATTAATTGTATCTGGCTCCCATTGAATTTCATCGTGATCGAACATTAAGATTCGGAGATAAAATCAAAAAAGTGAAATTTTGCAATCAAACGCATTCACTTTTCTCAGAAATCGTAGGAATGATTTAGATGTAATCTGTTCCATTTTTATCGTAACTGACTTCCATAAGACCTTTTTTTATCAAAATCGGACAATAGGTCCCGAAAATATGAGATTTTATTAAAACTAAATAAATTTTGACATTATAGGGTGTACCAGAAAGAACAAGCACACTTTCAACTCACCGTCATTTCTACTCCGATGAAGTTTATCAGCTGTTCATCGATGTGTGTCGCTGTTTATTCATTGTACAACATGTTTGTGTGCGCTAAGGGGTTTTTTTTTACAAAATCATCCAAATGCGAGGCATTTCTCCGGGAAAGTCTAACAGTAAGAAAATTGACGAAAATGGAGGACTGCCATCCGAAAGTTCGGTGAAAAAGTTACCTTCGAGGACACATCAAAATATGGCCGTAAGTCGGGACCGGTGGACCGAAAAGTAGACCAGAAGATCACCAAGTTTTCATCAATAAGTAAAGTGTCTCTGTTCGCGATTTGGCAAAAAAAAAACTGAGAACATCGAAGTGTAACGCCCAACGTGCCAAGGCGAGAAACGGTCTGAAAACGTTCAAGAAGCAGAAGAAACCGAAACGGAGTCGGAAACAATCCGCATCCGTCAAACTGAGGGCTCGGCAGCTATATGCTGTGTGAAAAATTGGCGTGTGTTATCATGGACGATGAAATTTGACTACAAGACGCTTCCGCGAGACCAATACTACCAAAATAAGCGTTTTGCAAAATTTGGTTCAAATCGGTGACATCGACCACATGTGGTTTATACACTCAACCTACATGTATACTAGCGCCACATGGTGAGAACATTTTGAACTACTGTCCACCAACGAAAAGATCTTGACTTCCTGAACACTTTTACCGAAGACATTTACTTTCTATCTGGTCAGGATCTAGTGATATTTTATATTCGAGAGTTTCACATGTATACTACACACCACGAAGTGAGGAAACTCTGAACTACTGTCCACCAGCCAAAAAGCTTTGACCTCTTGAACAACTTTGCCGAAGACAATAACTTTCTATCTGGCCAGGATCTCGAGATATTTTATATGCGTTAGTTTCACATGTATACTAGCGCCGAGAAGTGAGAAAACTCTGAACTACTGTCCACCAGCCAAAAGGCTTTGAACCCCTGATAAACTTTGTGCAAGACAGTAACATTCTATCTGGTCAGAATCTCGAGATATATCACACGCGATAATTTCAACCAACAACCAATCGGACGACATAGATAAATCAAATCGTCTTAATCGTCACTGGTCGGATGGTCCCATATTGGCACGGATATGGATAGTTGGAGACAATCCTCCTCAAACATTTGGCATCAACATTCGAATTGGAGCGAATCTACCGGACTTCGTCAAATACTGGCTGTGGACGACATCATATGTTTTACCAGGTTAGTAATAGCAGTATATGTACCAGCCGACGCGACATTTCCAGATATTACATACATTATTTTCCCACACATGGACACGGACATGGAATATTCACTCAACCTGAGGACATCCGCAAGACGTATTCTGTGAGCCATTTGATAATAGCACCCATCCAATGGGCGCAAAATGGGCGAACCACCGAAGGATCATCCGGGCAACCGAGGAGTCAGATCAACCAAGGAAAGGAATCAAGCAATACATGTACATGTAAGCACAGCGAGTTCCATCCCACAGATTCACGGTTAGCGGTATCAAAGGTCATCCAAATAACGCAAACATAATCGGTGAACATCGGAAGGATCATCCGTCCAACCAAGGAACATCGTCAAGGCGTAAACTACCGAGACAGAAATCGGTCACAAGGACATTAACCAGGATCAAGCACCCAAGAACCGATATATTTATAGGGAACAGGAGCGCAGAAGCTGCAAGATAGCCAAATAACATCGGCCTGGTACCGAAACCATGAATGGAAACGGAGAGAGAAGAGCGGTGCGATAGCGTCATCAGTGGCAGACGCAGGTCTTCACGGTGGGTGAGTTGTGCAAGTCAACAGAAATATACCGATTCAAGGACAGCACGTTGGACCAAGGATGAGAAAGGCGAATACTACAATGATCGAGAATTGGCACCAAGGAAGAATTATTCAGAAATGTAGGAAATTTCAGGGTGGGTGAGTATGTTCGGGAGTAGCCTCACCCTACCCTAGCTACGCCTCTGTCGTTTGTACAGAAACTCTCCCAAACTCCCACCATGTAGAATCGAACCATCTCTCCTTTCGTACGGACATTACCACGGAACCGATAACAGATTTGATAGGTAGCGATAACGATCGGGACTAATGACGTCACTGCGGTGATCGTCTAGCAGTGTAGGGATCAACAATTATAATATATTTAGGAATAGTTAGTCGGCTCTGACTCTCAAGGAAGAATGGATAGAGTAGAGCCACAAGGATTTAATATGTTATGTGTGTTGTGTAACAAACCTTGTAAATATGTTAAGTGTTGTAAATAAATTGTATGTTAATAGAATAAACTTGACATGGAAATATATGTGATGTGCTGTGTTATAAAGCATGTGGATCGAAGGAACCTCAAAAGGAAACCAATTGAAGCGCCTACATCCACTCTTATAAATGCGCCCCAGAAGGTCCTACCCCAGAAATGGCAGTGCCTTTGATTACCCCCTAAACGGTGTTGGGAAGGGTCCGGTAACCCAACAACTGTCAACCAGCAAAAAGGTTATGATCTCCTGAACAACTTTATCGGAAACAGTAATTTTCTATCTGGTCAGAGATATTCCATGCTGTAACTAATTAAGTCAAATCCCATATTGTATGAACACCGTTTACGCGGTTTCCATTCACATTTTCCCTATAATCCGCATTTTTCAGGGTTTACTGGAATCAAAGTTTAGCTTGTTTAGTTCAAAACAAGTTTTTTTGAGGAATACACGTTGGTTTCAGAGCGATTGGTAACTCAGCAACAAAACTGTCAATGGAAAACTCATATCCCAAGTAACAATTCAGTAACCATTTAGCATCCACTCTGATTTATGATGGTTTTATAACGGCAATGAACAATCCATTTAGATTAAATAAAGCATTTAAAAGTGTAAAACATTCCTGCTTAGTAATTCAGCTTTTTGCTGTTTTAAAAACCTCCTTACAACTGTTCTGTAATTCAAGCATAAACGTCATAATAAATTGTTTATTAATGTCATGATAAAAAACTTTATAAACGTGTTCCATCATTATAAAAGCAACCATAAAACAATTAGGATTTGCATTAGAGAAAAAAGCATTTATTGTTGCATCATTAACTCCCCAACTACTTTGTTTACAAATTGAGCTTAAAAGATGGTTCCTCATAGTTAATAAATGCCAAATTTCTGACAAGGAAATCTCGAAGGATAGACGAAGTAGGATGAAAAAATAAAGTCGATTTCAGATAAATTTACTTCTTTAGAAGAACCAGTAAACCACCAACGACTGACCATCCATCGGAGAAGAGTAAAGTGAGCGGGTCCTCGAACTCATAAAACATTGTCTAAAGTTGAAAAACATACCAGCCTTCTCCAGATCTTGCGATGACAATCGAAATAACAACCGACAGCAAACCACTGAAACTGTTAGTTAGCGGAAATCAGCTCGTTTCCGATCCAAAGCAGCGATTTTATTCGGCGAAAGACTCTTCGAAAATTTCATTCAACCGTACATCTCTGCATCATTGGATGGTGCACTTCTTTAAGGGGATCTTTTCGGGAACGATTGCGCTTCCAGCTGTTCGAAATGCGAAATGTTGTAAAACAGTATCGCAGACTATCTGAGTAACTGCTCCCAATCCATCGGGAGAAAACCGCCTGGAAGAATCCAGGATCTCACAGCGCAACTATCGAAAGATAAACAAACTTTGACGTTTAATTTGTTGCAGGCAACTTTGCCTCCACAAATGCTGCCATAAATCTGAACGGGTTAGGATCAAGCCAAATGGCTTTAGATAAAGACAATTCAGCCTGCAAGTTTTCTTCATAAAAGCCATTTTTAAACCTTATTAATTTGTTAAGGAATTCTTGAAAGCAAAACAACTTCTTCACAAATGAACCATGAAAATCAACTTTTATGCCACCGCCATGTTACAATTAGTTTGCTTGTTTTTTTAAAATCTTGGATTTTCAATCAATATTTCTTTAGATATAACTATGTTTTGGTAAATTTAACAATGAGCAAACATTTAAATGCGAAAATAATAAAAAAAAATCTCGGCCAAGCTCGACCTGAAGAATATATTTTTTTTTATTTCAATGTTAAATAATTGGTCAAATCGACGTTTTACGAGGGTGGACTTAATTTGTCCGATGTTTTCACGTACATTTCACAAAAAATTTATTATGGCACTTAAAACTAGGCCACTTAACGAGAATTATTGCAATAAATTTGGATATTCAACACGATTTTTATACCATCAGTTTCTATTTTAATTATTTTGATAAGATCGGATTCATAAATCCTTTTCTATCTTGATTGATGCTTTCCTATTGGATTCAGCATGCGGCTAGGGGAAATGGCTCGGAAAGGGTTTTTATTGTTGCTAAATAGCTTTTATTGTAGCTTTCAAATGGTTCTCAATGCGTTCGTCGTACAACCTTTTGCAGTAAATCAATCTTGAAGAGCTTCGAGAATACACCCTTCAGATCCTTCTCCAGGGTGGGCCAACTAGACATATTCTAGTCTTAATGAGGTTTTGGTGGATGTATTAATGACAAAATAGCCTTGACCAGAGTTTTATGAATGTTGTTTTATAGTTGCTTTGTAGTATTTCATAAAACTTAAAATGTTACTTGGGAAAAACACTGCGGTCAGATAGGTATGATTCAATCCACAAAGTAAGCCACTCCGGAAATCCCATACGTGTGAGTTTTTCCACAGCCAATGCCTGTGGAACTTTGTCGAATGCTTTGGAGAAGTCAACATATACTGCATTGACATGTTGACGCTTTTCCAGACTATTCACGAGCGAATTGACGTAGCACATCAAGTTGGTTGTTGAGGACCGCTTCCTTACAAATCCGTGTTGACTCTCTGATATCACATGATGAACGTTACGGCACAGCGAATCATGGATAAGACTTTCCAAAGCTTTGGGAAAGCAACTCAAAATGGAAATTGCATGGTAACTTTCAAAATCGTTAACGCTTCCAGTGTTATGAATGGGAGTGATAGCTGCAGTCTTCCATTCACTAGGAAAAATGCCCTCCGCTAACGATCTATTGAAAAGCATACTTGCAGGTAAGGCAACTGAATCCGCACATTATTTAATAAAGATTGAAGGTAAACGATCAGGACCTGCTCCCTTCGAAGTGTCTACGGAGTCAAGGTTAGTGCGAACATCATAAAGAGAGAAGTTGTAAATGTGAAAATCCGCCGATATTAGTTATGGGCAAATCACCCACGGCGCAGCAAATTGTTGTTCAACTACCCGTGCAGCAGCTGAATCCAAAAATGACCTTTCACCAACTGACAGGAAATGTGTAAGAAAAGTCATGACCTACCTAGTTATTACCCATCTCATATCTTCCCTCTCCTTTGGTATAAAAGTTATAAAAAGTATTTTTAAACAATAATTAATGATAACGAATTACTGAATCTTGATCCATCGCTTCCTATTACCTCAATCCCAGGTCCCGCAGCACAGCCTTCATCCGGTGCTCGATGATCGATATGACATCCGCCGAGTGCAACTCGCGTCCTGTAATGATGAACAGTTCTTTGAGCTGCTGCGTCCGGTGGGTCAGCTTTCTGGCGTGCTCTGTTGGGAAAATCTCTAAACACTGCAGCGCTTCCTCCGAGTGTAGATAGTGCAAATCCAACACGTCCACATTGTTCAGCGTCAACTTGTGCACCTCCATGATGGCATTCGAGGCCTTATTGCTGTACATATCGATTTTGGTTCGATGAAGTCGGGCAACCTGGACGTAGTACTCGGCCACCCCGGCCATGCCCCGCTGAATGGCATTCCGTGCCTTCTCGTGGCATTCGTTTTTCAGTTCCTGGTGGTCCTGGGACATAATGCGGCATTCTTCGGCCGGTTTCAGGTGAATATTGATGTCGTCTTCGCTGGATGACGGTACCTGCTCGACCGTTGGAGGCGGCGACGTTGAGGACGAAGGAAGTGGTTTCTGTTTTCGCCTTCTGCTCGCTTCATAAGGGCTTCCCGTTCGCGGGCGATTTGGTTTCTCAGCTCTTCCGGAATGGAATTGTTTAGGACGGTTATAGTGTCGCAGAATTTGTGGGCATGTAGGATTTGTGCCAGGACTTTCTCGTCAATGATAGGATACATTTCGGCTAGCTTTTGACGAGTCATATGCGAGGCCAGATCTTGCGGAGCTTGCTTAGCCCAGCCGTTGATTTCGCTTCGGTACGCCGTTAGCACGTACTCTATTTCCATAATTTCATTCAGGTTGGGGGAATCCTCGATGGTCATTTTGAACAAAACGGGATACTTTTCCTTTGCTTCCATTTGCTGTGCCAATCGAGCATCTTTTTTCATAAAATCTTGTTTCCCCCCTGCAGCTGTACATGGAATCCAAGAACGACAAATACAACTGTTCGCCATTTCGGTAGCCATGAAAACCTTTGTCTGTGCCTGACCAGAGCAATCGGTTTCTTTTCCGATTTCTTCTTTTTGCTGGGCTTGACTGGCGTCACACCTGTGAAAATCCGTCCTCACTCGTCTTCTCAGAACGGCCGTCCCGGTCGCGTTCTCTCCTGTGGCTTTGCCTGCAAAAATCGTGCAAATCCGTCCTCACTCGCACTCAGAACGGCCGTCCCGGTCGCGTTCTTATCCTGTGGCCGTGTCACCACAAGGAGACGATTTTTCGCAAATCCGTCCTCACTCGTTTTCTTAGGACGGCCGTCCCGGTCGCGTTCAAATTTCCAATTTTCCTTGCAAGTGAGTGATTTGCCCTTTATTACCTATCGGAGGTCTCCAAGATTCCAGGTTCGTCTCCTGGCAGGATCGCCAGAAATGTGAAAATCCGCCGATAATAGTTATGGGCAAATCATTCACGGCGCAGCTAATTATTGTTCAACTTACCCGTGCAGCAGCTGAATCCAAAAATGACCTTTCACCAACTGACAGGAAAATGTGTGAGAAAAGTCATGACCTACCTAGTTATTATCCATCTCATAGTAAACTGTCACGTTCAAGTCGTTATGTGGCAAACTGGTCAAGTACGATTCAGTCGAAGCTGGTCGGTTATTACTTTTTAAGGAAGACCACTGGTCCGCTTCTGATTTTTCACATAACCCCAAAACATGCATAGAGTTATATTCGCTCTCTAAAGCACGCAGCTCAGCCTTGTGCTGTTCATTTCTCGACCGAAAGTAACGTTTCCTTGCCTTGCGTAGGCGATTGCGGAGCCTTTGCAGCTCATTGTTCCACCAAGGTTGCCTTTTTCTGTGGACGTAGATCCACTGTTTCAAAGGCACGACTTCACTGATGAACCCATACAGCTTGTTGTAGAAGATCGAAACGACTTCATCAATACTGCAATCAACTAGAAGGTTCTCCCAGCATACATTGCTAATCATTGAAGTGAAAGTCGAATGGATCCGCTACACGGACAATATCTCTTTCACTTGCAGTTTCAATCACCAGAGCAAGTGAAAATAAAATTGAAAAAACAGGTTTTTTTGTCATAATTTGGAACAATATTTACTTCAGAGAAAATTGCGCTTTAAGCTTTAAACGCAAATGTAAAATATTTGGCAACACTGTACAAAATTATCAAATTCATATTTTGATTATTTGTCTAATTTCCTCATAAAAACACTCTATAATCTCACTTGATATATTCATAAAAGAAAGAAGTTCTTTCTTGAAAATCACGAACAATGCAAAATTTTCCCCTGGACCGAGGGATGCTTTGATCGTCCTAAAAATGTGGATTCCTAAAAGTTAGACTTATTTTAGTAGTAAACATATCCTCCCAATTTCGTCCAAATCAAAAAGGGTCAATTTTTCTCGGTCACTTGGCGCGGAATGACCCAATATGTATTGCGCTTTGCAGCATCTAATATATTTATTCTACAAAGCAAGTTCCAGGTGATCTAAAACCATCTTAATATGATGTTAATAAACTGTGCATGGACACGTACTAGCCCAAGGGCCCCTAAAACATTCCCAGAAATCATTTGCCTAGCCCCTCGTATATCAAGCCACTTTATTCGATCTCACTCGATAGATACATCGTCATCGCCTTCGTCCATCCATCCATCCATCTAAAGTTCACCGCCCAAAGGCAACATCCTCGGAAAGCTTAGCTCCAAAAAGGAAAATACTTTCGAAGCACACTCCGCAGCAGCACGAGAAAAGCATTGCAAGCCGTTGTCCTGCCTGCTACCCTTCCAACAACATCCACCACCCACCGGCTCCACAGGCACCTGCCCTTCTTTTAGCAATCGCATGGAGAGGAGCTTCTGCTGATACCGTTGCTGACTAACTGCTACATCAGTGCTTATGCTTGCTCGCTCCCGTACAAACCACCCCGCCACAGAAGATGCTGATGCGTCCGATTGAACGAAAGTCGAAAAACGTGTTGTGCGTCTAATGAAAATAATCAAATTTGACAAACGAGCAAAGGCTCTCGGAAAGCGGATGATTTTCAGGCAGGAGGGGGAAAGCAAAAAAATGTATCGAAATGGAAAAATCCATTGGAGGGAAAATTGCGTGCTGTGCGTATGGAAGCACAACTCCGTACGTTGCTAATTAGGTTCGCTTGCCTCTGGCCGACGAATGCTAACAAAGGAACTCCAACAACATGCCACACCACAACGGTAATGAATTGCAATCGATGGCCAACTAGTGTTGTACGAAACTTGACGCTTAACCGGGGTGGTCAAGGAGTAAAAAAAAATAACCATCAACTATCGCTTCACGGGCTGGAAAAAGTATGCACAAATCTGCGAACGATTAAAGCTTGATGTTAGATTAAAATTTGAATTTTACATTAGTTGCTCTTAAGGTCCTTTTTGGAACGGTCGATTACTGAACGATTATGGGGATTGTTGAAAGTCATTATGAAAATGCTACTTCTGCTACTCGCAATCGTTGGAGCACTGTTGGCATTCCAATATCGGAAACTCCTGCTCGCAGGCAGCTAAGCTGACAAGATCTAACCGTTTCAATCCGTGTATCCGATTCTCGGTCATATTCCCTTGCTCTGCGGCAAAGGGACCCATAAAGCATTCGTGCTCATTACGAAGCTATTTGCATCCGTCAATCGGCTGGGTAAGCTTTTGCTCGGACCAAAACCATGGATTGTAGTGGTCCATCCGAATCTGATAAGCCATTTTAGTACAACTTTATTGGTGTGGGCAATGGATTGATCGCGGATCGATGTGAGTATGAAAGGAAGGTGTTTTTCAAGCTGAAAATGTGCAGTGTGTGTGTGTGATTTTTTATAGTACGAGAAAACATTCAAAAATTCATAAGGTTACTCCAGCAATTGCTCAGAAGCAGCTGAGGTTTGCTAATGCAGGCCCCGTGTGTGGGGTTCTATCCCATCAAAACCTAATCTCGCCTCTAACTTTCAGGGGGAGAGTGCTCATGCACCTCCCTTTAGCCCAGGAGTGTATAAAACACCCCCTCACATTTCTATGAATACACCGTTTATTTAAATGCGACAATGATGGGCAATCTAAGTAATTAGTGAGAGCAGTGGAAGTAGGGTCGGAAGTAGGCTCGGAAGTAGGCTCGGAAGTAGGCTCGGAAGTAGGCTCAGAAGTAGGCTCGAAAGTAGGCTCGGAAGTAGTCTCGGAAGTAGGGTCGGAAGTAGGGTTGGAAGTAGGCTCGTAAGTAGGGTCGGAAGTAGGGTCGGAAGTAGGGTCGGAAGTAGGGTCAGAAGTAGGGTCAGAAGTAGGGTCAGAAGTAGGCTCGGAAGTAGGGTTGGAAGTAGGGTCGGAAGTAGGCTCGGAAGTAGGGTCGGAAGTAGGGTCGGAAGTAGGGTTGGAAGTAAGGTCGGAAGTAGGGTCGGAAGTAGGGTCGGAAGTAGGGTCGGAAGTAGGGTCGGAAGTAGGGTCGGAAGTAGGGTCGGAAGTAGGCTCGGAAGTAGGCTCGGAAGTAGGGTCGGAAGTAGGGTCGGAAGTAGGGTCAGAAGTAGGGTCAGAAGTAGGGTCAGAAGTAGGCTCGGAAGTAGGGTTGGAAGTAGGGTCGGAAGTAGGCTCGGAAGTAGGGTCGGAAGTAGGGTCGGAAGTAGGGTTGGAAGTAAGGTCGGAAGTAGGGTCGGAAGTAGGGTCGGAAGTAGGGTCGGAAGTAGGGTCGGAAGTAGGGTCGGAAGTAGGCTCGGAAGTAGGCTCGGAAGTAGGGTCGGAAGTAGGGTCGGAAGTAGGGTCGGAAGTAGGGTCGGAAGTAGGGTCGGAAGTAGGGTCAGAAGTAGGGTCAGAAGTAGGGTCGGAAGTAGCGTCGGAAGTAGGGTGCGAAGTAGGATCGGAAGTAGAGGTGGAAGTAGGATCGGAAGTGTGGTTGGAACTAGATTCGGAAGTAGGGTTGGAAGTAGGGTTGGAAGTAGGGTTGGAAGTAGAGTTGGAAGTAGGGTTGGAAGTAGGGTTGGAAAGGAAGTAGGATTGGACATCGGAAGTCAGATTTTACTAGCGTTATAATATTGGCCACTTCAGAAAGTGGACTTCAGAAAGTGATATCGATAATAAATTCTTAATCATCTTTGGGGAAGGTGCTGATAGTTCCTGGTTGATAGGCTATATCATATTAATTAATATTTATGAAAATCTAGTTACGTGCAATCCGATTAAGCAAGCTTCTTCATCAACGCAAAATCATCCATCAATCATTCCAGCCGGCGATCGATGGCTCCAGGCCCGCAAACTTCTCAATACAACCTTAAACACCCGTATGCTGACCGGGTTCCTGGCGATTATGAATTACAAAGCAATGCAAATGCTCAACGATTTGAAACCTCTGGCCGATGGCCACACCGAGATCGACATCTTCAAATATATATATATCCAGCTGCACCCTGAAAATGGCGTACATAACCACGATGGGATAAGACAATGTTCCCGGGCAGCAGAACTACGTGCGCAATTTGGAAATGTTGTTTGCACGGATCTATTTGGAGATGAATGAGCAATATTAATTTTCAACAATGATTTCAGACTTATGAACATAGTGGGTGAGCGATTGGTTAACATAATTCAATTCATTGGTCCATTATACCGGATTTCAAAATCATACAGATGACATGAGAAAGCGCTAAAAATTTGCAATGGATTTTCTGATAGAGTTGCGTTTTGTTTTGAATCAAACAAAAGGAATACGAACTACTGAAATACTTATTTTCCAGGTCATTCAAAAGAGGCGTCAATAACTGAAAACACTTGGCGAAAATGTTCGGCAAAATGACGAATACACAAGGCAATCATTGAACACATTAGATCAAGTCACTACAATTCGGAAGCCAGATGGTACCGGTTTCTCGGATACGGAAGCTGGTGATCATTTGTGTTCCCTGATCGCGGCTGTGAGTTTGATTCTTCGGTACATTTAATAGCTTTACAAACGCATTCAATTCACAGGCCAACGACACGTCAGCTCTCACAGTGTCATACACGTGCCTGCTTCTGGCCATGCATCCTGAAATCCAGAGCAAAGTAGCATCCGAAATCGACCAAGTATTCTACTCCCGCGCAGTAGAAATAAATCTGGACACGTTGAAGCAAATGGAGTACACCGAAATGGTCATCAAGGAAGTACTGCGACTGTTCCCTGCTGTGCCATTCGGACCACGTCAAACAAACATCATCTACAGTCTGTATACGCTGCACCGTCGTAAGGACTGCTGGGGCCCTAATCCGGAGCGATTCGAGCCATCCAACAGAGGCACCCTTTCACCAATCTACCGTTCAGTGTGGGCCTTCGGAACTACATCGGACACCGGTATGCTATGAACTCGATGAAAATAATGTTGATCAGGCTATTGCAAAATTTCGAATTCAATACCAACATGAAGCGATCGGATTTTAGGCTTCAGTTTGAAATTACGCTGAAACTGGAAGGCCCTCACAAAGTATGGATGACAGAGCGAAAATTACTTTTAAACAAATGCATGTCATCATCTACTTAATAAAGCAGTAATTAAGAACCGTAAATTTTTATCTCGTCCTCCACCGTGCCCTCCGCAGTACAATTCACACCTCACGCTACAGCGCCGCCGCTAGTCGCACCTGTTAAGTTTTTTTTAACTGGTCAGAACATTAAGAACACTGCTGGTAATTCCAACGCGTAAGAACAGTTCAGCAGAACATGCACACAAAAACTTCTTGGCCAAGCTTCACCTACAGTAAAACTAGGTTTTACACCAAGTGTAAAGACTAGTTCTCCACAAACGTCCAACTCGGTATGGTCATCTAGATTCCTGTCATTCCACAATAAGTGATTCGTGACGTGACAATGTTTCTGCTGCTGTTGCTCGCCATCGTGGGAGCACTGCTGGTGGTTCAGTACATCAAGTTACTACGCGTTAGCAGCTTTGCCGAAAAGATTCCATCCTTTCAACCCGTGTATCCGGTCCTCGGCCATATTCCACTGTTCTGGGGCAAGAGTACCCACGAAGCGTTCCAAATTGCACTGAAACTGTTTGCGTCCGCCGAACGCGTCGGAAAGATATTGTTGGGGCCTTCGCCATGGATCATCATCAATCATCCGGATTTGCTGCAGCAGATTTTGACGCGGAACGAAATGTACGATAAGCCGTTCCCGTATGATTTTTTCCGGCTGGGCAGCGGACTGATCACCGAGAGATGTGAGTGTTGGGATCATAACAGAAGTGTTTGTTAAATGTGAAGAGTTTTATTTTTTTATTTGGGTAGTGAACTAGCAAACATGTGAACGATTGTGGTGTGTAACGAATGAAGGAGGGAAAATATGGAAACTGTTTCAGTACATCAAGTGAAAACTAAGTCAAAAACTGTTCATGAAGAATAAGCAAGTGACCAATTGAAAATGTTCGAATGCCAATCAAATCGTTACAAGCAGCAATGAGAGTTAGGGTTATAGATGTAGTTTGGCCCACTATCATATTTTGGCTAACCTGGATATATTTTGCTCATTTTATCACATAAAATTAATAATGTTTTTAAATATTGTGAAAGTTATGTGAAAGTGTTTACACTATTTAGCGTCTTTCACTTTTGTTTTCAACTAAATGTTTCATTTAGTGGTAGTAAGTTCAAAATATACTCACGCATTTTCACACTGAATCGGTCCAAAATCCATAGGAGGTGGCATAATTGAACCCAACTTTCACGAGTTATTATTTTTAAATGTATAAATTTTGATCATGCGAATACGACTATTGTGTAAATTAAATCTGATCAAAAACACTTCTTAGCTCGAAGAAGCGCAAAACGTGTTAAAATAGTGATCTGAGACATGGCGAAAATATATTCGTCATTATCTAGAGAAAATATATTTTGGCCATACCCGCTAACCAGTACATTCAGGTGGTCGGAAATATGATCCAAACCTGGTCCAAAATATGTTACCACAACCCGATTGAAGTAGAAAAGGTGGGCCAAAATAAGCTTTAGCGGTCCAAAGTAATTTAAAAAGCGTCTTCATTATTTGTGATATTTCCTGCTTATTTGTTTGCTGAATTGCGTTGAATAAGGATTTGACTTGATGAAATAATCATTTATTGTAATGAAATCATGCTTCGAAAAATTGTATAATGACTTCCTAAAGCGGTCCAAAAAACCTCCGTTACCCTACCATTTATTATTGGAAAATGACGACTTCGGCACATTTTTGCTTATTATCGTGAGGAAGTCTGTGTTATTTTTTTGCATAAAAGATGCTCTGGAATATGATGCACCTACATGCGCCCGAGGACTTCATTGATAATTATAGGAAAGATTATATTGGTATTTTATAATATGTTAAAATATATTTAAATTATTTCTTCAATTTCAATTGGCATGGCGCTCGAAATATCTTTAAACAAATTCAAGAATTCATAGTTGGAGATGCTAAACGTAAATATCAGACTTAAACCACATAACATACGTGAAACTTGATACGGAATAATCAACTCCATTTCAGTGGTTTCAAGTGGCATAGAAGGACATCGATCGGTCTAATTTATTTTACCAGCTGTAAAATGAGAAAGGGGGTACCGTAAAACGGGGTAACTTTTAAAGTTTTTTGAAGTATATTCTAAATAGTTTTTACAACAATGAATGATTTTCAAATTTTTAATTTTTATTATAACAAGTACTGGGGATCCTAGAGTCAATTCGTTGGTAACATGTTTACCAGGAATTATTGCATTTGCACTATTTTTATTGTCTTATGACCGAACGTCAGATTTTTGTTTTGTGTTTACTTTAATAATACTCGATGAAAGTAGAAAACCACTCGAGAATCGCAAACAATTTTGATCAAGGAATAAGAAACTTTGAATGGGTATATAATCAGAAACATCATAAGCAATAAAAAAAATTAATTTTTCAATGACTATATAGGACATACATTTAATAAGTGATTGTCAGGCGAAAAACGAGAAAAATTTGTTTTGGAGGTATTTGGAAAATATGTAAAACATACTGCAAAAAACTCTAAACGATATCAAAGGTAATAAGCTACAAAATGGAACCAATATTTTTAATTGGGAAATAGTGTAGAGTGTAAATTTAATCATTATATTCTACTATCAAAGCTACCCGCATTACCAAAGATACTCCGTTCTACGGTAATCATTTCTATTCAAATAATTTTAACGTGGTTTATAATTCCGTGTCTTCTTAGTACTCCTGAACTCATGTATTTATATTTCCCGAACCCATTACGTCATTTATTTATATTTATTTAGCTAGCTTTAGTAAATTCATAAATTAAAATAGTAAATTCATCACCATTAATCACACAGGAAAATATTAACAAATATTACATTTAAAAGTAAGCATTTTCTGCCGATTTTTTGTGAGATGGCCACCCAACTGTTGACACCCAATTTTGAAAGCGGTACGTATTGTTTTTCTGTAACTGTGTGTGTATGTGTGTATTCCCTCTAATCCCCACTGGCCGACAGTGCACAGTGGTACAGAATGCAGATTTAGGTGGAATGATATGTTTTGAGCCTGAAATTGAAACTTTAGACTAAAAGTCTCTTCTACAAAGTTGTTCCTTATAGTTAGGCCCTCATTTTTATCACAATAAATTCTAGGGTGGTTCCTATTATCATTAAAATCAAAAATCTAACTTTTTTGTTTGAATAAATTAAGGTATACATTCTTCGGCAATGTTATAGCTGAGCTAATTTCAAGCAACTTTGTCCAAAAGAACTTTTTTGTATCTCTTAAATTGGCCGATTTAGAGCTATTTTCTTGAATTGAGTTAGGGTGGCTCTTAAAAAAAACAGGTTTTTTGCTCTATTTTTCTTATTTCGAATTTCTCAGCAAAGAAGTCTTAAGATAACTTTTAGATCTTAAGAAGGCGCAAATTTTTGCCGCAGAAAGCTTGTCAATATCTTTCGCCGATCAAGAGTTATTGACGTTTTTATACTAAAAATATGCACTTTTCAAATGTTAATATCTCTGGTTGGGGCAAACAAAAAAAAAGTTTTTTTGCAGCATTTGAAAGGGCGTATGTTATTCTCAATAGTATGACACAATTGGAGGTATGTTATATTTTAAACTCGTATAAAATCAATTTGAATTTATTCATATTTTTTACTATATTTGAGTATATCTTTTTTATTAGAAGAGATACAGGCAAAAAATTCAGCTATAAAACATTCGTCTTAAAGAGTTTTAAAAGTCTCTAGAAAATAACATTCATGAGAATTTTCAAATAAAAAAGTTATTGCTAAAAAACTATTTTTTCCAGGAACATCCTAAGTCAACTCCGAAAAATTACTCTAAAATGAGAACGTTAAGAGATAGAAAAAAATTTTCTTCGACAAAGTTGCTTGTAAGTAACTTAACTACAACTTTGTTGAACAACACATGTTTATATTTTGTAGAACAAAAAAGTTAGTTTTAAAAATTCCCTAGTTTGAGGACCACCCTGACGTTTGTAAACACCAAAAGAAGGGAATTTTTAAGAACAAAAACTTCTTCGAAGGCACTAAATGTCCAAATATTGAAACAAATGTACTAGCACATTTTATATAAATTTGTCATCAGAGTGGTCCTATGAAATCCATATTTTGCCAATAACTTTTTTATTTGAAAATTCTCATGAATGTTATCTTCTAGAGACTTTTAAAACTCTTTAAGACGAATGTTTTATAGCTGAATTTTTGCCTGTATCTCTTCTAATAGAAAAGATATACTCAAATATAGTAAAAAATATGAATAAATTCAAATTGATTTTATACGAGTTTAAAAAATAACATACCTCCAATTTTGTCATATTATTGAGAATAACATACGCCCTTTCAAATGCTGCAAAAAAACTTTTTTTTTGTTTGCCCCAACCAGAGATATTAACATTTGAAAAGTGCATATTTTTAGTATAAAAACGTCAATAACTCTTGATCGGCGAAAGATATTGACAAGTTTTTTGCTGAGAAATTCGAAATAAGAAAAATAGAGCAAAAAACCTGTTTTTTTAAGAGCCACCCTAACTCAATTCAAGAAAATAGCTCTAAATCGGCCAATTTAAGAGATACAAAAAAGTTCTTTTGGACAAAGTTGCTTGAAATTAGCTCAGCTATAACTTTTCCGAAAAATGTATACCTTAATTTATTCAAACAAAAAACTTAGATTTTTGATTTTAATGATAATAGGAACCACCCTAGAATTCATTGTGATAAAAATGAGGGCCTAACTATAAGGAACAACTTTGTAGAAGAGACTTTTAGTCTAAAGTTTCAATTTCAGGCTCAAAACATATCATTCCACCTAAATCTGCATTCTGGCCGACAGTCAGTGTTATTATGGAAGAACTCTCTCTACAATGTCGCATTTATGGTCATTGTAGACAGCTTTAGTTCGGGAGTTAGCTCTATTGCAGATCCAGCAACCCATTTCAGATTGTCTGGAGTGTCACGCCCATTCCGAGGTTACTTTTACTTACAATAAGCCCCGCATGTATGAACAGTGCTTTCCCGATTATGGCAGCTCCCAATTTTGCCAGCTTTTTTCCCGATTTTGTTAGCCTGTATATTTTGCTGAACTCTTCGGTTTTTAAGCATGAATTCTCGAGCATTATGCTCGAAATGATGCTTAACTGTTTTGCCACACCATAATACACTAATCCCCTGATTTACGCGGTGGTTGGTAGGGGCCACCCACCGCAATTTATCAGCTGTCCTTCATCCGATTAAGTTGATATTTTGTATGTGATTAGAGTAAGCTTGCCACACCCAGATCAGCTCAATCGGATGAAGCACAACTAAAAAATTGCGATGGGTGACATTGTAGGTCAAGGAGAGGATTATAAGAGGGAGGCGGAGGAGGTTTAGAAAAATACGCTACAAAAGGGGAGAGCGGCCTTAAGTTGTTTAAAAATGCTACGTCATTTAAGTCTACTACCGTAGTGTTTTGGTTGAAATATTTAAATTAATGTTTTGGATTGCTTTCTGCTGGAAAAGCTTTTATACCGCTTGGAATTGTTTTCTTAACTGAGTTGTAATAAATGAACATTATTATATTTTTATCAACATTATAATGTATTCATGAAAAATGTATGAAGGCGTAGTAACAAATCGTTAAAAAATACATCAATGTTGGTTTGACTTTAGTTTCCAATTCTCGAATACGACGCAGATAGATGATGTCATCAATTACAAGGGCTGATTCTTCAGCCCAATCAATGATTTTATAAAACATTTATACTGCTTCCGCATTACTGGTAGCTCCCGTATTTGATGGTTCACCCAGTTCGGGAAGCTGAAATTCACTTTGATCAGGTTCTTCAAGCTGCTCTTATTCGTCGTTGATCGCTGACTGTTCATTAGACTGATGAAAAATTTGAAATTTTCGCTCCACAGTGCTCAAACGGTTCCAAATTGGGCCCTGATAAGGCTCCCAAAATTTGGACTACTTTAGAAATTTAGAAAGAAACTGACTTGGCACAAACCATTTCAAGTTTATATGGGAATTACTATGGGAAAACTTATGTTTTGTTCATATCTATCTAGCAATTCACCACATCACTATGCTTTTAAAACGATAACAATGATTGTAGAAAATGTTCCCAGCTACAACTTTGTTGAAAACCACTTTTCAATAAAATGTAAGGAACAAAAGTTATTAATGATTCCAGTCACTGATGTCTTATGATTATGCTCAATCAACTGTTCAGCAGGCAACATTGGTGTTTATGGCGCGTAGAATAGAGGACAAAATCATGGCTACTATGTCACACTGCAGGATACAGTGTTGCCCACAATACAGTTGCTGAATCTTGCCATAAGATTATCAATCTCTTAAACAATTAATAACTATTTTATTTGACGTTTGACTGAAAATTGATTTTCTGCAAAGTTGTAACTGATAAAAAATCCCCATAAGAATAGCAATAGAATTTGTTAACAGTGCAATATGGAAAAGGCTAAAAGACAATGAACAAAAAGTTTTGTTTTCCCATAGTAATTTCCATATAAACTTTAAATGGTTTGTGCCAAGTCAGATTCTGATCAAATGAGTTTAAACTTTCGGAGGCTAATCAGGACCTGTTTTGAAACCGATTGAAAAGTGTGGAGCGAAAATTTCAAATTTTGCATCAGTCTACTGTTCATGGTCATCTGGCACAAGTTTAAGGATATATTCGTCCGTGTATGCTTTGCTAGCATACCGTTCTTCCACATTGTGGGCAATCATGGTGTCGTTACGATCATTGTCCCTGCGCTAACGGAATATCATCTTCGTGTAGAAATTTTCCATCAATCACTTGTCCGATTTTCTTCCATGACTGCTGAATAACAACGTCATGTAATTCAGCCCAGGATTCGTGTATCCAAAAACATACTTTCTTCAACGACATCTGCTTCAAACATTCTTCTGTGTTGTCTTCGTTGTTGCGGGCCATCACATGAAGCAAGAGCTTCTCTCGATATCGCAGCTATATATTCTGTATCACGTTTTGGTCCATCGGCTGGATGATTGCAGTCACGTTGGCAGGCAGAAAGTATACTGTGATTAACCCGTCTTCACTCTGGAGTTCATTGTTCATATGATGGGCTAAACAGTTATCCAAAAGCAATATGACCTTAGGTGGTAGCATTTTTTTCAGTTGCAAACCGTCGTACTCCAGGAACAAAATCATTAAAAAACCAAGTTTGGAATAATTCACGCGTCATCCAGGCATTTTTGAACCCAAGATACGTAACGAGAAGATTGACATTCTTAAATGCTCGGGGGCTACGTGATTTCCCAATAATCACCATGCTTAGTTTGTGATCTGCCGTAGCATTGGAACATGGCATAAACTCAATCCACTGCTTAATAATTGTACGCCCTCGAGCGTTTTTCTCGATTGTACCAACTAGTTATTCCGAAGGAAACATTTTGAAAAATAATCCCGATTCGTCTGCATTGTAAACCATCTGAGCTGTAAGCTCCCGATGGCGAATTTTCTCGTGAAACTTTTCCAAGAAACCATCAACACTTATACCTCACAATACTTCTCCACATATTTTGAGCTTTCTTATACCATACCGTACTTTGAAATTATGTGCCCAATGTTGAGAAAACTTAAATGTTTCAAGAACATGCAACTTTCAGCGAATGCTTGGGCTTTCATAATTAGCATTGTCGTGGATACTGTTTTGTTCAGGTATCTTTGATTCAGGAACCAGAGAAACAAAGCATCTTCAAGGTTTACACGTACCTGTTGAAACGTACTTGAAAGTTTTGCTCCGTCGACGATTCTTGTTTGATGCAGCAAACTCAGCATTTCTTTGAATTTTTCTGACGGTTGTAGGATGAATGTTGGTCATAGCTTTGGTCTCGAGCTTCCGAAGTACTTCCACTTTATCCTTGAGGCTGTGAGAATTTCATTTCTTTTTCTCAACATTAACTTTTTTTGAATCAATCTGAGTGTTTATAACACACACATTATTAAACACTTTACATATTACTCATTATAGTTATTCTCTTGCGTTTTTTTTTTAAATAAAGTTAATCACAAAACTTGTTGCGCTGCGTTAATTGGATTAATTTGAATGAACTCTCGGAATATGGGATTAATTTGAATGAACTTTTGAGACATTTGGGGCATTGTTGTAAGAATAATAAATATTCATCAATAAGTCCATTAATAAAATATTGAATAACAAAATTTTCCGATTTTGTCAGTTTCCCGTTTTTGTCAGCCTAAAATTTCAGATAGGGCTGACAAAATCGGGAAAGCACTGTATTACCTCTATCAATTGGATATTAGTATTATACACACACATTCCGTAGTTTCGATTTTTTCTAAGCCCAAGGATTGGATGACCATCTCATTTCGTGATGCATCTATGTCGCAATACTTCCTTCGACGAACACAAATTTGCTTGCATTGCCGAGCACTTTTGCAATAGGAAAACTTGCTAATACACAGCAACGTCGGCCACCGAATTACCACCAAAACTAGCGACGGACACATTATCAGCACGTTCCCGGGCTAATTCACCAACCGGACATGTTTCAAACTCATTTTGAAAAGTAGGTCACAAACAATATATTATAAAACGGCATCACTGCTGAGCGTAGTAATGCATTTTTGCTAAATATTGTGTCTTTCGAAGCGTACTCCGAAGAATCAGAGCATGATTTTCTGCGAAAGTTTAGGTACGTTTACAAGTTTGTTATGCAGAATAATCAATAAATAAAAACAACTTACCATAGAGGGTGACCAGATTCGTCTATCGGTCTTGCCAAGATCATCCGGGGTGGAAATTTTTAAAATTTTCCCCAGCGATTTCCCCAGTATATTCTTGCCAGTCATTGGTCTAAATTGATATGGGCTTCTATGGGATATCAAGCACATCCCCGTTACCAAATCCGGTCATTTTGCAGATGCATCTCAGTCATCATCCTTCTTTTGAACTAGCTCGTATCAAGGGAGCCCAGGGCGATGGGTGGCCTACCGATCGGTCAACTGTTAGGCCTTGCTCATTACTCGCGGGGCTACCAAACTCATGGTTAATAGGCACACTTTGATTGAAACCTAGTTCTGCACAGCGCTTGGCACAGCTCAATCATTCGGCATGGATTAAGGCGTGCAGAGTAAAATACCCTAAATGATAACTTTATGAACGCTTCAAACTAAATTTTATCGCGCAATTTGACAAATTTAAATCAAAAAATATTTAATTCGCTGACGAAAAATACGCAGCAAAAGAAAAAACACGTCAGCTTTCAAGCGCGGGCTACTGCGATCTCCAGCTGTTAACAGCCCAATTTTGAAAGCGATGCGTATTGTTTTTCTGTAATTATGGCCAAAAAGTGGGGAAACTCCATGTGTTCATTTCTTCTTACATTAAATTGCGCGGATACAATTCTTTTTTTCTGTGGAAATCGTAAAACAAAAATTTATGTTCAGTCGAATTTCGCTCGTTGGGCTATCTTTAATTGAGCTACGTTTTAGTTGGACTCCCGTTAGGTCTGTAGGTCACCTAAATCTAAGTCAAACGTCATATTTTCCGAGGGGCTCATGAAGGAACAATTTGGAAATTTACTAAAAGATTTGGATGATAATAAATAATCGGTGTATCCCGCAACCAATTTCTGGCATGACAGCTCAGCCCAACTAATGGAAACCTTTCACTACGGGTACTATGGATTTAACTCAACGAGCGAAAGTTGACTGTGCCATTCTTTGCTTTGGACATTTTCATTTTTTTTTTTTTTGAACCATGGGCCGGAACAAATCGCAAGTTTTTCTTTTGTTACTCGATGCTCGCACCAGTCGAGGGGGGAGGGATTAAAAAAAAATGTGCCTGCTTCAAAAAATGTACCATCACGTATGGATTCAGCAAGGTCCATTAGGGTAACCAACTTGAATTGGACCCCTACATATTTTGGACCCTTTTCATATATTTTCCTCGCTTACTGTCTAGTTTCTTCAAATTCATCTGGGTTGATGTTGTAATTACATTCTTTAAATTACTTGCTATGTCTCAAGATCATTAGTTCACCTCAAATTGCTTACAATTGCTCAATTTAAGCAGTTTAAGAAAATGTTATCGACAAAGTTTCATGTTTCGACGTTTGTCAAGAGGAATCGGCGTTAGTGTACTTGTTTTAAATTTGGTCTAAAATATACAATTCAATGATTTGTTTTTATTAAATCAGTTTATCTGACTTTGGAAGATGTATTTCACGTGTTTATAAAGATTTCACCTTAAGATTTTACTTAAAAAGTATTAAATAAAAAATGTCCAAAAAAGATCGCAAAAAAATGTCACCAACTTATTTTGGACACTTATCAAATGAGAATCATCAAAAGAGCGACAAAAAAAATTCCGGTTGGTCGATCGTGCTATTATCTCAGATTTCTGATTAAATTGGTAAGTAAATCAATCAAAATTATATGAATTCATTGTTTTTAAATATGTTTCTTGTTTATCAGGCGATTCAAAATGGGAAAAACGGCAAAACACGTAGAGTGGTCCACTCCGAGTTTTCCTAGTTTTCCTAGTTCCTAGTTTTCCACAAAAGTTTTCCTATCTCCCAAACGCATTTAACTAAGGGGCTGTTCATAAACTACGTAGACGCTTTAGGGGGGTGGGAGCGCTTGGCAGATGTCTACGGTCCATACAATTTTTTAAATTTTGTGTTTGAGACTGTCTTCTACGGAAGGGGGGGGGGGTTGAAATCTCTCAAAAACCGTCTACGTAGTTTATGAACAGTCCATACAAAAAATAATATGGACTGCAAGCATAGAGTCAGGTCTCCGTATTATGATATACTTCTGAATGATTTTTTTTATTGGTATGATCAGTTGTTTCCTTATGTTATATTATATTTCCTCCGTTACTCGCGCCAACTTTTGTAACACGAGTACTCACGCGTTGTACTTTGTACAACAGTATGAGTTTTCCATTTCCATTTTGCAGCCGAGCTACCAATCGATCTGAAATCAACGAGTATTCCTCAAAAAACTTGCTTTTAACTAAACAAGCTAAATATTTATTACAGTTAACCCCCAAAATATGCGGATAATAGAGAAAATGTAAATGAAAACCGCGTAAATGGTGTCCATACTACGAGGGTTCTGACTTAATTGGTTACAACATGGAATATCTCGAGATCCTGACCAGATAGTAAGTTACTGTCTTTGCCAAAGTAGTTCTAGAGATCATAACCTTTTTGCTGGTGGACAGTAGTTCAAAATTTACTCACTACATAGCGCTAGTATACATGTCAAGTTCTCTCATGGGATATATCTCGAAATCCTGACCAGATAGAAAGTTACTCTCTTCGAAAAAGTTGTTCAGGAGTTCAAAGCCTATAGTTCAGAATTTTTTCACTATATGGTGGTAGTATATACGTGAAATTCTCATATAAAATATCTCGAAATCCTGATCATATAAAAAGTTACTGTCTTCGGCAAAGTTGTTCAAGAAGTCAAGGCCTTTTTGCTGGTGGACTTAAGTTCAGAGTTTTCTCACTTTGCAACGCTAGTATACATGAGGAATTCTCGCATATAAAATATCTCTAGATCCTGACCAGACAGAAAGTTACTGTCTTCGGCAAAGTTGTTCAGGATGTTAGGATCTTTTCGTTGGTGTACAGTAATTCAGAATTTTCCCTTTACGTGGCACTAGTATGCCGGTCATTCAGAGATATTTTATATGCAAGGATTTCACGTGTCTTTCAACGTCACCTAGTGAGAAAATTATGTACTTTCCACCAACGATAGGGTTTGATCGCCTGGACAACTTTGCCGATTACAGTACATTTTTAGCAGGTCTTGAGATATATCATATGCGAGAATTGCGCGTATATACTAGTACCATGAAGTGAAATATTCTGAACTACCGTCCACTAGCCAAAAGGCCTTGATCACCTGAACAACTTTTCCCAAGACAGTAACATTCTATCTTGTCATGCTCTCTAGATATTTTATATGAGAGAATTTAACGTGTATACTAGAACTACATAGTGAGAAAATTCTGAACTATTCTACACCAAGCAATAGGCTTTGACCTCCTGAACAACTTTTTCAAAGACAGTAACTTTCTATTTGGTCAGGATCTCGAGATATATCATATGCGAGAAGTGTATATGTATACAAACGCCACGTGGTGAGAAAATTCCGAACTACTGTCTACCAGTCGAAAAGTTTTGACCCCCTGAACAAGTTTGCTCAATACAGTAACTTTCTAGCTGGTCAAGAACTCGAGCTATTGTATATGCGAAAATTACACGTATATACTAGTGCCTCGTAGTGTGAAATTTCTGAACTACTCAACCAACGAAAAGAGCTTGACTTCCTGAACAACTTTGCTGAAGGCATTTACTTTCTATCTGGTCAGGATCTAGAGATATTTTATACACGAGAATTTCACATGTATACTAGCACCACGAAGTGAGATAATTCTGAACTATTGTACACTAAGAAATAGGCTTTGACCTCCTGAACAACTTTGCCGAAGACAGTAACTTTCTATCTGGTCAGGATCTCGAGATATTCCATGTTGTAACCAATTAAGTCAATCCCACGTAGTATGGACACCGTTTACGCGGCTTCCATTTACATTTTCTCTATTATCCGCATTTTGGGGGTTAATTGTAATCAAAGTTTAGCTTTTTTAGTTCAAAACAAGTTTTTTGAGGAATACAAGTTGGTTTCAGATCGATTGGCAGCAACAAAATGGCAATGGAAAACTCATATGTGTTGTACAAAGTACAACAGCGCGAGTAACGGGGGGTTATCTTTTATGCATATCGTAAAACGGGGTGTAATTGATCAGTGGGGCAAAATTGATCATGTTTTTTGTTACTAAGCGTACGAATGTATCTTTGTATGCATTGTAAAAATATTATGCATAAGTACAATATTGGGTATACTCAGCGATCAAATTCACCCCGCTGATCAATTTCACCCCGTTTTACGGCACCTTCTTTGAAAATTCTCCCACCTAGACGGACCTAACAAATGCGAGATAGGAAGAAGTGACCGTCGTAATTAATTTTAGGCTCATAGGTTGAAAGAACTTTAGCATGTCCAAAATATATTCGTTCCCATTCAGTGTGTCCAAAATATATTATGGACACTGTCCAAAATCAAGTGGAAGGGTCCAAAATATGTGAATATCATTATGTGAAAAGAATTATTTTTCGAGCATATATCAATAAAAAAAAACATCTAGTGACATTTTACATCCAAGATGAGTAGCTTTCGAACACAACCGCATGTAAATTGCATAATAATAATAAACAAATAATATTATTTTGACATAAACGTGATCTCACTTCCTCTAAGGGTCCAAAATCAGTTGGTTACCCTATATAAAATCTAAGCCAATTTTTCAAATGACGGAGTCAAAATCCAACTTGGCTGAATATAAACCCGAACTTCCATCAAAATACGTATTTTTGTTAATTTAAACTCGGTTTTCACAACAATTCAAAAATTCAAGCCTGACGTATGAATTCAGCACGTTCCATTCTATAAAATCCAAGCACAAATTTCACACGAAATCCACCCTGACTTCAAAAAAAATCTACCATCATATATGAATTCACAAAGGTCTGTTCTATAAAATCCAAGTCTGTTTTTCAAAGGACGGAGCCAAAATCCAATTGGGCTGATCAAGAAACCTAAAATTTCTTTAAAAATACGTACTTTTGTCGAGGTAGTTTACTCAACAATTGTGCTTGCTAAAAAAAATCTACCATCAGGTATGAACACACGAAGGTCTTTAAATCAAAGAATGTGAATCTCACAACAACGAGGAGGGGTCTAGAGGAACAGAATCTACGTTAAAAGATAGTTAAATCACTTCAGGAAATCTCAGACTAATATTAAATATAATTCGATCACTCAACAGAAAAGTTTGGATTCCCTAAGGAAGGTATTGAACCACTTAAGAAAAGGTTGGACTCCGTTTGGAAAATTTAAGCTCAAAAAAGTGTCGTTTCACTTCGGAAAACTTTCTACACTTTTAGGGAAGCTGGATGACCTAAACAAGATTGTGCCCTTGCCAAATGCCAAAGCAGTTAACAAAAATCGCTCTGATAAGTTTGGATTCAGTTCGGAAAAAGTTGAATCAATGCAGGAAACCTTGGATTCATTTAGGCAAGGGATTAAATCAGCTAATGTGGCCCCACTCAAGAAAATGTGAAACCAATTCTTTAAAGCTTGAATTTGGGATATGTTGAAATCACTTCAGGAGAGCTTTTCCAACTTTAAAAAGGATTCAATAACGTAACAGAAAAGTTTGGACTCAGATAGAAAAATGTTGATGACTTATTCGAAAGATTGAACTCACTTCAAAAAAGTTCAGACTCAGTTTTGAATCTGCTTTGAAAAGTGTCACCTCAAATAGGAATTTCCTGAATCGTTTCGACACTTATAAAAATTTTGAACTAATTTTGAAAAGGTTGGATTTAGCTCGGAAATTGTTGAATCACTGTAGAAAAGAATTGAATCATTACGAAGCATTGCAGCAGGTTTGTAAGTTAAGAAATTTAGATCGAATGCAAAAATCTGGCAACTACGGTGAGCTGGGCACATCGTTAACATATCGGATAACGACCTAATGAAAATGGTTATTGGTAACGACTATAGATTCCATAGATAAGCGGAGGCAAAGTATAATGTATCCAAACGAACTGTCAGTTAGTGTAGCCAAACGAGCATGACATCATCATGGTGTTGTTGGAGGGAGATGTATTGTAATATTATGAGCACAAAACGCTTTCCACACTCCAGATTCTGATTTATTTCGCGGAAAACGGAAGAAGGAAAGATAAAGCAAACCATTCCTCGATTCATTGTTGCAAAGATTTGCTTTGCACTTTATTTAGAACTTTTACGCACGAAACAAAACAAAACTGCACAACGAAGAGCTCTATGATGGCATGAACTTTTTTCACGGATGCCAGTCAGATCATTTATTTATCATGGTTGCCAAAACAACTTTTTGTGCCTCCGCTTATCTATGGAATCTATTGTATCTATAGTAGCGACCCGACTGGAAGAAGACGAAGATGTGCGCAGCGAACAAGGGGGATCGATCAGATTGAAGGCGGCTTACCTAGTGAGTTGCCAAACAAGATTAGGAATGAGTTCGATAAAATCCGATTTCAACAACTGAAACCGGCTGATCCGATTTCAAGGACCTGCCATGCCATTCTGGTCTAGTACAAATTTATGTAAAAATTCTATAAAAGAACAAGGTGATATTCTACAACATAATAAAATCTAACAAAGCGAGTATTCATACCCAAATGAATTAGCGATACTCGAGAACAAAAGAACGATCCTGTTCTTTTTACGAAGGGAAGCAAAATCGGAGCAGCTTCAGGAGTCCGTGATGTTCCGTGATATTGTCATACGACACTTTCCGAACGGCGAATGAGAACAACTCAAATTTGAGTTTAGTTAACTCATAAATCAAATAAAGCGTAGGAGCTCAGTGATGAGTAAATTTGCCTCATGTTCTTCCAGGAAAAAAATCCCGAACATGAGAAAAGTAAAAGTTTGCCTTAAACTGTTTCAGTTGTTTGGATCTTCTTCATGTTCCGCTTGACGATGGTCCAATTTTTTTTTTCCATCGGGTGGAGCTCTGCCGTGTTGAGAGGGTTCTTGTCCTTGGGCACAACCTGCACGTTGTTGGCGATATACCAATTCATGGCATTTTTCTGTAATGGCAGGATGCAAAATCTGGCAAAAAAAGCACGGAACAATCAGATTGTTTTAGAAAAGTCAGCAGACGTTTTTCCAGGCCTTCGTTTACGTGAATTTCCTGGTTGACGGTCCTGGTTGCAATGAAAATGTAGTTTTTCAAGCCACAGGTACAGATAGCCTACCAAACCAGATATTTCTTAGCAAACTTCGACAGTTTCATATGCTTGAAAATGTCTACCACCTTTCCCCTTCCGGTTGCCGCATAAAACTCCTGCCCAGGAAGCTGTTTGAAGTCTGATGGCTCGAGTGGCACTTGCCTTTGATAAAAAAAACACGTCTACTGAGGATTCATATTTCTAAAAAAAAATCATCTATCAATGAAACAATCATCGGTCGTCATTGAAAAGCAATGCAACTTTGTTCTGTCAATCTAATTGAAACTTTTATTGGCTCTGTTGTCTTGTGAATTTTAGCTGTAACGGCCTTTTTATCTCTCAACCTATGGAATCTACACGAAAACTATGTTTGAACAAAATTTCTAAAACAGTATAAGGAACATTATGCCGTAGACTACAATTTTTTATATCATATGGGTGGAAAGTTCATAGAACAAATACTTTAAAATTCTTCACTTTTTAAGATATTTTCGAGCAGGAAACTAAGTCAAACTTCAATAAAATCACTTTGAAAAGTCAACCTCTAGTCACAAAGTTGGTAGATAAAACATTAAGCTTAGCTATGAAAGTTGTTACAGAAGTTTTCGTTGTTTCAATATCAAGATACAAATATTATATGAAGAGAGCAAAAAATGTTGTCAGCGTTTTCGGTTTCGTTCTTTGTCATCTGCTTCATATATGATGGGGAATATGATCGTTTGTGCAATAAGGATGGTCAGAGTCACTTGTTCGTTTGCAAGCAATTAAATTAACCTTTCGGGAGGCAGCTTGCACACTGGACCCTACCTATTGACCCATCAACTCATAGACCGGGGACCAACGGCTTTACGCCCCGAAGGAAGGCACGATCAGAGATCTTATACCTCAGAAAATCACGGCGGCGCCGACTGGGATTGAACCCAGGTCTGCTGGGTTGAGAGGTAATCACGCTTACCACAACACCACCGGTGCCGCTGTTGCAACGTTAATATTATTTGAAATTTACTGTCGTCCGTTTGTGTCTTGGTCCGATTTTGGAAAAAAATAGTTAGCATTTAAAAAGTTTTAGACAGAAAGTTGGTATGCTTAACTTAGATTATGAAAAAGATAAGGTTTATACCTTACAAGAAAAAAAAAACAATAAAAGGAAATTGTGAGTAGTCTACAAAGGTTTGAGCCTCGTGCGCGTATTGTGGGCATAAAAGACTGAATTCATCATTTGAAAAAAAAATAAAATTGAATGTTTAAGCTTATTTGGAAGATACTTTGAATTAGTAGTAAGTTTTTTAGCTGAATTTCAGGTACTTTGACTATATGTTTAGTATTACTTCTGCGTGAAGTCAACGATTTACATTATTTGAAATTAGCATTTTCAACTATGAATTTCAGGGGTTTGTGAGCATTCCTGCCATTGTTGAAAATTATGAAAGCATCAAATTGCGGGGTTGCTAGTGTAATAGGATGCTTTGCCTTTTTTTAGGTGGACAAAAGGGTGAACGCTTAAGCTTTTTCACATTTATATCACTGTGAAGCAACTGAAAATTGATGATGGAATTTATAATTGTAACCTAAACCTGTTCGTTTTGATTGCCAATCTGGTTAAGATCTTCTTCTTGTTATTCATCTTCGCATTTAAAGATTATTGCATATCGCATATTACCTTAATACGTGCTCTCAACTTAGTGTTCTAGATGCACTTCCACAGTTATTAATTGAGAGCTTTCGTTGCCTGTACCATTTTTACATTAGTATAATTATGTGACAAGTAGAATCATGCTCTGTGCCCAGGAAAGTCGAGAAATTTTCCAACACGAAAAATTCCTAGACCGGACAGGAAATCGAACCCAGCATGATCTTGCTTTGTAGCTACGCCTTTACCGACTGAGCTAAGGGAGGTCCCATCTGGTTAAGATGTTATACTTAATTATCTTGAAGATTGATCGTCCAGCTAAAACCTTTGTAGGAGTAAGAGGTGGGAGGTGGGACCATCATCTTTATATCTTTTAACATATTGAAAATACAGTTTACTTTTAAATTAAATAAAAAAAAAACAAATCTAGCTGTTTTTATCAAACCGGAAAAATTGGGAAAAACCGTCAATCTAAGTTCATAAATCCAGTAGCCACCCTTTTATAAACATTTTATTTGCAGACCATTGCTGATATTTATGTCAGAAGTTCGTGGAAGTGATGTTGAGTACGTCGTTATCATAATCTAAATCGTATTTGGTTGAATTTTTAAAGCTTTATCATCAGCTTTATCATTCAAATAACGCATCATAAGGGTACCACTATACGAAATAAATATGTTTTATCGAAATCAATCTAACTTATCGACTTAATAAAAAAAATTGACGATTTATTACTCCTAAAAAAGTGTGGAAATAAGCCCTCCACGACGATAGTATGAGATAACTTAACTCAACTAATACAGTCACTCTCTCAGGTCTACTGCAAACAAAATGTTTCAGGACTGGTATTTCTTTTTACAAGAATAACAGAAGGTACAAACCTAGCCATTGTGAAAAACAACATCGTCGGCATTAGTTCTGTCATCCTAAATAGCACCTGCCATTTTGTAAAATTATTCATTTTTAAACCCATCTTGCATATTCTTCGGTACACTATCAACTTCATTTCTATTGAATTTTTGGTTATCAAAATAACATATACTATAATATATCCATTTTAAATAAAATAACAAGCACTGATTTTGCTATGAAATACAAACCACTAACCAGCGGGCGAACGATGGCTCCAGGCGAAGAAGCTGCTAAGCCCAACTTTCAACACCCGTATGCTGACGGGCTTCCTACCTACTATGGATGCACGGGCGATGAAAATGATCACCAAATTGCAACCGCTAGCCGATGGACACACCGAGATCGACTTGTTCCAGTACATATCCACCTGCACCCTGGAGATTGCCTTCAGTACCACAATGGGTCGAGTTGTAGATGAACTACCCGGTCAACAGGACTACATCCGTAATTTGGAAATGTCGGTTGTTGTGATTGAGCTGTACGTGCTTGGGTTCTAAATTAACGTACAATTCCTATCGTTTCAGAATGATGAACGCCATAGGAGCTCGCATAGTGAACGTCAACCTTTGGCTATTCTATCGCTTTTCCAAAACATACCAAATCGACGAACAGGCGCGAAACAATTGCTTCGCTTTCACGAATAAGGTTCTCTGTCAGTCTGGATGCAATGGCTAGGAAGTATTTCAAAAGCGTCATTCTTGTCACTTACAGATAATTCAGGAAAGAAGACGTGAACTACGTACTGAACCGGAGAGTACCCACGATGAATTTTTGAAGAAACAAATGAATACATTGGATCAGATTATAACTGCCCAAAGAAGTAACGGAACTGCTTTCACCGACACGGAGCTTATCTATCAGCTGTTCAGTATAATGTCCGCTGTATGAATTCCCCCAATGATCTATCCTCTGAATACCAACACATAAAAGTTATTCCATTCACAGGCCAACGACACTTCAGCCCTCACGGTGGCATACACCTGTTTGTTTCTAGCGATGTATCCGGAAATTCAAGACAAAGTGATGGCCGAAATGAACCAAGTATTCTACTCCCCCGAAGTCGAAATCAACCTGGACACCGTAAAGCAACTGGAGTACACCGAAATGGTCGTCAAGGAAGTACTGCGACTGTGTCCTGCGGTGCCGTTCGGCGCACGACAGACGTCGAAGGAAATCCTCATCGATGACATCCGAGTCCCGAAGGATCAAATCATAGCGTACGATCTGTACACGCTTCATCGTCGGAAGGAGTTCTGGGGTCCCGATGCGGAACTATTCGATCCGGAACGGTTTCGACCGGAAGCCGTCCAACAGAGGCATCCCTACGCGTACATGCCGTTCTATGGTGGCCTTCGCAACTGCATCGGACATCGGTATGCGATGCTTTCCGTGAGGATAATGCTGCTTCGCGTTCTGCAAAACTTCGAGCTGAGGACCAACCTGAAGCAGTCGGATTTGAAGTTTAAGTTTGAAATCACGTTGAAGCTGGATGGTCCGCACAGTGTGTGGTTGGTGAAGAGGAACAAAGGATTGTAGCTGCTAAGTTGATTCTAAGCGATATTGTAGGAACTCAAAGGAACTCTACTGTTCTTACTGTTCAACCAGTTTCTGAGTGATCAGAAACAGAGATTTGAAAATAGTCTGATAAGATCCGTACCAACTGTTAGAGAAGACAATGAGGTATGATAAGCATTTAAGATCCATCGCACTGTTTATTAAGCAACATGTTTGATAATCGAAGTGGTGATAAGGGCTCTGTAGATTGTAGTAAAAGTTCAAAATCTATGTGATGGTGCCTAATCTCTGATCCGAACAAACCTGTATAGGAGGCAGCTTTGCTCATATAACGACGAGAGGGCGGCAACTAAATGCATTTAAATGATTACATCGCCCATCCTGCAATCAAATTGTCAAATGATAATCTGATTACAATACAATATGAAAACATTATGTCACACGCAAACACCGCAAATCCGCATTGGAGTTCATTAGGCTCTTACGAGCGACACGAGGCAGTTGATGATTGAAACTGTAATTCAGATGCGCAGTGTGATTGGTAGGCCTACCTCGGTGCGATGCAAATAAATGCTATTGATTATTTTTCCCGGGAGATTGTGTGTGCCTCAAAACAAGCGATGTTTCAAAACACTAGCGAGTGAATCCAAATCTTGTCGTAACTATCCAAGTTGGTCTTTTGCGGCATCAAACCCTTTTAGATTTGATACACGCAATCCAAAAATTTATTACATTCAATGTTAGTTGCATTTCCTATCATCCTCCGCAGCGAAAACCGCAGCAAATGATATTAGTTGGCCATGCAGACAATGCAATGATTTTTTATCTTTGTATTTATAACATTGCAGAACTACGTACGCACTTGCTTCGATTCTCTCCATTTTCCGTTCAGCAGAAAAAGCAAGGCGATATCAATTGTCGTACTACGATCGCTTCTTATTTGCTTTAAGCCTGTTCAAGCTCCGAAGCATGGAGAGAGCAGTGGAGAAAGTACAGGTTTGATAAATGCGACGTTCATGGTTCGAGTCCAGTCGGCATCCTTTTTTTGACGTAGGACTACGTCTGTGATTTCTATATGGGGGTACATTTGTGAAAACCGAAAATGGAACTTGTAACAAAATTATGAAAGATTTTGAACATTAATAACTCAGCTGCTCCTGGACCAATTTCAATAACTTTATCACAAATCAATCAGAAATATTTCTACGCATCAAAATAAATGCTTTCGACTGATGTTGCAAAGACACTATTGAAAAAGTGGAAATGTCAAGCATTGTTCAATGTACAAATAAAAAGTGATAATTTTAGCACTGTTTTCATGAAATAAATGTTGCTTCCAAACCAGCCGTCTTAATCGAGTAAGACTTGGTTGCACATCATTGTGCTTTAACCTGAAAATATATAAAAGAGAGCTGCTGCCTAGCCTTAACTGCTCATTCTTTGCTCGACTGTTGAGTTGTCCAGTCCGCTTGAGTTCTCGTTTCGATTTAGTTTCGATTTGTGCTGTCGCGTTGCGCCGTGGAAGTGTCGCCACCTTCTCGCGTTCTGGCAAGTTTACTTGAACTTGCAAACATGAGACAGCAGCGGGCCCTTCAAAGAAGGTGCTAATCAATCCCAGCGCGTCGCACGATGACGCCGGGAAACCGGTACTGCAAGCCAATCAGTATGCAGTACTCCCGGAAGAAAATGGCGATGGTGACGCCGTTCCCATTGCTAGAAGAGAGCGGATTCCTCCACTTTTTACGCCGGTGAAGGATGTTGCCAAGCTGGGTGCCGAACTGGTAAAACACAAGCTGCTGCCTCGCTTCAAGATTTGCAGCATCGGTACCAAAATCATGACCTCCAGCCTGGAGGAGTACACACAAATATAATGTTTCCTGAAGGACAACAACGTGGACTTCTTCACGCATGATCTGCCATCGGGCAAGCCACTGAAGGTGGTTTTGCGTGGATTATCGTCGTTCGAGGCGGTTGCGGTGAAATCCGAGCTGGAGCGGCTTGGGCTCAAGCCTGAGACGTTCCAACCACAACCGGCGTTCCAACCACAACCGGCGTTCCAACCACAACACCAGCTTCCGTGACCAGTTGTTCCTGGTGCACTTCACGAAGGGATCCACCAGTCTTGCGGCTCTGAAATCAAAAATCCGGGACCTGTTTCAGGTCATCATTAGTTGGGAGTATTACAAACCCCAACATTGCATTGTGATGTAACGCAGTGTATGAACTGGCTCTCCTATGACCATGGCACCAAAAACTGCCACATGAAGACAAACTGCGGCAAGTGTGCTGGAACTCACTCAACTGCGTCGTGTGAGCAAGATGATGACATCGAGCCAATGTGTGTCAACTGCGGTGGGAACCACCAAGCCTCCAATCGCGGATGCCCCAAGCGAATTCATGAATATCCATCGGAAGGCTACAATCATCAATCAGCCCGGTCGCCGTCGTAATCATCGGTAGTCTCCTATACTCACGGAAGTCCAGTACCCAGCTCTCCAGCCCCGTCGACATGTTCCGAACCTAGCCCTGCTTCCGCTCAACAATCAACAAGCCAATCCTGCGAGTATCCAAATTGTTCCCAACAGTCGGACAGTTCAGCATCGTCTCACTGCTGCTGCGGCCTAGCCAATTCCAGGTTCATCCACCGCCAGCTGGTGCTGTCTCAGGTGAACCTGTCAACGATTCTCCGTTCACCTCGGAGGAGCTTGTGACGCTCGTGGCCGAGGTCATCATCATCATGCGCACCTGTAAGACTCGATCTGAACAGCTACATGCTGTCCTGACCCTTGTCACTAAGTATGGATCGTGAAGCCATCAAGATCGTAAATTGGAATGCTTGCTCCTTGACGAGCAAAAACATCGAGTTTGTTGACTTTCTCAACAAACGGCACATCGACACAGCCGTCATCACCGAGACTCACTTGAAGCCCGAGCTGAACGTAAGGCTTGACCGCACCAACTCCGGGAGAGTGGGAGTGGCCATCGCTGTGAGACGGAACATCAGCTGCCGGCTACTGCCAAGCTTCCAGCTGAAAACTATCGAACCCATCGGAGTTGAGGTGAAGACATCGCTTGGTCCAATCACCATAATCGTGGTCTACTGCCCCAAGCAAACCAACATTAGGGACGGCTCGGCCGCAGACCTCCGAAGAGACATCATCAAGCTAACACGACGGTGACAAAATTTCATCATCGTTGGCGACCTGAACGCCAAGCATCAAGCCTGGGGCAATAGTCGGCGAAATCAGAACGGCACAATCTTGCACAACGATCTGCAGGAAGCCCACTACAACATCCTGTGTCCGGACACTCCCACCCGGTTGAGTCGATCCGGAGCTCATGCCAACATCGACATCTTCATCAGCAACATTGGCGATAACATCTCTCAACCTATCGCCTATCAGGAACTGAGCTCGGACCACTATCCGGTGGTGGCCGAAGTAGGTTCCTCGGCTAATAGGTTTCAAGTTTCCCGGCGAAATTACCATCGTGTCAACTGGCAGCAGTACCAGCGCTGTGTGGACACAACAATCAACTACGACGTCCTACCGGAGTCGTTCGAAGAAGGCGATCGGTGACTTCAAACCATCGAAGAGGCGATATCCCGTGCCAGGGAGCAACACGTACCAGCTTCCATACAGGTGAGTCTACTCTGAACCTTGACAGTCCAACCAAAGATCTGATGAGGCTCCGCAACACCATTCGTATGCAGTTCCAGCGTTCTGGGCTGCCCCACTTGAATACCAATGTCAATAGGCTAACCAAAATTATCCAGGCCAGGATGGTGGAACTCAAAAATAAATATTTTGCCAACAAGATTCGCTCTCTCCCAGATTGTGCAAAACCATTTTGGAAGATGACCAAAATTTTGGAAAATAATTCGAGACCGATCCCTCCGCTCTCCTCTGTTGACCAGAACTCGGACCCATCCCTACTCAAAACCTTTTTTGAATAGGCCAATGCTCTTGGCCAACATTTTGTGATTTCACATCATCTTGACCAAACCATATGGTGAGCCCCCATGAGCCTGCCGTACTGGAGGCAATGTCTAGAGTCGCTGACACCCCCGTAGTAGTGCATGATGATAGTAGAATGTCGACTAATGAGGTGATAGCAGCTATTAGAAGCACTAAAAACATGAAGGCCGCGGGTATGGATGATGTAGTCAACCTCGAGTTGAAAAAGTTTGAGTATTGACTTCTTCAACCATCTTACCGTTATCTTCAACAAATGTTTGGAGCTTGGCTACTTCCCTGCATGCTGGAAGTTAGCCAAAGTGATTTAAGCCTGGCAAAGATCCGACCAGTGCCAAAAGCTATCGCCCCATCAGCCTCTTGTCCTCCATCTCGAAGCTATTCGAAAAGTTTATACTCAGCCGCCTGCTGGTGTTTTCAAATGATAATAACATCTTTTTCAAAGAGCAATTCGGGTTTAAGTAAGGCCACTCTACTATTCACCAACTCGCACGGGTTACTAACATCATCAAGCGAAATAAGTCCGTTTCCAATACATCTGCCATGGCATTGTTGGACGTCGAGAAGGCGTTCGACAATGTCTGGCATGATGGTCTAGTGTACACGCTGCATCGATACAACTTTCCGATCTACCTAATGAAGATCATCAAAAACTACTTGTCGGGCAGATCATTCCAGGTCTACTTGAACAATGTCCCCTCTGATACGTTCAACGTTGATGCAGGGGTCCCTGCTTGGGCATTCAACATTTTAACGTCAGACGTTCCTCCCCTGCCGGGTGGTGGTATCCTGTCAATGTTCGCAGATGACACCTTCATCATCTATAAGAGTCGAGTGATCCGTGCTCTGGCGAGTAAACAACAACCAGACCTGGATGTTCTGTCCGAATATTTCAAGAGCTGGAAGATTTGTATCAATGCAGCTAAAACACAAACCATTCTGTTTCCACACTTGAATTCACCTAGGCTTGTTCCACCTGCTAACGTTATGGTCCATCTTGATAGCACTCCCATTGAATGGTCGAGTGAAGAAGTCTACCTTGGTATCACCCTCGATAGCAAAATGCTATTCCGAGCCCATGTGGACAGGACATCCATCAAGTGTAACATCTTGATCAACAGGATAAACAGGAAGTCCACCCTGTCCCTTAAAAACAAGCTTGCTGTCTACAAGCAGATCATTCTGCCGGCTATTGAGTGTAGTATGCCAATCTGGGAGAGTTGTGCTAAGTGCCACCACCTAAAGCTTCAGAGGATCCAAAACAAGTTCCTCAGAATGATCCTCAACAGTCCACCGCGAATTCGCCATTCTGAGATTCACCACCTGGCCGGTCTTCAAACACTCGAGGAGCAAAACACGTCCACACTGGAAAGGTTCAGAGCCCACCAAATCATTCGTGATTTGGCAACCTAGTTCAAATAGTTAGGTAGGTTTCTGTGCTCAAGTAGGTAGGTTATCAAATTTTTAAATTCAAACGGAAGCAAACCCTTTAAAGGGTATCCTGTAAATTAGCGCTAAACGCGATCATCACATTAGAAAAACCAATAGCTAAAAAAAAGTTGAAGAGCCAAAGGCTAACCAATCGAAATGTAAAACCAAATGTTGAAACTTAAAAATCCAGCAAATAAACGTAAATTTTACTACTACTAGTACCAACTCATTATCGCTTCGGACGGCGTGGTGAGCAGGCAGCAGAAGCAGCAATAGCAGCAGTAGCAAGGTGGTGGTAGGCAGTCCACTCTTCTACCTATCAAGCAACAATGACTGGTCGTGGCAAAGGAGGAAAGGGTCTTGGTAAAGAAGGCGCCAAGCGTCATCGCAAGGTTCTTCGTGATAACCGTCATCCGTCGTCTGGTTCACCGTGACGGTGTCGAACTTATCTCCAGACTGATCTACAAGATGTGCTGAAGGTGTTCCTGGAAAATGAGATCCGTGATGTTGCCACTTACTCTGAACACGCCAAGCGTAAGCGGCCATGGATGTCATCTACGCTTTGAAGCGACAGAGACGCACTCTGTACGGTTTCGGAGGTTAAATCATCACCAACTTTGGCAACAAAACGGCCCTTTTCGGGGCCAAAAAGCTTATTTCAGTAAAGAGTTGGAACATAATATTGAATAATCTTGTAGTATGGCGTACAAAATAGTGTTTTTGTTGAGTTGTGCTGTGAAAATAAATTCATAATTTCGTGTGAAATAGTGGCGTGTGCCGCGAAAGGATTATTCCAACGCGTCCCCGTGGTGTTTTTCTAACAGGATAAGTAGAGGAAAGGTTGCCTAGCAACTAGTTTTTGTTTAATTTTGTATTTCCCCCCCGGCGCGCTTTTGCTTTGTATAGTGAGCTGTGGTGGTAAAATTTTATTTTGTGTTCTCCTCCCCTATATATGTCTGCTGCTAACAGTGTTAGCGTTTAATTTGGTAAAATGGATGTGTGTAATGTATGCGAGCAGTCTATTGCTATGAGTGGGCTCCCAGTTACATGTGTAGGTCCGTGCAATGTAACGTTCCATTTCGCTAGTGCGGCACTCACTAAGACTGCGGCGAGGCTTATAGCAGATAATGCAAATGTTCTGTTCAAGTGTGATAGTTGTCTATCAGATCAGAATTGTGACGAGCAGAATGATCTGATCTCGCGCGTCAAAAGGATAGAGGAAGAGATGAAGAAGGTTTTTCAACTCTCGGACTCGATCACTGGCATGCGAGATCACATTGCTGCTCAGGTGGACATCGCGTGGGATGGCAGACATTAGAATAAATGTAAATGGTCTTGAAAATTTAATTTGTGAGAAATTGGATAATATGAAAAGTTCATTTTTTAAAATTGATGCGGAAAACCAATTAGCTGTAAAGAATGATCAGTGCAGTTCATCTAGGACGATTCAGTCGGAATCGGACCAAAATACCAGACGCAAAAAACGTAAATTAGTAATTAGTAATAGTGATCATGATGATGATGTTGTTTTTCAAGAAAATGCGAGTTTTGCGGATGTTGTAAAAAGACATAGTCGTGCTAGTCAAAGTAAAACTAGAAGTAACAGTAACAGTAAAAGTAACAAACCAGATAATCGTAAGACTCGTCCGGTCATTGTGATTAAACCGAAAGAGTCCAAACAACCTTGCGAAGATACTCGTAAGTTTTTGAAAACTCAGTTGGATCCAAAAACACACAAAATCAGTCATTTTAGGAATGGAAAAGATGGCTCCATTATTGTTGAGTGTGCAACAGGAGCAAACGTAAGTGATGTGAAAAATGGTATTGAAAGCAATCTGGGTGAAAAATATAGTGCTGTTGTTCCCACTTCGGTGCCGAGATTAAAAATAGTGGGCATGAGCGATCAGTTTTCCTCCGATGTCTTCATTGACTACTTAAAAAGTTAAAATGAAGACATCGCTATTAATGATGTAAAAGTAGTGAACATGTTTGAAAATCCACGCTTCACTTATAACAAGTTTAGTGTTGTAATTGAAGTCGATGTCGATACTTATAAATGTTTGTTATGTGCGAAAAAAGTAAATGTAGGGTTTGATCGGTGCTCGATAGTTCCCGCGATTAATGTGTTGAGATGCTTCAAATGTGGAGAATTTGGGCACAAGAGCATGGATTGCAAAAATTGTGATAGATGCTCTAGGTGCAGCCAACAACACAAAACGTCGGAGTGCACGTCAACTGTATTGAAATGTATTAATTGTTTGAAAATGAATAAAGAACGTAAAATGAACTTGGACGTCAACCATGCCGCATTTAGCTCTGAATGCTTACGTTTCAATAAATAGCAGCCAAGTTCCAGGAATGTGAATCAATTCGATTTTTTGTATTTTAATATTGCGGGGTTGTCAACAAACTACGTAGCATTACGTCAGATTGCTGAGGAAAACGTCCTCTTTTAGTTTTATTATCTGAAACTCATATTGTAGAAACTGAAGCTTTTGATCAGTATAGTATTCCGGGATATATTGTTGCTGCTTGTTTATCACATTCTAGACACACTGGCGGTGTTGCTATTTATGTCAAAGAATCAGTTCAATTCAACCTTCGTACCAACGAAGTTATTGATGGCAACTGGTTCTTGGGCATTACAGTTGTACGTGGCATGAAGATGGGTTATTATGGTGTTTTGTATCATTCTCCCAGTTCTAGTGGTCAGCGTTTTGTTGAAGTTTTAGAGAACTGGCTTGAGACATTCCTTGATTCTAGTAAATTAAATATATTGGCTGGTGATTTTAATATTATTTGGCGTGATAACCATAATTCGAATCATTTGAAGCGTTTAGCTGAGTTTTTTAATTTAAAGCAAACGGTAAATGAGTATACGCGTATTTCCAGGCACAGTAGAACTTTAATTGACCACGTTTATTCCAATTTTGATTCATTTTGTTCAGTTACGGATACTGATTTGAAAATAACCGATCATGAGACTTTAGTGATTAATGTCTTAGACCATGTAAACGATAACGATAATTTTGTAAAATTGAAGTGCTGGAGGAAATATTCGAAGCAAGCTGTTTCGAATCTTGTTGAGAGAAGCCTGGATTTTCCATTCGCGGCCGGTAACTTAGATGAATCTACAGCTGTTCTTAATAACGCTTTGAAAACGTGTACCAATCAACTAGTTGAGCAAAAGTTTGTTTCTTTGAAAAACTCGAACAGCTGGTACAATTTGGATCTTTTGCGTCTTAAACGGAAAAGGGATAAATGGTACAAAAAGTTTTGTAGATCTAATAATGACAATCATTGGACTAGGTATACAATCGCGCGTAATAAGTATTCACAATCGATAAAGAAAACTCGTTGTGAATATGTTTAAAGGAAGATTGATCAGCATCAAAACAACAGCAAAGAGTTATGGAAAATTTTGAAATCTTTATTAAAACCTAGTAATTGCAAACCGCGGTCCATAACTTTTAATGGCACATTAGAACAGTCAGAACAAGTAATTGCAGCTAAGTTTAATGATTATTTCGTAGACAATGTTTCATTGATTAATCAATCTATTGAATTGGTCGATGAACCTGACGAAATAAAACAGCCAGTTAATAGTAGTTGTAGATTTGAAGTTTTTCACCCAATTACATTAGATGAACTTAGAGTTATTTGTTTTTCATTAGGAAAATCGGTTGGAGTAGATAAGTTAATGCTAGAGTTATTCAAGATTGCTTTCATGTCATTGGCCACATCTTGCTGGACCTTATTAATGAATCATTACAAACTGGACATGTGCCACAAATTTGGAAGGAACCCTTAGTGGTCCCTATTCAAAAAGTTGCTGGAACGATTAAAGCCGAAGAGTTTCGTCCCATCAACATGTTGCATACTTGAGAGAAAATCTTAGAACTTGTTGTTAAAGGCCAGCTGTTGGAGTATTTGAATAGCAACTCTTTGTTGATATCAGAACCATCGTGATATCGGGAAGGGCATTCTTGTGAAACTGCATTGAATTTGGTGTTAGCAAAGTGGAAAGACAACTTGGAGCATAAAGATACGATTATTGCTGTTTTTTTGGATCTGAAACGCGCTTTTGAAACAATTTCTAGGCCCTTACTGTTAAGTACAATCAAGCGCTTTGGAATTACGAGTACTGCATATAAATGGTTTGAAAGCTATTTGTCTGACAGAACTTAACGGACTATTTTTAATGATTCTGTTTCCAGTCCCGTGGAGAACAACCTTGGAGTGCCCCAGGGAAGTGTATTAGGGCCCTTGTTATTTATTATGTATATTAATGACTTGCAACGTGTTTTACGGTTTTGCGACATTAATCTTTTTGCAGATGATACTGTGTTATTCATTGCAGCTAAGGATTTAGAAGTTGTCGTCTCACACTTGAATGAAGGTTTGCAGTATCTAAGTAGATGGTTGAAGTGTAAGCAGTTAAAATCGAACACAAGTAAAACTAAAAAAAGAAAATTGCCAAGAAGTATGGAATTCTATGTCGATTGAAAAATGATTTAACTATTGCCAGTAAAATACAGTTATACAAATCAATCATCTTTCCTCATCACGACTAGAAAATTGCCAAGAAGTATGGAATTCTATGTCGATTGAAAAATGATTTAACTATTGCCAGTAAAATACAGCTATACAAATCAATCATCTCTCCTCATCTAGACTTTTGCCCATCCATTTTATTTCTATCCAATGCAACACAAATATCGAGATTACAGCGCTTGCAGAATAAAATAATGCGTTTGATTTTGAGATGTAATAGATTCACTTCCTCAACTTTGATGTTAGACGCCTTACAATGGTTGTCGGTGAAGCAAAGAATTATATATTTGACTATGGTGTTCATTTTTAAAGTAGTTAACGGTTTGCTGCCTCGATATTTGTGTGATCGAATTGAAAGAGGAAGTGACTATCATAGATATAATACAAGAAACGGGAATGAAATAAGAACACCACATTTCTTGACTTGTGCTTCACATAATTCATTATTTTTTAAAGGAATAAATGTTTTCAATTCGATGCCTAGACACATTAAACGTTCAACAACATTAGCAGAATTTAAGAAACATTGCATTTCACACGTTAAAACTGTCTTTTGAATGGTTATCCAGTGATTTTTTTTTTATGAATTGACAAATTATGTATCTAGACGAAGTTATTTTTAACGGATTATTTTGTATGGATAGCTGTTATAACGACTTTTTAATAATTATTGTAGCACTGCAAAAACTATTTTGTTCGCCACGATGGTGATGATGGATTTTTGATATTTGATTTAATAGTAGTAGTAGTAAAAAAAAATAGTAGTCTACAAAGGTTTGAGCCTCGCGTGCGTATTATGGATATAGAGGACTGAATTTAACATTTGATAAAAAAAAAATGCAATTTTGAAGCTTATTTGGAAAATACCTTGAGTTAGTAGTAAGTTTTCTGGCAAATGTTGGGGGTTCGTGAGCATTCCTGACATTGCTGAAAATTATGATAGCATCAGATTGCGGGGTTGCTAGTGTAATAGGATGCTTTGTTGATTGTTCATTCACTCTTGATTGCTTGTAATACTTATGAATATTTTAGGTGGACAAAAAGACGAACTAAGAGGTGGACGCCTGAGCTTTTCCACATTTATATCGCTGTGAAGCAACTGTAATCTCTAGAGGGAATTTATATCTGTAACTGAAACCAGTTCGATTTTGTTTGCCAACCTGGTTAAAATGTCATATTTAATTATCTTAATGATAAATCGTACAGCTCAAACCTTTGTAGGGGTAAGAGGTGGGACCATCATCATCATCTTTTTATAATTAATCTGTGCCTGTTTGTCCATATTCAGAACCACACGCCCCCAACGACCACACAAAATGTTCTCCAGAGTTGTAATCTTGTTACCAAACTTGGAAGCAGGGGTGCAAGAAATTTTGATCGATTCTCTTCATCACCTACAATTTAAAAACGGAAAGATGATAGATAATCGAGCAATTAAAAGAACTAAATGCTCTTCTTATTTGTTCCGTCCACTAGTGGTCCTACGTCAAGCTTCCGTTCGTGCTCCTCGGCACAGAATCTTTTACTTTTTTCGTATTGACTAATTTCTCTCAGTCTCCAATTTTCTTGCATTGGGCCGCAACTCAGTATATCTCATTTTCCGTTCATGTGGTCTCCACTAACATCTTTCTATGATGAATCCCACATAGTTGAAAGCTAATCTTACATCCCCCGGTTCGGTGTAGAATCAGTTCACCTTATCTTAAATTCAACTGAAATTGAAATGAGTTTACTAAAAATATAGATTGATTAAAACTGACCGTTAATAAATTTGAAATACAAATTTAGATCATTACTTAAATAAGTTCAAAACAGTTCCTGCGCATTCAAACCGTCCTAAAAACCACCGGTTTGATCTAAATGCCCCAAATGGCACCAATTACAACACCCTGCAAACCACCACCGGCTAAGCCAATCCGCATCAAAATGCAATTTTAAAATCCACCCTGTCTGGTTTTTAATTAACACGTTAGCACACTCACCCGTGGTAACGAAGCACAAAATCCAGCGAAAAATCCATTTTCCACCACAATAACCCACTTGGGGATACACCACTCGCTCACACATTGTAGGTGGTAGAAGGCACTCACTAGCTATGGTAATCTATCTCTGGAGCTCTCGTACCTACTAGGGAACAATTGACCGAATGCGGTGCGTTTTTACGACTAGGCTAAAATGGATGGGCCACAAAACGACGAGGCATGGAACAACGCTGCAATCGATTAATGTAATTTATTTGAAAATTAATTAAAATTCAACATTCTCGCACCAACTGGCACTTGAGGGTGATGGCACTGTGCAAAAAACGGGAGCAATGATTTCCCCCTAAATTATGCTCAAATTCGGTAAACTTTTGCATCAGTGTAGTCCGATGTGTTCACACCAGCGAAATGCTATCCATAGCAACGCGAGCGCTTACGTTTAGAATCCACCAGCCGGAATATGTGTAACATCACCCTTGCCGGCTTCAACAGGAGACATAGTGTGCGCATGAAGGCTCTTAGCTAAAATTACGCATGTAAATATATTCCGAATGGGAGTCATCGATCGACACCGGGGGATTTGAGCATCGGTGGAGTGAATTAAAAAAACAGTTCGATGCGTTTCCGAAATTTCTGCATTCAACGAGCCGGATCTCCATGACAGTACCTACACCACTAGAGTTTCTCATGCTAGACAGCGCCTACAGTGGAAGCAGACCATGCCACGTTGGAACGCCCCTGTTGCCAATAGTGTGCATTAATGCATGAGAACCTTTCTCAAATTCAATAATACCGTCGACGAGCCCACGTTCAACACCGGACTAATTCGAAATTCGACATCCACATGGGATATATGTATGCAGTCCATTGAATGTTGGAAGCCACGGCTGGACCACAGCTGCAACCACTCTGCAATAAGGTACACGTAGCACTAAAATAAATTAGCAGCTTCAAATTACGTGCAAATTGGTGCTAATAGATTTAAGGATTCAACAAAACGAAAAAAAATGGAAGGTCACGCATCCAAGTGGAATAATTGCTGTCGTTTAGCCATTTAACCATAACACTTGTGTTGATGAAAGCGAATGGAGTTTAAGAATAGATTAGCTCTCGCTTAGTTTGGGGATCGCCTTGTTTGGTTATGAATAATTGGATCATTGATTTTAACATCTTATACCCCGTACAGACTATGGCTTATAACGTGTAATATAGGCTGTCTTGCAATGAGAACTGATGCATAGGATTTCCAGTGAAAACTAGATGTTTCATTGCTCATTGATATAAGCCATAGTCTGTACGGGGTATTAACCTCGCATCCGACTCACTCGTTACACGTTAGGGACCATGCACGTTGCAATTGGCGGAGTCTTCAGAGAGGTAAATATGGTATATAACACATAATGTAGAGAATCGTGATATCAAACGGCATACACATTATTAAATACAAACCAAATGAAGATTATTCTGATATGATTTACCTTATCTTCATCTGACATATGTGTCTTAATGATGCCTGATGGGGAAAAGCCTGTTTGAGTTAATGTGGCTTACCTCGCTCAAACAGGCCTGTTTCGTGTTGAACATTCATACATTAGATGAACTTAGAGTTACTTGCTTTTCATTAGGGAAATCGGCTGGAGTAGATAATGATAACGCTAGAGTTATTCAAGATGGCATTCAGACCTTATTAATGAATCATTGCCGACTGGACATGTGCCACAAATTTGAAAGGAATCCTTATTGGTTTCTATTCACAAAGTTGCTGGAACGATTGAAGCCGAAGAGTTTCGTCCCATCAACATTTTGTACACATCGGAGAAGATTTTAGATCTTGTTGCGAAAGGCCACCTGTTGGAGTATTTCAATAGTAATAGTTAGTGGAAAGACCATTTGAAGCGTAAAGACACGACTGTTGCTAATGTTTGCATCTGAAGCAATTTCCAGGCCCTTATTGTTAAGTGCAATCAAGCGCTTTGGAATTACGAGTACTGCATATAAATGGTTTGAAAGCTCTTAGTGTGAAGGAGCTCAACGAACTGTTTTTAATAATTCTGTTTCCAGTCCCGTGAGGAATAACCTTGGAGTGCCCAGGGAAGTGTAGTAGGGTTCCTTTTACGATTTTGCGACATAATTTTTTTTTTTTCAGATGATACTGTGTTATTCATTGCAGCATTTAGAAGCTACCGTCTCACTCTTGAATGAAGATTTGCTTTCTCTATGTTGATGGTTGAAGTGTAAGCAGTTGAAGTTGAATACAAGCAAAACTAAATTAATGGTAATTTCGCGAAATCGAGTAAATCATAACGTCTCGGTTGTAATTAATGAAGAAGCTATTGATCGCGTTCGGTAGATAAAATATCTTGACGAAATTATTGAAGTTCAACTCCGTCTTCTCCTCAAGCTGGCATTCTGGTATCTGTCTTACTAATTAAAAATGGATGCACGACTTAAATTTTTCGTAGTAGGGGAAATGGCGACTAAATTTTCAATAGCGACCAAAAATGTCCATTAGTACCGTCCCAATGACGCGTTCATCTAGATAAAATAGATAAATAGCAGATTTTTAACGATGGGCCCAATCTCAGATCCATAGGTCAACTTTAGAGCCACATCCCTCACTTCACAACATTCTCCCTCCTCCTGAAATTCCGAATTTCTGAAATGAAAGCAAAAACTAAAACAAAAAGCAAATCTACGACAGTCTTGCTGAAACTCCTCAAACTCACTGGAGGTTTTAAAATACTCTTGTCCTGCTAGTTTAGCCAGCCCTCACCTCGAGTGAGTGGCGGCAAGAATATGGAAGAAGTAAACAAAAACTCCTCGAGCGAGAGGAAGAGTGAAATTGGAAGGCCACACAAACAATTTCATCAATATCAAGCAAATGGAATCCAACTATTTAACACGGATGACGGAACACCTACTCTATGCAGTTATTCGTACGAAAAGAAGAATACCATGCACCCTGCGAATATCGAATTTAAGTTTGGAACGGTGAGCATCGAGCATCTATAGCTCACATTGAGTATTGGAAAACTTCACCAAAAATCAATATGACTCGCGAACTTTTCCAATGCTGCTCCCACATTCACGCCCACATGCCTTACACAAAAGTACTGGAGGCTTATTCCAAAATACGTTTCTTATTTTTGAACGAAACATTCTGTACCGTCACGGGTATCCAATTTCGAAGCGTACAATGAAGGATCTTCTGCGAGAGTTGAGGTACATTAACAATTTTGTTATGGAGAATGAGCAATAAAGAAGAACAAAAACTTATCATAGGGAAGTCGGCCAGATTCTAATTCCAGATTTGCCGAGGATCTTCTGGGATGGCCCTGCATTTTTCCTCGGATATTATTCCCAGTCATTAGTTTCATTTAGTATGGACTTCAATCAGCTGGGGGATGTCAATACGTATTAATCCCAAACATATAAGTTCTTGAATCATGAATCGCTAACCGTGGCCGAAAATAATCACCGATACCATGCACACTTAGAAATAACTAATTTTACACGTGACGGAATCCGGCTTTGGCATAAAAGATGAGACGTAAACAAACAAGTCATGTAAAATTAAGTGCTCCGAAACTGAAAAGTTCGTTGCTCGACGAAAAGTACGTTTGATTGAGCTATATTTCGCATCTGTTATGACTCAAATTTATGTCAAAATTGACGCTCGTATATGTCACTCTCAGAGCACATAAATTTACATGATTTTTTCTAAGTGTGTAGGTTTGAGGGATATCTTCGAGGACACGCACTTCTGAGTCGATCAGATGCTTTATAAGTGGTTCGACGATGTTGTTTCTAGTGGGATTGAACTCTCGCCCGTTCAGGTTCTGGGGGAGAATTTAATAGTCAAAAAGTAGAAGGGTCTGTGCCTAGGGGCACGAACGGAAGCTTGACGTAGGACCGCTAGTGGACGGGATAGATGTGAAGAGCATTTAGTTCTTTTAATTGATCAATTATCTATTATCTACCAAATTTGTAGTATTTTTTTTTCAAAGAGAAAGTTGATTAAGAGAATCAATCAAAATCACTTGCACCCCTGCTTCCAAGTTTGGTTACAAGATTACAACTCTGGAGAGCATTTTGTGTGGTCGTTGGGGGCTTGTGGTTCTGAATATACAAAAACAAGCACAGATAAATTCTATTCTAACGCATTACTGATGTAAGCTTGATGGCCCTGAAAAGGGCCGTTTTATTGAAGAGGACATCCATGGCCACTTACGCTTGGCGTGTTTAGTGTAGGTGACAGCATCACGGACCTCATTTTCCAGGAACACCTTCAGCACACCTCGTAGATCAGACCGAAGATACGTTTGACACCACCACGGCGAGCCGGACAACCGAAGGCGGTTATCTCGAAGAACTTTTCGATGACTCTTGGCGCCTCCTTTACCAGATCTGTTCCTTCTTTGCAACAATTGTTGCTTGTTAGGTGTAAAGGAGTTGCTGTTCACCATACAGCAGCGCTCTTTTATATCTTTTCAGGTTAAAGCAGAATGATGTGCAACCAAGTAGTGGTATAAAAGCTACAAAGACTGCTCCCATTATGACTAGTTTGCTATCAAGTAGCGACACTGCCTCTTTTCCTTTTGCGTACACGGTGAATGAGAACGACCCAAATTTGAGTTTAGTTCACTTATAATCGCCAAAAGTGCAGGAACTCAGCGATGAGTAAATTTGTCTCATGGTTTCCTGTGCAAAACCTAAAAAATCTGCCAGAAAATGAGGAAATTTGATGAAAATTTTATTCAGTCTTGGAGTAGTAACAATACACTGAGTGAATCCAATCTTTATTTCCCTCAAATTCGGGAATTTTTCCCTGGAAAATCCTGGAAAAATCTGAGAAAACATGAGGCAAATTTAATCATCGCTGAGTTCCTGCACTTTATTTCTTATTTCTGAGATAACGAAACTCAAATTTGGGTCGATCTCATTCGCCGAGATATCACCTTGAAAGATATCAGTGCCGGTGGTTGGCCTGGGTCCAATCTCAGTCGGCTCCACCGGCATGTTCTAAGGCATAACATCTCTGGTCACGCCTTCCTTCGGGAAGTAAAACCGTTGGTCCCCGGTTGAGTTGATGGGTCGATTGGTAGGGTCCAGGTGTGGGAGCTGCCTCTCTGGCGTGGGTAGCATTGGAGCTCAGTACGGAAAACAAATCTCGCGTCACTTTTCAATAGGTCCTATCTACATTGATCGATTCTCTTCATCGACACTCTCTTTCGTAAATAACTCGGTTTTACAAATGTTTCCTGCCGTCTTCGTCGAATTAGATGCTAGATTGTTGCTTCTTCCATCGAAAATATCCGGCCGTGGCGATTCAAAGTTGATCAAGGTTGATCAAAATAATTTATACCCCTGCTTCCAGTTTGATTACATGAGCATTTTGTGTGGTCGTTGGTTCTGAATATGGACAAACAGGCAGATGCCTTCTATTCCTACTATTTACTGTAATAAGCTGGTGGCCCTGAAAAGAGCCGTTTTCTTGCCAAAGTTGGTGATGATTTAACCTCCGAAACCAAAGAGAGTGCGTCTCTGTCACTTCAAAACGTAGATGACATCCATGGCCGCTTACGCTTCACGTGTTTAGTGTAGGTGACAGCATCACGGATCTCATTTTTCAGGAACACCTTCAGCACACCTCGTAGATCAGACCGGAGATACGTCAGACACCGCAACGGCGAGCTAGACGACGGATGGTGGTTATCTCGAAGAATTTGCGTTTGGTTCTGAATATGGCGATGAGTGTGCAAAATATTACGCAATTCCATCCTCCTTATTCGCACGCGCCCGAGGATCGGAGGCGAATGCCACTTCGACTTGTTTCGTCTACTTACTACTCTCTGACGACTGTGCTGGGGAAGCAGCATATGCATGTAGGTAATTGGTGGATTTGTTAGTTAATTCGACGCTTTTGAACAATGCTCGACATTTACCAGTTTTTCAATAGTTTCTTGTTGAAAATCAACATTCGGAAGCATTGTCATCGATGCGTAGCTATATTTCTGATCGATTGGTGATAAAATTATTGAAATTTGACCAGGGGCAGCTGAGTTATTAACGTTCAAAATCTTTCTTAATTTGTTTCATGTTCCATTTTCGGTTTTCACAAAGTGTACCCCCATATAGAAATCAAAGACGTAGTCCTACGTCAAAAATCATCGATCGGATTTCTCTTTTTTGTCTAAACACCTGTCCATCAACAGTTCAAAGAGAAATCGAGCCAGAATCTTGTGGATGAGTTAAATGTGCTTGAACGTATAGCCAATATAGCCATCAATCTGATGAGAATGAAGGAGTATGTTTGCCATAGCTTTCAGGGTTCCCAAACTCATTGAATATTGACACTTTGATTGACCTTGATAGGCATGTTTAGCACAGCGCTTGGCACAGCTCTCGGCACGCTCAATAACTCGGCATGAATTAAGGTGTGCAGAGTTGAGCACCCCTTGCCACTGTACCAAGGTAGGTGGAAACTAACGATTTTAAATTGGCTCACTACTTGACTAGCCTATTGGTTCCAAGCAAACGATTATCGTACCCCATTCTAGTCGAAATTCTAGTACTACACTATGTTTGTTTTGATTCGCTATGAAAGTTTGTCAGACAAAATGAGGGGTTCGTGGATTTTACTATGTTTCGAGGGGTGCATAGATTAGCTTGGAACCGAAGAGAGTACCATAGATGAGCCAAAAAGTTATGCACGTTTCTTCGGGACCTTCTGGTCTTAGATTTACCTCTATGACTGTACTCTTTTAAGCTAGTACCTCAAGTTGTAAATTTTGCAGTACTAGCTGCGTATACAGTATCTCCATAGAAATAAAATCAGTAAAAGAGAATCATTCTCTGAGTAATCTTTGTTTTCAATATATTTAGCTTGCCATCTCGGCTAGAAATTGGATATTGGATAGTCGAGCTCAGTGTGCAATTTGAATAAAATTTTATGTTTTAACTTAACAGCACGGTTAGAAAGCAGGTTTCTGTATTCAGTGAAGTTATTCTAATGGACAATACCTATCGCATGATTGGCCTCTTAATTCAGAATTCACTCACCTTGCAGCGCTAGTAACATTTGATTCAAAAGGCTTGCTTAAGCAGTCTAAATTCACTGAAAACGAATCTTATTCAGAGAGTGAGCCTCTCTTACGTAGGTTACTCATGCGCTGAGTGACCAACGCTTTTATAAATGTATCCTTGTGAATGAGCAAAAGTTACTCACTCCCTTAGTTAGTTTCGTTTTCTGTGATTCGACTAGATAGGAGATTGCTATCTCTAGTGATGTTATTCAGATGGATAAAACCTATTTTATACTGGACACAGGGTGACCAGTGAACCGAGAAATTCTAAATCACCGGGAGGAATCCGTGAATCTCGATGATGATCCGGGAACAAATATACTTCGTCCTCTTTTTGGAAAATAATTACCTACTCAACTACTAGATTTTCCGGATACACTAACTTTGAAGAACTCATTCAATAATTTTAATGAAAGTTCCAAAGGAATTTAGAGGAAATTTTAGATTGAATTCTAGAGATAATAATGTGTGTTAGATACGAATTCCAAAGGAGTTTTTAGAAGTATTTTTATAGAGTTTTGACTACAACGCCAAGTACATTTTTTAAGTTCAGTGAAGTTAAGTGAAGTTAAGTGAATTCTAATGAAAGTTCCAAGGTAAATCCGTGAAAAATATCAAGGGTTTCAAATTTTCCATTAAACCTGTACTACCATTTCCACCCAAACCTGCTCTCCAGCCCCCTCAAGTTCCAAGAGTACGTCACACGCCTATCACACCAGCTCAATACGGTTCCAAGGAAACTACCAAGAACATTGTCACGGTCACGAATCAAAACCCTTCGGCTGACAAGGACAAATTCGGGCTTTATTTGTCACGCATCCGTCCCGACACAACCAACGATGTAATCTCAGCGATGACCAAGGAATGTCTGGAAATCATCACGGAGTCTGATGTGGTGAAACTCGTACCAAAGGGTAAGTACATTTCGGGTTTGTCATTTATCTCGTTCAAAATCGGCCTCGACCCGGAGTTGAAGAACGTGGCATTGGATCCCTCAACATGGCCAGAAGGTATCCTGTTCAGGGAATTTGAAGACTATGGCTCCTCAACTTTTTGGAAGCCAAATTTGGAAGCTCACAACCTGACGAGTACTAACCGGCAATCTTCGGGACGCACTGAAAAAAGCCTCATGGAAGTCCCGGAACCAGTCAAAGCAGTCGTGATTTGCAGTTACAATTCCTGTCCTAGCCGTCCCGGACCTGCTTTTGATATCGGTGGTGGAATCTTCCAACTCGCTACGCCAGGCAAGTACCAATATGTTAAGAACCCTTTCGTGCCTGATGCATCACTGTGTTTTAGCCATACCGATGTCAACGTCTTTGCTGCCCTACGCTCTACTGATTCCACAATCTTGGAATTCACCTCACCGAGACGCACGCCACAAAGTATCTTGGAAGCCCCCGAGCCCTCCGACCCAGTCGAGCCTGCAACGCCAACCTCCACACTTTCACTCTCCGGTGTATCCTGCCATCAAAGTCGTCTCGGCCCTGCGGTCGGAAATGGTGAGGGGGTCTTCCAGTCAGCGTTCCCAGGCAAGCACTTCGATTCGACGTTCCATCCGCCTCCTGATAGTTGCGTAGTTTCCAGCTCATTATCCAGCGATGTCAGCAACAGCGCATGCACATACCCTCGCAGTCAAATTGATCCTATCTTTACCATTTACTACCAAAACGTAAGAGGTTTACGAACTAAGACAACCGAGCTCCGTTTAAATAATGCATTCAACATGCTACTACGACGTTGGTTCTCACCGAAACCTGGCTTCGAGCGGACATTCAGGACTATGAGCTATCGTCAGATTATCATTTCTTGCGCTGCGACCGTAATCGAGCTACCTGTCAGCTTTCCAGAGGCGGCGGTGTACTTATTGTGATAAAATCCAAGCATTCATGCACATCAGTTTCGCTCGAGAATTGCGACCGTCTGGAGCAAGTGGCTGTGCGCATCACTCTGCAGCACCGCTCGCTATTCATCACCGGAATCTATCTCCGTCCTCTCTCCAGCACGGCTTTATACACGTCTCATACTACTGCACAACAGACTATCTTTAAGAGATCTTCGAACGCCGATATCATCTTGGCAATGGGCGACTACAACCTTCCGTTTCTGAGTTGGACTTTCGACGAGGACGTGAACGGTTATTCATCAAATGCGTCCACTGAACAGGAACTGGCTCTCACGGAACCGATGCTCGCTAGCGGGCTAATCCAAGTCAATTCACTGTCTAATTTGAATGGAAGACTGCTTGACTTCATCCGTGATCCGGATAACGTTAACCTTCTTGAGCCTCCGGTCCCTCTACTGGATATCGATCATCATCATAAGCCATTCATCTTACGACTTGATGCCGACTGCAATCCGCCCATGATATCGGACAGTGATTCGTATCAGGCACTGCGATTTCGGCTCGTTGAATAATGAACTGTCCACTATCAATTGGCAACAGATTCTGGATGGTGTTTCTCTCAACGCTATTGCCGACCAATTCTACGACAATCTGTATGAAACACTCTATTCGCGAGTTCCTCTCCGGATGCGTGTGACGAGGTTAACCTCAGTGCAACCCTGGTGGAGCCCTGAGCTACGTTATTTGCGGAACGTATTGCGTAAGCCGCGCAAATGCTATTTCAGTACCAGAACCAACGAGAGCAAAAATAGTCTCCGATTAATCGAAACGAGATACAACGGACTGTTGAAGTCTAGCTATGGTGAGTACGTCCAGCGAACGCAAGCAAATCTGAAGCAGCACCCATCGGCCTTTTGGAAGTTCGTGAAATCACAACGGTCTGGTAATTGTATTCCGGACATAGTTGAGTTTAACGGTATCGCTGCTAGCTCCCCTGTCGATGTTGCTAACTAGTTTGCGAGCATCTTCCAATCAGTTTACAACACAAACTCACCACCTCTAAATCCTTCAAGTTTCGATCGCATCCACGAGTACAACCTGAATATCCCAACGTTGCGCTTCTTACCGGATGACGTTATGAAAGCTTTGAATGACCTCGATGTTTCTAAAGGCCCTGGGGTAGATGGTATTACCCCATCTCTGCTCAAATATTGCGCACGCTCACTCGCTTCTCCGATTTCCAGCATATTCAACCGTTCGCTGAGCGAAAGATCATTTCCCAATGTTTGGAAGACAGATTCAATTGTGCCAATCCATAAAGCGGGTAATCGAAACCGAGCTGAAAACTACCGTGGAATATCAATTCTCTGTTGCATTAGCAAGGTCTTTGAAACCTTAGTGCACAATGCTCTGTACAACGTGGTTCATCCTATAATATCGGAGTTCCAGCATGGGTTTGTCCAGCACCGCTCTACTACTACAAATTTGCTGTGCTACACTAATACCATAGAGGTAACTCTAAGACCACTGGGTCCCGAAGAAAATCATTATTATTTTTGGCTCACTCAGTACCAGAACAACGGTCCCAAGCAGTCCCAAGCTATTTCACTCACCCCTGCATGTTCTGCATGAATCCACACACCCCTGATGTTATCTGTCAAACTTTCATAGCGAATCAAAACAAACATAGTGTAGTAATAGAATTTCAACTAGAATAGGGTACGTTAATCGTTTGCTTGGGACTAATAGGCTACTAAAGTGGTGAGCCAATTTAAAATCGTTAGTTTCGTATTGATTGTTGCTAATACTCTGTTTCGAGAGGTCGAAGCCTGGCGACAGGTGTGTGGTAGATAAGGTTGATGCGGAATAATAATAATAATAAAATAAATAAATAAAATACTTGAGAGTTGTGTCAATGCAACACTCCATTTGAGTTGAGCTAAATTAGCGTGAAGCATGACAGATGTGAAAGGAAATCCTGACACAGCATGCAGTGCTGGATAAATGAAGAAAAAACGGATGGTATAAATATGAGCTACCTAAACTTATTGAAGACATTCTTGTAACGAACTTTGGAAGCGATGGATAGCAGCAGCAGCAGCAGCAGTAAAAACAACAGCAGCAGCAGCAGTAACAACAGCAGCAGCAGTAACAACAATAGTAGCAGCAGCAGTAATGAAAATGGAGCGGTCGTAGCAGCCGAGATTCGTGTAGTTGTGACCGAGGCTGGAAACCTCGGTCCGGTCACGACAATGGCGCAGACGGTAGATCAGTAAGTAAGAATAGTGTAATGGAAAGAATTACTCTCCGACGGAAGGGCGGAGCAGTAAAAATTGTTTCCGTAGGCTCCTTGACGCTGGAGGCTGGAAACAAATAAAAACAAAAAAAAATGTCCCCGGTAGGCTCCCTGACGGAAGGGCAGTGGAGTAGGCCGGGAGATAAAAAAAAGAAGCTTCCCGTCAGAAGGACGCAAGAGGAGAAATGTCTCCGGTAGGCTCCCTGGCAGAACGGCCAGTGGAGTAGGCCGGGAGATACAGAAAAAGCTCCCCCGTCAGAAGGACGGTAGAGAAAAATACCACGGTATTTCGGTAAAAATGTACTTGAGAGTTTTGAAATAAACTCTAAGACAGATTTGACTAGAACTCGTAGTCAAGTGAGTGATTTCAGAGCAATTTTTTTAAAGTTGCTCTGTGAAAACTTCCATGTCGATTATAAAGGATTGTAAGATTCTAACGAATCGAATTAATTTCAATGACAAATCGAAAAAAAAAAGTTTTAGATAGTGAAAATATTGTATAAATGTATGAAAATTCTAAGCAAAATTGTGAGAAAATTCAGATGTGAATGGCATGGGAATTCTAAGGACAAGTAATTTAAAAAAAATAAGGGAGTTTCAGTAAATTCTTAGAAAAGGTGTAAAACTCAGATAAAATTGATGGCATTATTTTGAAGTCGTTGGCATTGGTAAATTACATGAAATTGATGTGAGTTTATGATATTATTGAAATCAAAATTAAGGCTGAAATGGTTGATGTTAACGGTAGTCTTTAAATTGGGGCAAAGATGATTTTTTTCTCGCGATGAGATCAACATTGTTGTTGATATTAATAATTGTGTTAGCAATATTGTTGAAAATTGTGGTAATATTGGATTTGGTTATAATGCTGAACCAAACGGCAATGTTGAAGTTGACAAGTGATGTTAAAGTTAATGGCATAGTAAAGGATGTAGCTCATGGTATTATTGACATCGATGATAATGTTGATAACTTCTGCAGAATTGAATTTATTAGTTATGGTTATGTGAATGGTAGTATTGATATTGAGGTTGATATTTCTGCCGTGATTTTTTTTTTCTTAATTTTCGTGATACTGTTGATGTCCAAAGTGATTTGATGATGAACAGCCCCTGAAGTAGGAAAAATAAACCTATGAGGAGCCAGCTTGGTGTATAGTGGTGTTGAAAATCATGACTTTATGGAAATTGATCGTTATGTTTAAATGGATGAGGATGTGAAAGTTGAAATGTATGTTAAAATAGACGGATATATTAAACATTATGATAATATTTAAAATTATGGTATTGTTGAAGCTTAAAAATATTGGAATTCATGGCAACGAACTTTGGAAGCGACGGATAGCAGCAGCAGCAGCAGCAGTAAAAACAACAGCAGCAGCAGCAGTAACAACAGCAGCAGCAGTAACAACAGCAGCAGCAGTAACAACAATAGTAGCAGCAGCAGTAATTAAAACGGAGCGGCCGTAGCAGCCGAGATTCGTGTAGCCGTGACCGAGGCTGGAAACCTCGGTCCGGTAACGACAAGGTGGACTCCATTTACATCGACTTTTCAAAAGCATTTGACACAGTGCCACACGTGTACGCTACCGAAAAATTAAGAGCTATTGGATTCCCTACTTGGTTAGTTGATTGGATTCTCGCTTACTTGACCGACCGCCATTCCTTCGTTTCGATCAATTCTGCACGCTCGAAGACCTTTGCAATTACTTCGGGAGTACCGCAAGGAAATGTGCTCGGCCTAATGCTGTTTGTCCTTTTCGTCGACGATCTGTGCCTTCAGATTTCTTCATCTAAGCAAATGTTCGCCGACGACCTGAAGATGTTCAGAGTCATCTCGACTGCTTCGCCCTGCAAAATGACATAAATGGGCTACTTCTATGGTGCAAAGAAAATGGTATGAGTGTCAACATAGGAAAATGCAAGGTGATATCGTTTTCCCCTGTTCGGTAGTTCCTGCTCCACGGTTGATTATGGGAGATTTGAATTCCCACGGTACAGGCTGGGGGGAACTGTATGATGACAACCGTTCTACTTTGATATATGACCTCTGCGACAGCTTTAATATGACAATTCTTAACAATGGAGAAGTAACACGTTTGGCTGGCCCATCCTCGAATGGCAGTAGATTAGACCTCACACTTTGCTCTAACTCATTATCGTTGGATTGCACGTGGAATGTGATCCAAGATCCCCACGGTAGTGATCACTTGCCGATCAAAGTTTCAGTTGCCAGTGGGTTCAATCCGTCGGAACCCGTTAACGTCGCGTACGATCTTACCCGTAATATCGATTGGACAAAGTTCAAGAATGTGATAGAAGATGCCCTAACGTCGGTAGAAGGGCTTCCACCGCTGGAGGAATATAACTTCCTCTCCAATCTGATCTTGGACAGCGCGCTTCAAGCTCAAACTCGGCCGGTTCCAGGAACGTCTTTCCGTAGTAAACCTCCTTCCCCTTGGTGGGACCAGCAATGCACTGATGTTTATCGTAAAAAGTCCGACGCGGTTAAGCTTTTCCGGAAACGTGGAACCTCCGTACATTTCGAAGCGTACTCGGCTCTTGAACGCGAACTCAAGAGCCTCATCAAAGCCAAGAAACGCGGATACTGGCGGCAATTCGTGGACGGATTGTCACGCGAAACGTCGATGAATACGCTTTGGAACGCGGCGCGAAGGATGCGTAACCGGTCTTCGAACAACGAGAGCGAGGAGTACTCGGATAGTTGGATTCTCAAGTTCGCGCGAAAAGTATGTCCTGATTCCTCGCGAAACGACGAATTCGGTAGACGAGATCAGCCAGCCTTTTTCAATGCTGGAGCTCTCACTCGCGCTCCTTTCGTGTGGCAATTCTGCCCCGGGATCTGATAGAATCAAGTTCAACTTGTTGAAGAACCTCCCAGACGTCGCTAAGAGGCGCATGTTGAACTTGTTTTGTCAGTTGCTAGAGCTCAATATTGTTCCGGATGATTGGAGGCGGGTGAGAGTTATAGCCATTAAAAAGCCTGGAAAACCCGCGTCAGATCACAACTCGTACCGTCCCATTGCGATGTTATCGTGTATTCGAAAATTGTTGGAGAAAATGATCCTTTTTCGCCTGGACAAATGGGTTGAGACGAACCACCTACTCTCAGATACTCAATTTGGTTTCCGTAGGGGCAAGGGAACGAACGACTGTCTCGCGTTGCTTTCCACTGAAATTCAGTTGGCTTTTGCTAAAAAAGAGCAAATGGCTTCTGTATTATTGGATATTAAGGGGGCTTTTGATTCAGTATCGGTTGAAGTCCTTTCAGACAAACTCCACGCTTGTGGCCTTTCTCCATTAATTAATAACTTTTTGTACAATTTGCTGTCAGAGAAACATATGAGCTTTTCTCATGGAAACTCTACAGCTTCACGATTTAGCTACATGGGTCTCCCCCAGGGCTCATGTTCAAGCCGCCTTCTGTATAATTTCTACGTCAGAGAAATTGACAATTGTCTAAGTGAGACAACTTGCAGATGACGGAGTAGTGTATTCAGCTTGGTATCGAATTCTCCACGGAGAAAACTGAGCTGGTCGCTTTTTCTAGGAAGCATAGCCCAGCACAACCAAAGCTTCAACTTTTGGGTAAACCGATCTCTCATTCCATGTCTTTCAAATATCTTGGGGTCTGGTTCGATTTAAAATGCATCTGGAGATCCCACATTGAGTATCTGAAGCGGAAATGCCAACAAAGGATCAATTTTCTCCGAACAATTACCGGAACGTGGTGGGGAGCCCATCCGCAAGATCTTCTAACGTTGTACCGGACAACGATTTTATCGGTTTTAGAATACGGTAGTTTTTGCTTCCAGTCGGCGGCTAAAACGCACATCATCAAACTGGAACGGATCCAGTATCGTTGTCTTCGTATCGCGTTAGGATGCATGCACTCGACTCATACGATGAGCCTCGAAGTGTTAGCGAGCATGTTGCCACTCTCTGATCGGTTTTCGAAATTATCCCTCAGGCTCCTCACCCGTTGTGAAATTATGAACCCACTGGTGATTGCAAACTTTGAGAAGCTTCTTGAGCTAAACCCTCAAACTCGTTTTATGTCATTGTACTACGTGTACATAACACAGGATGTTAGCCCTTCGCAGCATAATCCCTATCGTGTTTGCTTCTCCGACTTTGACAATTATGTTCATTTTGATTTATCCATGACGCAAGAGATTCGTGGAATCCCAGAGCATCATCGTTCCATGATTGCTCCGTCAATTTTCGCTGCAAAGTTTGGCCAAGTTGATTCCGCAAGATCGTTCTTCACAGATGGATCACTAATAGAGGCGTCCGCTGGTTTTGGTATTTATAACGAATTTCATAGCGCCTCTCGAATGCTTCAAGCTCCTTGTTCCGTATTGCCGAAGCCGAAATTTCCCCTATATATTATTGAATGGAACAGGAAAATAATCTCGTAGTTCTACGTCAACAATGCGCTCGTGCTTTGGTCACAACCCTCAACTTTTTGTTTTGTCAGGGTAGCGGGATTTTTACCGGGGTTTTTTTTGGATTATTTGATTGTTTTCAAGGAGCGTTTTTCAATGTTTTATGGGTCAGTGAATGATAAGTTTCTATATGCAAAAGTATGTTTGCCATAGTGAAGTATCGTGGATGTTTTTTAACTGTTTCATGCTACATAAGCGCCATTTGAAGTGTTTACAATCTCCTTAGCTCAGTCGGTAAAGGCGCAGCTACAAAGCACGACCATGCTGGAGGTGGCTGGGTTCAATTCCCGGTCCGGTCAAGGAATTTTTCGGGTTGGAAAATTTCTCGACTTCCCTGGGCATAGAAGTATGATTGGACTTGCCACACAATTATACCAATGCAAAAATGGTACAGGCATCGTAAGCTCTCAATTAATAACTGTGGAAGTGCATCTAGAACACTAAGTTGAGAGCACGCAATAAGCTAATATGCGATATGCAATAAGCTTGAAAAGCGAAGAAGAAGAAGAAGAAGACAATCTCCATTGCTTTGAAATTTGGGTAGAACAACAATGCTTGTGCCTCCTGTGATAATAATGTAACTGCAACAATAATGACGACTGTCTCCACACAGCTCCGACGGCGGTTGTTTATCAATTAAATCTCAACAATATCTGTGTATCACAAAATTACATCTTCCAGCTCTCCTTGCAATAATATATAGCCAAAGGAAAAAACCATATATTCCAGAAATGAACCAAAACGCATCCTACAACTTCTAGGAATCCAAAACCTCTTGGATACCAACAATCCCACCGCCCGGGAAGGACAGCAATCGGAAAGATATATGTGCTGTACACCCTTCCGATGGACCACCTCCAGCTGCGCTGCCATCTATAGTGTACAATATGTGGTCAGTGGGCCACGCGATCCTTGAGCAGCAGTATAGTGCACCATCAGCAAGACAAATGATTGTTTTGCATGCCTCGGTCTTGGAAACGATTTTAGGTCCATACACTTGCACGTTCATGTGTCCAGCCCGGCCAGGAACCTTGCCATTTGATTGCAAGCAAAGAGTCTTGAGAAATGCAATCACGCCACAAGATACACTCGACCGATAATAGTGGGTAGGTGCGAGGGGCGCCCTTCTACTGCGCTCTGTTTGCCCATGCTCTACGTCGACACATGCAGCAAAGTGCATACAATCACGGCTAACATGGCACGTGTACGAATGAGGTTTTGCTGGTAAGTTAGGGCACTCGGTTAAAGTCTTGATTGTTTACTTTTCCGGTTCCGGGGAGGAGCCGAGCCGTCTCCTCAGCACAAAGCTTCCTGATTAGGGGGCGGTACTCGGCTTTCCACAATTTCTCAGACTGGGATAAACCAAGTGGCACGATTTACGCCGGCTATCAGTATCATAGACCGGAGCTAGTAATTATATGGCAAGTGATTGCAATTGAAGGTACATTGTTCGTCTGCTAATTGATGCAGTGTGGGGAAGTCTCAATGTTAAATATACTTCAAATTGCCTCATTCATTTTCGCTCACATGCCGAAATAGCTCAGTTGAGCTCCGGTGCAGTCCCGGGTTCCGGAATATAGCAGTTTTTTACAATTTGGCTACCTCACCATTACAAAAATCAGATTGTGATTTATTATCTCCAACCACGCCGAAATCGGTTCCCGTCTTTCCGATTTTTATTCGTTTTTAGAAGAAGCACTCTAATCCGATTAATTGCCGATCGTAAACCATCACCTACCAGAACTCAGGTTAGCTCAAAATAAATCCAGCCGAAAAAGCGTGCCTATCAACAGCAGCATCAGCATCCGCCAATTGATTATTCAGGAATTTAACGATTCTGCCGTTAACGTGGATGATGGGAATCCTCCGATACCTATTCCATTATCCAGCAGATATACGAATATAAAACTCCGCTGTTGTAATTTGGGTGATGGTTTCTGCGTTTCGAATCCGGTAAAAATGCCAACTAAGGATCGCCGAAGAATGCCACTTTTCCAATAAATGAAGCCAATTAAAACCGTTTACGAGCTCGTTTTCCAATTTTCTTGGGAACGATCCATTACCAGTCCGATGCGAAGATGCGATGGTGAAGTAGGTAGGGTAAACAGTCCAATAATTGCGAGTGCTCCTGATATATTCTTTGCAGCAATAGTTGAGGTAGTGTGTAGATTCAATAAAAGTTGTGCCTGTGGCCAAAATTTATGATTGACAAGTGTAGATTTGAAAAGGTATCGGCGTGACATTGAACAGTCAGTACCGCAACTATAGTAGCAATGCCGCAACTATGGGTACATGGTTCGTAAAGATGGTGGAATTTTTTTTAATGTAATGATAAGTTCAACTGCAAAATGAACATTTTTCCCGTGAAAAGCAACAAATTGGATTGCCAATAGCTAGGAGGAAGTTTCACTTCATTTCATACGAATAAAACAATCTATTTCCTCCCCTATTGAACCACTTACCCTAGGAAGCAAGCGTGTCGAAAAGCTATCGATCCACAAAAAGGATTAAAAAATTGCCTGCAGCTTTTTGGACATCCCAAACCCCACCGGCAGCGACCACGAACAGGCGACCAGCGATCGATGAGTGGAAGTGAATATCCGTCGTTGGCTGGCTTAGTTCGACCAGACCAGCCCCCCATCTTCCTTCAGAGAAGGCGAAGATGGGTGAAAGGTCATAAACCATCCGGAAATTGGTCTGACAGCGAATAGCTTTTCAGCTTGCGCTCCTGCTCCTGGAAGGGAACGCAAATAAAACGCTTGACTCCCACTGACGGCTGCAATGGTGTTTGGTGGCAGGGGCAGAAGGGGCATTTCCGGCTGAATGCTTTCATAAGTAGGTTGTAATGAGTGCGGTTGAAGTGGGTCGGGTTTGTGAAAGGATCGTTGTTTTCTTTTCAGACTTTGGCACCGAGGATTGAGGGCTGGAAGGTTCCGTTTTCAAGTTAAAGAGATCAAAGGAGCGGAGCTTCCTGATTCGACAGTGCGGGCCTATTTAAACCGCCCAAGGTTCATGGCAGTCGAAATGGAAGGGATTTATCAGCTTAGTGATGAAACGGCGGGGGGCTTTGATAGGAGAAATACGTAAAACCAGCATAAATACCTAACCTGAAAATTGCTTCATGATTTATTGCGAGTTCTTAGTTTTTGTTTTGCTTTGATTGTGTTGAAAGCACCTGGTAGGTTAGGTTAGGTTTTCATGTATCCCAATTTATTAGGGCGGCTTTCAGCCTGGGGCTGGTTCGCCTCAGGAGTCTCCTGAAGGGGGTCTCCTTAGTAACAGACTTTTAGAAAAATTTGGTAGAGGGCCAAGAAGGGGAGCTAGTTAATTGTATGTAAGGTAGCCACCATCCCTTCGAAGATCTTGTCTTGTATGCAGCTCCACTTAATAGCAAGATCAATTTGAGCTATCGATCTGAATTCACAATATCGCTGTATGAAGGGCCAAAAACGGTGGGGTGGACCCGTAAGCAGAGACACTTACGCGAAATCCACGGGAATTTAAGAATCTCCTTCCAACGATACGATCCAACAAATCGAATAACGCAATTCGCAATACTTATTAAGCTTCCTACAGGATGGTTTGTTAAGAAGGGCGCGTCAATCTCACTGAAACTGTTGGAGTAGAATTCACACCATCACAATCGAATCGGTAGGATAAAGAAAATGATAGTGTTTATTCCCTCCTAGACTCCGGTTGTCATACCACTCCAATCGTCCAGTTTCAGGTCAAATGATACCCTGATGTGCTCCCTCCCAACCCAGTATTTATTTATATATATATAGTAAACATATGTAATGGAGAAATGAAATATATCAGAACATTAAAATACGTAATAATGAAAATACATTTATATGGATAAAAAAACTGGTATTCCGCAATGAAAATAATAATTATTTTACATACAATATGATGCAGCTCTATGTCTCCTCAGCTCCCAATAAGGAAGATGTAACCCTGAAATTTCCAACAAAAGACACAGAAAAGGAGATTTTGTTAGTAAGTTGGGTTCGTTGGATCAGGATTCACCTTGATAAGTGATGCGACCATGGTTTTAAATGAATCAGTGTTATCATGCATTATACTTGGATTTGCCCGAAGCCAAAATCAAATGGTGTATCATTGGGCCTTATTACGGGTGTCACTACACGGTGATACTCAGAATAAGAGCCGTGATTACCGTACAAATCAAATGGGAATCACTTCACCGTGACGACAAGTGACAACTTTTCACCGTGTTGTGACATCCGTAATAAGCCCCCTTATAATATAAATCTGAAGACGTTCCATCATCGAAATGCTGAAAATGAACTTAGAGCATGAGCATGAGCAAAATTGATCGCCCGCGACTGCCAACACCAAAGAGCTGAAAACCAATTCAAACCTATCAAATCAACAGACAAAACTTGGGTGAAAGCTGTAAGAGTGAATCATTACAGTATAAATCTAATGATGTTCCATCATCAAAGAGCTGGAAGAAAACCCAAATAATTTAAATCAATAGATCCAGTCTGAATGAAGGCTGCAAAAAGAGAATAATTATACAGCAATGACCCCATTTTGTCAGCTAGCAAAGTATGCGTATCTTAAACATTCATCTTGAAGGAGGAAGGTATGAAATTACAATTATGTGGAATTATTGAAAAATAACAGTCTGATGCGCGGAGAGATTGACAGGATCGGGTCATAACTGTAATGTGAATATTAGGAAGATTTATCATCATCAAACTATTCTTGAATTGACCTGGAAGAATGCTTGTGAATAATTGTTATACAGATAAATTAAATTGATAAACTAAATGGTTCAAACAACAACTCTAGCCTGTAAAAAAGCTGAAAATAGGGAATCTTTACAATGTGGATCCCCGACGGTCTTCTACTCAGTAAGCAAAAGCGGCAGCCACCAGGCTAGTCGATCTGCTCAATTTAAATATTGAAACCTTATTTTATGAAGTTCTTAAGAATACCAATTGAAACACAATGTAAACAAATAAAAGTTAAGAGTCTCATCCGAATCAAATGATTCCAAACGATACGCATTCATAGAAATTAAGTTTAAATAGACAAAAGTAAAAAAATGGAACAATCTCACCAAATCAGTCCAACTGAATCCCTTGCAAGCAGCTATGTCACGCTTGGTGTAGTAGCTCCGATCATAGACCCGCCCTACGGGGGTCAATCCTCTGGTCAAATGTAGTCGATTGCTCCATGACGCGAACACGAAGCGACCGCTCACAAAATCATACAACGCGTAAACAAACTGAAATCAAAAACTATCACACGCGACGCCACAAATTTCTGTACCGGGAGCACAAGCGAAGAAAAAAAAACAAACAACGCAGATAGCGACACTTCTTCTGATGCCTGCAAACATGATGCATCACGTTTTCTTTTTCGATTCCAAAACTTCTCGGAAAGCGAGAAAACCACCAATCACACACGTATAACCGTCCGGGAGGCAGAGTGCCAGCGCTAATCTGGCAAAATCAGCGAACGCATGCACAAAACAGAAATAAACTTATACACAACCGTATCCGAACAGGTTCGAAGCTGAACTCTAGAAGGGGAGCTAGTTAATTAATAACTAAATAAAACGAATGTCACAGAGTTGGCTGTCTCTCTTATTGAACGTGGTTACCTAGTACGGCTGACTGAAGAGAAGTACACCCAACTAACAATTTTCGCAATGTAAACGCTTTACTCACTTCATTTATACAGCCTCAAGCTGTATTCAAATGTTATACGATATGAGGAAACCTTTAACTCAACCTCTATACGCAAATCTGGCGAACTTAGTCAGCTACTTATGGCTGTTGGAACGGTTGGGACAAGCTTTTATTGCATATCTATTTACGCTTCTGTACTGCTGTTATTCTGCTGTTTAGTTGTGTGTGAACTTGAGAGGCACTTATTCAACCTTTATCCGATTATCCAATAATCACTACACAGCTTTTGCTTGACGTCAGTCAGGTTAAATAATATTGCTTACGTTTTTTTTTTGTTGGAGGAATTTATCATGTTTATTTTACTGCAAATCAAATTAATCGAAATTAGTTCAACACCACCAAATTATTTACACTGTACCGGAGTCTGGAATCGAACTCGAGACGACCGCATTGGCGAACCTTGATACTACCAACTTCGCTACGCCAACACATTGAACTGACGTAAACAAAAACGCATGCCCTTCTACAACAAGATCGCTGAGTAGAGGCTTTATAATAGTGAACATGAATCACTTTTCTCGACTAGGTCATTCAGCTTTGTAAAGAAGCAGAGTAAAAGCTGTAAAACTGCACAAGTCTAAAAATAAACCTAGTTGACTGTAAAATCGCTTCCAAAGTAGCGCCAACATAGTTTATTAGTTGAGTAAATGTTATTTAGTTGTTTAGAAAGCACTTTTGATGTTTATGTTATTCAGCAAGAGTGGTTGGTTGTGTAGAAGCCATCAATTAAGTAATATATTTGCTATATTAGCTTTGCTTTGAAGCTAAAAGTTGAAAGTTGATTAATATTTGCATAGAAGCGATATTAGCGTTTATTGGGTGATGTTATTCAGTGCGACTGACAAATTAATGGTAAATGGTTGTGAAAATTTTGAGTAAACGCTCTCCAAAACTATTTTGCTAGCTTCTGCTTGTAGCTGTATCTGCAGCTTTGTTTCAGCTACTTTACAGCGCAACGCTGGAAAAGTTGGCTTATAAAGCTGAAAATGGCAGGTTGGGCAGGTTCCTAGCGGTGGTCGGAGTCAGTATGGGAGTTCGGGCTGGTCATGGTATGGTAATGGTTTCCAGCTGGTTTACCTCATTCATGGCCGTCAGTTGTAAGGGTCTCATTGGTGTCAGTACTTTTTCGGCAACCACAAATCAAACGTTAATTTCGCTGTATTTTCTCACCATAACACTTCGCTGAACGCCTTTTGTTGCGGGGTATTGCAGTGGACTGTAAAACTGCCGTTAAACCAAAGCTGCCTTCATGCAGCGGAGAGAAGTGATGCTGATTCCCCAAGTGGAATCTAATCAAGTTTTGTTGATTACCAATCAACCAGGAACTGCCTTCATTGCAGTCAGCCACCAACTAATCAATGCGGATGTTCTAACTCTTTCATAGCCCTGAAAAGGGCTGCACACAATCTCTACAGCTTGGTGAAACGAGGGACTGGTGCGATCAAGCCGGATAATTTTGTGGTTAGGCAAGCAGAAGCTGTCACCGGACTTCAGGTGGGTCTCGGTTAGAAGACTTCTGCTTTGTCCAGCAGAAGATCCAGACGTTTCTTGAGGAGGGGCGGTTCGCAGCCTTGCATTCACTTGTCCATCAAGAGGCGGAAAGTCCTCCGCCCGGAAAGCCGGAGCCTTATCCTTTCTTCGTGCAGGTTGATTTTTGGTGGACGCTTGATTTCGGATGCGCTTGAAATCCTCGCGTTTAGGGCACTGCTTGTTGGATCCTTGGTGAGCACCACCACAGTTGGCGCGTTTTAACGCCACGGCTCCATTCACAGGGCTGTCGGAAGTGGCGTGTTGCAATTGCAGGTGCCGTGTCCGAAGTTCAGACACCGTTGGCACTGAGTCACATCACGATGGCGGCCACGGTATGGCTCCCAGCGGACGATGATGGAATTGATGGACCGGATGGCTTTCAGTGCGTTGAGCGTTACCGTTCCCTTCTGGAAGTGTACCAGGAAAAGGATATCCGGATACGCCCTCACATTCTCGTCCCTCCTTGTCATCCTGAAGACGGCACTTGGGGCCAGCTTGTACCGGTCCCTGATTTCTGATTCGATAAACTTCCCCCTTGGAAGTCCTCAGGTGGGCAACTACCACGTCATACTCCGTTTTGGTACGGAGCACCACCTTAGTGCCGACTCTGCCCATCTTGTATTCGGTTTTAACGCCAAGCGTCGCTAGATCCGCGATGAGCACATTAAGATGGGCATTTTCACTACCAATGGAGGTAGCTTCACTTTTGCCGTGATCATTTCGGCAGTATTCTCGGTTTCGGCAGCGTCACCGAAATCTCCAACATCACTGTTGTTCGTCACAGCGACATCGGACTGGCCTCGATTTTCCTTCCTTTTCTTGCTGCATAGCTGGCTGGATATTCCCATCCATGGGGCGAACAGCAAACCTGTTCGAGGTAGGCACACCGGAGCTTCCTTCCCAACAAACAATTCAGAGTCACAAATAAGCATATTTATTGAATAAATGCTGGTTAACAGTGTACAATGCTGAATAAAACGAGTTGTCGAATTATGTGTTGAAAAAGCTCATTAAGATCGATAGATGCACATTTATTCCACTGTTTGCTCTGATCTGATTAATATACTTATTAAAAGCTGTAAAAGCGTTAAATGTCTTCCCAATTCAACGCCAAAAGTTTGATCTAATGACAAACTGAAAAAGTGTAATTTGTACATACATTGACACTTTAATTCGACTGTTTTCAATTGATTTAATAACATGCTTTATTTGACGTCTAATAATTGTTTTCTAGCTTCGTTATTAGATTCCATTGGATTGCTTAACAATATTGCTGAATAAAGGTGAATACAGTCAGCATAATAGCTCTATACCACTATGCGTCCATGTTTTAATTGCGTGCTTTGTAAATGCTTTACAAAAGGCGTATTCATTCATTATTCCACAACACTTGTTTAAGGCTAACAACAAAACGAAATTGGTAGCTTAGTGGTTACCATTTCCGCTTTCCGAGTAGAAGGTCGCGAGTTCAATCCCCCAACCTCAACCCTTTTTTTATTTATTTTCTACGCATAATTAATTTAAATCGTAATCATAGATCGTATCACTCACGACATCACGATCTATCGAATAGAATAGCCCAGCATCCTTTCCATCGAAATTAGAGAGATGGAGAGGTAACATTGGTCTCATGTAAAACAACTATGTATGAATTAATCATTCTCACATCTCCTTAAACTAGCTAGAGTTACGGCTGGAAGTGCTGATAGGTATTCAGATTCAAGCTTTTATTGCTTATTTAGCAGCCCATATGATGTATTCTAGGATAGCTCAGATGGCAAGGCAAGCGGCTGGTGATCGGAAGGTTATGGTTCGAATCCCATCTAACAACATGTGTGTATGTATGTTATAAATGTTCTAGTATATGTGTGTGGTGGGTGCGTGCTTCGACAGAAATAATGACACAACAATTACTAACAAGAACAACCCTGCTCTGTCGTTCTTATTTGTTTGGATTAATTATCCCGAAGTTTAATAAATGTTTAATAGTGTCTAATTGAATATTATTTCACATGAGAATCAACCGTCTATATACACCTTTATACCATCGCTGTTTAAGGAAGTAATGATGTCTAATAAACGCTGAATAATCAAAAATTTGATCGAATAAGCTCTGTTACAACACTTTTAAGTCGAATAAAAGCTTCTCAACATACCTTATTCAGCACCAAATAGTTCGATGTTGTGGTTGAATAAATTCTCCAGATTTGTGTGAAAAAAGTCTGAACAGAAGTTATTATTCAAAATAGTACAAGTATTATCAAGCATGCAGTTGAATTAAATCGTCAAAAAGTCGTTTCTTCAATAGGCAATTGCTTGTTGGGTTCACCGGGGTTCTGGACCTTCACCATTTCGGGGCACACACTCACGCACAACAAACCGCGAAAGAGAGAGCGCGAACACTATCGCCACAAACTTTTAAAACAACTCGAGAGAGCGAGCTAACACCGAACTGAACTGCTTGACGATCAAGCAGAGAATCGAATCATGAGTTCTCTGAACTGTGCGGACAGGTAGCCGTGCTTTTATACCTTTATTGTTGTCGTTGTTCGTTCTCTCGTGGTCGAGTTGCTGGTGATCTTCCTTATCAGGGCGTGGCTAATGCTGTAAATCTTTTCCTTTTTCAGTTCGTTGCGATGCGAACTGAACACCTTTAAATGATTGCTTTGATTTTCAGCTTCAATCTGATAACATTTTTACGACGGAGCAAAATTGTTATGCCAGGTGTACTACAAATTAAATAAACGCACTACAAAATGCGAATGATTTCGAGTTGCCGATAATAGAACAGCTGGTAAACCCACATTTCAAATGGATAAGTTGCCGAAGAAAAAGAGGTTGCCGACAATAATCACACTCACCTGGGAAGTTTGGAGCGCTGTAAAAACGTTTACAAACCGTTTCGGACAAACTTTCAGACAATAAAATATAACCCATAAGCAGGCTTTTGGCATATTTATTTCATTCAACCTCAATACCATAACCGTACGCTCGCACCACTGCACTCATAAGGTTCTGTACAACAACTGGCTGCAGCTTCTTCTGTACAGAGATCTACTTTTTCTTCATGTCTTCCTCAGATCTGACTTCCTTGGGATGCTTCCGTACTACCTGCTTCATAATAGCCCAGTATTTTTCGATGGGGTTCACGTCCTTGGGTACAAAAGTGACCCCGTTGACTTCGTACCACTCCAGAGCAACATTTGAATAGTCCTGTTAGCAGTCCCTCCATAGAGGTAACTCTAAGACCAAAGGGTCCCGAAAAACCAAGCTCAACTCAGCTCTGATACTATTTTCGGTTCCAAGCTAATTGATGGACCCCTCGAAACATAGGAAAATCCACGAACCCCTCATTCTATCTGTCAAAGTTTCATGGCGAATCAAAACAAACATAGTGTAGTACTAGAATTTCAACTAGAATGGGTTACGTTAATCAATTTTCTTGGGACCAATAGGCTAGTCAAGCAGTGAGCCAATTTAAAATCGTTAGTTTCCACAGTTTGGTCCCTCCCGGTCCTTGGCTCTCTGAAAAAGACTTGGACGGATTCAACTTTTTAGCCACATCCCTGACCGAAGCATTGGGATTGCACTTAATCGCTTTCACTACACGCTTGTGATCCTGATCACTAATAGAACATCCATTCTGACCGCATTTCTCCTTCCGTTCGATGCTCAGAGTTTCGTAGTAACGTTTAATCACACGACTCACCGTTGACTGCACGATTCCGAGAGAGTTGAGGATTTTCCAGGTGCTTGCGCAAAATCTATTCACGACGTTGCTTTTTGGGTGACGCCATTTTTTCCAACTTTCGAAAAACTGACAGCGATTAACATACAGTGTAAACAATACATTCTAAACTACTTCTACCCTAATTTTCAAGAGAAAATACCCAATGGGTAATTTACTACAGCGTTTTTTTTTTCATGATGCAATTTGATGTAGGACACCCTTTATGTGTCCCTGACGCTGAGGAAATGCTAATAGAAGTACGGACACTGATTAGATTGATAAGAATACGTAAATTTCCCTATGTCAAAGATCAACTGTACCATAGATAAATTTCAGAAACTGATTCTCTTTGTTGATGCCGGTGACTTAAAATGCATGAAACGTCAAGATCTAGTGCACGTAAGGGAAACTTGGACTACCCATTAAATGAGTAAAATGTTACCCATTTGTGAGTAATTGCAACTACAAAAATAAGTAGTAAGTATTAATTTTTGAGTAACAAAGTAAGAGAAGTACACCCAACTAACAATTTTCGCAATGTAAACGCTTTACTCACTTCATTTATACAGCCTCAAGCTGTATTCAAATGTTATACGATATGAGGAAACCTTTAACTCAACCTCTATACGCAAATCTGGCGAACTTAGTCAGCTACTTATGGCTGTTGGAACGGTTGGGACAAGCTTTTATTGCATATCTATTTACGCTTCTGTACTGCTGTTATTCTGCTGTTTAGTTGTGTGTGAACTTGAGAGGCACTTATTCAACCTTTATCCGATTATCCAATAATCACTACACAGCTTTTGCTTGACGTCAGTCAGGTTAAATAATATTGCTTACGTTTTTTTTTTGTTGGAGGAATTTATCATGTTTATTTTACTGCAAATCAAATTAATCGAAATTAGTTCAACACCACCAAATTATTTACACTGTACCGGAGTCTGGAATCGAACTCGAGACGACCGCATTGGCGAACCTTGATACTACCAACTTCGCTACGCCAACACATTGAACTGACGTAAACAAAAACGCATGCCCTTCTACAACAAGATCGCTGAGTAGAGGCTTTATAATAGTGAACATGAATCACTTTTCTCGACTAGGTCATTCAGCTTTGTAAAGAAGCAGAGTAAAAGCTGTAAAACTGCACAAGTCTAAAAATAAACCTAGTTGACTGTAAAATCGCTTCCAAAGTAGCGCCAACATAGTTTATTAGTTGAGTAAATGTTATTTAGTTGTTTAGAAAGCACTTTTGATGTTTATGTTATTCAGCAAGAGTGGTTGGTTGTGTAGAAGCCATCAATTAAGTAATATATTTGCTATATTAGCTTTGCTTTGAAGCTAAAAGTTGAAAGTTGATTAATATTTGCATAGAAGCGATATTAGCGTTTATTGGGTGATGTTATTCAGTGCGACTGACAAATTAATGGTAAATGGTTGTGAAAATTTTGAGTAAACGCTCTCCAAAACTATTTTGCTAGCTTCTGCTTGTAGCTGTATCTGCAGCTTTGTTTCAGCTACTTTACAGCGCAACGCTGGAAAAGTTGGCTTATAAAGCTGAAAATGGCAGGTTGGGCAGGTTCCTAGCGGTGGTCGGAGTCAGTATGGGAGTTCGGGCTGGTCATGGTATGGTAATGGTTTCCAGCTGGTTTACCTCATTCATGGCCGTCAGTTGTAAGGGTCTCATTGGTGTCAGTACTTTTTCGGCAACCACAAATCAAACGTTAATTTCGCTGTATTTTCTCACCATAACACTTCGCTGAACGCCTTTTGTTGCGGGGTATTGCAGTGGACTGTAAAACTGCCGTTAAACCAAAGCTGCCTTCATGCAGCGGAGAGAAGTGATGCTGATTCCCCAAGTGGAATCTAATCAAGTTTTGTTGATTACCAATCAACCAGGAACTGCCTTCATTGCAGTCAGCCACCAACTAATCAATGCGGATGTTCTAACTCTTTCATAGCCCTGAAAAGGGCTGCACACAATCTCTACAGCTTGGTGAAACGAGGGACTGGTGCGATCAAGCCGGATAATTTTGTGGTTAGGCAAGCAGAAGCTGTCACCGGACTTCAGGTGGGTCTCGGTTAGAAGACTTCTGCTTTGTCCAGCAGAAGATCCAGACGTTTCTTGAGGAGGGGCGGTTCGCAGCCTTGCATTCACTTGTCCATCAAGAGGCGGAAAGTCCTCCGCCCGGAAAGCCGGAGCCTTATCCTTTCTTCGTGCAGGTTGATTTTTGGTGGACGCTTGATTTCGGATGCGCTTGAAATCCTCGCGTTTAGGGCACTGCTTGTTGGATCCTTGGTGAGCACCACCACAGTTGGCGCGTTTTAACGCCACGGCTCCATTCACAGGGCTGTCGGAAGTGGCGTGTTGCAATTGCAGGTGCCGTGTCCGAAGTTCAGACACCGTTGGCACTGAGTCACATCACGATGGCGGCCACGGTATGGCTCCCAGCGGACGATGATGGAATTGATGGACCGGATGGCTTTCAGTGCGTTGAGCGTTACCGTTCCCTTCTGGAAGTGTACCAGGAAAAGGATATCCGGATACGCCCTCACATTCTCGTCCCTCCTTGTCATCCTGAAGACGGCACTTGGGGCCAGCTTGTACCGGTCCCTGATTTCTGATTCGATAAACTTCCCCCTTGGAAGTCCTCAGGTGGGCAACTACCACGTCATACTCCGTTTTGGTACGGAGCACCACCTTAGTGCCGACTCTGCCCATCTTGTATTCGGTTTTAACGCCAAGCGTCGCTAGATCCGCGATGAGCACATTAAGATGGGCATTTTCACTACCAATGGAGGTAGCTTCACTTTTGCCGTGATCATTTCGGCAGTATTCTCGGTTTCGGCAGCGTCACCGAAATCTCCAACATCACTGTTGTTCGTCACAGCGACATCGGACTGGCCTCGATTTTCCTTCCTTTTCTTGCTGCATAGCTGGCTGGATATTCCCATCCATGGGGCGAACAGCAAACCTGTTCGAGGTAGGCACACCGGAGCTTCCTTCCCAACAAACAATTCAGAGTCACAAATAAGCATATTTATTGAATAAATGCTGGTTAACAGTGTACAATGCTGAATAAAACGAGTTGTCGAATTATGTGTTGAAAAAGCTCATTAAGATCGATAGATGCACATTTATTCCACTGTTTGCTCTGATCTGATTAATATACTTATTAAAAGCTGTAAAAGCGTTAAATGTCTTCCCAATTCAACGCCAAAAGTTTGATCTAATGACAAACTGAAAAAGTGTAATTTGTACATACATTGACACTTTAATTCGACTGTTTTCAATTGATTTAATAACATGCTTTATTTGACGTCTAATAATTGTTTTCTAGCTTCGTTATTAGATTCCATTGGATTGCTTAACAATATTGCTGAATAAAGGTGAATACAGTCAGCATAATAGCTCTATACCACTATGCGTCCATGTTTTAATTGCGTGCTTTGTAAATGCTTTACAAAAGGCGTATTCATTCATTATTCCACAACACTTGTTTAAGGCTAACAACAAAACGAAATTGGTAGCTTAGTGGTTACCATTTCCGCTTTCCGAGTAGAAGGTCGCGAGTTCAATCCCCCAACCTCAACCCTTTTTTTATTTATTTTCTACGCATAATTAATTTAAATCGTAATCATAGATCGTATCACTCACGACATCACGATCTATCGAATAGAATAGCCCAGCATCCTTTCCATCGAAATTAGAGAGATGGAGAGGTAACATTGGTCTCATGTAAAACAACTATGTATGAATTAATCATTCTCACATCTCCTTAAACTAGCTAGAGTTACGGCTGGAAGTGCTGATAGGTATTCAGATTCAAGCTTTTATTGCTTATTTAGCAGCCCATATGATGTATTCTAGGATAGCTCAGATGGCAAGGCAAGCGGCTGGTGATCGGAAGGTTATGGTTCGAATCCCATCTAACAACATGTGTGTATGTATGTTATAAATGTTCTAGTATATGTGTGTGGTGGGTGCGTGCTTCGACAGAAATAATGACACAACAATTACTAACAAGAACAACCCTGCTCTGTCGTTCTTATTTGTTTGGATTAATTATCCCGAAGTTTAATAAATGTTTAATAGTGTCTAATTGAATATTATTTCACATGAGAATCAACCGTCTATATACACCTTTATACCATCGCTGTTTAAGGAAGTAATGATGTCTAATAAACGCTGAATAATCAAAAATTTGATCGAATAAGCTCTGTTACAACACTTTTAAGTCGAATAAAAGCTTCTCAACATACCTTATTCAGCACCAAATAGTTCGATGTTGTGGTTGAATAAATTCTCCAGATTTGTGTGAAAAAAGTCTGAACAGAAGTTATTATTCAAAATAGTACAAGTATTATCAAGCATGCAGTTGAATTAAATCGTCAAAAAGTCGTTTCTTCAATAGGCAATTGCTTGTTGGGTTCACCGGGGTTCTGGACCTTCACCATTTCGGGGCACACACTCACGCACAACAAACCGCGAAAGAGAGAGCGCGAACACTATCGCCACAAACTTTTAAAACAACTCGAGAGAGCGAGCTAACACCGAACTGAACTGCTTGACGATCAAGCAGAGAATCGAATCATGAGTTCTCTGAACTGTGCGGACAGGTAGCCGTGCTTTTATACCTTTATTGTTGTCGTTGTTCGTTCTCTCGTGGTCGAGTTGCTGGTGATCTTCCTTATCAGGGCGTGGCTAATGCTGTAAATCTTTTCCTTTTTCAGTTCGTTGCGATGCGAACTGAACACCTTTAAATGATTGCTTTGATTTTCAGCTTCAATCTGATAACATTTTTACGACGGAGCAAAATTGTTATGCCAGGTGTACTACAAATTAAATAAACGCACTACAAAATGCGAATGATTTCGAGTTGCCGATAATAGAACAGCTGGTAAACCCACATTTCAAATGGATAAGTTGCCGAAGAAAAAGAGGTTGCCGACAATAATCACACTCACCTGGGAAGTTTGGAGCGCTGTAAAAACGTTTACAAACCGTTTCGGACAAACTTTCAGACAATAAAATATAACCCATAAGCAGGCTTTTGGCATATTTATTTCATTCAACCTCAATACCATAACCGTACGCTCGCACCACTGCACTCATAAGGTTCTGTACAACAACTGGCTGCAGCTTCTTCTGTACAGAGATCTACTTTTTCTTCATGTCTTCCTCAGATCTGACTTCCTTGGGATGCTTCCGTACTACCTGCTTCATAATAGCCCAGTATTTTTCGATGGGGTTCACGTCCTTGGGTACAAAAGTGACCCCGTTGACTTCGTACCACTCCAGAGCAACATTTGAATAGTCCTGTTAGCAGTCCCTCCATAGAGGTAACTCTAAGACCAAAGGGTCCCGAAAAACCAAGCTCAACTCAGCTCTGATACTATTTTCGGTTCCAAGCTAATTGATGGACCCCTCGAAACATAGGAAAATCCACGAACCCCTCATTCTATCTGTCAAAGTTTCATGGCGAATCAAAACAAACATAGTGTAGTACTAGAATTTCAACTAGAATGGGTTACGTTAATCAATTTTCTTGGGACCAATAGGCTAGTCAAGCAGTGAGCCAATTTAAAATCGTTAGTTTCCACAGTTTGGTCCCTCCCGGTCCTTGGCTCTCTGAAAAAGACTTGGACGGATTCAACTTTTTAGCCACATCCCTGACCGAAGCATTGGGATTGCACTTAATCGCTTTCACTACACGCTTGTGATCCTGATCACTAATAGAACATCCATTCTGACCGCATTTCTCCTTCCGTTCGATGCTCAGAGTTTCGTAGTAACGTTTAATCACACGACTCACCGTTGACTGCACGATTCCGAGAGAGTTGAGGATTTTCCAGGTGCTTGCGCAAAATCTATTCACGACGTTGCTTTTTGGGTGACGCCATTTTTTCCAACTTTCGAAAAACTGACAGCGATTAACATACAGTGTAAACAATACATTCTAAACTACTTCTACCCTAATTTTCAAGAGAAAATACCCAATGGGTAATTTACTACAGCGTTTTTTTTTTCATGATGCAATTTGATGTAGGACACCCTTTATGTGTCCCTGACGCTGAGGAAATGCTAATAGAAGTACGGACACTGATTAGATTGATAAGAATACGTAAATTTCCCTATGTCAAAGATCAACTGTACCATAGATAAATTTCAGAAACTGATTCTCTTTGTTGATGCCGGTGACTTAAAATGCATGAAACGTCAAGATCTAGTGCACGTAAGGGAAACTTGGACTACCCATTAAATGAGTAAAATGTTACCCATTTGTGAGTAATTGCAACTACAAAAATAAGTAGTAAGTATTAATTTTTGAGTAACAAATACTCATAAATTGGTAAAATTTTTACTCATTTAATGGGTAGTCCCAGTCTCCCTCGAAAATGCGTACTTTGTAGTCAATATCGAGTATTTTATAGTCCCACCCAATAATGTTTTGCGGTTACCGTGTGGACAAAAGTGAAAAATCTCGTCGGTGATGGAACTTCCGATTTCCCATTCATGTTTGTAAATTTAGGATAAAGGAATGGATCAAGTGGCTGCAGGTTAGGATTCGTTCTGTAAGTTAAAAAGGTAAGAAAATGAAGCACTTGAAAATTAAAGCTAAGTTAAATCCTTTTAGAAGGTTTTGGTTGCCATCTTCCCGTGTATCAAAGATTTGTGATCATTATGATCATTATTTCAATACCAGCAGTGCTGATTTACCGTTCAAATACTCCAAATGTGGATGTTTACACACCCGGTTCAAAATAATGAAGCGGCACATCATTATGAACCATCCTCCGGAATTGGAACAGGAACAAGAGGGTTATTTAGCAAATGTGATGGGATGATACATCGGACGTCGTAGACATAATTGAAATGCAGCGTTAGGAAATGCAGCAGGCGCATCGTGCCACGTTGCGCGCCAAACAGTGGTCAGGTAATAAAAATGATTAGTTAGCAGTTTTAGTCTATAAAGCAGCTCGCGACATGCGGCTCGCTCTCTTTTTCATTCGGTTAGTCGTCGGTGCAGTAAGTCAGGTTAAATTAGGTGAAAAGTGAATAAGAATAACCTTAGTGCTTAGTGAAGTACAGTGCTTTGTGTTTTTTAAAAAGAAAGGAAAGAAAGCTCATTTCCTTACTCAGATTTTTTTTTATTTTTTAATAAAATTGTTTGTTCTATCGTTTTGATATTTCATATTTTATCAATATCAAAACAATTTATTACTCATTTTGAAAAACGGTAACTTTACATGAAATGAGTAACATTTACTCAGATATGCTGTTTTACCACATATCAGAACTGAGTGCAAGTTACTCTGATGTTGACAAATGCTAGCATTACTCAAAAGTGAGTAATTATAGCTTTTCTCACTTATGTGTAGTTCCACTTTTACCGAAAGAGAGTAGATTTTTAGTCACTTTTGAGTAACATTGAAGGAGCGTGTGATAACTCGAAATGTTTGTTTGCCAAAAATCATCTTTCTAAGACGAAAAAATTCTTAGTTCCAGAAAGTAACTTAGACGAAAGAGTTTACAGATATAATTCGATCTTAAAATTCACTAAGCCCCAGAAAGTTGATTTATGGGTTAACACTAGATCTAGACGTTTCATGGATTTTAAGCTATTTGGCATCGATTTTTTTTTTTTTGCGATTTCCTGAATTTCATTACACGGTGAATGAGAACGACTCAAATTTGAGTTTAGTTCACTCATAATCGCCAAAAGTGCAGGAACTCAGCGATGAGTTAATTTGCCTCATGTTTTCCCAGGTTTTTCCAGGATTTTCCAGGGAAAAATTCCCGAATTTGAGAAAAGTAAAGATTGGATTCACTCAGTCTATTGGTACTACTCCAAGACTGAATAAAATTTTCGTCAATTTCCTCATTTTCCGGCAGATTTTTTAGGTTTTCCACAGGAAACCATGAGACAAATTTAACTCATCGCTGCGTTCCTGCACTTTTGGCGATTATGAGTGAACTAAACTCAAATTTGAGTCGTTCTCATTCGCCGTGTAGGTTTTCGACAAAAAAAATAGTTAGGGGAAATGGATGTAATGTCGTGTAATTTTAAATGATGGGCCCAATCTTAGATCCATAGGCCAACATTAGAGCCATTTCCCTTAAATACTAAAGTCTTAGAATCAGGACACATAAAACCGGTAGTTTATCGAGATTGATTTGACGTAAGAAAAATGTTATTTAGTCACAATGAAGGTATTTTATTGTACTTTCATAAAAAAAAAATACTCCGAAGGTGTTCGGATGAACTCACGGACTTTCTTTGGAATTCCCGCGATCATCTGCCGCACATCGAACTGGTCAACCTCAGTGGCCATTTTATCAGTTCCCAGGCGTATTTATCAGCAAAAATAAACTGAATTTGCTGAGGACATCACCCCACGCTGTGGCCAGTTAAAATTTTTGTCCGGAAGCCTGCCTAAAATACATCTTGTCAAAGGTTTCGTCTGCCATGAGAAGACATCCTCTGTACTTCGTCAGATCCATATCCGAGAGTCCTAGGTTTCTCTTGATCGACCTCAACACCTTCCAGTTCAGCGGCCGATCCAATGTTCCAGCACGACGTTTGCTTTGAACCTTCCGGGTCACATTCTTGCGACACACGGAACCACTTGAGAACATCTCCCATGGTAGATGGCAATTTTAAACATTTTAGCGACATTTCGAATTGACTACGTTGGGTTTTCGACATCAAGTACAACTTTGTTAATACTGGACGTATCGAGATGAAACTTCCACCACTGAAATACGTGAACTTTCAAAACAAACCGCTGTCAAAACATTCCAAATCCGATCACTAGAGGTGCTGCTATAGAGTAAATAAAGTATTCGGATTCTAAGTGGACACGTGAACTTTCAAAACAAACCGCTGTCAAAACATTTCAAATCCGATCACTAGAGGTGCTGCTATAGAGTAAATAAAGTATTCGGATTCTAAGTGGACCAGACTTTAAATCTTGATGTTTCATTATTTTTTTAAAAAAGTTTTCGATTTGGTGTATCCCAATGAAATAAGTTTATACTTTAAACCGCTTTGCAGCACCCCTAAATCATGTCCGATTGAGCCCAAATTATGCATAGCGTCTTTTTTTAAGGCATTGAACCTTGGTACATGGGCTATTTAAAAAAATCAATGGTTTATTTTTCCCATACATTTCATTGTACAGGAAAAACGTTTTTGCTAGTGGCAACAGTAAACTGGATCTGGATTCACATTGGACAGTGGTACGACCTTGTCAATTCAACAATGTAAAGGGGGCCTATGAAAGACCTTATGATCTTCGGTTCAGTTGGTAAAACTGGTCTCCACTGGGCGACCGAGCCCCTTTAAATCACAACAAATTACGGCTACACCGGTTCGAGCTAGTATTACGCTATCTAAGACCCTGCACCAGATTTAAATGCCTAACTTCAGCTTTTTTTGCACCAAAAATTTAAAAAAATCGAAGGGGGTCTTTTGAAAAAATTAACAATTCATCTTTGTTACGTTTTAAAGTGATTCACAATTAATGTATGTGACAAAATCGAATTACGGTTTTAAAAAATTTACCAATTTCATCGAAAAACTCTACATTATTCATGCCGCCGTCGATTCGCTGCAAATGGTTTTCGCAGCAGTCAACATTGAGCCCATTAAAGCATTAATCACACAACCAGAAGAACAACCCCTGTAACCATAGGCACGTTATTTTGTCTTTTTTGGATAGATATGGGCCTCATCAGAACTTGCAAACACTGGTGTAGCCGTTGTTCAGCTGTATATAGCCAAAAAGGCGAAATAACGTGCCTATGGTTACTTGGGAATGTCCCTGTCAGTGCAGAACAAGTCTGGATAGTTGGTTGGATGGCTGGTTGCTGGTTAGAAAAGAGAAAATGCGACGCTTTTAAGAATGAACAGCTCTTATTTGGCTGTTCAGACCAGCCATGATCAAAACACCGAAACATTTTGCACGGGTGGCAGTTTTGCCTTGTACATCACTTGCACTTGCCTTGCACATTACCAAAAGTATCGAGTTCTGTCGAGGCTATTCGCTCCATGAGACCGGTGAAGCACTCCTCGTATTTTCTCATGAAAATATCAGAGCTTCTTAGTGCTTTATCTTTAAGATCTTTTGTCATCATCTTTGCATGGGTCCCATCTCATTGCTCGATTCCGGGCAATGAGAAGGCGGACTCTCTTGCAAAGGTGGGCGCTATAGAAGGCGATATTTACGATATAACAGTCACTCGCCAGCTGGCAAACATAAATGGAGTGAAGGGTGTTTGGGATGATGGATATATTCGATCATCCCTAAGGTTTCGAAGATTCCTTGCTTCAAAGGGTTGGAGATGGGTCGAGACTTCAATCGTATGATTTCTCGCCTCATGTCCAGTCACTTATCGTTAAACGGTCACTTTTTCCGTGTTGGGCTGGGGGACAGCAATCTCTGTGAATGTGGACAAGGTTACCAGGACGCAGATCACATTATTTGGTTTTGTGCTGAGCATCGTGGAGTCAGATCTGAGCTATACGATTCCCTTCGGGCTCAAGGTAGACAACCTAGTGTTCCAGTTCGGTATGTTTTGGCTGAACGTGATCTGGAGTTTATGAAACTCATATATGTTTTCTTGAAGAATATTAACCTTAGATTGTAAGTTTGATTAACCTTTTGTTTAGTTTGTATTTTGTGTGAGTGTGTGTTTTTAATGTTTGTTTCGACGACGATGAGCGACTGGCTGCCAGTTACGTACCATGAGCAGAATTGATATCAATCCCGAGATGTTTTTCAGGGCTTCTTCGAAACTCAAGTCGTACAACCCGGGTCCTGACGGAATTCCATCGGCGTTCCTCAAAACGCACTTGGACAGTTTGTTGTCTCCACTGCTGCACGTTTTTCAACGGTCCGTGGACGTCGGCGTTTTCCCATCCTGTTGAAAGCCAGCGCACATGTTTCCATTACACAAGTAAGGCAAAAAACAGGACGTTGGCAACTACCGTGGCATCACTTCGCTTAGCGCTGTTGCTATTCGAACTCGTTGTTATTACATTACTCGCTCACTGTACGCCGTATATTAGTATCGACCAGCATGGTCGCTCCACTGCCACTAATTTGCTGTGCCTTACTTTCTACATATCTAACAGTATGGACAGGCTTGGTATCCATGGCTGCCTTTTGCTATAGTTTCAGCCGTGTCTCACCGATCGCTAACTTACTGTTGTCATTGGTGATCACCAGTCCCGTATGCTCGCTGCCACGTCCGGCATACCAAAGGGTAGTCACCTGGGACCGCTGATTTTCCTGATTTACTTCAACGACGTGAATCTGATAATTGAGGGACCACGATTAACTTACACGGATGACCTTAAACTCTTCTTTCGAATTAACTCAATTCCTTCCTTCAACGTCAGTTGAATGCTTTTGGTGATTGGTGTATTCTGAATCATATGGAGGTTAACCCGTCCAAATGCTCGGTTATCTCTTTTTTGCGCAAGAAAGAGACTATTATTTTCAGGTATGTTTTGTTATGCACTGAAATTGAGCGCGTCAGCAAAATTAAGTACCCAGGTGTTATTTTGGATACACAACTTTCTTTCAAGCAGCATATCTCGTATGCCGTCGACAAAGCTTCTAGAATTCTAGGGTTTATATTCATGATTGTCAAAGACTTCACGGTTATCTACTGTCTTAAATCGTTGTACTGCTCCTTGTCTCGCTCCATATTAGAATACTGCTCGGTTGTCTGGACCCCTCACTACATCAACGGTGCCAAAAGTGTTTAGTATGTTCAGTAACGGTTCCTGCGATATGCGCTACGTAAACTGCCATGGACGGATCCCTACCGATTGTCTCGCTACGAAAGTCGTTCGCAACTAATCCATCTGAAGCTGCTGTCGGTCCAGAGAGATACAGCAAGGGCATTGATAATTGCAGATATTTTGCAAGGACGCACCGATTGCCCTGTTCTCCTTGCGCAAATTGACATCAATGTTCAACCCAGAGCCCTACGGAATAATTCAATGCTGTGCCTGCCCATACAGCGAACTAATTATAACATGTTCAGCGCAATCGGTGGTTTACATAGACTCTTCAATAGGGTCACCGCACTATTTGACTTTGACCTGACTCGCCAGCTGCTTCGCCGGAGGCTTAGTTCTTTTTTTTTTTTCTAAATCAGTTTAGTTTGTCTGGCAATGTTCCTCTTTTTGTACGAGACGAATATTGACGTATTGATGTTAAGTTTTAGTACGTTTCATGTTAAGTTTAGGTTACATCATTGGGCCAATGACGCCTGTTGATGTTTAGTTATAAATAAATAAATAAATAAAAAGAATACGAATAAGTTCATGTTTCAGGAATAATGAAATATTTGTACCGTAAATGATATTTAAAACCTCCTTCTCCATCTCCTCATCCATGAAACTGTAAATCGCCACTAACCTTGAGAAGACCGCGAGTAGTCGGCTCAATTCCTATAACTTTAGATTTTAACTTAAGATTTAAGACATTAATAATGTATAACGCAAATGATAATTTGGCTCTGTAAAGTTGATTCGATTGAGCCTGAACAAATAAATTAATTTACAAAAGAAGCATCGCGTTTTACGCTCCATTCCAGTACTCGATAGTGCACACTAGAGATTAGAGATGAGCGATCCGTTCACGAACGGTTCTAAAGAGCTAGTTCTTCTGAATGAACGAATGAATGACCGTTCTTTTAAAAATAAAGGTTGTTCTTTTGGAACGAATAAAACTAGAGGAATGAAAGGATATGGTAAAAAGCTAGTACCCACCTACGAAAATGAGCTAGTAAGAGAGCTATAGGGAAATTAACGCAATGCAACCATCGGCAAGAACGCTTCTCAGGTCTATATCTATATATTCTTACATTTTCGCTCTCGATCACGATTTCGTCCTCAGGAGCAAATGATCTGTAATAAATGTCCAGTCTCTCTGGTTGTATTGCTCTTTGGCTCTGAAAAAGAACGAATGAACTGTTCCAAAGTACTAGTTCTTTTCAGTGAACTGGAGTCGTTCAGTGAAAAGAACTATTTTGCCCATCTCTAAACACCAAACGTACACTCAAAAAATATTCAAATCTGTATAGATTAAAAGCTACGCTAAATGACAACTCTCCTGCCTGACGCATAGATCCGTATAATGGGAGAAAATATAAACTTAGAATACAAATTATTTATTTACTGCTTAGTATAAACTTGCGATATTTCTAGGATGTATGAAGTCCATTTACTCGTCAAAATGCGTTAAGTGACTACTGTCAAGATATTGATTGTTAAAAAGTAAACAAAGGATTCAATAATGATTAAGTAATATTTTTTAAACCATTAATAAATAATAAAATATACCACAAAAAGGAATAATACAAATGTACATTGACTGGGAACATCCGCATATATCGGTGATACCTCGTAATCAGTAATAACAGACGGATCACAGCTGTAACCATGCACTCTCGTCGATCGTGCTGTGTGCATTGGAGGGGGGTAGTATTTTTGCCGGACCATCGGCGCAGGCTCGTATCACATCATACACCGAACTATCTAGTATTAGTTTCCCAAAACCTACCATGTCTGTTGTTTACCTTAGACCGGGTGATCAGAAGCTTTTTCGTTCACAAGTTGCAGGTTCTGGATGTCACCGTCTTCTGTAGCTTGATAAGACTAGGACTCATCTGCGGGGTTGAGTGTAAGAATACTGTCAGTGCCTTTTCCTTACAGTTCATCAGCTCCGATATCCACGCCTTCTGATCGGCTGCGTCCTCCGCTTGGAAATGGTAGGATCAGATTCAGATGGAATCGTAGTTAATAGGGTAAATGACGGCTTCGGCAATACCTTAACCTTTGATCGTCATGGATGTAAACAACGACATTGAGTGCTTAATATTGGCATGGGAATACATTGTGTTTCAGAGCATCTATTGGCCAAATTTGAGTGCTCTAGGGCTTTGTTGACACCCCTGACAATAACAGGTTAAGATATTGCCGAAGCCGACATTTCCTCTACAACTCTAACATATTCCCAACAATACTTACGGCTAATCAGATCGAATTCATATTTCTAGATAGAGCTGGAATTAGAACAGTTTTTTTTTATAAACAATGACTTCTTTCGATGATTTCTAGAAATTTAAGGATCGGCAAGGCAAATCAACAACAAAAAGACTTCCCCATACCCGACAGTTGGTTTGCGTGGACGTGTCTTGAGTTCCTAGAAATCGTCGATAGAAGTCATTGTTTACAAAAGCTGTTACGCCCTAATGTCTGATCTATCTAGATGTGTCATCGAGCATCGGATTATTCACCGTCAACCTGGGTGAATAATCCGGATTTCGTATCATCTGCGAGGTAAATAGCCAGGATCCCATCGTCCGTCACCGTCACACCACTTCTTCAGTAAATCCCCCAATCGAGTGATTCCCGATTGGGTGATATACTACGATAACTTTATTTTATACTACGATAAAATAAAGTGTTTGTTATAGTTTCTTCAAATTAGGTCAGCCATAAATTTGTCGAAGAATGTATACCTTAATTTCTTCATACAAAAAAGTTAATTTTTTTATTTCAATGATATAAGAACCACCCTAGAATTAAATGTCTTAAAAATGAGGGCCTAACTATAAGGAACAACTTAGTAGAGGATACTTTAAGTCTAAAGTTTCAATTTCAGGTTCAAAACATATCCTTCCAGCTAAATCTCCATTCTGGACCACTGTGCAATGGTTCATTAATGTAATCTAATGTGGGAGGCTCCCACTCACTGGAAGCTGATATTTATTCATCTCATCCGAAAAGAGGCATCATCAAAGTTTCACCTCAATTCTTCGATGAGATTAACGATTCCCTTGCTCTGATTTCCATCAACCCCCAAGTGAATGATCCTTTTCCTGAAACAGCTTCCCAATTTCCTATCGGCACATCCCACACTGAACCAAATAAAAATGAAAATCTCGAAAGAAATACCCAACAAAGAGCAGACCACATCTCCCGATCAATGATAAACTTTAAATTGAATCCAGATTCTCTTTTTTTTTTGCTTTACCTTATAGAGCTCAGTAGCTTGGGATGCTTGCAGCTGGTGACCGGAAGATATGGCCCCCAACCAAAACCTATGGAAGAAGTAAAATGAAGAAGCATTCACCCGCATATTGGTCGACTCTCGTTTCCGGTTGACCGATTGATAACGGTTGAAGGTCCCGTTGACAGATTTCACCACGCTCATCGAAGATTCGCATAAAATTCAACGAATAAAAAATTGCTAATGATATTAATGGAGCAGCATTGAAGCAGCGGATCGAATGGATGCTGAGATGTATGCTTTTGGAATTATCTTTTTTCTGTATTTTTCAGATCAGATTTTGGCCCCAAACCCGGCGATACAGACGAAGACGACCGAGGTTGATTAACTTAGGAACATTGCTGTATAAATTGAACAGGAGGTCGATTTACTCCTCGCGAGGCCACCACCGCACAGGTTGTTCCGTTTGGGAGCGGGGCATGAAGACGAAAAAGGAACACTGAGTAAACAATTTTCTTAATGGAAATTTCATCTCGCTAGGAGATGGGGCGTGTACGCGGAATCGGATCGATATGAAAAATGTAATGAATTGGAATTGGAAGTAGATGTGCTGTGGGCATTTTCCATTCATGAATGGATTGTCGATAATGGCAGAGCATGATTGTGTTTGGTTTTGAACCATGGACCTTCTGTTTGTGTTATCATCGAGATGACCATTTCAGCAGCATAAATATAAATTATAATTTCTGCTTGAAACCAATTAGGCGTACCTATAGGCTATATTTCATGGCCACCCAAAAATGATTAAAGAAGACCTTGGTGGCCTTTGTTGTACAAAGAAGTCATATCCATTCAACTCGATCCATGCACTTTAATTATGTTTGGGTTTCGATCCAGGCAAGGATCATTATCAGGGCTAGTTTTAGGCGATCGTAAAACTTTTTGCTCTGAACGGAAGATGGTACAACTTTATATCCCATGAAGAAGGTCAAGTCGAAAGACTGGTACGTTGGACATCAAACATCGTAGCCTGTTGATCCACCGTTAAACTGAAAATCCAATATCCAAAAATATTGTTATTTTTAAGTTTTTATGATTACATTGATTACTGATACGCTCTATTTTTGTGTGTACTTCCCATAATTACGATCAGTGTTGGGAAAATATTAAAAAAATCAAATCTCACCAAAGAACAAGATCACGCTTGATTTTGTCAGATAAAAATCAACAAGCAAACAACTGTGGTTGGAATATCAAGCCAACTAAAATCGCCTGCTGCAAATGTCACCAAACTTTGGTGACATTGAGTTTCATGATCTTTGAGTACTAACTACATTTTTAGTGTAAGGTACTCTATTCTGAAGTCCGTGATAGAGAAATCACAAATTGAGTGTCAATCGAAGGTATGTGGAGAGACTGAGCTTGTGAGAGAGAATTTTCTCCCTTAAATTTTATTTTTTGGCTGGAGGCTGGTAGTACCGTGGGTAAAACAAGTGGGATACAACGTTTTTTATTTAATTGTAGCTTGTTTAATAATAGTTTTCGGGAAAAAACCGTATGACAAAGTCCATGAATGATTTCTAGGTTGTCGTCAACTTTCTTTTGATTTCAATAGGCATATGGGGATTTTTACAACTTAACATCAATGGAACAGCGCCATCTTGTGTGAAAAATAACCCTGACTAAATGGTTCATTGCTTTAACGGGTGTTACGATCAAAATGTGGTCAGAAAAGAATGCTTGTAAATTTATTAAAATTTGTATTAAAAGAATCAAGTAATTTTTTTAGTATCAATTAGTAAAAAATGCAACAAAAGTATTCAACTAAACTTCTGGTTGACCGAATCCGCATTACCGGGCTTTTTGTTAAACTTCTGCCCAGGGTTGCTTCCACTCATTTGCTATAAAAAATGATTTTGTAGATGGCCAGGGCTGAGAGTCTCCTTAAGAAAGGTATAAAAAATATGTTGTACTTGTTAGATGCAATAAGAGGTTGAAAAGCAAGTGTTTGACACATAAAACCTGTCAAATTCGCTTTCAGATGATCACAATCAGCGATTTTACGCCTCACGAGCGCTTCTCTCTGAGTGAACGATCAAGAATCATAAAATCGCTGATTGTGACACCCTGAAAGCGAAATTGACAGGTTTTATGTGTCAAACACATACTTTACAACTTCTTCTTTTAACTTACAAGCACAAAACATCATAATAACATCTGATGATCTGCTGACATGCGGCGGTTAGGAGGTAAATAGATCACGCCTACACTAGCAATTCAATCAGTGATTCTAACCCACAGCTGTTCTAGAGCATCGGAACAGGTGTCGGATCGATATAAATGTTCCAACAAGTTGAATCAGCGAACAGGAAACCTCCTGCATACAAGGTCAATACACATTAAGGTAATAATTTAAAAAGGATGCAGAGTAACATTTGAAGCAGCTTCTTTGAAGATACCTAACCTATAAAACTTTAAGAAAGAAAAGAAAAAGGGTTTGACCGTCTTTTGTCAGAACGGCCCACTATCCATCGCTCGGCAAATCAAGAATGGATGAGTATGGAGTGAATTTACTTTTTGTTTTTATCTAGTTGGTTTATTTGGAAAGCTCAATCGCGTTAGCTCTACGGAGTCGATACTCCATTGTTCATTGTTTGCACAAAATTTACTTATTTCTATATCTACTTGGAGTTGGGCCGAATACTCGCGGCTTACCCGTGGTTATACGGGTACATTGACGAAGGATTGGATCAGGGGAGGAGCTAGAGAGTGGGGTTTCGTTGTCTCATCAGAGCGTTGTCACCAGTGTCAATGGTAGTGCGGTTCTAGTTTCGTCTGACCAGTGATCCAGTGGGCGACGATGAGACTCATCGAGAGTCAATTTCCTTCTCTGAAGATTTTCATACGCCACCGCTGCCGATGAAATTGAGCCGGCGCGCCAGCGCAGTAAAATAGTTCACGCTGCCGAATAAATTTATGTCACGCCAATGAAAATTCCGTAACATCTATTTGGTAAAATGCATCTTGAACGCGTTGAAATTTTAACTTGTGTGCACACTCGTTCGTGGCTTCTCAAAATTGAGTGAAAAACCACTCAATTTAATTAAAACCAGATCTACTCTAAATTGAGTAAGATAGCCAGAACAGAATGTTGAGGCTAGATATTTGTTTATGAGATATTTCTACTAATTCCCATAAAATACAAAATATAGGAAAATGAGTCAAAAATGCACACATGGGCAAACATTTCGTTTCTTTTCATTTTTTCTTTGGGATTAATAAATCAACCTGAAAAATATTTGATTTTATAGAAAACAGAATCAAAACTATTACCTCTCAGTTTGCGTTACGTTTCCGCATCCACGGCGGCTGCAATTTGCTCCATTGTTGAATGATTTCTTTTGAAATTTTTCAAATTTTCTACCACTACGGAAAGGCAAACTTCGCATTTTTACATTATCCACCTTTATTTATTTATTATTGAGTTTTAGTAACTTCACAAATCACAACTACTCATGATTTGATGTTTCAAAAGTAGTTTGTTCGCGCTTTCTCTATCTTGCACACAGGGATGAATCGGATGAATCATTATTTTTCCTCCTGTTCGAGATAGTGAACGTTCTGAGAACGCTGATCAAACGTCAAAAATCTCAGCTTAGTGGTTTCATCTCGATGAGCGAGACCTATAGGTGAGACAGAAGGAAACTAGTTGACTCTTTGTTTCTCTCGATCCGACGAAAACTCCGGATGTTTCATTCAGATTGGACTACTGCGCATTATGTTCATACCCGAACAACGTTGTAGAAGGAGATATTCTATGCTTTTGGAAAATCATAAGCTGCAGTATCCTTGGTTGGCAGCCTTGGATCGCAAGGTATTGTGTGTGCCCGCCACCAACCAAGTGAATGAGTTTTAACATGGGTGGACTGACCGTATCTGCATGTCGGTCAGGCATCCACCCAAACAATAACAATAACGGATAAAGCAATCTTCATTCATGACAATTACAGCATTTGCAAAAATAGAGTTTTGCAGTAAGCAGTGGCTTTCTGACGAGGATCGGATTCGAATAAAGATGAATAAGTGACTATTATTAACAACACGTTGATTTTGGACCTCTTAAAGGTCCAAGTTGTGCGGGATTCTACGTATGTCCGAAAGACATCATCTTCAAATTCATAAAAAAAAGTTATATGACTACAATACATGTAGATTCAAATATGTATCAGAGTAGAAAAGCATATAATTTATCGCTATCCACATATTAATACCGTGTAATGCTCAATAAATGAAAGAATTCCTAGGGCCCATTAAAATGTTACGTAATGCAACAGATTGCTTTTATATACTATACACCCCTACATAACGTAAGGGGATTAGGGGCATAATGAGCACCTTAAGTTGATTGCTGATTTAAGCATAGAAAATAGCTGCAATTTTCAAAAGTCTTTACAGAAATAACTAAATACATATATGGATAAGCTGATTTGAGTAAGAAAAAACAAGGTATTATGCGCAAAAATACGAGTAAGGATTGTGGTCTAAAACCACTCAAACAGTTGACGTATGGGGCATAATGAGCACCTTACTAAATAGTAGATTTTATCACTCTAGAGGTGCATAGATTCACCAACACACACACTCACACACATACATACACACACAACACAACCAAAAATCTCCGATTTTCTGTGAACTTTAGGTAACATTTCTATTCATGTTTATTGAGTTTTTATTTATTTCAACTGAGACATCATAAAAGTATAAGCAAAAACAATGTAGGGTTCCGAACTGGATTTATGGAAGGTCACACGAAGGGCATCGTGAATCCTTACATTCATGAAACCACAACAAGCACTTTGAACACTTCGACCAAGTTTCTCCATCGTCAGAAGAACTGAAACAACTGCCACATTGTTCACAAAGTGAATCTTGCGTGGTTTTTCGTTCCTTTTGGTCGACTTCGCTTTCATTTGGGGGTTTCGGAATCATTGGTAGAAATGGGTTTTTGATCCAATTTCTTAATCCTCTTCAGATGGTCAATATCATTCAAATATATTGCGTGCCTTTTCCCGCTTTCTGCCATGTGCAATTTTTCTGGTGGACGTTTTTGGTACTGGCACAATTTCCAAAGGTGAAACTTTGTAAGAGCTCTAAAAGGATGAATCAGGTGTTGAATTCGATGGAAACGGTTCAGGTTTGATGGTATGGTACCATCCTCAACGTTTCCGAATGAATTGCTCATGGTCTGTGAAGGTCCTGGCTTGGAATCTATCTCTTTGGTACAGCAAATATATCGTCCATTCCACTGCATGAAGGAATCGAATCTGTACCGGCTAGAGTTGATGGCTAGAGTTGCACTGGAAGTTTTCATGAAAGCCAAGCCAAATAGCTGGCTTATTTCGTTGAGAGTCACAACTTAACCCGGATTAGACTTGAGATTATCCTCCACTGATTTCGAAAGTTTTAAGTGGGCCCATAAAGCTTTTGTCGAGTGGTTGCAGCTTGTGGCTGCAGTGTGGAGGCAAGAACACAACTGTGAGAAAGCACTCTCGTGCTCTCTTGATGAAGATGAGGTTTTTGGTATGGGAGCTATGCCCATCCAACAGAAGAAGCACAGGGTTATCAGATGTCGGGCGTGTGTGGTTTACAAAATGCTCGAACCAGGTGTTGAAATCCTTCACTGTCATCCAACTGGAGGAGTTACAAACAAAAATTGTGTCCGGTGGAGCACCTTTCTTCAGGTTGTCCGTCAATCGAGCCCTGGGGAAGATCAGCATTGGCAGAAGTATCTGTCCAGAATCCCTCTCTCCGCAGAAGTCACTGATCCTACTTGACGTCGGCCCTTCAAGGCAAACACCTTAGAGCTTTTCGTTTGAACCTAACAACAATATAGTAGATGAAGGAATGTGAATGCTCAACTCATGGAAATAAATATTGCACAACTTACGGTAGCTACAGATGTTTCGTCAACGTTGAAAGTCCTGCTTGCACTAAATTTGGTTCCTTCCAACTCGCGTATCAAAACATCGAAAAACTCATTGACCGCTACCCTGTTGAAGCCTGGCAAACGTGCCGCAGAGGTTGCCTCAGGAGCTCGTAATGCAAGTTCGGAAACCATGCAGCCAATTCCAACCAGCAAGCTCTGTCTCGGTGTTGAAAACATAGGCTTTTCCGTTTAGTTCTGCCAGCTGATATGCGAGGCATCTTATTTCGCGAGTAGTTATTCCATAGCATCGAACCTCCAGTTTAAAAATGTGAGACAGTAGCTCGTTTCCTTCATCGGGGGAGAAAACTGTTTTAAAACGATCCTATTTGTTTCACCTCTTGCCTCGGTGACACTTCTGATTTCACGTATCGAGCAAGCGTCTGTCTCGGAATATTATGGTCCTTTGCGGCTCGTTTTGTGGATGTTCCGTCCCGTTTGATAGTTGCCATGGCCGCTTTTAAGGCCGTTTCCAACCAATTTTGCCTCCCGGATGTTTTTTTTTTTTATATGTTTGCACCATCACTGTAAATAAGAACTGCCGTAGGTAAACAACGTAGCTGTCAAGCCAGCTGAGAGAGATTTGAAGTTAGATGGTGAAATAGACCACGCTCAGTTTTACCCCGACTAGTGGTGCTGATGTGCCCCTAATAAACTAAAAAATTCAAAACGCGTTTTTTAGTAATCAAAGTAATAAATCAAAATGCAATGGGTGCCAAATCTGAGGACTGATGTTGGAAACATGTTCTTGTTCAAAATAAAAGCAGATACACACATTAAAACGCTTGTGAAAGCTTATTTCGTGATGCTCTTAAATTATAATTATTTCACCACTTGAGAATTACGTTTCATTTCGCAGTTTATTTACATATTTTGAAGGAATAATGAATAGTTTTAATGAAAAACAGATCGTTAAATAAGTACAGAAGTGTTTTGCATTTAAAACTATATTCAAGATTGCATAGTTTTCATGAAACTATGGGTGCTCATTCCACCCCGTCTGCTCATTATGCCCCTAATCCCCCTGCTTTTCTTATACTTAATAAAAGAGTTGTAACACTTTGTCATACGACTCCACCCCCTGCAATCTTAACAAGCACTTGACCTACTTTTCTAAACAAATTCCGCATGCACGATCAATGAGAACGACTTAAAAATAAGTAAAAGTTACTCATATTTGAGTTCAGGTTAATCAAATTCGCTAAAACGTAGGTCACTCATAGAATGAGTAAATTTTCCGACGCATTTCCGAGGAAAACTTCTCGAATATGAGGAAAACTGATAATGGTTTAAGTCTGTCCACTAGTACACTTCTAACCTGTGAACAATTTTCTTAAATTTTTCCCATATTCGAGAAGTTTTCCTCGGAAAAGCGTCGGAAAATTAACTCATTCTATGAGTAACCTACGCTTCAGCGATTTTGAGTAATCTGAACTCAAATGTGGGTACACTCAAAAAATAATGAAATCTAAATAGTATAAAAGTTACGCTAAATCGCAACTCTCCGTACCGACGCAATGGTCGGTATAAATGGAGAGAATGCAAACTTAGTATAAAAATGGTTTATGCGTGCCATAGTATAAAATCGAAATATACTTAGGGCATCTTTAGCGGCGATCCAATTGGTTGGTTTGGTCTAAAATTTTGGAACAGACCCAGACCGAGCCCTTGCACTGGTGGTCTATATTTTGTTTTAGACTAGTTCTAAAATGTAATTTTTTTAAATCAGTATAATTCTCGATCTATTTTGAACTGAATTTGGATCAAGGCAAGCACTGTTCCAAACTAGTTTGACAGCTGTCGCACTCGAGATTTTTTGTTGTTTTGTTTCGTTGTTGGGGTTTTTTTCTGCAAAACAAACCGATTTAGTTCCTCGATTTTCTAAGAAACGTGGACGGAACAATCGACTGCTGTTGACATTGGTGTAGTTGGTGTAGCAGCTGCGAAAGGATCACAAGGGAAATATCCGGACGCTTCTGTTCTGCAAGATTTTTTACCAACTTTCGATTCGAGGCTCGGAGGGCCGAGTTTTTCATACCAATCGACTCAGCTCAACGACATCGGAAAATGTATGTGTGTTCATGTGTGTAACGAAAATAATACGCTCATGCTTGTCAGCAACCGCTGCACCGAATTGGACACAACTAGCGTCAAATGAAAGGTACTGTGGTCCCATTGAACGCTATTGAATACTTTTGCATTCCGTCAACCGGTTCTGGAGATTGCAAACCTATCATGCGACACATCAAATCACATGCGAATTCAAAAACAAAATCATTGGTAATCAAATAAAGTACCCAGGACCACCTTGGCCACTTCCGGGCATGTTCTGGAAACTCCCAGGGAAGTGGCCAATTTCTGACTTGGTCCAAAATTCATCATGTGACACATCAAATCACATTAGATTTCAAAAGCAATATCAATGGTAGTTAAATATAGTGCACAGAATCATGTTGACCCCTATAGGATATGTTCCGGGCACCTCCAAGGAAATGGCCAGTTTCTGATTTAATTCAAAGTCCATCATGAAACACATAGCAAATCACATTAGATTTCAAAACCAAGATCAATGAAAGTCAAATAATGTGGTCAGGACCACCTTTCTTACTTCCAGGCATCTTTCAGGAACCCCTAGGGAAGTGACTAGTTTCTGATATGGTCCAAACCCTGTGATTTGACACATAAAACATCACAGAAATTAAAAAACAAGATCAGTTTAAGTCAAATATAGTGCTTAGATCCACATTGGCCACATTCTGGTATGTTCCGGGTACCCCGCAGGGAATTTTCCAGTTTCTGACTTGGGCCAAAACACAACACGCAACAACATACCAGACAAATTTCAATAAATACAGGTTTTTATTATTATCTCACTGGGAAGCACGAAGAGCAGGAGGACGAGCAGTTCAAGGCTTTTTGTTAAAGCCGCACATCAATCCCGGAGACAACCATCGGAGGTCAATTTCACGGTAATTGCCGGATTAAAAAACCGTGTACGAATGCGCACGAGATTAAAAAATGGCTGACCACAAAATCAGGGTGTGAGTTGGTTTTGATTCGGGTTTTGACGTTTGAAATAGAACGGCCAAAAATATACCAACCGGTGCGTACGCACACAATTTGATCTATTTTGACTTGATCTTTTTAATTTTAGCTGGTTCAAATGTGACATAAATTTGGATCTAGATCAGACCATCACTAAAGATGCCCTTACAATGCATAGATACGGTTTATTCGAGAGAATGTCTTTTTCGCTTCTTTATTTCATTGATGGTAAATATTATTGTTTTCAAATAAAAATAAAAATTGTCTTAGGAAGGTTTTTTCATTGTTTTATTTTTTAATAAAATTATTATTTAAAAAATACTTACAATTTCGATGTTCATTAATATGAACTCGTGCTCACGTAGTCTAGCTGCCCAGCAGATCACAGGCGCAGTTGAAATCCACCGGAACAAAGCTCTTCACCAGCACGAAGCTACGAAGAGAATCCAAATGTTATTTTTCCTGTCATTTTAGTAAACACTGATCGAATTTCACTCCGTTATTCGGACTTAGTATAATTTTGACGAAAATTTTAATCGAACCAATGTATAAATTTTGAAAAACCATAAAATGCATAAAATTTAATCTATATTCGTTTTGTAATATTTTTGAGTGTAGCACATGATTGGTTTGAAAAGTATTTTGTTTTCTAAATCATTTATGGTTCAATTTACTTGATGCTTTAATGAAAATTTCAAAAGCAGTTTTTTTTCCGACGCATTATTTCAGATTGCAAAAAGCTCGCACTATTCGATTCCTTTTTATATTTTACACAAAATAACGCGAGCTTTTTGCAATTTAAAATAATGCGTCGAAAAAAACTGCTTTTGAATTTTTAAAAAACGCATCAAAGTAAATTGAACCTTAAATCTAGATAGAGCTGGAATTAGGGCGTAGCAGCTTTCGTAAACAATGACTTCTCTCGATGATTTCTCGAAAGATATGACTCTCCCTGGCAAATTAACATTACCATCGAATAGAGGAAGACTTCCCCTACCCGATGGATATGTTGGTTTGTGTAGGCGTGCCTTGAGTTGCTAGAAATAAACGAGAGAAGTCATTGTTTACAAAAGCTGTTACGCCCTAATTCCAGCTCTATCTAGAAATATACTCACGCCGACCAACGCTGCCACGCGGCCGCAACCGAGAGCAAATGGCGTGACGCCGCCATGCCGCCGCCGCCGGCAGAAAACAACATATCACGCCGCTGCCGAAAATATCTACTTCGCTGAAATTTGCACAGGTCTACTTCGCTGATATTTGCTGTGCACGAAAACCGTGTATACGCTATCTTGGATTAAAAAATGGCGTCACACATCGATTTCCGGTCCCTACACGTCACTCCGATTCCAAAAATACCCATATTGTGGGGTATTTGGCAGAATGTCCAAGTTTTTTTGTTACCGGAAACCGCCATCTCTTTTTACGAAGTAAATCCCAAATAACGAGTTTTCTTTTTACGAAGTAAATCCCAAATAACGAGGTTTTTTTTACGCACTAATTCGATTTACGAACCCCCGTTTTGGTTCGTAAATGGAGGTTTCAGTGTACATATACACGCACCATTACTCAAAATTTACCCAAATGAGCAAACGTCAGAGAAGTCTATTCGTTCTACCACGTGTATCAAGGGGTACATCAATAGGTTAACTATTCATCATATATTAAAATATTGATTTTATTCATGCTTCCTATTCCCTACAAATACCGCTTAACAATGTTCATTTTTTTGCTCTGATCGGTACATAAATCCTCTGCGTCCAGTAATTTGATGTGCAAACATTATATTAGATCAGCGTTTCTCAATCTACTGACCACGACCCGCTGGTCATAACACAATATTGTTGATGCGAAGACTTAGAATATTTATGCAAGTTAAAACTATGATTTTTTTTCTGTCTAGGTATGAAAAAATAACAAAATTTGTTGACCGAATTGGTCAACAAACGAAAGGTTACATGGTGATTTAGAACAAGTACTGAAGATATGGCTACATTGTTAAATCTCAAAATATTTCAAAGTGTTTTTGTGTTACTTCATACGCGAAGTTAGCGATTTTCAGAGTTGGTTGGAAATGCTAACATGAAGCTTTAGTGTGTAACACCATCGACTGGAAATTCTCTCGCAACGTGGGGCTTTAACTAGTGATCAAACATCGCTAGAACTATTCCACAGCAGCAGTCAGTAATGAGCAAAAGGAGGACGCATATCTTTTGACTTGAAGACATACTTCAAGTCTCCGCGTACATCGTACGGGTTAGGCAAAAGATGTGCGTTTGACTTTATACTTCGCTCATTTTCAACTTCTATTCAATTTTTGTTTTTGTAGAAAATTTGATAAAAATACACCCACAATGTTTCACTGAAATCTGAGACGGTGCTGCCAACTCCATAGTCGAGCTTCGGTGAAATTCGTATTTTTTTTTTAAGTTGCAAATTGGTTTTCTTTTATCTTTTTATCGTTTTGAGGTGCTTTTCTATTAAGTTTTTATCGTTTTGATACTGCTCACTTTCTGTGTATCAGACCATTTTCACACATTTAAGGCCGTTTTTCAATTGATTTTGCGTTCTTAAGTTTCGTCGTAGTTTTTGCGTTTTAAACCCATTCAGTTTTTGGATAGGCAATCATACATTTTGAATACATATTTTTTTGGCGTACATACAAAATCTATATTCAGTGTTGGTGGGTCGCAAACTCATGATTTTTTTCAAACTGGGTCGCAATCGACAAAAGCTTGAGAACCGCTGTATTAGATGATAACCATTATAGGCAGTTGAAACTGCAACCAAGCAAATTAGCACCCAACACGCTCGCCATCAGCCAATGTTGTAACTTTCATAATATATTATTGGAACAACCATTATATTGGCAGCGTTGCTACCAACCATACATCACGCTCAGTGCACTCTCACTTTCTCTCTGTTTGAGCAGCCTGGTTGATAAGGCAAGCAAAATATTTACCTCACGCTAACATTTAGTTGCCATGCTCGTACGACCAATAGAGAAATGAGCTGAGAAACTGCTATCGTCGCTTGATCTGGCCAACGCTAAATGCAATTAGCGCTCAGTTAGCATACTGCTAAGACTACACCAGTCCTCGATAGTATAGTGGTCAGTATCCCCGCCTGTCACGCGGGAGACCGGGGTTCAATTCCCCGTCGGGGAGAGGAGTAGTTTTTTATTCCTCTAAAATTTCCATAAATCACAGATAGCGAAAATCAATTAAATAGGCATTATCGAATTCTCCGGGACCTAGCAAAAAGCACTCTCCCGAACAATGTTTTCCCGCATTTCGAGATCATAAATTCTTCGCTTTTTTGTCGTTTGGCCAATTTAAAACTACTCACCCCGAAGAATCCTTGAAGTATGTACGGTGCGCTAGCCCTCTAGGACTGAAATCCTTCCCATCGCGAAATGCGCGTCACAACGGGCACGGAGAGGACCCATCTTGACCCGGTGAAAAATAACTCTCCAACTTTAAATTACGTTCTCATTCAAAGTGGTTGTTTTTCTTCAAGGATGCCGTGTCGCGCCTGCCAACCACTTGAACCGGCCGCCTCACTTACCGGTCGATCCGTTCAACGAGGGAAATCATCTCAGAAGAGGACCCCAGCTACACAATTGGTCTCATACCCTCAGCGAGAATGCTGTTATTGCACTTTGGCAGTGATGCATTTCCGACCTAGGCCAAAAGGCGGGTACTTATTGGCATGCTCACGCTCGTCGAGCAAACGAGCCGAAGCGAAAAACTGCTGTATTCAAACTGTTATCAAACGGAGGCACATAATGCCACCGACAATAAGAAGCTTTGTTCTCAGTAGAACAGGCACTAGAAGTTCCTGGTGCATCTGCCAATGCACTTCAGCCTGCAGCTTGCACCGGTGGCAATGAACGACAGGGATGGACTTGAGAGCGATTCAATGGATTAGCGTGAGCTGTCCGGTTTAGTCTCACAACTATTGACAGCATGGGGGAAATGTTATTCAAAAAATTATGAATGGAGGATTGAACATCTTCCCACATGTGCCAAAAAATGTTTTCGAGAAAGGTTCTAATTTCATAAAAATTTACATTTCTCGATTTGCTGCATACAAAATAAAATGCCGTAACTCTGGCCGTATCTTTTATTTACTAGCGCCATCTGTTGTGAATATCAGCCATGCTGGTAGTCTATTGATCTGTAGTCTGATTACATCCTGATCTGTAGTCTGACTACATCCCTGTACCCATTTTGTAGGTGATCGAATTTCACATTGTGCTTTTCCGCCTTTGAACGGAGAAAAATTCTCCGTTCCGACACCGTAGAGGTGGGTATCGGGTGCGAAATGTTCCCGCCCGGTTTGACAGCGTTTCCAAGAATGCATGGTGCTGGCGGCCGGAGACACATCTCGCATGAACCGTGGCAAAATCCAGACCTAACCCTAACTATGGCGCTTATAACGATAGCACAGCAGTGCACAATTCTGTTACACGTAAATGCTACATGTGCGGGCAGGCAAGGGCGTCTTCTAGTGTGTCTCGGGAAAAGTGCTTTTCTGAACTTTGCCACCGATCCGGAACCGAAGTGATTCGAATATCGTTGAGGCTGTGTTAAACGAGAAAAAATAGGCAATCATGCATCTCTCCCGTATGGGTTTGCCGCCACGTAGGAAGGAAGGAGGCTGTTTCCCACTTGACTTTTCCGAAAACCGGCTCCTTAGAACGGTGCATGTGGCAATGTAAGGCGAAAAGTTAAATTACAATAATGGCAGCCGGTATTTTTTTTTTCTGCCTTAGCTTTCACCAGATGAAAGCGATACTGGTGGTAAGTAGTGCATGCTGCAGGTTGCAGTTGTGCATGCAAGAATAGCTGAGGTGGCATTCTACGAAAGAAGTTCAACCCAGAAACTCATGCCAGATGGTTGTTATGGATGAACAAGTTTGTGGAAATTTTTCGCCGGTTCGTTGCATTTAGTTGGATTCATTTGTCTTAATATAAGAGCTATTTCTCTTCAAATGAACCGAAGCGAGTTACCTAGACTCCACTGTTGTAAACAGTCATGATCAAAGTCTGCAGACCATACACCGGATTGAGCTTATCATTTAGGAACTAGTAAACCCAAATACAAAACATTGCTGAAAGTTCCATCGTGATTCAACATTGCATGCATGAATTTTTAATGTCAAAAAGCCAGTATGTTCAACTCCAATCTGTGATAGCTCTTAAGGAGTTAAATAAAAACTTTTAAAAAATATATCCTGCAAATACTTACTAAATTCCTCATCAAAAAATAAATCTAAAAGCTTCCCCTGTTAGGGTAGAGAACTTCATCGGTCTAATCACCCATTTAGGCCCTATCTTGTAGAAAACATCACATATATCATTGATTTCAACATTAACGAGTCAATTACATCTTTGGTACGATACTTGAATTCAAAAGCTACAACACAAAGTCTTTAAGAGCGCAAAGTATGAATATGTAGGGTAGGTTTTCCACTAAAATAGTGGTGTAACTACCTATAGTTATGGTATGGGGGTTGTGCTGGAATAATGAGGGAAAACCGGATAAAGTTATGTTTCGTTGGTAGCTCTCCTAATCTAAAGGAGATTGGTATATTTCAAACTAAAAACATGACGGAAACTAATAGATTTTTATGATTTGAATTCATTTGCACCTTTAGTTGCGGTTGTGTTTCTATAATAGGGAAACCCATAAAAAACCAATGTGTTCTACTATTATAGGAATTAAAGGAACTTCCACTACTGTTCTTATTAATGGAGGACAACTTTTTGAAAGATGTTTACAATCTAATTACGATGTAAAGTTCTTCTAGCAAAATAGAGATTGGAAGCTATAGATTCACGTATAACAATTGTATGTACAGCTTTTATTTAATTTTTAAAAAAATAAATTGTCTTAGTTCATCCATTACTGGATTACCTACCCTACACACTATTTTCTCAAAAACAAAAGATGCGCTTACAGTGTTAACTCGGCTGTCGGTAGAAATAGGCCACTCTCGATATGTGTCCCGCGATCGTCTGTTTACGTGTATGAGTGTTTACTACATTTTTTGTGATAATTGTAAGGATCTAATACATCGAATTATACGTATTATCCGAAAAACACGAACTCGTCTAATGTTACGTTCATTATTCTATGTTGAATTAGACTTCATTCCCGCGGATAGATCGTATATTCGTTATGAGTCAGGTAACACAGTAGTCTGCTACAATTTTATGGCGTGGCGAGGTCGTGGGGTTAACGGCGTCACTCGTCGTTCAGGCGAGTGTGGTGGGATGTCGGATTTCGAAGTTTCTGAGCTAAAATAGAGACCAAACCAGAGACGGTGGCGGCGCACAGTGGTCCAGAACTGTGAAAAGATGGTTCTTCTTTTAACATAGACAGATTAACGATTGATCCCTCTAGAAGTGAGATTAAAAAAAATTAAACGTGATTTGCTCCTACATAAAATATTCTTTAAACCTCCACTGCTTCGAAGTAATATCCAAAACTAAAATAGGCAAGTAAATCTTGATTTTGTTTGCAAAAAAAATATATTTTTGCCATTTGATAGAAATTGAATACCATTGTTGGCTGTTGTTATTTTCCATTTCCAAAAGAAATTTTACCTACAACACATACCTAACACTTGTTCGTCTTCTTATGAGAAATTTTACTTTTGTGCAAACTTGCACTCCACAGGCTCCAAGTAATATGAAATTTAATGCAAGAAAAATTTTAGCAGGAAAAACAATAAATAGACGAGTTAGGGTAGGCAGAATAAGTTATTTTGGAAATATCAGAAGAAGAGAGATGAATCATCCACTGCAATCAGCGTATAGATTCAAATTCAACAAGAAAAAAGAGGGTAGACCAAGCCTTACTTGGAGGAAATCGTTAAATCAGGACTTTGATAGATATGAAGAACTTGATATAGAAGAATGGGAAGAACTAGCTAAGGACAAAGAAAAATTAAAAAAAGAAAGTGGAAGAAATTTATAATAATGAGGATAGCAACATTTCAGATGGAGTATCGACAGAGGAAGAAGATCGACAGAGAATGTGTAACAAGGACTATTGCAAAAAAAAATTGTATCTCTTTTTCATTTGCATGCATTCCGGGTGACGAGCGAACATGATGAAGAAGATGGCTTTATCACAGAGCCCCGTCTCGGAACGAGTCGATTGTTGAACGACATGGTCTACGATTCAAAATTGGTTTCTGTAATGATAAGTATCACGATTTTCATCGAAATGTAAGTATTATTGACAATAATCATTACAATAAACTCGTATATACATTGAAATACATAAATAAAAGGGAAGGGACGGTCCAACAGGGCACCCGATTGAAGCGATTTGGACGGGGAGAGTGGGAATGCCAACTCCCTGTTGATAACATTTCGTGGATAAAGGGCGGGCTCTTCTCCCCACTCATTAGGGCATCTTCCTGTTTGGGGGCTTGTCTTTTTGACCAATTGGCTGATCAAGTTGCTGGAAGGAGATTCTTTATTGTTCCGTAGATGCGTATAGGCGACTTTGCCTATCGATCTACCCAATCTGTTTTTGGCCCTTCATACAGCGACATGTTGAGGACAATCAGAGGTTATTAAGCTTGATCAAGACAAACAGAGAAGAGAGCCCACTGCTGTCGGAATTAGTTTCCGTACTACAATGGGTGGTAAACTACTATCATCATCATCATCATGAGTGTTTACTACGTTTTTCTTCCATTGCTACAATGGAAGCGCTTTGCCCCCTTATTGGCGAAACTGCCATGCAATGAAACCCCTGGAAGCGGCTCCCGTTCTGATGGAGGAGGCTTTTTGGATAGCGGAAGATAAAGTGTTTATTGTGTTGTACCATTTGACATTAGTTTTAAGATGTTTTGTATAGTGAACAAGAATCCTCGCCTCGGAAAAGTTAATTCGATTGACCCTTATCAAATAAATTAATTAAAAAAGATTAAACTCTTGGACCAAATCTATTTTTCTTTTACATTTTTATCAGCATCCGTAGGCCAAAGTAAAGCCAATGGTAGTTCAATGCGCTAAGGCGGAATTTAGAACCCTCTGCTCGAGTTTGTACATAGTAGGCCCAAAATTAAACCTGCCTGTTTCCTATTTGACCTGGTACTAGCAGAGATGCCAGAAGGTTTAAGAAAAAGTCTTCAACAAAATCGACAAAATATATTTAAATGTCTTCACTCTTTATTTTGATTTTGAAAATGTCCTACTCCTGAATTTTGACTAAGGAGCTGTCCATCAACAAACAGCTTAATGCGATGGGATGCGTTTGTTCCAATGTCCATACAAATATTTAAATATTTTGTATGAAAAACTGTATACGTAGTTTATGGACAACCCTTAAGATAACAGCAAATTATCCAAGTCCTCGTAGCTGCTTGTATTGTTAATGTCTAAAATGCCTAAAGATTTTCAAAGTTTTTTTTTTATTTTAAATTTGATTGATTTACTGAATCATAATTTTTTTAAGCTTTTGAACGGTATTGCTAGAATAGGCTGTGCTTGTGATTTAACGTGAAGTTTGTTTTTTTTTTCGTGGAGTTTTTATTCTATAATCAGTTGCTGATGTGGTCCAAAACATGGCCAGGAGATATTATTTCAAGTTCTTCATCGAGTATACTAAGACGGAAGAAGTTCTGCCAGAGCTTACGTCCCTGTTATTTGCCGCTGACATGACAAGTAGAACCAAAATGAGGTCCTTGACGTCCCATCATTCGTCGCATCGTTGAGTTACAGCGCTGAACCCAAGGCTGAACTTTATTTATTGGCCACGAAAATGCTTGCCATTGCGCATCAAAAATCGACTATATCCGAACCTCAATTAGCTCTACAAAACCAGACTAGTTCATACTGGTGTTCGTCAAGTGGACCGTCTACAATTTGGACTTTAGGACCAATTGGCTAAACTTGGTGACTTCGTTCCTTTTTGTCCATTTTTATCTTTTCAAACCACCTGGTAGATCACCTTTTCGTGGTGTGTTTCTGGTATAAGATCTACCGGCCTAAACCCTAGTTCTCACAACTTTTAACTAGGAGAACAGATAGTTTTCAGTAATTAAAGGAACATATTCTAGTCCTAGCTACATTTATGCCTTGATAATAGTGACAAGGCACGGGCCGTTATAATTTGTTATAGTTTACTTACCTTACCAATCAGGCTAAGGCCTTGTTGTCCTCTGCTGTCCGAAGAAGTCGTCTCCACTCTACTCGATTCCTGGCCACACTTCGCCAGCCTCGTAGTCTGCAAAGGGTCCGCAGGTCGCCTTCTACTTGGTTAATCCACCTTGCCCGCTGCGCGCCTCTTCTTCTTATTCCTGTTGGGTTGCTTTCGAGAACCATTTTCACTGGGTCGTCGTCTGGCATTTTTACGACGTACCCAGCCACCGTAGTCGCCCAATTTTTGCAATGTGGACGATGGATGGCTCTCCCAGCAGCTGGTGCAATTCGTGGTTCTTTTGCCTCCTCCACGTTCCGTCATCCATCTGCACTCCACCGTAGATTGTCGGCAACACCTTCCGTTCGAAGACACCGGTCGAATCAGCGTGGCCGTAGAGGACCACCGGTCGAATCAGCGTCTTGTAGACAGTCAACTTCGTGTGGCAGCGAATTTTATTCGACCGCAGCGTCCTCCGGAGTCCAAAGCAGACACGATTCCCTGCCAAAATGCGTCTTTGAATTTCTCTGCTGGTATCATTTTCGGCGGTCACCAGCCCAAATACACGAACTCGTTGACCACTTCTATTGCGTAAAGGTCTGTCCAGTTAGAATCCGGAATCACTTATTGTGTTGCAGCGGCACGGAAAGTGACCGCTGCAAGAATTATTTTACAGAGGTTTGTTTACCTAAATAGGCGCCCACTTTCTGTGGTATAAATTTCACGGTGTTTCGTGCAGTGACTCAAAAATTATTCCAGATGGAAGACGAGAGGAGAGAAAAAATTCTGCACACCCACGTTGATAATCCAGCGTAGTCCGCAATAAAAAAAAACGCCAAAACGTTGAAAATCGCCAAATCAACCGAGTATGATGTGCTCAAACGTTTAAGGGAGCGAAAGAGCGTGGATCGAGTGCCTCAAGGTAAGCGTCGTAGTGGAACATATGACCGCAAGCTGAACCAGAAGGTGTTGAGAACCGTCAGAGCAAACCTTGGACAAAAATACAAAAATACGCTGCTGCTCGCAGTACCGTTCGAAGAATTCGTTTGCGAGCAGGATATCGTTCTTATCGAGCCAGCAAGCAACCAAACAGAACGTTGAAGCAAAGTTTCGTCATCAAAACTCGAGCTCGGAAATTTTACCAGCAATTTTTGACGAAGTACCAAGGATGCCTGCTCATCGACGATGAAACCTACGTCAAAATGGATTTCGGACAGCTTCCTGGCCGAAAATTCTACATGGCGACGGCACAATGATGTTCCTGCGAAGCTTAAGTTTTCTTTTATGGGACAAATTTGCCAATAAACTGATGATTTGGCAAGGGATATGCAGCTGCGGAGCAAAGACCAAAGTGTTCGGGACGAATAAGACGATGGACTTTAAGCTGTACAAGGAAGAATGCCTCAAAAATCGCGTACCATGGACCATTAAAGCCCATAAAGGTCCCGTGAAGTTTTGGCCAGATTTGGCGAGTTTCCACTACAGCCGGGAAGTCATCCAGTGGTACCGCGATAATAAAGTAGATTTTATCGATAAAAACATAAATCCACCCAACTGCCCGCAGTTCCAACCCATCGAGAGATTTTGGGTAGTAATGAAGTGGAAGCTTAAGAAAAGTGGAAAAACGGTTCGGGACGCGATCCAGGTGACAAAAATGTGGAACAAATGTGCCAAGGAAGTTGACTCCGTGGTGTGCAGCGTTTAGTGGGAGGAATTAAGAATAAAGTGTGAATTTTCATTAGAAACGAAGAGAAATGATTTGTATTGATATTTTCCTAAGAGTACAGTAAATAAACTTTGTTTTGATGTATTAACCTTATTTGTACGTCAATCCGTTACCGAGATAGAGATGATTTTATTATTTCGGATTTTAAATGGACATAGCTTTACCATCAATCTGAACTTGAGGTAAACATTGTATTCCCTAGAATCTCTTCCTCGCACATATTTCGTCTTCGATGCGTTGACGGGAAGTCCAATCCACCTAGCTTTCAGCCACCTTCCCTTTTCCTGATGCAGTATGTCCCGGAAGCTGCTTGAAATCCGCCTTCACATAAGTTTCGTCGTCGAACTTTGTGAGCAGATTCATATACAGCTTTCGGGACTGCTGCTTTGCCGACTTGTTTTATTTGTAATCTTGATTCGCCACCTTCCCCTTCTTAAACGTCGACAACCCGGCTCGTTTCTTGGCCCGCTGCACAGTAGTATGGGAGACTTTGAGCTTGCCAGCGACGTCCCGGATGGAGAGGTTAGGATTCCGCTTATATTTCACCACCACCTTCTTCGTCGTTGCTGCCACGTCCGGATTACGATTACCGCCGCTTCCAGACTTCCTGGCGGTCGACAGACGCTACCCGAACACTTTTAAAACGTTTGTCACGGTCGATTTGGCCACATCCAGCAATTTTACCAACATGGCGTGTGAGAACGTCGAATTCTCTTGCTGCGCGAGCAAAATGTTGACACACTGCTCCTCTTGCTTGGACGTCATTTTGCAAACTGGATTGCAAACGGTGGAAACTTAACACAGCAATCATTGCATATACACTCAACTTCCAAATGCAGCATTTCAGGTTTGTTTTTATGGATTTTAACAGAAATACACCAATTTGAATTTTACCAATTTTTGCACGTTCCAGACTTTAGTACTGCTCTTATCTCTCAATCACCTCACTTTCGTTCGTGAGAAGGCTACCATCCAAGTCCTTGCACATATCGGCTTCTCGTAGAACTTCCGTGTGTCGTTTACGCGGTAGGGGTAAAATGCGCCAGTTAAGGAAATCAAGGTGTTTTTCCCGATAAAATTAAAAGTAGCAGTGAATATAGTGTACTGAATACATTACCTTAAGCATTATTTAGTTGTTCATATTCGCAACATACATGAAAACATTGAAAAATAATACCTTTAAAAGTGATTTTAGAAATTGATCAATTAATCTGTAAATGCCTCTAATCAGGGCAAAATGCACCCATGCTTGGGTAAAATGCACTACAACAAAGGAGTAAGACGCACCATAATGATGAGGCAAAATGCACCCCAACAATGGGGCAGTATGACTATCCTTGCCGTCTTATAAATGATGACGACCAATAAGGCAGACCAAAGTCTTCGTTTTTGACTACCTCGTAGTTGTTCAAAGGTCTATGCTCGCGTAATAAACTTCGGAACGTAGCAAACCATTTAACAAAGCCTTAACAATGCGGAGGACCTGATAACATAGAGATGCAAAATTGACACGATGTCCAAAGCACCGTGTTGTAAAAATGTATTTCATGCTTAAAACGAAGGAAGTGTTTTTTCCCAACGGTGCATGTTACCCAAGGTTGCAAAGACTCATTTCAGCTAAAATAATGTTTTTCGGAATAATAAAACCAAAAAATGGTATGATGGCATGTTTTACTTGTAACTTACAAGAAGAGGTTACAAAGTATGCGTTGGAAACATAAAACCTGTAAATTTTGCTTTCTATGAGTCACAATCAGCGATTTGCTGATCGCTGAGTGAGTGAGTGAGTGAGTGAGTGAGTTTGTGAAAAATCGCTGATTGTGACTCTCATGAAGTGAAATAAACAGGTTTAATATGTCAAACACATTCTTTGCAACCTCTTCTTGTATCCTACCAATTCAAAATTTGATCATGGCATCTAATTATTTCATAATTTAGAAAAACATTGTTTTAGCTGAAATGAGTCTTTGCAACCTTGATGTTACCCCTACAGATTTTCCATCGCCTTGCGATTTTGGGTTTCCTGCTGACACTTCGTCCTTCGAAAACCTGAGTTTTGCTGTTCCCACGCTTTTATTTATCGCTCCACATTCAATCTCGTGCAAAGCTGGGCGGCACAACAAGGCGAGATTTATGATAGAAGAATTTCACATGATGATTTTTTCCCATTAGTACATCAGAGTTCTCTTTTAAGTTGGCACAACGATTGGACAAGTAATTCTCTCACATGATTTCAAGACTTATGTCCAATTTCTACTCGCTAGACGCACATCTCTACAGAATAAACCTCGTTGACAGTAATATATGTAGGTGCAGACCGGATAAGATGGCATCGATCGCGCAGTTTGGGTAATGACGCCTCCAAAGCACGACTGTTGGATACCCTTGTGGCCAGAGGTAGACAACCCTTCCGTGAAGTAAGAGATGTATTGGGAACCCGTGATCTTCCCTACATGCACCCATGGAACCCGTGATCTTCCCCGATCTACGAATTCCTTTGTTTGTCTGATATTAAAGTTTGATGTGACCATCCCCTCTTTTCCAAACAATTTCCAGCCATAACGCCAGTCTTATTATCCTCCTGTTTCTGGGCTACTTTCCCCTGCCCAGCCAGGATTTGGTCAACCGTCCGAGAGTTCTGAAGGAGGCTTTAGAAACCAGTTTCCTACCTAGATCCTTCCAATCGAAATTGTTACCCATTAACCTCGAGCCCGCCACAAGTAATTGATACTACTATAGAACTACTGGTGTTTAAAATTTTAATTCAAACATTAATGATTTTTGGCTCCGCAAAGTGTTACATACGACTGAGCCTAGTAAATAAACGAACTAGTTTAAAAAAAATCTCGTGCTTCTACAGCATTCTCTCCCGTGCTGCATTCTTCTCCTCTACTAACAGTTTGCATTTGTCGTCAAACCAGTCATTTCTTCGGTTCGGGATCGTAGTACCTAGTGCCACTGCAGCAGTATTACATACAGCCATCTTCAAGAGTAGCTGCACCAGCTGAGGCCAGAAAGGCGGTAGCCGCAGGGAGGGTGAGAGTGGGCTGGTCGGTCTGCCCCGTCAGTATTCCCCGACCGGTGACGGCTTGCTTTAGGTGCTTCGGTCAGGGCCATGTGGCCCGTGACTGTAAGAACACCGACAGGAGCAAGCTTTGCAGATGGTGCGGCTCGGAGGGCCCTAAGGCGCGAGGTTGCCAAAAGCCGCCGAGGTGCACTATATGCGCGGAGAAGGGGAATACCCCTACCAACCACATGGCAGGTGGCCCCCGCTGCCCGGGGTCCAAGAGCAATGCTGCTAAGGCAAAGAGCAATGCTCAGCCATGTTCGAGGTAGCGCAGTTGAACCTGAACCACTGTTCGGCTGCCCAGCAACTGCTGTGGCAATCGGTAGTGGAATGGGGAGCGGATGTCGCAATCATCTCTGACCCGTACCGCGTCCCAACCGGCAACGGGAATTGGGTCACGGACGCGTCGGGGATGGCGGCGATATGCACGATGGGGAGCTTCCCCATTCAGGAGGTAGTCGTGTCCAACTCGAGCGAGGGATTCGTGATCGCCAGGGTTAACAGAGTATACTTAAGTAGCTGCTATGCTCCGCCCAGGTGGTCTATCGAGCAATTCTCGCAGATGGTGGACAGACTGACTGCGGGACTTGTCGGCCTAAGACCGGTGGTCATTGCGGGCGACTTTAACGCATGGGCGGTAGAGTGGGGTAGCCACCACACCAACCAGAGAGGATGCATCCTACTGGAGGCAATGGCCAAGCTGGACGTTGTACTATCCAACACCGGCTCGGTCAGTACCTACAGAAGGATTGTTGCAGAATCCGTCATCGACGTGACATACTGCAGCCCGAGTTTGGAGGGCAACCTACACTGGAGGGTCGAAGAGGGTTACACTCATAGTGACCATCAGGCGATTCGGTACAGTGTGGGGCCAGGTGAGAGGCGAGTGGCAGGAGGAAATTCTTCCTGCGCTCGAGGCTGGCGGACGTCGTTCTTCGAGGAGGAGGTCTTCGGCGAAGCACTGAGGCGGGAGCGAATAACCCCGGATCTGACGGGGGAAGAACTGGTAGCAGCACTGACAAGGGCGTGCGATACAACCATACCTAGGAGAGCCTATCCCAGGCATGGCCACAGACCGGTGTACTGGTGGAGCGAGTCGATTGCTATACTCAGGGCGTCTTGCCTCCAGGCGAGAAGGAGGATGCAACGAGCTCGTACGACTGAATCTCGGGAGGAACGCCGCGTCGCTCTCCGAGCGGCTAAGGCAGCCCTCAATAAAGAGATCGCCAGACGCAAGCGCGCGTGCTTTGACAGCCATTTGCCAAAGCGCCAACACGAACCCATGGGGGATGCTTACAAAGTGGTCATGGCAAAGACCCGCGGCGTGACGGCACCCCCGGAGAGATCACCAGCGGTACTGGCTCCGATCGTTGGGTTCCTGTTCCCGCGTAGGGACGTAGACTCCTGGCCGCGGATCCCAGGCGCGGATCAGGGAGAAGTGTCTAGAGTGACGAACAGTGAACTTGGCGGTATTGCCAGGTCGCTGGTGGTGGGCAAGGCCCCGGGCCCAGATGGGATCCCGGTTGTGGCTCTGAGGGCGGCCGTTGCGGAAAATCCAGACATGTTCCGTTCTGTTTTTCAGACTTGTCTGGACGTAGGCGTCTTCCCAGACGCGTGGAAGCGGCAGAAGCTGGTGCTGCTTCCGAAGCCAAGAAAACCCCCTGGGGACCCGTCAGCATACAGACCCATCTGTTTGCTGGACACCACTGGGAAACTGCTTGAGAGGGTCATCCTCAACAGGCTGTCGGCCTACACCGAAGGTGTAGACGGCCTGTCAAGCAGCCAGTACGGGTTCCGAAAAGGCAGATCCACGGTGGACGCCATCCGCGACGTCATCCAGACGGCAGAGGTGGTCCATCGGAAACGAAGGGGCATTCGCTACTGCGCGGTGCTAACCTTAGACGTGAAGAACGCGTTCAACAGCGCGTGCTGGGGGGCGATAGCCCGCTCGCTACACCAGCTCCAAATTCCCGGAGGGCTGTATAAGATTCTGGAAAGCTACTTCCAGAATCGTGTGTTGACGTACGACACAGAAGATGGCGAAAAATGCGTTAGAGTCACCGCAGGTGTGCCACAAGGCTCCATCCTGGGCCCGGTGTTATGGAACGTCATGTACGATGGACTGTTGAGGATAAAATTCCCGGTAGGCGTGAAAATTGTAGGTTTTGCCGACGATGTCACGCTGGTAGTCTGCGGGGAATCCCTCGAGGAGGTAGAGCTGACAGCGGCCCACTGCGTCAGGCTTGTGGAGGAATGGATGAGAACCAGGAAACTGGAGCTCGCCCATCACAAGACGGAAGTGGTCGTAGTCAACAATCGCATGTCAGTACAGCATGCAACGTTGACAGTCGGCGGAAGCACAATTAGGTCTGTGCGCTCTCTAAAACTCTTGGGGGTCATGCTCGACGATAAGCTCAGCTTCGGCTGCCACGTCGAGTACGCCTGCAAGAGAGCGTCTATGGCTGTGGGGGCATTATCCCGTATGATGTCAAACAGCTCGGCAGTGAATGCCAGTAAGCGCAGGCTCCTCGCTGGGGTCGTAGTATCTATCCTCAGATACGGCGGCCCTGCGTGGGCTGCGGTACTGGATATTGACTGCCACAGGCAGAAATTAGAGAGTACACACAGGCTAATGTGCTTAAGGGTGGCCAGTGCATACCGCACTATCTCGAGAGAGGCCGTCTGTGTCATAGCAGAGATGATGCCAATCAGCCTTATCATTAAGGAGGATGTGGCGTGTTATGACGCGAGGACCGTTCGAGGGGTGCGCAACAACGCGCGAGTTGTGTCGACCGCGAGATGGCAATTGGAGTGGGAAAACTCCACAAAGGGGAGGTGGACTTACCGCTTGATACCTTCCGTATCAAGCTGGGTCAACAGGCGCCATGGGGAAGTAAACTTCCACCTGACACAGTTCCTGTCAGGCCATGGCTGCTTTAGGAGCTACCTGCATAGGTTCGGACATGCAAGTACTCCCACCTGCCCCACATGTGCTGGTGTCGAGGAGACCGCCGAACACGTCGTGTTTGCCTGTCCACGTTTCGAGCCAGTATCGAGCGCTATGCTAGCGATAGGCGGAGCGGATACCAGTCCGGACAACATCGTTCATAGGATGTGTGGTACCACCGAGAACTGGAGCGCGGTGGTGACTGCGGTCACCCACATAGTTTCGGTACTACAACGACAGTGGCGCGCCGAGCAGCAGTTACCTACTGCCCGACCAGATCGTTAGAGTATTGCTAGAGAGGCGCCATAGCGCTACAGCGGCCCCTCCCACAAAGTAATGCCTTCGGGCGGTTCCGGGGAGGCCAAGGGCCAAGCGCACAGGGTAAGGTTTAGTGGGTCGGGAGTGAAATTCTCCCATCCCCACACCCTGAGTTCCTTCTCAGGTGTCTGTGAGCAGATTCCCCACTGTATAAAAAAAAAAAAAAAAAAAAAAAAAAAAAAAAAAAAAAAAAAAAAAAAAAAGAGTAGCTGCACCAAGGTGCTCTTCCATGGGTACTGCGGCTTCCAGCTGCTCCGCTTAATCCTGGGCAACTCCGGCGTCCCGTATTTGCTCAATGTTGGGTCGCGGCGTTCGTCTTCGATGGGTGTTAGGCACCAGGGGATGGATATGGCTGTCATATCGCTTAAGTTTGCTGCGTACCGAACATCTGCAACGTTGTCAGCGGTACCATGATATGTTTTGTTGTTTTGATGTTGAGTACGTGTAATCAGCTCTATGTCAAACCCCTGTTAGGCACTGTCCAAAGTTTTGAGCGCATGCATACTGAAACTAAGTAAAGACTGTACTGCAACAGACAAAAATTATCACCAAACATTTATTTTAAGTCGGATATTTTTGAAACACTCAGGGAATAAATAAACACATATTAACTATGTTTTTGTAAAGTTTGTTTATTCAACCTCCTCTCCTAGGCTAAATGCCCGCACCTTGAACTTAACGCTACCCATCAAATCCTGTGCAACACGTGCGTTATCTTTCTTACACACTTTCATCCATTTTTTCTTCAAATCCTTGTCGTGTTTGAAGAACATCCCTGTTTTCCTAAGCTTTCCCTTCTTAATCGCTTAGAATTTTATATTGGGTGTAGTTCTGGCGAGTTTGGCAGATTTGCCTCCTTCGGCACAAAAAAACATCGTTGGCTTCGTACCACTCCATCACTGGTTTTGCGTAATAGCACGATGCCAGATCCTGCCAAAATAGAGTGTCACCTTCGTGGGACCGGAGGAAGACAACAGGCGCTTCTGGAGGCATTCTTATTAATATATTTAGCCGATGATGGGGCCGGTCGCTATGTACGGCTTGCTGAATTTGCCGTACTCACAGATCGCCTGCCATACTAAGTACTTCCTGGAAAATTTGTCGACCTTCTTCTTCCGGCACTTTTCCGAAACATCCCGGCGAACCCCAGGCAGGGGACCTCGTCATCCATTACGATGCATTTCGACTGCACCAACCACTCGTGGTACCTTCTTCTCCTTTTTCCCATCCACAATATTGTAAATATCCATTAACCTCGAGACAACCGCGAGTATTCGGTCCAGTTCCTTTAACGGCTCTGTAAAGTTTATTCGATTGAGCCTGTACTAATAACGTAATTATAAACCACTCGCGGTAAAGCTTCCTGGCGCGGGATTTAATCACGGCTCATTGTCTGCTGGACGAACCAGACGAAAGAATTGAACTTCTTGGCCACGTCCCAAATCGAAAGGTTCGGATTGCGCTTGAAGTAATCCCTCACCTTCCTTGCGGGGTCAGTCGTCTTCGCTTTTCTTCCACTGCCAGCTCGCCGCTGGGTTTTTTGGGTCTTCTTGAACAATTTTACCACACGAGACACGGTCGAATTGTCGATTCGGGATCCACCTGTGGGAGTGGTCTGGATTTTCCACGACATCTCCCATTTTTTTTTATCGAAGCACTTCTTGCTTGGCAGCCATCTCGATAACCGACGAGGTTTGCACACGTAAACATTACACTCTAAATATTTTTACTCAAAATTTCATAAATTTTTACCCAAGCAAAAAAATGTATACACAAAAGAAAGTGTTGCATTTTTTTCGAGTACAATCTTTAGAAGTCCGAATCTATGTGTCCCGTAGTTGCTCAATGTTGGGTCGCGGCGTTCGACTTCGACGGGTGTTATGAACCGTGGAGAGTTTTGAGCGCATGCATACTGCAACTAGGTAGTGGTCCGAATCTATGTTTGCACTGCGGCACGTGCGGACGTCGATAATGTCGGAGAAGAATTTCCCATAGATTAAAACGTGATCGATTTGGTTTTCTGTGTGTTGGTCAGGTGATATCCAGGTTGTTTTGTGGATGTCCTTGCGGGGGAAAAAGGTGCTTCAGACTTCTATACCACGGGAGGCTGCACAGCTCACGCACCGTTGGCCGTTGTCGTTCGATACGGCATGCTGGCTGTTTGGCCCGATTGCCGGTCTGGACATTGTACATTTGTTCTACAATGCTTGTCTAATGAGTTATGAATTCTCAAATTTCGTGATGTCCGGGAAAATCTGAACACTAAGCGCTAAAGTTTTTCCGTAAAATTGTCCAACCCAAATTTTCTGAACCATACCTGTGGGGGAAATTTCATAGCATTCTGGGAACTTTCGGCCCAAACCTGTCCGATAATTATAAAAAAGATCCCTACTGTAATCTATTGTAATGTAATTGTGAATTTCTGACACAACAAAGGCCCATTTCAAGAATTTACATGATATATTCACAGTTCTCTAATGTGTCGTTCTGATAGCACATACTCCACCCTGCAGAGGAGATTTTAGCAACAACAATTATTCCTCTTTGGCCGACCACAGAATCTAATAAGCATTAACGTGTGGCGTTCATTGTAGCCAGCCGCATTCCAATCTCTCTTCATCTCTGATCGAAACCAAAGAACCACCCACATAGATTCAGGCCAGGGACCAAGTTTCCCAAGTTCAAAATCGCACTCAATTCCGAATTTCAACAAACCATTGAGTTGCAAAATTGTAAGCAAAATCCGGTGATGCATATAAAACTACCGAGTGGATACCGGCCGAGCCAAGAAAAGCTCACCGCCCAGAATGAATGCTATGCTGTTATCAGAAGGCACTAGATTAGAACTCGGACCACAAACACGTCGGAATTTGCTTGCTGCGGCAAAATTCATTCCACAATCTCCTGAAAGAGGGAACCGAGAGGGGGGCAGGTCGTGTAAGATCGGTCCGTTTTGCTGAGCTGAGTGTCGGACAATTATGACCAAAATCCACTTCTGCCAAGAGCACGCACCCGCATAGAAGAGGTTCAGAGATGGGGTATGAGATGAGGTCAGCAACGGTGTTAGCACATACAATCAACATTTTAATAGCTCCGGCAGAGGTAGTAGATATTACGGTTTTGGACTTAGCTCGCTCGGTTTTGCCTTGGTGTACGGTGTTTTTCGGAAGACCGAACGAGAATCGGAAAAATACAGACCTGACATGCAACGAACCACAAACCTCGAACTCACTATTCTCACATATTCATGGTCCAGAGCATAGCTTTGGTTTATTCGGTGAAGCACTTCGTAGCAGGGTGCATCAAAAACGCAAGATTGATGATAAGCTGTCTGGTTCAGTGCATGTGCAACATAAACTACCATTTTGGACTGTCTCTCTCACACAGAGTCCCAGCAGGTCGGTGGGAACCTCCAGGGCACTTGGCTCCAACTATCAATGGGTATGAAACGAATGGAATTATTCGTCGGAACTTTTGTTTATAACTTTAATCTGGTGCGCATTCCCGGTAGACAGCATAGAGGAATAGAATTTGGGCCAAATATGTGGAGTCTTTAGGGGAGGAGGCTTACCAGCTGGAACTACATCAGTAAGGTGTACTGTGCTCATCTGACTGCAAACCACAAAGTCGATTTTCCCGAAATAGGCCTCACCAACCAGCATGGTATCTGATTTATCTGAAGGGTCTATCATGTTTCCCAGTTAGGTCAAGCATGATGGGCAATGGCTTTTCAGGTACTAGCAGCAACGATTGCAACTAATCTATAGATGTAAAGAAAAGTTGGAAATGCTCTTCGGTAGTCATTTGCAGGGATTTTCGGTGCAAGAAGTTAATTTAAAAGACGAGTTTGGAGATTTGGCTCTATAATCGGGAGTTTAAATACAGACTGCTGTAACAAGTACTGACCAATTTAATATATTTAATAAATTTCGATTGAGAAAATTTTACAAGTATTGATCGATTTGAAAGCTACAGCGAACAGTTTAAGTTACTTATAAAACTGAGGATTGAAATATTTAAAGCATGCTATCGTGTACAATTTGTAAAAGCAAATCAATCAGCTTTCGTCTAACATTTCCATCAACAGGATGTCAATTTCTTAACTCGATTCAATTGGCGCATTTATTTATGATGGATGGCCAGTTTCTGGCGATTGGCATTGTCGTGCCTAAATGGGCAAACTCTGTACATCCATTAGCATCTATCGAGCACGGAGCGTCTCATCCAGCAGAACTCATTTAGAACAGCGATGTAGCACGGGTCTTGCAAAAATTATTGATGTCATCCTTCTCCATCCCGTGCAAATTTTCCCAAGCTAACGATGGCTATAAAGCCCCCCTAACGATTTCCATCGGAAGAATGTTGATTTAGAATACGAGCTTTACTTCTTCGCCGGAAATCCGTACGTAGGCGTCGCGATGGTATCTCGCGGCATCTCACCAAAAACAGAGCCAACTGAAACCTGAAACCGAAACCCCAAAAATGTCGTGCCGCAAATTACCATCTCTCGAATTTCTTCTCGTTAAAGCCATTGAGCCTCGCGGAGAAAAAGAAGCGCTTCGGCAATGACACTCAATGCTGCTACGACGGCTCTACGACAGCGAAAATGAAAACGATGACACCCGTCCTTTGCTCCCCGAAACGGCCGTCCTCATCTATGTACGTCGTCGTAAAGGAAGAAGTTTGTTATTCGAAATAATATTTGAGTTTTTACGTGCTCAGTGGAATGACGCTGGTGGCATCAGCATAGCTATGATTTATGGGCCAGCGTTATTGCGCTTGGAACGAATCAAATCCAAATGGAAATTCGCCCATTTATCATGATTTCTAGTGAGATAATGGCACGCTAGATCTGATGTAATCAGGGACTGGCAAAGAGTTGTGCCGCCCTCGAGTGTTTTGTCATAGGGTACGTCACATTTACTTCACTTCGCTTCGGCACACACCCCTTAGTCGGTAATTCGGCCTGTGGAATTTATTTTAAATTAAGCCTAATTTAACAAATAGCAAATATGACGGAAATGGGTCCCGTGTGACGAAGTAGTACCCCACCATACAAGAGTTGAATGTTGGAAGAAAAAGCTCGATATGATTGATTCAGGGAATTCGAAATTAATTCTAATGATAGGTAAACCAGAGCTCTCCCGTGTAAAAATGTATGTGCTGCCGAAACCCGGGATTGAACCGGGGACATTTAGATCTTCAGTCTAACGCTCTCCCAACTGAGCTATTTCGGCGCATAGAAATTTTGTAGTCTCACGGCAACTCAAAACTGGGGTTCCCCCCCCCCCCTTCAACAAAAATAAACTTCCACACAACAAGCGCGCAGGCTTTATGAAGCTGATAAAAATGTACCGACATATGTTTCGGCTAGAGTGGCGGCACGGGAGCGGAAACCAACAACAACTTCATTCCGTTATCAAGTGTGTCGTTCGGCGACCTGTTTGTTATTATAAGAAGGGTGAAGCAGCGAGTGAACGATGAGTGCTGAAGAGCGAATCGTCGACCGCACAGTGGAGATTTCCGAAGCGAAAACGATTATAATTGGCTGCTGCTGAAATCCCAATATGAAACACTATAAATTTAGGTTAATGGATCAAGGCATCCTTTTCGCACAATTGCATTCGCCGCATGCTATGGTAGTAGTTTTTTGCGACTGTTCTACCCTAAAATTCCATGAACTTTCTCGAATCAAGCGATTATTCGGACAAGGAATACCGGTGCAAAAATAGCTCGAAAATAGCCCAGAATTGGTCAAAAATCACCCAATAAAGAATTATAAAAAAAAACATGCGCCTACTTTATTTTCGGTTTTTAACATTCTGAAAATTGAATACATCGTACAAATAATTTATCAAAATGGAGTTGAAATCCACTTTTACTTAAATTGGACATACCGGGCATATTTGACCCCATATTTTTTTTAAATTGACCATTTAAAACATAATTAGTAACGCTAATGGTGGTTTCGACTGGTTGATTGGAATAACCTTTCTCAGCCTTTTAGTAGAAACGATTTGTTTTTAACGTTCCCGACGTTTCGACCGTTTGGTTTCGGCCTTTCTATATTACAACCCGGGAACGTAAAAAACAAATCGTGTCTACTAAAAGATTAAGGGGATGGCTTTCTCAGTATTTTAGTAGAAACATTTTTTTTTTTAATTTAGTTTGGCCAATTTTCACCCTCTTTTGCAAGCCATGGTGGGCCATAGCGCCAGATAGGGTTAATGACAAATTACTGAGCAGAGCAGAGCACCAAATAGGGTTAATGACAAATTACGCGTGCAGAGCCTCCCGGGCCGGTTCATCCGGGGCACGTTCATCGTTTTACGAACGGATCGCGGTCGCGGGCTGGAGTCGGACTCGGAGTGGCAGGGCCGAACACTACAACGAGTCAAAGTCTACCGGATGAGTGTTCCGTCTTTTCCGCTGAAGCCGCAGCTATTCTAAACGCAGCCATCACTCCGGCAGATCAACCGATCCTCGTATTAACTGACTCACACAGCGTCGAAGCCCCGAACCACCCCTGGGTACAAGCCATTACACGGTACGCCCCACCTTCAACCGTCGTTACGTGGATCCCCGGACACTGCGGTTTTGCCGGAAACGAGGGTGCGGACACACTGGTGGAATCTGGCGCATCCCGTCCCCGCTACACCAGGAACGTATCCCTCCTAGACGTCAGGCGTTGGATTGTGGAAGCCTGGCAGCAGGAATGGTGCCAGTCACGGACTCCTTTCCTCAAGAAGATCAAGGAAACCGTACGCTCCTGGCCGGACATCCAAAAGTACAAGGACCAGCGGATCATTTCAAGACTCCGGACCGGCCATGTGAGGATCTCCTGTAATTTCGGTGGGACACCTTTCCGCAATGTCTGTTCAATTTGCAGCATCCCCGCCTCGGTGGAACACGTGCTGTGTGTCTGCTCGGAGTTCCAGAATCTACGCGAACAACATGGACAACATGTATGACCAAAGCTAGCCCCCCGTCGGTGGCTGCACTGATCGTGTGTTCGTCACGTTTCTATTTTTTTTTCTGCCGTCGGGGTTTCTCCACCGGACCGGGCACTGTCTCCCACCCCGATCTAATCCTCACCTTACATTAAGTTTTTAAAATGTTGTCTGTCCCATTCGTTGGGTAATCAGAGCCAGTTAACGTCACGTTCATGTCAAAATGAAACCTATTTTTTAGGTAGGATCTAACCTGACGTTCTGCTGTATAATGTGATGAATCCCGCATGAAACGAGGTCCGCTGGGTTGGCGATTCCTTTCACATGATTCCAGTGGTGGCCGTGTGTTAGTTGTTGAATTTCAGAAGTTCTATTTCCGATGAAAGTCTGCCAAGTATTGGATGGTGCCTGGATTCAGTGGAGTGTGACCGTTGAGTCTGACCAGAACCAGCAAGGAGTGCGTTCCATCCGCAGTGCTGCTGAAACCTTGGCGTAAAGTTTCGTCCCCAGAAGTGCAGCACCATACCTAACTTCGGACGCATCAGAAAAGACGTGGAACTATATGGAGACCGAATTTGGTAGAAAGATGAATCGAGAAACCTTGCAGTCTTCCAGGAGTGGCAATTGTGCCCCCCAAATCATCCCATTTGCTTGCTACATCTTCCGGTACTGGATCGTCCAAGTCAACAGTGACTAACCAAAGATGTTGCATTCAGAGAGACCAATCCGAGTGGGTCGTAGAGCTACGCAATCGCTGAGAAGGTCTTGCGTTTTGTCCAACTGTCTTCGCTCGTAGATGGTTGAACCTCGATGCACAACTGGTCTGGCCCATTTCCCATCGCACACCTAGTGTTTTGATTCTCTGATCTGTTTCGAAGTGCAGCGTTGTGTCAACTCCAAGTGCTTTGGTGGGTAAGTTTTGTATGATTTCCGAATTATTTAAGCACCATTTCCGAAGTTCGAGGCCTCCTTCTGCCATCAGAACTTGAATTTCCCTTTGAAGCAATGCGCTCCAGATAGTAAGTCATCCACGTAGAAGTCGTCTTGCACGGCACTGGCTGCAAGACTGTATTTATGTCCCAAATCCAACCAGCTGTTACAACACCCGAGTGGCGAGAAATGACGATTGAGGCAAACCGTAGGTGACAGTCTGTAGCTCGTACACCTGGATTGGTTTCGACGGATCGAATCGCCAGAGAATTCGTTGAAGCGGTGTGTCGTCTTCGTGGACCCGTATTTGGCGGTACATTTTTGCGACATCTGCGATCAATGCAATGCCATGTTTGCAGAAACGGAGTATCAAATTCAAAAGTTCATCCTGAATCGTAGGTCCGGTGAGTAGGGCTTCGTTGAGCGAATAGTTCGTAGACATTTTCGCCGATCCATCGAAAACCACACGTATCTTCGTAGTAGAACCACACTCCGAACACGATGCCTCCACTAAAATGTGTAACGGAAAAATTTGCAATCTTTGAAAAATCAAAGCAAAGCCATTTATTGTCCAATTACAAATTTGTTGGCACCATTTGAAACTGAAGACTTTAAAGATTCATTTGGTATCAATAGATGTAAAATCGATAAATTGCTGAGCAAAAATTTTTCAAACCTTGCAATTTTGCCGTTACACATTTTACCGGAGGCATCGTGTTGGGAATGTTAAACACCGGATGGTGTGGAAGGTAGCAGACCGTTTTGTCTTCATCCAAACTGGGTTCGTTTGCCTCGCCGACGCATTTCATGTGGCCTAACTCAATATACTCCTTCATGAAGGCACTGTATTGCGATCGTAGATTTGAGTCCCGTTCCAACCGTTTATTGAAATTGTCGTAGAGCTGCTGTCTGTTTCGATTCATCAATCATGCTATTGAAATTCATGCTCTTAGAGTATCGCACAATATACCAGCCAGTGTCGTCGCGTTTGACTGTGTTGATAAAGTACGTCTCACAGGCTTCTTCTTCCTGCGAGCGTGGAAGTTTTTCTGTAAATTCCTCCACCGCCCAAAATGTTTCCAGGGATTCTACTTTAGTAACGTGACAACTAACCCGTGTTGGTTCCTCCATGCATTTCGTTTCTCCTGTTGCCACCCATCCGAAGACCGTATTGACATATACTGGGCGTGTATTGCCAAATTTGCGGATTTGCAACCGGCCACCATCGCGTACATGGCACTCGTAGAAGTATTGTACACCCAAGACCAAATCGATCGGACCAGAGACGTTGAATTCTGGATCAGCTAGAACAATATCGGATGGAAGTTTCCATTGAGCTAGCGGAAGCGAAACTGATGGTTGGTCATCGGTGACCTGTCACAGAACCAAGAAATCCATTGACGTCGAGAAATTGAGCACCCGAGAAGAGATTGTGGTGGAGACTTCATAAGCTGTGCGGCTTCGTGATCGTCCAATACCGATTATTTCCACCTTCTTGTCGCACCGAGACAGTTGGAGCAGCTTGCAGAGATTTTCTGACATCATATTGACTTGAGACCCAGAGTCGAGAAGCGCCCTTGCGTTATGTGTCCTTATCCATGCATCCTTCACCTTGAGTAGTACTGGGAGTAATACTGTGATCTTGACTGTCCCACCGCCACATTAGATGAAACCGATGCCACTGAACTAGAAACCGATTCACCATAGTTCGAAGCACCGCCGGTTGTTGATGGAGCAGAAGTATTCACGTTTTCATTCGCTGCTAGAGTGGAGGTAGGAGTGGGATTAGAACCAGAACCAAGGAAACCAGGATGCAGCAACGAATGATGTTTCTTCGAACACGTTCTGCAACGATATTTTCAAGGACAATCTAAGTGATTCTGGCCCAGGCAATTGCTACAGAGCCGCTTGGAGTTGGTAAGCTGCAGCCGTTTATCTACCGGAAGATTAGCGAATGTTGGACATCGAGTAATCCAATGTTTTTCACTACATGCTAAGCAGTTTGAGGGAATGTTTTCAGTCACCGAGTTTACCGAAACTTTAGCCGGACGGAATTTGCTACCACTTGACGACGTTGTCGTTGAGAACATATGCTAATCGACCGATACCGCATCCTAGACTCGAGTATGCTTTTTGAGAAAATCGGCCAATGATCCAAACGACGCGTCGGTTCCTTTTCTGGTACTACATTCCCCTCCCACCGCTTCTGAACAACCTCGTCCAGTTTCGAAACCATCAAATGCACTAGCATCGATCCCCAACCGTTTGGCTTTTCTCCTAATTCATCCAGGATCTTCGTGTTACGCTCAAAACAATCTATAAGTTCGTGTAAGCAAGTCGCTGACTCCCTCTTTACCCTTGAGGAGATAACATCCCAAGCAATCTTATGATTGGCCTCACTCATCGATCAACTTTAGAGCATCGCCTTTCAGGGACGCACTCAAATAGTGAAACTTCTTTATGTCGGTTAGTTCTGTTGAAGAATCGATCAAGGCCACGTAAGTGTCGTGAAACGGCAACCAGTTTTGGAAATTACCGTCAAACTCTGGCAGATTCATTTGAGAAAGTCGTACGGAAGCTTGTATATTTGGAGCGTGATTTGTGTGTGCAGTAGAAGTGTTTGCTGTCGCATGCGTTTGGGATACTTTTTCGCCAACCCTGCCCTCACCTCGAAATATTTCTCTTGGAAAACAGCCCTTAATTGTTGATGTTCTGGCATGCTCTCTTCGTTGTCTACCATGCCTTCGATGTCACTCTGTAGATCCTCGAATTCGTTCCATTTTTGCTCGAGTTTCCCCAAAGAATTTTGACTGGTTGCTAATCGAACTCCTTGGTATTTTTCAGGAATCGTTCAATCCGTTCTACGAACTCGAAAATGCTGTCTCTGCTGCGTACCAGATTCTTGTATTTCTTCGACGTCGACATGGTCCTCAAACACGACGAAATTCACGAAGAGCAAGCCACACTATCGTAATGAAATGACACTCTGCTAACAGGCAGAAACTGTAAAGAACAACCAGCAAAGCACCTTCCAGAGAATAAAATGGATTTATGGGCAGGAACTCACCTGGTGAGCCTGTCAAATAGGCCTTGTATGCAATGTATGTCCCTGGAGCAGCGACAGCTATCGTAAGTAGGGAAGGGTATGTAGAGGCTTTCCTCGACCCTAGAATCGTCCACCGTGTCGTAAAGGTACGATATGATCCAGTCTGTGATGACGTCATGCAGCACGGACCCGGTAGTGAATACACTATTCTGTAAAACTACAACAAGAAAAGCACCATCCAACAGATAATAAGATGTTTGGACAGTGACTCACCTGGTGAGCCTGTCAATCAGGCCTTGTATTTAATTATCGTGGTATCTGCTTGCCTCTCTTGTCTGGTGCTTACACACTTAGAAATACCTAATTTTACACGTGATGGAATCCATCTTTGACATAAAGGATGAGACGTAAACAAACATGTCATGTAAAATTAAGTGCTCCGAGACTGAAAAGTTCGGTACTCGACAAAAAGTACGTTTGATTGAGCTGAGTTTTGCGTCTATTACGACTCAATTTTATGTCAAAAATGACGCTCGTATATGTCAGTCTCAGAGCACCTAAATTTACATGAATTTTTTTAAGTGTGTATATTTGAGTTTTGCGTAACCCAGTCAGTCCAGTTCCTTCCACGTATGGTCGATAGCGCTTAGTGTCCACCAAGTTGGTCCTCAAGGCGATCTACCGAGTCCACCTGTGGTCCAATTGGATGAAAGAAATTTAGAAAAAACAATGCTTTCACCGAATCCTCCGTCGAAGTAGTTAAAATGCGAGAACCAAGAAATGACCAGGTAGAGATGAAAGCGGAAGGTAAGTAGTTGGACAGGTCCTCTGTAATAAGCCTTGTATAATTATTCAATCTATCCTTGATTGCATTTCCAAAAAAACGTTATGGCTGTGCCCAGTTATCCATGTGTACGAAATTCGTGATGGCAGCGCCCAGTGAAATCGCGTGTGCTCAATGATCGTAATGGCGCCTCGTACCTTTGAAGCGATCATGAATGGCGCCGCCAATCCAATTGTCCGATGTTCCAATGGCTTCTTGGCGTCGGTAAGTTCCAAAGAAACGCTATCCTGGTCACGGCACCAATGTTGTGGCCCCCGGGAATAACGTTCTTACACAAAATCCGACGTGCAGTACACCTTTCAGGTGATAGAATTGAGCTCTCCCTTTAGCAGATGCGCAAGTTGTGTTCTTCTTATCGCACACAATCACACATAGTCTGTCGTACAACTTTACAGCCACTTTATTCGTTTAATACACTTATTACATTTAAGCAAACACTTTATTGAACGGTTTATACTACATTTATTAAACTAACTACTTCTAATTATTTATTCGGTGACCAACCGTGCCAAAGTACTATTTGATAACTAATCCTAAATCATGGGCGAGATATATTACATTATTACAATCGACAATATCGAGAAGAAACGGCCACTTCGTATAAGTTCGGTACAATCGGTAGCTTTCGTGAACTTTCGTACAACACTGCAGTAGTTCAGCGCAAGCTAAACTACAGCTTTCATGTAACGCTAACCCTACTAAGCTGGCTATAGTGTGTTTATACCGTGAATCAACAAACTTCGATAAAATAATAACTAGTAACTTATACTGAAGTTTACTGACTGAAAAGATTGTTAAACACGTTTAAATAAAAAAAATACGGGAGATTTAAATAAAAAGAGCACCAAAATACATACGCACTGTAGCGTGCGCTAGTAGAATTGATTTTATGGGTTTTTTTCCATTACTAAAACATATATTTCTTATATTACATGTTTGGAATTTCAGCGGCAGTGAATTTTAATCTTTTTTTGTTCCTAAAATCCCCACTGTGCGGCGATTGCGTGTGTTTATTTCTGTTCTATTTTTATTTGTTTTTAAGTGATTTTCTCTTTTCTTCCGTCGTTCTGTTCACAAGAATCTTGTAATGAATTGCTTTTTGTCGTTTTGACAAAGAATGTCGAGAGGAGTGGATGTATCAAGTAAGTTGAAAAAAGTGTAAATTATTATTCAAAGCGATGTGGTATGACGGTATTACCAGTAACCGGTAAGAGCGGGTGATTTTCTGGTACCGAAATACCGTTACTGGCATGAAAAAATACCGGAATTTCGGTACTGGTCATTTGAAAAATTATGATGATAATTTCAATATTCGATGCTTATTATATTTTAGAGGCACTGGCAACGAGTAATAAATATAAATACATTATAAAACGTCGTGAAAACCCAAGCTTGAAACATCAATTAAATTAAAGTATGTTCAAATCAGTCCGCATCGTGCTCTCTTGCCGTGCGGATCTATTTGCTTTTTGCTGAAGGAAGTGTTACTACTACCTAAAACTTAAACCTAAATTTAAACAGCACTTTTCAGTGCTCAATATACCTGTTAATTTTCTACTTTGTTTGACTCTTATTCCTCTTCGATCCTTGTTCGGACCCTACCCGAGGTAATCCGTCTTGGATATCGATTTGGAAAATTCCTCTTCGATCATTTAGATTCTTATAGTAATCTGCTTGGAAGTCGATTTGGATAAAAATTTACTGCCGCCATGGCGCCTAAACGCAAAAGAAAGGGGCAATCTCTTGATCCCCCTTCTGATGAAATTAATTGGAGTAATCAATTTGATTTGCTCACGGATGATGAGAATGATCCATCATCCAAGAAACATTCTAGTAAACTTTCCCGGCTTAATGCCAAGAAGGAAAAGATTCCCCCTATTGTGATTACCACTTCCGATTTCCATGCTCTTCGCATGGAACTTTTGAATTTCGTGAAAGTTAAGTTTTCACTACAAATTGGACGTCGGGGTGAATGCCATGTATTGGCTGAAACCTTGGACGGATTTAAATGTCTTCTCAAGTATCTTACTGAGAAGAAGCACACATTTTTTACTTACGACACCAAAACTGAACGTGTGTTCAAGGTTGTCCTGAAAGGACTGCCCAGTGGTGAATCCCTGGATCAGATCAAAGATGAACTGACAAAATTACTTGGAGTTGTGCCTCTCCAAGTAATCAAAATGAAAATTAAATCCCGTCCTGGCGATTCGCGCAACGGGATTTCTAATGATTTTTATTTAGTTCACTTCAAGTCTAGTGAACTAAACCACCTTAAGGTCTTAGAAAAAGCTAGCCTTATGCTTCATGTCCGAGTGAAGTGGGAACACTTCAGGAAGACTGGAGGAAATTTCCAAAACCTCACCCAGTGCCGTAAGTGCCAGGGATGGGGTCACGGAACTAAAAATTGCTACATGCCACCTAAATGCATGAATTGTGGTGATTCCTCTCACGCAAAGGACGACTGTCCTGTGAAGGAAGATCCTAAGAAATTTAAATGTTCAAATTGTGGTGAAAACCACAAATCCAATTTTTGGGAATGTAAGACTCGCAAAGCGATCCTACAATCTCGTTCTAACCGACAGGTAGGAAACGCTCCACGTTTCCGACCAGGTACAAATTCCTCAACTGTTAACAACGGTCAGCGAGGAACAAATTCTACATTCGTACCCGTAGGTACAAATATCACCCCTGCTTCAAATTTTTCATCTGTACCTACTCCCCTTGCTGCTAACAATGTTCAGCGAGTTAATGGAGCTGCCTATGCTGCTATTGCAGTGGGTAGAAATCAAAATACTAACCAACGTAATTCTAACGGAAATTTTGACAATTTTGACTTAGGAAGCATTACTGCCCCTTAAATGGAATTTTTACAGAAATCATTAATTGACATTTTCTGATATACTTAAATCTAACTCCATGTTTGATGCTATTCAAACTGGAGTAAAATTTGCTTATAATATTGTCATGACTTTAAAATTCAGTAATGGATTTTAAAGCTTTAAATATTTTAAATTGGAATGCCCGATCTCTTAAAGATAATGAAGACGAGCTATTTAACGTTTTGAGAGTTCATAACGTGCATATTGCCGTTATTACTGAAACGTTCCTTAAACCTGGCCATAAGGTTAAGAAGGACTCAAATTATTTAATTTATAGAAATGATCGTCTTGATGGACCCTGTGGTGGCGTTGCCATCATTGTTCATAGACGAATCAAACATAAAATTCTTTCTTCATTTGAAACCAAAGTTTGTGAAACTTTGGGAGTTTCTGTTGAAACAAAATTTGGACAACTTACGTTTATAGGTCATTCAATTTTCTCAAGGGTGACCTCCAGAAACTTACCCGTCATAGGTCTAAATTCTTCATTATTGGTGATTTTAATGCAAAACACCGCTCATGGAATAATGCTCAAAGCAAATCCAATGGTAGTATTCTGTTTGAAGATTGTTCTGCAGGTTATTACACTATTCAATATCCAAACAGTATTCAATATCCAAACAGTCTTAACTGATTCATGTCAACTTTGCAGCCAATTGGTTACCCATGCTGACTTTGGTTCTGATCACCTTCCAGTAACTTTTGAAATATCCCAAGAAATAATTTGTAATCCCAACAGCCCTACTTTAAATTACCATAGAGCTGATTGGGAGCAATATCGAACATTTATGGAATATAACTTCGATCCAAACATTCCTTTGCAAACCAAATATAAAATTAATTATGCTCTTGAATCTCTGACTACTTCTATAGTTGAAGCAAGAGCTGCCTCAGTACCAAAATGCGAGGTTAAGTTCGATTTAATTATAATAGACGACGATCTTCAGCTCTTGATCCGTCTTAAAAATGTCCGTAGGAGACAATATCAAATATCACGCGATCCTGCCATGAAAGGTATTTGGCGGGATTTGCAAAAACAAATTAAAAAGCGATTCTCTGCCCTGAGGAACAAAACTTTTGAAAATAATGTTTCTAAATTAGACCCGAGTTCCAAACCTTTTTGGAAACTCACAAAAATTTTGAAAAAACCTCAAAAGCCAATTCCAGCGCTTAAAGAAGGTGGTAAAATTTTGATCACAAATTTGTAAAAAGCTCAGAAACTTGCTAAGCAATTCGAGAGCTCCCATAATTTCAGCTTGGGTTTTACTAGTCCTATTGAGAATCAGGTTGCTCGGGATTTTCTGAATATTTTCTCTCGGGAAAATATTTTTGATGATTCCTGGGGGACTGATTTGAACGAAGTAAGGTCTATAACTAAGTTTCATAAAATGAAAGCTCCAGGTGATGATGGAATTTTCTATATCCTCATCAAAAAACTCCCTGAGAGTACCTTGTCTTTCTTGGTAAAATTATTTAACAGATGTTTCCATTTGGCATACTTTCCTCTCCTGATAAATGGAAAAATGCAAAAGTTACTCCAATTTTGAAGCCGGATAAAAATCCAGCTGAAGCTTCTAGCTACCGCCCAATAAGTTTGCTTTCTTCAATAAGTAAACTTTTTGAAAAGATAATTTTGAATAGAATGATGCTTCACATCAATACGAACTCAATTTTTGCAGATGAGCAGTTTGGATTTCGCCATGGGCATTCAACTACTCATCAACTCTTAAGAGTTAACAATTTAATTCGTTCAAACAAATCTGAAGGCCACTCAACTGGAGTTGCTCTTCTAGACATAGAAAAAGCATTCGACAGTGTTTGGCATGAAGGTTTGATTGCTAAATTGAAAAAGTTTAATTTTCCACTTTACATTATGAAATTAGCTCAAAATTATTCAACGGACAGAACTCTGCAGGTAAATTATCAAAATTCCAAATCTAATAAATTACCTGTTAGAGCAGGAGTTCCTCAGGGTTATATTGCCTCAGGGTTGCCACAAATCTTTGTTCGCTGATGACACAGGCATTTCCGCTAAAGAAAGAAGTCTTCGTGTTATTTGCAGCAGACTACAGAAAAGTTTAGATATTTTCTCTTCTTATTTACAAAAATGAAAGATTTCTCCCAACGCTTCCAAAACTCGACTTATAATATTTCCACACAAGCCTAGAGCTTCGTTTTTAAAACCTAGTAGTAGTCACATAGTCACTATGAACGGAGTTCCAATTTCCTGGTCAAACCAAGTGAAATATCTTGGATTAATACTTGACCAAAAAATAACTTTTAAAGATCACATTGAGGGCATTCAAGCTAAATGTAACAAATATATTAAATGTTTGTATCCTCTTATAAACAGGAAATCCAAACTTTGCCTGACGAATAAACTTCTAAGATTTAAACAAGTTTTTAGACCGGCCATGCTTTACGCTGTGCCAATATGGTCTAGTTGTTGCACTACCAGAAAAAAACAACTTCAAAGGACTCAGAACAAAGTTCTGAAAATGATTTTGAAGTTGCCTTCCTGGTACAGTACTACCGAGGTACATAGAATTTCGAATGTTGAGACTTTAGAACAAATGTCCAACAAAATAATCAATAATTTCAGGCAAAAATCGTTGCAATCCTCAATTGCAACGATTAATTCCCTTTATACTTAGATAAGATTTAGTTTTAGTTTAACGTTTTAAGATTTCAATTGTAATACTGACATGCAGGTTTAAAAAACCTGTTTAAAATACTGAATTGCCAAGACAGGAACAATGTAAAAACACTTAGCTATATATCATAACAATTAAAGCTGGTAAGTCACTGTGGTAACTGGAACACCTAGGTTAACATAAAATTTAATTTATTTTGAATTTGGAACAAATAGAGTTAAAAAAAGTAGGTTCAAAAACTAATCCACGTAAAAGATAGAGCTTTTTGAGCTGAACAATGTTTGTTCTACAAATACATTCGTTTTTCAGGTTATTCGAAGTCAGGATAAATATCAAAAAATATGTATGCGTCTGGAATTTTCACGACAAAGATTAGTTCTTGCATGGGAGGCGATACGTTGTTACAGTTTTGGTTCCTATACCCTTCTTATCTATTTCGAGCGAGATATCAGGAAATATCGAGAGCGAGGAATAGGGTATACGTGTAATCGTTACGAACTCGATTATGCTCATGGAAGTTTATTATCGGTTTCATGTATACAATAATGTTTTGTTTTTTTTTTTTTATATTATATAGTATATAATGAAAACCCGCTCCCACATCAATGGTCAAATTAAATAATGTAACCCAGTCACACCAACAACATATCACACAGACCACGTAACGGGAAGGAAAATGGATGAAGGTGTGCGTTGGAAGCAGGAGAAGGATATGGACAAGGGGATGGTGAAAAAGTGGAAGGAAGGTGGACATGGGCTGAGGTCAAGAGGGAAGCTACTGGGTCAAACTGAATAGAAGGTTCTCCTTTTTTTCAACCATTGCGCGAGGTACATCGATCTGCCAAGTTTAATACGAGTTTAACAAGTAGTGACGTGAAAAGAGTCCCCAACAATATTTTAATTTTAATATCATTATCTACGTTAATCATATTTAAGAATGCTTTCTCGTACTGACTGCGTTTTGACGTAGACTACGTCTTACGGGAAGGTACTGGGGGTAAATCGAAAATCTAAAATTGAGGCTCCTTGCCTGAATGATAACGATCCCGCGTTCTACAAATATTGATTACTTTTTGGAAAGGACACATCAGCTTTTGTAAACAACGCATTTTATCGTCGGTTTGGCGTAGCTGATAGCTCGCCATCGCATACTAACACCACTATATCAGGTAGGGAAACATTTGTGTACCAATCACTGAAATTATCAGACGGTACCTCTATTTACATTTTAAGCTATGAAAGTCCATCCTACCATAAAGAGCTTCATTTCGTCTGCATATAGGGTAACCAACTTGAATTGGACCCCTACATATTTTGGACCCTTTTCATATATTTTCCTCGCTTACTGTCTAGTTTCTTCAAATTCATCTGGGTTGATGTTGTAATTACATTCTTTCAATTACTTGCTATGTCTCAAGATCATTAGTTCACCTCAAATTGCTTACAATTGCTCAATTTATGCAGTTTTAGAAAATGTTATCGAAAAAGTTTCATGTTTCGACGTTTGTCTAGAGGAATCGGCGTTAGTGTACTTGTTTTAAATTTGGTCTAAAATATACAATTCAATGATTTTTTTTTATCAAATCAGTTTATCTGACTTTGGAAGATGTATTTCACGTGTTTATAAAGATTTCACCTTAAGATTTTACTTAAAAAATATTAAATAAAAAGTGTCCAAAAAAGATCGTAAAAAAATGTTACCAACTTATTTTGGACACTTATCAAATGAGAATCATCAAAAGAGCGACAAAAAAAATTCCGGTTGGTCGATCGTGCTATTATATCAGATTTCTGATTAAATTGGTAAGTAAATCAATCAAAATTATATGAATTCATTGTTTTTAAATATATTTCTTGTTTATCAGGCGATTCAAAATGGGAAAAACGGCAAAACACGTAGAATGGTCCACTCTGAGTTTTCCTAGTTTTCCTATCTCCCAAAGGCATTTAACTAAGGGGCTGTTCATAAACTACGTAGACGCTTTAGGGGGGTGGGAGCGCTTGGCAGATGTCTACGGTCCATACAATTTTTTAAATTTTGTGTTTGAGACTGTCTTCTACGGAAGGGGGGGGGGTTGAAATCTCTCAAAAACCGTCTACGTAGTTTATGAACAGCCCATACAAAAATAATATGGACTGCAAGCATAGAGTCAGGTCTCCGTATTAAGATTTACTTCTGAATGATTTTTTTATGGTATGATCAGTTGTTTCCTTATGTTATATTATATTTCCTCCGTTACTCGCGCCAACTTTTGTAACACGAGTACTCACGCGTTGTACTTTGTACAACAGTGTGAGTTTTCCATTTCCATTTTGCAGCCGAGCTACCAATCGGTCTGAAATCAACTAGTATTCCTCAAAAAACTTGCTTTTAACTAAACAAGCTAAAAATTTATTACAGTTAACCCCCAAAGTTACTGTCTTCGAAAAAGTTGTTCAGGAGTTCAAAGCCTATAGTTCAGAATTTTTTCACTATATGGTGCTAGTATATACGTGAAATTCTCATATAAAATATCTCGAAATCCTGATCATATAAAAAGTTACTGTCTTCGGCAAAGTTGTTCAGGAAGTCAACGCCTTTTTGCTGGTGGACTTAAGTTCAGAGTTTTCTTACTTTGCAACGCTAGTTTACATGAGCAATTCTCGCATATAAAATATCTCTAGATCCTGACCAGACAGAAAGTTACTGTCTTGGGCAAAGTTGTTCAGGATGTTAGGATCTTTTCGTTGGTGTACAGTAATTCAGAATTTTCCTTTTACGTGGCACTAGTATGCGGGTCATTCAGAGATATTTTATATGCAAGGATTTCACGTGTCTTTCAACGTCACCTAGTGAGAAAATTATGTACTTTCCACCAACGATAGGGTTTGATCTCCTGGACAACTTTGCCGATTACAGTACATTTTTAGCAGGTCTTGAGATATATCATATGAGAGAATTGCACGTATATACTAGTACCATGAAGTGAAATATTCTGAACTACCGTCCACTAGCCAAAAGGCCTTGATCCCCTGAACAACTTTGCACAAGACAGTAAGATTCTATCTTGTCATGCTCTCTAGATATTTTATATGAGAGAATTTAACGTGTATACTAGAACTACATTAAGAAAATTCTGAACTATTCTACACCAAGCAATAGGCTTTGACCTCCTGAACAACTTTTTCAAAGACAGTAACTTTCTATTTGGTCAGGATCTCGAGATATATCATATGCGAGAAGTTTATATGTATACAAACGCCACGTGGTGAGAAAATTCTGAACTACTGTCTACCAGTCGAAAAGTCTTGACCCTCTGAACAAGTTTGCCCAATACAGTAACTTTCTAGCTGGTCAAGAACTCGAGCGAGAATTACACGTATATACTAGCGCCTCGTAGTGTGAAATTTCTGAACTACTCCACCAACGAAAAGAGCTTGACTTCCTGAACAACTTTGCTGAAGGCATTTACTTTCTATCTAGTCAGGATCTAGAGATATTTTATACACGAGAATTTCACATGTATACTAGCACCACGAAGTGAGATAATTCTGAACTATTGTCCACTAAGAAATAGGCTTTGACCTCCTGAACAATTTTGCCGAAGACAGTAACTTTCTATCTGGTCAGGATCTCGAGATATTCCATGTTGTATCCAATTAAGTCAATCCCACGTAGTATCGACACCGTTTACGCGGTTTCCATTTACATTTTCTCTATTATCCTCATTTTGGGGGTTGATTGTAATCAAAGTTTAGCTTTTTTAGTTCAAAACTAGTTTTTTGAGGAATACAAGTTGGTTTCAGATCGATTGGCAGCAACAAAATGGCAATGGAAAACTCATATGTGTTGTACAAAGTACAACAGCGCGAGAAACGGGGGGTTATCTTTTATGCATACCGTAAAACGGGGTGTAATTGATCAGCGGGGCAAAATTGATCGCTGAAATTTCTCGTGATATTTTTTCATGTGTAACATGTTTTTCGTTACTAAGCGTACGAATGTATCTTTGTATACATTGTAAAAATATTATGCATAAGTACAATATTGGGTATACTCAGCGATCAAATTCACCCCGCTGATCAATTTCACCCCGTTTTACGGCACCTTCTTTGAAAATTTTCCCACCTAGACGGACCTAACAAATGCGAGATAGGAAGAAGTGACCATCGTAATTAATTTTAGGCTCATAGGTTGAAAGAACTTCAGCATGTCCAAAATATATTCGTTCCCATTCAGTGTGTCCAAAATATATTATGGACACTGTCCAAAATCAAGTGGAAGGGTCCAAAATATGTGAATATCATGATGTGAAAAGAATTATTTTTTCGAGTATATATCAATAAATAAAACATCTAGTGACATTTTACATCCAAGATGAGTAGCTTTCGAACACAACCGCATGTAAATTGCATAATAATAATAAACAAATAATATTATTTTGACATAAACGTGATCTCACTTCCTCTAGGGGTCCAAAATCAGTTGGTTACCCTATACACTACCGATCATAAGTTTAAGGACATCCCCAAAAAAAGTCTCGTGGCCGTAGAGGTCTTATCGGCGTCTTGTAGATAGTCAACTTCGTGCGGCTTCCTCCGGAGTCTAAAGTAGGCACGATTCCATGCCATAATGCGTCTTTGAATTTCTCTGCTGGTATCATTTTCGGTGGTCACCAGTAAGCCCAAATACACTAACTCAACGATCACCTCGATTTCGTCACCGTCAATCTGAACTGGGGGTGGGAGGCTAACATTGTCTTCCCTAGATTTTGTCTTTGATGCGTTGATGGCAAGTCCAATCTGCCTAGCTTCAGCCTTCAGTCTGATGTACGTGTTCGCCATCGTCTCAAAGTTCCGTGCCATGAAATCGATGAACATGTGATGTGTGGGCACGTTGTATTCGCGAAATTTCTACAGAACCTGCCGAATCGCGAAAATTTGGTCCGTGGTAGCGCGGGCACCCATGAATCCCGCCTGGTATTGCCCCACGAACTCTCTTGCATATGGTGACAGACGGCGGCATAGAATTTGCGAGAGTACCTTGTAGGCGGCGCTCAGCAGTGTGATCGCGCGGTAGTTGCAGCAATCCAACTTGTCGCCCTTTTTGTAGATTGGGCATACGACACCTTCCATCCACTCCTCCGGTAATATCTCCTCCTTCCAAATCTTGGCAATTACTCATGGCAGCGCTCTAGCCAGTGCTTCACCACCGTATTTTAATAGCTCACTTGGTAGTTGATCTACACCAGTTGCTTTGTTGTTCTTCAGCCAACCGATCTTCTCCTCAAATTATTCAAGATCAGGGGCCAGTAGCCTGTCATCTTCTGCGCGTGCTTCAAGGTCTGTTGCCGTGCCACCTTCGTTTTCTGCTGCATCACCGTTGAGGTGCTCGTCATAGTACTGCTTCCACCTCTCAATTTTATGGAGTGAGCATTTTACGGATGTTGTTGATCTTCCGGGCGACGGTCCCATGGTTATCTAGGTACATTTTTATGTCACGACCCCTAATTCATTCTTATATCACAGTTCCTAATGGTTTTTGAAAAAAATAACTGCGGAGCTCTAGGATCAGTTTCATTGGTTGACCTCTTTTAAAGATGTTCTGGACTTACCAGAAGATGGCCCCATGGCCATTTGGGTCCATGTTAATGTCATGACCCCAAATTCATTCTTACATCACAATTCCACATGCTTACGAAAAAACCGTAGAACTCTAGGATCAGTTTCGAGGATTTACCATTTTTAAAGATGTTCTAGATCTTGTGGAGGACGGTCTCATGGCTTTCTAGGTACATGTTTATGTCACGATCCCAAATTCATTCTAATATCACAGTTCCTAATGGTTTCAAAAAAACCACGGAGCTCTAGGATCAGGTTCATGGATTGAGCACTAATACGGATGCTCCGGATTTTTCGAGGACCGTTCCGTTGTCTCCAGGATCCATATATAGGAACCATGATTGTTTTCTGGCTGGTAATATTATGAACAATAATCTAAATTACAGCTCTTGAGCCACTTGCAAAACCCTATAAAGACACCTTTCAAAAAAACGTGTAACAACTCTGTTCGCTTTTTAAAAAATTAGACGACTCTATTTTCAATATTTTTACAAATCATCGACAGCCCTAGGAATTCTAAAGATACTACATTTTTTTGAAATTCATTAAGAAATGGCTAAGTTTTGCCATTGCAAACTTGCCGTTACACATTCGTTTCGTAGACGGCTTTAAGTTCTTTACTCATCGTAATCGGAGTGTTAGCGAATCTATAAAAATAAAAAATAAACTTCTTATCTACATTGAACCAACGAGAATCGTAAATTTCACCTGAAAATTCAGTTAACATCTCAAAGATAGTAATTTAGTTAGAATTACTTACTGCACATAATATGGATTGACTGGTCGAGTGAAAGTGTAATACTGGTGAAAATGATTTTACGAAAAGAGATTCACGTAGATTTTATGAAATAGCATTCAATATGGCGACAAAAATAAGTATTTGGACTGTTACAGATCCCCAGATTGTCTACTTGAACTTATATAAGTGTGAGTTCAATATTAATAATTTAATACTTATTTATTAAATGCAAAATTAAATTGCAGAATGTGGAATCGAATTGTTTGAGCACCTCACAATCTGAATCAACAAAACCAAAAATATCCATTAGTACCGTCGCAATGACGCGTTCATCTAGATGAAATTGATAAATAGCAGATTTTTAACGATAGGCCCAATCTTAGATCCATAGGCCAACGTTATAGCCATTTCCCTTTGTATCGATATTTGATGATCTCAGTACACCGATCAACAACATCCAGTTACATGTACTTGAAAATTCACGTAGCTTTTAAGTGAATCCTGCATGAAGATCATCGAAATGTCCGATAAAATTTAGGGATCAATACGAACGATTTAGTTGTAAAACTAAATTTTTATTTTCAATGTGAGTTCTCGAAGCAAAATCTCACGAACACAAATGCAGCGAGTAAATCCGTTGGATGTTGACCGTTACAGCAATTTGTTCAATGAATATAACCGGTTTCTTCAAATGCAACAAGTGGCCCGCGGGCTGCATAAAAGTATACGGAGGGTTACGCGCGTTGCTGATGATTTCCATCATTTACACACGACCGTAGAGTAGAATCTGCAACGATTTAACAACAAATCTCGCAACGATTTATTAACAGATGATCGACCCATCATATTAATGAATACTCTTAAAATTTAAATATTCTTAAAATAAAAGTCTGCCGAAACCCGGGATTGAACCGGGGACATTTAGATCTTCAGTCTAACGCTCTCCCAACTGAGCTATTTCGGCAATGAATACCTTGGAAGTCTTATCGAGTTATTATTTTCTCTTCGTGTCTTCTTTGTTATAGTATCTGTGATTTGTACACTGGATACGACTTTAGGTAAAAAAAATCTTATCCCTTATATTTGTCAAATCATTTCATTAGAACAAAATGTGATGAAAAGTGAGTTGAAATAGTTAATAGTTAGAACGAAGTTAATTTTATATGTTTCAATCGAGAATATTCTAGTAACTGTCAATGATAAGTTTAAACTTACACACCTAGAAATATCTAATTTTATACGTGACGAAATCCATCTTTGACAGAAAGGACGAGACGTAAACAAACATGTCATGTAAAATTAAGTGTCCGAGACTGAAAAGTTCGTTACTCGACGAAAAGAACGTTTGATTGAGCTGAATTTCACGTTTATTATGACTCAATTTTATGTCAAAATTGATGCTCGTATATGTCAGTCTCAGAGCACCTAAATTTACATGATTTTTTCGAAGTGTGTACGTTATTAGGAAGAATCCGAATTTTTTAGATATCATTGTCAATTTCGCAAAGTTGTAAACGGTTAACGAAAAATGACACCTAAAAATAATGCCGAATCGTACAAGCACTTTGTTATACGAAACTAATATTTATTTAAGTTGGTGTGTATCATCTTTTAGAAGAGCTGAAATAAAAAATATCACACTTGAAAAAATTGCAAAATGTATCCTGGTGTTCAAGTTATATTGACATGAGTATAAATATTGTATTTAAGAGTACATGTGATTTAAAATTTCGTACATGCTGCTTTAAATATATTTTTTATTACTTTTTCTATGTTGCGTATAAGTAGAGCTTAAAACTTGCATTAAGCTAAGTAGTCAAATAAAAAAGTTGGAACTGAAAGTGTGTGTCCGTTTTACAACTTGAACAGCCCTTACCATACCATCATGGGAAGGAAAGAGTAGAACGTGTCTGCAATCGAGGTACTCCTTTGTAACCCCTGCGAGGAGCACTGCACCTCAACGGCGCCGTGGCTTAGTTGGTTAAAGCGCCTGTCTAGTAAACAGGAGATCGTGAGTTCGAATCTCGCCGGAGCCTATATGGAATAAAAAACAACTTTTTACAGTTCTCTGTTATATCGACTTGAGGTAACGACGGTCAGGCTTTTGCCCTAAACTCCTCGAACTCAGATTATGCCGTATAGAGATGCTCATTCATCGTGAGCTAGGCCATCCCTCACATATAAAGAGCAATGGTGTCAAATCCAAAGAGCGCAAAAGAGCTCGAGCTCAGATTGATGCTCAAGCTGGACTTCCACAAACACGCATCATGATGGGTGATGCGGGGTTCGTTCTTGAGTGAGGCATGATTTACATCGGCTCTGCTCACCAAACAAAATTTTGAACTTCGGGATGCACTCGTTGAAACTGTAAATATAGAGCTTCTTTATGCATTCGTAGAGAGCACGCACGGCCTTTGATTTATGCACGGTTCTTCCATTCATTATTATGATGGAACCTAGACCTAGAATGTACGAGGGAAAAACTAGTTAAAGCACTAATTACTCCGTTTATGGAGTATCCCTTGGTGCTGTCTTCGTATTCTCCTGTTGCCTTTTAACATGTCCATTCATTAAATTCGCTACCCTCACTGCACACACGGTAGTTTGGAAATCTTTCTGGACCAACAATTGAAATAGGCAGAACAACCAACCGTAAGACATGGCACAAACTTCTTGAGAATCAAGACACTACCACTTAAACTACAATTTCCATTTGATAAAGGATGTTTACTCTATCAGATGATGGCGTTAGATTGTTTGGATGTGCTTTGATTTTAGAAGAATTTATGTTTAAAGCCATTGTTTACATTTTGTTGTTCCGCCTATTTCAATTGTTGGTCTAGCGTTGTTTAAATCAGGTGGAGTCTGAATCGATTAATTCATAACCTTCAGTTGGTTGCAAGATGTCGCAGAAACGCCAATCAAATTTTGGTACGGCTCTGTTCTTCAGCAAGTTAGGATATTCAGCAGATGGTGAAATAAAGTGTAAATCTTGTGAGAAAAAAAAATTAAAACAAAACACAACTTCAATTTGAAAAGACATGTGGTTGGTCAGCACCCTGGAGTGGCAAAATATTTCATCATCAAAATATGCTGGAGCTCAGATTATTGATGACTCTTGATGCAGCTTTTGGCAAGCCTGACGACGGTACTCAGCCACGCGTTGTCAGTGTTCACATCGTATTTTTTAGATGCTGACTGACTTCTCTGCGACTGTCCGATAGCAGAAAAAAATTCAAAAAATTTCAGACTATCCTGAACTTTTCGCAACAAATTTCCATGAAGTAGGTCTAAAAATTTTCTTCGGCATGTTTGAACTCGTCAAACATATTGTATAAGTAATAACTTAGCTGAGACTACTGTAGCTATCGTTTTGTAACAATAATTCAATTAACAAATTACTGCTAAAAAGAATTCACCAACGATTTATTTTGAAAATTTGTTCAGGAATGGAGGATAGCCTAAAAAAAAATAGACAGGTAATCTCAGTTTTCACGGAGCATTTCTATTTTTCGATAATAATGGACAGATACTAGAGAATGTGAAGAATGATGTGTGGCTGAACTTCTCCTGGACTCAGGTCGATATAACAGTGTTCTCTGTAAAAAGTTCCATCACAACACATAGGCTCCGGCGAGATTCGAACTCACGATCTCCTGTTTACTAGACAGGCGCTTTAACCAACTAAGCCACGGCGCCGCTTGCGTTCCGGTGCTCCTCAAAGACCAATATTTCGGGCAAATTCAGCACGTATTACGAACTTGTTATCATCGCCACGGGGTGTAAATGACGAAAACACAATCGTCATCGCCATAAAACAAGCAAACTTCACAATGTTCCACTAAAAACGAAATGATGATGTTGCTGTATCATTCAGTTTAGCAGATATACCTATGTGGATATACATGCGTTTCACATTTCGCGGGTAACACCGGATTCACCGACACGGACACATCTCTCATCGACCCCGTCGTCATCATCGTTGTAGAACGACAACGACGGCAAACGCACACGGAGGGCATGACAGTTAGTCATAATATCACTACTGGCATAATTTTAAAGCGGTCGGTGCTTACAGCAAAGCAACTCGTGAGCCACATGTGGGGAGAGTAAGGCGAACGCAATGAGAGGTAGAGGCAACAATAGTGGAATGCAGTAACGATGACGACGTACATGTAGCTCGCTCAGTCACTCGTCGTTGATATGCTTTTGAGGAGATAATATTTTATGTCAACGAAAATGCTCACAAATGTTTACGGGTTTTGTCTGGGACGAGGTATGTAAAGTTTATGTCATCGCAAGATTTGTCCAGTTAGGAGGTTTAACAGAATCGTTAGTTTGTGGGGGGGGAAACAGCGCGGGGAAGAGAAAGACAATAAATCTATAGACTGAGCAATGGTTGTCTTATGCAGCCAAACGAGCATCGCCCATTTTTGATAAGCATTTTTTAATTAATTTGTCACGCATTGCCCAGTCTATATATATACAGTGTCAGTGTCTAGTGGAATACAATGCAATGGAATAAAACTCGACTAGTGCTTTGGTGTTATATTGTAATAAATTGGAAACGAGACCATTCAAAGGGACAAACCGCGTGGGAGTCCTAGAATGTCTTGTAAAGATGATAAAAACTCTCAAAATGGTCGCTTGATAAGATCAACCTTTAAGCTGGAAAAATCTTGGTGCTGTGTATGCTTTTCTCATTTACCCTCACATGCACGCTTCTACCCAGTATAGATGAATTCTGGTTGTTTTGAAAATCTTCGCTGTCAACGTACGAGTGAAATGAACAAAAAATGAGTCCATTGTCCATCAACGAATACGCGTTTGTTGATATTCATCAAGGCTTGAATTTCTAACACAAAATATCTATCGTATCGATTGCAGAGCCTAATAGCAACCGGTGGAAACTAACGATTTTAAATTGGCTCACTACTTGACTAGCCTATTGGTCCCAAGAAAATCGATTAACGTACCCCATTCTAGTTAAAATTCTAGTACTACACTATGTTTGTTTTTATTCGCTATGAAAGTTTGACAGATAAAATGAGGGGTTCGTGGATTTCCTATATTTCAAGGGGTGCATCGATTAGCTAGGGACCGAAGATAGTACCAGAGCTGAGCCAAAAAGTTGAGCACGTTTCTTCGGGACCTACTAGTCTTAGAGTTACCTCTATGCTAATAACCCGTACAGACTATGGCTTATATCATGTAATATAGGCTGTCTTGCAATGAGCACTCATACATAGGATTTCAAGTAAAAACTAGATGTATGAGTGTTCATTGCAAGACAGCCTACATTACATGATATAAGCCATAGTCTGTACGGGGTATAAAACCTTGATATTATCATGTATTCTGCAATAGGCAATAATCCTCCATCTATCTGAGTGAAGAAAGCAACATAACATGTTCCACAACGGTCTATTTGTGTAAAACAAAAATAATCATTTCGCATTTGATACTCAAAATCATCCCCACCAAGATGATAATGAATATTGATATGACAACAGAACAGATGATAATGAATACACATCAAGCATAACTTTTCAAAAGGACGTATGTAACATTGGATAGGAAAATAGAAACATTGGATAGCAATGTCTATATGAAATTATTAAATGCTATTTAAAAGTTAATGCTATTTTTTTAAATCTATTTGTGCTATTAGTTGGATAAAGGGATAGCATTTAAGAGAATTGTGAAAAATGTAGAGTTTTGCAATCACGGACAATACTTTTGATAAAACAAAATTATACACCTTTTTCTTGAGTACTACTCACATACACCCTGATTGATTCGTCGGTATCACACCTTGATTGTTACGTACACCCTGCATGATTCGTCTATTTGACAGAAGGGTTTTCACATACGTCAAATCAGATACACCGGTTTTTGTTTTGCAGTGAAGATACGTCGGCAGCTCGGAAAGCATTAAGGAATTGTCGGTTGGTTGGTTTATGTACATAACTACCCAGAGTTGTGAAATAATCGATGTTAAAAGCGGAGATGAGAGGGTCACCGCATTATCTGCTGTCAGATGTTATACGTTTTGTGTTGTTTGTATTAAGAAAGCGCTGGTCAGATTGTTATGTGAAGTTCAATATTAAAGTCAAGATTAAAGTGCAATTTTATTAGAATACTTTTGAAATAATAGACATGTTGCTCCCGGAAATACAAAAACAAACATACAAACTTGACGCATTTGCTGATTGATAGTGGTTGCTTTGTTTTTTCACATACGACGCTTCACTGTGAGTGTATCTGCAGTTTTTGTGTTATCATCAAATTTTAACTGTTAAGTCATGTTGACAATAAAAGGGTGTATCAACACCATTTTAAAAACAATGAAAGAAGGTCACATAGGGCATTCATTAAATATATTTTCCATAATGCATTATAATTTCAAACCTTATTTTTCATTAACTCGTAGAAACAGCATGTATTTTATATACTGTTAGATGCAAAATATCGATTTGTTTATTTTTTGTGACTTACGTCCTTTTGAAAAGTTATGCTTGACATATTTGAATGAACAAAAACAATTGTTGACTTCGAAACTCGGCGGTTGCCTTGATCAAGAGCATATTATCCACTAGCGTCCGCAGGAATCTTGTTAAGGATGGGCATTTTTTTCTATGCTGCTTTTTATCTGGGGATGAGGAGTACTCCAAAGTGCGTGGGAGATGGTGCTGTGCACCCACCACTGTTTCCCTACGGTTTAATTTAACTAATTTTATTTATTTTTTGCTCTGGTGGTGGTTCATTCTCTTCAATGCAAACTGCTTTCAGACAGCCAATGGAAATTGGCAATTTAATCCCATCGACGATGTCGATGATGAACCGTCCCAAAGTACCGCCAGTCGGGGTGACAGAAAATGATTTTTTAAAGATGATATAAAGGACAAACCCGAATTTCTTGCAACGCACATGAACAGCTGTAACTTTTAACCACGGTAACAAATGACTTGAAATTTTCAGAAAAGATTCTTAGACGATTTTTTAGTAAGACAACAATAGACCAAGGTTCAATGGCAAACTAATACCTACCCACTTTTCAATTAGGGAATCCAAAAGCTGTCTTAAAACTTTGTACAGTTGCAAAAAAGTCCATCCTCAGAATTCCTTGAGATTCTTTTCGAAATGTTTCGAACTCTATGAGCTCTTTTAAAATTCTTCTCAGAAGTCCTCTGGAATTATTTTTTTAACACTTCTTGATTTTAACTCAGAACACATTGGAACTGACATTCCCTTAGAGTTTCAGACGAATTTCCTCAAAAAAATTATTCCCGGAATGAACAAGAAATTATCGGTACTCCCTGGAAATTTTCCTCAAAATCCCTTTGGAATTTCACTCAAAATTATTTTTTTTTTCTGTATTCTTTTCGGAATTATCTTGGAACTATCTGCAGGATTCACTAGAAATTACACGCAGATTTTTTTTGGAATAGTTCCCAGAAATCCTTTGGAACTGTCCGCAGAATTCAATATCCTTGAGGTTCTTCTCGGATTTTTTAGAACTCTCCTAAGAGCTCTTTTGAAATTCTTCTCAGAAGTCCACCGAAATTATATTTAGAACTCTTAATGATTTTTTCGCAGAAAACCTTGAAACTGAATGAGCTAGGAATCCTCGGAATTCACTTGAAATTTTGCTTAAAATCCTTTTGGAATTTTATTCAAAATTTGATTTTCTCGGTATTCTTTTTGAAATTATCTTGGAACTATCTGCAAAATGCACTAGAAATTATCCGCAGAATTTTCTTTTATTTCTCTCCAGAAATATTTTGGAACTGTCATAAGAATTGAATATCCTTCAGGTTCTTCTTGAAATATTTTAGAACTTTTTTTCTCACAACACCTTGGAACTGAAATTCCCCTAAAGATTCAGAAGAATTTCCTCTGCATTCTCCAGAAATTCTTCCCAGAATGAGCTTGAAATTATCCTCGGAATTCCCTTGAAATTTTTCTCAATATCCCTTTGGAATTTTATTCAAAATTTGATTCTCTCTGAATCCTTTTCGAAATTATCTTGGAACTATCTGCAGGATTCACTAGAAATTATTCGCAGAATTTTCATCAAAATCCCAGAAATCTTTTATTTTAGAGCTGTCCTCAGAATTCAATACCCTTGAGGTTCTCCTCGGAAGTCAAGTTTAGTTTGCCCGCGCATTCACCAAAACGTTATAGTTTTTCTACCAGAAATGTTCAATAAAGCTTGGCCCTCCATTCACCAGAACTGTGAAATTTTTACATCAGGAATATTCAATTCAGCTTGCCTATCCATGCAGCAGATTGTTGCAAATCTTACGCCAGAAATTTTGAATACAAACTTGCCCTCATAAAATTTTACACCAGAAAATTTCCTTTTTCCATTTTCCACCAGACATTTTCAATATAGATTGCTTCCTTTATTATCAGAATGTTGCAGGTTTTCCACCAAATAAAGCTTGACCCTATTTTCGGATTTTTCATCATAAATTTTCAGTAAAGCAGCTTCCCTCCAATCATCAGAATGGTGCAAATTTTACACCAGAAATTATTATTAAAATGTGTTTCTCTATTCAGCAGAATGATGCAAATTTAAGACCAACAATTTTCCAAAAAGCTTGCCCGTCCATGCACCAGAACGGTGCAGATTTTCCACCAGAAATTTACAACATAGCTTAATTTTAAATAAAGCTTGTGCCTTCATTTACCAGACCGGTGCAAGTTTTCCACCAGAAATTTTCTGTTCATTTCATTTATTAGAGCGATGCTAATTCTGCACCAGAAATTTTCAATAAAGTATGCTCCTCCATTGCACCAAAAATGTTCAGGGAAGTTTGTTTCAACATGAACCTTTGTGGTGCAATTTTCAGGCTTTGTCTCTTCATGCACCAGAATGGTATAAATTTTCCACCATGAATTTTAAGCTTGCATTCATCAGAACAATGCAAATTATGCACCACAGTGTAGCTTAGAGAAATAATTATAATAGAGAGCTCACTTAATCATTTCCCGAATAAAATAATTTCAACACTGTCATGAGCGCAATCTATTAATAAACGGGTGAAGCTTTTTGTTCCTGCCCTGTGCATTTTATGTTCGTGCCCTGTGCATTTTATGTTCGTACCCTGCGCACGCATATTAATTACCGGCGCATTTTCTTTGACAATGAAAACCGAGATGACAACTTGATCAGCTGGAAGTTAAACTCGATTAATTTTAGAATAGGTCCGATCTTCATTTGTCGATCAAATAATCGATTTACTTTATTCGCTTTCTACCGCGATCTGAGCGATGGATTTGCAATACTTATACATGCAATCAACAGTTCAAGGTTTGAGCTTTTGATTCCGTGAGTCAATATTGCAAATCCATCGCGGTTGCGGTAGAAACCGAATAAATTTATTCGATTCTTTGATCGAAAAATGGAGATAGGATTTTAAAATCAATCTAGGCCCATACAAAAGGTCTATACCACAATAATAAAAACAACCTCAATTTTTGATGCTTTCCTCATTTTTGATTAATTCTAGATAAACATTTCAAAGGGTGCTATCTGCATTGATCGATTCTCTTCATCGACTTCCTCTTTCGTATTGATACAAAAAGATCTTTGCTTCTAAGGAAAAAAGTGCGTTGGAATGCATTTTTTGCATTTCTAAAATTAATATTATCAAATTATATCCCGGTACTGTCATTCCTTCGGTGTTGAACCAGCTTCGAATGGATTTTGGAATTCTTCGTCACTGTGCCTGTTTCAGACACGCTTCGTGCTTTATTTTGCTGCACGCCTATCCGGTAGTCCAATGTACACTCGATATCTGATTTTCGTCGAATGTATAATCTTCACAAGTTTACTCCTGCCTTTCAATCTTGAAGCGTGTATCAATAAATAATTACTTGTTTGGTAAGTTGACAGCTGGTAGTTCATCGTAAATGTAAAATGCGCACGCTTGCTGTGAATTAGTTCACCCGTTCGCTGTCATAATTGAAAAAGGCGCTGTTTCAGTGATGCGAAGTTTCCTTCGAAATGAGCTCACTATTATAATTGTTACGCAATATGCGAACGCGCCTCCGCTGTCAGCAGAACCCCATCGGAACACACCGCCACTGGTACGACTCGGTGGAATGGAGAGCCGTCAAAAAGCGAAGAATATACAACACCAGCATAAGTAAACATAGTTACGCGTGCTTACACTTCTTTATACTTATGCAGTTAAAAACTAATCTAAAAGCTAGTCGGAGCTTAAATTGTGAATTTAATTAGTTAGTTAGCTGGTTAGCATAAGTGATTTAGTGATTTATCAAGGTAAATGAATTTAAAAAGATATTTATTGCTGTTTATTAGTTCGTTCAAAATTTAACCTGAAACTTACACTATGGCACAGATTCTGCCGTATTACTTAAAACCATTAGTTGGAGGTCAAAGGTCACGGCAGAATCGTTAGTTCAAGGATCTCCAAACAACTACTACCGTACAAGACAGCTTTCCGGACGTTGCGAAATTAAAAGGAAAACACTAAACGTAAGTCACAGAACACATCTAACAGTAGGAGTAGTTATGCTTAAAACTGATGAAAATTTAACCTACAGGGAAAATTTAACAACTGTTAATAAGGTTCGTTAAGTTTAGAGAAATTTGTTTACCGCCTCTTGATGTCGCTTACGGGAACAAATTAAATTTTCCGTTTAATTTCCGGAATGTCGAACGGTAGCGTAGCGAGTGCTGGGAAGTCTCCCAAGAGAAAAAGTAATGCTCCTGGTGGTGAGGGGGCGAGCTGCGGTAAGGGAGCATCCATAAATGACGTAGCATATTTTTGATCAATTTTAGACCCCTCCTCCCCCCCTCGTAGCGTATTTGGCTATATCCAATACATGGCCGGTCACAAATTCTGAAACCCCCACCTCCCCCCTCAAATGCTACGTCATTTATGCATCTGCCCTAAGTGTCATGAAGTCGATACCAGTCGGATGGTGCAATGCGATGAGTGCGACGTCTGGTATCATTATGATTGCGTGAACGTGGACGACAGTATCCAGGATGATGATTGGAGCTGTAACGCATGCGTACGGAGATCATTGGATAAGCAGAGGCATGCTTTGAGTGAGAAGTTGGAGCGCTTTGAACAGCAACAGAAGCAGTGGCAACAAGAGCAACAAAAACGCCTACAGCAGACTGACGAACAACAAAAGCATATTGAGCAGCGGCAGAAACCAGAAGAGTGGCAGCTGCGAATGCAGGAGCAGTTCGATCAGTTGCAGAAGGGGATGTTGCAGTTGCAGCAGCAGAGTTCGCTGTCGGGAGATGCTGCAACGAGACTTGAAGTACCTTCGAGATTGCTTGGTGCGATTCCGAAGCAGTTACAGCATCAGGTCAAATTTGTGGAGAAGGTTGTTCCAAAAGGGTTCATAGCGGATGAACAGTGCAACACAGAACCGCTGGCAAGCTCGACCGGCAATAATGAGAGAACATCCGACAGTAGTGACAAGGCATCTTCGAAGTTATCAAGACGCTCAGCGAAATTACGGGAACTGCAAGTGAAGGCCCTGGAAGCGAGACAAGCGTTAGAAATAAGGCAGCTAGAAGAGCGACTGGCGTTTGAGTATGAGATGTTGGAGGTCACTGATTCCGAGGTAGAGTCGATTACGAGTTTTGACAAGATCAACGAGTGGCTGGAGAAAACGGACAACGTAGGGAAGGGTGTAGGAAATTCTATAAATGGAACACCTCTGCCGGTGTATGACGAATCTCTGCGAAAACCGGTGGTGTCTTCAACCCAACCGTGCCTCACTAGCAGCTGCGGCCCAGTTCCACCATCTAGTCTTCAGCAACCTGTGGTGAATCCTACTTCGTTTCAGCCACGCGTTTTGGAGCATTTTGGTGGAAGTTACGGTCATGGTGGCAGGTACATCGAGCAGCCTCGACCTGGCGAAAACTTTCCAAGAGCAACAGCGAGTCATCATCCAACATTTGGCGGATATTCAGCACCAGTATCCAGTCAACCGTCGGCCCCAGTCTACACTATACCGTCACAGCAGCCGGTAATGACGACAGCTAATCCGGCAATGAGCTATCCGTACCTAGGCGCTCAGAACTTCCAGAATATAGCGGGCATGTCTCAAAACATTGGACAACCACCGATGGTAACGTCAACCCCGCGGCAACAGTATCAGCAACAACCATGTAGTGATCCTGTACTGCTAAACAGAGACCATTGACAGGAAGACAGACGGTAAAAGATCTGCCGAAGTTCGGTGGAGATCCAGAAGATTGGCCACGTTTCATCGCGGCGTACGAGCGAACTGTCAGGATGTGCCTTTAGGAACGATGAGTTACTCGATCGTCTCGAAAGGAGCCTGCACGATAAGGCACTCAATGCTGTTAAAAGCCTCCTCCTACATCCCGATAACGTTCCAGTCATAATCAATCGGCTGAAAATACTGTTCGGCAACCCGGAGTCTATCGTTGAGACAATGGTTCGGAGAATTCGGACGATGCCGCCTCCGAAGGCTGATAAACTGGAAACTATTGTTGACTTCGGCGTGGCAGTTCAGAATTTGTGTGCAACTATACAAGTGTGCGAAATGGATGAACGGTTATACAATGTCGCTTTGCTGCAGGAGCTTGTAGATAATTTACCGTCAGCGTTGAAAATGAAATGGGCATTTCACCGTAAGGAGGCGTTCAGTCAGGTGATCAGACCGGCTGTGTGGACTAAATCACAGAAGTTGGAGAACAAGCCGGAGAGGAAAGGTCGGAAAGAAGAAGCGTATATACATGTGCATTCTACGCACTCACCGGAGCAGGTGGACCGCAAAGCTTGCCTAGCGTGCAGAAATGAGTGCAGTTCCCTCGACAAGTGCAGTAGTTTTCTCAAGATGACACCGAATGCACGATGGGCGTTGGTAAATGAGAAGAAGATCTGTCGGAAATGTCTAACTAAGCACTTTAAAACTTGTGAGAGGAAGGTTCCATGCAATCGGAACGGGTGCAGCTTCCTACATCACCAGCTATTGCATGATGACAGTAAACACAAGAAACAGACGTCAATCATTCCAGCACAGATCGCATCTTGTAACACGCATCATAGTTCGCTGGGAGGAGTTCTGTTGAAGTACATTCGTGTCACGGTGCATGGCAAGGGTAAATCGATCACGACGTACGCATTCCTCGACGCAGGATCGACCTCGACGTTAATGGAGCACAGCTTGTGGGAGGAATTGAATCTGAACGGTGAGAAATCTCCATTGTGCATGTCATGGACTGGCGGACAAAGAAGATACGAAGAAGACTCGGTGAAATTCTCCGCCGAGATCGCAGGTGCTCAGACTCCCGGCCAAAGTTTCCAGCTTTCGGAAGTGCACACGGTGCGAAACCTAGACCTTCCTCCACAGTCAATGTCGGTGAAGGATCTAGCGAAACATTTCCAGCATATGTCGGGCCTGCCAATCGAATCGTACGTCGCAGTCAAACCACGCATTTTGTTGGGTGTCTACAACGCTAGGCTGGAGTATCCGTTCGATTCCAGAGAAGGGAGTGATAATCAGCCGACCGCGGTACTAACACGGCTAGGGTGGTTGGTATACGGTCCGTGCTCGGTGTCAGAGCAAACGATGGCGAAAAAAGACGTGACCTACAGTTACCATATCTGTCAGTGTGATGGGCTTCATTCTGCAGTCAACAATTACTTCTCTCTGGACAGCCTCGGGGTTCAACTTGCTGGGAAATCGCTGATGTCGAAGGACGACGAACGAGCGATGATGTTGCTGCAGACAAACACGATTCTCCAGAATAAGAGATACGAGACTGGCCTACTGTGGCGTTATGAAGAAATCCGGCTACCGGAGAGCAAAGGCATGGCCCTGAAGCGACATGACTGTTTGAGTAAACGCATGGTTCGAGAACCTGCGCTAGGTAAAGCTCTTCAGGAAAAAATACTGGATTACCGAACGAAAGGATATATCCGCAAGCTTTCGGCGCAGGAAGAAGCAACGTACACTGGACGCTCGTGGTATCTGCCGATCTTTCCAGTGGTTAACCCCAACAAACCCGGCAAGCTGCGTATTGTCTGGGATGCCGCCGCCAAAGTGGGTAACCTCTCGTTGAATACATTTCTGCTAAAAGGTCCTGACCAAGTCACGCCCCTTCCACATGTCCTTCAGCGGTTTCGTGAATATCGTACGGCTGTGTCAGGGGATGTTCGTGAAATGTTTCATCAAGTGCGGATGAGACCCAAAGACCAGCATTGCCAGCGATTCCTGTGGGATGATGACGTTCCCGGATAAGGTCCTTCGACTTACGTGATGGAGGTGATGACATTCGGTGCCAGCTGTTCACCTAGTAGTGCACAGTACGTTATGAAGCGAAATGCAGAACGATTCAGGACTCTATTTCCGGAAGCGGTGGAGGCAATATGCAAAGGAACGTATGTGGACGATATGCTCAGCAGTGTCGAATCTGAAGCAGAGGCGGTAAAGCTCGCGCAAAATGTGCGATACATACATGCAGAAGGTGGGTTCGAAATCCGAGGATGGCTGTCAAACTCCAAGAAAGTAGCAGATTCCATGGGCGAGCAGAGAGCTCCTGAAAAGGATCTAAACAAGACCGGAGAGCTGGTGACCGAGAAAGTTCTAGGGATGTGGTGGAATACGATCAACGACACGTTAACGTTCAAAATCCCGAACCGATGCAGACAGGAGCTGTTATCCGGAGAGCAAGTTCCCACGAAGCGGGAAGTTCTGCGGATTCTCATGTCAGTCTACGACCCGCTAGGACTTCTTTCCAACGTATTGATGTACCTGAAGGTTTTGCTGCAAGAGATCTGGCGCTCTAATATTGGTTGGGACGAGCCGATACCCGACCAGCAGCTGGAAAAGTGGAGAACATGGCTCAGTGTATTGAACAAGGTGAATACAGTTTCCGTTCCTCGGTGCTATCGCACGATGACAACTTCGTCCAGTGAGTTCAACGAAATTCAACTACACGTCTTCGTAGACGCGAGCGAGAATGGCTACGCTGCGGTTGCTTACTTCCGTTTCGAAGAGGACAGCACAGTTGAGTGCGCCTTCGTTGAAGCGAAAACTCGGGTCGCTCCTTTAAAATACGTCTCGATACCTCGACTAGAGCTACAAGCAGCGGTGATCGGAACCCGGCTGGCGAAGTCTATAGGAGAAACCCATCGCATTGGAATCCGAAAACGGTTCTTCTGGACCGACTCAAGGGACGTGCTCTGCTGGTTACGATCCGATCACAGGAGGTACAGCAAATTCGTCGGTGCTAGAGTTGGCGAAATTTTGGAAAGCACTGAACAGGCAGAGTGGCTCTGGGTACCAACAAAGCAGAACGTGGCCGATGATGGCACTAAGTGGCAGCGGACTCCCGACCTATCACCATCAAGCCGCTGGTTCAAGGGACCAGCATTTCTGTGGGAACAGCGGAGCGCTTGGCCTGTTCAGCCGGCAAACCATGGAGAAACCACCTCCGAAATGAAAGTTTCGGTCAACATCCACGTAGCCGGCGAACCCGTTCTTAACTTCGCTAAATAATCCAACTGGCGTAAACTTCTACGGGTCTCCGCGTACGTTCTCAGATTCATGAAAAACCTTCGAGCTAGACTACAGCGTCAACCACCATCTACCGGAATCCTCAATCAATCGGAGCTATTTGAAGCGGAATGTTGCATTTACCGACAAGCCCAGCTAGAAACGTTCGGTGAGGAAGTATCGTCGCTGATCTGTCACAAGGAGGCAAGCGAGAAGAAGGTGATTCCTATTCTTAAAAGTAGTTCACTCTACAAACTTTCGCCGTTCCTTGATGACTACGGAGTACTTCGTATGCAAGGAAGAACTGCTGCCTGTCAATTCATCGATTCAGATGCTGCCCATCCTATCGTGCTGCCAAAGAAGCATCCGGTTACGACACTCGTCGTACAATTTGTCCACCAACGCTATCACCATCTCAACCATGAAAGCATCGTCAACGAACTACGACAAAAGTATCGGATCCCGCAGCTACGAAGTGTGTGCAACAAAGTCCGTCGACAGTGTCAGTTCTGCAAGAACGCCCGAGCTCAACCGCAGCCGCCGATCATGGCTGATCTTCCATCGGCTCGTCTAGCAGCTTATTCCCGACCGTTCTCTTATGTCGGGATCGACTACTTCGGACCAATGCAAGTCGTCGTTGGTAGACGAACTGAAAAGAGGTGGGGCGTGCTGATTACATGCCTAGTGGTACGTGCTATCCACATTGAAATTGCACATTCTCTCAACACTAGCTCCTGCATCATGGCAATACGGAACTTCGTGGCCAGACGAGGCTCTCCTTTGGAATTCTTCAGCGACAGGGGAACGAATTTCGTCAGTGCCAAGCGGGAACTTACCGAAGCGTTCCGGTCTCTCGATCAAAATAAGCTTATGCAGGAATTCGTGACACCAGATACCAAGTGGACCTTCTTGCCTCCGAGCAGTCCGCACATGGGTGGAAGCTGGGAGAGACTGGTGCAGTCAGTGAAAAAGGTTTTGAATAACATGCAGCTTCCAAGATCTCCCACCGACGAAGTCCTTCGGAACAGCTTGCTGGAGGTGGAAAATATTATTAATTCGCGCCCCCTCACATACGTGCCTATCGAAGACGGTGAAAACGAAGCTCTAACTCCCAATCATTTCTTGTTGGGTTCATCCAATGGTTCGAAACCTCTCGTGCCATACAACGACAGCATCGCTACGCTAACCAACACTTGGAAAACTTCTCAAATCTACGCCAACCACTTTTGGAAAAGATGGTTACGGGAGTACCTGCCGTCAATATGCCGTCGGACAAAATGGCATTATCCGGTGAAACCAATCCAGATCGACGACGTTGTGATAATCGTGGATCCGGATTTACCACGAAACTCGTGGCCAAAAGGACGCGTTGTAGACGTCAAATGTAAGGACGGACAAGTACGAAGCGCAACGGTGAAGACTACACTCAACGTATACGAACGACCTGTGGTCAGTGCCGCAAAATTTCGACAATACACGGTGATACTCAAAATTCTGCTTTGGTCACTCGTTTGAGCTAACAGTCATCGTCAAGGCAAACCATGTCAATTGTCAGTAGCATTTTTGTCAGTGACGAACATGTGCTGATTTGTTTATTAGCTAAATTTGAAATGAAATTAAATGGCAAGAGCAATACAATTATATGGAGCCATTAAAGTGAATAAGCATCTACGTCCTGAACTGCTTGGATAACAATAATGTGACTCAGAATGCAAGAAATTACACTTTCTGTTACCAGGTGAATCTTTGTCATTGACGAAAAAATGAATGAGATTTTGACAAAGATTTTTTTGAGGATCAAGTCTATCATTGACTATGTGAAAAACAATTTTGTCAATATCGTGCAAAAGTCTGTCAATGACAATGACAAATCTCAGCACTGCCTGTGGTAAAACTTGCAGTTCTGGACGTCGGCGCAAATTCGAGTAAGCAGGAACCAGGACCCTGCGTACTGGGGGGGAGTGTTACGCAATATGCGAACGCGCCTCCGCTGTCAGCAGAACCCCATCGGAACACACCGCCACTGGTACGACTCGGTGGAATGGAGAGCCGTCAAAAAGCGATGAATATACAACACCAGCATAAGTAAACATAGTTACGCGTGTTTACACTTCTTTATACTTATGCAGTTAAAAACAAATCTAAAAGCTAGTCGGAGCTTAAATTGTGAATTTAATTAGTTAGTTAGCTGGTTAGCATAAGTGATTTAGTGATTTATCAAGGTAAATGAATTTAAAAAGATATTTATTGCTGTTTATTAGTTCGTTCAAAATTTAACCTGAAACTTACACTATGGCACAGATTCTGCCGTATTACTTAAAACCATTAGTTGGAGGTCAAAGGTCACGGCAGAATCGTTAGTTCAAGGATCTCCAAACAACTACTACCGTACAAGACAGCTTTCCGGACGTTGCGAAATTAAAAGGAAAACACTAAACGTAAGTCACAGAACACATCTAACAGTAGGAGTAGTTATGCTTAAAACTGATGAAAATTTAACCTACAGGGAAAATTTAACAACTGTTAATAAAGTTCGTTAAGTTTACGGAAATTTGTTTACCGCCTCTTGATGTCGCTTACGGGAACAATAATTATTTCTCTAAGGCTAAAATGAAGCACAAACTGCGTAAGCATCCTACAGTTGTCACTACGGAGCAGGAAATGTTGAAATCATGGTTCAAAGCAGGAAAAAATGTCGATTTAACTGTTGTACAAAACCTTATGGGTGGAATTTAGAAGAAAGTTCGGGCATTTGGATTTGGTGAAGAAATAGAGTGAAATAAAGATACGTAAGCCAAGCATCTATATATAGTATTACATTCCCTGAAAATTTCCTGACAATCGGTTTAGTGACTTATTTTTGGCGAGTACTTCTAAGTGATGCAATTTAACTGTGGACACCCTTTACAGAACATATTTGAAACTATGAGTTATGATCCTCCTTAGAACATTTGGATCGTTAATCGATTAATCGTTTATTAGAATAAAAACCGGATCTCACTAGATGCATGTAAAACGTCATTTTGGCATCCAACGTTAGTGTAAACTTTATGGCCGTTTATAAATATTGGGACTATTTGAAAGCGACCGGAACTAAATTTCTTATCCCAGAAAACGTGATACATTATTTCACAAGCGCAGTCCTATCAGACTAAACTCTTCATTCGAGAACGTCGTTCGCGCATTTATCGTTTAATTATAAATATTATTCATTGCAAATCACCTACTGCAGCACTGGCATCGGATCACATACAGATGATTAAAATAAAAACTTTGCTTTGGTTACTCACCATTGTTTTACAATGATCCTACAGAAAAAGGTATGAAGAGCTTAGTTCTTAAATTCACAGAAGATTCCCAAAATGCCGAGCCCCGATTGTAATGTCCCTAGAAATATGGACCTTCTACCTCAACCGACGTGGGTGGTGAGGGCAAACGAAAGTCTCCAAAACGAGAGGACGTTCACTTGGTTCACGGGCATAGCCAGGGGACAATGTGATGATTATGCGACCGCACACTGCCGACCACAGACTATGAGCATAAAATAGCAATTTGATGCACTTTCGGTCCATTTCACCACCGCAATACCACATGCGCAAATAGAGCCGCCGGCCGTCGTCGATGGTGTAAACCAACCAGCACTATTGAAATTGACCGCGATTTGAGAGATGGGAATATTATTACCCATCATCATTATCGGACGCCATATCGGACTGGTGCATATTGTGCTGCAACTAGCAAGGGCAGTCGTAATAGTGTTACTATCGACAGTGCATTTCGCAACGGTTATGAGGGTTATGGCTTCATTGTCACAGTTACATGCTACAGAGATAACCATACTCGTTTGGTCGTCTGTAGTTGGCTATTCCATGACTTCATTAATGTTATTATGGTAATGGATGGATCAATACTGGAGCCATCTGTTGCCTCAATGCACAATATTAGATGTGACGCCGAAATAGCTCAGTTGGGAGAGCGTTAGACTGAAGATCTAAAGGTCCCCGGTTCAATCCCGGGTTTCGGCAGCGAATATTTTAGTAATTCATAAGGTACAAATATCCATGAATCGATGAAAGGGGGGGGGGGGCGGTGCGGGGCGTAATCATATAAATTTTAACATAAGTAAGGTAATTGATCAATTTAAAAATTACCTTAGTTATAATTTAATAAAATACACCACATGTTTATCCGCCTCCCCATCACAATGAAGTAAACACTAAAAAATTAATCACTTCAAAGAGATTTTTTATGTAGAGGAAATGGTTGTAATGCCGGCCTGATAACAGTGGCTGTTGATAGTCGTATACCAACAATGTGCCAATGGATGTACCGCAGGATGACCATGCTCCAAAGGATGACGGTGCAGCGATGTTGATAGCTCACACGTAGGAAGAGAGAAAAAACGCGATCTAAAGCGTACCAGCGGGGAGCAGAATGGAGTTGGACAGCTACTAACCTGTCACTGGAAAATTCTAGGCCTTGTACAAATTATTTCCAGCAGCTTCTGTCCTAGGAACAATGGCAGCAGTCACCGCGTGGCCATGTTTGTACAAAAGGCAATGGCAGATACCACACTGCTCCCCACTAGGGAATTCTTTCGCTTAGCAATGGCGTCATGGGTCAGCAAATCATCTAAAAACGAAACGATGTACCGTCATCCATTCCAGGCAACAGGTATGATTGGACCACAAACATCAGAATCGAACCTTTTCAATGGACGGCTAGCACGTGGCCATGTTCAGTTGAATCGATCACGCCCTGCTTTCCACATACATCGCAAAATTTCAGATCACCATTTATATTTGAAATACCTGTAACCATGTTTTGCTTGACAAGTCCAGATTTCTCATACCATTGGCGTTGACGGCACCGTCGAAAAATTTTCTCTTCCAGCAAATATAGACAGCGTCTTATGGGAATTTTCGGTGGAGCGAAAGGACAGTACAAAGTCTGCCATGTTTCACGCACAGTCTGACGTTTGTTTATGGATTTTCTCATAGGAGTAAAGAGCTACAGAGTCACCGTCAACGTCATTTGTAGCCTAATCGACGATGCCAGAGATTGACGTCTTGCGTTGCATACCGATTTGCAGAATCGTTGGAATAGAAGACGTCCAGTTCTCGTAGAAGCTTAGATAAATAATTATAATAGAGAGCTCACTTAATCATTTCCCGAATAAAATAATTTCAACACTGTCATGAGCGCAATCTATTAATAAACGGGTGAGGCTTTTTGTTCCTGCCCTGTGCATTTTGTGTTCGTACCGTGCGCACGCATATTAATTACCGGCACATTTTCTTTGACAATGAAAGCCGAGATGACAACTTGATCAGCTGGAAGTTAAAATCGATTGATTTTAGAATAGGTCAAATCTTCATTTGTCGATCAAATAATCGATTTACTTTATTCGCTTTCTACCGCGATCTGATCGCTGGATTTGCAATACTTACACATGCAATCAACAGTTCAAGGTTTGAGCTTTTGAATGCGTGAGTCAATATTGCAAATCCATCGCGGTTGCGGTAGAAACCGAATAAATTTATTCGATTCTTTGATCGAAAAATGGAGATAGGACCTATTCTAAAATCAATCTAGGTCCATACAAAAGGTCTATACCACAATAATAAAAACAACCTCAATTTTTTATGCTTTCCTCATTTTTGATTAATTCTAGATAAACATTTCAAAGGGTGCTATCTGCATTGATCGATTCTCTTCATCGACTTCTTCTTTCGTATTGATACAAAAAGATCTTTGCTGCTACGGAAAAAAAGTGCGTTGGAATGCATTTTTTGCATTTCTAAAATTAATATTATCAAATTATATCCCGGTACTGTCATTCCTTCGGTGTTGAACCAGCTTCGAACGGATTTTGGAATTCTTCGTCACTGTGCCCGTTTCAGACACGCTTCGTGCTTTATTTTGCTGCACGCCTATCCGGTAGTCCAATGTACACTCGATATTTGAATTAATTTGTTTTTTATTTAATTGCTTTTTGACGTAATCACCTTCCGATCAAAATAGTTTTCGATGTTACTTAAGTCACCCGATTTCTATGGAGATGCCGTTTGACTTAAGTAACAGCGCTGAGAAACCCGTGAAAAGTGTACGTTCGTCGTTTCGCTTTCTCATTATTAAAGTGAATAAATCGAACTGTTTGTTGCTAAGATGATTTCGATGGTCCTAAAATGATGAATGGGCTGCACGTAAGGAGATGTAATTGATAATTCTCCCGAATATTCTGGTAAATACACTTTGACTTAAGTAACAATAGGGGCCACCAAACGACGTATAATAACTTTTGACTTAAAAACCAGTATTTTTTAACATGAAAGCTAGCGAATTGCATTTGTATGATTAGAACCCTGCTATATATGTTAAACATTGCTATCACTTTGAGATTATACGAGTTTAATTGAAAATAGGAATAACTTTTCGGTCATCAAAACAAAACTTTATTTTTCTCGGATTGGTGCGAATGTTACTTACGACATAATGAAAATTTGCTCTTGAATTACTTGTTTGGTAAGTTGACAGCTGGTAGTTCATCGTACATGTAAAATGCAAGGGGGGAGGTGGCTGTCAAATACGAACAATCGTCGCCTACCTCGCATAGCTGGTTCAAAACGTAAACAAGCCATAAGAAACCTACAGCGTTTGTTTACGTTTGGAACCAGTTTCATACAAAATGATCAGTAGGCTGATTTGACAGCACGTCCTCCCCCAGGTAAAATGCGCACGCTTGCTGTGAATTAGTTCACCCGTTCGCTGTCATAATTGAAAGAGGCGCTGTTTCAGTGATGTGAAGTTTCCTTCGAAATGAGCTCTCTATTATAATAATTTCTCTAAGGTAGAAGTCACCTTTCAATGGGCAGATCGCTATCATCGAGTTTTTATGCTGCATTTCACCGAAATTCCGGTGCAGATCCGGTACCTACAGAACATTTCTTATGGTCATCCTAACGCCTTGAAGATTGACTCCACAAATCGTTCCTAGATGCCAAGCAGTCATTGATTGGTCGTCCTTGGCAAAACCGATCACCACAGGTTGTTTGAGCTTCTCCAGTGACTCGAAAACTGTCTTGTCATTCACCAAGTGATGACTGACTAGTCCCGGAATCTAGCTTGAACGTAACTTTGCTGTGGCTGTCAACCGCAGACTTATTCTTGCCAACCATGAATGCAACAGCTTAGTTCTCAGCAACGACGTTCGCCCTTCTTGTGGCACCTATGACCCTTTCCCATGAATTTCTTAGGCTTCTACTTGAATCCAGCGAAGGCAGCAGATTTCTCTCTACCAGTATCCACCATCCGGTCGGTTTTCTTTAGTTCTTCGGCCATCAAACCTTTACGAATCACATCTAGAGTCAGCTGGTCTTCACCTAGATTCACCAACGCAGTAACCAGGCAATCATAGGATTCAGACAGGGTCACAAAAAGCTGCGAGACCATGTGTTCTTCCTCAAGCTTCGCACCAGCAGACTTGAGTTGCCGAATGAGCTCATCAAAGACCTTGAGATGTTCCTTGCTCGATACAAGGATACTGACTGCTTCGTGTAGACGTTCTCCAACACGGTTCAGATTTCCTTTACAAAATTCTTGTCGTGGATCAGGTCCAAAAGTTCATTCGATGCCTTGCTGTCTATTTTCTGGAACAAGTCCAGTTCAGCTGCAGCCGTTGGCGCACTCTTGGTCCACGCAGGACTTCCAATTTTCAAATCCAGTCCCGCAAAATGGAATTATTCTGTGGACAGTTTCCTTCCGTGAGTCGCCCATAACCTCTTGAGAGCAAATAAACAGCAGCGGTATGGAAACGGGAACAAGTGTTATATTGGACTGATCTTGTGGAGTGTTACAATTGGAATGAACGATTTTATCGACTTGTTACTTGAAATCAGTAGCGTTTGCTGAGGACTTGCTAACAACTAATAAAGTCTTCGGTAGCTTCAATATCGATTTCTTCAATACTTATCGTACTGGATGTTTGTTTAATTTTTAAGACATTTTTGAAATTTCAAATTGAAGCTATCGTTGTGGGGTGAAATTGATTAACCGCTCAAATGGCTTCCGAGTACATTTCTAGGAATTGCTATTATCAAATTTGAACCCGATATCGAGTCAACCGTGTTCTGAGTTCGTAACCTTCTACCGGAAACAAGATAAAGACTTAGATAGTTGAAGATGATAATTTCAAATAACAGACTAAAGCGGAGATGAAAGTATAGAATTGATAGTTCCGTTAGAGTACGGCAGTGTGAAAATTGCATATAGAGAGTAGAAAGTGAGCAAGGACAACTTTAAGAAGGTACACATTGATTTGATCATCTCTCTTTACCAAACTCCCCCGTTGGAGAGGGATGGTGAGGGGTATTCCAACCACTGGTACCATTTTACCCCAGGAGTGCATTATCCCCATCCTACCCTACTTCATAGAAAGCTAGATCCGTCACGAAGTCTACCGTGTGGTTTTTGAGGCATACCACAGGTTCAGCGCCCTACATCTAGCGCGAGAAGAGTACCAGTTATATTGCGGCTTAAAAACAGTCGGATCGTGAAAGCTTCATCAGTTGGAAGAAGCAAATGGTGACAAAATGGCGTAGAATACGTGGTTGGTGCGAGGTGCTCTCTTCGCAGAAACTGAAGGTTTCATGGAAGCCACCCAGAATTGGATCATATCCTATTGCAAGAAGTAGTAGAAGACCACTGAAGAAAGTGTGAATAAACTACGGCAATCTACAGTAATCTGGGTAGATAGCACGGCTGCCGGAAGAACGACAAACAAAGATAGTATCGATTCCGGTTCAGACAGACGTCGCTTAACGATCCAGCCACTGGAAGCGATTGGATCAGGATTCACCTAAATGGATTGCACACTAAGCACATCAATCGTTTTGATTACCCGCCACGAATAATTAATCACCACGACTGAGGAAAACATTCCTACCATCCATCGTATCATACATTCAAACACAGTCCTGTCGAAAATGCGCTACCTCAGGGTACACAGCATTTTCGATACTATCCGGCCGATAGAAATGGTGGCTAAAATTAATCTTTTATTCTTCGGAACCTACGACGTCCAGCACCGTATCATACGAAGGACGCTGTTCGACCAATTCTGTTCCATCCTAGCGGTGCTAGTTGACCTGTACTTGATGCAAGTCGGTATTCGTGGTAATTCCGGATTTCTGACTATGACAGACTCGAACCTTCTAAACGTTGGCATCTACGGAACAATCGTGTTAAGTTTCGCGTTTGGTTTAAGCTTATCGTGTATAATTCAGTTCAAGGGAGCTATAATTTTCCAACTGATAGATAGAATTGCGGAATTTGATGACGAAATGCTCAAGTTAGGGTTTCCGGTCGACCATCAGCGAAGCCATCGTCACAGCGTTCTGTCCATGTGTTGGGTATTGAGCACTGCTGTCAGCGCGATGACCGTTTCGTTGACCTTTGGCTCTGATAATAGCTGGTTGAATTTGTCCGCCGTCTTTCCGAATCACTGGACGATGATAGCGTTCATTAGATCATATAGTGGATCGATAATGTTCGGTTGTATTTTTTGTTTAACGCTGATGTTTCTCAAAATTCGCTACAGTTTACTAAACGAGGCTATGGCGTACGTGAATTCGATTGCAATCAAGTCAACGATAATTAGCTAACTCATATTTGCAGGAAATATATTCAGACGATAAATGGGATATCACACCAAGAGCAACAATGCAGATTGATTAGCAAGATGGCTGAAATGCATGATCACCTTAGTTACACCATTGAATTGTTCAATGATTGCTATGGTTTAGGGGCGATGTATGGTATATGGAGCTGTATATCATTTACAATCTTTACAATTTTTGGGTTGATTCATGCTTACGCTGCCGGATCGGAAGATAACACCGTTCGATTCGCTTGGGTCAACGTGCTGTTCAGCGGAATTAGCTTTGTCACCATCATTCAGCTAGTGGTGTCAGCCGCCCGGGTTAATAATGAAGTGAGATAGGTTTTGTCTTCACACGAAAATGGAACTCATCGAGATTCTTGGTTATTACAGTGCAAAACGTCATCATCGATGGTTCATAAAATAGTTGGATACGTTCCATTTCGTAGCCGACTTCATCGGGAGCTGCATCATTTCTCGCAGCAATTGAGCCATCATGCTCCGAAGATATCTTGCCAGATGTTTGACTTTGATTGGACGCTTCTCTACACGGTTTTGCTCCTAATGCGGTTAGTTATACAGTTTTGTCAAATTAACGCTCTCTCTTTTTACAGCTAGGTGGGATATTGACTACCTATTTGGTAATTCTTCTTCAGTTCGACATAGCCAACATAAACTAAACCATACACTTGCACAATCGTCATTTGTTCGATTGAAGAGCAATTGAGACCAGGAGCATGCAGATTTATCGCCAATCGTGATCTTTTAATCTAAATATGCAATCAACAGTGCTGATGTGGTATTTGCTTGAGTGCACTGTTTTTAAAAGCAAATGCTTAGATTGTTTACATTCCACAACATTCAATTAACGTAATTTATGTAGCGAGTCCAATGCACTTCAACTAGGGTCGAAGTAAGGAAGGAATCTTGCATCTGTAAGGACGCAACATTTCTGGTTAAGAACGCTCATGGTATACTCTAAACCGACTTGAAAATGCCATATAACTGATCTGAACAGCTTCCTCCATGGTTGTAGTCAATGTAATCAGCATGTACATGAAATGTCCTAAAATCTTGGTTGCTGGTTGGTCAAGTATCCAAAAATATTCGATATAATTTTGAGCTTTATTCAACAGAATGTGAGTGAACTTTTGACTATTTCAGTAAAACGCCTCTTTTTCGTATATCTTTTTTGAAACTGCAATTTATTTTAGTATAATAAACTGGAAATGGCTGACAACACTGTCGTCGATTTATAAATTAATTGTGTTTCAACTCAATTTTATTTTCAATAATTGTATCTTTTGATAGTGATAACGTTGCTGCTGTGAACTAAGTGGTGTTATGGTGGAATACTATTAGAAAAATCCTACATAACAGATAGTAGCTAGTGCATTCGTTTCCGAAAGGGGTCCATTGTTTGTGCTGTTTGCTCGTGCCTCCACTTGTGGTTGCTGCCGTTGTTGCTGTATTGAGTGAAGGAACCCGTTTGGTGAAATTATTTCCAATAGAGTAGAAGTTCATTGTGAGTACACCTAAAAATATATTTTATGATATCATAGTTTCTTCCAAGAGCTCTTCGTGCTAGCCCTTGCCGCCTTAACGGATACTTGACAAACGAAATTTTTCTGCACCTTTTTTCAAAAAAAAAAAAAAGTCGATAGTAGTTTTAACGTGCATGTACTGCTTTTCGAGTGTCCACTTCAAATGTAGGAATATTTTTTTAATGCAGTGCGTCGTATGAGAGAAACCAATTACAATTGTTCATCAGATTGTTCTTCGATCTACCATCGAATTGTAACGATACAGAATAGTAATCATTTCCTGGTGGCTTCACTGGTTGCTGAGATGAAGGCAACCATGTCAGCCTTCGTTGCTAAGGAAATGCAATCAGTTACAGCTGAAGTTATGTAGATTACTTTTACAATCAAAAAATACCAGGAATTCTTATCTGCTAAGTTTGATGAGATTGTTACCGATTTTAAGGACCTCGAGTTAGAAAATGAAAAGTTAAAAGGTGAAATAGATCATTTGAAAAAATCACAAAATTCATTGCATGGTGATGTTTATACGATGGAAGCTAATGTCAGACAAAGCTGCCATATCAAGACCAACAATTGAAATGGCCTTAACTCCATTTTGTAAACAAACCTTGTAAGGCCATTTTCTCGCGAACCGAAGTCCGCAAAGGCAAACCAACATAATTAAAAGGTAGGGGGAATTCTCCTCTACCCGATTGTTATTTAGGATTGCGAATGTAGGTTTCGGTTCGCGAGAAAATGGCCTCACAAGGTTTGTTTACATGCCATTTCAATTGTTGGCCTTGATATGTAATAATGCAGTAGTATGGGGTATCCCAACCACTCCCGATGAAAATGTGTCCCAGTTAATTGAAAAACCACTCCTGTGTTTACACTGATAAAAATTCTGAATTTTAATGGTGCTGTTAATGTTCATTCACGTAAACTTGTATTTCATTTTACGCAACCGAGCAACTTGTAAACAATTCTCTAAATTTCTTCGAACTTCTCTTAAATCCTCTGAATTCCCATTTTCTCAAAATTTCCAATTATTCTGGATTTCCAATTATTATTCCAGCAATTTTGGGGCGATCTTCTACCAGCAATTTTAAGAAAATTAAGAAGGGAAACCTGACCCTTCTTACCAAAAAAAGTAGAAGGGTCTGTGCCTAGGGGCACAAACGGAAGCTTGACGTAGGACCGCTAGTGGACGGAATTAATGTGAAGAGCATTTAGTTCTTTTAATTGATCAATTATCTATTATCTCTACTCTTTCCGTTTTTGAATTGTAGGCGTACCAAATTTGTAGTAATCTTTTTCAAAGAGAATTTTGAGTAAGAGAATCAATCAAAATCATTTGCACCCCTGCTTCCAAGTTTGGTTACAAGATTACAACTCTGGAGAGCATTTTGTGTGATCGTTGGGGGCTTGTGGTCCTGAATATGGAAAAACAAGCACAGATAAATTCTATTCCAACTCTTTACTGATGTAAGCTTGATGGCCCTAAAAAGGGCCGTTTTATTGAAGAGGACATCCATGGCCACTTACGCTTGGCGTGTTAAGTGTAGGTGACAGCATCACGGACCTCATTTTCCAGGAACACCTTCAGCACACCTCGTAGATCAGACCGGAGATACGTTTGACACCACCACGGCGAGCCAGACGACCGATAGCGGTTATCTCGAAGAACTTTGCCACGACCAGTCAATTGTTGCTTGCTAGGTGTGAAAAAGTGGACTAGCCACTGCCTTCCTACTGCTGGTATTGCTGTTCACCACGCCGTCCGAAGCGAAAATGAGCTAATGCCATTTTTTGCCATTTAAATGATCTTTATTTCTTGTGATTGTGTGGTTTACATGTATGAATTTTCAAGTGACACAGATGCGTCTTTTCAACTTTAGTACATTTGAGATTTTAATTATTATTTACAGTTCCTAGTCCTATCAGGCCTATTTTAAAGTATGACCACCTTGGTGGGATTGGTTTAATTTGAATTGGAAAAAGGAGACTACGTATAACTACTATTTACAACTACAACTAACCTACAACTACTATGTACACCTAACCTACTATATACAAATTGCTTATCAAAGCATGTTCTGATAAATTACATTTTTGTGCAAATTTAGTCTTAATTTCGTTAATTTTGGAATCTATTTTGGCAATGCCTGCCTCTTCGTGTAAATTTGTTATTCTAGTGTCAAAAGGACGATCAAGAACCATCCTCAGCACTCTATTCTGAGCGACCTGAATTTTGTTCCTGTGAGTCTGTGCACATGATTCCCACACCGGAGCTGCGTAGAGGATCGCAGGTGCTACGATTTGTTTGTAGACGGCCAGTTTGTTCACCCTTGAGAGGCGGGATCTGCGGCAAATCAGCGGATACAGACACCTAACCAAGGCGGAACACTTGACTACGGTTTTCTCCACATGCGAGCGGAATAGAAGCTTTTCGTCAAACAACATCCCGAGATAGGTAACTTCGGCGGACCACTCAACCCTTGTGCCATCCATGATTACAGTACAAGAGGGAGCCGGTTTTAGTTTGGGTGATTGTCGATGGAGGAACATGATTGTTTGTGTTTTGGAAGCATTGATTTTGATTTTCCACGTGGTGGCATAATCAGCAAAGGCGTTAAGGCATCGTTGAAGTTTGTTCGTTATTTCGCGAGGCATCCTTCCTTTGACGGCTATTGCGGTATCATCTGCGAACAGGAAAAACACGCAACCGTTTCCAAGGGGAGGAATGTCGGAAGTGTAAATGCTGTAGAGCAAGGGGCCCAGCAGACTGCCTTGCGGGACTCCTGCAGGGATGGAAAACGTGTCTGAAAGACAACCATTCAACGATACCTTAAACGACCTTTGCTGGAGGTAGCTACGGGTGATTTTAACCAGATGTAATGGAAAGTTGAAGTTACAGAGCTTGTATACAAGCCCATTGTGCCAGACATTATCAAACGCTTTCTCAACGTCTAACAAGGCCATGGCTGTGGACTTGGATACAGCTTTGTTACTTCGGATGTTATTCATCACCCGCACTAGCTGGTGATTGGTGGAGTGCCCCTTTCTGAACCCAAACTGTTCCGGAAGGAGAATGTTATTTTCCTCGACAAACTTGAGCAAACGATTGAGAATGAGTTTCTCGAACAATTTGCTCAGCGCTGAAAGGAGGCTAATTGGTCTGTAGCTTGAAGCTAGCGTTGGGTCCTTCCCGGGTTTGCGGATAGGTATGATTTTCGCTGTCTTCCAGATGCTTGGAAAGTAGTGCAGTTCCAAGCATCTGTTGAAGACAGCAGCCAGCAGAGAGTGAACCTTCATGCTGAGATTTTTCAACACTAGGTTGAATATTCCGTCAAACCCGGGGGCCTTCATGTTTTTGGTGCATTTCAGCGCTGAGCAAATCTGTTCCACTGTGATTCTATCCTCCGGAGGGATGGCACAAGGGGAGGAATCAAAGTTGAGTACGCATTGCTCAACCTGAACTTCGAGCGGACTTTGGATGTTGGAGCCAAGCAAGTGCGATTTGGCAATATGCTCACCAATCGCATTTGCTTTCTCCTGAGGGGTGATTATGAGCCGATCGTCATCATTTTCATCTTTTAGTGGCGGAATGGGCTTAGGGTGCGTCTTTAAGACCTTGGCAACTTTCCAGAATGGTCTGGAGCGGTCGTCCAGATTCTGGACAAGCCGCCCGAAGCTTTCGTTCCGGAGTGAGACCATTCTGGAAGCAATCTCCTTGTTCAGATCGGCCATTTCACGTTTCATCGCTTGATCTCCAGTCCTCTGAAACTGGCGTCTACGAACATTTCTCAGGCGAATTAAGAGTTGGGTGTGGGAATCACTAGCAATAAACTTACCCCTCACAGGAACTCGTCGGACGCACGCCTCGTCAGCTACGGTTATGGCTTGGTGGAGTCCCTCCAACGCTCGGTCGATGTCCTCCACGGTGTCAAGCGGCGGGTTGTCGATGATGTGCCTGTCTACCACGCGTCCAAACTGGGCCCAGTTTACGCGATGATAGTCCTTGCGCAGGCTTGAAGCAGGAGCCACGTTGCAGCCCAGCTCAGACACCACCGGTTGGTGGTCGGAACTGAGTTCGTTCAAGGCTACCGGCTTGGACAAGCCGATATTTGTCAGGAACAGGTCTAGCGTCGATGGGTTGCCCGCCGGTGAGATGAATGTTGGTTCATCCGAAAACCAAACGGAATACAGCCCATGCTGTGAGTGGTCGAACAGGAGACGACCGTTCTGGTTCTGCTGGTAGTTCCGCCAGGCCTCATGGCGAGCATTCAGATCTCCTCCAACTACGAAGCGGGAACCGGTACGGGTGATGGTGGACAGGTCCTTCTTGAATTTAGCCGCTAGTCCACTGCTGGCGGCACACTGTCGAGGGCAGTAGACGGCGATGAACTGGACGTATCCAGTCGACGACTCCACCTCCACACCAAGGGCCTCGATGATAGTGGTGCGGATATGGGACAGAGTGTGGTATTTTATTCCTTTCTTGACGACGACCGCAACACCACCCCCCCTGGAGCTGGTGCGATCAAGCCGGATAATGTTGTGGTCAGGCAACCAGAAGCTGTCACCGGACTTTAGATGGGTCTCGGTTAGAAGGCCCACGTCGATGCTGTGCTTGCGGAGGAAGTCGGCAAGCTCAATCTCTTTTGCTCTTACAGAGCAAGCATTCCAGGTGACGATACTTAGCGGTTTAGACGCCATACTGGATGATGAACTTACCGAGCACTTGGATCTGTTCGGGCTTATTGCGGCACTTACGAAGAGCACCGGACATGTTGACGAAGATTTCCATCAGTTCATCCGCTGAGAACAGATCGGGGTTGTTGTTTTGCGCTGTTGGTTGTCTCCAGAATCCAGGGGGGGATGGAGAGCTTTGGCCAGCAGAATCACCGGAAGTTGCTTGAGCGGAATGCACCCGTGAATTCACTTGCCTTTGCTGAGGAGCACGAAGGGGCGGGAAATCCTCCGTCCGAAATGCCGGGACTTTGTCCTTCTTGCGTCCTGGTTGGTTGTTAGTTGCCGCCTGTTTTCGGATGCGTTTGAAGTCCTCGCGTTTGGAGCACTGTCTGTCGGAACCTTGATGAGCACCACCACAGTTGGCGCATTTTAACGCCACGGCTCCATCCGCAGGGCAGTTGGAAGTGGCGTGTTCTTGAGCGCAGTTGCTACAGCGTGGCTTGATGTTGCAGTTGCGAGTGCCGTGTCCAAAGTTTAGACATCGTTGGCACTGGGTCACATCGCGATGGCCTCCACGGTATGGCTCCCATCGTACGATTATGGAGTAGATTGAGCGGATAGCCTGCAGCGCATTCAGCGTCACCGTTCCCTTCTGGAAGTGCACCAGGAAAAGACAATCCGGGTACGTCTTCACGTTTTCGTCTCGCCTCGTCATCCGAAAGACAGCGATTGGGGCCAGCTTGTACCGGTCCTTGAGTTCTTCTTCGATCGCCTTGGGATCAACATCCGGTAGACCCCTGATGACTACCTTGAAGGGCTTTTCACCGGGGATGTCGTGCGTGAAGTATTCCGCATTGGAATCCTTCAGGAATTTGACTGCGATTTCGTATTCCGCTTTCGTCCGGAGCATCACCTTAGTGCCGATCCTGCTGATCTTGTACTCAGCTGCGATGCCCAGCGATGCGAAATCGCCAATGAGCGTCTTGAGTGGCACTACCTTCACCACCAGTGGAGGAAGCTTGATTTTCGCCGCACTCGGACCGGCAGAATTCTCGGTTTCGACGGCGTCGCCGAAATCACCGATGTCGCTGGCGTTCGTCGCGGTAACATCGTCGCGTCCGCTCGTACCATCGGACTGACCTTGGTTCTTCTTCCTCTTTTTCGTCCGCTTCACAGGGACTGGGTTGGTATTTCCAACATCGGTGGGCAGAGTAGCGTACCTATTTGAGGTAGGTACCGAGCTACCCTCACCACTGTTCTTCTTCTCCGCTTGTTCACGAAGTCGGCTCCGAGAGCGCTGTCTTCCCATCACGCGATGCGACCGACACTACTGACGACGCGACGTGCAGTATATCTGCAAACGTTTGTAACAAACTATAGATTTATCGAACAACTCGACAAAGCGAGCAAAGACCGAACTATACTGCTTGACGATCAAGCAGAGAATGTTGAGCTAATGCCATACAGCAGCGCTCTTTTATATCTTTTCAGGTTAAAGCAGAATGATGTGCAACCAAGTGGTATTAAAGCTACAAAGACTCCTCCCATTATGAGTAGTTTGCTATCAAGTAGCGACACTGGCTCTTTTCCTTTTGCGTACATGGCGAATGAGAACGACCCAAATTTGAGTTTAATTCACTCATAATCGCCAAAAGTGCAGGAACTCAGCGATGGGTAAATTTGTCTCATGGTTTCCTGTGGAAATTCTAAAATATCTGCCAGAAATTGAGGAAATTGACGAAAATTTTATTCAGTCTCGGAGTAGTACCAATAGACTGAGTGAATCCAATCTTTACTTTCATCGCTGAGTTCCTGCACTTTATTTCTGATTTCTGAGATAACTAAACTCAAATTTGGGTCGATCTCATTCACCGTGATATCACCTTGAAAGATATCGGCGCCGGTGGTTAGCGTGATTACCTCTCACCCCAGCAGGCCTGGGTCCAATCTCAGTCGGCGCCACCGGCATGTTCTAAGGCATAACATCTCTGATCACGCCTTCCTTCGGGAAGTAAAGCCGTTGGTCCCCGGTTGAGTTGATGGGTCGATTGGTAGGGTCCATGTGTGAGAGCTGCCTAACTGGCGTCGGTAGCATTGGAGCTCAGTACGGAAAAGAAATCTCGCGTCCCTTTTCAATAGGTCCTATCTACATTGATCGATTCTCTTCATCGACACTCTCTTTCGTAAATAACTCGGCTTCACAAGTATTTCCTGCCGTCTTCGTCGAATTAGATGCTAGATTATTGCTTCTTCCATCGAAAATATCCGGCCATGGCGATTCAAAGTTGATCAAGGTTGATCAAAATAATTTGTAGCCCTGCTTCCAGTTTGATTACATTAGCATTTTGTGTGATCGTTGGTTCTGAATATGGACAAACAGGCAGATGAATTCTATTCCTACTCTTTACTGTAATAAACTTGGTGGCCCTGAAAAGAGCCATTTTGTTACCAAAGTTGGTGATGATTTAACCACCGAAACCAAACAGAGTGCGTCTCTGTCACTTCAAAACGTAGATGACATCCATGGCCGCTTACGCTTGGCGTGTTTAGTATAGGTGACAGCATCACGGATCTCATTTTTCAGGAACACCTTCAGCACACCTCGTAAATCAGACCGGAGATACGTCAGACACCGCAACGGCGAGCCAGACGACGGATGGTGGTTATCTCGAAGAACTTGCGTTTGGTTCTGAATATGGCGATGAGTGTGCAAAATATTACGCAATTCCATCCTTCCTATTCGCACGCGCCCGAGGATCGGAGGCGAATGCCACTTCGACTTGTTTCGTCTACTTACTACTCTCTGACGACTGTGCTGGGGAAGCAGCATATGTATGTAGGTTATTGGAGGATTTGTTAGTTAATTCGACGCTTTTGAACAATGCTGGACATTCACCAGTTTTTCAATAATTTCTTGTTGAAATTCAACATTCGGAAGCATTGTTATCGATGCGTAGCCATATTTCTGATCGATTGTTGATACAATTATTGAAATTGGACGAGGGGCAGCTGAGTTATTAACGTTCAAAATCTTTCTTAATTTGTTATATGTTCCATTTTCGGTTTTCACAAAGTGTACCCCCATATAGAAATCAAAGACGTAGGCCTACTTCAAAATGATTTGGCAGAGGGTGACCGTGAGCATATCGGAAGAAACTTGTTTCACAATGATTTCAATGCAAATTGGATAAAGCTTAAAACAGCATTGCATTGTCTCAAATTAAGAAACTACGTATCGTTGAGCAAATCAAAATCGGTCAGTTACACATGGGCCAATCGTAGAACAAGCTCTCAAATAGGTCACATTCTCATCAGTAGAATGAAGGACATGTTATTTCCAGACGTCAAAACATGTTTCCATCCAACTTTAAATAGTGACCACAAACTGTTGGAATGCGTGCTTAAAATAAAGATTCAGGACAGTAATAGCGAGAAGCAACATAGGAGTGCCTACTGAAAAACTGAAATTTGACTTAGACAAGCTTAAGTCTGATAAGGATTGCCGCGATAGATTCCAAATCGTACTGGATCAGCGGTTAAGTACAATCAATGAAAATCAGAATGACACAATAGATGAAAGATGGGGAAAAATGTCAAAAGCGCTGCATACAGCAGCCTCGACAACAATAGAACCGAAAACATCCCCCCAAACGCCGAAAAGAGTGGCTGCCTCAAAACGATATTTCTTGGCTAGGCAAAAACTTTTGGAGGACCGTAACAATGGACATCTTAAAAAAGAAAGAGCTTATGCGAGAAAGCACAAAAATGATGCAGAAGCAGAGCATTTCGAAGCAAAGGTTAAAGCCTTTCTAGAAGACATCCAAGATACTAACCCTTTGAACAAATGACACGCACCTTTAGGTTCATAAAGGCACATAAAAGGGGTGTTAAGTCAAAGAAAAGGAGATATATAAACATCCAAAAATGGGAAGAGAAGCTGAGAAACGCTGAACGCGGAAAAAAATAATTCACACGTTTTAATGAGGAAGGAAACAATAGAGATTGAGAATATTCTTAAACATATGAAAAACAATGCTACTCCTGGAACGGATGGACTACCTGCAGAACTCTTCAAATACGGCACCGAAAATCTAAGCGAATCACTACTGGTAGTAATAAAAAAAGGCATTCGAAGAAAATATTGTCCCGAAGACTTGGACATCTACTCTACAAGTTCCCATTCCGAAAGTCGGCAACCCGCAAAAAGTAGACGACTACGGTGTATAACGCTATGCAACGTAGTACACTGGAGTCGCTTTTTACGCGGTTTTTTTTTACACGGTTTTTTTTTACGCGGATTTCGGAATTTACGCGGTTTTTTTTACGCGGATTCCGGAATTTACGCGGTTTTTTTTTACGCGGATTTTGGTTTTTTTTACGCGGATTTCAGAATTTACGCGGTATATCGCTTTTTACGCGATTTTTTCTTACACGGTCTTTTTTTACTCGGTTTTTTTTTTACGCGGATTTCGGAATTTACGCGGTTTTTTTTTACGCGGATTCCGGAATTTACGCGGTTTTTTTTTACGCGGTTTTTTTTACGCGGTTTTTTTTTACGCGGGACGTATCACCCGCGTAAAAAGCGACTCCAGTGTATACAAAATATATGCCTGAATACTACTCAACCGTTTGAGAGATCAACTACCAGCAATGATATCGTATCAGATGGCATTTCAGGAATCCCGAAGCGCTTCAGATCAAATATTCGTATTGAGGAGAATTCTAGACGAAAGATGGAGAAAAGTTTGTACCACTATTTTGGTATCAATTGACTTGAAGCAAGCATTCGACACAATAGAGGTTTCAAAACTGGCGCCAATCTTACAACAAATGGGAGTGTCCACCGCATTGATCAATAGAATCGTAGAAGCGTGTTTGGTAGAATTGACAACGAACCCCAACTATCTCCAAAGGAAAGGGAATCAAACAAGGATGCCCCCTTAGCCCAATTCTGTTTATACTGATGCTACACCATGTGTTGATGACACTAAAAGAATTTGTCCCAGAGATGAATTTTGAACACATTGGGCACATGATGCTACCATGCATATTGGCATATGCGGATGACATTTTGGTTCTCTACGAGAATGAGGAGGATGTTGAAAAACTAATAGAACTATTAAAACCACTGCTGGCATCTGTGGTCCTTCAAATCAATACAATCAAACCCAAGGTATTGTTCAGAAACCCATACGATATTAAAAATACGGATCCTGACTACACTAGACAGTTTGGAGAATACAAACTAGTAGTGGTTACAAAGCTCCGGTATCTTGGGGCATTTATAACCAGTAGTCTGGCACGGTAAGAAATCACCGCCGAACGAATTAAGAAAGCCAAAAAAGCTTTCCATGTGCTGTGTTCATTTCTAAGAAAATATAAATTAAAATGGGAAATCGTACCATACACTAATAACACCAGTGGTAACATATAAAGGGTGATACGGTCAAAATTTGGTCAATATCAACTTGACGTATTTCTTTCAATTTTGCATTTAAAAAACCTGAACACCCCTCATTTTGAAGGTGTGTGTGTGTAGAATGTTGCTCCTATTTTGATTTTGGAATTCACTCTTCAGTTGTTAAAATGCCGTCCAAGCAAGAAGAGCAGCGTATCAAAATTTTGCTCGCGCATCGCGAAAATCCGAGCTACTCGCACGCAAAGTTGGCAAAATCGCTAAAAGTTGCCAAATCAACCGTTACAAATGTAATTAAAGTGTTTGGGGAACGTTTGTCGACAGCCAGGAAGTCTGGATCGGGGGGAAATCGAAAACCGGAAGCCGCTGAGACGACAAAGAGAGTTGCCGGTAGTTTCAAGCGAAACCCTAACCTCTCTCTCCGAGATGCCGCAAATAAGCTGGGTGTATCGTCTACAACCGTGCATCGAGCCAAAAAATGAGCCGGACTATCGACTTACAAGAAGGTAGTGACTCCAAATCGCGATGATAAACAAAATACGACGGCCAAAGCGCGATCCCGGAGGCTGTACACGACGATGCTGACGAAGTTTGACTGCGTGGTAATGGACGACGAAACCTACGTCAAAGCCGACTACAAGCAGCTTCCGGGACAGGAGTTTTATACGGCAAAAGGAAGGGGAAAGGTAGCAGATGTTTTCAAGCACATGAAACTGTCAAAGTTCGCAAAGAAATATCTGGTTTGGCAAGCCATCTGTACCTGTGGCTTGAAAAGCAGCATTTTCATAGCTCCCGGGACTGTCAACCAAGAAATTTACGTGAAAGAGTGTTTGAATAAACGTCTGCTGCCTTTCCTGAAGAAACACGGTTGTTCCGTACTGTTTTGGCCGGATTTGGCATCTTGCCATTACGGTAGAAAGGCCATGGAGTGGTACGCCGCCAACAACGTGCAGGTGGTTCCCAAGGACAAGAACCCTCCCAACACGCCAGAGCTCCGCCCAATTGAGAAATACTGGGCTATTGTCAAGCGGAACCTAAAGAAGACCAAAAAAACTGCTAAGGGCGAGCAGCAGTTCAAGGCAAACTGGCTTTCTGCGGCGAAGAAGGTGGACAAGGTGGCTGTACAAAATCTGATGGCAGGGGTCAAGCGTAAGGCCCGGCAATTCGGATTTGGAAAAGCGGAAGCCTAACTGAATATTTTTCCTGAATTTTATACTAATTGAACTTGAAAAAGAAATTTAATTTGATTTTTTAAATAAACGATTTCACCGATTTACACGCGTTTTCCCTTGACCAAATTTTGACCGTATCACCCTTTAGTATGAAAGTATCAGCAGTACTGAAACAAAATAGAAATTATCTTCGCACAATGGAACGGGAAATGCTGATAACTCTAATGTCACTAAGAAAAGACAAGACCGACATAGTAAAAACATCAACGTTGACCGCAAATGTGAAAAGTGAACAGATGGAAGGAGCGGAGAGACAAGAACCAGCAGAAGATGAGGAACCATTTGCGCCAATGAAAATTCTAGAGGGCCGTACAGTCAACAATAAAATAAGAGTAGCCAGATTAAAATTCTATGGCCACGTCATTAGGAGTGGTAATGAAGGTATACTAAGAACTGCGTTACGGTATAAGCTGCCAAAAAAGAAGAAAATTAGAAAACCGGCTTTCACTTGGCGAACATCGATACGTCAAGACATCGAGAGAAGTGAAATCCTGCACAAGTCTGGCAAGAATGGGCCCATGATAAAACAGTAATGGATTCTGAAACCAAAAAGCTATATGGCTCACTCCGGGAATCATATGATGATAGCAACAGTGAGCAAGATGAAAACACGGATAATGAGATACTTCCATCGGACTTTGAAGATTTCACAAGCGACGGCTCTTCAATTTTGCAAGGGTTTCCAGATCATTAGCCGGTTAATGAATAAGTTATGCATGTTTGAATGCATATGTTAAGTTAGATAATAAGGTATAGCAGAGTCAGTCCGCATCGTGCTCTCTTGCCGTGCGGATCTATTTGCTTTTTGCTGAAGGAAGTGTTACTACTACCTGAAGCTACAACAAATTTAAACTGCACTTTTCAGTGCTCAACCTGTAAAAATTTTCTACCTTGTTCAACTCTTATTCCTCTTCGATCCTTGTTTGGACCCTACCCGAGGTAATCCTTCTTGGATATCGATTTGGAAAATTCCTCTTCGATCCTTCAGATTCTTATAGTAATCTGCTTGGAAGTCGATTTGGATAAAAATTTACTGCCGCCATGGCGCCTAAACGCAAAAGAAAGGGGCAAACTCTTGACCCCCCTTCTGATGAAATTAATTTGAGTAATCAATTTGATTTGCTCATGGATGATGAGAATGATCCATCATCCAAGAAAAATTCTAGTAAACTTTCCCGGCTTAATGCCAAGAAGGAAAAGATTTCCCCTATTGTGATAACCACTACCGATTTCCATGCTCTTCGCATGGAACTTTTGAATTTCGTGAAAGTTAAGTTTTCACTACAAATTGGACGTCGGGGTGAATGCCGTGTATTGGCTGAAACCTTGGACGGATTTAAATGTCTTCTCAAGTATCTTACTGAGAAGAAGCACAAATTTTTTACTTACGACACCAAAACTGAACGTGTGTTCAAGGTTGTCATGAAAGGACTGCCCAGTGGTGAATCCCTGGATCAGATCAAAGATGAACTGGCAAAATTACTTGGAGTTGTGCCACTCCAAGTAATCAAAATGAAAATGAAATCCCGTCCTGGCGATTCGCGCAACGGGATTTCTAATGATTTTTATTTAGTTCACTTCAAGTCTAGTGAACTAAACAACCTTAAGGCCTTAGAAAAAGCTAGCCTTATGCTCCATGTCCGAGTGAAGTGGGAACACTTCAGGAAGACTGGAGGAAATTTCCAAAACCTCACTCAGTGCCGGAAGTGCCAGGGATGGGGTCACGGAACTAAAAATTGCTACATGCCAGCTAAATGCATGAATTGTGGTGATTCCTCTCACGCAAAGGACGACTGTCCTGTGAAGGAAGATCCTAAGAAATTTAAATATTCAAATTGTGGTGAAAACCACAAATCCAATTTTTGGGAATGTAAGACTCGCAAAGCGATCCTACAATCTCGTTCTAACCGTCAGGTAGGAAACGCTCCACGTTTCCGACCAGGTACAAATTCCTCTGCTGTTAACAACGGTCAGCGAGGAACAAATTCTACATTCGTACCCGTAGGTACAAATATCACCCCTGCTTCAAATGTTTCATCTGTACCTACTCCCCTCGCTGCTAACAATGTTCAGCGAGTTAATGGAGCTACCTATGCTGCTATTGCAGCGGGTAGAAATCAAAATACTAACCAACGTTCTAACGGAAATTTTGACAATTTTGGCTTAGGAAGCATTACTGCCCCCAAAATGGAATTTTTACAGAATTCATTAATTGACATGATTTCTGATATGCTTAAATCTAACTCCATGCTTGATGCTATTCAAACTGGAGTAAAATTTGCAAATAATATTGTCATGACTTTAAAATTCAGTAATGGATTTTAAAGCATTAAATATTGTAAATTGGAATGCTCGATCTCTTAAAGATAATGAAGACGAGCTATTTAACTTTTTGAGAGTTCATAACGTGCATATTGCCGTTATAACTGAAACGTTCCTTAAACCTGCCCATAAGGTTAAGAAGGACGCAAATTACTTGATTTATAGAAATGATCGTCTTGATGGACCCTGTGGTGGCGTTGCCATCATTATTCATAGACGAATCAAACATAAAATTCTTTCTTCATTTGAAACCAAAGTTTTTGAAACTTTGGGGGTTTCTGTTGAAACAAAATTTGGACAACTTACGTTTATAGCTGCCTATTTGCCATTCCAATGCGTAGGCCAGCAAAAGAATTTTCTCAAGGGTGACCTCCAGAAACTTACCCGTCGTAGGTCTAAATTCTTCATTATTGGTGATTTTAATGCAAAACACCGCTCATGGAATAATGCTCAAAGCAATTCCAATGGTAATATTCTGTTTGATGATTGTTCTGCAGGTTATTACACTATTCAATATCCAAACAGCCCAACATGCTTTTCTTCTGCAAGAAATCCCTCCACTATTGATTTGGTCTTAACTGATTCATGTCAACTTTGTAGCCAATTGGTTACCCATGCTGACTTCGGTTCTGATCACCTTCCAGTAACTTTTGAAATATCCCAAGAAATAATTTCTAATCCCAACAGCTCTACTTTCAATTACCATAGAGCTAATTGGGAGCGGTATCAAACATTTATGGAATATAACTTCGATCCAAACATTCCTTTGCAAACCAAAGATGAAATTAATTATGCTCTTGAATCTCTGACTACTTCTATAGTTGAAGCAAGAGCTGCCTCAGTACCAAAATGCGAGGTTAAATTCGATTCATTTATAATAGACGATGATCTTCAGCTCTTGATCCGTCTTAAAAATGTCCGTAGGAGACAATATCAAAGAACACGCGATCCTGCCATGAAAGTTATCTGGCGGGATTTGCAAAAACAAATTAAAAAGCGATTCTCTGCCCTGAGGAACAAAACTTTTGAAAATAATATTTCTAAATTAGACCCGAGTTCCAAACCCTTTTGGAAACTCACAAAAATTTTGAAAAAACCTCAAAAGCCTATTCCAGCGCTTAAAGAAGGTGGTAAAATTTTGATCACAAATTTGGAAAAAGCTCAGAAACTTGCTAAGCAATTCGAGAGTTCCCATAATTTCAGTTTGGGTCTTACTAGTCCTATTGAGAATCAGGTTGCTCGGGATTTTCTGAATATTTTCTCTCGGGAAAATATTTTTGATGATTCCTGGGGGACTGATTTGGACGAAGTAAGGTCTATAACTAAAAATTTTCAAAATATGAAAGCTCCAGGTGATGATGGAATTTTCTATATCCTCATCAAAAAACTCCCAGAGAGTACCTTGTCTTTCTTGGTAAAATTATTTAACAGATGTTTCCATTTGGCATACTTTCCTGATAAATGGAAAAATGCAAAAGTTGTTCCAATTTTGAAGCCGGATAAAAATCCAGCTGAAGCTTCTAGCTACCGTCCAATAAGTTTGCTTTCTTCAATAAGTAAACTTTTTGAAAAGATAATTTTGAATAGAATGATGCTTCACATCAAAACGAACTCAATTTTTGCAGATGAGCAGTTTGGATTTCGCCATGGGCATTCAACTACTCATCAACTCTTAAGAGTTAACAATTTAATTCGTTCAAACAAATCTGAAGGCCACTCAACTGGAGTTGCTCTTCTAGACATAGAAAAAGCATTCGACAGTGTTTGGCATGAAGGTTTGATTGCTAAATTGAAAAAGTTTAATTTTCCACTTTATATTATGAAATTAGTTCAAAATTATTTAACTGACAGAACTCTTCAAGTAAATTATCAAAATTCCAAATCTAATCGACTACCTGTTAGGGCAGGAGTTCCTCAGGGTAGCATTCTTGGGCCTATATTGTATAACATTTTCACTTCGGACCTCCCTGATTTGCCTCAGGGTTGCCACAAATCTTTGTTCGCTGATGACACAGGCATTTCCGCTAAAGGAAGAAGTCTTCGTGTTATTTGCAGCAGACTGCAGAAAAGTTTAGATATTTTCTCTTCTTATTTACAAAAATGGAAGATTTCTCCCAACGCTTCCAAAACTCAACTTATAATATTTCCACATAAGCCTAGAGCTTCGTTTTTGAAACCTAGTAGTAGTCACATAGTCACTATGAACGGAGTTCCAATTTCCTGGTCAAACCAAGTGAAATATCTTGGATTAATACTTGACCAAAAATTAACTTTTAAAGACCACATTGAGGGCATTCAAGCCAAATGTAACAAATATATAAAATGTTTGTATCCTCTTATAAACAGGAAATCCAAACTTTGCCTGACGAATAAACTTCTAATATTTAAACAAGTTTTTAGACCGGCCATGCTTTACGCTGTGCCAATATGGTCTAGTTGCTGCACTACCAGGAAAAAAGCACTTCAAAGGATTCAGAACAAAATTCTGAAAATGATTTTGAAGTTGCCTCCCTGGTACAGTACAACCGAAGTACATAGAATTTCGAATGTTGAGACTTTAGCACAAATGTCCAACAAAATAATTAATAATTTCAGGCAAAAATCGTTGCAATCCTCACTTGCAACGATTAATTCCCTTAATACTTAGATAAGATTTAGTTTTAGTTTTTAGTTTTAAGATATCAATTGTTTAAAATACTGAATTGCCAAGACATGAACAATGTAAAAACACTTAGATATATATCATAACAATTAAGGCTGGTACGTTACTGCAGTAACTGGAGCACCTAGGTTAAAATGAAATGTAATTTATTTTGAATTTGGAACAAATAAAGAGTTAAAAAAAAAAAAAAAAAAAAAAAAAGGTATAGCAGAAAAATATGAAAATCATTGAAACAAAATAGGAAACAAGAACATATTACTTTTGATTTAAGCTTTGATTTTACTTTATTAATATAACAAGAGATAATAATCGAATTTAACTAATATTATTCTTTTCTTTTTATGATATGTCTTGTTTGCATGCTTCAATACGTTACTTATACGTATTGAGCATGCATTTTAATAATGTCAACAGTTCCAGAGACAACAACGCAAGGGCAAATAATGGAAACTTCTTCGAAAATAAAGACATCACAGCAGCATTAACAGAGAAGTTTATCCAATCAAAGTAAGTAACACATTTATATTAACTGCTTAACACTGATTATATTGTCTGTTTATTTTGAAGGTTGCTTTAAATATCAATTTGGTATTTGTGTAAAAGGATGAATCAGTGTTCACAACGTTTTGCAGCACAAAGCTAGTAATATGCGTCATTTCCTCAAAATCCCAATAACCGACCTCTTCAATCCCTTCCTTTGTCCATGGCGTTCAAGTGGTCCGCATAGACTATTCAGCCATTACTCTTCCCTTATCGTCGGCTTTGGATTGATTTGCGCCCCCAATGCCCCACCAAACGCTGCAAAATGAAAATGAAAGATGATATCGAGTCAAGCGTGTTCTGCATTCGTAACTTTCTACCGGAAACAAGATAAAGACTTACATAGTTGAAGATGATAATTTCAAATAACAGACTAAAGCGGAGATGAAAGTATAGAATTGATAGTTCCGTTAGAGTACGGCAGTGTGAAATTTTTTTTTTATATCTTTATTAAGGAGACTTCCAGCTGTGTGAAAATTGCATATAGAGAGTAGAAAGTGAGCAAGGACAACTTTAGGAAGGTACAAATTGATTTGATCATCTCTCTTTACCAAACTCCCCCGTTGGAGAGGGATGGTGAGGGGTATTCCCCCCACTGGTACCATTTTACCCCAGGAGGGCATTATCCCCATCCTACCCTACTTCATAGAAAGCTAGAACCGTCACGAAGTCTACCGTGCGGTTTTTGAGGCATACCATAGGTTCAGCGCCCTGCATCTAGCGCGAGAAGACTACCAGTTATATTGCGGCCTAAAAACAGTCGGATCGTGGAAGCTTCATCGGTTGGAAGAAGCAAATGGTGACAAAATGGCGTAGAATACGTGGTTGGTGCGAGGTGCTCTCTTCGCAGAAACTGAAGGTTTCATGGTAGCCGACCAGAATTGGATCATATCCTATTGCAAGAAGTAGTAGAAGACCACTGAAGAAAGTGCGAAGCTTATAAACTACGGCAATCTACGGTAATCAGGGTAGATAGCACGGCTGCCGGAAGAACGACAAACGAAGATAGTATCGATTCCGGTTCAGACAGACATCGCTTAACGATCCAGCCACTGGAAGCGATTGGATCAGGATTCAACTAAATGGATTGCACACTAAGCACATCAATGGTTTTGATTACCCGCCACGAATAATTAATCACCACGACTGAGGAAAACATTCCTACCATCCATCGTATCATACATTCAAACACAGTCCTGTCGAAAATGCGCTACCCCAGGGTGCACAGCATTTTCGATACCATCCGGCCGATAGAAGTGATGGCTAAAATTAATCTTTTATTCTTCGGAACCTACGACGTCCAGCACCGTATCATACGAAGGACGCTGTTCGACCAATTCTGTTCCATCCTAGCGGTGCTAGTTGACCTGTACTTGCTGCAAGTCGGTATTCGAGGTAATTCCGGATTTCTGACTATGACAGACTCGAACCTTCTGAACGTTGGCATCTACGGAACAATCGTGTTGACTTCCGCGTTTGGTTTAAGCTTATCGTGTATAATTCAGTTCAAGGGAGCTATAATTTTCCAACTGATAGATAGAATTGCGGAATTTGATGACGAAATGCTCAAGTTAGGGTTTCCGGTCGACCATCAGCGAAGCCATCGTCACAGCGTTCTGTCCATGTGTTGGGTATTGAGCACTGCTGTCAGCGCGATTGCCGTTTCGTTGACCTTTGGCTCTGATAATAGCTGGTTGAATTTGTCCGCTGTCTTTCCGAATCACTGGACGATGATAGCGTTCATTAGATCAAATAGTGGATCGATAATGTTCGGTTGTATTTTTTGTTTAACGCTGATGTTTCTCAAAATTCGCTACAGTTTACTAAACGAGGCTATGGCGTACGTGAATTCGATTGCAATCAAGTCAATGATAATTAGCTAGCTCATATTTGCAGGAAATATATTCGGACGATAAATGGGATATCACACCAAGAGCAACAATGCAGATTGATTAGCAAGATGGCTGAAATGCATGATCACCTTAGTTGCACCATGGAATTGTTCAATGATTGCTATGGTTTAGGGGCAATGTTTGGTATATGGTGCTGTATATCATTTATAATCTTTACAATTTTTGGGTTGATTCATGCTTACGCTGCCGGATCGGAAGATAACACCGTTCGATTCGCTTGGGTCAACGTGCTGTTCAGTGGAATTAGCTTTGTCTTCATCATTCAGCTAGTGGTGTCAGCTGCCCGGGTTAATAATGAAGTGAGATAGGTTTTGTCTTCACACGAAAATGGAACTCATCGAGATTCTTGGTTATTACAGTGCAAAACGTCATCATCGATGGTTCATAAAATAGTTGGATACGTTCCATTTCGTAGCCGACTTCATCGGGAGCTGCATCATTTCTCGCAGCAATTGAGCCATCATGCTCCGAAGATATCTTGCCAGATGTTTGACTTTGATTGGACGCTTCTCTACACGGTTTTGCTCCTAATGCGGTTAGTTATACAGTTTTGTCGAATTAACGATTTCTCTTTTTACAGCTAGGTGGGATATTGACTACCTATTTGGTAATTCTTCTTCAGTTCGACATAGCCAACATAAACTAAACCATACACTTGCACAATCGTCATTTGTTCGATTGAAGAGCAATTGAGACCAGGAGCATGCAGATTTATCGCCAATCGTGATCTTTTAATCTAAATATGCAATCAACAGTGCTGATGTGGTATTTGCTTGAGTGCACTGTTTTTAAAAGCAAATGTTTAGATTGTTTAAGTTCCACAACATTCAATTAACGCAATTTATGTAGCGAGTCCAATGCACTTCAACTAGGGTCGAAGTAAGGAAGGAATCTTGCATCTGTAAGGACGCAACATTTCTGGTTAAGAACGCTCATGGTATACTCTAAACCGACTTGAAAATGCCATATAACTGATCTGAACAGCTTCCTCCATGGTTGTAGTCAATGTAATCAGCATGTACATGAAATGTCCTAAAATCTTGGTTGCTGGTTGGTCAAGTATCCAAAAATATTCGATATAATTTTGAGCTTTATTCAACAGAATGTGAGTGAACTTTTGACTATTTCAGTAAAACGCCTCTTTTTGGTATATCTTTTTTGAAACTGCAATTTATTTAAGTACATATAATAAACTGGAAATGGCTGACAACACTGTCGTTGATGGTTGACACGAATTTCGTATTGTCCGCGTATTATTTATAAATTAACAATTTTATTTTCAATAATTGTATCTTTTGATAGTGATACCGTTGCTGCTGTGAACTAAGTGGTGTTATGGTGGAATACTATTAGAAAAATCCTACATAACAGATAGTAGCTAGTGCATTCTTTTCCGAAAAGGGTCCATTGTTTGTGCTGTTTGCTCGTGCCTCCACTTGTGGTTGCTGCCGTTGTTGCTGTTTTGAGGAAAGGAACCCGCTTGGTGTAATAATTTCCAATAGAGTAGCAGTTCATTGTGAGTACACCTAAAAATACATTTTGTGATATCGTAGTTTCTTCCAAGAGCTCTTCGTGCTACCCCATGCCGACTAAACAGATACTTGACGAGCAAATTGATTTGGTTGTGGTTGAGCGAGTTTAGTCTTGTAGGCTGGAAAGCAAACTTCAACGTTCGTTATATTGAGTAGCCGTGGGTGCTGAATTTCATCTACAGTAACATCTGCTAACACTGTTGTAAATTTTATACTTACACAAGGTCAAAAGGAGACTCTCCCAACTATTTTCAGCTCACAAATCGATGAAAGAAACTATTAACTATCTTCTAATACGACAAACATGACAAGAAATGGTTCTATACCCAAGTTATTAACGAAAGAGAAAGTCGATGAAGACAATCGATCAATGTTACTTAGGACCTAATGCAATGTTCAGCTTGAAATCAGCTGTCGAAGTGTTCGACTTGACAGCGGTTTGTTTTATTTTTATTTTCAACCAGTAAAACGCATGGATTAGTGAAATTGCTCACTAATACTAACGGTGTTAGAGAACTCTATTGGAAATGCATGTCACCACGCCAAATCTGTCTATGTTTCATAAATATCAACTGGTATGGTGAGGAAAGTTTAACCATCTCGTTTCCTCTTTCATTTCACTACAACAACAAATGTGACGTCACACTACCTATTGCATGAGTACAGGTAGACAAAATCATATTGCCAGACCTCGCTGTATGGAATTGTGTTTACACCCCTGATCACGAATGTCAAGCTGTTATGGTGTCGATGTCGATGTTAATCAATACGATCCTTAACACATATTTAACAAACATTTCATATCTGGTCTCCTGCCATCCACTCCAGCAGATGCTGCATGTATCGAAGCCTTTCCGGTTCTGCTTAAACGCAAATATTGCCACAAAAGCCGCCGCCTTTGCCGCCAAGACCTCCGAAAACAATAGGATCTTTCGCCTCGACGAGGGGAACAGAGTCCTTTGCACGGCCACCGACATCGACCTTCCCCAGTGGCCAAAGTCCATTGGCATGGAGAGAAAATTTGGCACTCTTCACGAATACAATCGGATCAAGAACCGCTTAAAAGCAGGGGATGCATCCGTGATTCTGCGCAGATCGGTCCAACTATGCCGACCACGTACACCGGTACACCGACGGCTCCCGATCGATAAACGGAGTAGGTATCGGGATTTCCAGAGACGGTATTGCTGAAAGCAGCAGTCTTCCTCCACAGTGCTCGACTTTCTCGGCCGAGGCTGCAGCGATCTTCCGTGCCGCTACGACGCCAGCCATCAAACCGATACTTGTCTTAAACGACTAACACAGCGTCGTTCAAGCGATCACCTCGGAAGTACCAAAACACCCATGGATGCAGGCGATTATCAAGTACACCCCACCGAACACCGTGTACACATGGATTCCCGGACACTGCGGAGTGCCAGGTAACGAGTCTGCTGATCACCTTGCCGGAGTCGGGACATCGGGTCCCAGACTCACCGACAAGGTACCCCTACAAGACGTCAGACGGTGGATCATGCGGACCATTCGAGTGGCATGGGAAGCCGAGTGGTTCCGCAACAGAACTGCCTTCATCCGCAAAGTCAAAGGGTCAACTGAAGCATGGGGCGAACTGGACAACCTGAGATATCAACGCGTGACAGGACACGAGGCTTCGGACAGGACACACCAAACTCTTCTATAACTATGGTGGCCTGCCGTTCCGCAGAAGTTGCATCATCTGCGGGGTACCCTAGGTACACCGTCGAACACACCCTGTGCAACTGCCCGGAGTTATAAAATCTTCGGGAGTCGCTCTGCCTAACTTCCAGCATCAGGGATCTGCTCGGGAAAGATACTCCGGCCTCGGCAGCACTAGTAGCCTTCTTCAAAGAAGCCAAAATCTAACACTTGGTATAGCAGAAATTTCTTTCGGCCGTCGGAACATCTCAGCTGGATGTATTTCCCCTATTGGACCCATGCCAGCTGAGCTCTGTTTTGTTTGGATTATTCGTTTGTAGCTTGTTTTAAATCATTTTGTTTTCTGTTGTTCCTCTGTTTCACTATTTAATATATTTTTTTTATTTTTTCCATATAAGTTGAAGAGCCAGCAACCAAAGTTATTTACAAAATGTTAATATACCATGTATTTGGAGTTTAGAGACCTCTCCTTTCTCCGGAGATGAACTAGCCTTAGGCTAAAAATCTCCTTAATAAAGAAAAAAAATATCTTAACAAACAATTAGCACATCCTTCAATCAGGACCGGTATGAAATGTTCATCCCAGTTGGAGTTGACCGCCATGAGAGGGAAAGCAAATCACAGGCATGCTTGGCATACACTGTTCTACACACCAACTGCTCATTTGTTAATAACTTTTCAGTCAGTTGTTGAAATTTGTTTTTCTTTAGAGTAATTGATAGATTAGGATCGCAGTTTACTTTAGATATGCAAAGAGTAGGTAAATCTTAACATCTGAATCAACGCCAATGATTTTTTACTCTTACAGTCCGAGATGTGCAGCGAGCATTTCTCACCTCATTTTTACAACGAAAAAATAAATGCATTTGTTCAACTGCATTAAATCGATTTGAATGGACATTTCTTATCAATTTTGTTTCGAATACCTCTTGATTCATCTGCTGGCAGCACTTACTGACCCTTACCGGCAACTAACGCGTCTGTCCGCAAAAGCAACAACGCCTAAATCACAGAGAACAGACATCCAAGTCAAATTCCTACAGTGTGTAAGAAATTTAACTGCTATTTTGAATATACATTTGAAACTAGCAATATCGTGGTGGCGCTACCCATCGATGTCGACGACCGACGTCATCTTAACATAAATTTCAAAATTGTTGTGAGCAAAACATTGTTTGTTTACAACTGATCAAAATATGTGCCGCAAGTGCGAGTTTTATTGGTGCGCAAATAAACAAGGTGTTACCAAGCGAAAATCTTTTCACAATTTTCCTAAGGATGCTGAATTGTCCGAACTACAGGAGTTTTTCTTCTCACTTGGAGTCCAAGTGCTTTCAACGAAAAAGTTATGCCAATTCTGCATTACTGGAAGAACAGATGCAGGGTAAGCAGTGTTCAAATCTTACCACATTTTTCTGAATTTAAATGAGGGCTAATTGGAGTTCACACCCTCACTGAATCATTTGCTGATACTCCGCGAGCTTAGTTTTTTATTCGTAAACAATGGTTCCGAAGAAACTCGATTGATTTCCGTTGTTTTGTCTTGTTTGTTTTGAACTGATTTGACAGTTCACTTGTATACACGGTCAATAAGATCAATCCAAATTTTAGTTCAGTTTACTCATTAATCTCAAAAGGTGAGTCGCAACACTCCGTATGGCGGCACTAGTGTTTCTAACTTATTTTAATTTAAATTCTTACTTGGATGTCTGTTCTCTGTGGTAAAAGGTGAGCATTGTTGCTAACTGCACATATGTGAAATTTCATCAACTACATCTTTGATGTAACGGCGCCGGTGGTGTAGTGGTAAGCGTGATTACCTCTCACCCCAGCAGGCCTGGGTTCAATCCCAGTCGGCGCCGCCGGGATGATCAGAGGCATAACATCTCTGATCACGCCTTCCTTCGGATGGGAAGTAAAGCCGTTGGTCCCCGGTTCATGAGTTGATGGGTCAATAGGTAGGGTCCAGGTGTGGGAGCTGCCTTCCTGGCACGTCGGTAGTATTGGTACTCAGCACGGAAAACAAGATCGACGGAAAAAACAAAACAAAGGAAAAAAAAAAATCTTTGATGTAGACCACTTTTTGATTTGACTTTTTGCAAGCAATTACCAGATGGGCTAGTTTAAAGGGATTCCCCTAACCTCTGGTCTAGCCACGGAGATCGTCTGGGGTGGGCTATACTCGCCTCTTTTGTTGGCTAGCTCGAGCTTGAAACCCTAGAGCTTCAAGGTCGGCTCCTGGCTAGTCGACACTGATCAGAAGCACAAAACTCCTATTAATCACTTTTACTCTTTATTGTCTCACTTGTGGGTGTGTAGATTGCTGGCCAGCGATGACGGAATTCTGTAGTGGGTGGGGTTTTTCGGCGGTGGCACGACAGATGTTGCACTGGGGCTCGATCGGGTGGTCGTCGCTCAGTGGTCGTCGGTGTATTACCGATGGACGCTTGCTACGCGGGTGTTGGCGTGTTAACGGGCGCCCTCGTGGTTTAGCCCGTAATTAATGGGTCCTGAGGGGAATATGAGAGGTGGTCTTAGGGCTGAGACTTCCGCTACCGGGTTATAAATTGGGTCCTACCTGACTCCGTATTCGGTGGTATTAGCCGGTATTTGTTGGCGACTCTGTATATTTCACTTCTTTTCAAAAACTTATAACAAACTTGGCAGATCGATCTATCTCGCGCAAAGAGAACCTTCTTTTCAGTTTGACCCAGTAGCTTCCCCCTTGACCTAAGCCCATTTCCACCTCCCTCCCACTTTTCCACCACCCCTTGTCCATATCCTTCTCCTGTTCCCAACGCCCACTTTCATCCTTACTCCTTCCCGTTAGGTGTTCCGTGTTATGTGTTGTTGGTGTGACTGGGTTACAATATTTAATTGGACCGTTGGTTTGGGAGTGGTCTTTCATTTGACTTACATATTTAATTATATTTACATTCAAAAACAATACAATATTGCATACAAGAAACTGACATACTGATTTAATTCACAATGAGTACACACACATATACCCTATTCCGCGCTCTCGCTATCTCCTGATTTTTCTCACTCGAAGTGCATCAATAGGGTACAGGAACCAAAACGGTAACAGACTTCATGGTAATTAGTTATTAATTTATATCCAAGACAACAACTTTCTGATATGATTAATCGACGGCTTTCCGGGAAACACTGCATCTTGCACTTATTACATAGTAGCCTGGATTGTTTGCTCTATTTATTCTTCACATCAAGCAGACCAATGTTGCCTGCTGAGCGGTTTACGGAGCATTTCAGAAGAATATAATCTTCATAATTAATTGAAAGGTGTCCCACATCAAATTGCGGAAAAAAAAACTTACTTAGTTGACCGTTCCTTTTCAAACTTTCAGACAATAAAATATAACCCATTAGTAAGCTTTTGGCATATTTATTTCATTCAACTTCAATACCGTACGCTCGCACCTTAGGGCCCATGCATAAATTATGTCACGCTAAATCGAGCAAAAAATTAACCCCACCTCCCCCACCCCCATTCGTGACGTTTTTCCTATACCTAATGCATTGCTTGTGACAATATCTTAGACCTTTCCTCCCCCCTTAGAGCGTGACATAATATATGCATCAACCCTTAAGCTTAACTCCACTCATTTGAATAGTGACACGAAGCTAGATCCGGCCAGAAGATCGTAGGGCCCTCGTGTTGCTTCAACAGAGGAAGCAGACGCTTCTGTAGACAGTCCTTGAGGTAGATCTCCCCGTTTACAGTCCCGGTAGCCGTTGCTTTTCGGATGACGCCATTTTTTTAAACTTTCCAAAAACTGACAGCGATAAAAATACAGTGTAAACAATACACTCTAAATTACATCTAACAAAATTTTCAAGAGAAAATACCCAATGAGTAGTTTTCTACAGCGTTTTTTGCAATTTGATGTGGGGCACCCTTTAATATCTAATCATTCTGACGTTCAATCCAAATGCGATCTTGAGCAAAGTTATAGCAGAGAAAATTTCACATTATTTCAGATAGCAAACACACAGACATTATCTGATCTCGTCGAGCTAAATCGATTGGTATATGACACTCGGTTCTCCGGGTTTCGGATTGAAAGTCAGTTCTTTGTAAGAGAGGCAAAAATATCAAAACATTGTTCTGCGGCAAAGTTCGACTGGTAGGAAACGTCATTTTAAGATGTTCCATTTCTTCAAAATTCTCAGGAGCTTTCCGAACTTTTCTGAAGATCTCTAAAGTGATCTGTCATATTTTTGTTAAACTCTGTCGAAGTTACCTGAATTTGGATGAAACTAACTGAATTTGTTTTAAAAAAATATTATAATGAGTCGATTTTGTGTGGGTGTGTTTGAGATCGATTCAAAAAATCGCCTATTCGAACCGAGTTTCGTTTCAAAATCGCCCATCACTACCTTCAGCGTTGTATCCTTCTGTTTCGCCGTACGGTGTAGGCGGCAAGGTCATTGGGCCCTGCTCCGGGAAGAGTCCATCGCAGAAAACTTTCGGATTATCAACAGTTTTCCCCTTTTCTATTATCCATTTTCTGCTTATTCTTCTTCTTCTTCTAGACTTTTATGCTTCTGTAGCGAGCAATTTTCCGACTTCCAACTTAGTGTTCTAAATGCACTTCCACAGTTATTAATTGAGAGCTTTCTATGCCAATCAACGCATGAATTTGTATATTATGGTGCAATCAAACCCGCCACCTCTGGCTTGGTAATACCGTGACTTTAAACAAAAGCACTAACTTCAAATTCCATGTCAATTTAAAGGCTTATTAGAGTTGGCCAATCGGTACCTTTGCGGGGTCAAATGCCTATCTGCAAGGTCACAGCTGAATCATTAAAGTTGCTAGCTGTTGTAACGAATTTCGCATTCAGCACGCTTGTCATTTCACAGACAAAGTTTCTTGTCGCTCACTGCCTGCCAAGCACAATCATTCCCCCTTGAACATAATTTCAAGCAGGTACATTTAACATTTCTACAAATTTGTACACCATCGCCATCGCGTCCTTGCGACAAATTACTGCATAATGAAGCAACCGTTGTACAATGTCTTGAACTTGTAGGTACCGGCGCGTTTCCTCCGTCGTTGCTGATGTACCTATCGGTGGATGCTTCTCTGCTCTCGATTGCATCCTTCCATCCAACCAACCAGCTAACCAACCACCGAACCACCAAACCACGGTCGGGTTTGTAACCTTATTACGCGAAACGACAAATTCTCTTTGAAAGCGTTGTATGTACAAATTTTCCCCACACTTAACAATTCATCCGCAATGTTTACAAGTGAACTACTACCCGGTCTGTCTCGAGGACTACACACAGCACAGGAAGCTTATGTTCCACCATCTGTTTCCAAGGGTTACGTGTTCGACACTGACGCACTGCACTGCACTCTGATAACTCTTCGGAGAAGTTCAAAATTCATCCGATCTTGTACTTTCCCTTGTTGGCACTTTATAGTAACAAACTGGATACTGAACATCACACGTCCCCCAGCCATGCATAGTTCTCGCGGACATGTCTAGCAGCAAGCATAGCTAGCCAACATCGCATTGGCATTAGGAAATTAATTTGCTTTATGATAATATTCACTCTACGCATCTTCTATGGGAGCAAATCTCCCCACACTGCAGACTCTTCACCAAAGGTGGCGATGGGAAGAAGATGTTTACCGAGCGAATCATGTATTATTCAAACAATCCAAGCCCGAGACCCGGGAGACCCATTCCCGCGCTCCAGCTGCATGAAATTTGCATGTTAACCTCGGCACTAATTCGAGCCACTTGAATTATTTCCGCATCTGTTTATTATAGAGGAATATTGCGCGCAAATCAACTTTGGGTTTCAGCTAGGAATCTACTGGAATGTTATGATCTAGGTTGCACTTCTCAACCAAAGTGTGGGAAATCTACCGCAAACAGATAAATGTTCCCTGCAATCTTCGCAAATACTGTTCGCGGAACTGTTGGTTTGCAAATTGAAATGTTGAAAGCGCAAATATGCACCACCCGAAGGACTTTCTAGCATTTACATGAACACTTCATCGGCACTGAGCTGCTCGTTCTATGCATGGGTACCAACCGTAAAACGGGGTGAAGTTGATCCCTATGCCGTTCAATTTTCAATTCTCAACAATCCTTTTACATGATATTAATATCAGACAATTTGTTTAGTATTTCATTGAGTAGTTTTAAATAGTACTTTCGGAACGTTTACCCTAACAAATGATGCATTCTACCACTCTAAATGTACAATTGTGGAGGTGATAAAATATGCAACTTTTAACTTTTTCTAAACATACCAGAATCAGTATTCATTATTGTATACTTTATCACCAGAACCTTAGATATCTCGACAAATTATATTTCATGAACAGGCAGCCCTATCGCGTGTTATGTACATATTGGCTCAATATTATAAATTACCTACTCAGAACTTCCATTAATTCTTGAACCATTTTCCAAATTCATATGAGTAAATAAGGCTAGATATTCCAGTAAATGGAGCATTTCGGTATTATTATTAAAAGTATAGACGATCAAAACAAATATTTAATTTATTCTATTAGTCGATAATTGAGTTCTTTAATTTTGAAAAATATATGGATTACTATACATAATTTGAAAGGGCTTCATGTTTTTGAGCTCAAGAATTTTTTTTTCGATTCTATTTGCTCTATCTTGATTTTTAATCAAAATTTAAAGCAAAACAATCACTTCACTTTTTTGCACTAAACTAACAAATTGACAGCTCACTCCCATACAAAGTACCACCGAGGGGCGCTAGGATGTTTTTTTTTTTCTAATGTAATCACACTTATTTAAAAAAGTTCCAATGCTCCAAAATTGATGATATTTTGGATTCCGGTCCCATTCGTAATGTTGATTACGAATATGTAATTAACTAAATACACCTTAAGAACCCAATTCTATAACTCGATTGGCCCTTCAATATCGAGTTATGGAGAGTTGACTGTGTGCAGTTTTTTCGTAAACCACATCTTTTGTTTAAATTTTAACGCAAGATTCGTCTTCAGCATTAGCATTAGCATAAGCATTAGCATTATTGACCGCCCACGGTTGCTACTCTGTTATTACCAGATCAGCTGCAATGACACAGAGAACCAACAGATGATTTTTGGGACTAACATTCATCCTCAATGTGAAAAAACTGAAGATCTAATATTTAGCAATACCAGCGCCGGCCGTGTCCGAATGCAGGTCCAATAGGGAATGGGAAGGAATGTGTTGACGTGATACTCGCTGTGAAGGAAACCGAGAAATCCTCTGCGCTTCCACGAGAAATCACTGGGATGTTGGATGTGGGGAAAGGTTTGCAGCAGCAGGGATCGTTTTTGGTATACTAATGCCAAGGTTGCAAAGACTCATTTCAGCTAAAATAATGTTTTTCGGAATAATAAAACCAAAAGATGGTATGATGGCATGTTTTACTTGTAACTTACAAGAAGAGGTTACAAAGTATGCGTTGGAAACATAAAACCTGTAAATTTTGCTCTCTATGAGTCACAATCAGCGATTTGCTGATCGCTGAGTGAGTGAGTGAGTGAGTGAGTGAGTGAGTGAGTGAGTGAGTTTGTGAAAAATCGCTGATTGTGACTCTCATGAAGTGAAATAAACAGGTTTAATATGTCAAACACATTCTTTGCAACCTCTTCTTGTATCCTACCAATTCAAAATTTGATCATGGCATTTAATTATTTCATAATTTAGAAAAACATTGTTTTAGCTGAAATGAGTCTTTGCAACCTTGACTAATGCTGATTGTAGTGATTTATAATAGGTAAACAAACACAAAAACGCACGCATACACACGCACACACACGCTTTCGTGAGTATAAACAGAATATACAATGATATTTAATTGAACTTTAACTTTATTTTAACTTAACTTTAACATAACTTCAACATAACTTGAACTTAACTTTAACTTAACTTTAACTTAATTTAAACTTAACTTTAACTTAACTTTAACTTAACTTTCACTTAACTTTAACATAGCTTCAACTTAACTTTAACTTAACCTAAACTTAACTTTAACTTAACTTTAACTTAACTTTAACTTAACTTTAACTTAACTTTAACTTAACTTTAACTTAACTTTAATTTAACTTTAACTTAACTTTAACTTAACTTTAACTTAGCTTTAACTAAACTTTAACTTAACTTTAACTTAAATTTAACTTAACTTTAACTTAACATTAACTTAACTTTAACTTAACTTTAACTTAACTTTAACTTAGCTTTAACTAAACTTTAACTTAACTTTAACTTAAATTTAACTTAACTTTAACTTAACTTTAACTTAACTTTAACTTAATTTTAACTTAACTTTAACTTAACTTTAACTTAACTTTAACTTAACTTTAACTTAACTTTAACTTAACTTTAACTTAACTTTAACTTAACTTTAACTTAACTTTAACTTAACTTTAACTTAACTTTAACTTAACTTCAACTTAACTTTAACTTAACTTTAACTTAACTTTAATTTAACTTAAACTTAACTTTAACTTAACTTTAACTTAACTTTAACTTAACTTTAACTTAACTTTAACTTAACTTTAACTTAACTTTAACTTAAATTTAACTTAACTTTAACTTAACTTTAACTTAACTTTAACTTAACTTTAACTTAACTTTAACTTAACTTTAACTTAACTTTAACTTAACTTTAACTTAACTTTAACTTAACTTTAACTTAACTTTAACTTAACTTTAACTTAACTTTAACTTAACTTTAACTTAACTTTAACTTAACTTTAACTTAACTTTAACTTAACTTTAACTTAACTTTAACTTAACTTTAACTTAACTTTAACTTAACTTTAACTTAACTTTAACTTAACTTTAACTTAACTTTAACTTAACTTTAACTTAACTTTAACTTAACTTTAACTTAACTTTAACTTAACTTTAACTTAACTTTAACTTAACTTTAACTTAACTTTAACTTAACTTTAACTTAACTTTAACTTAACTTTAACTTAACTTTAACTTAACTTTAACTTAACTTTAACTTAACTTTAACTTAACTTTAACTTAACTTTAACTTAACTTTAACTTAACTTTAACTTAACTTTAACTTAACTTTAACTTAACTTTAACTTAACTTTAACTTAACTTTAACTTAACTTTAACTTAACTTGAACTTAACTTGAACTTAACTTTAACTTAACTTTAACTTAACTTTAACTTAACTTTAACTTAACTTTAGCTTAACTTTAACTTAACTTAAACTTAACTTAAACTTAACTTTAACTTAACTTTAACCTAACTTTAACTTAACTTTAACTTAACTTTAACTTAACTTTAACTTAACTTTAACTTAACTTTAACTTAACTTTAACTTAACTTTAACTTAACTTTAACTTAACTTTAACTTAACTTTAACTTAACTTTAACTTAACTTTAACTTAACTTTAACTTAACTTTAACTTAACTTTAACTTAACTTTAACTTAACTTTAACTTAACTTTAACTTAACTTTAACTTAACTTTAACTTAACTTTAACTTAACTTTAACTTAACTTTAACTTAACTTTAACTTAACTTTAACTAAACTTTAACTTAACATTAACTTAACTTGAAAAATAAACAGTTTCGGCTTGGCAGTCTGGCAGTCACTCAATCAGAGCAAATTAATTTTGTAATTTGTTACGTTTCGGCTCTGATTAGGGCCTTCTTCAGGGGAAACTGAGTGGAATTTTGTTTTTTTTTTAAATTTATTATTTCACATTTAATAAATATTTTACACTCACAATTGTTGGATTTGTTCTTTGTCTAAATACTGTTTGAAGTCTAACGTCTGTTTTTCTGGTGGTAAGTTTTTATACATAGCGGTTTTTAGTTGAATATTCAAAGTTTTTTTTTTTTTTTTGATTTTTTTATATAATTTGTGTCGGGTATAAAATTTTTTTGCGGTTGTGCACTCTTCGAGGGTTATGGTGGCTATGGTGAAATGGTGGGAACGGGTATTATAGTTGAGCTTTTTAGTTGGATTCAGGTGGGCATAATTGGTATTGCTGTTGGGCATTGATTGATTTGGCTGTAAAATTACAAAATTAATTTGTTCTGATTGAGTGATTGCCAGACTTCCAAGCCGAAACTGTTTATTGTAAAACCTCACAGTCGAACACTCCAACACAACTTAACTTTAATTTTACTTTAACTTTACTTTAACTTTGCATTAACTTTACTTTATTTTCTTTAACGCAAGATTCGTCTTCAGCTGACACAAATCAAGTATAAATGCTAACTTCTGAATATTGCATTGCATACATACCTGCATGATCAACTTCAACGCAGAATTGGTCATTTGCATTTTTAATCTAATTTTAATTAAACATTAGTTAAGGATTTCCGGTTAAGGAAGTCCAAAAAAATATATTCTTGGAGCTATGCTCCACTTTTATTCAATGATCGGTTAAGACTAAATTACAATTTCGACTTATGCTACGAAGTTAGTTCTGGGTTAGTATCAAGTGTGAGAACAATGCGGGTATTTATTTGTTTCTGCAAACGCTGCTAATGCGTTCTGGTGATTCTCCTGCTCGGTGGTCTGGTGACAACATGCTATCGGTGATCGTCGTGATTCCAATGAAAGTGATTCAATCTAACTATCGTCTGGCTTCAGTTGCTATCCATCTCTCAGACTGATTGGACGTTGTATCACCAGACAATACTTTCGAGCATCTTTTGTACGACGCGCGTGTGTTTTTTTTTTTGCCATGCGGGCTTTAAGAGCAAATTGTGTCGTGTTAGACACATCAATTCTTCCGAAGCGACTGTGTATCTCAGATATTAAAAATTTCTTGGACAATGAGCTGCAGCTCGACATGTCACTGGTGAAAAGTATCCAGCCACATAATGTCAAGAACGTTGTGTATTTTCGTATGAAAAGTGACGTAGTAGCAGAAAGAATCGCTTCAGCTCATCACCTGAAGCATTTCATGGAATACGAAAGGAAGAAAATCTTGATTCCAATTTACGTCGAGAGCAGTGCGGTCGACGTGCGCTTGCATGATCTTCCGGACGACATGGATAATGTGGCTATCATTGATCATATGCGTCAGTATGGTGAAGTGATAGCCATTAGAAGCGAAGTCTGGAAGAGCTATTTTCCAGGCTTTAGTAATGGAGTACGCGTTGTCAAAATTAAGCTTACTCTCCCCATCCCATCGTACATAACCGTCGACGACGAAATTACGATGGTATCCTACCATAATCAGGTAAAAACATGCCGTAATTGCGGGCGCAAATCCCATTCCAAACAACGTTGCTCTGAGGTGGCAACAGAAACTGCAAACGAGGACAATAATCCCCCAACTGATCAACAGAATAGAGGCATCAACAACAGTAACAGCGTGAACAGTCAAACAGTCAACAAACAACAATCAAACGCAGCCAACGGTAAGCAGTGGCCCTCTCTTTCCAAATCAACACCTATTGCAGAGCAACAGCACAACAATAAAACTGAAACAAAACGCCAAAGATCGATCGACTCGGACACTACGAACAATGTAACGAAAAAATTGAACGCAAACGACTCCACCGAAAGTGATAGCAGCTTGATCCCAGTGAGTGGTGATTCCAGATGTTTCACACATTGAAGATCCAGAAGAACGGTGTGCATTGATCGAGGAGAACAAGAGGAGGATTGATGCCGCCTATTTAGAGCAGTTAATGCACAAGAAAAAGAAAAAAAGTGCTTCCTAATTAAAATAAATTGTCTATTTGTTCATAGCATTCGGCTCCGTTGAGTCTTATTGACATTTGAGCCTATTAAAAAAAAAAAAAAAAAAAAAAAAAAAAAAAAAAAAAAAAAAAAAAAACTATCGTTTGGCTTGGCATACAATTAGCTGACTCGGCTAATCGATGAAAGTGTTTATTGTTTGGGATCTGGTGTGATGGTGGGAATCTGCTAAGTAATGAAGCGTACCCTTCTTCATTCAATTCCTCTCGTGTTTGCCTCCAAGACTTTTATAGTTCCTCTGTAAATTTTGATCTGACCATGTTGCAAGAAATCCGTGGAATACCAGATCACCATCGGTCGATGGTTGTTCCCTTAATTTTTGCAAACAAGTACCACCATATTAGTAACAATAAGAGTTTTTCACAGATGGGTCAACTATAAACGCTTCCACTGGATTTGGAGTATTCAACGAATTTCATAGCGCCTCATATCAACTGCAAAAACCCTGTTCCGTATACGTTGCGGAACTAGCAGCCATATTTTACGCAGTAGAGCAAATTGCCTCACTACCATCTGATCACTATTTCATTTTTACTGATAGCCTTAGCTCGTTGGAGGCTATTCGATCAATGAGGCCGATGAAGCACTCCTCGTATTTCCTGACCGAAATCCGAGCTAAATTGAGTACTTTATCTAACTGCTCCTATACTATCACCTTAGTTTGGGTCCCATCTCATTGCTCAATTCCGGGTAATGAGAAAGCGGACTTGCTACCTAAGGTGGGCGCTATGGAAGGCGATATTTTTGATCGACAAATCGCCTTTGCGGAATTTTTCTCAATTACCCGTCAGCACGTCCTCACCAACTGGCAACAAAAATGGAATGAGAGTGATCTGGGAAGATGGTTACATTCTATTCTCCCACAGGTGTCGAACAAGCCATGGTTCAAAGGATTGGACATGAGCCGTGACTTTATACGTGTCATGTCAAGGCTCATGTCCAATCACTACTCGTTAGACTCGCATTTCTTCCGAATCGGGCTCGCAGGCAGCAATTTGTGCGCTTGTGGTAGTGGCTATCACGATATCGACCACGTGCTTTGGTCATGCACCCTACATTGTGTTGCTACATCCGAGTTATCCGCATCCCTCAGGGCCCGAGGAAAACAACCTATGCGGCCCGTTAGAGACATCTTGGCGAGCCGAGATCTCGAATATTTTAATTTAATTTATGTGTTTTTAAAATGGATCGATCTGAGGATTTAGTAGTTAGTGTCATCTTGTGTTCTGTCAAGTTGCTAGGTCTCCATCGGTGTACCCCCATGTTTGTCTTTTTCTCCAGTATGTCGCTTAGTTCTAGATCAAGAGCACATTGCTCTAAAAAACCTTGTGTTCTCAATCCCTACCCTGCCACCCGTTTGTTACAATTTGTTACCCCTAACCTCGAGAAAGCCGCGAGTAATCGGCCCCCGCTTTACTAACGTTAGTTTTAAGTAATTTTGTACCCAAACGATGAATATCGGCTCCGTAAAGCTACGGCAAATGAGCCTGGAAAATAAACGCATTAAAAAAAAAGTAATGAAGCGGGTCGCGTTGTTACCAACTCATTAACCAAGCATTTGATTTCAAAAACAAAATTCGACTATTAGAACAGGTTTTAGAGGTATTTGTTAGTGTACCAAACATATGGTTGGAAAAATATTCAGGTTTTTCGGTAAAAAGCAATCAACTTCCCCCCGTTTCACGATACTTGGGATAATTGATGCAAACAATAATTTTGTGGTGTAAGATGCTCAAATTGGTGAGTACTGTTTTGACAAACTCTCCACGAGCTTCAAATAGAGTCACCCCGTCCTTGAAATAAATGTTTACCCGTTAATTCATCTCAGTGCCATTTACGCAATTGTTTTCCCATTAAATAAATCAAAATCAACATTTCCTCCACCTCCAGCCAGCAAATTTTCATCGACGCAACTTCGTCTGTCGCTATGTTCGGATTTGATTTTCTCCAAATGCTCCAAAGATTGCCAGCAGCGAGCAAAGTTTCGATTGACTTGTACTTTCCAATGCTAAGTGAAATTCCTTCAAAAAGCTATGCGACTAATGCGAACAAGTCGAGTTCAAACAAAAAAGCGATATTCTTTTTCAGCAACTCTTGGCCTCCACCACACTCGCTTCAACAACACAGTCGTCCGTCGAATCTGCTTTATATTTCAATTTCACTCTTTTTTGTCCCCCCCCCCCCCCCCCCACACACAGGCTCTTCTTTAGCTCAGCTATCTCCGCACTTTCATCTCCCATAGTTTTGATACCGAAAACGACCTCTTTCCGGGGAAACACGGAGAACTGCTGCATCCGATATGCGCGCGGAATGGCAGAAATTTGCAACAGCTGAAGTTTTGCCTCGAAACAACCGAAAAATGTCGAAAGTATCGAGTGTAGCGACCGAGAGTCGGGCCGGAGCCCGGGGGTGGAGTCTTATTTCAACGCTCCGCCGATCGTCGCTTCGGCAAACTTGGCTTGGCTTGTGTTTAACTTTCCAGGAATTCAACCCACGCCATCGAAATATTTCGGATAGAATTGGCCCAGTTTTATCCTGGAGGGAAAATCCCACCCCACCATCGTAGCGAGAAATCGGAACTGGTTGCACACGAAGATGAAGCCATTTCGAGGCAATTTGAGTAAATATTCATAAACTAGGTTTTTAAAAAGTTAACCTTTTTTTTGCGGATCTTACCGTTGCTGCCGTTTCTGGCAGACCGTTTAATGTTGCCTTCTCTCGATGATCACGTCCCTGTTCGAACGGGCACGGAAACCATAACAGAAGGTTCCCTCGGAACGGCTGCCGGTAGAGAACCTAGGTGAACGTGCAGGCGGCATGTGTGGTGCCTTTTTTTTTGCTGCTTTTAGTACTTGGGAAGAAAAAGGAACTCTCGGAATAGATGATGATGCTTCTACTGCTGCTGCAGTGATTTGAATTTGAATATTTTATCGGATGATCTCCTAGATCCAATCATGCACAGCGTAAGGCAGTCGTTACCGTACCGAACCGACCGGATAGTAAGGATAGGTGTGGCTGAAGATAATTTAAAAATAGCTACGTACGAGATGGCTACGTATGTGCGGAACTATGGGATGCGATAAGGATTTCGTTTCCTTCGGTAGTGTAGTTTAGATGAAATAAGATGGCATGTAGGAAGGGTTAAATTGCTCGCTGATATGGATTTTTGTCAGAAACTGAGAAGTAATTTGCGTGAACTTGTTTTGAGTGTTTGCGATTGAAAATCCGTAGGTAGCGGCAATAAACGATATTATACACGGCGAATGAGAACGACGCAAATTTTAGTTTAGTTAACTCATAAATCACATATAGAGAAGGAGCTCAGCGATAAGTAAATTTGCCTCATGTTTTCCCAGGTTTTTCCATGAAAAAATCCCGAATATGAGAAAAATTAAGATTGGATTAACTCAGTCCATTGGTATTTCTCCCGGACTGAATAAAATTTCCGTCAATTCCCTCATTTTCCGGCAGATTTTTGCAGTTTTCCACAGGAAACCATGAGGCAAATTTAGTCATCGCTGCGCTTCTGCCCTACCTGTGCACTTACAATTTACAAAAAAGGAATTGATACACTGAAAAAAATACAACAAATATATGCAGACAAATATTCTAGATATTTAATCTTGCATCTTGCAAATTTTGTAAAAGTTATACCAACGCATCTTATTTGGGAGGAAGCAGCGAGTGATTGAAAGTGTAGGCAAGAATGTGAAATCCCACAACGAACTTTTCCGCAACATCCTATTTCCCCTATTTCATGTTCCATGTTTGCCTAGAAACTTGTTGCTTATTCGGGAAGGATTATGCTTCTGATTATGCTGCTCTTCTGAGTGAACATCTCGTCGAAAGTACTGTGAATTTCTAGTAGGAAGTTCTCGAAATTTACCTTCAGTAGTTCTCAGAATTTAACGTTGAAGTTCTCTGTATTTTTTGTCGGAGATTCTGTGAATTTCTCCTCGGAAGTTCTCTGAACTTCTCGTCAGTAATTTTGTAAAGTGTTCATTGTAGGTACTCTAAATTTTTAGTCAGATGTTCTCAAATCTTCATCTCAGAACTTCTATTAACTTCTCTGAACTTCTCCTCAGATGTTCGCTAAATTTCTCTTCGGAAGCATTGTACATCTCCTCGGAAGACCTTTGAACTTCTCGCCAGAAGTTCTCTGATCTTCTCCTCGAAAGCTCTGTGAACTTCTCCTTGACAGTTCTCTGAAGTCCTGTGGACTGGAAGCCACTAAATTAACCAGCCTGGTCTTGTTGTTAAGCTGATCCAGTGTTGTGAAAAAATGAATTCATGTAAAGTTTATAAAGCTTGCTAAGCATGCTACTAAAAAATGAACGCATATTGGAATAGGAGCTTATAAGTTAACTATAATTAGCATTCTTAAGTAATCTAATGTAATGTAACAATGCACCAAGATAGCATAAAATATACATCTAATAAGCAAGCTTTTCAGGCAAAAAACTAAATAATATTGTCGATTTTGGTGCAAATTGCTGATATTCAATTATTATTATTATTATTATTATTAAACCAACCTTCAGCTATGCAAGCAGGAAGTAAGACAATGTTTATAAAACGTTTTAAAAGCATATCAGAGCCAAAAACGGAACAAACACGCATATAATTCGACACCCCATTTTGTTCAGCAATGTACACTGTTGTTCAGCATTACTTCGGCATATATGCTCATTTGTAGCTCTTAATTGTTTGTTGGGATAGACTATTCAGTGAAGGCACGATATTAGCAAGCCGTTGGTGGGAGATGGGTTCGATTCCCGGTCCGGTCGGTGGATATCATTTGGGTGGAAATTTTCTCGACTCCCCTGGGTATAGAGCATCATTTTGCTTGCCACACAATATACAATTTCATGCATTGGTTTTGGCTTAGAAAACTCCTAATAAATATCCCTCCCCTTCGCTAGTTTTTGCACCTTGTTGCTGGTGGGCGGGCTTAATTTCATGCTTTATAGTGGAATGTTCGAGATGGTAGGTTTATGACCGGCGTTGCTGGCTTATGACGCGATAGAATGGTGCCATGGGCAGGCGATGGGGATTGCTAAGCTTCCCCCTCTCTGATGAACCACTACATGAGAAAACCAAAGATCTAGTCGAGCAGTGATAGTATCACACTTGTTACTCCTTTGTTTGAGAACCGCGTCGTAGTACGCTTTCGTATAGGCGCTGACGTTGGGTGCGATACTGGCGGGTTTTGTCGCAAATCACTCTTATTTTATTTATTTTTACACAGATAGATTTATTTGGGTTTGCAAGGGAATTATATTATTGAAATAGTTCAGAAAGTGCCAACAGTGCTCCTTCTAAATGCGTGACAAGCTTTCATTGTTGTTTTCATTGAGGTATAACTCAGGGAACAACGTTAAACATTATTTTTGTACATGGTATTGTAACTAATCTTATATGTGCTTCATTTTGATTTGAGATAAGTGTTTGAACTATAGCTCGAGATGTCCACTATGGCGTGCTTCTATTGTGACATACCCATACGCATTTTTGTGGTGCGACATAGTGGAAGCGTGTTAGCATAGTTGGAGCATATACCCGATATAATTTAAAAATCAGCTAGGAAACTTCAAAGTGAAGCATTTTAGTCACTTAAAGGAGTCACCTGGGTCGAACTAAGATATAATAAATATAGGTCAAAGTCAAAAGTACTTGAAACACGTTTAATTTTAGATTATAAGCACAAGGGCAGGTACATAAAGCATGGGTTATGATTGATTAGGTGAATTAGAGATTTCAATAATTTATTAAATTAGACAAATGAGATATCATAATAATCAAAAGAACTTAAATAGGCAACTTCAGAAAGACAAATAACATTAAGTTGATTAACAAAAGAATGACGATGCGGGGGGTCCGCTTAGGGAGGCAACTAACCTTTAAGGTTGTAGAATAAATCTTCCTATTTAGTATTGAACTTCAATATGAAAACGAAAGCAAACCAATAGCATTTAGCAAATTAACACGGAGAGGAATAGTTTAAGGAATAAGTAAAAGTAGAGGTATGTGACAATTGATAACTTTTAATCTTTTGTAGGTATTGTTTCTCTGATATATGCGGTTAAAGCATTTGAGTTAACTTATTTCTTAGTGTTAAAGTACTTACATTTGTAAATAGCAGTCAATGTTAATCTATGATCTAAGCCCTACGTGACCGTAAAATCAATTTTTCCTTATGTGGTGTTGATGCATGTTTCACGTTTTGCGGCTGACGAAATTAACGCGCCTACGGCTACGGAGCTTACGCAAAAGTGATACGCAATTCGGTAGAGCTTGTCAAACTCTTTTGAGCTTATGTAGTATAGAATTTGTTCGGTGCGGTCGCGAATTCTTGAAATGATTGATACGTTCTTTAAATCAACTAATTTGATACAAAGCTCAGTAGTAAATAAGTTGAAACCAAAATTAATCAACTTGCCAACATATGTTATCACATTTATTTAGATGGCACTCTTTAAATGATAATAAGTAGTTAAGTACAGATTATCTGTAAACCGTTTTAAAAATTTATGGAAATTTCTGCGAGATATAGCGCACACAAAATTAACGCTAGATTTGACATACATTTACACGATATTTCATGTAAATTTAAGCGCAACATCGCATAAATAAGCAATATTGTATGCAAATTTTTAAACAGTTTTGTTGTTTATGCTAATTAAGGTGCCAAGGGGGCCACCCAAAAAACAATTCAGAGTGACAAATAAACATACATATTGAATACATGCTGTATTACAGTGTTCGACAAGTGAGTAGCTTTGAAATCGACTGTTTACTTTGATCTGATTAATTTTGTTATTAAAAGCTGTATAAACGTTAACTGTCTTCCCAATTCAACGCCAGAAGTTTGATCTAATAAGAAACTGAATAAGTTTAATTTGCACATACATTGACGCTTTAATTCGACTGTTTTCAAATGATTTAAAAACATACCTTATTAGACGTCTAATAAATGTTTTCTAGCTCCACTATTCGATTTCATTGCATTGCTTTACAATATTGCTGAATAAAGGTGAATACAGTAAGCATAATAGCTCTGATACCAATATGCATCCATGTTTTAATCGCATGCCTTGTGAATGCTTTATAAACGACGTATTAGATTAGGGACGACGTATTTTTCCACAACACTAGTTCAGTCTAACAACAAGACGAAATCAGTAGAGTAGCGGTTACCATTTCCGCTCTCCGAGTAGAAGGAGGTGAGTTCAATCCCAAGTTCAATTGTTTTTTTTTTTTTTTTAATTACTGTTCTACGCCTAATTCAAATAGTAATCATCGATCACATGACTCACGACAATGAATGCATTGATCAAGTTTAAAAAATAACCGAGCATCCTTTCCTTGGAATTGGAGAGGTGAAAAGGTAACATTGGTCTCATGTAAAACAATGATGAATGAATTAATCATTCCCACAGGGTCTTGAAGGAGCTAGAGTTGCAATCGGGAGTGCTGATAGGTTTTCATTTTCAAGCAAGCTTTTTTTGATTATTGAGCTGCCCTTATGATGCATTCTGGGATAGCTCAGATGACAAGGCAAGCGGCTGGTGATCCGAAGATCCATGGTTCGAATCCCATGAAACGACATGTATATGTATGTAGTAGCTCATTTTCTAATATCTGTGTGATACGTGCCACATCAGAAATAATGAAAAACAATCACTACTAAACCCAAGCAACAATTTGGGTTTTATGAGGGTTCTGTAGACCATGATTTAGACTTGCAGAGTGCTTTAAAACCTCTTTAAAACTTGCAATGTTACTTGGGAAGGATAACTAACACCCATCCCTGTGTCCCCGTCTCTCTTATTTTCGGGTAAATTTTCCATTGTTGAATAAATGTATAATAATGTCTAATCAAACGTTACTTCACATGAGAATCAAGCGTATACAGAGCATCGCTGTTTTATTTAAGGGGAAGCAGTGATGTCTAATAATCGCTTAAATAATCAAAAATGTTATCGAAGCGTAACAGAGCTTCTGTTACATACAACTCATATACAAAGTCGAATAACAGCTTCTCGACATACCTTATTCAACACCAAATATTTCGATGTTTGTGGTTGAATAAATTCTTCAGATTTTTGTGAACAAAGCCTGAACAGAAGTTATCATTAAAAATAATGCAAGCATTAGTAAGCATGCATTTGAATAAAATCGTCAAGAAGTTGTTTCTTCAAAAGACGATTGTTTGTTGGGCAGGCCTCCTCCAGAATTGTATTGGTCGTTACTCAGAATTTTAGGTGTTTTTTTTTTGACTTGCCATTATTTTTTCAAGCTTGTCAAGTTCGATGTTACTATTTAGCAGCGTTTAATAAAATTGAACCACACACAACGATTTTTTTAAAGTTCTTTAAGTAGAATAATTTTATTATATTCTGGACTAGAAGAAAAAGTTTTAATAAATTATATTATGTGGATATTTAATCGATGGCATAATAAGGCGTCTTCAGGCTTTACAAATTGGCCATGAGCCAAATTATTCAACTACTGAGAACTTTTCGTAAAACTTCAAGGACTTCTAAAAAAAATCAGGAAACATCGTAGAAATTGAAGAAACTTAGTGGAAATTTTAAAAAACTTCATAGATCTTTAGAAAAATCATAGAAACAAGGAACTTGGAATAGTTCTGAAAACTGCGTAAAGTGGAAAATTCACTTAAGTTTGAGGTGCTTCGTAGAAGTTAAGGGAACATTATTTTATTTTTTTTTTTGATCCGAAAACTCTAAATAATTTCAGGGCACTTTTTGAAGCCTCATGGACTTGAAATAGTTATGGAAATTACGTACAAATTCAAAAAATTTCATTCGTGAAACTTCGTGGAAAATCAAAAAGAAACGAATTTTGTAGCATTTTGTGGGACTGGAATTTTGAAAAAGTTCAGGGAATTTTGTAGAATATCTAAAAATAGTTTAGCAAACTTCTAAGATCTTCAGCGATCCTTGCAACATTTTAGGGAACTTCGTTGCAGTTTGTCAGAGATCTTTCTTTAAAAAAGCTTAATGAACTTCTTGGAGTTTTTGGGAACTTCGTTAAATTTCAAGGAAATTTTCAGATGTTCAAGAATATTTGTAGATGATAGATGTCTTTACAGAAGGGCAAAGATGCTCAGAGATCTTTGAAGGATTACGAGAGATGGAATATATATGGAACTTCAAATTAATTCAGGGAACTTAGTAGAAGTTGGGGAAAATTTATAAAATTTAAATAGGTTTTATAAATGTTCAGGAAACGTTGCATAGGTTACAAGATAAAGAATTATGACAACTGATTATTGCGTTGACTTTTATTTACATTTATAGTCGAAGAAATTATGCTTACAAGCTGAATCAGAGACATCTCTTTCTTTTGACGTAGAACTACGTCTTTGTCGACTATAATGGGGTGCAAATCAAAAAAATATTAAGCTGAAGTAGTGTTAGGTTTTTAACGCCTGTAACTTTGTCATTTACAGATGAAATTAAAATCTAAATACGTCAATTGATAGGATATTACATTACAAACCTGCTGAAATAAATATTTTTCCAATTTTTCTGTAATAAAACTTTTGAAAAATGCACAAATGATAATTTTATCACTGTTTTCATGAAATAAGCTATTTTCCCAAACCCAGTCATCAAAATCGAGTACCACTTGGTTGTACATCGTTCTGAAAACATAAAACAGCGCTGCTGTTGCGCTTCTGCTCATTACCGCTTCGGACGGCGTGGCGCTTGGTCCTGCAGTAAGCAGGAGCAAGTCAGTGGTTAAAGGAGACTTGGGTCCCGTTCAACTAAGGGGACGGTGGGAAATCCTGTCAGGGGCGGGGCTTAGAAAGTATTTTTTGTGCAGAATATGTAAAAAAGGATGGACTTCGGATGTTAACCCAAATGCATATACCGTGCATCATAGAGAAAGAAGCTCTATCTACTGTTTCCAATTGGGTTCTTTAAGGGTATTGACGTAAAGGCATATTTGTAATCTACATTCAACATGGAATAGAAAACCGAAATTTGATCAAAATTGGAGCACTGGAACTTTTTTATATAAGTGCGATTACCTTAGCAAATATCACCATCTTAGCGCCACTCAGTGGGACTTTGTATGGGAGCGAGCTTTCAATTTGTTAGTTTAGTGTCAAACAGTGGAGCTAATATTTTGCTTTAAACTTTGATTTAAAAATCGAGATGAAAATCTACGGTTTCGAAAAAAAATATCGTTGTGCTAAAAAAACTAAGCTCTTTCAGATGATTCATAAAAATCGACACACTTTTGACGTAGAACTACGTCTTTGTTTTCTGAAATAAACGTTTTCCCCAAACCCAGTCATTATAATCGAGTATCATTTGGCTGCATATCGTTCTGTTTGAACCTAAAAATATATAAAACTGCGCTGCTGTCGTGCTTCTGCTCATTACCGCTTCGGATGGCATGGCATTGGGTCCTGCAAACAGGGGCAAGTTTGCGGTTAATGTGGTGTTTGCATCTGTGCGGATTTGCTAGCGCTAGATTCTACCCAAATTTGTGTAGTTTTGAAATAGCGTGTACGTTTTTATTTTCAGTGTTCGATTTGGTTGGTTTGGATCAGCCAGAATTTGGTTGTGCGATTCACAAGTGACGTGAACAATGATGATTGTGGGGAAAATTTAAGCAGTGAGCCAAAAACTGCCAATCGCAATCGTCGAACGGTGACCTAAAAGTGGTCAAATGAGGACATTACATTACCAGCGTTCTATCGCTCAAATTGGAAACAAATTCTATGAATTTTAATCGCTATTCTGTTCATTGTCAACCATCAAGTTGTGAAACTCGCAGATTGTCTTGGAATGTGATCACAGCTTACAGGATTTTCTCTGTCCTTACAGTGTAATCTTCATTCAGAAATGCCTAAAAAGTCTGTAACAGTCAAAAAACATGAGTGCAAAAATCTTGTCTGTCGACAGTCAAATTTGCCAGTGACAGTCACTTAAATTGTAGGTAGTGTGATCACGTTGCCAGAAAAATTTTCAACTGTAATATTTTGACAAGTAGGGTTAACTACCCCATTTCCGGCCTATTGAGAACAACCCGCACTTAGTCTTTCTTAAGGGATTTCCGGTTCAATTGACCTAAACTTTGGATTTTTTTTCCAGGGAACTGGTAAGAGTTAGAGACCTGAGTTTTTTGTCAAATCTTTATTCATTCTTGCTCTACAACTGGGAATTTTTTTTCAAGTCCAAAAATCCAAAATGGCGTCCAATATGGTACTATGGTACTTCCCAAAACTGTGAGCAGCCTAGAGGTCGCAAATTGTCACCTAGAAAGAAAATCGGCTCAGTTTCTTGAAGAGTATAGTTCAGAAAATGGAATGAACTAGAATCTTGTCGGAGACGAGCCAGCCAACGGCTGAAAGTCTCCTTAATAAAGATATAAAAAAAAAAAAAAAAACTAGAATCTTTGAAAAATTTCAAAATTTGACAAAATGGCGGTAACTAGGTAAATGACTTTTTTTCAAATGCCCGCCATTTGAATGCCCGCCAGCAAGAATGAATAAAGATTTGATAAAAAACTCAGGTCTCTAACTCTTACCAGTTCCCTGGAAAAAAAAATCCAAAGTTTAGGTCAATTGAACCGGAAATCCCCCTTAATCTAGCGTAGTTTAGCACCAAACTGAATGTTATTAAATATTAATGATGGCTTCCAAATATATTTACCTTTCCCTACGTACAGCAAGATTTGATAAAGAGTAACAAATTGTTAAGATATTGTTAAAAGTCTAACACTGCTTCTTGACGCCAAACTCGACCTACGGATACTAAACCCGGCCTAACGCATTGAAACGCCATTCAAACACTAATGAATTAACTTGGGCTATCGGATGAAGATCAAGATTGATTCGGTCGGAACGCTTCATTTGGGTGCAAAAATTCATATCACGCGTTCTTATTGACTTCTTTCGGTAGCATTTGAACTAAAGTTTCGTACCAACCGCATAATTTACCTGTTAACGCCGAAATCATGGATTTATCTGAGCCGACAAAAGGCCTGCAAATGAAGCGTAAAAAGCCTAGCAGAAGAAAACGTATATTTTTAGAAACCTCGATAAAACTTGCCATACCTTGGTCAATCAATCATTTTCTTGCACAGGCTTATATTATTGGTTAATAAATCTAACTGGCGTGCGACTGTCACAATTCCAAAAACAATTAGTTCCAAAAGAGGCACCTAACTGACCCGAGTGATTTATTAAGGAGGCAAACAGTGTCAGCAGGACCCCGTTGTTCAGCCGTAAATCACGATAAAGGTCTAGATATCCCCTTGCCCTTAAACGACGTGAAATTCAGCACTGTCGTTCCATTCCTTCAATATAATTCATCCGCTTTCAATCCCACTGTCCAATAATGGCTTTATACAACTGGAGTAAGACCCCGCTGCCATCGGTACGTTCAGGAATTTAAATTGCCAATTATCACCTCTCCCCATTTATTTTTTTCGCTTCCACAGAATCCGTTCCCCATAACTAGCACCGGTCACGGATCCCATTCAAAGTATCCGCCGGTCTTCGTCAGGTAGAGGTAATATTTTTCCTACTTAAAAGCGTACACCTCCAGCAGGGAAAAGTGAAATCTAAAAGCACACGTTAACTGAAATAAATTTTGAATAAAGTCCTGTTGAGTGCTTTTCTCCTTTTATTAACCGTACCGCCACCGTTCGACTGACCTGCTGCTAGAAGGTATCATTTCAGCTTAATATACAAAAAAAAGGAAATGTCGACTGCGGAAAGAGTCAGGCCATCAAATTTGTTTCAACCACTTCCGGAATGGCGCAATTTTTCCCAGAGGCGAAAAGCAATCATGTCTTTTCCATTGCTCCAGAGTACCACTTTTTGCCGCTATTGCGACTGCTTCCATTCACCAACAACCCCGAGAGTTGATGTATCAATCAGCGAGTAAAACTTTGGCGTTTATTTTTCCGGACCGAGTTGTTCTCGTGATTTTCCCCAGTCCGGTCTTTCTGTTATAAAAGGGCGAAAAAAAATCCATTTTGCTGGAAAACAAATGATTTGGACCACTTCCAACGAGGAGATGCTGTTTTTCTCCCTTCAAACTAGACCCCCTCCCAGATCCGGCGTAGAAGAATCCCGCGGAAAAGAAAAGAAATAAGGATGCTTGTAATTTTCTCTCATTTGTAACACTGACTAACCGTAAAGCGATTCGCTTTAGAAAGGACCATGCAATGGCGCGGCACAGGCCGTGAAATACAGTTGAACTGAGATGAATCGAGCAAAAAAGGATGCTTTTTCTTTTTGCCGCAGTCAGCCGGCTCTGGACCGGAGATGGGAGTCCAAATTGAAGCTCGGTGCCAGTAAAATAACCACTTGAGTAATGGAAGCGAATGAAAGAACTTAATTAAAACTAAAAAAATGTAGCTTGCAGCAGAATACAAGAAAAAATCGCAGAGAAAAACGCGACCGTTGAAAGTTCTGGGCCAAGAAGCTGCAATAAAGGAAATCAATCCATCGCCGATGATTTGCAACCCTTCTTGTATTTAATAATATAAGGTTCGTGGTGGTAAATAGAAGAAAAAGTTTTGTAATTAATATTTCTGGTGTAAAAATAACAACAAGGTGTTGCATGGAGGGACTAATTAAAATGAAATTGAATTAAAGATGAATCACACTAAAAATTTGGAAGTGCGCATTTAACTGAAAAATTTCTGGTGGAAAGTTCGGTACACTGGGGTGAATGTAGAAGCAGGGTTTATTCATTTTTCTGGTGCATAATTTGCATCGTTCTGCTGAATGCAGCATTCTGGTATATGAAGAGGCTAAGCCTGAAAATTGCACCACAAAGGTTCATGGTGAAACAAACTTCCGTGAAAATTTTTGGTGGACCGTTCTGGTGAATGGAGGAGCATGCTTTATTGAAAATTTCCGGTGCAAAATTAGCGTCGCTCTGATAAATGAAATGAACGGAAAATTTCTGGTGGAAAACTTACACAGGTCTATTAAATGAAGGCACAAGTTTTATTTAAAATTAAGCTAATTTCTGGTGGAAAATCTGCACCGTTCTGGTGAACGGATGGGCAAGCTTTTTGGAAAATTGTTGGTCTTAAATTTACACCCTTCTGCTGAATAGAGAAACAATCTTTAATAATAATTTCTGGTGTAAAATTTGCATCATTCTGATGATTGGAGGGAAGCTGCTTTACTGAAAATTTATGATGAAAAATCTGAAAATAGGGCAAGCTTATTTGGTGGAAAACCTGCAACATTCTGATGATAGGAGAAGCAAGCTATATTGAAAATGTCTGATGGAAAATGGAAAAAAGGAAATCTGTAACAATCAGAAGATTGGAGAAGCAATTTTTATTGAACATTAACGGTTGAAAATTTGCATCGTTCTGATCTATTTAAATTTGCTGGTGTAAAATTGTATGGGGGCAAGTTTGTATTAACAATTTCTGGTGTAAGATTTGCAACAAGCTGCTGCATCAAGAGGCAAGCTGAATTGAAAATTCCTGATGTAAAAAATGTACAGTTGTGAATGGAGGGCCAAGCTTTATTGAACATTTTTGGTAGAAAAACTACAACGTTTTGGTGAATGCGCGGGTAAACTAAACTTGACTTCCGAGGAGAACCTCAAGGGTATTGAACTCTGAGGGCAGTTCTAAAAGAAAAGATTTCTGGGGATGATTCCATGAAAATTCTGCGAATAATTTCTAGTGAATCCTGCAGATGGTTCCAAGATAATTTCGAAAATAATTCCGAGAGAATCAAATTTTGAATAACATTCCAAAGGTATGTTGAGAAAAATTTCAAGGGAACTCCGAGGATAATTTTAAGCTCATTCTGGGAAGAATTTCTGGAGAATGCAGAGGAAATTCTTCTGAAACTTTAGGAGAATTTCAGTTGCAAGGTGTTATGAGAAAAAAAGGTTCTAAAATATTCCGAGAAGAACCTCAAGGATATTCAATTCTTATGACAGTTCAAAAATATTTCTGGGGAGAGTTCAAAGAAAATTCTGCGGATAATTTCAAGCGCATCTTGCAGATAGTTGCAAGATAATTTCAAAAAGAATACCGAGAAAATCAAATTTTGAGTGAAATTCCAAAGGTATTTTAAGCAAAATTTCAAGCGAATTCCGAGAATAATTTCTAGCTCATTCAGTTCCATGGTGTTCTGAGAAAAAATTATAAAGAGTTCTAAATATAATTGCAGTGGACTTCTGAGAAGAATTTCAAAAGAGCTTTTAGGAGAGTTCTCAAAAAATCCGAGAAGAACCTCAAGGATATGATATTGAATTCTGAGGACAGTTCCAAAGGATTTCTGGGAAGTATTCCATGGAAAATCCTGCGTATAATTTCTAGTGAATCCTCCAGATAGTTCCAAGATAATTCCGAAAATAATACCGAGAAAATTGAATTTTGAGTGAAATTCCAACGGGATTTTGAGGAAAATTTCAAGGGAGTACCGATAGTTTCTGCCTCATTCCGGGAATATTTTTTTTGAGGAAATTCTTCTGAAACTCTAAGGGAATTTCAGTTCCAATGTGTTCTGAGTAAAAGTCAAGAAGCGTTACAAAAATAATTCCAGAGGACTTCTGAGAAGAATTTTAAAAATTTCGAAAAGAACCTCAAGGAATTTTGAGGGTGGAATTTTTTGCTACTATACAAAGTTTAAAGACAGCTTTTGGATTACCTGATTGAAAAGTGGGTATTAGTTTTCCATTGAACCTTGGTCTACTTTTGTCTTGCTAAAAGTCGTCCAAGAATCTTCTCTGAAAATTTCAAGTCATTTTTTTTTCGGTCAGAAGTGACGTTTTCGTACTACGATTTAATGAAAAATTTCGAACAGGCCTTTTGAAAAAATGTGTATGATTCAAAATGGGCGAATTTTAGCAGAAATGTGAATGATTGCCCATAACAAACAATAACGCAAAATTTCCAGGCTTGATGGAGCCTCGCTCGCGAGTTTGAAATGAGCCGAGAGTAGCATTTTTCTGAGGAGTAGAATGCCTACTGCCATTTCATTCCACTGAGCTTCATAGCATGTGAGCGAAGGGGGATAAAATGAGAGTGAAGTTTGCTGCCATTCATGTTCATGCTTTCTATCACACGCTCTTACTCTCACTCTGGGTGAACTCTGAGCTTTTTGCGTTGCACAAAAAAGTCATCCGGAGTCTCGACAAGCGCACCTCACGACAAATCATCCTCTCGCTGAAGTTCCCTCTCCCTTTCTCTCGAGGAGGTTTTGTTTACTTCTTCCATATTTCTGCCGCCACTAACTCGAGATGAGGGCTGGCAAAACTCGCAGGACAAGAGTGTTGTAAAACCTCCAGTGAGTTGGAGGAGTTTCAGCAAGCCTGAAAATTTCATGCAAATCGGAGAAGGACGAGTCAAAAATTCAATACTCTTTTTGGTATTTGACCTGGAACTGCTAAACAGTTAAATGATTTCCAAGAAGATTTAAGAAAAACATTACTGGAATTAATAAAGAGAATTTTTGCAATGAAGCATGTGAATGTTCAAAGGAAGTTATTACATGAGGCTCATCCGCCGTAGTTGTGGAAGTTTCCCTGTTTTCTTGGCCCGGGTAGTTGTAAGAATAGTACAACCGAGGGAACCAAGCAGGGCTGAGAAATGACTTCACTTATATCCGTAAGTGCGAAGCCAACGGGATGTTTTCCTTTCTCTGTTTGAACACAGTGTAGTCAGCGTCAGTAGCGGACTCCGACAACGATGGACGTTATTTTTGTGCCGCAAAGTGACTGTTTTCGTTATTATTACCCCGACTCGCAGTTGGGAATCCTTTTCTCTTGGGTTCCCCGGCGAGGGTCCCACGGGCAGATAATCACATTTGAATATGGATGGTTCATTCTGCAGAGGAAGGAGATAATAAATTGTCTGGCTGCAGTCTGCTGCTAATGGGGATAGTTTTTCGGGGTGAAAATTGCTCTCTCTGACGGTCTGGTGTCAGAGTTGGTATGTGTAAGAGCATTTGGGTACAGTATCAAATGCAATAGTAATTAAGAGGACTTCTTCAGGGGTCTGCGATGGAGTAATTAGATTTTATTACGAGGCGAAGGGTCGAGAGGGATGAACTAAAGTGCTGCGTATGATGGCGTGATAAAACTATTTCCAACTTTTCAAGGTTGCGGTTTGAGTAGCGTTTTTGGATCCCATTTGAAGCTGAACCATGGTGGTATTGTTGGTCGTGATATTTTTAAAAGCAAAGCCCCATTGCATTTTAGTGTGACATAACGCTTAATTACATTCAGAAACTTTTAATGGAAAAGTTGCAGCTACATTTGCTGAGCAACTTTGTACTGAAAATAAGAACCATTACACACAGCTGAAAAAAAAGACTATTTCTACCGTGACGTTACAGTGGTTGGACCTATTTTTTATTCAGTTTGTGTAATTAAACTGAAAAAGTAAACCCGAAGTATTATTTCAGATTTGAAAAATGCGTTAAATTTCCTATGAAAAATGATTAATAAATTCTGATTTGAGTAGTTTAAATCGTTTTGGTGAGATACTTTTCCACTTAGCGGTTGTACCACTCAGAGATGATCATGCGATCACGTATTTACCTATATTTGAAAGAAGCCATTGTTTCAGTGCACATTGTTCATTGCCTGCAGCTCAGTCGGTGCCACCTATTATCGTTTCCGTGAAAGCTAAAAAGTGGTAGAGAGAAGGATTAGTATTTTCCATTTAATTCCACTACTTTATTTGCTTATCCTTGACAGATACGCGTATTTCGTCTACAATGTGCAGACTTCTTCAGTGTCTTGTACTAATACTCGACACATTGTAGACGAAATACGCGTATCTGTCAAGGATAAGCAAATAAAGTAGTGGAATTAAATGGAAAATACTAATCCTTCTCTCTCTCATTATACAGGTATTCCACTAAGACGCCCACATTCATCAGGATAAAAAGTGGTGTTGATGCCGGTTGAAGTTAAGAATTTCGGAAAGGGCTGATTTTTTCAAATTCAAATCACAAACAAGTAGAGCAATTGACGGCTTCAGGTAATTGGCCAAGCGTTGCACTGAAACATGATGGACTTTAATGCCAATAATTAGTGGTCAAGGGCTTCCACTGACGATAATAGGTTAAGGGATTTTTCGAAGCCGTAATTTACCGTATGCAATATACCCAGTTGCATACTTGAATCCGGGCTATAAATGTTTCATTATACTGACAGAAAGGAAGTGGAGGTGCACATATCACCTGCGGGATATGGTTCAATACATGCCAGTGTATGATCAACCACCGGAAGTGCCAGACCACAAACTATCGTTTGTGCTGGGAAAATACGGGAAAGCTAATTGTGTCACCCGGGAAAAAATGCCTGCGTAGTTGGGTCTCGACATGTACACAGGTGTGCGTGGTATGAAAAAAGGAAAAGGAAACTCCACCGACGCTTCATTTCTTCAATCTGAAGGAGAACATAAGAAAACGAGAGTATCTTTAGCTCGATGAAGGGGCATTTGATGAACTCCTACCAAAGGGGAAGACCCAGTATCTATCTCATTAATGTATTCTATTTTAAGTATTCTAGAATTCATACCTGACGATCTACAAGATTTATACGATATGGACTGTGAAAAATCGCAAACTACACGAGATCTGGCCTTGGCCGCGAAATTTTAGTACCATCTGCAGAAAAGCATAGCATAACAGCATATGAAATTGTACGAATCGTGGGTTGCTTGTGGTTATTGTTTAGTAAATCATCTGACAAACAATCTTAATGAATACCTAAATTATGTTCAATCTTCTTACTCTATTTACAAATTGAGGCGTTGGCATACCAAAATTAAACGCGCATTTAACCGATGCAAACAATCGAACCATGGCAGATATATTTAGGCTGGTTATAACCATACAGCGTACGATGAGATCCCGGCTGCATCAGGGACCGCTGACGTAATATCCTACCTGAGGCACATAAGTCAAGGAGCGATAGAAGCTTGTTGTAATTTTCGTCTTCGATCAAGCGTTTCAAGACCAAGCAGACGGCAGCTCGCGGGATACGCTGGAATGTTAGACGGATCACGCCATATTAGATTCCTGCGAGCAAGCCGCATAAACCTTTTTTGGACTCGCTCGATTCTTAGGTTCCATGTAACGTCATTTGGAGCCCATGAAACTGAAGCATTTTTTAGGATCAGCCTTACGAGTGAACAATACAATACAATGACAGTGTGGATCCGTGAAATACTTGGCAATCTTAGAGATGAAGCCAAGTTGACGGTTTGCCTTGGTAATAATCGATGCGTAATGGGAATGAAAGGAGAGCTTCGAATTCAACACAACACCCAGATCGGTCACATGGTCCACCCTATCAAGCACAACGTTTTGCTGCGAAAAATAACTTGAGATTAGTGATTTCCCCCACACAACAAAATTTGCAAAACGAGCATCGCAATATATACCTGGTCACGTCCTTACAATCGCCGGGGATGGGAAGCAGTCCAACATCTGTGAGTGCAATTATGTAATTATGGGTGAATTATAAATATAAGTGTATGTAGTAATTCCATAACAAAACGGTACAGTGGTTCTCATAATTTCATAAAAATTTGAAATTTTGCTCCTGCGAAATATTAGACACGTTTTTTTTTTTTATTGTGTCGTTAGAATGACCATTTCCATGCTAAGAATGTCCAAAAAATCGATTTTTGTTTTTTCAAAAATTACTTTTTTCAAAAATTTATAACTTTTGAACCACTAGAGCGATTTCAAAGATCGAAATATCTAATGAAATATAAATAAAAATATAATGATATTTAAAAAAAAATGCATTAAAAAACATTGACTGTATTTCCTCTTTAAGGTTTTTGTGGTTTGTCGACAGAGGGTGCAATATGTTTTATATTTTTCCTTGAAAATGTAGGCTTTCTTACACAATATATTAAAACATCAGCGATGCGTGATGAATTTTTTGGAAGTTATCAAGTTTAGGGTTTTCGCTCAATACTCCTATGCGACTAGACCACCGAGAAACATGACACTTAATTCTGACTTATGCCCGAAAATCGTAAACGGCCGATTTAAATGAGCAGTGATCCAAACTGTCAAAACCATAGGATTTTTTTTATCTGTATAAAAATATTTTTTCCAGAATAGATCAGACACGAATCAATTCATAACTTTTGCATGCGGGTTCATGACTTAGCTAAATATTTCTCGCGAACACGGAGCCAGATGTCAGTAGTGTGCTTTTGTCAGAAATTTTATTGTTTTTGCAATGGTCATGGCAGGAGTATTGAGCGAAAACCCAAAACTTTATATTTTTTAAAGTTTAAAAAATATAACACAAAAACGAAAAAAAATTCATCGCCAATTTTGTTATATGTTGTGAAAAAACAAGGGGCACGCAATACAAAGAACCGGTACGTTGAAGTTAAAATACAATCAAACGTACTTAAAGTAATTAATGCGTTTTGAAGTAGTACTGACGGTTATTAAAATTATCTATCCTTAATTAATGTAATTAAAAGTATTGAAAATGTAATTAATGTACTTTAATTACAAATTTTCGACTGTAATTAATGGAGTTATAAAGTAGTTAATGTTCTACATTGTGTAATTAATGTAATTAAAGCAGTAGTTAATTGAATTAATTTAATTGCAACCGTTGCCTGCGTTGGAGTTAACTGTTATTGCGTGCCCCTAGGAAAAAAGCCTAAATTTTCAAAGAAAAATATAAAAACATATTGCACCCTCCATCTACAAACCATGAAAACCATACAAATTAACAAATACAATCAATTTTTTTTCAATACTATATCCCAACTTTTTTATATCATAAGATATTTCCCAAAAAATATTTTTAATTACCTTTTATTTGTTATTTAGATCTTTGAAATCGAAGTTATGATTTCTTTCAAAAAGTCATTTTTGAAAAATTAAATCAATTTTCCGTCCACCCCAAGGGGTGGTCACTCTTCACACTTATTTTGCGCCAACATTTTTCTCAGTGTACCTCAGTCTGCCGCAGCTTTATCGGCAGTGCCAAGAAGTCATTGAACTGACTTTTGATTGCTTGTGAATAATGCCTTGTTTGGCAACCCGGTTTTTTAACAGCTTTTGTTTTTGTTTTGATTTTCAATGTTTTCAAAAACGACACGGACTCCAGTTGGGACTACATATTGGTGCATCCGTCTCCAAGGATGCCTGCAACGGACGAGCTCCATTGTTACACGATCCTTCCATCTTCGGCGTAAGGCCGACCCCGCACAACGAATGTCAATCATTAGTCAACCAGCTGGCAGAGGAATCAGATTTGCACCGAATTTGTCACCGCCCGAGTATCATCCATCGGAAAACTGGAAACCAACACACGTCGGACTGACCGCTGACCCGAAACGGACCAGCCAACTTTATTCAACCGGGGCAGTGATAATGGTCTACGGACTCGATAACAACACAGCCAACACCAATAAGCTGTTCAATCTGTTCAGCCTGTATGGAAATGTTGCCAGGATAATGTTCCTGAAGACCAAAGAGGGTACCACCATGGTCCTGATGGGAGACGCCATCGCAGTCAAACCAGTCGAACGTACACCCTGTCGGTCAATTCGATCAGCTTCAAGGTCTACAGCGCCTCCAAGAACAATCACTTTCCACGCCAGCAAAAATCGCATTCTTGACTTCTTCAATACCCCACTCGTATGCCGTCCGAGGATCTGCTGCTGACTGCATTCACCACCAAGCACTGCCACACGTCGCAAGTGCGAATGTTCCCGCTGAAATCGGAAATTTCCTGCTCCGGATTGGTCGAGTTCCCGAGCGTAGCCCTGGCGGTGAACGCCATCATGAAGTGTAACCACAGCGCGATCGATCACAAATACACAAAATTCCCGTTCATCCTGTGCTTCTCCTCCTCCAAGAAGATGAACGGTGTGTGGGGCACGTTAGCTTTGAAAGAGCGGAAGTTTGTTTTTCTGAGAAAAGAAAGGATTTTCCTTTTTATGTGCAGAGTTGCTTCCACTCACTTGCTTTAAAAAAATATATTTTCTGAATTTTTAAATCATTAGACGTTAACAATGATATTTTGCACCTATTAGATACAAGAAGATACTGAAAGGCAAGTATCTGACACACAAAACCTGTCAACCTCGCTTCCAGAGTGCCACAATCAGCGATTTTACGACTTGTGAGCGTTCACTCAGAGTGAGCGCTCGCGAGTCGTTAAATCGCCGATTGCAACTATCTGAAAGCGAATTTGACAGGTTCCATGTGTCAAGCACCCGCCTTTCAAGCTCCACCTGTATCCAACAAGTACAAAACATCATTAGAACAGCTAATGATTTCAAAATTCAGAAAATCATCCTTTTATAGCAAGTGAGTGGAAGCAAGCCTGTGTCTGTGTAGTAAATTTTTTTGATTCATAATTGCAGGGTTGCTTCCACTCACTTGCTATAAAAAAAATGTTTTTCGGAAATGTAAAATCATTGGATGATTTGATATTTTGTACTTGTAAGTTAAAAGAAGAGGTAGTAAAGTATGTGTTTGACAATTGAAACCTGTCAATTTTGCTTTCAGAGTGTCACAAGTAGCGATTTTATGATTCGTGAGCGTTCACTCAGAGTCAGGGTTGCTTCCACTCACTTGCTATAAAAAATTGTTTTTCGGAATTATAAAATCATTAGATGATGTAACGATATGTTGTAACGATCCCTTCTTGTAACTTACAAGTACTAATTATCATTATAACATCTAATGATTTCATAATTCTGAAAAACAATTTTTTATAGCAAGTGAGTGGAAGTAACCCTGCTGAGAGTGAGTACTCGCGAGTCGTTAAATCGTTGATTGTGACTACCTGAAAGCGAATTTGACAAGTTTTATGTTTCAACCACTTGTCTTTCAACCTATTCTTGCATCTAGCAAGTACAAAATATCATTATAACATTTAATGATTCTAAAATTCCGAAAATATTTTTTTATAGCAAGTGAGTGGAAGCAAGCCTGATTATAGGTAATTTCTTATTGTGTTAGTTGGAAGTGCAAAAAGGCAGGAGAGTACAAATAATTTGTTGAACTTTTTGAGATTTTGCCAAGACGGTACTCCTACATTATATGTTGGACGATGGAACGGTTGGTGTTGCAGCCACTGCCATGGATGTATTCGAGCAGTTCGAATGGTCGGATGGTATAGTTTTTTGTTTGGTTGTTAACTTTCCGATTAAAACTCAAGCACCGCTTGTCGTGACCGGCCCGAGATTTCCAGCGTCGGCCACGGCTACACGAATTAGCGATGCAGCTCCCGCGGCAGCTTCCAATGCTAAAGATATTAACATTTGAAAGGGCATATTTTTAGTAGAAAAACGCCAATAACTCTTGATCAGCGAAAGATATCGACAAGCTCTGTATAGCAAAAAATTGTGCCTTCAAAAGATCAAAAAACTATTTGAAGACACCTTTACTGAGAAATTTGAAACAAGAAAATTTGATAAACACCCTAACTCAATTTAGGAAAATAGCTCTAAATCGATCAATATATACCTTAATTTCTTAACACCAAAAAGATAGATTTTTGTTTTTTTTTTAAGTCTAAAGCTTCAATTTCAGACTCAAAACATATCCTTCCACCTACATCTGCATTCTGGACCACAGTGCACAGAGTGGAGTGAATAAAACATAATACAAATAATTTTAAAAACTACTTCTTCGTCAACATTCCAAAAGGGCAAATTGCTTTTGGAAACATTGACTTCCACCGTCGATTCCAAGCGAATGCAAATTAATGACACCGGAATGTTTCCTCTACCAGCTGGCATCGTTAATTTTAAAGTGAGAAATCGTAGGATGAAGCCATTGTATACAAAACATATTTTAAATCAAAAATATTGTTTGTGTTTATAGCGTGAATATCCCAAGTAGCAATTAAGGTTTTATGGGGGTTCTGTAGACTATGAATTAGACTTGTAGCATGCTTCAAAACCGTTATAAAATTTGCAATGTTGCTTGGAATGTATAATCCTTTTCTCTCGCTCCTTCTCCTTTTCCTTTCCCTCTTCTCTTTTCAGAAAGCGAGTAATGGTGCCATAAGCCATAAACGGCTAGGACAATAGTTATCGCTCATGTCCCAGCCAACAGAGGAAAATGGAGCTTCCAACGACCAACCAATTAAGGACTGTATCCACATTAATACGGCACCTTCAAATCACTGTACCTTTTAAAATATTTCACGTAGGAGTGAAAAATTTCGCTGATGTATAGCTGGGAGTCATCGATGAAAAAGACTATGATTGGTGCTTACATTCAGCGGTGCCAGATATACAGATATGTCTGTATTTATCCAGATATTTGAAGTTTCGTACAGACCCAATACAGACTACAGACATTATACAGATATTTGAAACTTAATACAGATTTTGTACAGATTTTTATCAATTGGTTCCTGACATTTAACAAATTTGAACAGATTCAAACAATTATGGACTTGAAACCATTGAAAATGCTCCACCCGGCTGCCACACGCTGGTTGTCATTAGAGCAGGTGGTGAAACGGATGCTAGAAAGACTTCCAGCTTTCAGAGTATACTTAAATTATACTAATTCGAATGTGGACTTGATGCCGAGAAGATGAAAGAAATCAGCAGTATCTTGGAGAACCCCATGAAGGAGCCTTGAGGTTTTTGGAATTTGTTCTAGCTAAAGTAAACAAACTAAACCGCTTGTTCCAATCGGAAGCGCCTTAAATATCCCGACTCAATTCTAAGCTAGTTCGTTTATTTAACTACCACGATAATTTCATGAGACCAGACTACATTGCGAAGCTTGAAGACCTGGGTTCGTTAATTTTGCAACCCAAAAACTACTGTGGAAAAGGTTTATATGGGTACTGGCGTACAAAAACATTTGGATGATGTTTTGTCATCCAATAGCATCAAGCTTGAGGATGTTCATCACTTCAGAACAATGGCGATGAACTTCTACATAACGCTTGTAAATCAAAACGGGAAACGTATCAATATGGATGATGATATGATTCTCGTAAACCATTGCCAGGTTTTTGAGGTAAGGCATTGACCCAAAAAATCTCAAAAATAAAACGCACCCCTCAATGTACCCAGTTTTGCGGATGTTCCCAAATGTTATCAACAAATTCGAAATGCAAATGGTAGACGACGAATACCGCGAAGTGAGAAACATGGATTTGCCAATGGATACTAATTTTGATGGTGGTGTTGAATTTTGGGGAGTGGTACTGGCCACCTAACGGGTGAATGGTGAAATCGCTTTTCCTCATCACAGACGAATTGTGGCAACCCTACTTGCCAATGCCACACTCCTCAGCGGCAGTTGAAAGGATGTTTTCGTCGATCACCCTAAACAAAACTAAACTGCGTAACAGGATGGATGCAGCTATGATGCAGGGAATCCTAGTGTCCAAGGAATATCAGGCCAGGTAGCGATCAATGCAGTCAAAAATAGTGATTTTAGTGTCGTTTGTCGTTCTGATGGCATACCAAATAAATGTTTGATTTTTTAGACTTATTCAATTAAAATCTCATAAACACTTAAATATGTACGATAGGAACCTTTAGAGCGAAAGATTCGATAGAAAGTTTACGACTAAACCTCCAAGTGTATACTACCTGAGAAAAGAGGAATTCTCAGGGAACTTTATTCCTCCTGAAAATACCTGGAAGTCTCAGGGAATCTCATCAGTACTCAGGAAATTTAATATTTTTTTTTTTACTAAGGATATTCCAAAGAAAAGAATGCATTTTACAATAAAACATTCATTATTACTAGTAATTTTCATTCACACATTTGAAATCGGGGGTGAAGGGGATGCTGAAAGAAGGATTACAGTTAAATTTGAGAATAAGTCCAGGAGATCTTCAAAGAAATTCGGAAAATAATTCCAGGAGAGATTGCCAAATACATTAAGGGGGGGAAGTCTAAGAAATTTGTGAGGAAAGTAAATGAATTCTTAAGAGGCTTTCAATGTGAGTAGAATTCCAAGTGAGATTAAAAAAGAAATCTGAAATGAATTCAATGAATTTCCATCTTTCCATAGAATTTCTTACTGAAGAGAATTTTAATGCAATTCCTAGGAAAATTAAAAGAAAATTGGATTCGGAGCATAGTTGCGAGAAGTATTTTAACTATATTCTTGTGATATTGTTTAGAAAATTCAGAGAAGCATTCCAGGTGAATTTCTGAAATAATTCCATGAGAGTTTCGGTAGAATACGAGCGAATTATGAGGAGAACTCCAAGCGAATTTTCATGAGAAATACCCTGAATTTAATTGAACTGTTCTAAACATGTTTAAGCTTCCGTGAACTTCTGGACTTATGTGAAAACCTCCATAATTTTCTTATCATCTCTAAAGTTCTCTGAAAATCTGGGAACTTCTTGAAATTTTCCGCTAATTTAGTAAAATAAGCTGAACTGAACTCCCCTTGTTTTTGAGCTTTACTAACCTAATTTGAAATGCTCCCGAAATGTCCATATATGTTCCTGGAGTTCTCGGATCTTTCCTTAAGTTCCAT